>NW_027142354.1:47975911-49175911 GCF_026170545.1 Melanerpes formicivorus | reverse complement strand
AGAGTCTTCAGGAAGTTACATTAGAGTGGGTCTAATATTGAGATGTCATGGAAGAACAAAGAAAAGATACTGAATCTATTAAAAGAAGGAATGGATTCCCAAACTGTAATATGGACTTCCATGGGTTGGGACTGCTGGGAGAATGGTGTAACAGCACATTAACAAAACCTTTGACAAATGGGCTTTGCTGTGTCTTCTGGACAGGGTTCAGAAAAGAAGAAGGAAAAAATATTTTCTTAACACATCAGTGATTTCTCAGTAGAGATATCTCTGAGACTGACTGAACTAATGTTCTATTGTATTAACACATTTTCAGCACACAAATCATGCCTTTAGTGATATGGGGTCTGTAAAAGATGCTATGCCAATGAACTAAAGCATCATTTCATTAGTTCTTTATCCCTTGGTTGGTGACCTCAGTTCTATCTGCAGTCGATACATCTGCCCACAGAAGTTACACTTGCTCTATGAATGATTAAGTATTGCCCAGATGGTATTGAAAAAAACTTATGGAAGACATGCAACAGCAAAGATATGGAGAATCTGGTCCTGAACACTTAGTTTGTGTAATCTCAATTTGTACTAAAGTTACACCTCAACAATGAGCACTTGAAAGAGCTATATAAATGATAAAAATCAGTTACAATTCATGTGCATTTTGTAGAGAGGAAGATAAGAAACGTGAGTTAAAACTCTTTTTAGCACCTGCCATGTTAAAAATCTCACTGGCAGGATGTTTGGTTTTTTTTCATGGTATTGTAGAGTGGGATACAAGTTCATAGATTTTTTTAAAGATCATCCCTCCAAAATACTGGTGTACTCCAAATGAATGGACTTTCTAATCTAAGTTAATAAATTCTTACTAGCATGTAGTGATTTCTGTCATCTATCTGCTTTGTGAAGATGCATTTCAAGTAATTTGATGCATACCAAGAGCCCCTCAGTGTTAGGCACTCTTGTGATTATATATGTATGTGTGTGTGTATATATGTAGGTGGTTACAGTTACAGCTACCTCATGCTTAGCTGGCAAATTGAGCAAGTACTGAACCAGGTGACCCCCAAAAGCACCTTCTAACTTTAATTACTCTACAACTTGAAACTTCAAGTTTGGGTTCTGACTCTCTTGAGCTGTGCCTTTTCCAAACAGGGAAACGGGATTTTGCAGAGCAGTCTTGCACACAACTTGTAATGACATTAACGTCAGAAGTGGGAGTATCTCAAACAGTGAGATTTTTGTCTGAAAGTTTGAAATGCTAACTTTGAAGAACTTGTTCTGTAATCAATGAATGGGCAAATATGTATTACTAGATTTGAAAACGTATAGCAGTCGTGAAAATAAGAACCCATTTCAATACGCATTGGGCATAATCTGGGCTTTGTCAAGTTTGTCCTGGACATTAAAAGCATGTGCAAAATTTAGACATACAATCAGAAGTCCTGATCTGAAAGCCTTAAGGAAATGAAAAGGGCTTTGTCACTATAACTTTCATTAGTATTAATGGCATTGCACAACTAAATCCCTGATTATCTAGATAGAGGTGCACCTCTGACTGTTCTGACTGGTGTGCAGTTTCACACAGACAGACGTTTAAACAATTAGACATCCATGCTAAATTATGATCCGCTTGGAATTCAGACAAAAGCTGGGATTCAATGACCCTTTTCCCTAGTTTCATTAGCCTTGTTTCCTCTTTCATCTCTCCCAGTAATCTCACTAAGCATTTGCTGGTTTTGAGGTCTGAAAGGCCAAAATGGCTTGAAATAGCTATTTCTTTCCTATAAATAATTACCAAGGGGAATTAGAAGTTTTGGTGACTGTGGGCTGCTGTTCAACAAGGTTGTTCAAGATCTGAGAGAAATCCAAAACAAACACATCTTTTCATTTTCTAATCTTGCATTGTCCAGTACAGCAGACTCTGCTGAATAGCAGTTTGACTTTTGAAGCTTTCTCAGCACATTAATATCTAGAAACACCTGAATGTTAATGCCTTGTGAAAGAAAGTATTTGGCTTACTTTCTCTTTTCCATTCAGAAAAAATAAACACTTTTTTTTTTTCAGAGAATGGATGTTTAATTGGTTATAAAACATAAAGTTAGGGGGTTTGTGCAGACTGGAAACATATTCTAGTGCTTTCTGCTTGCAAAGACTTTATTTAGAAAGATTTCCTTTCCTCCAGGAGGATTCATTTATGTTCCTTCGAATTACAATTAGTTCTTTGAACTCCGAATAGCTGAATAAACAAACTGATCCTGGCCTGTTCATCAGTATCAGCACAATACTATGTAGCACATTGTCAATTAAAACTGCTTTTGATTGCCAGTGAACCACTACAGGTTAAGGCCTGTGTAGCCAGAGGGAGGAAATTGGGTGGTGTACTCTTCATTTGGGAAGCTGATACTCACTCCCAGATCCACGTTGCTGGTGTAGCATGAGTTAGGTGGTGCTTGAGTGGTGCTGTTAGTAGTACTCAGTACACATAATGGAAGTGTAGATTAATCCACCTTCACTGGCATCTTCCAAGCTCAATTCAATACAATGCAAGTCTGGCTTTCTCGTGCATGCACTCCTAATTGCTACAGCCCTGTGCATAGTCTCAGGCTGCTTAAAATTTCACCATACCTTCACTACCTCCTGGGAAGCGGAGTCTAAGACAGAAAGGCACAGATGCACTGTGGTTCTTTCCTGTTACACTGTGCCCATGGGGAAGAAAGAAGCTAAAGCCTCCACTGTCATTAAGTTGTGCTTGTGCAATTGGCATACAGCTCCCAAATGCCAAACATGGGAAAGCCTTCAGGCCATCCACACTAGGTAAGTATATAAGCAGGATGCAGCAGAATAGCACTGTTGGGAGGAATGGGCAAGACCTCATCTGAGTGAACTAAACGGCTCTCTTCCACTCTAAGATTAGTCATCTCTTCACTAGTGCACCCAAGAGCATGGCCTGCTTTCAATCTTGTGTGCCAAGCATGAGCTCCCACCCCCAAGAGAATCTAAGTCCCTGGGCTCTTTTCTACTTCTGTATGGATTCCAGCTGAATCAGGAAAATAATTAAATCTTTTGCTTTTGACCTGTTAGTACACAAACCCCACCCAGTGTCTTAAGATATTGTAGCATCATTAAGACTTTTCATATCTATCAGGGCTCAAACTTTGTCAAAAAATGCAGCCAGGAAAGAAGGGCACTAGCATATTATGCAAAAATTCAGCTGATTAGCACTGACATTCAGAAATGAAAATAACTAATGATGTCATATTCTAAAGTAGTTTCTGTGCTCTCCTCCAGAACTGCAGGCACAAAGACTTTAAGACAACAAAACATTCATTAAGGCTAGTCTACACATTTCAGATTTCTAACTTGCCCTTTTTACTGTGCTAAGCAGGCTCAATTATATTAGATCTGCTGTCACACTGTTCAGTAGCAAGAAAAAAACCACTAGACAGATTACTGTCTCTTGGTTCTGTTTAGCAAAAGTGAAAATGAAAACCACTGGTAAAAAATATGTGCTGAACTTTCCAAATGCATAATAAGCTCAAAGTTCATCAGAGTGGAGAAAAGCTGTGTGACTGAATGAATCTAATTATTGGTCCTGCCAGTAATGTGCTGCATCAAATCGTTCTCTCAAAGACAGTAATGAAACAACTGTGTGTACACAGTAAGTGATATTTTGGTGGAGAGTTGCATAAGCTATGTTACAATTAGCTTTGTTTCATAACAGATCCCACCTGAGTCAGTGTGAGAAAAAATAGGCATGCCAAAGGTGATAAGCACTGATGTTCCTTTGAATAGACAGAATATGATCTCAACTGTACTAAAAGGAAATGCTACTAAAGTGAACTCTAAATTCAACTGTTTTGTGAATTTTCTCTGTGAGTCTCCTTTTATAAAGCAGGCAATTTTTTCAGTGTTAGCACTATAAAAACCTGAATTAGGTGTGTATTGTCACCAAACAGGTTGCCTACAAATTCATATTTTTCAAGGCTTTCCATTTCTTCACTTTTATTCTTTAACAGTTCCATCCAAAAGGGAGATGATGATTATGAAGATTACACTTCAAATAAGACTTGGGTTCTGACTCCCAAAGTCCATGAGAGTGATGTCACTCTTATTTTAAATGGCTTGCTGGAAGGATATGACAACAAATTGAGACCTGACATAGGAGGTATGCCGCTTTCCTAATTGTTTACTCACTTTCAAGCAATGAAGAGAAAGAATTCTCATAATTTATCAAGCTAGACAGGAAGAAAAAATCATTCAAAGTAGTTATGGAAACAAAATGCAATGTAGTAAAAGATCAGTGGCACAAGAAGTGGTCACAAATTTCAAGACTGACATAAATTATGATTGCTAAATCTATCTATAAGACTGTTGTGATTGGGTGAATTAGATTGTTTGTAATGATGCACCTGCAGAGGAAGTTTGGAACTTCACTTCTGGGGAATTAAAAAGCAAGTTTTATCTTTCTGTATATCTAAGTGAGGGTGGTAGAGAATCACATATAATATGTTGGAAAGGAAGATCAAAATGAAGGTAACACAGCCTGATCTTCACATGATGTGATGGACACAGAGCCTCCAATAGGAGCAGGCCTGCACTGAGTGATGTAGCACAAGTCCTCATGTGCTTGGCAGGGCAAGAAGTGGCTGGGGAACGGGGCTCATAGGAGTAAGTCCATAAAAGAGAACTGCAGGGAAGTAAGGCCAACTTTCCTAGATTTCCCACACAGCCAATAAAAGTATAGAGGCCCAAGCCTGGGCTCACAACAAAAGTCTTTGATTTTGAATAATCTTTTGCAGGAATCTGCCTCTTCACTGATCACTGTGGGAGCTAAAAGACACATTTCCCTGAGCTGCTGCAAGTCAGTCTGAGAAAGCCCCATGTGTGCACAGAACAGGCAGACAATACCTCTGTAGAAGAGGATACAGCAGTAATAAGATTATAGAAAAATGCAAAGAGAACTCTTGGATGAGGCAAGCAGAGGAAAGCAGAGAGCAGGGAGGTTAATGAAGGAAGCAGTTTTTAACATAGAGGCTTATAAACTCAGGAATTTTTCACAGTGAGGGATAACATGAGTATTTAACCCTCGATAAATGCATATAGTGTAAATTAGCAGGGGAATTTGTCTTATTCTCTCAGTCCAGCACCTTGGAGAACAGAAAGGAATTAAGTATTCATAAAAGCATCCAGGGAAAAAACAATCCTATTTTAGTCAAGGGGTATAAGAATGCTAAGACTACAACAGAATAATTTCAAAATAATTTAGTTTAACAACTGTTTTTCATTCCTGTTTTAGAGCCTCGACTATTATTTTTGCTTTGGGCTCGTGAAATTGCTATATACCTACAGCCATCTCTTCAGGCAACAGCAGTCATGTTGCATTTTGCATTATAATGTAAAATGAGTGATGCAAGACATCATAAGAAGAATAAGTTTGCTTTTGTTGATAGTGTTTTGTCAGATCTGTTGCTGTGACCTGACACAAAATATACTGTCAGTCAGATGTGACTCACTCTAAGACAATGACACTGGTTTCACTATTTGTTCTCATAGCATAAATTAATTTGTTCTGATAGAATAAATAAGAATTTGTCTCAAAGTGTCTCCAACTACTTTCAAGCTGTTGACGTTGCTGCAAATTTGTTTTTATTGTACTGGCACATTAAAATGTGAGGTAACCATAGCCTTATAAGAGAGATATTACAATAATTCTTTTGCTTTTGTTGTTTGACTTTTATCTAGTTGATTTTGACCTTCACTTATGCTACTGATTCTTGTTTCTCTTACAGTTAAACCGACAATAATTCATACTGACATGTACGTAAATAGCATTGGGCCTGTGAATGCTATCAATATGGTAGGTAAAGGATTGCCAATTTTGTTATAAGGCTCCCATACTTTTTGACATTACAAAGCTTCCATTCATTTTGATGTTGTGCTACACTTATTTCTAAAATCTCAGTATTACTATTATTATCATTATGGATGTGTGGACTAGGTGAGCTATGAATCTCTACAAGACAGTGAAACTTAGTTCTATGCTGAAGAAAAAACCCAAACAATTATTATTACTGCACTTTTATGTGCTCTTCTTTTAAGTGCTTTGGGACAGTTTAACTTCTGTAAAACTGAGTTTCCAGGTTGCCTCAAAAATGAGGAAAAACCATGCATAAGTGATAAGAAAAAAACATCTAGATACTCTCTCCTCTCCTCTTTACAAAGTTTCTGCAGAAAAAATTACCTCTATCTTCATATAGGTGAGGGGAAGTGGTCTAGCCTTAGCACAATGTCTATTTCATTGTAATTTTCATGTGTAGAAAGAAATCTCACATCGCTCTTTACAATTCTATAATTCACCTTGCAGCTTCTGGCTGCCCAGTGCTGCCAAGGAAAGTGAGACTTCACTTCTGATAACTATCTGGGGGACGCAGGCAATTCAGGCAGCCAAGTCACCTCAAATTTTTCCTGTCCTAAATCCCAGGGAATAAGTAATTTTTCTCTCACCTAATCAGGTTTGGCTTGAAGTGTGAATACACAGAATTAGAATGGTGCTTATACCACCCAATTGTATGTAGCTTTAGCCTATCCCTGGGAAAATAAGAGAATAAATTGGTTTTAAATAACAATTTTTAGGTAAAACACGCCCTCAAAACTTGAAAAAAAATGGTTTTATCAGTTTTAATATCATCTTCTGTAGTGGAGTTTTTTTTTTTCATATCAACTTAAGGAAAGCATATCAGGAGTGAAATGCTGAGTGCTATGTTTTCATCAGTATTTCTGGTTAACACAACAGGAATATACAATTGATATATTTTTCGCCCAAACGTGGTATGACAGACGTCTGAAGTTCAACAGCACTATCAAAGTGCTCAGATTAAACAGCAACATGGTTGGGAAGATCTGGATACCAGACACATTTTTCCGAAATTCCAAGAAAGCTGATGCCCATTGGATAACAACACCTAATAGGATGCTCAGGATCTGGAATGACGGCAGAGTGCTGTACACATTGAGGTATTTAACATCTTTATCTTTGCTCTTTAACATCTTTATTGATGATCTGGATGAGGGCATTGAGTCCATCATCAGTAAATTTGCTGATGATACCAAGCTGGGGGCAGGAGTTGATCTGCTGGAGGGTGGAGAGGCTCTGCAGAGGGACCTCGACAGGCTAGACAGATGGGCAGAGTCCAACGGCATGAGATTGAACACATGCAAGTGCCGGGTTCTGCACATTGGCCACAACAACCCCATGCAGTGCTACAGGCTGGGGTCAGAATGGCTGGAGAGCAGCCAGGCAGAGAGGGACCTGGGGGTACTAGTCGATGGTAGGCTGAACATGAGCCTGCAGTGTGCCCAGGCAGCCAAGAGGGCCAATGGCATCCTGGCCTGCATCAGGAACAGTGTGGCCAGCAGGAGCAGGGAGGTCATTCTGCCCCTGTACACTGCACTGGTTAGGCCACACCTCGAGTCCTGTGTCCAGTTCTGGGCCCCTCAGTTTAGGAAGGATGTTGACTTGCTGGAACGAGTCCAGAGAAGGGCAACAAAGTTGGTGAGGAGTTTGGAACACAAGCCCTATGAGGAAAGACTGAGGGAGCTGGGGTTGCTCAGCCTGGAGAAGAGGAGACTCAGGGGTGACCATATTGCTCTCTACAACTACCGGAAGGGAGGTTGTAGACAGGCAGATGATGGTCTCTTCTCCCAGGCACCCAGTACCAGAACAAGAGGACACAGTCTCAAGCTGCGCCAGGGGAGGTTTAGGTTGGATATTAGGAAGAAGTTCTATACAGAGAGAGTGATTGCCCATTGGAATGGGCTGCCTGGGGAGGTGGTGGAGTCGCCGTCATTGGAGGTGTTCAGAAGGAGACTTGATGGGGTGCTTGGTGCCATGGGTTAGCTGTTTGGGTGGGTTGGATTGGTTGATGGGTTGGACGCGATGATCTTGAAGGTCTCTTCCAACCTGGTTTGGTTTATTCTAAATTCTAAAATAAAGTATTTACATCTGACTTTAATTTCAGTTTCTCTAGGGAAAGACAAAGAGAAATGTCTTGTCAATTCAGACCATTTGGCATTAACTTGAAGGAAAAAAGATTGGGGTTTTATCCTATTTCCTTATGCATACAACCCTTATTTTATTTCTTGCTAGAGATTGTGTCTTGCTCCACAATACTCACCCTCTCATCTTAAAATTAGTCTAAGCATTTTTACAGTAATTCCTCATCATTTTCAGGTATGTTTGCTTTGGACCATATTCCCTTTTCCTTTTTTTTTATTGGGTTAAACTGCTTTATTTGAAATATCTGTAAATTAAGTAGATGGTATAAAAGGAGGTATTATATACAGCAAATACATCATATCCTGAATTGATTACAATTTATCTTTGTGAAGCTTCACTCTGCAAAAGGATTTAATTCATCAAATATAGAAATAAAATAATTTCATTATTGGTCATTTAAGCTTTAATCCAAAACACACACTAATTTTCAGGAATCTGAACTTGATATGCTCAGCTCCAAATGTATCAATCACAATAGAGTTTTTGTTTTGAGACAGATTACCTTCCAAAACTGTTTTATTGTAGAATCATAAAGGTTGGAAAAGAGCTCTGTGATCACTGTCAACCCAACACCACCATTCCCAATAAAGCATGTCCTAAAGTGCCCTGTCTACATTTATATTTTTTTTAAATACTTTCAGGGATGGTGACTCCACCACTTCCCTGGAAAGCCCTTTCCAATGCTAACCACTCTTGCAGGAAAGAAATTTTTCCTAATATCCAATCTAAACCTCCCCTGGCATAACCTGAGACCATTTCCTTTCATTCTATAGTTTCATAGTTTCATAGTACCATAGTATCATTCAGGGTTGGAAGGGACCACAAGGATCAGCTAGTTCCAAACCCCCTGCCATTGGCAGGGACACCCCACACTAGATCAGGCTGGACAGAGCTTCATCCAGCCTGCTCTTAAACACCCCCAGGGACGGGGCCTCCACCACCTCCCTGGACAACCCATTCCAGGGTTTCACCACTCTCATGGTGAAGAACCTCCTCCTCACATCTAGCCTGAATCTCCCCACCTCCAGCTTCATTCCATTCCCCCTAGTCCTATCACTACCTGAGATCCTGACAAGTCCTTCCCCAGCCTTCCTGTAGGCCCCCTTCAGATACTGGAAGGCCACAATTAGGTCACCTGGGAGCCTTCTCTTCTCCAGACTGAACAGCCCCAACTCCTTCAGTCTGTCCTCATAGGAGAGGTGCTCCAGCCCTCTGATCATCCTTGTGGCCCTTCTCTGGACACGTTCCAGCACCTCCACATCCCTCTTGTAATAGGGGCTCCAGAACTGGACACAGTACTCCAGGAGGGGTCTCACCAGGGCTGAGTAGAGGGGGGGGATCACCTCCCTCGACCTGTCTATTTACGTGGGAGAAGAGACCTACAACCACCTCACCACAACCCCCTCTCAAGTAGTTGTAGAGAGCAATAAGATCTCCACTTAGCCTCCTCTTTTCCAAAGTAAACAACCCCAATTCACTCAGCCAGTCCTTAAGTTACATGTATGCCTACCTATACATGTAACATATAGAACGTGGAACAACTCAGATATCGTGTTCCTCATGACCATAAGCTAATTCCTAAATGTGAAAATCCCAAGTGTATTTTCTTTTCCTTTTTCTTACATGTGATATGATATTTGGTTCTGTGCAAAAAGCTGATAAAGACAGCATTTGTTCAAGAGAATTTATCCTTTGAAATGAGAGTACAGAATCGCAGATGTTAGGATGTGAGACCACTTAAGTTTTAGACTGTCTTCCTCAAAATGTCTTTTTTTCAGCTCTTGTTTTGTTGGGCACCAACAAATGAAAAGTTTTGAAGGTACATTCATTGTAATTTTAATGAATACATCTAAAGCTTTCAGTAAGAAAACCTTTTAATGCCGCAACTGTCTGAATTACAAAAGGGAGTTTTATTTCATAGTTATTTCACATTCATTACACATTGAATTGCCAGAAGAGATAAGAGAATGATCGGAACTGAAACCCAGTGCATATCAAAGCCAGTCTGATAAAGAATCCTAGGTCCATGTTTGAAATGTTAATTTTGGACATAGCTATACTAGTGTCTCTGTGGATTCTGTTACCTTTCTCTTCAAACCCCTCTGTTTCTCTCATTAGTACAAGATATAACTGAGAGAAGTTAGAAATATCTATCTGTTATTAATGCATAGTTGGCTTTTCTAGTGAGACTCAGAAAACACCAGAAAGGATTCAACATGGATTAATCCAGAAGTGAAATTTGATAGTATCACCACAGATCTGGGATTCTCTCTTGAATGGGTTTTCTCACTCACCTCCCCCCACGCTCAAGAACAGTCCATCTTAATCAGCAGGAAATCAAGCAGTTAGCAGGCAGTCTGCATGAATCAGCACAAAGCTTCTGACAAAACTCAAACAGGAAAAGAAAATGTATGAGAGGTTGAAGAGCTAAAAGGTGACACACTCAGAGACAAGGTTTGAAAAGCTGCAGTCCAATCTGCAGTCCAATCTGACTAGAGACATGGAAGCAAGAAGGATTTCTGTGCATGCATCTTAAGCAAAAGGAAGCCTAGGAAAAGCTCTTCTTCTGTGCCACCAATAGTAGTTCCCTCAGTCTCAGAACAAATTAGGTCTCTTCTTAAATCCTTAATGTATAAAAGTTCGCTTTGGACATTGTTAATCTTGCAGCTAGTGGTCACAACATTCGTCTGCATCCCACAGAATGAGAGTCAGGGACTCATTGACTAATAGCACCTACATGCAGGAGCCAGGAGACAAAACCAAACCTGAACCTACACTTTTCCTAGTGTAGGATGAAGTAAACATCACTCTGCTATTTTATTATTTATTTCCCTCTGTCCCCCCACTTCCTCCCTCATATCCAAAGTCCAAGTATCATGTGGCTCATGGCTGGGCTGGGACTAAGTTAAAGGACTGAATGAAAAATGGTGGAGTTTTTAGGAGAAACATCAGGAGATACATCTCATCTAATTTTGGATGTCTAAAAGTACATGTCTTTACCTGATCTATAACATCTACACCACCTGAGTTATCATGGAGAGTTTCCTGATACTCAGTTGAGAAAAACACCTTTCAGTACATTCTTCTGATTTAATATAATGGTCTTATTTTGGGAAAAAAATATTAAGTATATCCTCAGAGCACCTTTCGAGTAGCTATGAAAGTAGTCTAGATGGCTGTCTTGGATGCAGCTGTCTAAATTTGGACTCCTATCCATCATTTCTGAAATAGAATTTATGTCACATAAAATACATTTTCCTAGTGCATTATGGCATGTTGTGACACAGAGATTTGTCATTGCTCATGAGATGACTTGTATATCTACTACAGGTTTGCCAGTCATGAGTAATGCTTACATTTCAGATACACAGGAACAGAACTTTCATATCTTATTCTATTACACAGTTCAGAACGTTGATGATTGGGATCTATGTAACTAAAAAAAAAGAAACACTGCTTATTAGTAACCATGTCTTTCTATGCCTGGAGTGTCCAAGTGAATACATGTACATGTATAGTTTAGTTTTGATAGATAGATAGATAGATAGATAGATAGATAGATAGATAGATAGATAGATAGATAGATAGATATTATATTTGCATATTTCATAGTCAGGTTCCATAGTATCAAGAATCTCATTTTGCTTGCCATGGTGTTTTCAGGACAAACTTCTCAAGTGTGTTCTGTATATCCTGATCTCTTTCTCCTCAGGCTGACAATTGATGCTGAGTGTCAGCTACAGCTGCACAACTTCCCAATGGATGTCCATTCATGCCCCTTGGAATTTTCAAGCTGTAAGTAACATGCTTTGATATATACTTTTTCTAACTCACACTGAACCATTTATTATAAATTTATATTTACATACTTAGAGGCAGTGAGGTTTGTGTTCTTAACTAGACATAGTCCAGTGGCTTCCAGTTTTATTATAACCTTATTTTCAAGTACATAAATCATATATCTTCACAAATTCTACAAATTCTACTCTCCACAACCACCTGAAGGGGGGTTGTAGACAGGCAGAGGTTGGTCTCTTCTCCCAGGCAGCCAGCACCAGAACAAGAGGACACAGTCTCAGGCTGCGCCAGGGGAGGTTCAGGCTGGAGGTCAGGAGGAAGTTTTACACAGAGAGAGTGATTGCCCATTAGAATGGGCTGCCCGGGGAGGTGTGGAGTCACCATCACTGGAGGTGTTCAGGAGGAGACTTGACAGGGTGCTTGGTTGCATGGGTTAGTTGATTAGGTGGTGTTGGATGATAGGTTGGACGCGATGATCTTGAAGGTCTCTTCCAACCTGGTCTGGTCTATTCTATTCTATTCTATTCTATTCTATTCTATTCTATTCTATTCTATTCTATTCTATTCTATTCTATTCTAAATTTAATTGAGGAATGATATATAAAACATGATACAATTTCTGGGACCTATGTAATTAATTTATGCTTACATCTCATTATAACATAGACATTTTTACTTTTAGTATCAAGGTCTCTTGGACTGATACTTTTTCTTTGTACATGGGTGTTTTACCGTTGCAATAGTTGGAGACAACTGTTTGACATTTTGCGGTCAGGCCAAGGTATGATTTTTCTGGTCCAGCTTCATACTTCTGGCCATAATTAAAGGACAGGAAAAATCATATCCTATTGGGTCCACAAAAGTGGAAAATTTGAAAAATGTATCTGAAGTGCTATTTTAATTTATAATAAATAAAACAAGATGTGACATTAAGTAGAAGGCGCTACTAGGTAACGACAAAAATACGTCTATAATTTACTTGCAATATACTTCCCCAATTTTTTCCAAAACCAGAAAATAGTCTTTTTAGTCCCCAAAGTATACTAAAACCCTAGCAATGACTGTGGAACAAAGCATTCTGTATTTTTCGTTGCAATAAGATGGCTACCCAAGAGAAGAGATCATTTACCAATGGAAACGCAGCTCAGTGGAAGTGGGGGACACCAGATCCTGGAGACTTTACCAGTTCGCCTTTACAGGATTAAGAAATACAACTGAGGTGGTGAAGACTACTTCAGGTAAGATGATGGATCTGTTTACCTATAAATTAATTGAAGATTTTATTGACAGAAAGGAAAAAAAAAATAGAAAGAAATCTCCACTTAGAACTAAGCTTTGGTACTGAACAATTATAAACTTTTAAATACCTATGGAATCATCTCAACTTTGCCATTCCTGAAGAATTCACAGGAAAGAAAGTAAATTGCTGCCTACTGTCCATTCCTATCCTCCAAGAAATACCTAGAACTGTCAGTAGACCTATGCTTTAGAATACAGCACAGCTGAACCACTAAATGATAATTTGATCCTGATTTGAATGTTTTACAATCCCCTTCCAGAAGCTGAAAGTAGGCCTGCACAGAAATGAAATTCAAAGTCCCAACCTCTTTATTACATCACCTCCAAGTTTATTTTGTTCCTGAAAACAGATCACATTCGACCCTCATTAAAGAGAACAGCCTTACAAATCAGAGTCTCAGATGATTTTCTTGTTTATTTCTGTCTCCTTGGAAACTTAAAATTACAAATGGGGAAGTACTCAGCATTTAATAAAAACAGTAATTTTATCCTGACTAACTAAGCAGGAAAATACATTCTTCTAGACATAGAGAATGTTTATTTCTCAGGTGAAAGAAAATCAGTGAATATATGAAAGAATCTGAAGAGGAATTGCATGTTAAAATTCTTGTATATGCATGATATCTCTTTTCTCTGACGTCTTACATTCTAAAAGAGCAGTGAAATGAGAGCAGTTTTTATTATAATGTTGCTCTGGATGTTTACCTTACTTTATTGTTCTGGCAAGTACACTGATTTAAATTCAGACATCTGTGTTCACTCTAACCAGAAGTATCCCTATCCATTTTATTTCTAAAAGGTCAGCATTGCTGTTATATTCAAAAGGCCAGTGAGATAGGCTAGAATTGAGAGGAGCCCGCTGTGAATCACACTGGAGAGCAAAGACAGACATTGAGAATTAATTCAAGTTCCAGCTCCTGAATCACTGGACATGACATAAGCACCAACGACATGTTAGGTCCTATGAGCAGGGTGAAAATGGAATGAATCCTCCAGTCTGCAGACAGACTTACCTTATGGCATCTTCTGCCATTTTAGATGAAGAAACTGTGCAGGCAGCTATTCAAGAAAACATTTGATCTTCCTCAGTTTCCCAGGAAAGTAAAAATAAAGTTACAGGAGAGGACAAGATGGTGGCATAGGCACGAGTCATAGCTTTAATAACCACCATTACACACAACATGGTGGAACTTCTCTCAAAGTAAAACTCTCACCTCGGACAGTCACTGCAACAGGCCAAGCACAAAAGGCAACAGTCTACCTAAGTGCAGTCTACCTAAGTGCAGTCTAGTGTATTTCACCCTGCCCAGGTTTATTTTTCCTTCATTTGAGTTGCTTTTATTGGGTCTTTTTCTTTCCTTTTCTTCTGGAGCCATTCTCTAATAAACTTTTCTTGTACAGAGATAGAAAGTAATAAAATCCACACATGCTACAAGCTTCAGGTCCACTATTTCAGTGCAGCTTGTGCTGGTGAATAAAAAGCACTTTCTAATGTTCTGCTAATGTGAAGAAAGTACATACTGGGTAACAAATAGTAAAGAACAGAAAGCAAAAGATACTTTCACATGCAAAGAAACGTTTTTTCTTCTTTCAAAGGAGTGTTAATGCATTTGAAATTGGAGTAAAACTTATTTCAAACCAAAGTCTTGTTTCCAGCTTCATGCCTCCCAGTGACTAACATATTCTAGTCCTTAGGGGCTATGCTTGCAAGGTGACTGGGACAGAGAAGAGAATCAGAAATGATGGCTGAGACTTGGTCATTACAAACTCCGTTACCTCTTTCTGTCATGCTATAGCTGAACATTTGCAATCTGGGCTGAGTTATTGGCAGAGAAGGACAAGGATGGTTTGAGTGTAAGCTTCATAAGACCTGACTGGCTTACCAAAGTGACTACATTTATCTGCATCCTCTGCAAGTGTATAAGGTTAACCGAAAGGGCCAGATGTCAGATTTCTGTTCCTGGTAAGTTAGCAAATCCCAATAACAGCAGGAAAAAACAACTGGAATATTGCAAGCCATCCTATCTGTTTCTCATATCTGAAGTGAGTCATCCTGAATCGTCAGCTTATTTCTCTCCAAACTGAACACTCACATGTGACTCTAATTTTCCTTGAAAGTCGCAGAAGAAGAAATAAGGAATAACTAACTAATGAAATCCGGTGTCCATTAGTAAATAGCTGAGACTGTTAAGGAAAGTTAACTCTCAAGATTCTGCCCTATGACCGTTTTGTTAAAATGACTAAATAGTCTGTAACTTTAATAATACATTACATGTGTACATTCTCTTGCTTTTGCTCTACAACCTATGATGCATAAACATCAGTGGTTTGGTTCAGTTTAGTTCGTGTTAACACACGGTATTATCTTAGTTCTATAACCTACTACTATGGACCACACACACTTACAAGACAGGTTTGAGATTTATGGTATTACTGAAGTATGACCATAATCACTGTTCAAACAGTGCATATCTCTATAATTTATTAAAGAAGCTAAAATATATTCAGTTATTTAAGGGTGTGTGATTTATTAGACATATGGTCTATAGATGGGACAAATATAAAACTACCTCACAAATGTCACTGAAAGTTGGCAGCAAAGGAAGAAAAAGAGATTTTTTTTCACACAATAAGCCAAAATAAGAAAGAGAAGAAAAGTAAAAATTACTGTTCTAGCACAGGATGCATTTTCATATGATCCATATTCTCATTTAGTATTGCACAATACATTTACTTCAAATAAATGTCAATTCACTTTTTTTTGTATTAAAACCTATTCTATATCAAATTTGTGACCTTTTATATTCACTCTGGATTAAAAATAAGAAGCAAATTAGTTGAGGAAATAGCCCAGCAAGTCTACTACATATGAATCATATCAGCAAATGCTTCTGCTCTTCACTTTTTGGATGTCAAAATGAAAATATTAGAGAGCTTAGAAATAATGGTTGTAGAACAAAAGGTGCTTATTTCTTAGGAGGGACTTGAAGGATGTTTTTCTAGTGCACTCACTCAGCTCAGATTTGAATAGGAAGAAAGATGAGCTTTAATTTCTCTGATTCTTACTGCAGTGCAACAAATAATACAGAAGTGTAAGGTCTGGAAAACACAGCACACAAGTGGATGACACTGATCAGGGGCATGTGGCACTGTGTAATCAGCTGTTTTAAATTAATAGTAAAATAAAACAGGATGTAAATAAGCAAATGCAGAAATGATTAAAAAGAAAAATGTTAGTAGTTGTATTAAAAAAAATGCTGAGGATTGTAGTAATCCACAAACACGCAAGTACAGAGAATGCTGTTAGGGTTTCAAACCCCCATCTTTTCTGGGATGCATGGTCCAGAATGTTGCAGGTAGACTTGGGAGAAACAATCAGTGTTCTAATCTGAAAAACTGATGTCAGCTAATTGCTGCACATTGCTTGCTTTAAAAAAAAAAAGTTCATTTTTAAGAGCAACTTCTTAAGACCAGGGAGTGCAGGAGATTGTAGTAAGTGCAGGAGATTGTAGTAAGTCATGGGTTAGAAAGCATCATCTATGGACATATCTGGAAATATGGAACTAATCTGGAGTAAATTGTAATTGGTGTCAAAGGAGTAAAGTAAAAATACTGGGTTTGTACAAACAATAATCAGCACAGACACACAGTATTTAGTGGCATTGTAGAAGCCCTAAGATAAGAGGACTTATGAAATTATACCTCAGACCAGGACAAAAAGACAGCTTATATCTTGAAATTCTTTCCTTCAACAAGTTTTGATGAATTTCATAAAATTACTAGACAAACTGCATTTCTACTCACTATTCCAGTGTTTCTGAAAGTACAAAATACTGTATTATGCAAATCAGCTTGTGAATGTGTAATTATTTAGGACAGATGGAGCTTCTGGTATTCCCAGTTCTGTGACTGGGTAGTTCTTTTTTTAGATCAGACATTGTGTATTGCTTATTCACAAAGCCTGTCCTGAATTTTTATTTAGATACAAAGGCATTATAGGACTAATCAATAAAGAGCAATTCAATAAATTGCAGAGGATCCACAAAACTGGTGAGCCAATATCTGTAAATTCTTTCTTTTTTTTTTTTTTTCCTTCCTGTTCTGTGTTTTACAGAACTAATCAGTGCTGTGCAGCAGAGACAGTGTATTGCTCAACAGTGTCAAATTGGTAATTATATATTTATCTTGCTATGCATCTATTAAGCCACATAAAAAATTCTGGGTCTGGTTTCTGTTTTATGAGAAAAATGTGGTCAAGACTATTATTTTGTGGATGAGGCAGCAGGCACCAGTACAGGTTAGAGGTTGCCCCTGCTGGAGAGCAACTCCACAGAGAAAGACCTTGGAGTCCTAATGGACAGCAAGTTCTCCACGGGACAGCAATGTGCCCTTGTGCCAAGAGGGTCAATGGTATCCTAGAGTGTATCAAGAACAGTGTGTCCAGCAGGTCTAAGGAAGTTCTTCTACCCCTCTACTCTCTCCTGGTGAGACCACACCTGAAGTATTGTGTTCAGTTTTGGGTTCCCCACTTCAAGAGGGACAGGGATCTGCTAGAGAGAGTCCAGTGTCTCCATTGGAGGATGTTTAGGGGACTTGCGCATCTCCCATATGAAGAGAGACTGAGAGACCTTGGGCTGTTTAGTCTGGAGAAGAGAAGACTGAGAGGAGATTTGATCAATGTCTATCACTATCTGAGGGGTGGATGTCAACTGGAGGATGCCAGTATCTTTTTGGTCATGCACAGTAATAAGACAAGGAACAATGGATACAAACTTGAACACAAAAGGTTTCACCTCAACATGAGGAGAAACTTGTTTACAGTGAGTGTGACAGAGTACTGGAACAGGCTTCCCAGGGAGGTTATAGAGTCTCCTTTTCTGGAGACTGTCAAAATCCACCTGGATGCATTCCTGTGCAGACTACCCTGGGTGATCCTGCTTTTGGTAGGGGGTTGGATTTGATGATCTCTGGCGGTCCCTTCCAACTTCTAACACTGTAGTTCCGTGAGGTCGTGTTTGCAGATTTCATATTTTATTCTAATGCACTACCATAATGAATTGAACTGTTGGCAAGCATGCAGTCCCCAGAGGGTTCATAATGCTCTGAAAAAACAAGAAGCCTTCTCTCTATGTTTTATTAGGTAAAAATATGATATGACAGGTGCACATCATAGCTGAAGATTAGTGTTGGGCACAGCTCGAATGCCATTGTGCACAGAAAGCCCTGACAGCCCCATACATAGCTCTAGGTTCCAGTCTAAGTTGATTACAGCATATGGCAGTGCCAAGGAGATCTCTAAAATATCTTAATAGCTATATAATAGAATTTTGCTCCTAGTGTAAATATTCTCGTCTGTGTTTCAGGAACATGTCTTCAAAGAGTAATGACTTAGTATAATTCCCTCTCTCACATACCTGTAGTACATTTCACATTTTCTTATCCAGGTTGGATAATTGTGAGGCAAATGAATATTTATAGACGAATTCACATGACTGCATAAACGAACTAATTCAGTAAGCCGGCTTTGTGGTTCCTGACATCTGGGTACATGCACTTAGAACCATTTATCCTTATAGAATTCCTTTGAGGCAGACAAGAAGATAGGGATAAACTGAAGTCTTCTTAAGAAACTGGACAATGAATTACAAACAAGAGGGACAGAGGCTTCTCTTGCAATGCTTTTGGGTCTCTTTTGTACTAGCTGCTTCCGTACTTGGCAGAATATCAAAAGACCAGAGAAAATCGGTTGACTTCCCACTTTCTTTATTCATCCAAATGCCTTTCTGTTCATCACCTGGTTTGTACTTGGTTTTGACATAGTTTCATAGTTTCATAGTTTCATAGTTTCATTCAGGGTTGGAAGGGACCACAAGGATCATCTAGTTCCAACCCCCCTGCCATGGGCAGGGACACCCCACACTACATCAGGCTGGACAGAGCCTCATCCAACCTGCTCTTAAACACCCCCAGGGACGGGGCCTCGACCACCTCCCTGGACAACACATTCCAGGTTCTCACCACTCTCATGGTGAAGAACCTCCTCCTCACATCTAGCCTGAATCTCCCCACCTCCAGCTTCATTCCATTCCCCCTAGTCCTATCACTACCTGAGATCCTGAGAAGTCCTTCCCCAGCCTTCCTGTAGGCCCCTTTCAGATACTGGAAGGCCACAATTAGGTCACCTCGGAGCCTTCTCTTCTGCAGACTGAACAGCCCCAACTCCTTCAGTCTGTCCTCATAGGAGAGGTGCTCCAGCCCTCTGATCATCCTTGTGGCCCTTCTCTGGACACGTTCCAGCACCTCCACATCCCTCTTGTAATAGGGGCTCCAGAACTGGACACAGTACTCCAGGTGGGGTCTCACCAGGGCTGAGTAGAGGGGGAGGATCACCTCCCTCGACCTGCTAGCCACACTTCTCCTGATGCAGCCCAGGATCTGATTGGCTTTGCGGGCTGCAAGTGCACACTGAGAGCTCATGTTGAGCTTTTTGTCCACCAGCACCCCCAAGTCTCTCTCTTCAGGGCTACTTTCCAGCCAGTCACTGCCCAGCCTGTATTTGTGCCTGGGATTGCCTCGACCCAGATGCAGGACCCTGCACTTGCTCTTATTGAACTTCATGAGGTTGGCCTGTGCCCACCTCTCCAGCCTGTCAAGGTCCCTCTGGATGGCCTCCCTTCCCTCCAGCGTGTCTGCTGCACCACACAGCTTGGTGTCATCAGCAAACTTGCTGAGGGTGCACTCAATGCCACTGTCCATGTCCCCCACAAAGATGTTGAATAAGACAGGTCCCAGGACTGATCCCTGAGGGACTCCACTTGTCACTGGCCTCCACTGGGACATGGAGCCATTGACAGCCACTCTTTGGGTGCGGCCATCAAGCCAGTTCCTTATCCATCTAGTGGTCCACCCATCAAACCCATGTGTCACCAGTTTGGAGACCAGGATGTGGTGCGGGACAGTGTCGAAGGCTTTGCTCAGGTCCAGGTAAACGACATCAGTTGCTCGCCCCTCATCTGTTAATTTTGTCACCTGCTCATAGAAGGCCACCAGGTTGGTCAGGCAGGATTTGCCCTTGGCAAAGCCATGCTGACTGCTCCCAATCACCTCTTCACTATTCTTTTGAGCGAGTAGTGACTCCAGGAGGATCTGCTCCATGATCTTTCCAGGCACAGAGGTGAGACTGACTGGCCTGTAGTTCCCTGGTTCCTCCTTCTTGCCTTTTTTGAAGATGGGGGCAATGTTTCCCCTTTTCCAGTCTGTGGGGACTTCACCAGATTGCCATGACTTTTGAAATATAATAGAGAGGGGTTTAGCAACCTCATCTGCCAGTTCTCTCAGTACCCGTGGGTGTAACCCGTCGGGTCCCATGGACTTGAACACTTTCAGGTTCTTCAGATGATCACGAACCTGATCTGCACTTACAATGGGCAGTTCTTCCTCCCCGTCCCTGGCTTTGACTTCCATAACATCAGGAGTGTGGCTAGAGGCCCTTGCAGTGAAGACTGAGGTAAAGAAGTTATTAAGTACCTCAGCCTTTTCCTCATCACATGTGACCATGTCACCATTTTCCTTTCTGAGGGGGCCCACACCTTCCCTAGTCTTCTTCTTCCCATTAATATACCTGTAGAAGTTCTTAGTGTTCCCTTTAATCTCCCTGGCTAGATTCAACTCAAACTCTGCTTTGGCTTTCCTAACCAGGACTCTTGCTGCTCGGGCAGCTTCCTTGTATTCCCCCTGTTCTACCTGTCCTTCCCTCCACTTCCTGTAGAGTTTCCTTTTAAGTAATAGTGTGTCCAGTAGCTCCTTGCCCATCCAGGCAGGCCTCCTAGCATTCTTACCTGCTTTTCTCTTTGTTGGTACACATAGCTCCTGGACACAGAGGAGGTGGTCCTTGAATACTGACCAGCTGTCCTGGGTCCCTCTTCCCTCCGGGGCTTTGTCCCACGACACTTTGGCTAGCAGATCCCTGAAGCGATCAAAATCTGCACGCCTAAAGTCTAGGGTCATGAGCTTGGAATACTTCCTCCTGATTGCCCTGAGGATGTTAAATTCAACTGCTTCATGGTCACTGCAGCCAAGGCCATCTATGAGCCTCACATTGCTTACCAGCCCTTCCCTGTTGGTGAGAACAAGGTCCAGCATAGCACCTTAACATCATTATGAACCCATTCCTGTGGCAGAACAGCTATAAGAAAATCCTTGTCACCTTAACAGTATAGGCCAAGGGGCAGGGACACATCCAACAAGAAAGCCTATGGATCCAAGGAATACATAGAATTAATAGCTAGTTTTGACCTGGTTTTCTGCTCAGTTATGACCAAGACAAAAAAGACCTTTCCACTTCAGTTGGCAAGTGTAGTTTGACTTATATGAAAAACACTTCCATAATGTTGATGCAATACTCCTTGGAAAAGAGCTTAATTGTAAGCAGTGAGAACTGCAAAGCCATGCCAGTGACATAAAGGGCCATCAGCACTTCGGTGTTAATGAATAGCGCATCCAGAGCCCAAAGACTCCTTCACTTTACTACCTCTTTCACAGTGATGGGTTAGATCTTTGTGGTTTAATGGGCATAACCACCACCCCCCCCAACACAAACACACTTTTGCTGTAGAATCCATACATTTAAAAATAGTATGGTTTCTGTTCAGGTTTGTATCTGCATAGCTTCACATTTAAGCATTCAAGCTTACCTGCTTATATCTAATCATATAAAGAATTGAAAGGCTCTTTGATGATTACTTTTTATCTTTTGAGAGGGGTTAAAGGCTTTCTTAAAATTCAGTGACAGTAATTTAGTACTTTTTTACTCTCACTTTTTCCTAGACTCAATGTCAAGTGAGTCACCCCAGCAAAGTGAAATCCTTGACAAGAAGGGTGGTTGGGGCCTGAAACATCTTTCAACCCACCCCAGTATGACTTCCCAGTTGAACAAAGACTCTTGAGGGTCAATCTATTTTTCTGAGCTTGTCTTTCTGAAGGTTTGCCATATATGAAATCTGTGACTGCTACAGTTTAAACTGAGCTTTAGAAAGGTCAGGTAAGGATGAAAAAGATTAGCAAACAAGTAAATAAAGAATAAAGGGTAATGTGGAATCTGAGAAGTATTTACACTGAACCTAATGCAAATTGCAAAAAGCACAGATGTTAAAGACAGGATTGATTTTGCAATAAATACAGTTTTATAGATATAAAATAACAGTAGCTTTAGAAATGGTTTGGTTATTGAGTAGCAAGAAAATAATTAGATCTTTTGGGAAGTGTAAATTATTTAAATGTAAAGAAAAAGGAATTTGAGCTAGAGTTAATTATAATGAATTGTGCTGAGAAACATTTCGTTCAAAAGGATTAGGCACAATGGATTAGTAGTTAGAGAACAATGTATAATCACAATTCTTGTAGCATTAAAATGACTCCATATATTGAAAGTTTTCTTCACAGTGAACAACTAGGTCTAATATATTGATTTAAATAAAGAAATGTTTTCTTGTGCTGTTTAAATAATTAAACTTCATGAAATCCAGTGATAAATTGGAGGGTTCCCGAGCACTTCAGCCTTTTCTGTTGTAGAGTCACAAGGTAATCTCCACAACCCATAGAGGGATCAACACAATGTTTCACTTCTAGACCATTTTTGTGTTTAAAAATATGTTTGTATGATTTTAAGATAATTTCTTTCACATTTTCCCCCCTTAGCTTTTACTGTAGTTGGCATGTTCCTGCTTTGAGTGGAGGAAAACAAATTTGTTAAGGAAGTTTGAAAGTCATGACATGTTCATGTTCATGATGTGTAGAGTGTATAGAGAGCTCATTTGAAATAAGTTTGGATTTGCCTTGGGCACATATATGTCCTAAATAATAAACATATGCCACTAAGGCTGTTCTTACACAGTTAAATCCCTTCAGTTTGCAAGTGCAATTTCTAGTTTCTCAATCTCATGTCATTGCATAGCATTTTTAGTAACCTACTTATCTAAGATGCTGTTTTGTTGGGGGAGGTTGTCACTGTGTTTGAATAGATATAATTGAAAGGCTGAGCGCAAGTAAGACAGATAAGTCTGTGTAACAAGAGTGTCTGAGTCAGGCGGCATTGATGGGAGCTAATAATACTCAAATCCAGCCAAATATCCCATTAAAAAGCAAATGAAACTAATTTAACACCATTAAAGTTTAAGGAGACCTTCCCAGTCAGCTTTGATTTCTAATTTCTTGTATCAAATAAAACAGGAGAAACATAAAGCAAATAGGCAAGGGTGCTAAATAAAAATGTGTACAGTCTGTACAAGCTTCCAAAACTCCCTGCAGTACCTTGTGATTATAAAATGTTCTACTTATATTTTTAGATATGTGTTGTCTATAATTCCATAAAACCATCCTGTAATGTTGACAACACAATCTCACAGAGGAACATAGTAGCATAATGTTAATCTTGAGAGTAACGTTCAAATATTTGATGTTTCACAAACATTAACTCCTTCATTTTTACTGCTAACACCAAGTTCTTAATTGTAAATAGCATGAGGTTTAATACTGCCTTGTGGAACAAGGCATAACTGTCCTCATTTTGATGTACATTATAGAAGCTATAAATATGCCACTTATCTCCAAAAGTGATACAGTCTATTAAATGAATTCTGTGCTACTCTCAAGAAGACTGCATAATTAAGGCTAAAGAGCTGCAGGATAAAATTTATGTAATAATACTTTCTTGTATCATGCCCTACATAAGGGAATTTAAAAATATTTTTCAAGATTTAATGCTTAAAGTACCACAACACCCTTTGTGTGTCTTGATGCCAATGACTGGAAATGATCACGAACCTGTCTGGAAATTGATAGTTTTTCTTTCCTGTATGTGGTTATAGCCCTGAGAAAATTAGCAAAAGCTTGACTCTCAGAAATAATGCATTCTCATTGATTGTAGCTCCAGTTTTCATCTTTTTATCTGGAAAATATGACTTTGAATATTTCCAATCACCCTTATGGTTTACCAGATTTTCCTTTCTTGTGTCACTGTAGCAAACTACTGATCTGGAACAGAGCTATTAGATTGCTCCAGCTGCAAAATCATAAAGTGAAACAGCAATGTCTTGGAACAGCACATTTTGACTTTGGCTGTACAAGTGCAACAGCAATAACCAGTGCAATTTGTGACAGCATGCTGTCACTCCAGCTATGTTTGCTGTAGTGGGAAGGATCTGAGCTGTGAAATAAGAATTCTTGAATAACTCTCACCAGTCTTAGTCATCATGGGAAAATCAACACTATTAGTGAATATAAAGAAAATAAATTATTTTCCTGTTTTCTGTTATCATTTTAAAACAATGACAACAATAATATAAATAATAACTTTTTCTTTCTTTCTTTTTTTAAATTGTCCCAACTGTATGACTAGATTTAATAAAAGGAAAAAAAGAAGTAGACTTTCAAGTATAGTAAAGGAAGTCTCTAATTTCCTTCAGGTCTGGGAGACACTGCAGGATAAGCAAAGAATTTCCCTGGGAGATTTTATTACTGGTGAATAGTACAAATATTAAAATACCATTATGGCTCTATAAATCAGAGAAGCAAAGTGAAAGAGGAAAAGATCAACCCTCTGAATACTGGAACACGGAAACATGACATTTCTCTGAACTCAGGAACTGGTTACAGTTTTATGTCAAGAGCAAATCCCATCAGTGCCCCAGAGAGGAAAGACACCACAGCACATCCCACAGAGGCTCTAGCACCTTGTGCTACCCTTGTTGGTCATGGTAGCATTATTTCAGGGATTTGTAATGACTAAGACTCCTGATGTTGAACTTCCTACCAGCACCCTGACCTAGGATAACCCATTAGATGCGGTAGTGACTATCCTGTGCAGGAGGATGAATCATTTTATACTCTCAGTAGTTACAACAGCTCATGTTAACATCTTGAAACAAGTCAATATAAAAGCAACTACAAGCAAATATTCCCCTGCTGAATTTGCCAGCTTTTGTGCCCACTTCATTAAATTAGCTTCACAACTAATCATATCTAAATGTAATGCTGTGCTGATGAGGCACATGAGTTGGGTGGAAAATGAGTCTCTAACTTGTATCTCATTCTGGCCTATCTCATCCCTAGTACCACATCCTTAAGAGTTTAAAATAGATTTTTATTTCCAGGTGTGACAAGAGATTTTCTCCAGGGAGAATCAAGCAAGAAAAAATGAATAGTTCTGTGAGCAGAAGGGCTGATTTTTTATAGATTTTCATCTCATGGCAGAATTCCCTACTGTCTAATGAACATGTAAATGTCAGTTTAAGCTTTTGCAGCAACAGAAGCATTCCTCACAGGTGTTGTCTAAGTCGTTTCTCTGGAGTCTACCAAGAGCCAGATTCATGCCAAAACCTTTCTCAGGAGGTGTATGGAGTGGAAAGCAGGGTAGCATATGACAGCCCTTCAGATTCCTCTGTTTTATTGACACTATACAACTTCTGTCTTAGTAGTGACACTTGGTTAGTATGAGTAATATTAGTTTTGCTATGGTGAAGCTATAATTCAATAACTAGCTTACTTGAGGAATGCAGCTTTGGAGATACAAGCTCTTCTTTTTTTTTGTCTAGATGTAATTTTGATGGCAATGGAATTTTATAATCAGGGTTTCCAGCTCATGGTAGGTCAAATGAATGACAAATAATTTTATGTTGAACGCTGCTTGGACAACTTTATTTACACCGGTGTTCCTATTTTCAAACATTCACTTTGCTTTGAAAGGCATTCACATGGTGTTGTTAGGATCAAGAAAGAGGGAGGGAACTACACCAGTAAAACATGTCTTTTCCAAAAACTACCATCAGTCATCTTCTTTTGAACTTATTCTACTTCTGGAAAGAATAAAATGTTTAAAATTCATCACGCTGGAAACTGTTGGGATGAAGTTTGAGAACACTGCTGTCATTTCCACCATAAAAACTGAAATTCTTGACAAAAAACAAACCTCCAACTTCTCTTTTCACTCTGCTGAAGTATTTCAAAGCTCTCCTGGCTCTGGCTACTCTCTCTCCCACCTGCCGTATGTGCATATGAGTGACAAAGTGCTTGCTAAGAAATGGGGCCAGCAGAGCTGAACCAGGAGGAAGGCCAGCTGCTGGGCACAGCGCTGTGGAGGAGTAGTGCTGCATTTGCCTAGTGGGAATGATGGTTTCCTGAAGGAAACTGGATGCCATTTCCACATCTACATCATTTCCAGCAAACTCATGAGCACCTTCAAAGCAAATATTGTTTTGTTTTGTGTAAGAAGTTATTGCATGCAATTTTATTGCTTTGCCTCTTGGGTTTTGAGCATCCTTCTTTCCAACAGATGACTGACTTTGTCTCATAGAGAATTTCTAGAACAAGCTACACATGCAGGATATGAATATTCACTTCATTATTTCTGCATCCAGCCTAACATATCAATCCACAACTCTTTTATGATAGCAATTTCCACAGAAATATAAATGCAAAAAACACTGAATGCCTCTTTCGAGCATATTAACCTTTTGTCATGCTTAGCACCAGCTGCAGCTTTATCTCTCTGTGGAATTACAAACACAGCAGCTGAACCTCTCAAAAAATAATGGAAGAGACTTTACAGAGATCTAGTGTCCAGTGGCTTTATATTGAATCATTGGTGTGTGGGGTACACTCCAGCCTACATGCTAAAGCTTAACACACAGTTCCCTCACAACAGTCCTGTGGGACTCCAAATGCATGCTTCTGTGTATGCCACACAGTGTTTTACACCTAGAGTTGCCAGTTCATTTTTAAAAGCTTTCCAGGACATAACATTTTCAAACGTTTGAAAAGGAAAGTCTCAAAAAGACATAACCCATGGGGATTCACAGTGTTATAACCTCACTTTTAAGAAAAGATTAAGAGGCCTGAAAACATACAATGTGATGGTATTCACACTATGACATGGAATGGAGACGGGGGAACTTGTATTTTACTAGCTGTGAACATTATCCTGATATGTCTGTTTGAGAAATAAATGGTTCTTCAAAGGTCTCCTCTTGAAAGGGCAAGCCATTTAAATGCCTTATAGAATTTGGACTAGGGTGATTACATATATCTAGAAGTTCTACCTCTATTCCTGTGAAGTTGGTAACTGAAAATTCAAGATGGTATCTGTAGTCTTTAAATATTTTTTTTTAATATCCTAAGCTTGATCTGTTTGACTTCAAATGGCAATACTGGTCATAAATTATTCATGACCAGTAGCTGTCTCTTCTGAGACATGATCCTCAAACTAAGCATCCTCTTCATTTTTATTCTTCCCTTCAGGCCTGTTGCATGCAAGTCTGTGGTGTGTCTTGCTCTTGGTCTTGGTATAATTTTAAAGTATCTTCTTGCATCTTGCCAGCTTTTATAATTTCTCCTTATTTTTCTCTCTCACTATCTCCAACACCTTCTACTTTGTTAACTCTACATTTATTCACGATTTTAACCATAACCCATTTCCTTCTGCTTCAGTGCCTTTATTTCTAATTTTTCTCTGATTTAAAAAATATCTTCCACCAGAAGCTTTCTTATAGCTTCTGCTTTCCTCCCACAATTTTCCTTTCTGCCTGATATCAGTAATATTCTCCAAGAAAGCTCAAGAGGTTAGAAATACACCCAAACACATTTACCATCTCCTTTCCTAGCGTGTAAATAGCTGTTCTATTAGAGGTAGTTTTTTGCAACACCTACTTCTGCCAGCGGATGTTTCTGCTGTTACATGTTAGCTGTGATTGTGAACAAGATTAATTTGCACATTGCTAAAGGTTTGCACCTGGCTTCCGCAAGACAAAATGCTTAAGAAACCGAAAACAATTTGGAATCTGCAGAGAGCTGGCATTGTCCTCAGGCAAACCAATAGCAGGAGGATAAGGTTACTGTTTACATCTCAAATATTACTCCAAAGTAGCCTTTTCTAGAGGCTCAAGTTGGAAACAAGTACATTTTTTATATTTTTATTTAAAATTGTTCCAAGTGTTTATAGAACCCCACAAGTAAGATTCAGAATATTTTATTCTTAAAAGTCATAGATGTGAACTCTGGAGGCACTCTGTTCTAGGAAATTGGGCAATCTCCTACAATAGTATAATGGTTCATCCACTTAAGAATATGAAACAAAAGGTCTTTGAAATTCTTCCACATTTCTCATTGTTGCAATTTTGGATTATGGTTCTAGTAAATTTTAGATGTGTAAAAAATATTGACCATAAAAAAGTGAACCTAAATACAGATGCATATTCTTCTCATTAAAAATATGCTAAGTTTGTGTGTGGAATTTATGATATTTTAGAAGCTTTTCTAAAATGCTATATATATGTATGAACATATGTAGTAGAGCCACGTATTTAATACATTACTTATGTAATACACAAGATGTCACGTCATGGATGTCATATAAATAATTTAATTCTTTTTAAGCTCAGTTCATGTGTTGCCCTGGAGCTCTAAATCCTAGTAGTTGCTGAGGCAGGTACACACCTTCCTGAAACATGTACATTAACAGGAGTCACCTCCTCCAACATAGCCATTTGCATGTACAGCAGGAGAAAAGTACAGCTTGTGTGGGAGAGAGCGTACTTGTGTGAGACAGCTCGTACTGCTCAGAAAGTAGGTAGGCAATAGATACATATTCAGTGAGACACAGAAGGCTGTTCTTGCCATGCTTTGAACAGACCATGCAAGATAAGGAAAAAAGTTTCATTCTTTTAAGCAATGTAGACCTCTGTACTATCCAATCACACCACATTTTTTGGGATACCTGTATTTCAGATTAGAAAAATGATTTCTCTTGAGCCACACTCAATTCTCTTGGGTCAAAAGGTGCACTTTGAACCAATCCAGACTGGGTTTACTCTAGTATTGAGTAATTTGACAAGCTAAAGTTCTGGCTAGAAACTATGAAACAAGTTTAAATACATTCTGGCAAAACAGAATAGACATTCTCCAGGATGACTAAATTCTGAGCAGGGACTAGCCTTTTAGTTCCTTGTTTTATTTCTGAGAGTTAAATGCAACTGGACTCAACCTATGTGAAGAAGTTAAATACAACCCTCACCTTCAGTTCTAGGCAGCCACATACTAACAAACAGAGGAAACCAGCAAGTACACTCCAGTGCACTTTAAAAAAAGGCTCTAACTCACTCTACATAGATCTATTACTGTAAAACATCTGAAGAGAGGACTCAAAACTGAAGTAGATGTATAGGTTACAGGCATAGGTAAGAAGTTCCTTTGCAGTCGAAAGTCAAAGAGACCAGTACTTCTGTCAGGTAACTGTTGCCAAGGGTCATTCTACCAGTGTCCATGTCTCAAAAAGACTAATCATTCTATTTGTAAACAGCGACATGGCATTAGCCCATAAATAAATAGTACTGATGCTGTGAATCCTGACAGCAGCTACATTTGGCTGTGGGTTCAGAACAGTGTCATACAACACCGGCAGAAGGAACACAGGGCTCACACTCCTCATATACAAATGTACACATTGCTACATAAGATAGTGGGATTGCCATTGTGATCACTAATATGATTTAAAATAAATACATGCAATAAATTAATGCTAAAACTTCACAGATAGTTATAAAAGGTAACTTTTTTTTTTCTCTCTTTCGCCTCACATACAATACACACACTCAGACATGTTCAAAGCTCATTCAAACAACTCATCTGGGTGCAGAGCAGAGCAGAGCAGAGCAGAATAGAATAGAATAGAATAGGCCAGGCCAGACCAGGCCAGGCCAGGTTGGAAGAGACCTTCAAGATCATTGCGTCCAACCCATCAACCAATCCAACCCAACTAAACCATGGCACCAAGCACCCCATCAAGTCTCCTCCTGAACACCTCCAATGATGGTGAGTCCACCACCTCCCCAGGCAGCCCATTCCAATGGGCAATCACACTCTCTGTATAGAACTTCTTCCTAACATCCAACCTAAACCTCCCCTGGTGCAGCCTGAGACTGTATCCTCTTCATAGAGCCTATGTTCTATGCTTCAGCAGGCTCTATGCTTCATAGAGCATAGAGCCTGCTTTCATCTGGCAACCCAGAAACATGACAAAACATGAACAAGACAAAACTGAACAAAGTTTGGCTTTTTTCATTGTATTCTAAGAAAAAAAAATCTGGAAAAATGCAGAAAGTTTCAGACCAATCCTTACATTATTGATTATAGGCTCTGATTTTAGGTAGGAGTAATTGTGAGTATATTTTATTTTGCTTCTTTGAGTGATGATGCCTACATTGGTACTTCATAGTATTACCATAAACAGAAAAAGAATAATCAAGTATTTTTGAGTTTTCTTTTGTTTGAGATCCCAATAGAAAATATGTGGTAAGTATAAACATAAATCATAAGTACTATGCCATTACAAAAATACTACTTTTTTTTCCAATCACTCCCATTAAATATCTCTACATATGTTTACAGCAGAATCTGCCACATGTCTTTGCATCATACAGCATACATATGTTCCAAAGGTTGTAGCCAGGAAGGGGTTGGCCTCTTCTCCCAGGCAACCAGCACCAGAACAAGGGGACACAGTCTCAAGCTGCGCCAGGGGAGGTTTAGACTCGAGGTGAGGAGGAAGTTCTTCACCGAGAGAGTCATTCGTCATTGGAACGGGTTGCCCAGGGAGGTGGTTGAGTCATCGACCCTGGAGGCGTTCAAGGGGAGATTGGACGTGGCACTTGGTGCCATGGTCTAGGCATGGGGTCTGTGTTGATAGGTTGGACTCGATGATCCTCGAGGTCCTTTCCAACCTAAGTTATACTGTGATACTCTGATACCTCCAAGGAAGGAAAGATGGGTTGAGGAAGAGAAATAGCTGTCCTACCCTTCTACAGCTGTTCAGCGAGAAAGATGGGACTAGACCTGTGATATCTTGCCTGCTGCTTCAGTGTCCTAATCAATAATCAACACTGATGCTTTGAGATATTTTTGGGTTATGTTATTTTCCAAGAAACCAGTTTACTTTTCACTATGCATCTGTGCTGTGTTCTTTCCCTCAAAATCATCTTTCATTACTGAGCTGTCCTAGCTCTCTGAAGCCCATGGCATTTGGTAGCTGATCATACTGAGCTCTGAAGAAAGCTGGATTTGTTCTGCATTATTATTGTTCCTTTATGTTTTGCCCTCCAGAATCTCATACCCTGGTGACTTTCAGTCTTTTCTTGATTACTTAGATTGGTTTCTGGGGGCTTAAAACTAAATATTCACTGATGAAATCATCTGAAATATTTAAAGGAAGCCAAAAATAAATGGAATTATGTCCTAAAATAATTTAGATAGTGCTGGATGCTGAGCAATAAAGCATGTTGTATTCCTTCCAGCATCCCTCAGGCTCTTTGTTTGTGGCACTGTTTTTCCAGTAGTCTCACTGTGCATTCAGTGGAGCAAGATGCTGATGTTTGAGTGATACTTTCTTGTAAAAAATTTCTTCTGCTGGGGAGTATAAACAGAATGAATCTGTGAAATCTCTAGGTCCCCTACAGAACACCGCCTCCATGCAGTCATGCCTCCTCTCCACTGGAGAGGAAGCAGAAGAAAACATCAAGTTTTATTGCAGCCTCAGGTTGTGTAATAGTGTCTCCTGGCTCTGAAAATAACTGGAAACATTCAAATCAAAGATTAAATGTACTGTATCCTCAAATTCCTCTTCTCTCAGAATGAAAAGCTTTCAGAAGAATTCCAGAATGACCTTTGACATGCCAGAGAATTCATAAAGATGTAAAAACAAATCTTAGCATGTTATGAACTGCATTAGTGCTGTGCAATCATTTCAGCAATCACAACAGGCACAGAGCTCATAAAACAGGGAGTATTTTAACATGTCCATAAGTCTGTTGATATAGAGATCAGAAATATTAAATACTTTCTTTTCTTCTATTGTGGATTCAACAAATAAACCTCTAATTTTCAAGTACTTCTGAAATTTTAGGAAGCCTACAGTACAGTACATAGATAACATGTGGGTCTCTTGCTCAGCCAGTACAGGAGGTGTTCTGTCCACAGACTCACTCACTGACCACATGTCCTGATGTCTAATATCTGATTAGCTGAGGTGATACCATGAAGGGAATTGATCCACCTAAAATCAGACTTGCTTTGATAGTTGTGTGTTCCCTTTGACCATTTGCTTTTAACTTTGCTATTTCAGGTATGTAATGCTAGCAGATTTTAACTGAGACCTCAAAGTGCCACCTTTAACTTCATGCCCATTTTTACATCTTAAATTTATCCTATTAGAGTTGCCCACACTCCCTTTTCACACACATCCTTTGCATGGTTGTCTAGGAAGTCCAAATATGTGGGCCCACGATACAGGATAAGCACTGTGCTTTACCACCCATGTAAAACAAACCAAAACCCCCACTATTTTATGTTTGATTTTGCTGATGCAAACTTGAAAGTTTCAAGATGATAAAATTTACATAGCTTTGACAATTGTTATTTCATGCCATTTCATAATCCTGATGGTGTGTTTGAGCTAAAGTACCAGGTAGGTGATGTATTTCATGGTTTAAAATATGGAAACAAGCCAAGTGTTTCCAATTATGTATGTATGTAAAAGCAGGCAGAGCTGGATGTTGCCAGGAAGGGAGTATACCATCTGGATACCTTAAAATGAATGAAACATAATAAAACATATTTCTTATTTGCTTACATTGGGGATTTCACTGTATATCAAGACCTTCATTATTGTAATAATAGGTAATTGCTTTAAACATGCATGGAGACCTTAGCTATAGGTGCATAATTCTTTTGCTTTTTTAAGCAGAAAGCTTTTCCTTAAGAGCTCAGATAAAAAACAGACATCTAAAAGAGCCAAGGACACAGGATGCCTGACTGTGTCAGGCACAGCAAGATTTCTAACAGAACAGCAACCCAGCTGGTTGTGTGGCCTGGAAATTGTAGCTTTCTACCTTCTCACGTTACCTGAGATTTCTGTCATCCTAACGTTCTCTCAACGATTTGTTCCAAATTCCTATCACAGTATGTCAAATAGGTTCTTTAGAAACCTAACCACTCCTAAGCATTCAGAGATGAGTGGCTAAGCTTTTATCCTCAGTTGATGTTTCCTAGGTGGGAGGGGAGTGGGAGAGGGAGCAGAAGGTTCTATAATTTGTAGATTATTTACATGATGGAGCATAATGGTTCACTCACAGCAGTTGCAACCTATTACATCCTGCTGCTGCCACATCTGAACACTTATCCTGCACACTAAAAAATCCTCCTCTTTGCTAATGCCATTGCAATAACTTAACAGCCTTCAAAAACAAACAAACAAAAAAAAATCAGTTGTTTACAATTATGTCCCAAACTAGGGAAAAAAAATCATATGTAAATATATAGGGTCAGTAACATTCATCTTCCCTTTGAACTTCTAGTATTTACAGATGGAACCTTATGAAAAAGAACTCTGAAGCTTGCCTTCAATTCCTCATTTCCACACACTGCCTTTTTTCAGCAGCAAAACATTCTTAGGGTAAATCTCGTCTCTGCAAATTCAAAGGGAAGGTGGGAACAACAGTAATAGATTTTAATTACTGTCTCATGTCATTACATTCTTTCCTCCTATAATTAGAAACTAATGAGAAGTGGAACACATTCTGTCAAATGAAGTAAGAAAATAGCACTTCAAGTGGAACGAGTGGCCAAGGACCAAACAAAATCCAGAACTGTAGGGCAGAAAGTCAAGTCATACATAAAGAAATTTCATTTGCTTGGATGGCTGTAATGATTCATCTTCTGCTGGAGTTTCATCAGCTGGGGTTGTCATTTCCCACAAACATAAACTAATTCCAGTTCCCATCTCCAGGCTCCCGCAGGAAATCAAGGTGTTTGATGTCAGACACATTCATGTACAAACATACACACTACTCTTTAAAAAGATTTCAAAAAGGCAAAATTTCCTCCCATCTCTTGCACCCTCTCACCCTGCTGTGCAATGTAGTTAGGATTCATCCTTTAGAATGCAAATTGAAAACCAGGGTTTTACTATCTGAATCCCAGGGATAATCTTATATAAATGGACTGTAGTGCAAGCTCTGTCAAAGTCTTAATATTGTTTTCCTTCATTACGTAATCAAGCCGTAATCATGGCTTAGAAATGGATATTTAGAATTGGGGTGAAATGACTTAGTAGCGTTGCTGTGCTCTGTCAATGACCATGAATCTCCCCATTCTTTATGTACTGCCCAGACAGAGCAGGTTTCAGCAGTCAGGTAGAGAACAGCACTATTCAAAGTGCTTCAAGTCTGTTTCAAGCAAACATCTACTATGCCATGGCAGATTTTCTTTCTTTGCCCTAAAGGCTAAACACTCACTGTATTTTATTTCACATCATGACTTCCTTACGACACAACAGTGTTGTTTTGCTGCTAAACCTTAGAGGGAAAGACATTGTCAAGCATTTTTGAAAAGGAGGAGACTTACTTATCTTTTGGAACTGTTTGGTTCCTATGCAGTGTGAAAATGAGTCAATGAAGAAAAAAACTGTGAAGGACAGAAATAATGAAAAGGACATTTGGCAAAGGATGGTGTATTGAGAAGGGTTGCTGGTCAGAGATATACAGTGGACAGTGGGTTTTTTTCTGATTTTGCCTTTTCCAGAGACATTTCTTTTCTGGCTGTGGACACAAATGAGTGTCATAAATATCAGAGTATGATCAGCACTGTGATCAAATGTCTGTCTTCTTTTTATGAAAATTCACTCATGCACCCAGTGGTCAAATACTTCAGCTGAAATTATTTTCCTCTGATAATATTGGACTGGAAATAATACTGCACTGGAAAAGCTAATGTAATTTTATTTCATGGGATAAATAACCCATTTTAGAACTTCTGTTTCATTAGTACTAAACTAGACATAATTAAGACGTTTCTGATCTGTTTGAAGGAGGAAAAAAAAAATATGTCAAAATTAGGTCATTTCAGGTTTTGTACAAGAGAATCATTTGAACATGTTAAATCTGGATCCTCACAGAAAACTATTATTTTAGAAAAATATTACGTTTTCCTTGTACCACCATAACATTGCAAGACCTCTCACTGAACTGCATTTTCAGGCTGACACAGTACCCTCACCAAGATAGCAAATGCCAGCAGAATTCCAAATATAGAGCCTGTCAAGGCAAGAAAAGAGATGGCAACAAGAGCCAAATGAAGATGCATTGGGACAAATATACCAATCTTCAACTGTTTACATGATTTTTCATCCTAGATTATAGCTGTGCAATGTAGCCCACAGTCTGACACTGACTTGAGATGGGAGAGAGAAGTCTGACTGCAATCTCGCATTCTCCTCTTTTCCTGGGGACAGTAATCTGCATCCAGCTGCTGCTGAGCAGAGCATACATCAGACCTCTAGTGCTGTCACCTGTTTTGACACAAAAGGGGAAAGCCTTTGTCCATATTTTACCATTCTTAACAAAAAAGAAAAAGGAAAAAGGAAAAAAAGTTCTCCACTTGTAGCAGGTTTTGGGTAACTCTGCCAGGAGTGGAAGAAGGTTTACACAATGTGAAGGAAATTAGGTTGTTACAAGCAACACCCTAAGAGATTACCAGCCGACTGTTAGTATAAAAATAGAATCATAGAATCATAGAATCAGTAAGGTTGGAAAAGACCTCAGAGATCATCAAGTCCAACCTGTCACCCAACACCTCCTGGCTAACTAAACCATGGCTTCAAGTGCCACATCCAATCCCCTCTTGAACACCTCCAGGGATGGTGTCCCAGCAGCAACATTCCTAAGTATCTGCTTCTTACTGTCCACTATATGAAACTTGAGGGCTTTGGAAGGAGCAAGCAAAGCAAAGCATCCACCACAGCAAACAACATGGGTGGAGATCTCTTACAGCCATCAGCATCCTCCTAAGGTGTGGAGAGCAGCTTCTCCACCACTCAGTTCTTTGCTTTTGCATCCTACTGCTGATGTGGCAGTGGCTCACACGAGCTCCTACACAGCTCAGCATCAGGACAGTGCTGAGCAAGCAGATCCTGATGCCCCCACACCACCACCACCATTTATCACACTACCAGTGCAAGTTAGGCCAGCCTGCAGCCCCTGGCTGCAGCCCCTGAGGACTCACCAAGCACCAAGCCTAATCCTTTTATAATGAAGAAAGATGCATGTAAGGTCCTTTTGGCCCTGTTTACTATTATTTTTATGGCAAGTACTGGTCCAACAGTTTGGAGTTCTAGTTAAGAGCTAGAAAGAATTAGAAGTTTGTCTGGACTTGATAGGATTTGGATACACAGCTGCAGCACAGCAACGTAAGGCACTAAACTTACATACAATAATGGTGGCTCTAGAAAATGTTTCCCAATTGTCCTAGAAACCTGGGTATTGCAGATTTAGACAATAAGCCCTTTAGGTCTGGGATCCTCTTGGTTTCTGTGTAAGTACATCATGAAACAAATTGGCCAGTGATTAAAGCCTTTCAGTTCTGGTGAAATATTTTAGACATTTATTTTTTATTTATAATAAGTGTATTTTTTCCTCTTTCTTTCTTTCTTTCTTTCTTTCTTTCTTTCTTTCTTTCTTTCTTTCTTTCTTTCCTTTCTTTCTTCCTTTCTTTCTTTCCTTCCTTCCTTTCTTTCTTTTCTTTCTTTCTTTCTTTCCTTCTTTCCTTCCTTCCTTTCTTTCTTTTCTTTCTTTCTTTCTTTCCTTCTTTCCTTCCTTTCTTTCTTTTCTTTCTTTCTTTCTTTCCTTCTTTCCTTCCTTTCTTTCTTTTCTTTCTTTCTTTCTTTCCTTTCTTTCTTTCCTTCCTTTCTTTCTTTCTTTCCTTTCTTTCTTTCCTTCCTTCCTTTCTTTCTTTCTTTCCTTTCTTTCTTTCTTTCATGATTAATTCAAAGGGCAAGTTTACTTAGAGTAGACAACTGTGAACTTACAACAAAGCTCCTGCCTTAAAGGAGGTTTTTATAGAAGTCATATGTTACTCTTTTAATGGTATTTCCATGTACCATGACTAAAACCAAGTCGACATGTAATTTCCATTAAACTACTATTTACCTGTTCATTCTCTTAAAAAAAAAACCCAAACAGTGTTAGCTTTCATCTCAGCCTAACAGCAAATGAGACTGCTGGCCATGTTAACAGTAAAAGAGGAAGAGAACAAGGATGTATCTATTAGTTATTTATGAGGAAATGAAGATAAATTCTGCTGCCACAGTTGTTCTTTATTAAAAATGGATGCAGTTTACATTCATTACTTGTATCACAAAGGTGATGTTGCTTTGGTAATATTTCTATCGTACAAGAGTTGGTTCCATTCTTACAAGTACTCCTCTATTAAGAGAGCCATTGAAGTCAGTTATGCCATTTCAGTGTTGATATAAACACTCAATGGGGAGAATAATTAGAAATTTTTAAGATTCAGTTTTCCACTGGCAGACTTGCAAGAGTTTTTAATTTCTATTCTGAGCTGACAGTGCCCTCCTGTGGCACTGTTTTTTTTAATATGTTATTTTTTTTTCCCTGTATATACTCCATCCAGAAAGATTAACTGCATAAGGCTTCCCATATATAAACAAGTAATTTATTTATGCACTTGTTTACACAAGTTAATTTTGAGAAGAGGTTCCATTTCTATTTATATTTTCATATGGTTCTCTTAACAAATCTATTAAAATTTCTTGCTCTTTTCTGTATGAAATTAGGAGAAAAACCCATTGAAAATCTGGACAGCTGGTGTGTGTCTGGGCCTGTATGAACCATGTGGCTGCTACTGGCCATGCTAGCAAAACCTGTGCCTGTTAGTTACCATATAAACTGTGACCTACATCAAGCCTCACTGCTAGTTATTTGATCAGTCCTTAAAGAGCAAACGGTAGCCTCAAATTTTGGGAGAGTTTGGTTCATGCATGACTCTTTTCCTGTCTTTCTTTTTATCCCAGCAGTTTCACAAATCCATCTACTAGACAAAAATTTCAAGTTTTAAAAGATATAATATAAATACTTGAAAGCCAGTTACTGATTCATCATCAATATTCTCCTTTATAATTTGTTACAGTTTAGATGTAGAAAGTGCTAAATTATAACCAGTATCTCAGAATTACTAAAACACACATTGGTTTTCATACTACTAAAAGGTGGCTAAACACATAAAAATCATAGAATCACAGAATCAAACAGGTTGAAAGAGCCCTCCAAGATCATCCAGTCCAACCTATCACCCAGCCCTATCCAATCAACTAGACCATGGCACTAAGTGCCTCATCCAGGCTTTTCTTGAAGATCTCCAGGGATGGCGACTCCACCACCTCCCTGGGCAGCACATTCCAATGGCAAATCACTCTCTCTGTGAAGAACTTCTTCCTAATATCCAGCCTGAACCTTCCCTGGCACAACTTGAGACTGTGTCCTCTTGTTCTGTTGCTGGTTGCCTGGGAGAACAGACTGACCTCCACCTGGCTACAACCTCCCTTCAGGTAGCTGTAGACAGCAATAAGGTCTCCCCTGAGCCTCCTCTTCTCCAGGCTAAACAACCCCAGCTCCCTCAACTTCTCATAGGGCTTGTGTTCCAGGCCCCTCACCAGTTTTGTCACCCTTCTCTGGACATGTTCCCGTACCTCAACATCTCTCTTGAATTGAGGGGCCCAGAAGTGGACACAGTACTCAAGGTGTGGCCTGACCAGTGCTGAGCACAGGGCAGGATGACTTCCCTGCTCCTGCTGGCCACACTATTCCTGATGCAGGCCAGGATGCCATTGGCCTTCTTGGCCACCTGGGTACACTGCTGGCTCATGTTCAGCCTACCATCTACCAGCATCCCCAGGTCCCTTTCTGCCTGGCTGCTCTCGAGGCACTCTGTCCCCAGCCTGTAGTGCTGTTTGGGGTTGTTGTGGCCAAGGTGTAGAACTTAGCCTTATTAAATCTCATCCCACTGGCCTCTGCCACCCATCCAGCCTGTCAAGGTTGCTCCCCAGGGCCCTCCTACCCTCCAACAGATCTGCAAACTTACTGATGATGGACTCAATCCCTTCATCCAGGTCATCAGTAAAGATATTGAACAGGATGGGGACCAGCATTGATCTCTGGGGGACACCACTAATGACTGGCTGCCAACTGGATGTGGCACCATTCACCACCACTCTCTGGGCTTGGCCCTCCAGCCAAAGTAATAAAGTAATCGAGTATTCAAGCTGTTCAGACCCTGGGATCATGCACAACCACTTTCTGGGGCAGAAGAGCTCCACAATGAAAATCCCTGACATTGTGGAGCCAGCACTGGATGAGGTACTCATGTGATGCATACTTTCAGCGCAGAAAAATTCTAGACATTTTAGATAGTGGACTGTATAATGGAACAAATTGCCACACCTAGTATCTACCTGCTTTTGCTGGTCCCTTCAGAGCGATACATAGCTTTGTAAGAAACAGAGCTAGCACAGAGCTAGTAAGAATAAATTCTACTTATAATGTGTCTATGCACACATTATTTTCCAAAACATTGAACTTAGCCATGAATGATTTTCACAGAAATGGCAACATGTAAAAAGGCCAGCATTTCACCTGTGCAATTTCCCTGCTCAAAACTCCACTGAAACTCTGAATTTTCTCCACTCCAAAACTGGGAGAATGAACTGAAATGACATGTATAAATAACTTGACCAGGTGCCCAGCACATAAATTTCTTAAGCTTTGCTGCAGTTTTTTAAATAATTTAAATCCAGCAGTGTTTTAAACAACAGAAAACAGAATCTTATAATAGTGTGAGACAATCTCTGCCATGTGTTGCTACCTGAACTATAATTAAGACACCAGTTTCTTGTGATGCTATAAAGCTGTTCTTTTCTCTACCATTCGTACTAGTTTCCAAATCACTTCCGAGTACAAATTAGATGCTTGTTTCCACAGTATCTTACACTTTGCACAGTCACTTAAACATGCATAAAGAGAGTACTAATGGGTATAATTTCCCATTCACTTTGCACAGGTATAAATGATTCCACAACCAGGAAGCAATGAAGGATCACATCCACTGTGCTGATTAAATCAGTTAAGTGCAGCGTACGTTCCCCCTGGCTATGCTTCCTGGCACAACTAATTCCTTCTATTGAACCTTTGGGACTTAGGCCAGGACATATGCACAGATGGTTCCTCAAACCAGGAATTCACTTCCTCTTCTGTCTAACAGAGCCTGAATTCTTGTATTCAAATGATTATATGAGACAAGTGTATCATAGGAGGAGCTTCCTGATTTCAAAAGTCCATACAGACTGCTTTGAGTCTGTGTAAATTAGGATGGCACAGGACTGTTAGAAAAAAAGCCTTCTGCAAGGGCTTGTTACAGTCATGACCACTGGATACTGATGGTATACATCTCCTTTTCAAAATATCTCCTACTCTAGAACTGACTTAAGACCCCATGCAGCAGGTATTATTGCCTTCCCATTCAGAGTAGCAGCATGAAGATGTTTTGGCTCAAGTCAGAACCCTGCCATGCAATTCATGATCTTCCAAACGTAATTGGCAGGAATATGCATTTAGTAGAAAGCATTTATACATAGAGATAAACATGACCTAAATAACATTTGCTCAAGGGACAGCATTCTGTTTTAAAGACATGTCACTGAAGAAACTGATTAACAGGTTATTGTATTTTCAGACAAAGAAGGCTATGTCTATCTATCTAGACATTTGAATATAGATGAATAAAGAAGAATAGCAGAAATACATATAATCAGAGAGACAGGTGAGATCTAAATATATTAAGGATGACAAAATATGTTCTTTAATGTAATAAGATTATTTTTGTCAGGGAAATTTTGTGTTTCTTTTAAAAATGAAAGAAAACCAAACTATTTTCTAGACACATGTAATAGTTATATATACCTTAGAATGGGTGTCAGGACTGTAAAGTCTATGATGAAAGGCTAAGCAAGCCAAAATCTTCTAATTAGGTGCCAAATGTTAAGTACTTAAGTATGTTGTCTTACAAAGACACTGCCAGGTTGCATTATCATTAATTTCTAGAAAAATCCAAAAGCATATTGGGTTGCAAACAGAACTCTGGCAGTCTGAGAAGCTTTCTTGCTACAGTAGACAATATTGGATAAATATAAGCCATAGCTCCAGGAAAGAGGAGGAAGTAAAACTGAAAAGACTAGGTGAGGGCTAATGAATGACACTGTGCTAAGGATCAAGTCTGCCCATTTTTTTCTAAAAGAATGTCTTAGTTTGACAGCTTTGTGCAGACATCATACCAGCAGTGAAACATCACCTCTGGCAGAGAGATAATCTGAAAAACTATGGAGAATGTTTAAGATGGTCTCAGATGAAATGCAGAGAAGTCCATTAATAGAATCAGAAAAAAACCAAATGTGGATAAAACCACAGCTAGGGCAAGAGTCCATCATGAAAAGTATGTTTAAAGCAAAGTACTGTCAAGTCCACATTCCACAAAGCACTTAAAGCATTTTACATTTTGAGTGTATGCATTATGACAACTAATACAAGGTCCTAAAGTGGGCATCTTTGGTCTTGCTTTAATCTGTACGCTCAGAGTGCTTTTCTTATTAACAATCTCAGAAGGCTTGCTCTTATGTCATTCCAATATCACTTACATAAACCAGGCAATACCAGTAAGATGCCTCGCTGGATCATCCTACCGCTTTTTACTTAATGGTTTCACAGAATCACAGATAGGAGTTGGAAGGGACCTTGAAAAATCATCCAGCCCAACCCCTCTGATAGAGCAAGATCACCTAGAGCAGGTAACACAGGAATGCATCCAGGTGGGCTTTGAATGTTTCCAGTGAAGGAGACTCCACAACAGGGCAGCCTGTTCTGGTGCTGCATCACCCTCACAATGAAAAAGTTTTTCCTTATATTTATGTGGAAACCCCAATGCCCCAGCTTGCACCCATTCTCCTTTACTTATTTACAACTGTTCATGTTAATTCAAGACCAGAAGAGATATCCAATACTTTACAGAATCATTGGTTTGCCTCATTTTGGCATTTCCTAATTTAGATTTGTTATATTTGTATATATATTTGTTACCTCTTATCTTGAAAAAAATCATCAGTACATCCCACTTCCCAAAATCCCAGCCAAGTGAGTTAAGAAACGAACAAAACTTCTCTCTGATAGTATTAACATTGTTTCCTTCTTTGTTAAGACTGTCTGAAATAGTGAAATTCACTCCACAATGCAACAATGTCTGCAGCACCAGCAGGTTTTCAGATTAGAAAGAAACATGTAATTGAAAGGAATTTATGCATCCTTGAATGGTTCTTCAGACTGGTCCACTCCACACTGCGTGTCAAGCTACAGTCCACACAGAAGTTTTTACTTCCCCTGATTTCACTTCTCCAGTAGTAGAAACCTTAATGCCCACATAAACTATATATGGTATATTGTGTCCTTGATCTTTCAGTAAAATGTTTCCAGTTCTACAAGAGATAAAAAAATAAGGCCTGACAGAATAGTTCTATGAATTTTGTGTATAAATATCAGGACCTGATACTGTGTTCCCTATGGATAGCTTTCTGGAGTATTTTGGATTTTACAAATATACCCATCAGGAAATTAAGTCTTTGAATAAAGAAAGGTGCCATAACGTTCTTGAAGGTTGGACAAAATCTAGAACAATATTTATTAGTAACCTGCTAGCAGACACCTGTTATTTACAAACAGAATTAATGAGGAAGTCCAGTGTTAAAAAGAAACTTCCTGAGAAGTTAAAACATGATCCACATTGATGGAGAATTCAACATACTGTAATTTTATGACTTCAGTTTTACCAGGTTTCTGATCAGTTGCAGGGTTTTGTTTGGGGCTCTTTTGATAATGCAAACTTACCTGAGCATTAAGGGGACAATCAGACTGTAGCTATTAAAATTAATTGTTCATATTCAGCCATGTCTCCTTGTAAACTACACCTACATGATTAGAATTAAACTAAAATCAGTTAATCCCTAGGACAAATAAAACAAAACCAGCACCAGCTGAAAGATGAATACTGAAGTTTCTTCTGTGACCAGGTTCAAAGGAATTATTTGGGGGAAATTAAACTTTTAATTATGCCTGAAAACAGAGAACTCAGTGTTAACTAAAGGTACTGATCTAAGCAGAATGCGTATTAGCCACAGAGACTGTTTGATGACATTTGAAAAGTATCTCACTCTGAACTTGCAAATCTTCTTCTTTTCTGCCTGAGACTTCTCTGGGCTTCATTTCATTGAATTACACTGAAGTCTTTTGTACCCTTGGGTTACACAGTTCTTCTGCAATCAAGATTTCCCAGGAGTGCTGTAATCTGAAGTAAAGATGAGAAGTAGCCTTTTATTTTAGAAACCAAAATCAAAACAACATCAAGAACTGAAACTTTGCTGTATTCCTGAATCCAGATGGAGTTTACTTAATAGGCTGAGAGAGTAAAAGCCCTGGAACAAGAATCACAAAACCATTGAATGAGAATATGTTCTGCACATCAGAGAAACATGCAGCCTGGCTTTTTGGGGCACTTAAGCGATGCAGGTTCAAATCCTTTCAGAGAAGACAATACAACAGAAAATTTACAGGCAAATAAAAAAAAAAAAATAATTATTGACACAGCCTAGCCCTGAAGAATAGTTGAGAACATGAATAATTTAGAAAGCACATCCGAAAGCATGCATTGTTTGAGAGCAGAGCTGAAAGCATGCTAACAGCGATAGTATGGTGACTAAAGGTGTGCTGGCCCGCAACCACTCAGTTGCTGTAAGAGGTCTATACCAGGCATGTGCAAGTCATGAGGAGTGACTCAAGAAAGAAACATACTGTGTAATGGGATGGAGGTTACCCTTGAAATCTTAAAGCACAACTTAAAGTGAACCTGCAAGACTCTCTACTTTCATAGTGTGGAAAAACCACCAGGTTTTGGGCTATACCAGTGATAAAGAAGAGGAATGCATGTGTTTGTCTACAGTACAACTGGTGGGTCGATTTAACATTTATGTTCCAGACACAGAATAGACAATCTCTAGATATTATATGGAAATTTTGTGTTGGGCTTTTAACATATTATTCCACCTTTATATACTTTTATTTTACAGGAGACTATGTAGTCATGTCTGTTTACTTTAACCTGAGCAGGAGAATGGGTTATTTCACAATTCAGACCTACATTCCCTGCACACTTATTGTTGTGTTGTCCTGGGTCTCTTTCTGGATTAACAAGGATGCAGTTCCAGCCAGAACATCATTGGGTGAGTTGGGTTTTCTCCTGCTTTTTTCCAACTGTTAAGATGTTTAATTGACACCTCTGCATATCACCAGTTTGTAAATGTAAGAGGAGAGACAATTTCACAGTTGCTCCCCTTATTTAGAGGTATGTTGTCTTTTCCAAGGAATAGCACAGCCTAGACTATATTTGTGTCTTTTCTTTTCTACTATGTCAGATCCTAACTCAAAGTATTGCAGGTTGTCTACAATAAAGACTTTTGCATCTTTTCTGATGACAGGAGTATTTTTTATAAACAGAAAGAAGCTGGGGAACATTGCTGGATTAGAGGCAGGGATACATCAGTTTTATTTAATGTACTTCCATATCACAATGACTAGCAATACAAATTAAATAAATACTGAAAAGGAATCAATCATTCTATTTGTCTATGTGCCAGAGTACCCTGACTTCTGTTTTAGGGACCAGCAATCAAATGTTGCCTTCAGGCCTGTGGTGGATTAACGCCTATTCTGGAAAACAGGGTGGAGGGCTTGCGAGTGCTCAGCCCTCTCTACAGGGCATTTTCCCCCCTGGGAAACAGTTTGTTCCACTCCCCCCTCCCTGCCCAGCCAGGGTATGGTGGTAGTATCTAAAATCCTATACATGAAAATGTCACATGCAAATTAATCAGAATTAGGAATTTCTACACATTTATCAAATGTTCCTCAAACTAAAAGGGAGACTGACTTAACCTTCTTGTGCAAAGCAGCTGTAGCTGCAAGAATTAGCTAAGGAGAAACATTAAACTAAAGAAAGTTAAACACATATTCTACTTCTGCACTAAATCCATGCAAGTGAGTATCATTTTAGTTTTTCCTTCTGCATTTTAAGTTCCTCACAGAACACTGGAGTGGAGAATGAGAGATGGCATTTTCATTCTAGAACTCCCACTAAAAAAAATCCACAGAAATAGAAGACTGGTGGCTCCCATGGCAGAAACTTTTAAGCACTTTATTGCCTTTTTCAAATCCTATCTGAAAAAAGGTCATAAAATCTGTTTTAAAGGAGTACAAAATTAATAAAGGCATTCAGCTATTATTTTATATTTTATTAGATATACAAAAAGGACCAGTACCTCTACTGAGAATTAGTCTATTTGTAGAACTGAGCAGGTAAAATCAGTGGCATGAAATTTGTCCTATAAAATGTGATGGATTTTAACTGCTCTGTTGCATTCTTCAGTTTTGGAAAGGAGAAGGGATGATGAGGTATGTCACTGTACTTCTCAGTTATGTACTATGGTCATTTATGAAGGCCAGAAGAGAGAAAGCTGGCACAGAATGAAATCAGAGCTCAGTTGTAAGGAGCCCTGAGAGACCTTCCCTTACATCTTTGTGTGTAAGAAATCACTTAAATACTGAACAGTCAATAATTTGGTTTGGCCTTGCAGTTTTTACATGCAACTAAAATGCATTTAAGCAAAGAAAGGAAACACTTTTCTTTATGTAGCACACATACAAATCTCCATATGTTTTGTCCTGTTGGACTATATGCTTTCTTAAGAATTTTCATTAATTTCTACCTCATGGAATGGCTGCCACTTAATTTTATCTCTTAACCAATATCATTACCCTGTAACTGAAAACTAAGCAAAACTTATCAACAGAAGAAGTAGGAGATTGGTCATAAGCTTACTCTGAAGAATGGAGTAAAGTGATTTTTATTCTTCACCACGATTTTCTTACTCTGACACAAGTTCTCTCTTGCTCTGTTTAAAGGATTGAACTCACAAATAAAAATAAAGGCCCCCATAAATAAACTACAAAACTAAATTGAATTTTGTAGACTCAGAATTCATCTAATTAAAGTATTCTGCAGAGCAGCATGTGCAATGACCATGGGGAAAACAATTCATACTCGGTGTTAATCCCTAAAGCTCTTATTGAATCCACATTTCACTGCTGGGATGTGTTGTTTATTATCTTTGCTATATGTTTGAAATCCAGGTGTATTTCAGAACCAGTCAGAGAGAGATAACTGGCAAATCAGTTTGTTATTTGAATTAGTATTTCTGCTGTTTTCTCTCTGTCTACCAGGTATTACAACTGTCCTGACAATGACCACACTAAGTACAATTGCTCGCAAATCTCTTCCCAAAGTCTCCTATGTGACAGCAATGGATCTTTTTGTGTCAGTCTGCTTTATCTTTGTTTTCTCTGCACTGGTGGAATATGGAACTTTGCACTACTTTGTCAGCAACAGAAAGCCAAGCAAGGATAAAGACAAAAAGAAGAAAAATCCAGTATGTATCTTCTTACCAGCAAGGTCTAAAATTCAATTAGGGTCTCTCAGAGAGTGTTTAAATCTCTTTTCATGCTTGTACTTTCTTTTCAGACTCTCCTACTGCACTCATTCTCTTCCTCTGTATTAACAGAACTGCAAACATTCACCGTGGGAATGAAAAGATCGTATATTATAGTTGTCTGGGTGCCAGCAAAAGCAATTTGTTCAAATAAGAATCCTGTCAACCAAAGTGTTATGTAAATCACAACAATCACCAAAATAATTATTTATGCTATAGAGCGAGCTCTTGCTGTGAGTTTTATGGAAGACCTGTCAGTTTTTCTGTCTTAGCTTTAGCAGTATTCCCTGCCACTAATTTATGTCTATATTCTTGACATAACTCTGTTTTACTTATTACCAGGACGACAGTTAAACTTTTCTATTCAATCTACAGAGTGTGCTTTTCCTAATTTCCCCTTAAGCATCTGTTTCCTTTTCATTGTTTCCTTATCTTCTTTTTCTTGTATTTCTTATGTCCTTTATCTATTACTCTTCTTTAGAAAGTGATTTGGCTAGCAGTTTATAATGTTACTTATGGATACATGTTACACAATAATTCCAAAATTCATATACTAGCCACAATTAAAAAAACAAAAACTAAAACCAATACAACTGGAAATACCATTAATAGCAGTGTGGGGGTTCTGCCCAGATAGGGGAAAGGTTTGTTGCTTATTTTGTCCAGGAGAGATGTATCCTTGCCTTTCGCAACTGCAATAAAAAGTCTCTTGTCTAGAATTTCTGAGGTGAAAAGGATTAGTGTAAAAACCTAGAGGGAAAGGTAGCCTAATTACCTTTTAAAAAAAACAAAACCCAAAGAAGAATAGTTGTGAAGTGGTTTATATTAATAGGAAGCCTTTTCAAGTCCATTTCAGGCAGCTAGGAATCAATTACATGGCTTGGATTTGCTCCGCTAAAATCCTCAAGGACTTTTGAAGATGTTATCTTTTGGTTCTAACATACAGCAGAAAACAAATACAAAAAATATAGTAAAGAACCTCTTATTACTCATTATTGCTATAATTTCTGCTTTAAAAGCTGTTGAGAACTCTAAAAAATATATAAAAGAAATAGGTACCTTCAGTACCTAAGCAGCCAGAAAAACATCTGTAAGACTACAGAGGAAGAATTCTTACTTAGCTATGCTATGCTTAGCTTAGCTATGCTCAAGTTGGACTTGATTATAGGCCTCTCCATTGGTGAAAATGGAAAGAGGCACTCTAGGGAGTGATGTGTCCTGGTTTTAGGCAGAAACAAAAGGCCATCTGTGAGCATACGTGTCTTTCACAGATAAATAAAGGAGTAAAGGTTAACTATCTCAACTTTAGTTGTCTCACTTAAAGATATCCACATAAGGGCAGATTGTTTGTTCTTTGCATCACTTAACTGTGAGCATCTGGGGACAAACAGAAATATAGATGATTGCCTAGATCCTAATCACAGAACCTATAAAACTTCAGAGTTTTCAGGACCTACTGTGCAGGTAAAATAATTGTTTTGTTTTTTTCCTGAAGGTGTTTTTACAAACTGGGAATGGTCTCTTTCAAAACATTTCAACACAAAAGACTAGAATCTAAAATCTAAATTGAGTTTGATATCTTATATCCTTGCCTCAGATTAGTTAGAAGACAGTGACAAGAAATGTGGGGGGGTTTATATTACAGATACTTGTTTAAATAACGATTATCCCAACCTTTCTATAAATTTAGTTCTTTTTGACTTACTATGTTTTAGAAACATATTTTTAATTTACATTATTTTTGTCTCTTTCTTTCTTCCTTTCTTTAATTTAAAACAAAATCCTCTGATTCTCTTTTCTGTCTACAAAATGAAAGCTCCTTCGGATGTTTTCCTTCAAGGTATAATGTTTTTCTGGAATGGAAATTCACTGCATGCGACTGCTGAATTTAACTATTAGAGCTTGTAGGAGAGTGGTGCTTTGTTGGGTTTAGTTGTTTGTTGTTTTTTCTTAATGAGACAGCTAAGCATTCTACTCGAGGTAATGTCTGAATTAAGTAGAATTGTTATATATTTTTAAACTAGAGTTGATTCAGCAGCCCAAATAATGATTCACTATGGTTCTGAACTTGCCTAAGTTCAAGAGTGAACAACCTTATTGGATCACACGAATTAAGAAAGTTTAGACATTTCTTCTCCTCTCTTTCTTAATTTGCCATGGGATCCGATAGTATTAGAAACCTGCAATACACCCTTTTACAACTCAACTCTAACCTTGCCATTTTAACCCCTGCAATTTAACTCCAGATTATAAACCAAATCTATTCCAAGGTTGACCTGAATGAAATTCAGTGTCATCTTCAATTACTCAAATGCTGTTCCTTATGCAAAAAAAAAGTCAGAGTTTTGAAAGGGTTTTAGATGCACATGTATTTTTAATGCTCTCACTGGATCAACACACTCTTAGCAAATTAGAAAGTGTATCTAGCTATGTTCTATATTTAAACTCTATTTTCATTCAGAAATGCAGAGATTTCATCCAGAAAAAAAAAAAAAAAAAAAAAACCAAAAAACCCAAACAACAAACACAAAACAAAAACATAAAACAAAACCAAAAAATTCACAGTAAAAATCAAAGTTAAAAAGCCAAGAAGTTGACATATAGAATGAAATTATTGCTATTTTACCCTGATATCTATCAGTGGGAAATTTCATCATTCACTACTGTTCACCAAGCGCTCACATGTATTTTAAATGCTTTATTTGCTCAACTTGTTCCAAATATATAGGTAGATACATGTACAGCTACTACAAAACATTTGGAACATGTTGAACCTTTAGCTGGAGAATCTTGTATTCTTCTAACCTCGTTCAAATTACTCAGCCTTTTATTCCCATACATCTATTTGCTCCTCTCTCAAGACAAATCAGCTCTATATTAAAATCCTGCATTTCAAATTGAACATTTCAGTTCCTTTCATACACAAACTTCCCTCAGATATCAAGCAGTGAGGTAAAATGCAAAACACACATACAAAAAAAATAAATTAAAAATGCCACCAATTACTTTCCTGAATGTTTCTTTTTAACCTCCAAGGTTTTCTTGTTTGGCTCTAGAGCAAATTGTCCACAGCTGTTACTTTTCTATTGATCTGTGCTGCTTTCCTGTAAAGTTAAAGTGTATGATGCAACGGATTTTAATAAGTTCAAGGTAATATTACCATTAGAACTCCTCAGCAATTTCCCATGTACCCCACACACAGAACCATCACTCACATGTTGCCCATTAGTCTCTATCTCCCTGTTGGTCTGCTGGTAATAACAGTCTCTCCCTCCTACCATCTTTTTCTTTTGCCACTCCACCTTAGGCACCTACAATTGACATCCGACCTCGATCAGCTACTATTCAAATGAACAATGCTACACACCTCCAAGAAAGGGATGAAGAATATGGGTATGAATGTCTTGATGGCAAGGACTGTGCCAGTTTTTTTTGCTGCTTTGAGGATTGTCGAACGGGAGCATGGAGGCATGGAAGAATACATATCCGCATTGCCAAAATGGACTCCTATGCCCGCATCTTCTTCCCAACTGCCTTCTGTTTGTTTAACCTGGTGTATTGGGTATCATATCTTTACCTTTAAAAGTAGAAGGAAATCAGTGATATGAGCCTTACTCACTGAATTTCTTAGAGAGATGGTTACCTACCACTTGAATTAAATATGCGCTTTATAGTGGTCTGAATTCTTTAGTGCCATAACCCGGTAAATATCAATCATATCATCTGTCCAAAAATTGCCATCAGGTCATTGTGAATTAAATGTCCATTCAACATGCCAAAATAATTTGAAATAGAAATTGCATAAATAGGTAATATGCAGCTATACCTGCTGGAATAGAAAGAAATAGAGCAGATAGGGCAAGGAGAGCATGGCAACATCCCTCAATAGTTGGCACTGCTGTTTCAAACAGGAGTGAGAGAGGGGAAATTTCCCAGGTAAAGTGCTGTACAGTTTGATAAGACTGGCTATAATTACAATATGGCTTTATTCTCTGTGGGGTTTTTCTTTTTTGGAAGAGTCATCTTTCACTTTGAATAGGTATTATTAAACTAGGAAAGTTAACTCCTACTCCCACCAAAATAAGAATAGACATCTCCCTTTGCCATCCCTTTAAGAGCACATGTACAATGCTGTAAATATTTCAATACCTTGTAGTACATAAAGTTTAGTGCATGCATCTTTTGGGGGGCCAAAATAAATGAAACAAAGGTACCATAAAGTTTTGTCTTTTATTTTGTGTCTCTGGATGTGCTATTGTAATTGAAATGTGGACAATTTTTGGTTTTTTTTAACTTGAAAAATTACCCCTTTCCCTCAATGCATGGAAGATCCAAGCAGAGAGCACTTTCATGTAAGACATTAGAGAAGCCTTAAGGATTCAAATAAATAACATGTAGACAAATCTGTATGGCCAATATAATAGCTCATAAGGTATACTGTATGTGTCTGCTGCAGGTGTAACCTTCATTTCTCATTGACAATGTTGCTATATTTCAACTGAATTTCCAGTAATTATACATTGCAAGATCAGTTTCCATGCACTTTTATTGTTCTTTTCCCATGTGTTTGTGGGTTGTTCGTTTGTTTATTCTCAATTCAGTTCAGGACATAGCTATTACCCTAGATATTATTTTTACATACGAGCTTCAAGTTCATTTTGAAACGTTAGGTTTTGTATTATATATACACATCCTATTCTCTGCTCACTCACGTCCTGGATCAGCAATGGTTGTTGTCAGTGCTGCTTTTCACTCAGTGAGTACCTTTACTAAAACAAACCTTTACCATGCCTAGCACACAGTTTATAGACAGCCTTGAAAATAAAAGAGGACAAATGGTGTCTTGACAACTAAATCACACACGTATGCAGTTCATCTGTATTTAAAACCTCCAACCCACCTGGGTGAATCTTGAAAACCACCTATCCACTGGTTTTCAGGACTTGTATGATGCTCAATTATGCAACCTCAAGCACATGTAAATATGATTGACCTTTTTTCTTTCCTTTTTTTTTTTCTTTTTTTTAATTTTTCAAAGATGTAAAATGTCACCTCCAGGAGGAAAGTGGGCTTGCAGACTGAAAAGGGAGATATATATACATATATATATATATAAAACTTATCCCTACAGAATTATTAATAGCTGAAATGGAGGAAAAGGAAAGTTTTCCAATGTTTGTATAGTTTTGGAAATATAAATGTATAAAAAAACAAAAAAGGACTAAATCTTGTTCATCAATTGCTCCTTGTCCAATGTATTTGAAAACATTTTAATAAAGGAATTGCACACACCTGTGACTTTTTCAATAAAACTGCTGCACTCAACTCCAGTTGTCTTGGGATCTGTTTTGTTACAGGCACGCTTCAAGGACTAGGCTGCTTGACTGGTTTGATTCATCAGCTGCCTAAAGCCAAGTGATTATAAACCTTATAATCCTCTTCATTGCCTCACTTTGTAGTCAGATGGTTCACCCCCTCAACTTTCAAGGATGGAGACTAAATCTTTAAAACTGTATTGGAGATTAATTTGTCTCAAATATTTTTTTTAAAAGCCTGAACAGGCAGTATCCTAATGAAGAGAGATAACCTTTATCTACTTAGAGAGTGTCTCTACTCACTGAATAAGTGTCAATCATTTCACATGGAAATATACATTGCCTTTTTTCCTCTTCCCCCCACCCACTGGTCAGTGATTTGACATCTTTCTGATGGATCCTTGCAGGTGGTAAAAGTGGCTGAACTTAGAGAGAGATCATTACGAATCTCAGTCCAAACCAGCACTTTAATTCCTTCAGTTTGAGTTCATTTCAGTTAACACTGTTTTTTTTTTTTTTCTGAAGTTCTGTGAAATTAAGGATTCAGTGACACCAAGTATGCTACCCCAGTTCAATCACCAGACTACACATGCCTGCAGAAAACCAGAAACTAAACAATCACATGCAATAATGAGGAACAATCAGCTCACCGTAAGTTGGTCTTCTTCCAGCAATGGAAGAGTTCACTTAAAGTCTGATACAGCTCCATCTCAATAATGCAAACCACACAAAATAGAAATGCATGCCACATCTGCTGGTAAGGAGTTTGAGTGAACTTTTCTCCCCATATAACACTACACAAAGTAAAGGAAATAAGCCCTTAATCAGTTGTTACCTGACACCTTGGCTTCTGCCACACTTATTTAGGTAATTTGTCATTTCCTCCTGGGGAAAAGAGATGAGATTCAAAAGGATAGCTCATGGAAAAATGTAATTGCTTGTGAGAATATGACACCAAAGCACAGTCAATACTAAGTAAAAAAAATCTTGTGTTCCTCTGACTAGAGCTATTCAGCTCAGAATCAAAAACTGACCTTTGTATTGTAAAGCCAGACTGCCACCACAGCAAACAAAAGAGCAAGTGGAATAGTGTTCTGGTATGATGAGGGCTATTATTCAGAATAAAACTGCTCAGAAACCAGTCTGTATAGATATATTCACACATACATATTATATGATATAAAATATTACATTTATGTATGTGTTATTAACTCTCCCAATTACACTCTGGAGAAGAAATTAAATCCCAATACAACAAACTTGCTAAAATGTTTTCAAGCTCATGACACTGCAGACAGCTATTACTGCTCTGGGATATGTGTGAGGATGTTCAGATAGTCATTAAGAGTTTTGCCAAGTATACACTAGTGGCACAATTATTTGCTTGCTATTTATATTCCGAGAGTATGTAGATGTCCTGCCCAAGACAAGGCATTGTTTTCCCAGGGATTGTATGCTACACACATATCAAAGCAGAACACCCTCAACGCATTTATACATCTTTATGCCTTAACAACATTTACAAACCCTAGTTTGTAAATAAAGAGCCAGTATTCAGAGGGAAAATGTGACTTAAAATTTCTCTCCTATTTTCAATGTTAGTAACCACAAAAGACTGTGCACAATTGTACACAAAAGCTCCTGAAGGTACAGTTTCCAGAACAGATTATACATACACACACAAAGAAAGGAAACAAAATAGCAAGTGGTATTTTTTTTAATGCACTCATTTCTACCTCGTTTTGACACATACACATAAACCCATCTAACACAAATGGACTAGTCAAATACACTGTATCAGTTGCAATGACACTGCCACAGCAGCAAATACTGGCAGCAAATACTGGAACACAGATGCTTCCATATAAACACAAGGAAAAAATTCTTCATTTCAAGGGTGGCAGAGCACTAGATGAGGCTGCCCAGAGAGACTGCGGAGTCTCCATCTCTGGAGGTATTCAAAACCCCCCTGGACAAGTTCCTGTGTGCTCTACTTTCTGTGATCCTGTTCTAGCAGTGGTGTTGGACTAGGTGACCTTCATAAGTCCCTTCCAACCCCTACCATTTTGTGAGTCTGTGTTATATTGGAGATCCATATATTTAGGTCGCCTTCCGCCTGTGCCCTCAAAGCCCTGCAGTCTAAAAACATGGGTATAAAAGGGAAAATTACTTGTAAAATACTCAAGCAAATGAATAATGTGAGAAATGGAACAAGAAAGCTTTGTTAACTGCACAAAATGTAGTAGATATCATTGCTTTCCATGGAAGAAAAAGAAAACCCACATTTTAATTACACATTATCTGTTTCAACACAAAATCTGGGATTTGTAGGATGATGGTGGGGGTGAGCTGTAAATTGGGATTTGAAAGAGGATAAGAAATATTTTTTTTCAGGTTTGCTGAGGTTTCTCTTGGTACAGAGGAAAGGCAGGGCTAAATAACAGTGTCTTGCTGGAAGATGGAAGTTGAGGAATGAAACTAAGGCATGACTATGAACAGAAGCTGAAGTCAATATTGAGCTGATCTGCTCTATCCAGCCTGCAGCTGAGACTTGAATTAGAGATGCAAACAAAAGAATTTGCTGAATTATGTAAGATACACATATGTAATGGACTAAAAAGGCAGCTCAAAGCACCAAAGTAAAAAGAGGAATTCAGAGGCACTCTGATTCATAGAAAACCTAGTTATTGTCAAGGCCAAAATAATGAAGGCTGTAGTTCTCTGAACTGAATAGAGCATGTTTAGGTTTCAGACTTCATCTGTGTAAACAGATTTTGGTGATGCTGTGGCAGAAAGTTAATGTTATTTAGAAATGAATAGCTAGGTCCAAGGTAAGAACTTGGGAAAAAATAAAGCTTATTCATAGGCTTCTGCACTTGGAAGAATAAAGCCTTTTAAGCTAAGAGATCCATGAGAGACTCCAATAGTCAGTATGAACACTAGAAGAAAAGCAAAACAATAAAGGAGACATCTAAATAAACCTTGATTACAGCCCAGGGAAAACAGTGATGTTTAAAAATGCAAGTGGTTTCCTTTCAAACAAAATTTCAGCTACTTCACAAAGAGAATTTAATTAAGTCTTATGAAAAACTTCATAGGTAGATGAGTTTATTACACTCATGAGAGATCTATTGTTCCATATATAAAAATTAAAAACCAATGCACTTCCGCTCCTCATTTAGAAGGATCCTGTAGATGAAAAGGATTAGACATTCTGCTTAATTATAGAATCATGGAATGGTCTGGGTTAGAATGGCCTTTACAGATCATCTAATTTCAATCTAACTGCCATAGACAGGGACACCTTCCACTAGACCATGTTTGTCAAAGCAAGTCCCATGATTTAAGTAGTCAAACCCCTGGCTATGACATCAGTCCCTTAACCAATTGCTGATTTGCCAGATCTAGCTGGCCCTTTTGAGTCCCTTCCCATTGACCATGAGGATTGATTGATTGATTGAAACACAAACCTGTGTTTCTCTTCTTAAAGTCCAGATTTACATTGAAAAACATTATCTGTCGAATACATAAAAGAAAGTTCATGACCTTTGAAAGATCTTAAATAGCAGACATGAACTAAAATACTTGCTTACGAGTCAGCAGACCATTTGAATTCCAGAATGTTGAATTATTTCATATTTTTAATGGGTGCCTTGCTTGCAGGGGGGAAAAAAACCCTCACACAGTATGATAAGACTGGATAAGATTTTCTCATTTAGACTCACATAAAATTTGTATTGATTATCAAAATGAGAAAAGGGAAATTAAATAATGAGAAAAGATGAATACAGCTTTAATTCAACTGGCATGAAAAACATCAGAAATATTGATCCTTCCACACATACTTTCTCATACTGGCATACTGAAATCTGATGAGGTTTATTCAGCCTTTAGTCTCTGTGAAATTTTCAGGAAAATGCTCTAAACCTAACTATAGACTCAGTCATTTTGCTGTGAGAAGCCTAATCTTAATTTACTGTCAGGAAGTAAAAACAAAAGCCAAAACCCTAACAATAACAAAGAAACATAACAAAACAACCCCCCCCAAACCTATAAACAAAACCCCCTCTTATCCAAAAAACATTCCTGACCAAAACTTGTTATTTCATTACTTAAATGAGACACAAGCACATAGAAACATCTGTCCAGCTAATATGGTTATAAGATGTCTATAAAAATAGTAGACGAAGCCATAAACTGCTTGAAAGACCTGCTAGAGAAGATTTAGCATAACTGGATATTTTGCTGTTTTGAAGAAAAAGCAGAGTAGTTTCTTCTTCCATCTGTCATTGTCCTCATATCTTATCACTTGTGTGCAAGAAACAAGCTGAAGTCCCAAATATATCCAAGAGCAGAGCTGAACAGAACTGTTAAATATATACATGTGTGTATATATATATGCGTATATATATATGTATACATAGAGAGAGAGAGAGAGAGATATTTTCCTTTAACCAAAACAATAGGTTTCTTCCCAAATCTTCTAAAAAACATTTTTACCTGTCCATGAAAGACTTTAGATTATGGGAAAATAATTCTCAGTAAGTGTGCTGCAGCTAGTGTAAGCAGCTGTGAGTTCCACTAGCATATCCTATCCATTGCCTTTTTGAATCATTACTCAGGTGCTACTGGAGCCTTCTTCCTCATGTTTGCTGGTACAGCGTTCCTAAACCAATGCAGCAATACAGGTTCTGGGTAGCATGTAAAAGCATAATGTGGAAAAAGCTGCATGATCAGAAATAGTTCAGCATCAGTCATAAACATTTAGAAGGATTTGTCAATGATTCAGTGTTAGCATGGAGTAAGAGCTATTCATAACCTGGTATTGGTTTCCACACATAATTTTAGGAAATAAAAGTTTCTGTTAATTACACTTGCCCAGCTCCTGGCTGCCCCTTTCAAGTAATGGTATCAAATGGGACAAAAATTACCAAAGCATAAGTAGTAGCACACGTCTTCTTTGTAGCTCTGTATTCTAGAGCTATTGTGAAGTGAACAAAAATACAGGAAGCCTGCCCAGGAAAATCTGCTCAAGAGCTCTGAAATTTTAGAATCATTGGATCCATTTCTTCTGTGTGTTTTTTTTTTAACTTTACAAGAAATTTAAGGATAAAATTCTCATCTTTCTGAGAAGTCTTACAATCCATCCCAAACCTGAGATAAAGTACATTACAGAAAAATTTCCTAGGGAACAAGCTGGCTACATGCTCATTCAGTCTCCAGAGTTTATTTTTCCCAGCTGTACAAAGAAGAACAACCAATAATGCTGAGCAGGTAATGAAAACATTTGGGCTTTGCTTATGTAAACAGGTGGAAGTTCACATCCCATGCACATTGGAGATAATTGTAAAAAGCCTTCTGAGGGTTTTGCCAAATAAATGCTAAGTATTATGTTATTGCTCTTCTGCCTTCCCTTCCACTCTCCCTGGCACCTAGGCACAGAAGGAGCTAGCCCTCAATACGCTTGAATTCCTATGTGGTGCAAAGGAAGAGAACAACATGAAAGATGCTCCTTTTCAAAGATGCCCTTATTTTACCCTGTCTTCAAGGGAAATAAAACAACTTTAAATTAACTCTGCAATCAACTTTTCTAGGTAAAGAAAGACAAAAGAATTGGCAGACTAGCTCCTGTCCTTGATTTGTTTTACCACAAAATCTTAGAAAATCAAGTAGCTTAGAAAACTAATCTTGATAGACTAACACCATCATGACCAATCCTATGAGAAGTGCACTAGATCCTGACATCATTGGAGTACAAATGTAATTAAATATCTCTACTCTGGCTGAAAAAATTGTCTCACTTCTAATACAGGGACTGATATTTTGAGGTTGCCTAGAAAATGTGTTTAATGAACATTTTGAAACAGAATGCATTAGTTTTTCAATTTTAGCAACAAAAATGTTATTAACTTTTAAAGCTCTGTTTAATTCATAGGTAGAAGGCAAAATACTAATCAAAATGCTAATAAAATCATCCATGCTGGAGTAGAACCAAATGCATTTTCTTCTAAACAGCAACTGCCAGTTTCTAAAGATGCTCAGAAATAATTATCAGTTCTGAGGAATAATATGCTATTCAAAGACTCAAAATACAAAAAGAGTCATTCACTCAAGACAAAATAGTTACACAGGCAATGAAATTAAAAGGAAAGTAGGCAAAGGAACTGTATCACTGAAAATACAGTAATGTAATAGAATAGAATCCATAAAATTAAAAACTCATTAGCTACATTTTTAAGAGTTAACACACTTGAAAAAGTTTACATTCCTCTTCTCCTGTAATTTTAAATATATTACTGTTAAAAAATCAGGGATATTGGATAGCTATGTCACAGATACAAATACATCCCTACCTGCAGTTAAGTTAGCATCTGTACTTAAGCCTGTAGATCCACATTTTCATTTAGTTTTATCTTGTTCAGGAAGAGACATTAACTGTCTCTAAAGCTTTCCTTGAATATATATTTTATGTTTTTTTTAAAAACTGTATCTCATTTTATCTATTCCTTAAACAATTAAAGCTTAAGGAGAGAAGTCAGAACACTAAAGCCCCACATAACTTGGAGAGTCACCACTTAGTGATCTCTATGAATTCCAGATTAATTTTTGACATGTTCTTTTACAGAGAAAATACTGACATTTCATTTTCATACACTGGAAAACTGGGAAGGAAAATGGCCTTTACACTGCTCTGTTACATACCTATTTTTGTAATTAGCTTGAGACCCCACATGACCATCTGCATGAGTTTAGATGCACCAAAGAAATCCCTGCTGAGATCTACCACACAGGCAGCTAACTGTTGGAGGGTACTGTAACCTGTGCTAGCAAAAGTGGCCTTAAAACCATGGACCTACCTGTTCCTTGTGACTTGTTGCATTTTGTCAGGGATCTTGCTGACTACACTCACGCTCACAGAGAGCCAAAGATGGCAATGGAGATACATAGATTAGCATAAGAGTAACACAGAAGAGAGTTATAAGGTTTCATTGAAAGTTAATGAGAAGGTTGGGTTTTTTTCTTCTGAGATTGTTGGACAGGTACACACAGAATTAAAAATGTATCAGTTGCCACCATAAATTTTAAGATGCATAGAAAGACAACAATATTCATTAGTGAGCATCTTACACCTTGTGTCTGCTCCACTGTTTAACATTAAAAATACCACTTGGGTATATTAAATTCTTAAGTAATTTCCAGTTTTGTCATACTGCATATTTTGCAGTAAATATTGGAAAAAGAGAGAGTGTCCAGTTTTATGAGATTTCTAAACATTACCCAAGCATTCTTTGTGAAATATCATGTTACCTGGGTATGTCCTGAGAGCAGGTGAAGAGTTGAACATGTCCAGAGAAGGGCAACAAGGCTGGTGAGTGGTCTTGAGCACAAGCCCTATGAGGAGAGGCTGAGGGAGCTGGGGTTGTTTAGCCCGGAGAAGAGGAGACTCAGGGGAGACCTTATTGCTGTCTAGAACTACCTGAAGGGAGGTTGTAGCCAGGTGGGGGCTAGTGATTCAATGATTGCTTTGCATTTTCAAACTGTCTAGCAAACTGCCTGGCCCCATTAAGAAGGGAAGCACTATGAATGTCACCTTAAGAGAGCAGCAGCCCTACTTGTCTCAAGTGATTTTTGGTTTGCATTTTTCTTGCAGCTTGGGAGATGATATATAAAGTTCCACTGCATTACTCCTCTTTTGAATCTAAAAAGCCCCTTTAACTCATGTTAACAAAACTGATTGCAACCTATAGCCTGTGTCCAAGCCCCTTCAGCCTATTTATTAAAGTTAATGACCATAATTTTTTGGCTGCTAGCAGGCAAGTATGATTTTGCATGTCAGAAAAACACACCCATGGGCAGCAAAAATCCCAGGGTTTAGTTTCTATGACCTCATGATCTCCTAGTCATTGACCAATAATGTTACATGTAAAATAAGATTTTTCTGTTTCAAGAAACAATAGCTAAACCCTCCTCTAAGCAGGCACACTCAGCTAAGAACACCAACTGTAGCTTGAATTAAGTTGTACAGACTCTTTTGCTGCCTTAAAGATGTGTATTCTACAGCTGATCTGGAAATTCTTATTTACATCTCCCGAGTTTGCTCCTTTTAAGACTGAAATGAATGCACGGAAGCAATGATGAACAGCAAAAGTGAACCAAAAGAATGGAAAAGGGCAAGCAAGAGATCCAAACAAATTTACCAGGTCTAAATTTCAGATTATAAAAAAAAAAAAGTGAACAGTTCTGGTGTAAAAAACCGATATTTTTGAGATTACAACATCTAAACTGACAGAGGAATGCTATCATTACAGTGAAGAGGAAAAGAAAGGAAAGATACAGGCAACGTGAAGCCTAAACCGACACCTGTACAAAGTTTATATCAAAAGATGTAAACTGAATAAGAATCCTTTGAGATCCAGTCTATGCCTTAATCACAAATCTTTCCTTTCCATGGCATAAAATGAAAAAACTCTCCACCTGCCTGTCAGTTAGTGACAGCATTATAAGAGGATTTAAGATGAAAGGTTTTACAGAGGTTTTAAAACTGCAGATCTCACAGATTCTTTGCTTTCTCTCTCATGAAGATTTTATATTTGTTCTCACTTTGTATTTCAGTTTTCCTAATCTAAAATGAAAGTCATTGAGACTGAAATGTATGTTCTGCACTTTATGCACCAAAAACACAGCAAAGAAAGCTGTCAGTGAAGATCAAACTGTGAAAACAACAAACTGCTCGGAGAGAGCAAAGAAAAGGTGTGAAGAGGATTCTTGCATAAGAAATAAAAATAATTAAAAAGAGCAAAAAGTATGCAACCAAGCAAACCAGCCTATTATGCAAATAGGGAAGTTTTCAGTTTAATTAAAAATATGTGAAAAATCTTGTTATCCCTTGCAGAGGAGCAGTTAATATTTTCTCCAAACGCTCTTGAATAAATGAGTGTTTTTAAACAGAATCCGCAGTCCTTGTAATGTTCCCTGGGACTACTTATGGAGTAAAGAATGACACAGTGTGAATCCAAACAGTATTCATACTGCCATCAATTAGGCAGTTCAAGGTAATTTCCCTTTTCTTTGTATCTCAAATCCTATAGAGCTCTAATAAAGTTTGCAGGCAGGGGGAAGAGAGGTCAACAAAACTTTGTTGTGGGTAAAAGCCTGTTAAGCCACCCTGTAGGAAAGCAGAAAGTATCTATGCAAGGTTTCAGGAAAAGGAAGAACAACAGGCCACTGATACTGGAAGGATGGCTTGATGATAAAGAAGAGCTGACCATGGTAAACAACCTGACGTGCCAGACAAGAGGACACTTGCCTCCATGCTGGAGAAGATCAACCTGATATGGGATGAAGATAACAACAGACAGCTGCATATCAAAGGAGAAAACCCGATTAGCAGCAGTGGTGCAAGAATGCCAGGGAATTGCTTACCCTGCTTGATTTTTCCTATATAAGCTGCTTGTTCTGTACCAATAAACGATTCCTGCCTCACCAACATGGGAGCCCATGCATGCTTTCCGAAATCATCCCATGTCTGAATGTGCAAACCTGAAGAGGAAAGCATCTTAATGACAATGTGGTATAGAGTTTTGTGCCCAATCTAATGCACTTAAAAAGTATGAGGAGCTCCTACATACATTAGACCACAGCAGTGGTCTGTCATATTACATAGAAACCCAACAGCCCCCACTCCCAACACAAGTTATGCTCTTACCAGAGTGTCTGATAGCATACTTCAACCCTGAATGTACCAGGGATCAGAATGGAATTATATTAAGTCTCAATAATAGTGGAAGCGTTCAGATTATGTCATATGGTCACCAGCCAAAATACCTGATCCATTTTCTACTTAAAATCACCATGAAGCTTGAAAGATGTGGTGGAAAATTAGCAGTTGTGTACTGTGACCATATAGTAGAAAAGAAGAACTGTCTTGAGCCAACATATTCTGTTTGTCTGCAGTTTTAAAAATTGTTTAGCTATCAAGTTGTGAGTCTTGTTGATTTCTTCTCCACTTTCCAGTGTTGGTGTTAAAAAAACCCTAGGGGTGTTGAGAGATGGTAAGACCATCTGTTTTGATTTTTTCCAGATTCTATGGCTCTATTTTCCTAACATTCTACAGCTGTTGCCTGAGATTGGATGGAAGCTTCCTCCATTGGGATTTGAAAGAGATATTGAACTATGTTAGTAATTTGTTTGGGATGACAATCTCCCATAACTGGGAGGAAACCTCATTTTACCCATCACTGTTTCAAATAATATTTCTTCTTGCAGAAATATGAAGTATCATTCTGACACTGATAGTTCCAAAGACCCCAAGATCACACTGCTGGATTTTATTAGCATCTTTCTCTCTTTATACTTCCATCACTCCCTGAAGCTTTGACATCAGTTTTTAACATTTCAGACACATTTGTTTACAGTTTCCTCTGAATGAAATGTCAGCAGGTCATAACCATTGCTCCATTGTATTGTCGTTTAACAGTGCTAAATATAAAGCAGTCTATCTCTACACACCTTTCTATTCCAAGGTCTCTGGCTGAAGTAGCATCCTGACTCATCAGCCTACACACAGAGCACTCTCTAAAAGTCTAAGATGTCTGATGTTTATCACAGATTAGCCAAAGAGATGATGACCCTGATAACCAGAGACACTCAGGGTCATACTTGATGGGGGCCTGAGCACCTAATCTAGTTGGACATGTCCCTGCTCAGTGCAGGATGGTTGGACAAGATGGACCCTCGAGGGTCCCTTCAAACCTGATGCATTCTGTAATCCTTAGAATTACACTCCTATCAGAAGACAGCCTCATTGATCCAGCATTATTTTAAAGTACAAAACAAAGTGTAGGGATCAGCCCACACAGTCTTTTCTTAAATATCACCTTATTATGTAAGCAAATGCAAATGATCACAAATCCACGATGCTTTTCTTCCCCATTTTCAAACCAAAAATTATATTCAAAAAGGTTCTAACCATATTATCTCCTTAATTCCTGCTACCAGTGCTGATGTTTGTCTCTATGGTATCTCTGCAGGCTCCAGAGCTGCTTCATGCAGTGTGAATATTTGAAACTTGAAGGCTACTTATCACTAGGAAATACAATAAAAAAGGTCTAGCTGAATTGCAGAGTCTGGTTCTTCGACTTCTGAAAGATGATGGAGATACATGGTAAGTGCTGCTGCAGGCAAGCTGGCCTTATTCAAATTTGCAGTGAGGCTAAATCAGCACTACCGTTAGAAAAAGTAGGACTCAAAAGCATAAGACATTTAATTAACCTTTCATTCCAGAGTACTGATCCTCCATATCAGGGATCATATAAGTTGATCCTATAGAAATTGGCACCGCTACCATCTGCTCTGTGAATGAACAGCAAACTTCACAGTCCTCACCTTTCGGGAGCAAAAAGTTCATATACATATAGAAAAGTGGGCTTCAGAAAGCTTTATACTCTGGCTGCAGTCCAGGAAAATGGCCCTTTGTAGTCATCTGTGTACAAATCCATTAGAGAGGGACTGAAAATCCTATGTTACTGGGCTGTCAGTGACCTAGAAAAGATGGGAGAGTATTGACAGGTCTGCTGGTGCCTTGCCTGGAACTCACATTGCAAAATGGACCACAGTCAGAAAGAAAAGGGTTTTTTTTTTTAAGAGACAAAATTGAAACTATTTTTGCAGATGAATACCTAAGAATACTATGCTTGAGCTAGCTAATTTTGTCTTCATTTTTCATAACTCCTGATCCCTGTAGTTTCTACTGCCTTCACATCTGAAATTCAGTTCACTAGAAGTGACCAAAAGAAGTTTCAGGCCAAGTGTACAGTAACATTAAGGTATTAAAAATTATTACTGATGCAGGATAGGAGAAAGAGATCTTGCTGGAGAAATTATCACACATAAACACTGCCAAAAAAAAAAAAAACTAATCTAAAATATTTCTGAAAATTGGCCTAGAAGACTTTTATAACAGAATGGATATGAATGCAAAACCCTTGGATGAAAAACAGGGTGTCACATTGGGTGGAAAAGAAAAGAAGCAATGAGTTTTAAGATGCCAAAAGATTGTGTTTGACTTATATTGCCATAACATCCTAGAGATGTTTGTGCTGCTGAGAGAAGGGCCTGTGGATCTAAACGGAAGCTCAGCAAAATACACTGGATTAATAAAGACACAAGTTTCCAGCTTCCTTCTTCACAGTCAGAGCTACTGCATGTAATGGGGGGAGCCAGTTTTCCAACTTGCTTTTCAAGTTGTCCTTTTTTCAACCATTTTCTCCAGAACTACACAAGCAAATGAAAGATTTAAAACCAAGTCCTGCAAAGTAATACATTTTCTGTTTATTTTTGAGTTGGAGGGCATGTTCAGATGTCTCACTCATTGCACTGCTACTGTTTGAGCATTTTCAATTCAGGCATCACTTCTCATGTCTATTTTCACAGACACAAATACTGTGGTATGATCCAAAGACGATACTAAATTCAACTCCTTAACCAAAAGTTTGATGATTTTACTAAACCTACCCTCTCAACCTGTAGTTTGCTGCTCACGGGCCTCTCCCTACCAGTTACCTTGGCCATTAATATCTGCTTTCCTTTTGAAGTCCCCTAAGAAAACAACGACTAAGAAAAAGATCCCAGCTTCACCACTACAAGCTTCATCTTTTGTTATTCTTCCTGACACAGGAAAAGATTTTATTCTCTTGGAGGAGACAAACTATACAAAGCAGTCTAATTCCCAAAAGGTATTCTCTAAGAGATCCATTAAAATTAGAAATAAATAAAGTGGCAGATGTGTAGGAGGATTGGTTAACAGAAATACCAATTCTGAACCCCATCTAAGATAAAGCATTCAGTGAACCAGTAACTGAATTCTAGAAAGAGGTGTCCATTCTCAAACAATTATATTTTTTATTGGACATTAGCCATTAGGCTTTCATTCTCTGCCATGTTTGCCAGGCTCTTTTTCCTCTGTGTGCTCAGATCTATTTTTCAACCCCCTTGACAAGGACTTAGTTCCTTTGATGTGCCTGGCTTCTTTTCAGTCCAGACAATTCCACAGAAAGGCATTTTCCCAAGCTGTTACACTTCATTATCATAAAAGACAGGTTTTTGCTAGCCCACTCATCCATCTTCCTACAGAGCACCAAGATGACCAGAGTTGGTACAGTGTATGGATAGACAGATGTAGCTGCCAAATTCGGAGCAGTTATGTTCCTGCTAAAATTCACTTACTGGCAAACAGACGTATCAAGAAGAAAGCCCACGACTCTTTACTCCCACTGTCTCATAAATATCCATTTGGAACAAAGAGGGGTTTTGGTAATACTAATTGTCTCCTTTCAAACCACCTGCCTCTTTATGCAATATAAAACCTGACGAGCAGCACATGTTGGAAAAATTTCCTTGTGTTTCAACAAATACATATTTGCATAACTCTTTCTGTAAACTTATCCTTTCACATTAATTTTCTTATGCTGAGAGATATCAAAGTTTCCTTCTCTGGAGACTTTCAAAACCCACCTGGATGCATTTCTGTGCGGACTACCCTAGGTGATCCTGCTTTTGGCAGGGGGGTTGGACTTGTCTCTGTAGGTCCCTTCCAACCTCTAACATTCTGTGATTCTGATTCTGTGATTCTGATAAACTTACTAGAAACACATCTCCTTTAAGACACAGAGAAAGCATTTCATTGCTTTCATACAGGATATATGAGTAAATTAAGAAAATACCCCAATGTCCTTCCCCTCATTTGGGATCATCAGAGCAGTGGCAACAAAATCAACATTAGAGTCATAACATAGTGAAAAATGTAAGGGAAGAAGGCATTCCTTTAAGTTATGTAGTTTGCTCTCCTGCCCTTATGCAGGCTTAGCTATATCTAGCTATGTACTTCCTTGGTCTTAAAGACTGGCAGCAATGGAGAACCCAAAGACACTGCATTTCTATGCCTTTGTAATTTTTTTTCTTTTAAAAAAACTCTTCCATCAAGTCTGAAATTTCACTTCTACATTTTCTGCTCATAATTCCTCCATGACTTTGGAGAATCTGTCATCTTAATCTTTAGGCTGAAAAAAATTCCCGACTCTTCCATACAGTTTCTTCAAATTGTAGGAGTGAGGTTTTTCATTTTTGGGTTGCTTGAGGTCTCAGATCCCTCCTAGACCTCTGCATTTACACTGTGTCTTCCCTGAGGAACAGTAGCTGAATATGGATATGGTCCTCTGATTGAGGCAGCTAGCTGTAACACAGGCCACATGGACACAGAAAAGATTAATTCTTTCCCTAGCCCTAATTACACATCAAATTCCAAGTCAATTGTCAGTTTCAAGCAGAAGAATAATGCCTAGAGAAGCAGAAGAGAATCTTCTTATCAAGGAAAAAGGGAGGACTACTAGCGACAGTGTGGCTGGCTCTCTCTCCTCCCTTCTGCCAAAGCACTGACCACAACTACATCTAGTGCCTGGTGATGGCAAAAAAACCTCTCTGCAGCCACCCCAGCCTAACGAGGGGTTTAAAGTCCTGTTACAAATTTCAATTTGCTCTTTTTCTACTGACCAAGTGCAATTAGCCAACATTTAGTTTGTAAAATCTTAACCAATTTTTTTGTAAATAGTTGCTATGAACTATATAGTCAGATATTTTTACTCTTATTCTTAAGCTGCCTGTGATTTCCTTTACCAATTGAAATGTTTGATCCCTTAGCAAAGAACTCTTGAGCTGTTGAACTTCATTTAGAGTAGATGTCACAAGTGTTTCATGCTCAAAATATGTATGAGGTGTTAATAAACTAAGTTAACACAAACTGATTTTTTAAATTTCTGATTAGGTGCTTCATATAAATAAGAAATACTGCTTAAAGTGAGAGCAATCTCACTGCTGCAAATTACATTTCAATTGCAAATCTTTGCATCTAAAGTTTTTGCATTCCAAATCTTTTGTGTTCAAGAAGAGGCAGTGGTGCCAGAACAGTTTCATCTGGTAAGAAAGCAATTCAGCTAGAGAAGTAATGTGGAGCATCCTACACTTCCATAGCTGTTTTTCTTAGAGCCCGAAACAAAGCCATTATGATTGCGAACAGATAATATCTGGGCATGCTAGATTAATTTTATGGGGTTACAAAATATCTCATAATTTAACATTATGCAAATTATTGCAGCTCTTGGATATCAGTGATGCCTTGAGTTAGAATATCTGGGTGCTCATTGCTTATAGAAGTAAGCCACTTGCAAGTCCTTTTAGAAGAGTATCACAGTATAACTTAGGTTGGAAAGGACCTCGAGGATCATCGAGTCCAACCTATCAACACAGACCCCATGACTAGACCATAGCACCAAGTGCCACGTCCAATCTCCTCTTGAACGCCTCCAGGGACGGGGACTCAACCACCTCCCTGGGCAACCCGTTCCAATGACGAATGACTCGCTCGCTGAAGAACTTCCTCCTCACCTCGAGTCTAAACCTCCCCTGGCACAGCTTGAGATTGTGTCCCCTTGTTCTGGTGCTGGTTGCCTGGGAGAAGAGGCCAACCCCTTCCTGGCTACAACCACCCTTCAGGTAGTTGTAGAGGGCAATGAGGTCACCCCTGAGCCTCCTCTTCTCCAGGCTAAACAATCCCAGCTCCCTCAGCCTCTCCTCATAGGGCTTGTGTTCAAGGCCTCTCCCCAGCCTTGTTGCCCTTCTCTGGACACGTTCAAGTGTTTCGATGTCCTTCTTAAACTGAGGGGCCCAGAACTGGACACAGGACTCAAGGTGCGGCCTAACCAGTGCAGAGTACAGGGGCACAATGACCTCCCTGCTCCTGCTGGCCACACTATTCCTAATGCAGGCCAGGATGCCATTGGCCCTCCTGGCCACCTGGGCACACTGCTGGCTCATATTCAGGTGACTGTCGATCAGCACCCCCAGGTCCCTCTCTGTTTGGGAGCTCTCCAGCCACTCCGACCCCAGCCTGTAGCTCTGCATGGGATTGCCGTAGCCAAAGTGCAACACTCAGCACTTGGACTTGTTGAATGCCATCCCATTGGACTCTGCCCATCTGTATGATATGTCAATTCACATTCAGATGCATCAGTCACAGATAATTCATTTGAAGTTCTTTTTCTCTAACTAAACCATTTGGGACAACTGAACTAGAGGCTGTGGTTGCTTGGGAGAAACGTGGATACCAACAAGGTTACCAATTGCAAAGACATAAAATACATTCAAACATCACATCAATGCATCTTTATCCTTCAATTCTTCATGCTCTTTTTAAACAGGGTACCTTCTTAATCAGTATTTGGACTGTAAAGAAAGGAAATTCTGGAATCAATGCACTTTGTTACTGGTCTGGTAATAATTTTACACCTGTATTAACTACATTAGAATAGCCTAAAGGGTGATGTGCATTACAAGCTGTGAGAACATCTGCACACTAACATTTATAATCCATCTGGAAGTCAGAGCAACCTAGATAAGCACAATAAATTTCAAATTAGAGGGAAACTATTACAAAGTTTGCTGACCTTCACAGTCATAAATCCTGTTTGGTCAGGACCATGCCTATTTTGTAATATATCTGTCACATGAAAAGGCTACTGTGCACTTTCAGGCCAATAAATCCCAGCCCATTAGTTCTGTAAGTAATTATTAGAATTTCATTCTAGACATATATAGGATAATCTTATTTTTAAAAGAAAATAGGGTTGGGAAAACAGCTCCTCTTTGCAAAAGAGTAAGTATATATGTAACACATAATGAACTCCCTAAAAGAACTGCTGTCACTACCAGGTATCATGTACCTTTTGTTCCTCAGCTGCCTTATAGAGTAATGTAGTTTTTGTTTCATTTTTGACATTGCAAGCTTTAAGTTTTGGGGTGTTTAATCTTTTGTGAACAAGTAAAAACTTCAGTCACTTTTCTAGCATGTTATACTAACACAACTTAAAATATGTGTATGCTGTACTTTCTAGGTTATCTTATATACCCAGCATGCTTAGGTCTGCAATGGTAAAGATGTGATAGAGTTGGTATGAATCTATGCCTTGCGTAGCACCCGTGGCCATCACAAATTGGAAGGCAAACTTACTGTAAGTCTCTCTTGTAAAACTCATCTGGGTTAAATTCAACCATTCCTCAATTACATAAAAAAGGAAGCTAAAATAATAATCTGACTGAAAGTGGGTAAATCTGCCTGGAAATACTTCATACTAGCACACAAGAAAACTACTTAAAAACTTATTCTAACTTTGTTTTCTTAAAAGTCTTTCTCTGAATCTGGGGGTTGGTGCTACAGTCAGCACATTTTGATGTGATTGCAGAGGCAAGTTCTCATTTTCTCAGTAATGGGACTGAACTTTGTCACTATAAAAATCTCTGGTGCTTAGAGTTGTTTGCCTGCTTAAAGAAATATTTCCTTTAGTAAACTTGTGCCCCAGATGATTACTAAAGAGGAAATGTTTTATGAAAACATTGAAGCCTTCTTGCCAAGCAAATTTCACCTTGAATTGAAAAAAAATCTGTTTGTTTAAAACTGCTAGATGTTTTAGAATATTTTGATGCATAGTTTTTTTTTCCCCTCATCTACCTGTATGTAGTCCAATTATCTTTAAAGCATGTACAGACAAGGCTGTATAATTCCAGCTGTGAGACTTCCCCCTATTTATTTCATAATATGCACAGAAGAATGCTGTAACTGTGGCTTATAGATTATGCTGTTCATAACAGGACAGTACTGTTATTGCTAGTGGGTTTTCTCATCTATACATAGCTTATATTTTCCAAATACATTTGCTGATACCAATGTTATGCCTCAGTATTTGGCTATTTAGGTGAGTCATTAGTCATTCCAACCCTTATTTGCAAGGCAGAGCTCACTTTATTCTCTGTCAAGAACCTCCAAATAAAAACATGTTATGTACCATCAGATGATAGAAAGTACATACATAGCAGAATGCAGTCATCTTCTTAATTGGGAATCCAACTTCACACAGACATGATGTTGCCATCCATAAACTATTTATTAACCTGTAAAGTCAACTTCATTCAGTTCTGGGTTGCTCCTTATGTCAAGAAACTTACTTTACCACACTTAACAAGCTACAATAAAGGACACAGACCAGGGCAGCAACACAAAATCTGATAGGACTTGCTACAGTATTTCTCAGATCTAACAACTAGGATATTTTTGCAACAGTGCAAATGCAAATTGGTGAGTCAGTCAAGAAAACAACAACTAAAAATCAAATTACAAAGTTAACATTGCAAATTGTGGACCTGGAAAGGAAGGTAGTTTTTTAAAAAGCCTTTCACAATAGTGAAATTAATATGCTACTTCATCAGTTATGCTCCACTGTTCATCATCATAAGTATGCCCCTAGCATGCTTCTGGCTTTGTATCAAAAGCAAGGACGATTGCTTAATCACTACATCCAGTAATGCCAATACCACCTTGGTAAATCCTCACATACTTTGATTTTGGCAGATGGCTTCTCCAAATATTAAGAATGAGCAATGAGTTTTTCATGCCCACCTGAACTGTATCTTCATGTGAATTTTTTGATATTTAAAAAGGAAAGGCAAAAAATAACATGAGTAACAATTGTTACTACTTGAGACAGCAAAAACACCTAAACCCCTAAAAGGGAGGCAAGTAAACACATTCTGAGGGTTACCTGAAATGGAAACTATTACTGTACACATATGGGATACTAGGGTCAACAGCCTGCCTTGTAATAATCTCCTTATTTTCCTTTGTCACATTATCCAAATATTCAGTATTTGCAGGCAGAAGTGAATACACCTGGTACAGCTACACCTCAAGCAGCGCTCATTGGAAGCCATTCAATGCCAACTTGCAGTCATTGCATCACAAAACAGTTGAGAAATATTTGCAAATAAGCACAAGATTGTAACTTTTGGATGTCTTCAAAAGAGAAAATCCAGTTGTTTTTCAGAAAAACAGATAATAATTAAAACCACTCCTAACCCCAAATCAACTCTCGTACATAACATACTGAAGTTTAAAATGCATGGTTGGCTCTACAAAGAGGCCCTGGTGGTAACAAGCTACAGAGTTAAGGCACCAGCATTCTATTGGCAGCTGAAACTCTAAGTTTGTTAGTGAGCAGACACAGATGAGGGAGTTGAAAGGTCTAGTTTTAAATTTCTTCAGTTGAGGGAAATTGTCACAGACTATCAGAGTGCATCTTTGAAAAACAAACTGTAGTGCTCCTACACAGAACAGAAGGTGTTTGAGAGGCCTTAAGTCAATTTTCTTACAGTTGTGTGAGAAACTGTACGAAAAGGTCATAAACTGTGAACACAGTGAGGCTGTTAATATCCTGAATTAAATAGCCAGTTGAAAAGGTCAAGGTTGGAGTAAAAGGAAAGCAACAAATATCTAATGAAGGTTTCCCTCATAGGAAAGAAGTTATGGCTTAGAAATACTATCTATTCCTCCTCTGTTGCTCATTCTTATGACTCTCCAGAATTACCCAAGACATCAAACTATGTATTTTTCACAGACACAGTGGAGAAATGAAGTCAATACTGATTCATGGCTGCTTCAGTCCATCTCAAGACTACAGAGCTGCCTGTGATTTAACTCTGCAATCCAAGCTGCAGTATTTCTAAAGTACAAAATGCAGAGCACAAACATTTGCTAACAGAATATGCTGGAATGCTAGAGAAAGGAAAGACTTGTGGACAGATATGAAAGGCCTTTATTTCAAAGACAAGAATATATCATTAATTACTTGGGAATTTCTTACTGTGCATTGTACAAGTAATAGGCCAGCAAATATTTAAAGTTACCTATTTAAAGTATTTTTCATAGTGCTAAATTTTCTCATTATGAAAGATTGCAAGATGTTTTCAAACACATATTGATTGAAATGTTATTACTTAAGACAGTGAATTTCAAAGTAGGATGAATCTCAGATTGGCAGATGCTGCTATGTGGTCTCAGATTGCCACTTAAGCACTCGTCAGAATGTGACTGCTTTCAGGAGCTGAATTTTTGCAACAAATAACAGCTATTTAAAGACACCAAACTTTATTTGCCAGCTTAGGAGGCAGGAAGCAGCAGGGGGTAAACACAGCAACAGTAATACCAGGGGTAATGAAATAAACACTGGAAGAAGTGCTAGTCATTCTGTTAGAGAAATTAAAGGACTGTGTCAGAATCCTCCAAAACAGTTCCTGTGTTCAATATGAATGTGTGGGTCCCTTCTCAAAGGCCAAGTACATTAACCAAATACACTTCCTGACAGAACCATTTCATCAAATTAAAAATCTGGCCTTGTGCTTGTGAATTTGAAGTTTAATAAAACTACCTGGGTCTGCAGTCTTCACTCTATGTATGACCTTGACTTTGTGTACATTGCTTTAGTGCCTATGTCTGAACCACTGTATTTTGCCTCCAGGATGTAAAAAACCTTCTACCTCTAGTTGACTCTGCAAGGCAGTGCTTCAGTGAAGCAGTTTTGACTCAGAAGCCTTTATTAATTTCTACATTTTTCCTCAACACCTGCTATAACTTTAGGGCATATTTTGGACATCAATTCAAAACCCATTGAAGAACTCACCCACACTGACTGCACTAGGATTCTTTGTAACTATTAGGTGAAGAAAAGGTGACTTTTTCTTCTGCTGGCCCAAACTTGAATCTGAACAACTGGCAGTCACTTTTCTTGGAAGAGTCAACTACACATTCTGCACATTCACAAAGCTTTGAATCATCCACTTTTCCTGTAGATGCTGCACCTGGATTTGGGCAGGCACAAAACAACAGCTAAAATTTCTACCTTATACTTGTAGAACTTCAGAAAGGAACCAGCTCTCCCTATCTTCCTAATGTTGTATGCCGGCTCTTGAATTTAGATTATTTGTGTGAAATTAGCCCAATATATTTACATCTCCTTTGTAACTTCATTGTGCATATTTGTAAAACAAACAAACAACCAAAACCCCAAAAAACCCAAACCACCCAGGAGAAAAGACTCTGATGACAAACCCCAGAAAGTGAATATGGGAAATATATCTGTAAAACCAATAGCTGTAACAGGCAACATTTTCCTGTGTAAGGAAGTTTCAGTGGGCATGTACACTGGAAGAGCTTTCTGTGGCACTTGCATTTGTGTACACTATTAACAGTTATTTTTCTTGGTGAGTTCAAAAGAATAATCATGTCACTTAAAGGTAATAGTCAATCCTCAAATTTGGCAGACTCTTGTCAAGTCAAATCATATATTGAATTTTTTATATACTGAATTATTAAAGAATTCATGCATTATTCTCTCCTATCTTGCCTCCTGCAAGCCTGAAATGTTCTTTCAGGTATACTTATGTTACAAAAATTCTACTTTTATTCTTCCCAGGGCTCCAGAAAGCTGAGGCTTTTTGATCACAGTCCGCACAGAGACAGCTGAAGAGCAAGACCTAGATTCAGAACGGTTACAAGCCAATAGCAATGTAACTATTGAAAGCCCATATAAGTGATACTGTGGACCTGACTATTTAAATCTGGTTGCAGAAACAGATCAAGAGTTTTCAGCAGTGCCTCGCTCCTCCTGCTGCTTATAGGAGTATCAACCAGTAAGCGGTGCCTGTTGTTCCTGGTGACTCGAGTAGCTGCCAGGAGAAGACACCCTCCAGGTCTGAGCAGTGGTTCTATCCTGCACCACCAGCAGCACTGCAACATGGGCACAAGACAGACACTCTTTGGGTAGGTTGTACTGCTGGAAAAGTCAGGTTCATTGCACACAGACAAAATCAGGTGGAAAGCCATCATCCCTTCAGTCAGACTGCCACTCTCAACAGCCATTTATCCTTAGTCTAGCCCTTTCTTTTTAAAAATCTTATGCTAGCAGCTGAGCTTTATAAAGGTGTAGATTTTGAGAAGTCAAAGAGCCCAGCTTGCAAGGGACTGCAATCTGCATGACAGAAGCTGAAAGGGACAAGTGTTTATATTTGGTGTATTCACCAAAATCTTCAGAAACCATCATTCCCAGTAAATGAGGCAACACAAAGTGACTTCTAGCCTCATGATAGTGTGACTTAATTTAACATAATCTTGTTTTGTACTTTTTTGTTAGAACTAGGCCTCTTTTCTGCATGAGACCTACAATTTTTCTTAAATTCACAGTAGCTCTTAAAAGGAAGATGTTCTGTGAGAGGAGTTAAATGGTCTTATTTTTTCCCCCCAATTATTTTCAGTAAATTCCTGCTGCTCCAACATTAAATAAAATTTGGTATTAATGAATTCTGCCTGTAGGTGGCCAATTGCATTTGGTATCATTTGAAGAGTCACAAGCAAACACATCTCTCTAACCTCTCACCAGCTTTTTCTCCTCTAATCAACATATAAGTGATTGTTTCATTATAAAGCAACTCTCTATAGCACTAATTGTTTCTCAGGCTGCAGAAGTTACTATAGCTGTTTCTTTATTCCAAGTATTCAAACATAAAGGGTTTTTTTTCCCCAATTCATTCCCCTTGAAGAGTGGTAATCTGGTATTCTGATAACTCTTCTGGATGATTGAACACAAGATTTTGGAAGGCTCTTCAACTATATGCAGTAATACTGAAACAGAAAGCTCAAGAGTTCGCACTATAGCTGTCTCTTGCAGTAATCATTTATTCCAGCTGAATGCTAACAGCAATCATTTACTCTACCTGAATGCTAACTACCTTTTCTTGAGACATTTTGCCATTATCCTTCTACTTACTGCCTGCAGCAAAGTCAATACAGTGCTTCTAATAATAATAAAAATAATAATAATCCTTTTATTAAAAAAAAAATATTACATGCTGCAAGCTAGTTTAAAATTGTAGATTTTGAGAGGTCAGGGAATTTAGTGTATGACAGGCTACGTACTTATGCTAGCATGCTTCTGACACTGAGCCTGAGTCAATAACCTTGAATTTAGCGTCCTCTATCATGGACAAAACCCATGGCCTTACTATAGTACTATTTTCTGTAAGCCTGCTTCTCCACTGACACCTGACCATGCCACTGCTTTTTGCCACATACTCTGGTTATTCTATGAAGATCTGCTCTCAAGGGCAAGACTGATGCAAGCTGCACCAGTCTCTGCTGTCTGGCTGCTTGGACACCAAGATCTCAAAGATGTGTCAACAGCACCAACATATCAGAATTTGTTCTGGGTTCTTTTATGTTTTCATTTAAAAAAAAATACAAAAATCTTCAGATACAAATTTTCTTAGCTGAATTTCCAGCTTTTAAGCAATAAGTTAGAACAAATGTGAATTTCTCATGACTGCAGAGGTCTCAACAAAGAATGTTCTCAACTTAAATCATGTACCACATTACTCATTTTTAATCTTAGGTATTTCTGTCAATTCAGAGAATAAAGGTATTATTGAAATATCTGTTAGTCACTATCATTACCTAGGAAGATTCAATTTAAGGCTGTACTGCAGAAAGAGTCAAATAGACCAACAAAGAAGGAAGGAAATCCTTTCACATGAGTGAAGTAGGATTTTATATAACTGGTGAAGAAGCACTTCACTCAGCTTCCAGTCTGAGTCATAGGTGCTGTAGTGCAGGTATAACACATACAGCAAGACCACCTATACATCCTAATGAATTAGAAGTGACTATTATCTAAATTATTTACCAAGTGGAAGAGGACTTTTCCATCAGAAAACAGGTGATTTGTGCTGTTCTCTGCCCCTACCTAAAGCTTAAGCAAAGTTTAGCTTGCAATTGTCGTATCAATTAATCTATTTCTGCTATTTCCAGCTGAAAATCTAATTTACATTCTGTATTACAGGAGAGAGAAATACATTTGTTCTTATGCCTTTCAAAAACACAGTATGTTCCACCCTGGGATAGCAATAGCTCATTGCCTAGTTAACCATCCATGAACACTGATACTTGGCAGTGAGGCATGCCCGATTCAGGGCTGTTTAGAAAAGATTTTGAATAACATTAAGCAAATAAATGCAGTACTTCATAAAACATTAATGCTTGTCATAGGCAATAGAAAACATTATCACATAGAACAAAACAATGGGATTTAAATGTCCACAGAGAGAGATGCTATACCAGCACTGTTTGCAAACTAAATATGCTTTGGAGATTTATCTTACAATGGTCGATAAAGTAAGAGGTTTGATAGGTGGCCAAGTCGAGGAAGTCTTTTTTCATGATCTATCTGACTGTGAGCCACGTTGGAAATAGCCTGCTTCATGGATGAGTGCTTGCTTGAAGTAGTTTTCCTTATAAATGTGAGTTACTGGTCAATAACAAGAGGTTCACAGTCAAGGATTAAGGTAAATAGACTTGATGGTATATGCTGATTTGAGAAAAAATAATAGTGTTTTCCCTTCCTTTTTGCTAGCCAAAGTTCATTTAAGAAACTAATTTTGTTAAACTATCACTTGATTAGCAATATCAGTTTAAAATCAATTTATTAGCAGCAATTTTAATTTTGCTTGTTCATGACCAGTCCTTCGGATAATGATATGGAATATACAGAAAATGTGTAATTCCTTCTAAATGGACTTTAAATTAAACAGACAATGGATCTAAGATTTCTAATAGAAAATCTGAACATCTCCAAATTACTTTGACTGATAAAATCAGCTAAACAATAATGCTGCTCTGCATCTAATATGGATTGGCAGAGCATGCAGAAGGAAGTGTCTCTCAGACAGAAGAGACATTACAGAAGAAAAAATTCCCAGTGACTTACTTTATAAATAATGAATTCTGCCAAGAAAACAGACAAGAGAGAGACAACCTGTGAGGCAAGAGATCTGCCAAATAGGAAAAACAAACAAACAGAAACCCTAAAACAAAACCACCAAAAAAACCCACACCTCAAAACTATTTGAGGTAAATAATATGAGAAATATAGTTGCTATTGTACTTTCCAGTGTAAGCAACCAAATAGTGATGAGAATGCCCATGGCAACAGATTAATCAAAGTGGAATAACCATAGATTTAGACATATTAAAGGTGCTAACCTGGATTTGTGGTTCAGCTCTACTGCAAAGTGTCTCATAGATTTGGGGCACTCCTTATGTCCCCATGCACTACCCTAGAAACAAAGGCAGCTGTTCTTTCCTACCCACAAGTTCCCATTGAAAAGTAATGCTTTATTTTGTTCTTTTCCTTCTTTTAGATTCTTGAACTCTCTGCTAACATATATCTAATAAGTCAGAAAACCTAAGGAATGATTTCACAAGTGCAACCAGTCTCTATTTCCCTCAGAAAATTATCATTTAGGGGAAAAAACCCCATTTTTATTTAATTACAAGTTTCTCACTGTTCTTCATTCCCTGATGGTTAATAGACACCCTCCGTGAAAAATCACTAAAGAAAATTCACTGCCTTTTATTTGCATCCACAAGAGTTTCTTGTTTCTGTGTAAAGAAGGTAAGGTCTTGACATGGTAAGCTTGTTCTCCACCTAACGTTTTTGGGTTGGAGAAAGGAGTCCTACCCAATTTACATTTGGAGAATAGAAGAGAAAAGCATTTTTGTTTTTAAATTCAGGTATCTTCATTAATTATTTTGGTTTTTCTGAGCAGAAGTTATGCAAAGCTGCAAAACAGACAAGTAGAAAACAAGGACGTTTGTGAGAGTTAGACTGTAGTCAAAATACAGTAAGAGAGCCACTAGAAGCAGGGCACTGTTGTCAAGAGCAGGTGGTGGTGTTCTTCCATGTCTATGAACATTATCATCAGGAAGTACTGCATGCCCCTCTATGCTCCTCATTATAAATTGTTAAAAAACATGAGTCATTTCCTCATCAATATTCATCTGTCAAGCACAATGTCCCATTTACTTCATTATATCTGGTAACCAAGGATCTAAATGGTCAATAGGTGAGAGACAGGTATACTGAGTTGATAAGCTAGGTCCTGTCCTCTTCATATACATATCACCAGGCTGACAGGGTGCCTTTCACACATGCTTTCTCTTTTAGGTCCTTATGTTTATTTACCATGAGGCTAATTCAGTATGAATTCAGATTAATAAGAATGATTTTGTCAAGGTCAATAGGTTTCAGACTGTGGCCTAAATGCTCAGCTTCTTGTCAGAGTTTAAATAGAAGCTCAGCATTTCAGACACGTGAGTCATGACCAATTTCATTCCCCTCAAGGGTGCATCATCCACTTTTCCTGTTAGCTAGCACTGACTCACTCAGTAATTCTGTCATTCCTTTTTTTCTTCCTTAAAAACATTAACCAAATGAAAATACTGTTTAGGTAGAGGCTTATAAATCCAAGAAGATCCTACAGAAGCTATACATCTCATTTTCTGCAGTGTTTTGGGGGGGGTGTTTGGTTGGTTGGTTTTGGGTTGGTGGTGTTTTTTGGTTTTTCTCTTTTTTTTCTTGTTTCAATTTATTGTATTTGCTTTTATGGTTTAAATTTAAGCCCCTCAGTACTCTGAAGTTTTTCCTTCCTAGAACTCATTTCTGCAGTAACATCTAACTCACCAACTGCTCTGCTTGCTAATGCAAAAATGGTTTTGCCTTATAAAGAGAAAATTTGATGCAGTGACTCTTGGCTATCTTAGATTTATTCTAATCACTTGCAGTACCCTGTTCTCTCCTGTGTAAACACATTTCCAGGGGTTATAAATTTGCACTGGCATTGGTAATTTTTGTCGTTGTTCTTACTCCTAGTCATTTCTCACTCACTGAAATATTTTTGTTTCACATTTTAAAGTACTTTGCAACAAAAGTATTCCTTTCTCAGTATGAAAAGTTCAGTACTATGTCCAATACCAAACATTTCTAGCTTGGGTTTATTTGATTTGTTACCCAGCTGATACCTAGGTAATATAAATCCTTTCAAATCAGGTCTGGTACCTTGCAGTATGAATTACTTGTACAGCTAGGGCAAAGTTGTTCATTCTCATTTTGTTGAGTTTCTGAGACGTCAGGCAACCATATTGTTAGCATCATTTAACTTCTGACTCTGTGAACACTGACATTAATACTAAAACTTGTAACTTTCAGTGATACAGGGTATTGTGAGTCACTTTTAAACAGATGACTCTGATTAGAATTTATCTGAGGGCGTTGGAAATCAATTTTTCAAGAAATATAAGGGAGGGGTTTTTGTTTATTTGGGCTTTGTTAAAAATTTGCTCAAGGAAAGCCAAAGGAAAATCAAATTAAAAGGATGATAAAACATTATGCAGTGCAATGCATATTCTATGTAAGAAGCTCAGGGTAAGATTTTAACCAGAAAAAATTAGAGATGGAGAAGAACTTATTCAACACTGCAGAAGAGACAAAGCTCAGCAGTAATCATGTCATCTTTAATGCAAAACTCCTCACATAGTAGCTATTGTACCGTAAAGAACTCTAGCATGAAGGACTTCTGTAGTTTGTTTTGGTTTGGTTTTAATTAGAAACAGAATTTAAAAATCATAATGTACCTCATATTATGGACAAAATAAAATCCTGTGATTGTTTTTTTTTCCCCATAGAAAAAGGGGCATATGGAATGAAATTAAGATACTATCTATTGAAGACTATAAATCTCTAAAATTAGGATATGCATACCACATGACAGAAACTCAGCTAGCAGAAAGCAGTGTAGAATATGGAAACAGCTCAACTGCATTTCATGCAGGACAGTGTCAAACACTTTATGCAAGTTCAAGTAGATGACTTCAGTTGCTCTTCCCTTATCCACTGATGCTGTAACACCATCACAGAAGTTGCTGCTGGAGCATGGTGAAAAGGGCAGATACCTTGAGGACAGGATGCAAAGTGGAAGAGAACGTACAACTACTTGCAAATGCAATGAAATGCACAGCTCAGAACAATAAATAAATGTCAAAGTCAGAGCGGCCTGAACTTACTGTTACATGTTCTCGAAATAGGTAAAGCTAGAAGGCATATGAGAATAGTGCAGAGACAATCACACGCTAAGGCTGGAATGCGTCAGTGCTTTCAAGCAGTATTAACTGCTTAGACTTTTAAACATGTAGTTCCCTAAGCACTGGCATAAAAAATTCTGGTTTTCAATGGTTAGTGTCTTGTTACCGACTGGCTTTTCAAAACTAATCTGTTCTAATGTTGTAGTGCACTCTTGATTACATATCAAAATGTCCAATATTATGAACAACCTATTCAAGACAGGTTTTATCACTGTTCGTGTCAAGGTTTATCAGTCAAGATTTCTCCTGATTCACTGTTTTACCTAGCAAAGGCAGTTACCAAAAGAAAAAGAATTCTTTAAGACCTTTTCTCTCATACTCAAATGGATGCCTCACAATGTCTCTCACACACACAGTATAGAAACAGGTAATCTAAGGTATATAGGTGTTACTTGCTTCAGAAGCAAGAGTAGAGTAAAAGAGAGAGCGTAGACCATGAGTAGTTGACAGAGCTCCTGAAGACACTCAGTGCTGCCCTCACCATGACCTCCCTGTATGAAGTACTGCTAAATTTATCACCCCTTTAATGGACCAGTTCCTTGTCTGTAAAATAGCTGACAAGCTTCACTTTAAATTTTGCATCTTATCAGTGCACACCTTACAGGTCATTTTTCTAGTTATATAGTTGAATTTCCCAGAATTATTTTTATTGTGATACATATAAATAAAAAATTAAAGATCTATAAGTAATTAATTGTAATTCTAATTCAGGATCAAAGACTCCCTGGGCAGAAGTCATCTATGCCACTGAACAAAATAGTTTTCATCAAATAATATTCCCACTTACAGTACGTGAGCTTGGTGATGGTTGCCATCACTCCAAACCTGCCTATACTGATAATGAAAAGGAGTACCAGAAACTGACTTTTCTAACCTAATACTACCCCACACCCCTAATATTGATGTTCATCTCAAAAAATCTCTCATTTTTTGAAAGGTGTGATAATTGAATATGCCCTTGCCACGCTGATCACAACACAGCAGATTCCAAAGGAGGATTTTTAAACAGCTATCAAGAGAATATATTTTCATTGCTCATTTTACAAGTATATTTTAATTTATGGCTGACCAGCTGAGTTGAAAAAAAGACTAAGAAAAAGAAGTGCTAGCTCTTTTCTGCATGCCCAGTGTCAGAGAAATTAAGCAAGCCTAATTCTCCACAATATAATCAAAGGTTTTCTAATGATTTAGATCTGCTTACAATCTCAATGCCATAACTATCTAAGGTATTTTCTTGTGCTTGTCCAAATATTAAAATCAATCTTTCTTAAAAAAAAAAAGTAAAGTTAAACATTTATAGAGAAGACACAAAACAGTGGTACTCAGACTAGAAAAAAAAAATCACAAAAATATGGGCCTGCAAACACAGAGACCATTGTTAAAATGTTTGGCTCAATCCTTTCAGGTTGATCAATAGCTGTTTCATTAACCACTAAAGATTTGTCTCTAATGGAGCTAGACTTCATGCTAAAGAAATCATTGTAGTACCACTTAAAACATAAAAGGCATTTAGAGGAATTGCTCTATATTGCCTTTAGCATTTGAAATTATTTCACTTTTGCATCCAAGTGATTTATAGCTTTCATTAACGTAGGGGAATAGAGGCCACAGATCCAGGTACTAGTAAGCTTGTCTTTCTTCCCCTTTGATTGTCATTTCCTGGTTAGAGCTTCATCCTTTCAGGAAACAAAAACAATTTTTGTAAAAGCATATTGTTAAATTCTTTATATTAACAAAAAGACTTTGGTTGGTTGATGGTTGTTGTTTGGGGTGTTGTTGTTGCTGTAAGCATGTCTTTACTTGCCCTATAAAAATAATGGCCCTTCCACACAGTTCGATATATTTTGCATAAAATAGACTGTTGAATGTTTCTCCTGATAATTAAGTGGAATGTAATAGCTTCCTCATTAAGTTTAACTTTCCCAGGCTTCGATGGGAGTACTTTTCATGACTAAATAACCAATTGAAAACAATTTTAGTGTGTACTATCATGAAAATTTTACATACACAAGTGCTGACATTTTCCAAAGAAAACCTTAAATAGAATTTACCTACACCAAGGTCTTTCTCCTTAGATACCAATTTGGCCTTATTAAAAACTCGTCATCGCACATTGGGATGAATAGCACCTTGCTCTTGCTTGAGGCTGGAAAAGACCTCAAAGATCATCAAGTCCAACCTGTCACCCAAGACCTCATGACTACCAGACCAAGGTACCAAGTGCCACGTCCAATCCCCCCCATCTTCCGGAGGGTTCTCTAATCCAGTATATGATTTAGTTATTTCCTATTGGCAGATAATTTTGCCTGCAGTTGGATACACTTTTAAGTTCCAGCTCATATTTATTTGATTGTTTCTGAGATGGTGACAGTTTCATTAGGCTTATAATTAATGCAATATATTATACAGACCTGTGAGCTTCTGAACTTTATTAGGTACGTTACCACTTTCCCTGAGTGTTCAATTTGCTTTTTAGCCTTTATTTTTCAACTCTTCACAGATAATTTCTGTAAGACTGTAGATACTTTTATTCCTGCTTCCATGACCTCTACTGGTATTTCCCTTGCATTGCACCACATATCAATTGACATTGTATGGGACACAGCAAACAATGTCTTCAGTTTCTGGATTCTCACTTAGATTAGTCTTTTTCCTTGCTTGAATTGCAACTGTAGAATTTTCTACTCTGTTCTGCCATGTACTCACACACACACATCTGCTGTGTGTCTGCTAACATATGGTGTTTCACTAATTAATTGCTAGCTATCAGCCAGGCTCCTACTGCTCATATCAAATGTGAGTACCCTCCAGAATGTTTCACAACAATGATCATTCCACAAATTCTCTGCAGTAGCCCCAGTATGGTCAGAAAGCTGTGTTCAATGAGAGAAACACAGCAAGTACACCATCAGTTAAAATCTGGATCTGCTGTTTTAACATTACAGGTTCACTGTTACATAACAGGGAAACATCAGAATAAGTGCATGCTAACAAATACCTGCAAATGGAGAAGATGCTTAGGTTCTATTTTTCCTAGTAAATAAGTGACTGAAATGCCCATCATTTATTTGACACTGGGCATAAAAGTTACTTCTGCATAAGATTTTACTGTATTGTAAAATGTCAAGTGGCTCTTCCAGTTCCTAATATGAAGTAGATTTGGTAATATCAGAGCAACTTCCTTCAGCTATTGAGGTTCATGTTACTGAGCAGCCGTTCCAGGGTTACTTGGTAAGTGATATGGCTGAGACCTCACATGACAGAGCACAAATATATTCAGGTCAAATGTGACATTAGCTTACTGGAAGATGTATGGCCCTTTTTATACTTTCTCATTCATGCATTTTTCAAATCAAGGCACAGCTACAATAATAATGGCCTGAAACAATACTGAGAGGAAGAAGCAGTTGCAGACTCCATTCACTGCGATCAAAAGTAAATGCGGTTTTCTTATGTATTTTTTGGAGAACACCTTATATGTGACTCTTGTTTATATGTTTAGGTGTTAAAGGCACTTGAGGGCAATTGAACTCCTTGTGAACTGAGCCTACAGGTGATACTGTGTTTGTACAAGTGGCCTACAAAAGGCTCCATGCACAGGTCCTGGGATCTGCCCACTGAGCCTGCTGTCTCATTATATTCAGGTTTGTTTGAGCCTGCGACCTCCGGCTACATCAAGGTTTAGTTTAACTTAACATGTAAGACTTTGAGGCATCATCTAATGTATAAAAGGATCTGCCTGAAACTGAGCAGGGAGTACAGGATTAATTTTTCTATAAGCAAACATTTCAGACAATTGACAAAGTAGCTGCCGACAAACAAAAAGAAAAAGTAACATAGCAATTCCATAAAAGCTATCAGAAATCAGTCAAGAAATACATGATACTCAAATCTGTTAAGCCATTTTTCTAATACCATAGATTGGTATGGAATACAACAAAATATTCAAAAGTGCTTTAAAGGAAAACACAGATAGACTCTTAATGAGCAAAGAAAAAAAATCGCTTGTCAAGAAAGAATCTTCCTGCCCACGTACTGTATCAACGCTTTGTATGCTCAGTCACAGGAAGCGTGGTATCCGAGGCTTGAAGGGCAATGAATAGTAGGAATTCATGAGCACAGCACAGACACATTATGTATTGGTGCAGTCCAACCCAAAAAGAACTTCTGCAGATGCTGATGCTGGCATTTGATGAAGTAATTATCCATGGATTTCAGAGCCCAGAACTGCATGAAACTTGCCAGTCACGGGGTCAGAACAGGACTTTCCAAAAGTGAGAATGTATTCCAAGAATTAGTCTGCAAAATTGAGGGATATTTGTCTCTAGGGAAATACTATATTTCTCATGAGAAAAACTATTCAGTTCTATTCTATGTTTCTCAGTGCCTACTGACAGGGTTATAGGATAAATTTAAATCATTGAAAGGACTTGGCAGTAGATTTTAATATAAAATATTTTCACTGTGCAAAACAGTCATTGTGTCCACATCTTGTTATGACAATTTCTGCATAAATATAAACTTTACCTATTTGTAGTGGAAGGTTTTATTAATGGAAGCACTAATATGACTTTAATTGCAGCATCAAGGTTATAATTATCAATATTTTATGACTAGACAGTTTTCAGAGGAATAATAAGATAGCTAAAACTATTATTTAATGAAAAGCCATGAATTACTGATAAGTAGAACTGCCTTTAGAACTGGAATACACTTACTGAATATAATTATAAGTCACAATAGTCTCAACGGAGCTTTGAGATTTGTATTGTTTTCCTTTAAATGATGTAAATCCTTTGGCAGCTGAGCAACAGAATACGGAGATAAGAAGTTTGACACAAAGAACTGTCACCTTAAGAAAGGGCTTAAAAATTGAATAGAGTTGTTGCTGCTTAGACTGTAGGAAGGTGAGCATGCTCTTTTCCACAGACCACATTTTCTTTGAGTCCAGCTGCGTCAAAGACAGCACATTAAGGAGGCTGAAGAAAAGAAGAAAAAAAAAGAGAACCACCAGTCTAGGAACTAAGGGCAATTCACTGTGGTAAAACCACAAGTAATTATGTAAGGAAGGAACAATAATATCCACACTCAAAAGAACCAGTTCAGGCAAAATAACCCAATGATCTGCCGTTCAATCCATACCTGCTGATTAAGGATGAGGTTTTCAAAGGAATTCTGGGTTCACACAGCCCAATACATCTCCCACACAGATGGACTTCTCTTCAAGAGAACAAAATGAAGAGGAGTCTAGAGCCTCATTAACTTTATAGCCTAACTCTGTATATTCACATATAGCAAATTCACATATAGCAAATTCACAGCACTTGTAATATAGCTTCACAAATTGCCCTGATAAAATATGACCAGCATTTTTTTCCAGTTCTGACTTGGAGACTTTCTAAGAGAAAGATTACATCAGACTTATTTGTCCAAGATCAGCCGTATGACTGTGATGCAAGTACACAGGCAGACAGATCAAGCCTAATACGTGTCTCATATTTAACGCAAAGAGATATGTGTGATCTCTCCCTAAGGGCTATTGCACTCCCAGTTTGAGCAGAAGCTCACAAACTTCAGTCCAAATGTGTCTGTAATGCAATATACAGGGCAGATGAGCCTTCCCGAAAAAAATAAGTATAATCTTATTCCCAACACAGACAAAATGAAGATTACTTTAAGGCAGAAATGGATGATGACTTCCTTCACAGAAAATTAGACAAAACTCAATCTGGGAAGTCTAGTGACTTTGCAAGAAGTCCTTGTCTGTCCTTTGAGAAAACCAAACATCCTTACAGTATTTTACTTGCTTAGTATATAAACTAGGAGGGGAAAATTATCACTGGTATTGATTATTGACTCTATGATGCTAGCATATACAGCCTGCTGTGAAATCTCCAAATGGAAGTTTCTCCATAGGAGAAAGGTATTCAATATTTTTTACCAGTTACACATGAATTCCATGTGTATTAAAGCAAATATTTTAGCAGCTTTCCCAATACTTATTCATCTACATGGGCTTGTAGCAAAAGATTAGGTTCATCAATTTCTGAAAAGGATTTTTCCCTGCAAAACATCCATCCACATGCCCTCATTGAACAAGATATTTGGTCCTAATTTTTTACATAGACCTTCTACATTTACTGCCCTTTTTTGACTAAAAATTAAGAAGATTTACCTGCAGTTTTCTGAAAAATTATTTTTGGCAACCTAGAGATAGAGGGAAGTGAAAGACCAGGATAAATCACACTCTTTTGTTACAATTTCTATTACTTTCAGACCACATTATGTTGATTTATAAACAGGATGATCACATTTAACAAGGCCTCTTTTCACTTGTTTAGACTGCTTTAGCTCTCCATCAGATACTACTGTTAATCTGTTATTATGGTCAAGGCTTTGAGGTATTTATAGCAGGCCACTTCCTCTGAGAAACAAGCCACTATTTATTAGTATTCTAGAAAAGAAGCTTTTACCATACAGACACCTGTGCAGAGTGAGTTGTGTTGAAGATGATACAAATCCCTATAGTAATCCCATTACAGTCTACTAAGAGAACAAAGTGGTGCCCATGAAAACAGCAATCTGTACTTTCAGTGCAACTGCCTACTTGGGTGAGCCAACTCACCCACTAAAAACAAAAGTGTATAATTAGTAGCAATTAAGAAGGAGCAAAAAGAACTGGTAATAGCTGTAATATTTATATGTATGTGCCATTTCTAACCTCTCATACATCCTATTCATCCAGATGAACATAACAGAATGCAGACAAGCATACACACAAAATGAAAACGCTCCCTAAACTAGAAGAATATAAGTCTTCCTACAGCACCATGACTCATAACACCATGCAGAGACAGAAAAGCACATGTATATAGACCACAGCTCCAATAAGATAATGTTTTCCTTCAACAGAGCAAGGAATGTGTGTTAACAGTGTTCAGGACTTCATAAAAATAATATTATCAGCCATTGCAGCTCAGTCAATAAAACATTGCAACGGGAAGGATTTTACTCAGACCACAAGAATGGCAACTTTCAATTGTTACTCTCATCATTGACATTTAGTGTGCATCAGCTACATTCTGAGTTTCCTTCTACTAGATTTTAGCTTAAAGCTTAGAAGCGATGTACTTGAGGTCTAATACAGACCTTTATGAGGATTTTTGCAGGTCTTTAGGATCAAACATGAAGGATTTCTATCCTTCTACTCATACAAAGTGTTCCTTGCTTAATACCACAGATTTTAGTAACTCAGCATATCTACATATTCAAATCAGCAAGCATAAGGACAGCATTATGATCTAGCTTAATATGTACTTTGGTGTTTCCCTCAGTTAAGAAGTCTGAAAATATCTGGCCCCTAACACACCTGAAATTTATTCTTTATTATCCTAGCATAAGCAATCTCAGTCTTCTGCTTTCAGGGGTTTTCAGCTTGGGATGGAGTTCTTGCCCAGCTTGATTTGGAACTCCAGCCTCTGCCAGGTTGGAAAGCCCAACTTCTACCCCTTTCTTAGGCAGCACTGAGACTGTAATGGCAGTTATACTGGGTAAGTATATGTAGAATATCAGTACATTTGCCCACCTTTCTTCATATGTTTGAATGCAAAACTAAACCAACAAACACGTGATGGACCAGCCAACTCCCACTCAATTTGTGATTCTTCCCCCTGCTTGCCCTCACTCTGAGAAAAGACAGATAAGGAAGCCTCCAAAGTAGCAGGAAATCTTGTCAAGCAGATTCAAGAAGAAATACATTCATTTTCCACTCCCACTCTGCCCAACATTCCCATTCATCTCACCTTCACATTCTTAACTTTGATACACTACTACAAAACACAAGTGTTTTTAAAATAACTTACTGCTCTTTGTTCACTAACAGTATATAAGCAACATCTGCTGTACGAGACAAGGCCACCCTGCAGAAATCAGTGTGTTTCTATTCTTATCTGTGGGCTCTATTGATTAGAACTGAATTTTACTACTTGTATTTGCTCTTCTCATTCTCACCATCCTGTCTGAGTAAATGGAAAAAGAGTCACAAATAAATCACCTATTGTAAAAAGAATTGGACCAAGTGTTTTGGAAGTGGGGAACTGCAACATATTTGGCACTGTTTGTTTGCAACAATGTAGCGCAGACAGGCACAAGAGTATCTTACTCTGAATAAAATCAGAGTAGTATAAAATGGTAAAATGGACTTCGTACACCTAAATAGGTCTGGGTTTAGGGTCTGCTGCTTTTGGTTTTGTTTTGGGTTTTGGTTTGGGTTTTTTTCAAATGAGGAAAGTGAAATCCTTAATGGCAGAGTGCTATGAAACCTGGATCATCATTTACACCTAGTTGTAACATCTCCCTACAAAAGCAATCTCTACAAGCCAGTTTGGGACAAAATAGAGGATATCAGTATTACATACAAAAATATTACAGAGCCTTTCAGAACTAGGTCACTTCTAAGTGAACTATGTGCAATATTCCAAGCCAGCATATTTTTTTTTTGGAATTTAAACTGCTGTCATCTTATCTCAATAAGTATAAATTAAGGAAGACAAGCTGGCAGAGGGTGAGAACTTAATCATATTTTTTAGCTACTGTCAATTGCCAATGAAGACTCATAGCTGAAATCAAACTTTTAAAAGTTAAGCTCACAGCTGCCATGTCACTGGAGTGACCTGAATATGCCATTATGATCTTTTCCCATCCCAGGAGACCAATAAATGTTATGCTGAAACAAGGAAGGAGACTGTCTTTCTTCACACAGTAGTTCCCCATAATTAACTTCAGTGGACCCAGTGACACCAAAGGCTTGAAAAGTGCCATCACAGCAGCAGCAGGGGTCAAGAGTTTTTGGCTAGAAGGAAAGTCTGCTTGAAGACTAGAGCAGAACCAAAGGAAAAAATGTGACTGTGAAGGACCTTTCTAAAGTTGTTTGAACAGATACCAATCTACAGAATGACCATCAATATATAGAAAGTTCTGTTTGGAATTATCCATGACCACAGGTATGCTTCTGATTCCAGTATGTGGTCATTCTATGCAACTCACACTGTTCCTTTAGTGAGGGCCGGTTTGAAGAGACCTAAACATAGTGTGTATATAGCTTAACACCTGTGAGGCTGCACCTCAAACACTCTGTTCAGTTTTGGACCTCTCACTACAAGAAAATCATTGAACATGTCCAGAGAAAGGCAATGAAGCTGGTGAAGAGTCTAAACAACAGGTCTGGTGAGGAGTGGCTGAGGGAAGGGGGGTTGTTTAGTCTGCAGAAGAGGAGGCTCAGGGCAGACCTCATTGCTCTCTACAACTACCTGAAAGGAGATGAGAGTTCTCTTCTCCCAGGTAACTAGAGATACAATGCAATGAGTGGAAATGGCTTCATGTTGTGCCGGGAGAGCTTTAGATTGGATCTTAGGAAACATTTCTTTACTGAAAGAGTGATTAGGCATAGGAAAAGGCTGCCCAGAGAGTTGGTGGACTCAATTTAAGAGGTCTTTTCCAACCTTGGTGATTCTATGATTCAATTAACATTTTACAGTTTTACAGTCCAAGCAGGTAAAAAATTACAAGTTTGCAGGAAGGAGAGTAGAGAGGCTGGAGAAGCTGGATCTCATAATTGTTTCTAATACTATTCTTCAGCTGAAAATAAAGATTATACAGATAGCTCCTGTGTTTGTATATGTAAAAACAAACCTTTCAAAATATTTGCCAGAGGCACATACAACTACCCAAGTAGCCTTTTTTCCCCCAGAAAAAGAGGGTTTAATCACTATGTGTTCCTCAGTTGTGTAATCAAGACAGAGAACATCATCTGGTTATCTACTCCCTTCTCTCTCACGTTCACATTCTAGAGAAAGTATCCCACCAACATCCCTATACTTAGTCATGTCAGAAGCTGCAATTGTACCTTCCCTATAAATGCAAATGTTTCTTTTTTGCCTCTGGCCATTACCTGTGACACTATTTTAATTTCAGTGCAACACCTAGCTGTACTATTGCTAGTCCCAGTGAGGCACATCACTCTCTACTAGATATGAGATCCTATAATACAGTATTTTGTCTTCAAATATCATTTTGCCTCAACAAGTATAAAAACTTGGACTCAAAGTTTATACTCGAAACACAGAAAATTTGTATTCTCCACTATGCTGCATATTCTGTGGGAAAAAGAAAAAAAGAAGAAAAACACAACCCACACCACAAACAAACCAAAAAACAACCCAGACTCAAACCCTCTAAAAACAATGTTATTCTGGCATAGACCAGAACACTAGGAATTTTAAATGTTTAGGAAATGTGATACATAAACTCATACTAAATTTGAGTTGAATTCACCTTAAGTTCCGTATTGTCTGTTTTAAGTCACAGACACTCAGTAAATAGCATCACAAACCACCTGCAAACTCAAGGTCAAGCTCTAGCAGAACCAGAGCAAAGCAATAAAAATAATCATATGTCTTCCAGGTGACAGCCTGCCAAATCTTATTTATTCATGTGGTCTTGGCATCTACTAGATTTATGAGATTGTTTGAGCACAAAGAGCTCAGAGTAGAACCAGAAAGAGAAGCACCAGAGTGGGTTTTCCAAGGTTATTGCAGCCAGTACTCAACTAATGGTCTTCACAAAATGAATGTTTCTGTCTGGCGAGCTGATACGCTAGTCCCACAATATCAGACAAAAGTTATATCACCCTTGGAGCAGATACCCACTACGATCGCTGTTAAAGGCATTGCCTCTTGGAAGGCCATGCAACCTGCGAGGGTTATCACCCAGAGGGTAACAAACTGTTGAAAGTGAGGGATAAAGGTGTATGAGTGAGGAATAAACATGGGGGAAATACAGAGCCAGGGGAAAAGTGGCTAAACGTGTTTAAGCAAGCTACTGGTTAGCGTGCTGGTCTGAGCGAGCACTATTTGATCACTGCAGTTAATCGCATATTTCTAAGTCTTCCATCTAGATTTTGTGTGAGTATGCTCCCTATTCTGTCTCTGCAAAAAACTACTGAACCACAAGGCTGACAAGCCAGCAAGTAGTACAAGAGTTCTGTGTGCCAGTCAGTGCTGAGGAACTGTGGGGTCTGAAGGACACATAACTAGGCATCAGCAACTAGACAGAGACCAGATACTGAGGTTGCCACCCCAGATGTGTGAACTTGAGAACTTCAAGTGGGAAGTGGTCAGTGAATGGAATCAGGGATACCTAGGAAAAGGGCATTCCCTGATCATCAACCTGTAGATGTAGGATTAAAACTGGTACAGTGTATGTTTGTGTAGATACCCCTTCTATGTGGCCAGCTATATTTTGATAGTATGCTGACATGTCCAAATACATGCTGAGCCTTGCATTCAAATGGATCTGAGCACAACAAAACCAGAGCAGCCTTCCATCTACTGGCCTGGGACCAACTGCAGAATCTGATAAACTTACACAGAGTGGGAAGGGAAAATCCCTGGATGTTAAGTGCAGTGGATTTGCCTGCTCCTGGCAGCAGGCATGAATCTTAACTAGTTTAGTCAGAGAAATTGAATTGTTCCACAAGATTTCACTGATATTGATGAGCCATAACAATAGACCCATAGTTGAATAAATAGTCAACTAATACATCTGTATTTAGTAAGATTTATTTGCAGTTACCATTGTTTAGTTTTATACCAATGCATTTCTCCAAAAATACATCACAATCCAGAGAAAGCTTTTCACAATCAAAGTCAAACCATTACATTTAAAAAGCAGCAACAAAAGCTGCTTCTGCTCTCTGCAAAAGAATTATTGATCTTTCATTCTATACAATCTAAATATCTGAATCCATTGGGTTCTATTTTTCAGTAAGAAGATAGCCAATTACTTTGCATGTAGAGACAGAATTGATTTCTTTCATAATGTAGAAACATGTAAAAACCCCATTTTACACTAGAGATTAAAATTTAACAGTTTCAGGTTATCTAATAAAAGGCTTTTATTATTGATGTCAACTAACCCCAAAATCTTTACCCTTCAGAAAACCCATGACACATGAATACAGAGAGTAGTAAAACCACTGATGTGACCTTATAAGGCGTACTTCATACTCAAACAATACCTTGATTAAGCAGGGTAAAAGCGCTGTCTGCTTCTGAAGCTTATACAAGACTGTTTCTCCAAAGGCAAGGCAAAAATAGATTTGAGAAATCCAAGAATAATATGTCTAGATATTTTGATATTCATACTCAAATGTAAGCATGTACAGTACATGACTTAGCAAACATTACATCCTACAAATTATGCAGGCTCCTCAGTATATATAATGTGCGGTTTCTTTTGTTCAGCAAGCACTTGCATACTTAAGAGCCCTCACAAAGGATCTTGCATTTCACTAAGTTAAATTTCAGACTTATGTTGTCTTAAAACCCTCACCTACCCAAAGCATTTTCAGTATTATAGTCTCTTAGCTAAGCTACCCCCAGTAATTTGGTCATACTGGACTAGCCCTCCACACTCATTTATAATTTATGACAAGTGGAATAAGTCACTGAGTCTAGGCTGCAGCTAACAATTTCATGGTTGGTGTTTAGTGACTATTAAAGGTAATCAAACTCCTCTATAGCAATCTGACACCATTACTAGTAGTTTCAGAGTTCAGTTTTTTGATGAGCTATTGTCTATTTCTGAACTGATGTTCTGTACTGGTACCTGTGACAAAATGTTACATTGATCAACAGTGTGTACATTTTTGAATGTTTATCTTTGCTTGACCAACTATCTAATTTTTGAGCTTCAGGAGTGGGATAGTTATTTTCAGTGGCTGTTGGATACGTTTTGATCTCAAAAACATATTCCAGACTCATGACTGACGTTTATTCAAAATAGCTACAGCAATTTCATCTTGAATCAATCACTTTACCTCAGTCCTGAAAAGGAAATGATTTTTTGCAAGGTCTTAAATTCTTTAATCTGAGAGCTTTCTTAGACTGGGAAGATACTAGTCATATGCATGTGTCTCCAACTTATTGATATACCTAAAACAGGTTTTAGTTTATACAGTTAAGGAGCTTCAGAAATTACAGTTGAAAATTCTCTTAATATCATAAAATATTTGAGTTTCCCAACTATCAGTTTACACAAGAAAGAACTCAACCCACAATAAGGTACTCCTGTCATATTTAAAGCAGCATAACAAACAGAATTTTACACAAGATTAGCAGCAGATTTTCTTTTCTTAATTATCTCCTGTGGACAGCAGAGATTATAAATCAAAACCTCCTGATACAGATAATGTAAATATTAAATGACTTGACACTATTTGAAGTGTAACACTATAATGAGCAAGCACTCATTGGTAAAGGTCAGTAGACCACATAAAAATGTCATGCTATAAGCCTGGAAGCTTCTAGAGATCTTCAGATCTGAATTCTAATGGGCTATAGTGATCTGCAGCCGTGCTACATCAAGGGTTACCTCTCCAGACAAAAACTGAAGGAGCATTAGTCTGGATATAGCATTAGTTCTCCTTTGCCCATGTGGCTAAGCAAGTGTCAGAAAGTTTCTCAGGTCTTGCTTGGGTGAATGCCAATGTGAAACCAGCAGACACAAGGAATATCAGGTCAGCTTCACTGTTCTCACTAAATGAAGAGAAACTGAATAAGTCTCTCTGCTGTCCAAACCATTATATTTGTTCATCACTCCTTTAAGATTTTAAGTTAGCTATATACAGTAAAACAGAAAGTTATACAGTACTGGCAATTAACCTTCAATAAAGATCTTTACATGACCCTCTACAATTCCATCTTCATTCAGCCAAAGGTTAAATATGTAATTGGAAATTAATCCAGCTCATTGTTAGTTCAGATGTAGGAAGAAAAGTCAGACTGACACAACGGAACAGAATATTCTGTGTTTGGTCTGTGCTGAATAGACTGCACTTTGCTGGTAGAATTGTCTGATCATTGCTGTAGGATGAGAACACAAGTAAAAATAATTCCTCTTAGCTCTGATGCCAGCTGAATCTCTCAGAACTCATCAAATCCAAAATATCACTTGCTCAGTATTCCCATGAAACCACTTGGATGTCCTGTCACAAATGCATATTTTAGTTAAAAGCTACTTGGATTCCCTTCCTCTCACAAAACAAAACACTCCAGACAAAGCATGGGCATGGCAGACATACAAATGAAACTGAGTACGTGATTGCTTAGAGCTAAAGAAGTGACATCCACATGGACTCTTCCTGTATGCACAAGCATGGAGCTAGAGGTTGAAAAAGAGGAACCTTTCCTATTACATTGTGAATTTTAACAGCCCTGAAGACCTTTATTTCCTCATTCCTCACATCAACTACTGCAATCTAAATAAAATCTAGCAAATAAAACCAAAATGACACATCAGAGGTCTGATAACACTGAAATACTGCATTAGGGTTTTGTATCACAACTATAACACAATGGAGCTCTGAATAGAAATGCACTTGGAGGCTGTGAGCCAACAGCCTCAGACAGTTTACAGAAAGTTCACTTCTAACTTAAGAGAAGGCACCTGACATTTAAATGAAATATTTTCCATGAAATATCAACCAAAGCTAAGACCTAGCAGTACATATCTTTTCTAAGAAAAACTCATTTCAGATTATTGTGATAGCTCTATCAATCTGAGTCCAGTGTTTGGCAAATGGTTTGGGACAAGACAGTGGTGGTATGGGTTGGAGGAAGAGCAAAATAGAAAGTTATACTCCTTTTAAGAAAGGAGCACTGTGATTTTCCATATAGAAAATACAGATGTGTCTGTCCTTTCATATGGCATATGTGTAATGTGTCTTAATATTCTAGGAGGGAAAAATCAAATATCTATATAAATAAATAATGAAACCTTAACCCTCCCTAAAACAAAAGCGCATTGATTCAGGGTAGGCCTCGTCACAGTAGAAAGATCATATAACTTCAGGAAAAGAAAAAGCAGGCACAGGAAAATGCTTTAATTGGCTTTGAAGCAGCTGCTTTGCTGCAGAAGTCTTTATCCTTTTGTAACCAAAAGCCAGTATGCTGTCTTGGCCAAATTACTGAGGAACTGACATCACATCCATAGTTCAGAAAACCTAAAGAGGAGCAGTGGAGAAGCAGGGCAGTGGGGAGGTATAGGCCACCTGTGCTACTTCCAATAATATCACAGAGCACAGAGTCTTTCCATTAATTCAGTTTATGAATATTAAACTCCTTTTATTTAAAGGCAGGGAAAGATATTGTGGTTATACAATTTTAATATCTTAAGTTTCACCCTGCATAATAAGGATTTGGTTTCAGTTTTAGTGGAGATTCAGAAACCCCCTATTAAGCTGAAGGGTAATTAACATCTGATCATTATCAGTTTCATACCCTTGGTGGGGAGTCATGTCAACTTCCCACACATCATGGACTATTCAGTGGCATAATGAGAGTACTTTTTCAATAAAAATATAACCATAACCTTTTCAAAATTATAAACAGCATTTGCAACACTTCAGAAAACTGTACTGCAACAGCACACTAAATATTAACTGATGTTTATTAAAGATATTTTTGTGGGGCCTTGGTCTGCAGGAAAAGAGTAAGGAGAGACAAAAATTGGATAAAAAAGGAAAAGGCAAGTGAACATTCTGCAGTTTACTAGAGAAGTTAAAAGATCAATGAAGAGTTTTTAGTTGCTCACCAAGGACAGTATAGATAGGCAGAGCTTTGTTGACTCAAAGTCCTGGAGCTATACAGGAAAAAGTTTCAGCAAGTGCTATTCAAAACCTGCCCAAGAGCTATTATCTATGCCAGTAGAGTGGCCTCTATCTCACCTTGTTAAGCATAAGATACTTCCTCTGAATACTAGGAACACTCGCATCTGAGGTCTTCAGTTTTCCTATATTTAACTACAATCATGATCTAACATGACAATTATAAAATTATGTATAACATTACATTACCCATATTTAAGATGCTTTCATTTACTTATTCCATTAAAAAACCCAAAAACACCACAAACAACACCCAGGAGTTATACACACCAGAAGAGTTCTTTTGCTTTGATAGGTTTATTTGTTAAAAGTAAGTAGGAAGTGTTACCACCAATATAATACTTCCCCCCCACACCCTCCCTTTGAACCCCAAATCTGGAAAAGAGAAAAGTGCAGAATCAAGAGTTAGGAAGATTATCATGAAGTTGTATTTCTGAAAAGGTGACTTGATGTTATCAGGTAGTCTGGAGAAACACATACATGAAAATAATAATGCAGTAGGCATTAGGGTTTTGATTAAATTTCCAATTACAACCTTTTCCCAATATATGTACATTTGTGCCTTATCTTATTTATGTGAAAGGTTTAGTCCTGATAAATTTCACATTTAAAACACATGCAAAAAAAAATCTCAAATATTCTTTTTGACATTTAAATATAGCAGTTGATTTCATCTATACATTTTCTATTACGATCCTGAAGGCAAATCTCAGCCAAGAGATACCTCTGAGACAGGTTTAAATAAATATTGAATGTCTGTAATAATCATCTTGATTTTAGTCATAAAGAACACTCCAAGAAAGTGTACAAAAATTTAGCCTGTGTTTCAGGACACTAGAATGCAGGCTAAAATTTTAGGAAAGTAAGTTATTTGAGAAAGTTGTGATGGGAATTCAGCCTGTTTTAGAGTTATACAGTCACTTCAGTGCTCTGCTAACAAATGTCTTGATGTACGTACATAGACAGAAAGACATCATGCATCTATTAACTACATCACTTCTTATCCATAAGATACTACAAACTAGAATTTTATACTTCTTTCAAGCACTAAAAATAAAACAGTTTCTACTTTAACTGTGATGTTATTCCAATAAAAGGAATGCCTGTGGTCCTGTCATTTGTGACCTTTAGCAGCTATCCAATGGTAAAGGCTTCTGCCGGCTTGCCTTGGCTGCATTCACTTTCAGTCCCGTAATAGGAAGTCAGAACTACAATAATGCTTCATTATGCCACATAGCATGTGCAATTTTTTTTTTTGCACTGTGCAAAATAGAAACTGAATTCAAAATGGAATTTGCCAAGAGAAATAACAAGAACTTAAAAGTCAACAGACAGCAGAAAAGGGCACTTGGTTTTTGGGCAGTGGGATGGAAAATGACCTTTGAATTTGTTCATATTTGAAAGCTCACTTCCCTTTTTTATTTTAACAGCATAAATATAAAAATATTCTAAGAAAAATGACAGTGGTATTTTCTCAGTTTCATTACTTTTACCACAATTCCAGAGTCTGGTATGTTTTCTGTTCCCTTTCTGTTGTATAAGGTTGTATATGAGTCTAAGGTTAGACTAGATAAAAGGCAGTGAAACAGAAATGGATTGCCCAGATACAAGGTAGAAGTCTCATCCCTAAAAATATTCAAGATGAAGCTGGACAAGCCTCTGAGCAACCAGATCCAGATGAAGATGTCTCTGCTCTGCGCAGGTGGGTTGGAGTAGATGACCTTTAAGGGCCCCATACAATCCAAACTATTCTCTATCTATGATTCGAAATTTGCTATCCTGGAATGTCCTGTTTCTTCCACCAGAGCAATTTTATTCTTTATAGCTGGCAGTATTAGAGTTGCCAGAAAGCTAACAATGACAGATGACACCCTTTAAAGATAAATTACTTACGTAGTAACAAAAGATGTTATATCTTCTAAATGGAAATTGACTTTCTGATGAATATAAGAATTTAGCCTTAATAACCCCTTAGACATCACCATGATTTGTAGAGAAGAAATGGGACTTCTCAGAGGTAACAGGCACTCATAAGCAGGGTATGAGTAAGAACACAATAGAGGTAGTGAAGGAGGCTAATATTTAGCAGTAGGTTTATGACCTAGATAATGACTCCTGATGTAGTAGATGCAGTAAAGCAAACCAGAAGATCAGTACAGTCTTTGAGACCATACAGCTGGATTCTATTTTACTTTCAAAACATCTCTCTACATAATATGCACAGAGAATGGGAAAATCTGCATGTCTTGGCTGATGTTATGTTGTTCTTTCTGCATCTGAAATATTTATAGTTTAAACAATAATTCTGCAATAGATATGCAATATAATAGATTTTTAACTGTCTTGGGAACTGTCTGGAAAAAGGCACAAAGGAAGAGTAATGTTGTCCTGCTATCAAAACCAGAACAAAAAGTAATACAATGATAATTTTTGTAATTGTTTGTGATCACTTGGTTCCATTTAGCCACACTGGATCATCCATCTCTTTTCCCCACTGAGTCTCACGTTGCCTCATTTATCAGTCAAACACAGTTTTCCAAGCTCCTAAACCAGTAGTGAAGAGTGAATGTGGACAACGTTCTGGTCCAAAAGATATGCTAGCTTAATACTTTCCCATTTTAGCTGTTAATAAAATGTTCTGTCATATGGAACTAAAATTCCTTAAAATGCCAAGATTCCCAATAAAAAGAAGGTATTAAAAAGGTGATTCAGACTTAAAACATTTCCTTTCCCTATTCAATGCAGCCCAATGGACCAGTTGTTTTGAAACTATTACAGTTCCCTGTGGTTTTTTTAATTGCTGTTAAGAGTGGAAAACATACGTACATTTTGCTGTCTTGGCAACATCCAAACATACCCACATGTTTACAAACATTAAATACTGATCACAATAACTATGTGATGCAGCACCCTTTTGTCATTACTCATTTCACATATAATGAAAGAGCACCAGCTCTTTCTTTTTAGTGAGAAAACTACCAAAATTATGTAACAGCAATTCTCCACTACTGTCCCCACTAATGCTATAGCCCTAAGCTGTACAAGCATATAACACTGGCATCCTCAGATTAGCAGCTAGTCTGTTAATATGACTAGAATCTGGGAATACCTTGCAATGACCTGAATGTGTTGTGTTTAGATACTATTATATTAAGACAGCTCTAAAATCAAACTTTTTTTTCATTTGCATATGTATGTAAAGTGCCATACACCCAGATGTGACAAAAACAGTATCCAAGACACCCTTTCCAAGCAAAGATATATATTCATTGTGTAACTAATTTACAAATTAATCACATATTAAACCCCTTGCCTTGGTGAGGAATTTCAATGGGAGCTATATATGACAGCAGGGAAACCATAGTAGAGAAAACTCAAACTTAATAGGCAGGAGATAAATTCCGCATGTCACTGCATTAGTTGTAATCAGCAGGGACATGAGAGTGAGTTTGTACTAAACTGAAATACAGCTAAGAAAAAGGAATGTAAAAGGGTCTATTTCACCTCAAATTGGTATTTATTTTTGAGATAACAAGCCTAAGAATGAGGCTTTAGAAATAAATGGATCTCAGGCCACAAAGCTGTGTGAAATATCTTTATAGTTAGCTTAATTTGACAATCAGGTAATGGAAGGGAACCAAGGAAGCATCTTAAAGTAAAAGCTACAAGCTGCCATAAAGCTGTAAGTATTTGTTTATTCCTCTGTCTCTAAACATAACTGCTTTAGTAAGTTTTTCACCAGAGTAAAATTAATTCTTTTTTCTTTAAAGCCTGCCTTGATTTAAATGTTATTCACAGCAGTGAAATTGTAGTCATTCCATCCTCTAGAGAGCAATCCTAAACAGAGATGCCAGCTCATCTTCACAGAGTGCCAAACATCAACTGGTAAACTGAGGATCTCACAAGACTGGGCAGTCCCATATGAAATGGACTCTTTCAGGAATTGTTAACACTGAGGATGGGTTTGGAAGACATTACTCCACAGGCAGATTATTTTTGGTCTGTAGCAAGACATTGTCACACTGTTACTGAACCTTAAGAGACCCCTCAAAGTTTTCATAATTTCTCTGGATTGGGAAATCATTCCATTTACTCATTCCACCCTATTGCAGGCATTACACTAAAACACCAACTGTGTTTGGCATGGTACAGCTTTCTAGATTGTTTTACCAGCAGGCTTCATCAGAGGATAGACAGGAGAAAGGGTTCATGCACACTGCAGACAGAGGAAAAAATCTATGAATGCACTTCCACATCCATCCCATTGTCCAGACTATCGGTCCTGTTCTGTTACACCATGCTCCTCTCTAACATCTGGATTAAAGTTTTCCTTCACAAACCTTTCTAAGGCTTCTTAATATATCATTAATATCTTAAAGTCATATTTTTAGTTCAGTTTGCTCCTAAGGATTTCAGTTAATTTCATAATTCTATCCAGTTAAGCTACTTTCCAGTCAAAGAATGTTCTGTATTCCATATTAAAATTGCCAGTGAATCTGAAGGGTGGCTTTTCATGCAGGTGTTTTAAGTCCTTTAACTTAATTGGTTCATTCAATACATCCTTTGCTTAACTTCCACACTCCACTAGTCACATTTTCATTTCTTTTTGTAGCAGATTTAAATAGAGAAGAACAAATGACAATTATTCGTATTCAAATGGCTTCAGTAAAATTTCTGCTGGGCATTTTCCATGTGAGTTATTCCCAAACTTCTATCAAACTGTACAAATAATAAATAGGAGATAGTAACGTGTCTTTAGCATAAAATGCCTAGAGACTGAAATGGCTTTGGGAAACTAAGAATCAAAGTTACAAAAAACTACTCTGGAAGAAGTGCACTCAGTGGGAATAACAGATATTTCTGGAGTTACAAAAAACCTTATAATTAGTCTAGCTTCATCATTTAATAGGCCATAATATTTTCCTGAAGCTATTTGTAAACTAGAAGAACTTTTACATGAAAACCAAGTCATCATTTGAAAATATCCAACAATGAAGAACCCACTACAACAATCTGAATTTTTTTCCTTTGGGAAGCTTCATTTATGGCTTAAGATATACCTCTTTCTAGTTTTTGTTTTGTAGGATCAGGATGGAGGAGTTGTCAACAGGTCTCTACTCCAACCACTTGTTCAAACCAGATACTTATGCATCAGCAGATCACAGTCTTTTCCTCTTCATCAAGACTGATACCTACAAGTAAGAGATGTATCTTCTATGTTCTGTTCCCTTGATTATCACCCAGTCAACAGGATCTAAAATGAAAAATGTTTTTAATTTGATCATTTCCTACCTCAACTGCAGTAAGACATTCCTTGCTACAAAAGATATAATTCCCTGTTTGCTATATCAGCAAGTTTCTTATACAATTACCTGTGCACACCGATTGATGTTCCCAGACTAAAAGTTAATACCAAACAAATATCAAAACTGTGAGAGTATTTCCTTGACAAAAAAAAATTATCAGTTCTGCTTTGCTTTCCCAAATGGTTGAAACATCTTAATTATCCACTTTGGTTTAGTGCTATGAATTTCCCTTTCACACTTTGAAAGCACAGGGTCTTAAACAGCCCAGAGATCAGTAAGAATATTGCAAGAAACAGGGGTTTTTGCTTGTTTCTTTTCAAATCAGGCTAAATATGAACCTAAGAAGGATTCAAGATGCCTGGAGTAACTCTATTTAAAAACTACTTCCAGAAGTATCTGAAACAAGTTGGTGGTTTTGTGTTTTATTGCCGTTTGTTTTTTCATTCTTGAGGTTGCATCAGCTATATTTTTCTACCTTGTCAAAGCCATTTCCATAACTAATGAAAGATTTTCCATTCCTTTCACACACTACTTAGCTTCACATATCAGGACCAATTGTACACAATTTTCCAGTATATTTTAGGGCAGAGCAAAACAGGATTTCACACCTTATAGAACACAGCTGATTAGCATACCAATAAGCTCTATAGCTATCAATTTTTCTCCCCAGTTTTACATTTCCATATTACAATGTTCTCCGAATCCACACTGTAGACTTCACTAGTTTCTTCTCTCATTAGGAAGTCTTGTGATTTTTTTAATTTAAGACATAATCTACATTGAAAATATTTGAAGCTTCAAGATTGTGTTTCCAAACATTCCAAAATGGTTCTACTCCCTACTGTGCAAGAGCTGCCATTTCAAAAACCAATGGTTTCTTTGCAAACTTAAAAAAACCAAACCAATCCAAAACCAAAACCACACCACGCAGAACAAACTAAAGCAATCAACCACCACAAGACATTAACTTGCAGGTGCTCAGGTGTCCTGATTCCCAGCTAAAATTATAATCAGGAATTCAATCTGAAGTGTGAGTGAAAGATGATTTATTCTAAGGCTTTGTCACAAACAAACTTTTCTATACAAATATCCCATTCCATAAACCATGCAGTTATCCAACCCTGGCTGAGTTTGATAGCAGTCTGAGGGATGTTTTTTTGGCTTTTAATTGCATTGTTGCTATTGAATCATTTCAATGTTTGAAGCTGATCCTCCTTCACTACTGTGTGTCTAGCCTAGTTATAAAAGCCTTTCAACACAAAAGGAACTGATAGAGAATGATATTGGTACCTACATGGAATTTCATCTGTTTCATGGTAAACTGCCATATAAGTGCCAATTATTCCACAGTAAAATTTATAAAAATTTTATAATGTTCAAATGAGAGAAAGACACATTGATTACTTGGAGCTATAAGATGGCAATACAGTAGAGCTCTAAAATGGAACTGTGACAAGGGTAATGCAGAGCATGAGTTAAAAAAAGAGAAGATACAATACACATGGGTTATGAGAAGACTAGAATAGAATATAATAAACCAGGTTGGAAGAGACCTTCAAGATCATCGTGTCCAACCTATCATCCAACACCACCTAATCAACTAACCCATGCAACCAAGCACCCCGTCAACTCTCCTCCTGAACACCTCCAGTGACGGCAACTCCACCACCTCCCCAGGCAGCCCATTCCAATGGGCAATCACTCTCTCTGTGTAAAACTTCCTCCTGACCTCCAGCCTGAACCTCCCCTGGTGCAGCCTGAGACTGTGTCCTCTTGTTCTGGTGCTGGCTGCCTGGGAGAAGAGACCAACCTCTGCCTGTCTACAACCCCCTTCAGGTAGTTGTAGAGAGCAATAAGGTCACCCCTGAGTCTCCTCCTCTCCAGGCTAAGCAGCCCCAGCTCCCTCAGCCTCCCCTCATAGGGCTTGTGTTCCAAGCCCCTCACCAACTTTATTGCCCTTCTCTGGACATGCTCCAGCAAGTCAACATCCTTCCAAAACTGAGAGGCCCAGAACTGGACACAGTACTCAAGGTGTGGCCTAACCAGTGCAGTGTACAGGGGCAGAATGACCTCCCTGCTCCTGCTGGCCACGCTGTTCCTGATGCAGGCCAGGATGCCATTAGCCCTCTTGGCTGCCTGGGCACACTGCAGGCTCATGTTCAGCCTACCATCAACCAGCACCCCCAGGTCCCTCTCTGCCTGGCTGCTTTCCAGCCACTCTGACCCCAGCCTGTAGCACTGCATGGGGTTGTTGTGGCCAATGTGCAGAACCCGGCACTTGGATGTGTTAAATCTCTGCCCATCGGCCCAGCCTGTCGAGGTCCCTCTGCAGAGCCTCTCTACCCTCCAGCAGATCAACTTCTGCCCCCAGCTTGGTGTCGTCTGCAAATTTACTGATGATGGACTTAATGCCCTCATTCAGATCATCAATAAAGATGTTAAAGAGCACAGGGCCCAGCACTGATCCCTGGGGGAAGTTTTCTTAGCAATCCCAAGATACATCTGTGAATGGTATTCCAATATGTCAGTAAATTGAGGGGTTTTTTTTTTCTTATTTTCATTTATATAAAAGTAGTAAGGAAGTGATATAAATCAACCAGGAAATCCTTTGTATTCCAATCTCAAATTCCTGAAATGCATGGAAGCTACTGCCTGCCAGAGATTCAGTACAAAAGAAAAAATTGGGCTGGGAAAATGCAATTTGCTACAATCAGCAGCTCTTGCTGGTTGTGATTAAATGTACTTGACTAGCTTCTAACAATAATCACTTAAATTTTGGCCCCTGCACTTCTAACAAACTTTTTAAATGTAAGCTGTAACTCAAATGTCTTTTTGCACTTTTTTGGGTTGCTAGCAAGTGATTTTTTTGTTTTAAAAGTATTGCTGAGCTCCACAAATTCTTTTTGCCTACCCAGAGCCTGGTAGGCTCTGATATGCTACTGTTTCTCCCGTTAAACAAACAGGATCTAGGAAATTTTAGTCTTCAAAGTGTTTTATATAGCTTTGAACTTTACAAGCATCTTGTAAAGCTTTGCCTTCCTTTAGACATGCTGGTCTCTCTCAATAATAGGTTTTGTGCACTCCCTAGGGGTGAGGAACACAGCAATAATGTCTTTTTTGTCCATCTCAACTTACACTTGCTGTGATTCTTCCAAGTATCTCTGTATCACGCTATTCTTAGTCATAAACTTTGTCAAAACCCTTGTAACAAATTTGATTACAGAGGAAAAACCTTGGGGTTTTACTAACAGAAAGCACAAAATCTCCATAATAATGTAAGATATTTCAGATAAAATACCTGGATCAACCTTCACTCTGTTCCACTGTGCAGTATTAAGAAAATGACAGACAGGTAGAGCAGTTCAGGTGAAACATGTGCTGCAACTGAACTGAGAAGGGAACTGCACCAAACCTCTGAATTGTTTTCAGAGTTCCAGTTCAGTTTATATGAACTCTAAAGTCTGAATCCCAGATCTACGTATTTTACCACTGCCTAATTAAAATAAAAAAGCTCTTCTATGCACTTACCACTTTTCAACTCCCAGCTGAATATAATTATCTACACACATTTTAAGCCAAAAGGTCATAATGGAATAAAAGAATAATGTTAGGACACAGTTTCTCTGCAGTTGTTTACTATGAGGCTGATATTTTTATCCTGTAAAAACTAGTCAATCTTCTCATTTGAGAGATTCTGCAGTAAAAGATGGTCCAGATTTTACCACAATATGACTATTGCAGAAGAATTGCTGGTGTTCCTGATTGTAGCCTTGATTACAGCTCTTTTAAATCTGTGCCTTCTAAAATTCCTTGAATATCCTGACATGAATATATGACTGATACTGCAGACTGCTGCTATCTGAAAGAAATTACAGAAAAAGGATCAATTATTTTTCCATTCTAAAGCTCTCTCAACATTTTGTGATGAGAGATTTCAGAAGCCTCCCATAAACTGAGGAAGCCCTTCACAAGGTTATGAAAATAACCTCTTGTCTTACTAGTCCTCTTTCTCTTGCCCGTCAAGAGAGATAGTGTCAGACTTTCAAGAAAAAGCTGTTCATTAAGAAGCATCTGACCTTACCAGCATTACTAAAACTTTATGCTGGAGATTAAGCAGTCAATGTCAACCAGAATACTGAGATACAATAGCACAACTATTGCTGAGTCACAGGATAATAATACGATTAAGCAGGGTGGATTGCTTTGCCAAAGGCAGAGGAAGAGATGTCTGTTCTCTAATATGCATGGATGAAAGAAATCTACACAAGAGAAAAATCCTTTCTACAATCTTAGTGTGAAAGTCTGCTTTGACCCTTAGTTTATACTCTTGGGGGCTTCAGACTTGCTTGGTAAACTGAAGAGTTTTGATATGTTCCCAGGAAAAAAAAAAAAGGGCAGAAAGCGAGCTGGCATCTGAATTTGTCTTGCAGGATTTTTCTCTGCTGTTCTGTGTACCTCTCATATGCACTGCAGCAAGGCCCCAGCAGGACTGGATTGTGATGCTGATGTGCATGTTAATAAAACAGCATTGTTCAACAGCAATTATCTTGGTCAAGCAGCCTGCATTTCATAGGGTTCAAAGAGACAAGGGTAGCACCAGGGGGAAAAACAAAATAATCAAGTGGCTGCATTTTCTATGCTCATGTGTATCAGAAACTTAATGTTCACACTTGTAAATTGGTGGTTTGCCATGTTACTTTAAAGCAGGAGCTCAGGAGAGTCAAGTCTTGAGTATTCAAAGATCTTTTTTTCATAGTGGTGAAGAAGTCAGGCATTACAATTTGGCAACATGGCTAGGTAATTTGCCTGGAGCATCTTATGAATATTAATGCTGATACATAGAGAGGAACTGCACAATTGAGTAGTAACACATGTTGTGAGGAAAAGGACAGATCACATGTTTAAAACAAAACCAAAAGACAAAAGGACTGGGCCATTGAGATGGAACATGATTTATGTTGTGAACACTGATTAGATGGAATGTGAGCACCTCTGTATCCCACAGCAAGAACTTTATGGTAAAGCATCATTGTTTGGCCTCAATCCACAACTGAAGTAATCAGATGCCTTCCTGTGTGGGTAGCTAAAGTTAGAAAAGTCTGTAATAAGCCCCATACTGCATATGATAAAAGAACTGATCCTGCTTCACTTTCCTTAACTCTGCCTTTTTCAGCCCTCCCCCCCTCCCCCCCCCCCCATCCCCATTGCACAGTGGATCTTTGTTGAGAGAGATTGAAGGATGACACCTTTCCACCCCAGATTCCGGCCTGTGTGAGAAGCTATAAAAGTTATTTTTCACAAAGATTCAGATTTAAAATGTGAATTAAGAAGTCAGACAATGAATGCTTGGAAACTCAGTTATGTCTTTCCTGGTGACACTAGGCACTCAGCTGGACTATTTATACAAGACTGACCTAACAGATGCACAGCACAGTCAGGCATATAACTTTTGGTATGTCCTACTGCCACCTACTTGCCATCCCAGTGCAGTGTGGCCAAGTGTCTATTATGACCTGTCTTAGCCTAGTTCAACCTGAAAAAAATCAATGACTGACAGCCCCTGTGCTACTTCACTTAACTCTAGTCCTGGAGATATTTGCAAAATGACATCCTTATGTCCATCACTTTGAACGTGCTGTTTCTAGCCTTTTTCACATCTGGCACTTCAGCTCTGTAACCTCCTCTGTTTTGGCTGCTGAGGAGCCTGTATTTTAGTGAGAAGCAGTAATCATGGCAATGCTGCTGCAGTTCCATCTGGACACAGTACCAATCAGCATTAGAAGCATTATGAACTGACTTTTAGCACAGTGGTATTACATGAATCCCAAGAATTGCTGTGCATCTCTGAGGCTGGTCCCTTGCTTGGCAGCAGGCTGTCAGCCTCCTCCCTGCCCAACACATCCATTACTGTCCAACCAGTCCTTCCCCTGGGAGCAAGCCCTGACATACTGGGCTGATAGGGCAACCCACACATCTCTGCCTGCTCCGCACCTCAGGTACATCTCCACTTAGGAAGTGCAAAGCACATCTGGCACATGGCTAATCTGTTTCAGGCCAAGAGTGTCAAGGCATTGAACCAGAATCATGCTTTGCAGCCCCCTGCAAGCCCCATAACACAGCTTCGTGGCCCTCTTGGAGCTCAGGGGCAGCACCAAGGAAAGCCTGCAATTGTCTCTCAGCCAGACATCAGGTCAGCCCAGCCTGAAGAGCCCCTGAGACCTTACTGCATGGATCAAATTGCAGTGTTTTCTAAGGAAAAGCTTCAGCCTTCCTGACTTCAGCTTCCTTAGCTATAGGACTGCCAGCTCTCCCCTCCACCTTCTTCTATCTTGTGAAAAAATAAAAATAGGTTAAAATTAAATGTCAACACTTCTTTAGGGCAAGAGCATAAATAAATAGCTCATTAATGGCACCTCACAGAGGGAGGGTGAGATAGATATCTGAACACCCAACTCAGACCTTAATTATGCCTACATTGCTATAGGAATACATCTTCATTGCTTGAGGCAAAAAAAACAAAGGAAAAAACGACCCCTTTCCTGCTTTTCTAGAAAACTCATTGCTATTTATAAAGAAACAAAAATGGAGATTAGAGTCCAAGTAGATACAGCAAAAAATGCCTGTTACTCATTCAGCATTAGGACACAGAATAATAATATGCACCAAATCCCCCAGATAAAGGAAAGACAAATTAAAAGAGATGGCACTTAGGAAGCTGCAAGGCTGGACTTAGCGACCAAAAGCTCTTCAGAAGTGGCAGGTTTATCTCCTCCCTGTAAGCACAATGCAGCCCCTGCAGGAGCATCTCCTTGAAAGCCTTGTGCAGGTTCACAATATTAATAACCAGCCACTGCTGCCAGAGATGCCTCATTCTGCAGTTTAATTTGAGATGTATTTGTCAATGGGCCTAAACTCCAGAAAGATAAGGTTAATATTTAGTGTTTGATGCCAGCTGGAAGCAAAGGAAGCTTACAGAAAGCAGGCCTACTCTGTTAAATGCAGAACACACTAATAATGTAAGTGCAGTTCTCGAATTGCTATCACATCTCCCTGACACTTCTGTCCTAACACCAACACCTCTGCATACTAATTCATTAGTCACAGCACTTTAGAATAAATGAGTGTAACTACTTTGAGGGTTTCAGTGAATGGTAAATTCACCCACACAATCCCCTGAAAAGGATATGCTGGTCAGGAAGCACACGTGTGCAGGTTATCTATGATGGTAATCACTGCAGAATACCATTATCAGGAACATTAACTAGTGTGAATGGTCACTTACACAGCAGCATCTTTTCTTCCCTCTAGAAAGTTCCCCTTTACCACTTAGCATAGACTACCTTAGTTTGGCACATCAGGAGAGAGATGGACTCATTTGTTTTAAAACAAACAATTAGAGAGCAGAAAAAATTCTGCAATTTTGAAGAGTTGCTGCTTGTCAGATTTACAAACTTGCCAGGATTTTAGTTGTAATAACGCATCAATTTATAGCACGCCAGGTGAGCTCTTCTTGTATCTGAGATCAGAAGCAAAGATGGGTATTCAGATGTAAACTTTGGAGGAAATACATGTGTAAAACAGCACAGACTGTGTAGGACTTTTGAAGTTTCTTCTCCCTCAAACACTGACCATTCCTACTAATTTTATTAGTTTTAAGCACCTTTGAATCCCTCTTTCCTCAAGTGGATATTCTTTTTACTAAGAAAGGCTAGCTGGTATATGTAGCAGTAAGGTGTCCGTAGCTGCTGGAGATAGAAAATCAGTAAGATGCTTCTTAGAAAGCCTATGTGAACTGTCTTACAAACATAAGAAGTAAACACAGGTGGAATGTTGTCAAAAGGAAACAATTTTAGCCCAAAGCCAGAGGAAAGGAACATACTGCAAATTGAAAGAATGGAATGATAGATGATAATGACCTCTGTCATAAAGCCCTATACTTGTATCATACCTTTCCTGTAATCTCATTGTTACAGAGCTTTACCTTTGGACTACAGCTAATGGAAGTAAAGCAGTCTGGTCTGCAACACAAGAAAGCTGAGCACAGTCACTCTGCATAGTCTTGTGTGACATTAGTCAAATTAATTTTCTTGGTCATAGGTCTGTATGTATAAATAGGTTTTCAAGGGTCCCCCTGATTTCAAAGAAAGAGAAAAAGTAAAGGATATAAGACACATGGACACAAGAAATTAAATCTATTCTTTTGAACCACATCCAGACAGTACTCTATCCTTATAATACCTGCAAGTACTCTGCATCTATTGCATTCAGAATAATCAGCATGAACTTAAAAACCATGGAACTGATTTATGTTACTCTATTAGAGTATATTAGCAGTGTAAGAAATTAGAAAGTTCATTTCAGACTTGAAATTGTCAGGCACTCATTCCTTACCTTACCACAATATCAAGTCACGAGCATGGAGTGATGTAAACAAAAAGCAGTACAGAAAATAAGTAGAAAGCAATCTTCAACATATCATGGAATATTATAACTATACCCAGATTAGCTGCAAGAAAAACCTCAGTAGGCGCAGTAGACCTTTATTACTAATGAGACAGAGCAATTCTTTACAGTGGTTTTGCTTCAAAGAAAAGTCTCTAGCATGTTTTAATTAGTCTCAAAAGGAGGTTTTCATTGAATAGGAAATTCAAATGACAACAGAAAATAGAGGACTCAGCATAAGTGAAGTGAACTAGAACCAGTAAAAGACAAGCTGAGTGTCTACTGGACAGGTTTGCCAATATCCAAGCAATTCAATGTCACTTAAAATGGAAGCGCGCAGCAAGTGTCTCATTATATTAAGGTGCCTGCTACCTCTAAAAAAGTTGCTGACAGGAGCTTTGTGCATGAAGCAACAAACTTTTAGCTGAAAGGTTTGGTTTGTGTTGTTTTGGTTTTTTTTTTTTTTGGTTGGCTGAGGGTTTTTGGGGGTGAGGGAAAATGTATGGTTTGGGTTTGTTTTGTTGGGTTTTTTGAGACAAATTAGGATTTACACTGAAATGGTTAAATATCACAGTCTTAAGGAATAAAAGGGACCGAGCAGCAGCCTTTCCTTGGGTTTCTGGCATTTTGAGGAAGCGAGTGAAGTGGAGTAAAATGAAACACTTTTCCTGCTGGAGCTGGAATTAACTAGAGCGGTGTATCCCTTGCTGTAACAAACACACCACTAATGGCTTTTACGGAGAGGAATGAGTAAAAGCAAAGGCTTCCATTTAGAGATCCTTCTAGAGCTTTGCTGTTTCTCTGGCAACACATTTCTCAAGGTGGATGAGAATTTCTAATTCTTTACACATAGGCACTAAACCATTAAAAAAAAAAACAACCCCACCACCAAACACTTAGAGCTATTTATTTTTTCTGTCCAGTACCATGATATGTACCCAATGGAAACTATGAGTACTTTTCATATCCTCCTGTCATTGTCTCCCAGTGGTAATCTGGGGGTTAATCCAAGATAAACTACTAAAGAATTGAAAACTGAAATGATGGTGCCCCTGCCTAATTAACAGGTAATGCACACACAAATTGTTAACACCACATGACTTAAGTTATCGTCCTCTTATTTGGCCACAATTTCTACTCCCTTCGTGCAGATTTGTGAAATAAATACTTCATCACATATGATTTTTATTCTATTCCAGCTAAAAGGAAAAAAATCAAATCAAATAAATGAATCTATCATCTCATTTATCATATAGCAAAAGCCAAGTACACAAAAAGACCATTATAATTCTTAACACACTCTACTGTTTACAGCACTGCTTGAAATAATATCACCTACACTTACAGCTCTGCCAGACACATTTGTACAAATAAACCCAAACTTTTTCTGGCAGTCAGTAAGCTATTGTATTTTAGGCAAACCACTCCTACTTCCAAAGAGAAACAGAGACAAGATGACTAGCTCTCCAGTCTTAATGAACAGTTTTTAAATTATCTTAAAAGCTTATTTTTTTTCAGAAGGTTCAACTCAGCACAAGTGCTTGACCTCAGTTTTTTTATACCCTGATGCATGAAGTTTGGCAAAACGTTTTTTTGCTTTTTTCAGCTGGATCCACCACATCTAAAGCAGACATCCTGGGAGAATTGTTATGTGGCGTTCTAGGAAACACTTTCAGTTTTGGAATTTCCTGCCTCCTTTGTGAGCAAACAGAGCTCATCATTGTTAGTGTTCTTGTTACACTGCAAATCTTCATTTTGTCTCTCTTTCCTGCTTTTAAGAACAATCAGGATGTATAATTAAGACTCGCTGGTGTATATATGCGCTTTTGGGATAACTGCTTACCATGCATTGCTTAGATTTTAATGGAAATTAGTGAGAAATCAATGAGTACTGAATTTAGTGGATTAACACAATAAGCTTTAAAGATATTAAAAGGCACATCCTAAAATCTGCTTTTAGCAGGAGGAATGCTTTAGATCGACTCTAAATTCCACAGGAGAACTTGATAACAACACTGGCTAACAATAACAACTGGCAAAACAAAACTTGTTTAAACATGAGTCTCTCTTGTCAAATTGTGGCTGAACTAAGGAACTTGTATATAAAACAGGTGAGAGACTAGGAATAATAACTTATATCAGAAACATCAATAAACTAGATCAAGAGATGCACAAGGACAGAAGATAGTCCCATATGGGTATAGATTTTTGTAAGCCTTTTGCCCTGCTAATGAGAACAGCTGAGCTGTCAAGTTTACCTCCACAGAGAAAAGAAATGAGTGACTCACAATCAAGCAACTAGATATCACAGAAGCATTGTTTGACACTGTCTGCAAGGCTCTTTGTAGCAATTGGCAAAGCTTTTCAATCTTCATTTTAAGACAACTCAACCCCTTTCATGAAGAACTCAAGGTGTTAATACCACTAATGATAGTGTAGCTTGCATTTTGCTTTACAACATACATAATGCACTTGTCTTCTATTAGTTTCCTTCTGGAATATCATGAGAAATGTTTTGTTCAGTTAAAAGGTTTAAGAAAATGCCTAAGGAAACAACACATAGTATGCACATGCAGGATGTCAGAAATCAGTATCTGGACCTCAAAGAGCTAATGACAAATACTGTCCTGAGTTCAAAAGCTGATATTAATAGTAATCAAGCCCAAAACATTACCTTCCTTTGTATGTATGCTTCATCTTGGTGGTATTACAGGCCATTCAAGAGGATTTAAAAATCAAAGCGCTTATTTATATATAGTAAAAGAAGAAATTTGATTTAGACTGATAAAATACTTGCAAAGTCATACCTTATACATCTCCAGAAGCTACACAATACTGTCGCTGAGATAGCATAGCAGCTGCATCCACCTATGAAATATTAAAAAGTCAAGATATAAGTGATGCTATTTGAAATTTCTTTAGTCTGATGTACTCTTTGCCCTAATGGGGGGGGGGGGGGGAGGAAGGGGGGAATAGACTCTACAGAATCTAGTTCAAAAAATAAACAATTAATTCACAAGTAAAATACCAGTCTTCTATTGATGGTACGATTGCCATTCCAAAAACCATTCATTATTCTGGCAATAAATAACAACAGCTCCTTTCAAATACCTCACATGAAACAGCACAACCTTCAGCAGATTTGGAATTGTTTCTCCACATACCCTTAGTCTGAGAGCTCCTAGGAGTTTTTGCAAGAGTATACTAATGTCCCAGTACTATTTCCTTCTAAAAAGTAGCAGTATTCAGAAGGCATTAGACATTCTCCCTACGTATTTCTCATTAACAGTAACCACTGAATCTTTAAAGTCATAAACTCATAGCTCTTGGTCATAGTAAGAACAGACTCCATTGCAAAGAGCATAAACAAGTATAACCACACTTTGTTTTTCACCTAAATGATCAGAGTGAAGCTGAGAAAAGTCTACTGCTACATCACAGGTGATCTGGCCTATTAACCTTGATAAAATTTGCCAAAGGTACAACAAAATTTGGAAAAAATTAAAACCACATGGTTAAACTGGATGGAATAGAAACAGAAAGCACTAGATCCATTCTGAATTGCTAAGGATTAAAGCTACCCTATTAGGTGTACACTGCTAGCTTATTTTTCTCTCTGTTTTCAAACTTGGCATTTCAAAATCTGTGCATTTGACAACACATCCTGCTTTTCAGAAAACAGTTCCTAACTTTTTCCCCTCTCCTCACTTAAATTTATCAAGGGGGAAAAACATTTTTGCCTGAAAACAGGTAACACAGCTAGAAACAAAAAGCTGAAATAGCAATGACTAACCAAACATTTTTTTTTTCCCCTACACTATTACAAAGAAAAAGCCCTTACCTGCTAAACTCCCATTCTCCTGCAAACTAACCCTTACTCTAATGATCCACAAAGTGCCTCCCACAAAAGAAATACTTTGTCACTCACTTCTTTCTGTATAAATGAAAATAATTGCTAGCCCAACTGCAGTTTGAACATAATTAGTTTTCATTTATTATCTATCCCACTTTCAGCTGTGCTACTTATCAAACCCAGAGCCTTCTACTTCGCTAAATTGCTATGTTCTCATTGGCCCTTACAGTTGCAGAGAGTAATCATCCTGTATCCTAGAAACAGCGTTTAAGGCAGGGCTAAAGCAAACCACAGGCACTGACACTGTGATCTAGAAGGGCCAACACTGGAGCTGTTACATTTTCTTGTATGACAGTAGAGCTTCTTATGAGCCCAATACTGCACCTTAGGCAGAATGTAATCATTTTATTGCAACTGTTCCACATGTAGCTCCCACGCCAAAGATTAACAGGAGAGACTCAGTTTGGAAAGCTCTGCTATACCTCAAGTGCTTGCAGTTGTGCTCTGCAGACTGTCCTCATGTAAAAGTTGAATTTCCATCTTTTATGATGATTTAGGAACTTCACTGAGGTTGAGTCTCACCTTCAACCCAGGCCTGCGGGCATAACTTTTTCTGCCATCCTTCCAACTTAGCATAGCATGAGAGAAGGAACACAGCAGCAGAGTGGGAATTAACAGCCTCTGAAATGTCATGTTTCCATTTGAGAAGAAAAAGCAGCTAACAGCTGAAGATGACTTTAATTGCAATATCATGTAGTAGCCAAGATGATAATCACTGTAGCGCTGGTTTGACACAGAAGCCCACAGCAAAGTTTATTTAATATAAATGACTGAACATCTTAGGTCAGGAAGACAAACAAGGGAAGAGATTTTTTTTAAAAGCATCCAACTTGAATTAATTCATTAATGAGAAACTAGAGAAGATTTTCCTTTACTCTTTATACACCACGAGATTCCTACAATGCCATAAAATGAGTTTACAATGTGAAACCTAATACACAGGTAGACACTGGATTTCAAAACAATGCTAGTGCTTTACTTTTTAGTTGTCACATAGCTGTGAAAATTAGAGACACTTACTAAGACAGCACAGGATAACAATGGCTTACCTGAGACTGATTCTACTCTCCTCCTGTTACAAAACCCCATCATCACATAATTCTTAACTTTGTAGCATAATTGCTGTCAGTCTATACTGGCTGTCCCTGTGCAGGTGTTGGCAGTGGGGGCTACAGGCACCTGTGAGAGGAAAGCACTAGGCTACCCTGTGCTAGATGCAGGCAGTTTTAGCTGGTTCTGGATGCTTTTCCTGCCTCCACATACACCTACTGCTTGTGGAGTTGGTGCAGCTGCAAGTGTCTTACTCTGGGAAAAAGTTTAGATGACAGGACCAAGGAAAGCATTGTATTTCCTTTGTAAAGTCTGAAGTAATTTTTTTTCCTGACTGAACAAACCTCCAGCTCTTACCTCAGTCCCATCATCTTCTCAGTCTTCTGGCACTGAATAAATTTTTTAGTGATGAAAAATACTGCAAACACTATCACTTATACATAGGCTGCATCTGCAAAATGCAGAAAATAATCACTTGTCTGGTTTTCATCCTAGATGGTAGGGGGTAAAAAGTTATGGAGTTCTTATTGATCTTGGTGTTCAGCTTAAAATTTGTACTTTGGTTCCAACTGGGGTGGATTAAAGGCAAAGAGACTTCCTTAGCTGTCAACTGCAGCCTTGACTGTGAATATAGTGTATTTGTAGGGCTGTTTGTGTCGTGGTTTTCTTCCGTTTATGTGGAAGTGGCAGTATTTAAATGGGGTTACTCAATAATCATTGTGTTGTGTATGTGGTTACAATTAAGGGTGATGATCTAGAAACACAGCATTCACTACTGGGTTTTCCCAACAAGAAGCCTTTGCTGCAAAGTAGGCTATTAATCTTCTAACAGACCAGGTAAAAAAACAAACAGGTGTTCAATGACATACAGATTGGTGGCATCAGTACTGGAACATCTTGCTTTATAGCATAGTGGTACCAATATGGAGAAAAGAATGCATTTGCACTTTTCCATCCAAAGCACACCGACACCTTTATAAATAACTTTTGCTTCTCAGGACAACTCTTCGTGTATCATGAAAACTAACATTAGAATCTGTTTATCTGAGTAGAAAATGCAGCCTAAAAATAGTTACAAACCATCTGCATCTGTGAGCTAAGTCATATACAACTTCAAAATCTATATTCCTGCTTTTTCTCTCTGAAATAGACTAAAACAAAAGAACACCACCTTTATAGATTAAATGTGTTAAGTGATTCAAAAAAGTTAACTTTCTGCTTAAGATACATTCTGCTGTCGAATGACTATTAACTATTTCACAGGTTCAGTATTCCTAAGGTTGGAAGGGACCTCAAAGATCATCAAGTCCAACCTGTCGCCACAGACCTCATGACTAGAGTTGGGAGGACACTACTGCCCACTGCAGGCTTTGAACTCACAACCTTCCCATTAAGGGTCTGATGCACTACCAACTGAGCCACTTGAAGGACTTAAACCAAGCATAACATAAGTATGGGGGGGAAGCATCAGCCTGGAGAATTATCACCTCAGTAAATGTATAACTACTGCTCTCAGTCAGATAGTTTGCATGGAAATCAAGGTAATTTCAGTAGACAGAAGTTTTCAAGCGCTCCTCGTAAAATGAGTTAACAATTCAACATTTTACTTTTTCAAGAAAAGTGCAAAATACTATTTCTACAAAGTCAGTTTCTACATCAGTTTTACATTCAGCATTCTCCTGCACCCAAACACAGACACAAGGCCTATTACAGGTTGTAAGAAAAATAACCCAATGGCCTGAGAAGGGAGGAGATGATCACAAGCCCTGAATGTGAACATCTGTGAAGTACAAGTTACTACTTAAGCATGTGTGGTGCAGAAAGTCTCTGTGTATTTAAGCATTTCAAGGAATCTCCCTGTATTGATGGGAGGGCCCTGAATTGATGATTCTTTGCATTCCATTGTCAAGCCAGTGGTGCACTGCTATTGCACTATCCAAACTAGTAAAGCTTTGTCAGTGCAACAAGGAGAGGGTTTGCTCCGTTCTACTAGGAAAAGCATCTTCATTTTCCTCTACTATTACTTTCAGTTATGCCAAGAGATCTGCTGCTCTGGTTTCCTTTAGGGAGAAAGTGCTTAAGTTGGCTCTTTTTTAGAAGAGTAAACTTGCAGGTAAATTATTTAAGGCTCCACGTTATTTTTCGGTAACCTAAGTGCATTTTCTTCTGTCAGAAGGGGTCAGCAGAGGTCAGCGCAGCAGGTGCAGGGTCTGCCAGTCTTTTGCAAATTTCAGGACGTTATTAAAATTTATTTTTAAAAGGTTAAGATTTTTCCTTCTGCTTTCCCTGTCTAAATAATGGAATAAGCTGAAATGCCACTCTGTTAGAAACGCTGCCAAGTTCATAGCATTTGAGAACAAACTGTCCAAGCTTTGACGTCTAATCAACGTCACTAATATACTTAAATACAAGGAAGAAACAACTGATTTCAAGAATTCAATCCTCTCTGGGTTTATACACAGATTACACTATGTCCAATAAGGAACTGGAAGTTATTCTTGTGCTAAAAAGGACTAGGAGTGGATTTTTATACATTTAACACTGACTGGAAGATTTTTAAAGTGCATATGCAGCAGCAGTCCTGCTTTCTGAAATCGTTTTATAAACAGGTCACCAACACAATAGTAGCTTGATAGGAATTAAACACATGCATATCCTTTAAATGATGGATGTTGAAACAGATTTGTACAGCACAGTAACTGTGCTCACACAAACTCCCTATCTGTTCAAGGCCTCAAGCAGTCTGTTCCAGGCCAAGGAGTTTAAGGACACGAGCAAACGTCTCTTAAGTTTCAGCTGATTAATGTTGTTTTCCCACAGTATTTGTCACCTGTAACAGATATCCACATGCTCAACTTGCAGGTAAACTTCTTCTGCAGTGCATTTGAAATGAAGTTAGGCAGATAAAGCCTTTTTCAGTGCATGCTGTTAGACATTAATAAGGCTGCTATTTAGTAAGCATTCCTCTGAATCTGAATATCAAAATTCAGAACTAGGCTTATGGTCCAAATTAAGCTTCAAAACACGAGGATATATACAGTAGGTAAACTTCCCTAGCAAAAACAATAATTGTTGTTTTACATTCTAATGAGATATCAGCAAGCTTTGCTTCCAAAAATGTTTACCATATTTGTTCAAAATTACTTTACACAGCTTAGAAAATACAAATTCTGCCCTTAATACTCAAAGGCTGTAGCACAAAGCTTTGTAACAGCAAAACAAAACTCATCCATCTACAGCTTGATTCTCTCTCCCCCCCCAAAAAAAAAAAACACCAACCCTGTGATGAAAAAATCTTTTGTCTCCCATACTATTTCATGTCACAGAAGAAATTAAAGATACTCCTCAACACCAGAAAGAAAAGCATTGTTCCAACAGGCATTGACAAGAACAGTTCATTTAGAAAGAACAACCAAACCTACTGATGCAAAAGAAAACATAAAATAAAGAATGCAATTAAAAGAAATAGTAAGAGACTATTTGTGTATTATACACATACTGTGTAACTACACTGACCTAATTGTCACTGCTCACTGGAGGGGGGTTCAACAAGATGACCTTTGAGGGTCTCTTCCAACACAATGTATTCTATGATTCTACATAAAAGTGACTTTGGAAACTAACCACTATTTTTCTTGTTAATAAACATTGTTCAACTAGACAATGTGACTACAGTGAGAGAGTACCTGGCATCATCCCTCTGGATGGAAAGTAGAGGATGGTGGCCTTAGAGTTGAAGGCTCAGAGTGCTGCAGGGCATTCCAGGCAGGACTTTCAGAAAAGAAAAATCACTTTTCACTGCTCACCTAAATTGATTATATCTGAGGCCCTCTGGAATGGAGGCTGGGTTTTTTCTCCACTTTGTTTTTTAGTTCAGAAGCTGTTGATCATTGCAGAAGTCAGATTTTCTTGTGTCTGTTACATACTATAGCCTGCATCAATTTCAGTGTGGCAATGGAGACCACATGGTTGACCTTGGGAAAAAAAATGGACAGAAATAAAGGATATATTTACAGTGCACAAATATCCTTATTTTGTTGGCATCTGGAGAAAAATCAGCATATCTGCTGTGTATTTACACTATCAAGGTGGTTAGGGTTTCATTACTGGAATCTGACTCAGTACATGCCAAATCCAGGGCAATATTTAACATCAAAGCCTGGACTTCAGGCTCAGAAGGAGTTCTAAGTTTTATGTCACTACTGACTCCATCTCCTTCTTCATTTGTCTCTAGAGCCAGTAAAATATTCATCCTAACTTCAGCACATGGCTCAGAGGGTCTGCTTGAACTGGAACAGTTGTCCCTAAATGATTTATTTATAATCCCTACCATTCTATGCTTCTACAACCCCTGGACGTCTCCAGTTCAATCTCCTGCCTCAGGCAGGTCCAGTTAGTTCAGGTTCCTCAGGTTCCAGTTGAGCTATGAATGTATCCCAGAATGGAGATAACACAGCTTCTGTCAGTTCTTGTTCCAGTGTTTGACCACTATTATGAGCAAAAAAAAAATATAATTATTCTTGTCTTACATTTGTTTGTAATTTCCAGCTTTCTAGCATGTCCATTATCTCCGTATCCCTTTCAAGAAAGTCTGGCCTCACTTTTTGTCTACCCTCCCAGTAGGTAGTTGTATGTCTTGATTGCCAGAAACATCATGATCCAAAGAAGGTTTTACAGTAAATCTTCTGAGGTTTCAGTATGATGGAAAGTTAATATTAGAAGTTAGTGGTTGACTGCAATGTTTGAAAACAAATGGTAATAAAAAAGAACAGAATTGTTAGCCCCTCCCACCTCACTTTGGATATAGAGTGGGCATCCTTTTGCCATCTGCTTATCTGCAGAGGTCCAATGTGCTACTTAGTTCAGAGATACACAGAATTTCGTCTTCAGTTCCAACCCCATGCCTGCTTCTGGGAAATAAAAATACAGTTTCTCAGACTATCTTTGCAAGTGTCTTTACTCACTAGAGCTTAAAGAATTTAGGAACAGCCATCTTTCCTTTACTCAATCAGTAAAATGAAGCCTAAGAAACGAGAATGACCCTAGTTATTAAAACATGAAAAAGAGAGAGAGGCACCTGATGTTCTTAGGGCTAGAAAATGCTTTATCCTACACTGTTACACAGATATTTTGAGTCAAAGGGCATGCGATGGTGGACTTGCTGTAGTACCAATAAAATCACTCCATTAGTTCTACAGTTTTATGTAACCACTTGATCCACTTCAGTGACTGCAATGGTCTGGTGGGATAAGGCTCTGACTAAGGTTAGCAATCACTTTATTTTGTCAAGTCACTCTGCAGCTAGCTGCTTGTATCACTTCACTCAAACATGCTCTATGGTATCTAGTGAGAGAGTCAGAAGAATTCAGGACCCTTAAATGCCCTATTTCTTGAAACTGAGTTTCTCAATCCAGAGTAAAATCTTTCCTCTTTCCCATAATCCTGATTTTAGGAAACACCTGTGTCTGCATCTACACAATTGTGTCTTGATTCCAAAGACCACCACCATCAGACCCTGGGATCTTTTGTTAGTACAGCAGCCTGATATCTTTCATAAAATCCAATTGTGATGTAAAAGCACACAGTCTAAAAGGAGGAACTACAGGGAAGAGACATTGCAAGTAATCGGGCTGACCCTTCACTTTCTTGCTGAAAAAGTAGAGGTTTTGTCCTAGTGACTTGCTAAAATCTGAATTTAGACATTAAAGGCTAGATTTTTTTTTCAAGTATTAGGCATATAAAGGGGTGGATAAATGTTCCATAAGCACATCTGAAAATCACACTGAAAGTCTATCTGCAAGTCCTTTCAATATAATGAAAGATGCTGTTTTCATCATACTTAAGCACTTGAACATATCTGAAAAGCATATACTTTTATTTATCAATTCTGATTCACAACGATCATAGCCAAAATGTGAAATAAGTCGATAACACAAGTGCTGCTCTTTATTGGTCTATCCCTTTTATATCCTTGCAAACTCAACAGGAATTACCCTTTTGAACTTTTTGTAGGAGTACAATGTGCTTATATAAAGGCTGGAGTTTTTTTATGTAGTAGTTCCAGTCCTCTAGCACAATAAATGCATCTCATGACTCTTCTTTTGTGTGCCTATGGAAAACACAGTGAAAGGAGGTACAGTGACTTGCAAAAACAATAATTTTCTTTTATTTTCTGTTACTTTTAAAACTGGAAGTAGAATTCTCAATAGGACTTTGAGAATCTTACTAGGCGCCAGCATAGAGACAAGGAGCAGACTATTGGTTGTTTTTTTTTCTAATTAAACATAAACACACCATATTCTTAACAAGATTAAGTTTTCCAAGAACAATGCCCCCCCTCCCTCTGGAAACCCTGATATTTAAAGACAGAAAACTCAAACACCCAAGGTGCAGATTCTCTTCTGAAATATCTCATAGTTTTCAACTGAAAGCCAACACTTCAGCATTTCCGTTAATCAAGTCACTTACGCTGTTCAATAAAAGGTCAATGAGACAGCTCTATCTACCTGTTCCTTTCTGAAGGCAGAGTTGTGAGTTTAGAATTCTTAAGGAGATGCTCTGTTTGCAAGATTAAATTACTTAGAGATTCTAATACACGGGACACTTAGCAATAGTAATACCTGTCAGTTCACAATAAAATGAACATTGGTTAAAAAGGAAAACACCAACAATTAGGTTTGAAGTATTTCAAACTAACTGCAAAAAATAGACTAGAAGACCTACTTCTCTTGAATCCTGTTTTTCTTTCTTAGGAAGTTAATTTTAGTGTTGTCAGCAACACTATTGTTGGGGTAGAATTAAAAGGTGGGGGGAAGGGGGAAATTCTGGTGAAAAGCAAAGCTGTGTATTTTAGTGACGTCCCTCTGTTTTAAATGACCATCCATATGTATGTTCCAGGCTCCTGTTAGGTTTTGTATAATCATCTAAAAGAACAACAATATTCCAGCATTTGATAATGAGAGCACTGTCTCAGAAGAGGCTCTCCCCAGAAAGCGCTGCCCAGATCTTGCTCAGTGCTGCATGAAGCAAAGCTGATACTGGGAGAAGAAAGAGAACAATTTCAGCTGTTTTAATCTTGCAGAGTCCCATGCCTTTTGATCTTCTCTTTGTTCTCTCTTTGTGAAGCATAACTTACTCTGGCTGCAATTTATTTAGTTCAAAGTTTGCTTATCTCTGCTGAGCAATAACATAACATAGGGTGAAGTTCCTCTGCAACCATGCCAAAGACAGCATTTGTGTTTCTTTCCCTTGTATATTCTGAATGTCAAATCACCTGTTAGGTGTCTTTTTAAAGTCAACATCTGAACCTCTAATTGTAGAATGTTTGTTTAGTGAGTAGAACACACTTCTCAGATAACCTTTTGCTTCAGACTTTGTTTTGAGGCTGTGAAAGACAGTTCCACAGCATATACTACAGCTTTTAGGGTAACTTATCATACAGTTTACATAAGAAATAGGCAAATCTCATAGAAATTGATCATTACTGAAACTCCCAGGGGCATTTATTTTCTTATATAAGCAGAGAAATTTTCTTATCTTTTAGTTTTCTGTTCTAAAGCTGCACATCTTGAAGGTCATTTACAACCTGGTTAATTCTGTATTCTGGAGAAGTTATCAAGCATTTCCCTACCTAACCGGGGGGCCACCAGGCCCCCCGGCCTTTGTTGTCACCACCACCATCACCCAGTGTGCACCATAGGGACTCACCAGCGATGAGAGGAGGATCCTCAGCCCAGATGGGCTCAGCTTGGGGCTTCTGCCTGTCCTGGAGGGGATTAAAAAAGGGAGTGGGTGGGGAGGACCAAGTGGCTACACCTGGGGTGGGAGGAGACTCCAACAGAGCCCAGGTGCTCTGGGACTTGAGTAGAAAATGAAGAAAAATGGGACAGCTGAGGGACTTTTAGGATGTCAGGTAGTGACAGGACTAGGGGGAATGGCAAAAGTAACAGAAATGGGTAGATTCAGATTGGATGTTAGGAAGAAATTCTTCACCATGAGGGTGGTGAGACACTGGAACGGTTTGCCTAGGGAGGTGGTGGAAGCCTCATCCCTGGGAGTTTTTAAGGCCAGGCTGCATGTGGCTCTGAGCAACCTGATCTAATGTGAGGTGTCCCTGCCCATGGCAGGGGGATTGGAACTGGATGATCCTTGAGGTCCCCTCCAACCCTAACATTTCTATGATTCTAAAACAATTTTGCATTTTAGGCTGGATGTTAGGAAGAAATTCTTCACAGAGACTGTTGGAATGTGCTGCCCAGGGAGGTGGTGGAGTCACCATCCCTGGAAGTGTTTAAAATAAGACTGGATGAGGCACTTAGTGCCATGGCTCAGTTGCTTAGATGGTGTTGGGTGATAGGTTGGACTTGATGACATTGAAGGTCTTTTCCAACTTGGTTAATTCTGTGATTCTGTGTCGAAGAGAAAGAATAACACTCTGCATGGTATCCGGCTACTAGCACAGCAGACTCTTGTTTGTGTGTAGTATATTTGACTCCTGCCACTGCACACTGCAGTGAAAAAAAAAAAACCAAACGATGGTGATATATTACAAACCTTCTGTTTTCCACACCTTTGAGAAACATGAAATCAGATGGAGTAAATACTGGTTTATACTCTCAGAAAAGGAGCAGAAACAGACAGAGGCCCCACTGCAAGTAATAAGGAAAGAACTGGCAGGTGCAGACTGTTGAAAAGTAACTGGGAAAGAGACTGACAAGGTAGTGGAAAATATTAGAAGCACCTGATGGAGTGGACCTGATGAGCAGAGCCATTTTCTACAGAAAGGTAATAGAATATATTCAGCCAGCAGCTTGATATCTTAGAAACCTGCTTCAGAATGGAGATCAGTCAGTAATATTGCCTATTTGGTCAGGTATGGCATAGAGAAAGAGGTGGACCATAGCTAGCATTCCCTTACCACACACTAGAGAAAACACAGATGTGATCAGAGCTTTCAGCTGCCTCAAACTATCACAAATCCCCAATTTCTGTGCAAAGCAAATCTCATCAGAAACACAATACTGAACTGGAATATGTATATCATTTTAAATATTGAAATGGAATCTGTATGTAATTTTAGATACATCTATTGCCATTGTATAGCTTTAATTAAAGGTGCTTAATCATAACTAAATCTCCAAGACCACAAAAATTTAGTCAAAATCCAAAACTTTGAATAACAGCTTTAACTGACAGCTTTAAATGTAGCATACAAATAAAAAGATTGCTGGATATACTCAAGTACATGTATATAAAAAAATATATACTCAAAACCTGGACTCTCTGAGACATCCTCTGCACATATTGCTTGCATAGTTGGTTTTTCAAAGTCAGTATAGAGGACCTTCACAAAGATCAATACATCCAGGGTTATGGTACAAACCTGAAGACAACCCAATACATTTATCTTCATTTATGCATATACATGTTTAGAATTTTTCCTTTGAATTTTCTTGTTAAAATTCTAGTTGTAGTTTTGAGCTGAGAACACCTTTGCTATCTGACTAGATCCATTTTTGATCTTGTCACAGAGCTGATGCAGAAAAAAAAGGTAGAATTATGCAGGGGACGCATGGAGGTTAAACAAAAAGAGAATCAGAACAGCAGTGCTAGCCTCTCACAATTCAGAGAAATCTCTATCTGGATTCTGGTGAATACCAAAAGCATTTGGAAACTCAACAGCAGCGATAGGGAAGGACTCCTATGAAACCAAAATACGTTCCTGCCAGTTCATAAAGTCTTCTAGTCATGTATCAAGGGTGAAAAGACTAATCTATTATGTTAGTCATTCATTTAGAGGTAGGTAATAGGGAAAGATCCTCAGGGACTAGTAGACATTTTCTAATAAGTGACTTGCTACTCTTTAGTAGATTCGGTCCCATAGGACACACATTTCTGAAGTCTCAACATATTTTCCCAAGTGCCAAGAATTGCAATAACAATAAAGTTCTGTATAATTCCTGTCCCTGAAGTTTAAAAAGAGCAGTGTAAATCCTTGCAGCCATGAAAGAAGAAAACAAGTACAAAGGAAGTGTTTCTACCCAAGGTATAAAAGGTTAATTGCAGGTTTTATTTGAAGATACATTATATTTTAGAGGTGAGACTATAAAGAATGAAGTTTTAATTATGTCAGAAGGCAAAACTTTGAGATCATTCTGCCTCTTTGTCAGGAAGCCATAATGTGAACTAATAAATGAACACTTTGCAATTAAATAGCAATTACATACCAAAGTATGTACAATATTTAGTGGTTTGTTGGTGTGGTTTTTTTCATTTACAGTTCTGTGGGACCTTTTAAGGTGAACAACTCTTTGAATGTCGTGTGGACAGCTGTGACAAGTTCAATTAGAGGTGTTGATTAAATACAACAGAAAGACAAAGATTTCAGATCAATATAAGTTCAAATCCTAATATCAAATCCTGAATTTTAGGAACCTAGAAAATGTCTATTCATGTGCTTCCTGGAATCAACTCTGACTCACTTCTAGGTTTAGCCTTGAGTCAGCTTTCTCTTGCAAAGATGTTTTGACAATTTCAAAAGAACAATGCAAGCACTTTTGCATTGTTCAAAAAGTAATTGAAAAAAAAAAAAACCAACACAATCTTTTAAAAGACTATAATTAATTTTCAGATTTGTTTGCTAGTCCCAGTGAAGGTCATAAAGATAATTTGACATGTGGGCCAAGATAATTCAGTTGAAGAGCTGGTTTCATTTGAATGCATTCTTTTCTTTTTAGTTTCTGTCAAAGACAGCCTACTCTGAGGGCAATTTAGCTTCCTAAATTTTCTGTACACTTAAGCTAAGTCTCGTCAAGAAAGGCATCTGCAAAGATTCCAAACTATTTTCTTTCATATAATTCAATTTGAGTATCCTATGCAAGGATTAAGTTCTTGGAACTTAATCACATTGTTAGTGCTATCACTATGGACGTACCTATAGCTGTTTGTAAACTCTCTACATCCCAGAGTGTTTGTATTGAAATCCAGTGATCTTGGCATTAACAAAAGATATCTTGTCAAACTATGGCCTTTTTAGCTACTTGACTAGGACAGTTTCAGAATTAAACATCCAGAAACAGAACATATAGAAAAAGCAAAAGAAGTATCTTCATGAGAATGTTTTGGTTTTCTAGTAAATCTTTAATGAATTTGTGAAATCATCATCATCTATAATTCAGAGGAGCATTTCCAACAAGTGCAGCTTTTCTCTTTCTATATATCACATATTTGCTATTCCACTTGGACCAGCTATTGGTACATTTATAGTGAATAACAACAGCTCTCCAAAACTACAGTAATGCTTACTACATATAAGAGTTGATTCTTTCTACTATTCCCAGTCTAATAGTACCTTAGATTTCATCTGGACTAATAGATCCATGTTTCCTTACAGGATTGAATTGTGGCAACAAAAGAGAAGGTTTTTTGGTTGGTTGTTTGGTTTTTAATTCCCTGTGGTACAGAGACATTTCTTGGCTAGAATAAGTGAGTATTGTGCTGTGTTTTCATGTCAATGTTTTATGCATGCCCAGAAAGTGCTGATAAAGCATTTCTATATATTTAGAGAGGAAAAGCACTCAAAAATTTATTTCTATAGATCTTAAATTTATCTTTCTTGAATCTAATTAACTCTTGAAACATATGAAGGCATTTAATATGAATGAAAGAGATACATGTGCTCTAGTTTTAAACCCAGATACAGAGCAGGCAACTATCAGACTATTTATTGTATGTTTAATAGATTTTCTAGTTTACTTGTTACACTTGCATTAATTTTTCCCATATCTTCTTCCTGTGTAAAAACTGCCAGGCAAGCAGTGTCCTAGCATTGTTAAGTGGAAACCTTTGAACCAAGCAACATTGTCCTGTTCTTGAAGGACTCAGATTTCCATACCTATGTCTAACAAATTAGACCTCATAAAAGGCAATGCAATAAATGCACTTTCAAGATGCCTTTTATGCTTTATAACTTTGATATTCTAATAAAATCAGATCCTTCCAAGGGGCACAGGACTGTCAAATTCATATGTTCAAGCATTTATTTATTTCTATCGTATACCTACATGCTTAGTTTCTGGGGCTTTTTATTAATTTATGTATTTTGACACTGCAAAAATGTTAACATTCTTAAACAACAATTTGATATAGAACCACATCTCTATCACTCATAATACTTCTTAGATAGAGGGCTGAAAGACAGTCACGAGTAGCCTGAACTAGCTTGCCTCTGTTGGTAAACCCAGTTTGAACTGAAATAAACAGAGAACAAAGACACCCAGCTGAGAGCAGAATGCTACCATCTTATAGGTCTTCCTGTAGTTACAACTTAGGTAGCAACTTAAGCCCTCAAAGCAGAACAGTTGTGTTGACTTATGCGGTAAACACCATCCATGTTAATTAAAGGTGCATGATGTAAAGCAGATCTGTACTCTTGGTCTGAATGTTTCTCTCTACACTTAGTCTGCAAAGCAAATTTGAAATAAGATTAAATTTAGCTAGGATGCATGCTAGTTTAAGAGTCAAGCTATCACAGCCTCTCTCTGTTGTTATTGGAGACAGCTAGCTCCACAAGTGGAAAAACCCATCTGAGATGTGCATCTGGAAGTGATTCTCACTTTTTACTGAGGTAATGTGGAGAGTAGTTTCCTAAATTACAGAACTTACAAGCGTTAGTTAATAAGAATCTTAAATTGAAGAGGATGGGGTTCAGTATCTAAACTCCACTTCTATATCTTGAGTTGATTTTTAATGAAAAATAGAGGCTATGTCCTATGAATGCATGTACCAATTCCTTTTTGGTGGTAACATTTGCAAGCATCCTACATTTTGTCTTCTGGACATCTTTTGCTTCCTGTTCTAGAAGAAGGTACTCTCCACGCACTGATGAGTTTTATCATGGTGCATCTGCTGACATTTATCTACGTCAGATAGAGGATACTTTCTATGCCGTATATCCATTCACCTGCATCTGACTAAACCTGCTGTAAATATAGCATTGCACTTACATCATTTATGAGAAAGAATACTGAGTGCACAAAGGTTACGAGGCCATCATGGAAAAACCATGTGTAAGAAGTGGAGGAAAAAGGGGGAGGGAAATGTCATACAAAAACTTGAGTCTATTCTTAGAGTTAAGACTCTTCTCTGGAGAAACATTACAGCAAATCAATATTTCATGAAAGATGCTAAAAAGACAACACATCGTACTGCATTGAATGAATGCTATGAATAATGCTGTTACCATGCCTGCTCTGTTCACTGGTTCAGTGCTGCCTTCTGCAGTGAGCTGCTTTGCAGCACCACTTTTTTTTCTACCTAAGGCAATGATTCAGAGACACTTCCTAAAATAAAAGACTAGACATCAAAGTTTGCAATGACCAGGCAATATACATACATAGGCAGCTATAGTTATCATATGATTTATTAAATCACCTAGGAATTGATCTTTTAATCTCACACTGTCATAATTCAACTTATTTATCATGTTTTTCAGACAAAAGATATTCATTAATGTTTTAAAGTTCAGGAAAAAAACAGGTGTGCATGGTGTCTCTCAAGCATGCATAGAGCACAAAAAGACTACACCTATAACAAAAACCAATACATCAATTCAGAAGGCTATTCATCTGCCATGTTCATAATGTAAGACCTCAAGAATTGAACTTTTTATTGAACTGTGGATAAATTCAACCTACTTGGTAATGTATTTTAAGTAAATAATTGGAATATTGCCTTTTGTGTCTCCCTATGAGGAGAGGCTGAGGGAGCTGGGATTGTTTAGCCTGGAGAAGAGGAGGCTCAGGGGTGACCTCATTGCCCTCTACAACTACCTGAGGGGTGTTTGTGGCCAGGAAGGGGTTGGTCTCTTCTCCCAGGCAACCGGCACCAGGACAAGGGGACACAGTCTCCAGCTGCGCCAGGGGAGGTTTAGACTCAAAGTGAGGAGGAAGTTCTTCACCGAGCGAGTCATTCGTCATTGGAACAGGTTGCCCAGGGAGGTGGTTGAGTCACCATCCCTGGAGGTGTTCAAGAGGAGACTGGACGTGGCACTTGGTGCCATGGTCTAGATACTGTGTCATGGGGTCTGTGTTGATAGGTTGGACTCGATGATCCTCGAGGTCCTTTCCAACCTAAGTTATACTGTGATACTGTGTGATACTGTGTGTGATTAGCCTTAAAAAAAAAAATATGGAAAATTTCTATTCACTCCATATTTTATATCACCTAAAAATCAAGTTAAAATTGAAATAAAGGCAATTCATCAAACATACACTCTCACTAGGTTGTGCACAAATCACCATGTCAATAATGTCATTTTCTCTTGTTTGTTCTCAGTACTAGCCCTTTTTGTACACCTTTTGGAGTTGGTGCAGTGACATGGATTAAAACTCAGTTTAAGCCAAATATTGGGCCATTGCATACAACTGCACAGAACAGCTCCAGTGGTGCCTCATACATTTTTATGGATTCATTTCCAATTAGAAACAGACCCTGACCTTCAAAGGGTGGTACAACTTCAAACCTCTTCTTTGAATGGAAAATATGGAGGATATGTAGAGCTCATGGCAATAGAGATAAAGAAGAAAACAAAATTAACTATCTGCTTCATTGTGTCATCCACAATCAATATTACAGTTTAATTCCAAAAGGAATAAAATTTACTGAAGTACATAAAAATACAGACTTTTTTTTTTTCATAAATGATAATATCACTTTAAAACTTTTCCTCTAGTTATCAGAAATATGTGACAAAAGTACAAAATATTGGGCCACTACTAAACAAGAATTTAAGAGAATTAAGACTGTAAAGGGTGGAAAAAAATGACATTACCAAACATTAATCTGGAGGAACAAATCTGGGATTATATAATTACAAAAATGAGCTTAAAAGAAAACTAAACAGGGAAATCATGATTAAACAGGAAATAATTGGTTATATGAAAACTAATGCAGAAAGATTTAGCTTGATTAGGGCTTGAAGTATTGCATAAGATTTTCTGAAGATGAGTTACCTGCATTCTTCATTTCTTTCCTTTTAAAACAAGCAACAAAATTTCTGTTACCTTTGTAACCACCCTTTGTTCATATACATGAAAACACTTTAAAACAGATACCTGGATCATTTGGGGTTTTTGACAAATGAGAGCAGAGGCAGAAGGGGAAGATTATCTGCTATCATAAAAATGTTGCATAGATTCTCTCCAACATCCTATACAGCCAGCATGTCATGTGTCCCCAAGAAAAGAATAGTCACTAGAAAGAATACAACGCATGTTGCTCTGTTTTCCAATAACTTCAATGAAACTTGAAAGCTGGGAAAGGAGATAGAAATAGAAATTAGGTTTCCTAAATTCAAGTCCAGCCTATTAAGACAATACAATTCATAAAGGGGCTAAAAGAGGTTTGTTCCAAGCCAGGTAAGAAGACAGTTTTAGCGAAGACATACATGGATATGTTTTCTTGAAGTAGGTATCCAGACTGTAAGCTCTTATGCTACCAATATGTTTTTGACAAAATATGTAGAAAAGCTCTTCTATTTAGTTTTATTTCAAGAATGCTCTCACATATTTGGGGTTTAGCATTCTCTTTTATTAAGAATTAGTAATCATTTAGAATTCTAGTTGCCCAATTCACTGCATAAAGCCAAATTTGTTGTTAACTTTGGAAATGAATGAGTGTTTTGACAATGAAAGGTAAAAATCCAAGAGCAGTTGCCTGCTGTAAGTTCAGACTGTGTAATAAATGTAAGGAGATATGGAAGAGTTCAGTCTTCTTTATCAGGACAATAAAATTTGAGGTGACAAATAAGAAACAGGACCTATGTTTAACAGATTTTAAGCAAAGAATGCATTATTGCTTTTTATACATGGAAAGGTGCTGTGTGGGGTTTTGTTTTTCCTTCTTTTAGGTAATTGAATGAACTGGACTAACATTTCCCAAATGGATTCTAGAACTTTAAAATAGTCAGACTTGGGGTTCATTCTGACTTAGGAAACATTTGCAAATGATACCAAGCCCTGCTGACAAAAATTTGGGACAAAAAATAAACAAAAGCAACATCACAGTATCAGAGTATTGCAGTATAACTAAGGTTGGAAGAGACCTCGAGGATCATCGAGTCCAACCTATAAACACAGACCCCATGACTAGACCATGGCACCAAGTGCCACGTCCAATCTCCTCTCGAACGCCTCCAGGGACGGCAACTCCACCACCTCCCTGGGCAGCACATTCCAATGATGAACGACTCGCTCGGTGAAGAACTTTCTCCTCACGTCGAGTCTAAACCTCCCCTGGTGCAGCTTAAGACTGTGTCCCCTTGTTCTGGGAGAAGCCTGGGAGAAGAGACCAACCCCTTCCTGGCTACAACCTCTTTTCAGGTAGTTGTAGAGAGCAATGAGGTCACCCCTGAGCCTCCTCTTCTCCAGGCTAAACAATCCTAGCTCCCTCAGCCTCTCCTCATAGGGCTTGTGCTCAGGGCCTCTCCCCAGCCTTGTTGCCCTTCTCTGGACACATTCAAGTGTCTCGATGTCCTTCTTAAACTGAGGGGCCCAAAACTGGACACAGTACTCAAGGTGCAGCCTAACCAAAGCAGAGTACAGGGGCACAATGACTTCCCTGCTCCTGCTGGCCACACTATTCCCAATGCAGGCCAGGATGCCATTGGCCCTCTTGGCCATCTGAGCACCCTGCTGGCTCATATTCAGGAGGCTGTCAATCAGCACCCCCAGGTCCCTCTCTGTTTGGGAGCTCTCAGCCACTCTGACCCCAGCCTGTAGCTCTGCATGGGGTTGTCGTAGCCAAAGTGTAGCACTCGGCACTTGGACTTGTTGAGTGCCATCCCAATGGACTCTGCCCATCTGTCCAGTCGGTCGAGGTCCCTCTGCAGAGCCTTTCTACCCTCTAACTGACTAACATCTGCTCCTAACTTGGTGTCATCTGCAAACTTGCTGATGACTGACTCAATCCCCTCATCCAGATCATCAGTGAAGATGTTCAAGAGGACGGGGCCCAGCGCTGATCCCTGGGGGACACCACTGGTGACTGGCTGCCAGCTGGATGTGGCACCATTCACCACCACTCTCTGGGCTCGGCCCTCCAGCCAGTTCTTAACCCAGCACAGAGTGTAGTGGCCCAAGCCACGAGCTGACAGCTTAGCCAGCAGTTTGCTGTGGGGGACGGTGTCAAAGGCCTTGCTGAAGTCCACGTAGACCACATCCACAGGCCTCCCCACATCCACCAGACGGGTCACATATTGTTTTGCTTTCATAAGGAAAGACTTACAATAGCCAAATTCAAACAGCCACAGCCCTGTATGGAAGGTGGTCAGTAACTCTTCATCTTGAAAATGTATGCAAGTCTCACAGATTCCTGGGAGCCAGTGTTGTTCTACCTGTAGTAGTATTGCTGACGCCCTCTGCACTACTTTGCTGTGAGGACACTTGGTGATCTGGTTATTTTCAAGTCATTCCTTGCTGAGCATCTCTCCATGGTGTTTTATCTGAAGCATATGAACCAAATTTAGGCTCAAAACTGATTAGATATTAGGGCATTTCTCTAACTGAACTAATAACTTTTGACTCCCTGATGGAGTCTCTGGCACAGGTACAGCCCCCCACTAGTGCAGTTGGAGTAGTTGATTTTACTGAGTATGGATAATAGAATGAGTCCCCAGACAAAACTCTTTTTTGGAAAAGCAACGTGCACAGTTTATGACATCCAATCATGGAACTGAAACAATAAAAGTGGAACAATGTGACTCAGGTGACCCATTACAACAGCTTGAGTATAAGGTCACATATAATGAATATGCTGAATTTGTGTGTGTAACCCACTGGCTCAGCCTGGCTGATGCAGAATTTTACATTGAAGAAATATAAACACTGTGAGAGCCTTTTATGTACAGGGCAAATAAAGCAAGCCAAGCATTGCCTAATAAATTATTTATTTTGAATTATTTGGCTTCTCTAGCACTAAACATTTTTAAGCAACAAAAAAGACTCAGTCACGGCTTGAGAGAAGAAAAAATAAATAATATGCTGCACGTGGTAGGAAAAAAGTCAAACAATAAAAGCCCTGAGAGAACACTCCAGCCCCATTTCAATTCATAAGGAATCTTGAGGAGACCTCTTGGAAAAAACTTGAATTAAATCTGACTACTGCAGTTCTGTAACACACAGTAAGACATCAGCAGTTATCGCAGCACCTTTCAAGTCCGTGATGAGTTTTCTACCTCTGAGAGCACTGTATTAAAGCTTCAGAGAGGAAATAAACATCTGGCCAACTTCTTCCTGCTGAGTCTTTGGGTCCAGAATATTTCTGACATCCCACATGGGTGACTTTTAGGCCAAATATGAAAGCTTCAAAGAAGTTTAGACCTCCAGACCATATCTTCTATGACCTTCAAGAAAAGTTGCAGGAAATACTGAAAGAAACCCTTAGCTGAAATGCAGTTACATCTTAACAATTTTTCTCTAACCTAAATAGGCACTTCAATATTTCTTTAGAAGTCCATACAATCCTGAATATGTGGAGGAGCTGGCATTGCAATTATTGTTCTGTATTATTAATTGTTATTCTGGAGTTGTTTCTGAAGTTCCTGAATAGTTTCCTTGCAGGACAAATCAGGCCCACAACCCTAGAACATCATTTCAGGAAAATAATTAGAGATTTAGAGATACAGACAAGGGAAAATTACATTTCTGTTGTGGAGAAAACCCACAGACAGAGAACTGTGTTTAAAACAATGACACAATCTGTACTTTTGTATCTCTACAGGAGAGGAGAATGAAGAATTTACCTTTTCTTTCACTACTCAAGGTGACTACCAAATGCTTCAAAGAAAATTTCCCCAACTCTAAGTTGTGCTGAAATGAAAAATAATCCACCTACCAAATGAGCTGACTAGATACAGTCCAGATGGCTCAGATGTATCTAGAATGGTTTCTATTCAAAACCTTTAAAAAAAGGACTAATTTCAGTCTAATTTTCAAATAAATTATATTAGTTGATTTTTTGGTTGGTTTTTTTTCCATAATATTTTGTTATAGAGTAGCTGTTCCAAACATGGAAGTTACTTTGAAATTATAAGAATGGGATGGTGCTGTCCATACTATTTTATCATTTGCCCTAGAAAAGTCTTCATAGTACAGCTGGAACTGTCTTAGAGCTTCACATTCCTGGCACAGGCAATTCTCAGAAAGAGAGATACAATTAGGAAATAAAAATAAACATGCTAGCTAAAGGGTTGTTTATACTATTGATTTTCTATTTAATCCCATATAATGCCTCCTTCACAACGCTAGCAGCCTCTCGAAAGAGCGCTGAAAGTGATATTACCTAGTCTAAGGATGCTTTGATATAGGGTGGCAATAGCTCCAAAGGTTAAAATTTGAGGAAATGTTAGTAAATGTTGCTGCCCACCACATCTGAAAGATTTAAAAATAAAAGATCAGCAAATCAGGGATATTAACAAACGGGCTGGGAGAACTCACAGGGAAAAGAAGCAGCAAATGCCTTTTTTAAAATGAGTAGAATTGGTTGCAAAGGTTTAATTAACTGATAGAGAAAATGTGGGTATGTATTGAGTTCAAATGAAAGTTTTCACAGGAAGAGATTATCCAGCAGTCTCCAGCCTGACATTTAGGGTAGTAAAAAAAAAAATCATTTCAAAGATCTTCTCAGGACAAAACTAGCATTTGATAGTCATTTCCCCTATAGTACTCAAAAGTAAGGACATCTTCCAAGTCCTTTGCTTCATGCTCCATCCAGTTTGTCAGTGTTTTGTACTTCAAGGGTAAAAATGAAAGGAAACCACTGAATATACAGAGTAGAACCCTTTAAAAATAACAATTACAATTTTAAAAGGGGGGTGGGGGTGGGGGTGTGCATATATACAAAAAGGGCAATATTGTTCTGGGAACTGAGTCTGCTAAAATGAAAGCTGCTGGGAGGATGGACATTGCAATGCCATAATGGAGCATATGGCTTCCCCACGAAGCAGCTCTGGGAGAGTGAGAGCAATGATGCACACTGCCCTGTCAAAGCAGCAAGTCAACAGTACCAAGTTCCTATTCCCTATACTGAGCCATTTAGTGGGTTATCAACACTGAAGAAAGCATATACAAACATTTATGTAAGCATTTGAATTCTGGGAATAATAGTGAAATCAGGTCTACTACCTTTAAAGAAAGCATGACGAAAAGGTGATATTTTGTGATGAGATATGTGCTATACAAGTGTTAGTTATAAGAATTCTTGTACTATATTTGAACTAAAGTTAATACCTCTTGCTGCAGAGATATTAACTTTTATAACTTTTACCTGGCAGATTGGAAAAAATAATCATTTAAAAAATAAATATTTAGCTGCTCTGTCTTTATACTTATCTAATAATCAGTGGTGCAATTGCATGAGAATATACTCATCATAGACTCACAAGCTGCTGATATTACTGGCCCATATCCATATACTATATCCATATACTAGGTGAAATTAAGGTTTCCTTTTAACCCAGAAGATGAGAAGGATCAGATTGAGTGGTAATCAATACCTTAAGAGATTTGATATTGGGGAAATTGCAATGCCCTCCTGAACAGAAATGTACAGAGAGCAACCTTCCTAGTCTTGAGCAAATGAATCTAAAATACATATGCCTTTGATATCTAAGCTCTTGAAGGTCATATCTAAAATTAATCTTGACACAGTGAGAGAGTAAAGAGAGGAAAAAGAATCACTCTCATTTCTCCTTTCTTCATGTGCAGTCAAATTGTTTTCACCAGCACAGTCACGTCAGTGGGCATTGCACACACCAGCTGGTATAGCACAGAGATCTTTCTCTAGTGAGGGTGGGAAAGTCTGTTCACTCTGCAGCAGTGGTACTGAAATATAATACACCAGAAAAGATACACTACATTTTGAGTTGTTCCTGAAAGGGGAATCTAAAAACAACAGATTGGGCTGAAGATCTAAGACAGCCATTTAGTACCTGCTACAATACTGAGCAGCTCATGATTGATCTTCCTGTACATAAGGTATATTTTTTCATGTGTGCTGGAAATAAAAACTTCATATTTTAAGTAACAGATATATTAAAAAATTGTATCTTTACAGAGCTGAATATTGTGCTTTTCTCAGTCTCAGTATTTTTCTTAGCCCATATTGATTCCTAGAGATCTTTCTGTTATGAAGTACTGAACCAAGCTAAAAATGTTATATTCCTGCATGTTAAAAACACTAAATTCCTGTCATTCCTGCATGTCTTTACCATGTCAATCTGTATTCTGTATTTAGTTAGTCCATAGTAAGTCAGGCAGTTTTCCTCACAATTGTTTATTACCATTAAAAAAGGATCATCCCTCCATGGAATTATAAAATGACCTTTTGCTTTTCTGCCCTTTCTGCCTCTCTGTGGCTAAAATATCAATTTGTTTTCCTGACTGACAGACACTAATATAGCAGGTAACAGAGATCAATCAACTCTGAAGCATAAAATTTTGTAACTTTAGGCAACCTTGAAAAGATTTTGGTTCTGGTTTTATTTATATTTATTTATTTATTTGGATGAAGTGAAGAAACAGTACTTTCACGGCACAGTGAATAATTATTATGCAATTACATACTCTTAAATTGAAGTATGCCAAAACTTTAACCCAGCCAGCAGCTGAGGCATGAGTCCTAAGATTAAAAACCATGACACTGTTAAGATTATTGAAAACTACATGAAATTAAATAGGAAGATGGAGAATCCCAAGCCAACAAGCACATGGTTTGAAGTAATTGTACTTAAGGAGACCATCAGCCAGATCTTGACAATTCTATTGATTGAAAATACTAAATTAAATCCTGCATTCAAATCTGTCTGGAAATGATCCGAATCTCCGCAAGTCTTTCCGATGCCTGCCAGAAATACAGATGGAAAATAACCTCACGCAGCAGGGTTTTTAAAAGAAATGAGAACACATCTCTTTCAGGATAAGAGAGGACTGGGTAATCTACAATCAGTTCACCTTTTGGTAATTTTCACCCTTAGGGTAATTCTGGTAAGTAGGTGTTCAACAGTATTCCAAATAAAATCAGATTTTGTTTATACAGAGTTGAATGCAGATGAGCCTCTCAAGCTAGAGAGAATGCAGAGCGGCAGCAAGTTCTGACCAATTATTTTTCCAGCACCAGATGAAAGCTGATGACTTTTTTAGAAGTGTTATTTAAAGACTTTTATTTGCTGGGAAAAATTCTGTAATGTGCATATCTACAGCTGTAGCTTTCATTTAACTATCTGAAAATTGTATGTGATCTGGATAGACAGGTTGCTCATTTTGCTTTCCCAGGCCAGCTGTTTACCCATTATGTGTGTGGGAAGTACACTAAATGTTGTTTCAGATGTGAACAGTAGAATATACACTGATTATACTTTTAAAGACTCCACTTATTTATCAACCTTGATGGCAGGTAATGTCGTATTTAAGATTTTAATGATTTCGGTAAGAACTAACTATCAGCTCACAAAACAGATGGCAATATTACTGCCCACCAGATTTAAAAATATCCCAAGAGAATTTAAAACCCACAGCAAGTCTTCTGTAATTAATCCAGTAACTAAAGATTGTACTCTGGGTGTTAATTAACAGCTTCACTTTGAATTAGCTGAGAGAGAGAGGGAAATATAAGTTTGTTATTTCTTTTTTCTTTTTCTTCTTTTTTTTTCCTGTTGTTAATAAGGAATTTAGCATGATGAATCTCAAAAGAAACCTGTGGAGTTCTTTTCACCTTCTTATCCTGCTAAGTATTTATAATTATTAATGAGCTCTGCAAATCCTCACCACTACTTTCTACTGTGACTTGTGTGGGCATTAAGGAAAGATTTAGGTCTATCATAGACATAGTAAGCCTATCAGAAACTGCTTTACAAATTTAAAGGTACATTGCAACACACATTCACAGTATCACAGTATCACAGTATAACTTAGGTTGGAAAGGACCTCGAGGATCATCGAGTCCAACCTATCAACACAGACCCCATGACTAGACCATGGCACCAAGTGCCACATCCAATCTCCTCTTGAACTCCTCCAGGGACAATGACTCAACCACCTTCCTGGGCAACCCGTTCCAATGACGAATGACTCGCTCGGTGAAGAACTTCCTCCTCACCTCGACTCTAAACCTCCCATGGCACAGCTTGAGACTGTTCTCAAAATTCATAAGGAAGGATTTTTCCTGGATTATTATATTGATTTAGCTGCATCAATCCATATGGAGCAAAAGAGATCAGTATTTGGCTCATTGGTTTTCTTCAACTCTAAATTCATTTTTAAATATAAATGGCATCTTATTCTAAATGGCATCTTATTCTTCTTTAAACTAGCAAGTGGCTTCTATAACAGAGAATATTTTTTTCTAATAGAGAATATATTTATTTCCAAAAAATGTTCTCATAAGCAGATAACAATTGCTCTTCTCTTCTGCTAATTAATATCTAAGCATGCGTTGGGAAAGATAGTGCCAGGTCTGTGGTGGTCTATCAATCTTTCAAAGGCTTCAGTGAAGTCAAAGGAAAAATCCACTCCTCTCATGACTGGCTTAGAGTTTTGGATCAGGCTTATGGAGCAACTTGAAGCCTTAAACACTATCATTATTCCAGATTAGTTTCACTCAGTTTTAATCAAATGAAAAAAATAGATCCCAGGTAAGTTAAATATATATATATATATATATGGATTTGTTTGGAATGTTGAATTTATAATCATTAAACACAGTGCTGTTTAGTGAAAAACTCTGAAGTCTTCCACAAATGTATTCAGTGTTCATGGGATCAGCAGAAAGCATCCTGGTGAGACGGCTCCTCATGCTACCCAATGGGCTGACAAGAGCAGAAAGATCTAATGAAAGATAAGATACAGAGGCTTGCCATACAGGCAGATCTGAAATGCTTTTGTAATTCTCTTTTGAATGCCTTTAACCTGTATGAAGAGTTCTGTAGAAAATGGTTCTTCATTTAGTTCTGATATCTCAAGAAACTACAGGGTGCTGTTCAGTGCAGTATGTACATCTTTTGTCAGACTTTAACACCAGGTTTATCTTACCAGTTCCTAGACAGACAGCATGAACTGTTATTCTCAGCTGGATCAAATACCTTTACATTTAATGTAAGATAAATGTGTATCTTTACTTAAAGAGGTGGAAAAATCCCAACTGTAAAACTAAGGGTGTAAAGTAAGATTTTTGAACATCAGCAAGCTGAGTGGGAAAGTGAGGTCCGTGTTATCAAGGACAACACTTTTGTGGGTTTTTGCCTTAGAATCACGCTGAGTATAAGTAAAATCAAAATAATTTTAAAGCTTTTGCAATGAGAAGTTAGCATCCAATGGCTCTAAGCACTCAACAGCATGAGTCCAACGGCATGAGATTGAACACATTCAAGTGCCGGGTTCTGCACATTGGCCACAACAACCCCATGCAGTGCTACAGGCTGGGGTCAGAGTGGCTGGAGAGCAGCCAGGCAGAGAGGGACCTGGGGGTGCTGGTTGATGGTAGGATGAACATGAGCCTGCAGTGTGCACAGGCGGCCAGGAGGTACAATGGCATCCTGGCCTGCATTAAGAACAGTGTGGCCAGCAGGAGCAGGAAGGTCATTCTGCCCCTGTACACTGCACTGGTTAGGCCACACCTCGAGTACTGTGTCCAGTTCTGGGCCCCTCAGTTTAGGAAGGATGTTGACTTGCTGGAACGAGTCCAGAGAAGGGCAACGAAGTTAGTGAGGGGCTTGGAACACAAGCCCTATGAGGAGAGACTGAGGGAGCTGGGGTTGCTCAGCCTGGAGAAGAGGAGACTCAGGGGTAACCTTATTGCTCTCTACAACTACCTGAAGGGAGGTTGTAAACAGGCAGAGGTTGGTCTCTTCTCCCAGGCAGCCAGCACCAGAACAAGAGGACACAGTCTCAGGCTGTGCCAGGGGAAGTTCAGGCTGGAGGTCAGGAGGAAGTTTTACACAGAGGGAGTGATTGCCCATTGGAATGGGCTGCCCGGGGAGGTGGTGGAGTTGCCGTCACTGGAGGTGTTCAGGAGGAGACTTGACAGGGTGCTTGGTTAAATGGGTTAGTTGATTAGGTGGTGTTGGGTGACAGGTTGGACGCGATGATCTTGAAGGTCTCTTCCAACCTGGTTTATTCTATTCTATTCTATTCAACTTGAAAAAAATCTTGATTTATATCTTAATACAAAAATTCTTAATAAGCTACTGTCAGAGCACTTAAACATATATTTAAGAGATTACATTATATAGAGCTGAGCTGATAAGGAAACATCACTCAGAACTACCAAAGAAGTGTCTATAACCTACTGAGAAGAATGGATGGAGAGGATGGAGATTTCCTGCTTGCAGTATGCTATGGAATTGGAGACATATAGTTGAGCCTGTCTGTAAGTGGATTGTCTGTGTAAGCAGAGTTGTCATAGCCAAAAATCTGTGCAGTCGGATGATAAAACAAGCAGGGGGTGACATTCTTTGGTGTCACAAAGGATTCTCTGAATGATAGAATAATTAGTTTATCTACTGCTTCAATATGAAAAGGTACTGATAACACAAAGTCATACTTTATATTTACAAAACCCTTTTCTCCTTAAAAAAATAATCTCACAGTGCTGTGCAGATTCAGACTCCAAATTTATGCTTTTCTAAATTCTAAAGTTGCTGGGTTTATTCTAACTCCACATGCATTCACACATCTCTCCAAATTCTGAAATATGTGGCAAACAGTGACTTTCTACCTGTTTTGAGAGTCATCTAATCTTTCAGAATTTATAAATCTGGAAGATTTGAGTAAATATATAAGCATGTGGGAGGCTACCTGAAAAATGACTAGCATTCTTTAAAACTTCATAAATTGCCATTTACTCGGTTTGGAGGCAATCATAACACATGGGACTGGAAGGTACTTCAGGAGGTGGTCTCATCCACCCTCCTTCTGCAAAACCTGCTAAAAATTTTTGCATTCCTCCAAGTTGTTTCAAGATATAAATTAATTTCAATAGATGTAGGTCTCTTGATCCTAGTTTCCTCCCCCCAAGTATTGAAATTCAGGAAAAGATGGGATACCTTCTGCATTCACATGGATAGATTTGAAAATTTGTCCAAATTCAGAAAAGTTCTGACTACTTCTTCCCTAAGCAGCTGTAAGATGAGACAGAATACAGCATACAAAATGTATATAGGACAAGGAGAGAAAATTCAGCAATTCACATTGATTTACACTTTGCAACAAAAAAAATCATCATTGTAACCCAGGCACTCACACTTTGAGAGCTAGAGCACCAAATGCAACCTTGACCATTCTCCTAAGATCTGTGGGGGGGGAAAAAATCCTTTAAGGAAGGAAAGAGAGGTTGACCCCATAAACACCTTCACAGGTTTTTACATGGATGTTGAAAATGCATCTCCCTGTCTGCTATCTTTTAAAGCTCTTGCTAAGTTTATAATGTACTTTTGTTCTTCTCAACCAATTCTTAATTCTCTTCTGAAAAGCAAAGATAATAAATCTACTTTTCTCAGCCAGCAACAGGAGACAGAGGTTTTAGTCACAGCATGCATCTCTTTCTCTAGAGACTTCAAGAGACTGTCTTAATTATTGGGGTCCACTGAAGTCAAAGAACTATGACAGTACAGTCTAGCTGTACTGGTGAAAAAGCACCTAGAAGACAATAGGAGTTGAAAGATGAACTTCGTGTCCATGTTCTTGGTTAATGAAGAATCATTATGTATTTAGCAGGTAAACAGAGGAATGTGTGAATATGGACAATACAATTGAAAGAAGGGAGAGGATGGAAGGGGTTTTTTTTTGTTGAGTACTGCACAGCAAAATTCAGCTATTAGCAAAACTTTTATCTAAAAACACCCATTTATACATATATCCCCAGGATGCCAACAGCACCATGTGCAACGACATCATTATTGCAGTATATAGCACAAACACGTGATTCTAAGAATTGTATAACTCCACTTTGTGAACTCAAGAAAGTCACCAAAACCAGCATGAGCAGATAATTGTCCAAGACTGTGCAAGAGCCAAATTCCTTGTGATGCCAGTAGCAACAAAAACCAGGGGCAGTCATATGACAGAAAGTACTGATCAGGTCATTGCAGGCCCTCACAAAGGGGAAAAAAAAAATCATTGCTGATTGAACAGCAGAGGCAGCACACAATAGAGATGATTAAACGGATGGTGGTAGACATGGGGCTGCAGGAATAGCAACTCACACATCAGAATCATTGACTAGCAGAAGCTGTGCAAGTAAAAATAGATGCTAAAAAGCAGCTGATAAGAAATCAAAAAGGAAAGAGAAATCTGTTGTATAAATGGAGTCTGATCAGGGCACAGTGAAATTAAACATGAGAAAGGCAAGAAAGGGGAGAGGAAGATACTCAGATATTTAGAACTCTCTTAAAATCAAGTCTTAACAAGCTGATATATGAAATATATAGTTATGCAACCAGAAGAGTTGTGCAAAAAAGAACTGATCCTATGGCTACTAAGCCAGACAATAAGATTAGAGCACAGAAAGGATAACTTTGCAAGAACAGCTGATCAAACAGCTGGAACTTGGAAACAGGAGGCCTCACAGCTGTTTGCTTAGACAGTTAAGAACTCAGCAAGCATAACTATGGGGCAGCTGCAGTATTAACAACACCAAAATCAGGCAGCAAGAAATTACACGAGAGCCTCAGGACCAGGCAATATGAATAGAAAATAGTATATCATAAACAGAATGGGAAAGAAAGCAATTGATTATAAAAACAACAAGGTCTGACAGCAGCAGGGCTAGGCAATGTGGGACCAGACAGCAAGAGTAGCTGACTGGACAGAGCTGGGATCAGACAGCATATGCAGCCCATCAGGCAGGAAAAAGATCCAAAACTAGGAACAGTTCTTTGCCAAGAAGCTCAATGACCAAACAAAAGCAATTCATCAGATTTGACAATATGACTGGAGACTCCTGCACTAAAAATGGTCTGGAAATGCATGTCACTATGGAACAGAGCAAGCACCACCACATACTACTGAAACAGACCCCTGTCCGGAACCTGTTGCAGCTTCTTGGTAGACAGACCCTTCCTACTGCAGGTTATCAGGAATGCGAAGTGAAGGGGCTGGATCCGCTACAATGTGATGACTCTAATCACTTACCAAGACAAAGTCTCTGCCATTTTCTCTCACTGCTGTTTAGGGCTCCACTGGTTTGAGAGGATTATGAGTAGTGATTAAATCCAGCAGCCTCTTTCTCTGTACAAAGTACCAGAAACTGTCTTTTGTATCTTTTTCCTTCAGTTGTCAAAGTTCTGTTTTAAGCTTCAGTATAGTCAAACCTTCAATAAAATATTAGCGAGGCATTGAGGGAACAGAGCAGATTATAGGTCAGTGTCTTCAGATATCACCTGGCCTACTGCACTAGCACAGCATGTGACATTGAAGAAGAAATAGCACCGATATATCATTGATCCCTTAAGCATATACGACTGCTATTAATTTCATCTTTCACCAGCTTATTCTCCCTGCACTGTTACCAATTTCTGATGACTGTTGCTGTTTCTATAAATCACTGGAATGCCAGAAAACATTACAGAAATCATAGAGAAGTGATATAACATTTTTCATTCTCTCCTCCACTCCCTCCTATTCCCCCTCCAAAACCATGGATTTAGGCCTGTATGAAGGAATTCCCAAACCTTGTTTATTTAATCTTTGATGGTCTGCAGGATAATGGTTAGCAAAATGTATAGACATTTCTTTTAACCAGAAAGGTAGTGTGGTTAGCATTATTGCAACAGCTCAGCACTGATTATCTATTGCACACAAGAACAGAAAGCTGTTAAAACCAGCACTGATCTTATACTAACTGTACTGACCTTTGTCAGTGCTGGAGTTCCTGATGATAATTTTCTTCACAGTGAATTTTATGCATTTCTTGATCATGCCTCAGTGACCTGAAATCTCAATAACCCATTGTATCTGCTCACAAGACCTTATCACTGATTTTGTCTGCTCCTCTTTTGCTCTCCCATATTTCTTTTCTTTGAAAGATTTTTCCCCTTCTCCAGAATGTCTCCTACGTGCCAGATCATCAGATGAAAGCCCATGGGATCAAGTGTACTAAGTTATTTATGAGGTTTCTCAGCCCTCTGTGTCTTAGTTCTCTAGACAATTAAAGCTTTCATTTGCATGGCAAACAGAGGGTCTTCCCTAGCCTCTCCTTTTGCCCCATTAAAAAACCCCAAAGAAGTGAGTCTATGAGAGCTACAGCTTCCTCCATGCATACAGACATCTTGAAGTTAGAAACAAACCAGGATCTCATTCAGGTCCTGACACTTTCATCAGCTGTTCTATCCTGATATTGCTATCTGAGCATAATTCTGCTGTTAACCTGGGCTACTGGAGGGTGCCTGAGGTTATAGGCAAAATCCCAGGAGCACTTTAAACTAGATCAGGTTGCTTAAAGCTCCATCCAACCTGGTCTTGAACACTACCAGTGATGAGGCATCCATAACTTCTCTAGGAAATCCGTTCCAGTGCCTCACCACAATCACAATGAAGAATTTCTTCCTTACATCTAATCTAAATCGATGCTCTTTCGGTTTAAAGGTCTTTTCCTGTTACCCCTTGTCCTGTTACTACACGCCCTTGTAAAAAGTTCCTTTCTAGCTTTCCTATAGACCCCCTTCAGGTACTGGAAGGTTGCTATAAGGTTTCCCCAAAGCCTTTTCTTCTCCAGGCTGAACAATCACAACTCTCTCATAGAGAAGATGCTCCAGATCCCTGAGCGTCATTGTGGCCTTCTCTGAACTTGCTCCAACAGCTCCATGACCTTCTTGTGTTGGGAGCCTCAGAGCTGAATGAGGTACTGCAAATAGGTTCTCCTCAGAGTGGAATACAGGGGGGTAAATTGCCTCCCTCAACCTGCTGATCATGCTTCTTTTGATGCAGACCAGGATGAGCTCTGAGCTGCAAGCCCACCATGCCCTGAAACTAAACATCCCATGACCAGGTATCCTGACCATGTAACCTGTCCCACGGATATGAGTGCACCTAAACCAACCACTCTGGCAGAAGTTGCACTGTTTGGCTATGAATACTCTTAATACTGGGGCAAGACATATATTTTACAGTCTGAGGTAGAGGAATGGTTTCTAATCTGAACTATGTGGTTCTGTGCACCATCCAGGTCCTTAGCTATGCAATGCATATCTCTGAGATTGCTCTGCCTTGTCTGAAAGAAACTTTGCACCTTCAATCAGATGTGTGGGAGGAATGTAAATTTTAGTGATGTTCCTTTAGTTAGAATTATGTCTGCTAAGTGGCAATCCACCAGCTGCAGCACGTTATCACTTTTTCAACTTCATTCACAGACCAGCTTGACAACATGATCTACAATGTTGGATTGGAACAGGAAAGAAGTCATGGTACAGCACCACAAACGTGAGAAAGCACTACTGAATGTGTGATAGAAGCCAGTGTGGGGTCTGATTTGAGAGACTTGCTGTCAGATTTTTAAGGCCAGCCCTGCAGTATACAGCTATACCGGGGCGGGGGGGGGGGGGGGGGGGGGTAGAAAAAAAGCATATAGAACATACTGGAGATTTGTGGCACTACAGCAATTTACTCTGCCATCACAATTGCAAAGACAGTAGTGGCCTGAATCCACCCAATCTGGGTTCTCCCTAACCTGTATGTCACTACCCTTTCTGCTGCTTTAATAAGGTCTAAAGTAAATTATGTGTAGCTAACATCCTGGACTTTGGATATTCTCAGAAAGAGATATTTGAATCCATAGATAGAGAGAAAAGAATTTAATCCAATATTTCTTCCTGATAAATGCATGAAGAGAAGGACTATCTACCCCCCCACCCCCCCACCCCTTCTCAAGTCTAATTTAAAAGACAGCAAAGGGATGTGTTTTGAAATACGGTGAGGTTAGCAGAAAGACAACCACCAGCACTTGTCAATTGCAAGGTCCTTTAGCAGCCTCTCCCCAGTCACACTCACAACCCTCAAAGTTCAGAGTGACAGGGCAGCTCAGAACAAAAAAGTAATTTCTCCCTGCAGCTCAGAGTAGGGTATGCATGGCAGGGTGAGGACTGGATCTGAGCCATCTCTCTAAATCCAGTTGTTCCCTGTGGCTGGTTGTAATGGGAATTGGAGGAGCCAGAGCCTTGATGGGGAGCTTGTAATGAGCTCCACCCAAAACACTTTAAACTGTTTTCCACGTTGATTTTAGGCAGCGCCCAAATCAACGTGTTTGGGTTTAGCACTCAGGGGCACATATCACATCTTTCCAGGCCCTTTTTCAGATTGGGCTTAAATTTCTCTTCAAACATAGCCCTTCTTCTTCAGTCCAGTGAGCTTATTTATGCAGGTAGTTTACTGCTTACACATTTTAGCATGCAATTTATTTGATTACTGATAATTCCTAAACACATACATACTGAAAAATAGTTATCCATTTCCAAGTCTTTGAAAACATCTGCCAGTTGTGCAGCAATCTCAGGGTCATGACCCTTAGCACTTGGCTCCCAAAATATTTGAAACCACTTTTGGGAAAATAAGATGATTTCTTAAATGTGTGTTAGAGTCAGAGAGCTGAAAGAAGGGAAGTTTTCTGGGTTTGAATCAGAAGGACAGGGCTGCAGGTTCTGCTAGGTCTAGCCCCAGGATCAGGGCTTGGCCCTGCTGACCTCACAGCAGGAATAGCATTGTCACAGCTCACAGTCTGGTGTCTTAGCAGGAGCCCATCAGCATTGTACCAGCTGATATGTGTACACAGGATCTTTTTTCTGTTATCTTTCTCTACAGCATATTTTGGCTATGTAAAAGCATCTTCAGAAGAAATGAAAAGAGAACAAAATAAGCAGTGGAGATGGAGGGAATAAGCTAACCCCTATCACTGCAAAAAGTCCCTACGGAAATGCGTGCTGAATTGGAGAACATAGCAGTGATCCATTCCCATGACTTATGATAAGGCAAAATCTTATGTCTTCTTTAATTTTACTGCCACTAATGCAGCCTTCATAGTGTGTTAGCAAATAAACTAATGTGTGTACATAAAGGAGAAAGGTATTCTCTGCTAAATAAGTAGATTTTTAGTTTCCAATTTAATAGGTAAGTGTAAACAGCAGCTGCCTAGCTATCATCCCTTATAATATGAACAGAACCACCAGCATAGCGAAACAGGGAGAAAGCATATTTGTTTCAACTGTGTACTGCTTTCTTCTGTGCAGAAAAATCCTCTTGTGATATGAAGCTACGAAGGAGCTATTTAACAAAAAAGGTATAATTTTCTACAGCTGAAGGAAAAGGGGGAAAAAAAATAACAACTATTGTAATAGCTTATAACATAAATTCCAGGAAGAATCAATCTCTCAAAGACGGAGAAAAAGATTGTGCTATAAAAGGTCTCAGTTCCATTTGAACATTGCATTATCTTAAAAATAAACTTCTGTGTGTGCTGAGTTTTATTTGGATTTTATTTTTCTAATCTTTAGCAATAGCTTGCATTTTATTGATTCAGATCACAGTTCTTGCTTCTCATTCTGAATTTGTCAGATCCAGGTATTGATGTTACTACATTTGTGAGAACCCCAAGGAAAAGCCATCATTTACACTTGTGGAGCTGACACTCACCCACAGCTGAGGTCAGTTCTTTTGGTACAAACTCAAATCATCCCTCCCTACATTTCAATCTGTCCTGACATAGGTGCCTTTTGATAGCTCAGTGTTCCTTAAACTGGGACAAAGTCACAACATACATGTTCTATGTCACTGTAGAAAAAGCATGGGTAAATGGGTTGTAATGCCTGTAGTATAAAACAGTATTAAAGCCTACATTTCCTTTTTTATTTCCTTCTTTGTCCATATCTCTTTCTATTTGCCAAGGAACGTATGCAGGTCAAATAACTTCAGAGGATTTATCCTTGCTAAGCAACAAAGCCTTCTGCATTGTTCCATAGATAATCACTACTGAAGTTACACAAAAATAAGTTCAGCCTCTGTAACAGTAGAGTAGCTATTCCTGATTTGCACTGGTGCAAACCAGAACAACCAGTTCCAAGATTTTGCCAGTTTCAAGGTGTTGCCAATTTCAAGCTATTGATTTTGCCTTTGTTGTTACTATGATTATTGGAAAGAAGAGCAAATACTTCAAAAAGATGTCAGCAATCTTCTGATGCAGAAATGGAAATTACTTTTCCACAGCAGGCCTTTCATTTACCACAACTATTTAGGACAATTTGAAAGGACTTTCTTATTAACTGCCAACATCTCTTGTATTAATATATTACTGGTTTATACATCCCTAGTGCTCTTGTGATACATAGATGTCTTCCATGAAGTAACCATTTGCACTATTGTGAATTTAGCATTTTATAGCAGTGCTTGAAACTGTTTTAAAAACTCAGTTTGACCTCTGTGGGATTATAAACTCATATATTCAGACCTTTATTTCAGGATGTTGCTGAAACATGTTTATGTCATTTTTAGGCATCTCACACATATGTAGAAAATACATGTGGGAATATATTTCATGTGGTTTACACTCCTGACATTCAGTGTGATTATATTTCTTATCTTAGTACTGGTAATCATTTTCTCATTGTCCTTAAAACACCTAGCCTAGGAAAAAAGTTCTATTTGTCTCTAATAAAGACATTATTGCATTAGCTGTGCATGCCAAATCAGATCAGATATGTAAATTTATTGGATATGTTAATGACTCATACCTTAGCTGATGGAAAATTTGGAATATTACAATATAAAAGAGATTTGCCCACAACACACACAGAAAAGGATAAAGAAACTCATCTTCAAGCTGCTGTGTGCCCTCATTATACTTGCTAAAATAATGTTGATCCTCTGCAATTTTTTCCCCTCTGGAAGGAAAAAAAATTGCAATTTAACTTACATGAAGTAAAATGTCTATAAATTAATTAAATGAAAATTCAGTTTGAAGGGAAAAATAAATGGGGAACAAACTTTATTAAACACTACAGAACTATTAATATTCATTCCACTGGACTGGACACAATTAGAAATGGCTAGCAAGCAAGATGACAGAAATCTGTTTTCTCTACACAATGGAGGAAATAGAATAGAATAGAATAGAATAGAATAGAATAGAATAGAATAGAATAGAATAGAATAGAATAGACCATACCATACCATGTTGGAAGAGACCTTTGAGATCATCGTGTCCAGCCTATCATCCAGCACCACCTAGTCAACTAAACCATGCAACAAAACTAAACCACCTCCCCAGGCAGCCCATTCCAATGGGCAATCACTCTCTCTGTGTAGAATTTCTTCCTAACCTCCAGCCTAAACCTCCCCTGGCACAGCTTGAGACTGTGTCCTCTTGTTCAGGTGTTCAATACACTCTCTGCAAAACATGGCTTTGGACATTTCAGTGCAAACAGCCTTCTGATACTTGACTGTATTACAGATTTTACTTTCAAAATCAAATGCCAGTAGTTCTTTACATAAGAGATTCAAGTTCCAGCCTAAGTTTATTTCAAGAAATGGTTCTATGCAAGATTTAAATAAAATGCCCTGCACAAAGTGTTCTGCTTCACAGACTGCTCTGGCCAGTCCCCTGGAGTGTTTTCTAATCTAAGTAAGGTTGGAGCAGCAGAAACTGAGTTCTTTGATACCATTCAATCTTCACTCCCAAACAGAACATCTCTGAAATAAATCTGTACAAAATGACTCAGATAGTTCTGTGCCATAAAAGACAGCAATCAGAAATTATTTTAAAATACACCAAAACAAGACACGACCACAGGTCTACAGTTTCTCCTAATGACAACATCACATGACTGATTTTGACTTAAATAAAGCACTAGAGACTTTCCTGAGGATAGTTCAGCTCCCTGGCTGTGACTTCATGTGTCCTATATGGACAATTTGAACATACCCGGTCATGCAAGAAGTGGGACATCGGGACTTCATGGTGGAGAAGAGGAGGCTCAGGGGTGACCTCATTGCCCTCTACAACTACCTGAAAGGTGGTTGTAGCCAGGAAGGGGTTGGTCTCTTCTCCCAGGCAACCAGCACCAGAACAAGGAGACACAGTCTCAAGCTGCGCCAGGGAAGGTTTAGACTCAAGGTGAGGAGGAAGTTCTTCACTGAGCGAGTCATTCGTCATTGGAACGGGTTGCCCAGGGAGGTGGTTGAGTCATCGACCCTGGAGGCGTTCAAGGGGAGATTGGACGTGGCACTTGGTGCCATGGTCTAGTCATGGGGTCTGTGTTGATAGGTTGGACTTGATGATCCTCGAGGTCCTTTCCAACCTAGGCGATACTGTGTGTTTGTGTGGCTCGGCTCCCCCAAGCCCATGGAAGCCGGTGTACAACCAGTTGCCTTTCCATATTAAGCATATATGTCTATGGGACTGAGTTAAGTCCTCTGCTTATATTGTAGTGTGTATACTATAGTTTGAGTATACTTCCTATGATTCATTTGTTGGTGTGCATTAATTTGTATGTGGTTTCCTTTTTGGTCTATAAATACTGTCTCCAGCAGAAAGTAGTCTAGCAAGTATATTAATAAACACCAGGGACAGAAGTAGGAGAGACTTCCTTACATCATTGCTTATATAACATTCAGGCCCTCATTTGTCTGTATCTCCATCTCAGATGATTTTATAGATGTTAAGGCTGGCTCAATCAATAACACTTCCTGACTAAGATGAAAGGAGTCCCTTCTGCCTTCCCCTCTCTTCTGCTCACACTTTCCACAGAGATTTAGCAGACTAGTAGATCAAGCTGTAAGTGAAAATCTCATAAATATAGCCAATAGTAAAGGCTGCCAGTGCTAAACAGATACCACAAATTCTTGAAGTCTCATACCGGCCACACTCTAAGTGACCACATTGATTTCTGTCATGTTCAGAAAAACAATATATACAAACAGAACCAGTCCCACCCAGTTGTGATCCAAAGACTAAATCCTATTTAAAAACATACTCACAAAAGACTTTACTAATTAATTATATACTTAAATTAACTATTCTCTGAATCTATGCTTTCCTAAAACATACAACACAGTATTTTAAATCCTACTGTGGCCATGAGATCAATAAATGATGAGGTTTAACTAAATTCTCCTACATTTTTTCCTGAATTATGAAATTTTTAAACAAGTGAAGGTATTAGATGCTATTTAGTTTTGTATAGCATGACAAAATTTCATAGCAAATTTCACATTACAGTGTCACAACTGTCAAAGAAATAATAGGCAACAGTATTGTGCCAGGCTACCATGGCTACTGAAATCTTGACTTGTTAACTTTCTGACTGGATTTGAGACATGTCAAGATTGTCATAATCTTGACAGTTATGAGACTAGTTTTCTCTCATTCACATTCTAATTCTTAAAAAAAAAATAAAGAGAGAGAGAAAGAGAAAGAAAAAGAAAAGTTGGTTGGGTTTTTTTTAAGTAAATAAAAAGAATTTCCTGAAATGTGGAACGTATTAAAGGAAGTTTAGATACTTGGGGAAGTCATGAACCTTCAAACTGCTGCAGACATTCGTGGTAAAAAAAGTACTTACTGATAAACCACCTAAAATTCTTCACAGTATAAAGCTTCAAAGCAGCCTAAATTCTTCAGGCAGAAGAGCATATATCAAATTTTTATTTGACCTAGGGCCAAATCTTAAGCCAGTCCAACTCACGGTAGATTTATTATCTTCAATGAAATGCTGCTGATCTACACTTAGAGTGCTGACCCATAATCTTTTAATACACCTTAGCTGATTAGTGCTGATTCTGCGTTCTATAACTATTGTCATGGTATTATTCCACTTACTTTTCTGGAACTTATTTGCTCAAATGTGAGAGAGATCAAAATCTGGGCCTTAATGCAAGCTAAACATTTAAGCTACCTTACAGTGGATACCATGTAGTACATGTAAGATATGTTAAAGAGTACATACTTGAAAGCAAAGGGGCAAAAACCAACCAAACAAAGCAATGATAACTACACAAAGGAGCAAATCCCAGTACTGAACCTGGTAAAGGACAATCTACCAATACTACATGTTTGCAAACTCACAATTACTGTCACAGTATTAACCACAGCTGCCTATGCCAGCCATTAAAAAAGACTAGTGTCTGCATCCTCTTTGAGGTCCTTTGTTTCATCATGGTACAACCCATATGCAGCTCAGACCTCATTTATCAAAGAAAATTAAGATCTTATTCCCTGACTAGCCTGTATTTCTCATCCAAGGTCTCCCTCCATCACCTGCATGACCCATGATCCCTAAAAGAATGGTAGAAAATCCCTATATTGTTCTTTAAACCTATTCTTGATCACTATGCAGATGTTGAAAAGCATGGACTTAATATGTGCCCATGAAAAATGGAAGTAGAACCATAACAAACTCACATTTCAAAGGTGCTAGAAGTTCTCAGAGGCAAACTTGTTTTCTTGGCAACATCCGCAGCTTGTGTAAAGCCAATTACAAGTACTCTCAGCTTTATCCACTCAATGGCTGGATCAGCTGTTCCATGGAAACTGAACAGTAAAAGGAAAGAAGTGGAAAAGAACATTCTAAAGAAAGGAAAAATGTTTTAACCTTCATGGAACTCAAAATTAGCTAAAGTTTGATCAAAATTCTGGGCTCCTCAATTTAAGAAGGACATTGAGACTCCTGAACATGTCCAGAGAATGGCAACGAGGCTGGGGAGAGGCCTTGAGCACAAGCCCTATAACGAGAGGCTAAGGGAGCTGGGATTGTTTAGCCTGGAGAAGAGGAGGCTCAAGGGAGACCTTATTGCTGTCTACAACTACCTGAAGAGTGGTTGTGGCCAGGAGGTGGTTGGTCTCTTCTCCCAGGCAACCAGCACCAGAACAAGAGGACACCTTCTCAAGATGTTCCAGGGGAAGCTTAGGCTCGAGGTGAGGAGAAAATTCTTCACAGAGAGAGTTGTTAGCCATTGGAATCAGCTGCCCAGGAAGGTGGTGGAGTCACCATCCCTGGAGGTGTTCAAGAGGAGATTGGACGTGGCACTTGGTGCCATGCTTTAGTAGTCAAGAGGTGTTGGGTGACAGGTTGGACTTGATGATCTTTGAGGTCTTTTCCAGCCTTGTTGATTCTATGATTCTATTCCAAGAGACTCAACATCAAAGTGTGAGGGGGGTGGGGGAGAAAGAAAGAAAGAAAAAAAACCAAACCAAACCAAACAAAATCCCACAAACACAAACCCAAAACCTTTAGGCCAGAATACATTTTGTGCTAGCTAAAAAAATATTTAAACTAGAATTAAATAATAAAGTTCTGAAATCTGAATTCTAACACTCTACACAACCATTTCTTAAAATATTAGACCAGAAAATAGTTGTAAAACCATAAATCTCTTTAATCCAGAAGTCCTGGTTCAGTACTTTAGGTAAACAAACCAAACCAAAAATGACGAATGATGCTCTGAGTTCAATTCTTCTCTTTATGGTATTGATGACATATGCTTATTTGTGGAAAGAAAGGCTCATTTTCTTGTCTTTTAGGCATTGTTGAGACAGTAAGATCCATAAAAAATAATCTTAAACACTTCATACATCAGCCCCAAAATAGACTGCATTGCAGAAAGCTAATTTTTAGTGAGAAAAAAAATGTGTCTGCCAGCTGTCTGTTATGCAAAGGAGTCAATGTTCAGTGGTTTTTACGTCTTAGAAAATGCATAAACTGTCAGAAAATGTATGCAAAATTCTTTGAGAAATTTCAAGATGTGGCTGCTTTAGATAGCATCCAGACTCCTAATTGTAGGAGGCAGCTCTTGGAGATGTATAAATGGTATCCTTTTTTTTTTGGTTTCCATTTAATTACACGTCATCAATATAATCTCTTCCCTCTGCCTTTTTGATTTATTCTCCAACAATAGCTTGTAAAAGAGACTGTCAACTGTAAGTCGCACACAAAGAGGACAGGAAAAGCTGCAGCATATGCATATGGGTGTCAGGGTGCCAAGACATGACAATTGCTTCTCACTAAACAACAAGCTGCTTAAAATTTACCAAATGCATAACTAAACCATAATTTTAAGTACAATGGATCGTGTAAATCAGAGAGCTTAGGACTGGAAACTTTGTCTAAACTAGACAACACAGACACCTCAATAGTACTGAAATATTTTATGTGGAGATTTTTAGACTAGATTGCAACTTATGATCTAGTTACTTTCCCTCAGAACATAGCTCAGGACTCAATGTTCTTTTTGAGATGGCTGCTAAGCCTATGTTTTTATGGTATTTTTCGATGGAGTTTGCAATTTAATATGAACAATGTCATCACTTCAAATTTTACGGCAATGAATTCAATCTCACAAAACATATTTTTGAGAGCACACAGCTCCTGTGCTCAGAACTGGCAATAAAGAGATGAAGTGCATGTTTTCAGAACACAGGCCAAAGTAAAGCCTCTTGCTTCAGGGAGCATGTACACCCTTGCGACTGAGACTCAAACTGCCTCTGCAGCAGGGTGCAGCCTGTGCGTTCCTCAGAATGACATATTGCTTTGTGCAGGACTGAAAGGGCAAAGGAAAGGGCCTGTGTCTGTTACTAACACTGTTCTACCTGCTGGTAGAGTATTTTAAGAGCCAGGAACAATATTTGTGTCTAATTCTTGTCCTCACAAAAATCTTTAAAGGGGAAGAAACCTAGAGCCCTGACTTTCACAAGGGCTGGGATGCACAGCTCTGGCAGGTAGTAGCCACAATCTTTAAAGAGCCACTGACCTACAAAGCTAAAATTCATAGGGGAAAAGAGAAGCTGTGAGTCATTTCATCTAATTTTTAATGACACATTTTCTACTAATCAATTTGCAGACATGGCAATAGGCAGGAATGCAAAGTGATTTTTTGAAACAGTTTAAAGAAACCCATGGGGGTTTGTTCTGTGTTCAGCAAACACAATGAGTCTCCAAAGCAGCAGGTTACATTGGCAGTTAACAACTAAGTCTAAGACAGTCCAATAAGCTTCCGCACCCAGGGTTAAAAAAAATGAACAACCCAAGGTAGTGAATGATTCCTTCTGCAAATGAAGGTCATCCAGAATATGAACACTTGTGTACTGTGAGCTCATTTTGTATTGTCAGGCTCTGTGTTATAAACTGTCACCAGAAAGAAGATCTATGCATACTCAGTTTTATAAGGATTTCCTTGAACTAAAGAAAACTTTGCCCACTATGGAACAGTGTGTATCAGGACTGCAAAAATATGGTGTGTAACATCAGTGTTACCCTTTAGAAAACTTTAGCAACACAGCAGCATGGCAAAAAATTGCTTGACGCTCCTAATTGAGCCTCCAGATCTCTGCTATCAATAATTCTGTCACCAAAGTTCCTGCTATTAATGTCTCTGTAGTTCTTTGCAGGCAGAGATCTTTTTGCTAGTTTAACTCAATCAGCATGAAGAGATAATGTGAGTTTTCTTATCAAAAGATTTTTTTGCCAGTAGAGAACTGGAATTTTGCTGAGATTGTTTTCCACCATAATACAGATATAGAGGTAAATTCATGTAGGTACTGGCAAGACTGTGACACAAAGTGCAAAATTTTACTATGGTATTTTTAATAATTTCTCAGGACTAGTCACCTATTATAGTGGAAGATGCTACTGGTAGAAAGACAGATATAAGTGATGTTAAAATGCAGGGTGTATCACAGTCTCAGGTGAATGTATCTACACAAAATAAAGCTAAGAGAAAGTGCCAAAGCCAGCACAGCCACTACTCAATTTGAGGAAAGGAGCAATTTCTGCAGAAGACTACAACATATTCTCTAGAAGTGAAGTTGCTTTCAAGGATGAGGTTAGTTTTTCCTAAATAACTTTTTCTATCCCCCTGCCCAGTCCTGTTTCCCCCACCCCAAGCGATTTCTCTTCATCATCCTTTTTAGAGCTTAAAGCTGCTTTCAAAAACATATCTTAATGACCTGGGTGACCTTTACTGCCATCCCTTTATCTAGCTGCACAAATTCACTTTCATGCATGAGATCCAAGATGCTCAAAAAAAAACAAACTGATGAATTCTTAAAAGCATACCCAGACTGCCAGTCCTCAGAAATGCTTATTTAGCCCCATAACTAGATTACTCTAACTTTGATTTTCTTAACACCAGTGTTCAATGGGCAAAGAAGCTACAGCTGCCTCTGAGCATTCCAGTGTGCACACTATTATTTAAACCCAAGGTTTTTCAGTGACATCAGCCAGACTTTCAAAGAGTTGTAAAATACAAATAGAGTTTTTTTGATAGCTTAAAGATTAATGATACCATATCTAGAAGTCAACCTTAAAAGTAAGCACTATTACATTTTCAGAGCATGTAAGAAGTCTCCAGATCTTTCTTCAGGAAAGTACATTAATCCTTTTCAAAAGTAAATGCTAAACATTGATTTCCAATATTAAAAGTAGATGACCTGAATTCATTGTATGGTTAAAACCACATAATGTGTATATTTTAACCTTTAATTCTAGTCTACTTCCATATGTGCTGTTCCTGGGTAAGAGCTGCACAGCTCTGAAATAATTTGCAAAGCTTGATAATGAATAAAAGGCTTCTAAACTTCAAATCAAGTCAACCTAGTCAGACCCAGAAGGGTGAAGCAAATGAATATAAATAACCTTCAGAGATACATCAAGATATGGCAGACTGGGATTTTGATGTAAAAAACAGCATTAGTGAGTACAAACACATACAGAAAGCATTATTGCTGGAAATTGAACTGAAGTCTGATAAGATTAGCTAAAATATGTGAGGTGAAGATAGAGGAATAACTATCAATTTGCTTCTCAGTTTTCAGCTCAATGGCCTATACATCCTATTACACAGGATACTGCATAGGATAGAGATTCTGTATTCTAAAATCCTTGGTTAAGTTGGGCATTACACTGAACACATAGCTTCAGAACTCGAGCATGGGAAATATATCTGAATTTTATATGTTTCAACAGAGTGACAGATGCATCTGCCCCAAGTGGTATAAATTAGGGAGGACTTGAAGAGGGAAAGGAAAAAAGAAAAAAGGGTCTGGTGAAAAAAAAATATCAAGAAATCAGAAATTACCTAGGAGATTAACTGACTTCATCATTACTCTTATATCATTGGTTTACTTCAGAGATGAACATGTAATTACGTTATCTGTATAAACACTGGTGCGGAACCAGAATGAAGCCTCAATTATAAAACAGCATTGCCAAGGGGTTTAAAATACAGAAAGGACAATTTTCACTGGTTACTATACACCATCTGATTATGCATGCAGTGAGGTTGTATTTCCTACTTCAGTTACTACTGTTTAACCTACTTAGTCCTTTCACTTATTCTCCCTCTCATTCTTTGTCTCCTCCTCTTTTGCTCTGGTTGATACTAAACTCTGAACTAAACACTAAATTACTGTCTTGTCTATGTAAAGCAAAGCCAGAAAAGTCATAAAGAAATTTGTATTTGCATCAAAACACATGGGACGGGGAGGATGAGTGAAAATCCACTCTGAAACCAGGGATATTTTTTGAATGAACAGCTTTTTATATTCTTCCTTAGATTTTTTAGCAACATAATTTTTCTTTCATAAATACTTATCATATATTCCAGTTCATAAGGTTTTCTACTATAAACAACATATGAATATGGGGACCAAGCGTTTTACAGTCATCTCTAACATTTCTAATTACTCCTGCCTGATTGTTTCCAAGTATTGGAGACTCTGGTCATTAAATCTCATTTTAGTTTATTACAGGACCAACAAAACCCTACTTTGATCATTCAGAATGATCAAACTTGTGGCTTTCCCAAGTGTTGAAACAAAGTGACCTGTTTCTATCTTAAATCTAGTAGAACAAGTGAAAGTCAGTTCTTGCTGTGTGACATGTCAGGCAGGTCTCACAGGGCCTGGAAGTGCCGGATATGTATGTGCCATTGCCAAACTTCAGATAACCACTTCTCCTTCTTCTAACACAATTACAAATGGAAACATTACAAGATAGTTCTAGCACTGATTCCTGAGGAGCCCTTCAGTTCTCCTTTTGACACAGCACTTTGTCATGCTAGCTCTTCATCTCACAGATACTACTGCTAAGCCTCAACATCTTCAGTTACTCTAAAGCAAGAGTCCAGATAAATCTGATTATCTTACTGTTTAAATAATTAATTCTATGAAGAGATAAATCTGTGACATTAGTCTAGAGTTATTTGTCAGTGTAAATCCTCCAACATGGTACAGAAAACTAGAGGGAGAATTAACTGACACACTGATTGCAGCTAACAAGAATCATTAATGAATGGTTTGCTGTTGGCATTTCTTTGGGTTCCTAATATGTTTGTCTTGCAATTTCAGTGTTATGCTGTCTGTCACATATTATCATTCCCATGTGCTGAGGGAGCTTGCAATTTAGTTTTATGTTCTTTGAAAATACACTTCTGTTGAAGGTTATATTGCATTACCCTTCCCCAACGGCTAGAACCATACCCCATTCCTATATGGGAAGGAGATCCAATTTGTGACTGCATTTGAAACGTTCTGCAAACTCCTTAATTTTCTATACTGAAAGATTCGAGAATAGATATATGCTTTCTCCAGTGAACAAGCATACAATAGTTTCAAGGGTAAAGCACATAACAGTCACAAATAGACAAATCAACAGCCAAAGGAAAAGGGCTGGGTTCTTTTCTACTTCCACATAGCATACAGGTCTAAAGGTAGGACATTGTCATATCTCTATGTAAATCACGTAGGCATTCATCAGTCTCAGTAATGCAGCAGGCTTATCAAGTGTTTATCTTTCAGCTGTTAATAACTACACACAGTACACTGACCCACTGGCTGTAATGAATTCCTATAATGGGGTAGAGTCCATCAGAGTAATGACTGTCTTCATGTGTAGTAGGGAAGGGGAGCTAATAGGATGGACAGAGAGGTGTAAAGTCATGTGGGGGTGAAGGTTTGCCTCGTAGCTCTGAGCTGCTGGACTGTGTCCTAACATCATCATACAAATCTCAGTATTGTTCAAGACTACATAACTTCCTTACAGATTAACATACAATAATCAACCTAAAATAAAAGCTGACGTGATACCACTTTTGAAGAGTATTTCAGGGATTTTGATAAACATAAAACCAGAAAATTCTAAGGTGGGAGGGTCAGGTCATCTGACAAATAGAAATCACCATAGCATATATACCTTCTCTGCATATTTGTATCATTTTATCAACTTACTGTAAAAGCAGCACCTTCCAGGATTCATATTTCTGGTATTGAGACTCTTCCTTTGTTTCCTCTGCTATTTATATTATGCATTTTTCAAGGTGCATCTGATTTTAGGGCAAGATTCCTCAGCAGAAGTAGCTCTTTCTCCTGTTTTAAAATCTTCTATTTGTTTCATATTCTGTTTTCTTTTCTTACTGTGAGTCCAGGGAGAGTCCAGTAGTTATCACTGCGTTAACATTATTATATTCTATTTCACATAAACAAATCTTTCTTTTTAAGATGTTCTACATTGAACACTCAGCAATAAGTGGCAATGATAGGTGAAATATCTTCCTGGTGTTTTAACTGCTAATAAGCCTATATACAGATATTTGATTTCACCTTGTAACTAAAGAATTTCAAATTAGCACATTTGGTCCAGAGGTGCTACACACAATACAGACTTTTCTTTCCAGAACTGGCAGAAGGGACATCTGTCTTAGGAGAGAGTCTCACAGGCATCAGAAGCCCTTTTCAGTGCCACAAATAGTGGCACCCCTTTCAGGTGCACTATTTCTGGGACAGTGACACTTGGCTCTGGGTTATTATAGGGCCTTATTATTGTTTCATATTATTTTATATTATTTCCTTTTCCACCAAGGGTTTTTTTATAGGCTGAAAATAAAAGCCATTTTGGGAACTGTAACATTTAAAAGGAAATACATCTTGTCAAAAGGTTAAAATAACAATAGAGAATGGATACTAAAATAAATGGAGGGGAAAAAAACCCTGGAGAGAAGCAATGCAAATGGCTCTCATTTACAGATTCTTGATAAAGGCCCATAATGCTAACTACCACAGAGAAAAAGCTGCCACCTTCATTTAGCACTAGCAACTAAACACAAAAACATTCCTTCTGCTCCCAGAGCAAAAGATTCTAGATGCAAATTGTCACCCTAAAGCATACATGCACTATGATTATATGTAACTCTTCAAAGTCTGTAACATAAAGCAATAGGTGCTCCCAAGCAATTTCAAAGCATGGGTGATGCTGTGACTATTCCCTTTCATAACATACACTGAACAAATCAACCTGCCAAGCGCAATAGGTTTCTTGCTTAAAAACCAAGCACATGCTTAATGGTAAATGTGAAAGATTTATATCTGTTTTTCCTCATACTGACCCCTGCAATATGTCACCAGACTGCAAAACAACAGACTACTAGAAGCACAACTAAAATACGCCTGCTGGCCAAATGGGAAGGGTTATTTCACTTGGCTGCAGTGGTGTCTAACAGGCATTGCAAATGCTCTTAGCTAGAATTATTGGAGAAAAAGACAGCTAGCAGTGGAGGTGCTGGCTAGGAAAGGTTACATCTCTGCCAGAGATCCTTGGAGGGATTTTGTGAAAAATACAGTCATTCAGCTCCATTTGAACGGAATGACCAGAAAACATTCTGTAGTTGCGACTCCTGGTTCACAGAAGTGATACCATGGAACAGCAGGCCATCTCCTGCTTTCATGTTGATATCACAACTGTTTTGTTCTTGTTCCCTCTAAAAAGTTCATAACTTTCTAATAATCTTGCTCTAATAATCTGTCTTTTTCTTGTTCCTTAGGACATTATACATTGCTTTTTTCAACAGTCTTACAGGCCACTTCTGACACTTGATATTACTAGTGCAAGAAAATGGTAAATATCATTTTAGTAGCATACATTTGAGACAGTAATAGTGAAAACAAGAAAACAGAGTGAGGATCAAAGGAGTATATAGTCAATGCTTGCTCTAATACATCTCTCGTGATTGTTTTATCAAGAGATCTGCATTCTCAGTAAAGGAAGGAACCTGAGGGAAGCAGTTGTGAGGACAGAAAGGAAACTTGATGCATATGAAAAGCAGCCCCTCCAGAGATGGATGATAGTATTTTCACATAGGGCATTTAGGATTTTATTATGATTTATTAAAACAAAAAGGAAAAGGAGAAGTTTGGGTTATAATCTGTCTTTTATTTCAGACTAATCCTTTCTATAAGTCTTCATATTCTGGTGAAATTTTGTTAGCAATTAAAACATATTCTCTATTTTTAATAATTTGTGTTCTTACATGCAATAGCATATGGTAGTCAGATATTTGATAAACAACATCTTTGTTTTATCCCCAGCTCAGCTGCTGTTTCACTTTGTAACTCAGTTGTTCTGCTTTTGAAATACAAATAACAATATTCCACCTGGGAAAACTACCTGAAAACACAATAGAAGTCTAACTTTTTAGAGCCAAACTTTTGTCCTTCATTCTTTGCTTTTTTCCTCTCCTGCTCCTTCTATTGGCCACATGATGGAAAGCAAAGACTACTTCTTTGAGATGCTCCCAAGCTTGTTAAAGATTTAAACCATCATCCAGACCCTGCCAGAGGAAAACTAAGTCCCCAAACACTCCAGGTGCACCCATTTCTCTTTCTATGCACAAACATTTTTATATATATATAGCTCCTATACTTTTCTCTCTTTAAAGCAATTCATTTTTAGTACAAAGCAGTTTCAAAGGTATTCATCTGTAAAAATCACTGCACTGTAAGACTCCTAAAAACTTGATCTCCTAGGATTCCTGCTCATCGACTTCTCTAGAGACTGAATCCACCCACACAATAGATACCGCTCCAAAGAACTTCAATAAGCATAACTATAGTTTTAGAGATTTGCTGCTACTTCTCAACTACTTTAACATAATTCTTCTCTTTTCCCCTTGGCTGGTACTAATAGTATTGTAGGTATAAAGTCTCTGTTGATGGCTGAGAGATCAGGCATTACCAATTTTCCTCCCTCTGAAAAGTATTTCTTACCTACTTTTCTAATCCAACAAGGCTTATGTCGTTGTGTTGCCTCTGCATGTCTCTGCTACCTGCCCTCTCATCCTGTGAGCTCTTCTCAATTGAATTCAACACAGCAAAATAAGTATTTTTTCATTATTTATTGAAACAGGTAGACAGATAGAAGAGAAGAAATGCCAGAATTCTCTTTTCAAAGGCTGAGACTCGAGAACATACCTTCCTAAGCACAAAAGGATCTGCACTGTAAGTAGACATTAGGAACACTTGATACGGTAAAAAGATTAAATGGAAGATTTAATTTTATTAGGCACTAGAGAATGTGACTGTAAGATTCAACAACTGGTTACAAAGGCATTGTAAAAACCGGGTTTCATTTCACAGAAGTCTTGTTTTTGAAAACAAATGTGAAAAATAAAAGATTATCCTTAAATGAGGTTGAAACGGTGTTTGTGCTTCCTCAAGGAACTGTGTCGTTCAATCAACCTGTGTTGTACAATAAACTGGAGTGAAACAGAGCTTGCATCACTCTAGTGCGTCAAGCTTCAGCAAAAACTCAGTTCAGCATGGAAACAAGGCAGAAATGAAGCAATACAGCCAAGAAAAGATAAGAGAAAATGAGTAAGCCACTAGGAGCTGATACCGATGCATCTCTGACACTTCACAGGCATTAAAAACAGTGGCAGGTCAATTATTCCTGAAATTAGAAAAGAATTAGAGAAATAACAAACCCCTCTGAGACTTCCTGGAGATGCAACATTTCCATCCTGTTTTCAGCGAATAATTGGCTAAACATTTTAAAATCTTCCACTGGGCTACACTGCTCCATGTATAAACAGGTTTATCTTCTCTGCTTCAGTATTGTAAGATTATAGTATGCTTTAGAAGATGCAGCAAGGAAATATTTCATAATATGTTCCATCATTTATCTAAAAAAGGATCTTGGCAGATGTTTATTGATTCTTACTTCAGCTTGATGCTCACTATTGTGTCCTGCCACCTTTTATTGAAGACATCTTATGTCCCTCTTCCATATTCATTTTCATCTATCTTTCCTGTCACATTAGAATTTGTGTATCAGCTAAACTTGTAAATGGTTTATGTGCATATGCCTTCTAGGATGTTGTTCATATATACAATATTGAAATCAGTTCACGATAACAACATAACTCAGAGGTACATATTTCAGGGGGAATGCAGGCAAGGAAAGAGAGATATATACACAACAGAGAGAAATCAAGAAATGAAACATCTCTTTTGAAAGGAAAAAAATAAAAAAGATAAAAATGCTTCTCTGCTACTAGGAGGTGAAAGAAGTGCTGAGCTGAGGCTCCCCTGCTCTCTCCCTGTGCTTGTGGAGCTGCTCTGGGGATGCTACTAAGATAGGGTGCAGTGCAGCCTCCAAGGCTCTCTCCTGCCCAGAAACCTATGATTGTGCATGCTGTCTGCATAGCACTTGCTTGGTGTGCAAACACACCATTATCACTGCAGAATTACAGCTGAGAAGGCACTTTGTGCAAATGCGGAAGCATCTGAAGAGAAATTATTTCCTGGGTATGCTAGCAAGCTGTAGCTGTAGCTTTAAAAAAGGTACAAAGACTAAACTAGGAGAACATTTGAAGGGTTTTCTTGGATTCTGCTCACCTGCTGTGTCTATCTGTGGTTACAGGTGAGATGTTAATATCCTATCCTTAGATAAGCTGCACCAGTATGCCCTGAGCTTAAAAGATCACTCATTTGCCTAGGCCACGAGAAGTACAGAATTTCTTTGTTTAGTTCAATATGGCAACTTAGAAAAGAAATAGAGTTACAGATTCTCTTCAAATCTCACAAATATCAACACCAATCCTTATTCTATAAAAATATGTTTAACAATATTAAAAATATGTTTAAACATGTTTAATATGGGGTCTGTGTTGATAGGTTGGACTCGATGATCCTCGAGGTCCTTTCCAACCTAAGTGATACTGTGATACTGTGATACTGTAATAATGCTTGGAAAATCTTAGCCTTTTGCAATAATATTAATCTCCCTCATTTACAAGACAACCGTTAGCACAACTAAGCAAATAAATGAGTGATATGACCTTCATTATATGGCAAGTTCTCAGCTGTCAGAGATCTTGCAGGCAACAGCACACCTTTCTTACACACCAAAGTACAACACTGCTTATATTAGTACTAATATATCCTGAACAATTTATTGGCTGTATTAAAAGATGTTATCATTTTTGCTTATCTTAATGCTAATACGCTGCTTCTTCAAAGCAAATATGGATTTGGCCAACTGTCAGTGATAGTGAAGTGTACTTGGTTGGTTAAATGGTGATAAGGTTCACATTTAAAATTTAGGCCATCAGGGATTCACAGCCTCCATTCTGAAAATCACTGGATCACTTAGCTTAATGATATTTTCTCTCACAGAAGTGTCCTTAACCATGCACAATTTCTGTGGTTGAGTGGCACTGAAGGTTCACTGGAGTTAGGATTAAATAACTCCAAGGAGATTTAGAGAATCCATGAAATTATTCGCTTGGACATGTTGGGGTTAGTTGGTGCCTAAACCCATACGCTATGTGGCTTGAAATGCCAGTTGTCCTTATATAAAACACCATTTTCCAGCTGGTAATAAAGCTGCTTGGGAAGTGCACTCTGAACAGACAGGTATGCTTATAAAAGGGAAGACTGCCAAAGCATTTGCTATTCACATTATTCAAATACTCTTTCTTCCAAGTACATTATCTTCCATTAGAGAAATCATCTCCTTTGCATTCACATGGTCAGTGCATCTGTCTCGCTCTATTTCTAGCTCATTAAGAAAAAACATGTTGGTGTTTAGCCAAATAATGAAGAAAAAAATGAAAAGTAAAAAAAAAAAATAGGCAAAAGGATTCATGAAACCAAGAAAATAAATCCCTGTTGATATTAGAAGTACAAAGATGAACACTTGTCTAGGAGTTCACTATGCTTTCTGGTGCAGGGTGTGAATTTTGTAACTGATACAATGGCTTTTCTCAAAGGGAACATTATTTCTGTGTGGGTTTTAGTTTGGGGGGGTTTTTGTTTTTTTCTTTTTAAGACTGAGAGTCCAGAAGCACAGAGACAATATGGGGGTGTAATCAGCAGCAATACTGAATCTTACAAAACACAGGCTTCTGGATTACACGGAATTTCACTTCGCTCAATGGATCCACTTGCAGGTCATATTGTGTAAACACGCACCACACTGAAGCTTCAGATCCTGACACTGAAGCAGAACTGAACCCAAGCCCTGCCTCTCACACAGATTTCCTAAATTCTGTGAGAAAAAGAACTGAACCACTCAAGCACAAATGAAGAGATATAGATAATGACATGGCACTTTTCTCATAGGTTGAGATTGGAAACTCTTCACAAGCAGTCTGCTTGCTAGCCCATGTATGTATAGCATTAGATGCAATGCCTATCCTGATTCCAGCAAACCTTCTGAGGTGTAAGTAATAACAGCAGTACTCAGAATTCTCCTTTATCTCTTACTGGAAAGTTGTATTATGGATCCACCGAGTGTAAATGAGGAAAAGGTATTGACTGCAGTTGTCATGTCTTTTCTTGGATATGCTCAGAAGCATTTGTATATGTCAAGTGGAATATATAGAAGCACATTAAGAAGCATTATGACATCCATATGATGCTTCTTGAATAGACTCATTGGCAATTAACTTAGAGCTGCACTTGTTTTTCACAGAATCTACAGCATTAACTCCAGAAACTTGGCAATGTTTTGGAAACCAGACTGAAGGACATTATGAGGCCAAATTTTAATGCCTAATTTTCAGGAGGAAGCATTTCCTTCTACACATTGTGTAACACCCAGTACTTGCACTAATATGTCCTTTGCCTTCATTTGAGATGAAGCTTGATCCTGTAAAGAGTCTCATGCATTCAGTTGTTATTTCAGCAGACTACAATACAAAAATAAGAAGGAAACCAGTGGCAAAATCAGACTGAGATTTTCTTTTCTAGCACCAAAAAAATTTTTGGCCTGAAGATGACAGCTATCCCTGTCAGGTGGCAACAGCCCTCTCTCTCAAATATGGGGAGCTGAGGCTTATCAAGGAAGGGCCACAAGGAGTTTCATTATGATGACACATTCAGTGCCAGGTCCTCTGAAAAAGGGGCACTGTCTCACCCTTCTTAATCCATTCTAAATATAGAGTTTGAGGTGGGATCTTTTCAGTTTCCAGGTTCTTGAAAGCAAATCTAAGCTTCATGGTTTTAAATCTATTTTTAGCATCTCTGTAACTAATTTATTACACTTACCCTTATTTTTCACATGAGGGATATGTACCAACCTTCCCCTTGCTTCTTTTCCTCAAGGAAAAGGCTCTGCTTGCTCACTAATGTGATAAATAAATGAACTTCCTGTGCCAAGAAATCATTCTTGCAAACACACTACAGATATTTCTGTAAAATCACAAGGCTGAAAAAAACCAGCCAGCTAAAGAAAAATCATTTTACATCATCAAATATTGATTAAATTGATGACAATTTTGACAAACAGCCATATGATGGCAGAAGATTAATTGCTATGTGTGTTTTTACTATTTTTCTTTTGTAATTAAAATGAGTTTGTATGTCAAAGAAAATTATGTGATGAAATGAAGTGAAATTAAATTAATTTCATATTACAGCTGAAAATGCAAATTATACTCTTTCAATATAAATGAAATGGTCTTTTTTCTGGTCCACCCTTGGCAATTCAGAACCAAAATTAAGTTAGAATTTTACAGGGAATTCTAATAGACCAATTATTAGTGTTATTTATTAAGGCAGTAGCTGTAGTGCTAGACAAAAATTGAGCCTCTTAAGTGCTTCGGAGAATCTTTCTTCCATTCTATTTATGTGCTCAGATCAGGAGGCTTTTAGAAATATCCAAAAACAAATGGGCATAAAACTGCACAGACAGTATTAATAATGAGCAATATTGAGAACTGTGCTGAAATTAGACTTCTTTTTCCTCTTTTTTTTCAAAAGTTGTCAATGTTGCAAGAAACTACAATTTACACACTGCATAAGAAGACATTCACAGTGTAAAATTCCAGCTAAGAAGACTAGGTCCTAACAGTTAGCAGGCAATTATCTACCAGGTGCCTTTGCAAATTGTGGGCTTTGTGCAGTTACGGGAAAGTGAAGAAATGCACTTTTAGATGGTCTACTTTTAGGCATATTCCCACAGGGAGTCATGGCCTTCTAAAACATTTTCCAACACTTGTTTCCCAGCATATGGTTTGTGAGCATTCAGAAGAAAACTATGTCCTGCAAATAAATGTCATTTTTAAGAAGGGCCATGTGTGCAATTAGGAGATTCCCGAAAGACCTAAGTATGATTTAAAAGCTACTCCAATGCCTTTGGGCTAGAAACCTCGGTACAGGCTGAACCAGAAAAAGTTAATCTTGATTAACAGTGCCTCAGAGGCAGAGAGACAGCACTGGTGATGCTCAGCAGCGCTGCTGCAAGGCCTACCGGCCAAAACCCAACAGGAGAGTAAACACCACTTGTTTTTTTCAGATGTGACAAGTATTTCTCCCTAAAATGCTCTTTTGGAGTTATGTATAAAGACTTCAGATCTTGCCACACTTGTAAAGCTCCTAGTGCCTCTGGGGCACTACATGGTCTACAAAAGTCTCTGTAATGACTACTGGAGTTTAGGAAAATTCTGGCATCCATGAAGTATCCCTCATCATTCCCATCTCCAAATCACAATATCATTACTTGGACTATTGGATGATTAAAAATAGGGGAAAAGAAAGAACATTTACCATAACTCTCAATAGAAATACAAAGATACTATTTAGAGAACAATACAAATATTACAGTTTATTCCAATACAATGTAAAGATGTTGTTTATTGATTTAGTCTTTTTTATGAGTCATAAAACAGTTCAAATACTGTAAGTTTCCATTCAATTTAGGCTCTCACTTCTTTGCTGTATTCAAATAGCTCCCAGAACTGCTTATCCACCTATGACTAACTTATTTTCATATTATTGCCAAGGGGAGATTCAGTCCAGAGCTGTTTCATTGTTTTTCATGAGATCTCTGCCTCCTCCAAGGATAGACCCTCAGGGAAAGTTATCAACCTGAGCCTTCATTAGCTTATGTCATGTTTGCTGTGCAGTGACCCCCTTTCTCTCATGTAATACATCTCATATGGTTTTCAGAGTGAATTTACAGCCCATGAGAAGAACTCTGCAAACTATTTATCCTGAGACTGGTTTCAGCCTACCTGAAGTACAACCTGCAACTAACATCTTTTCAACCGGAAGAACATTTCAGCCTCTGTTTCTATTTGGGGTTTTTTGTTTATTTTTCCTGTGCTGTGAAAATGCCATATGACTAGCATTTGTTTCTTACAGTCAATAATTTCTGTGATGGCTATTGTCCATAATTTCTGTGACTGCTATTTGCCCACAGAAACCAGATTCATTCACTTATTTACAAAGTGCATCAGCAAGGCATCAATATTCTGAAAACCCCTTGTCGACACTGACTCAGGCTGGCAGTGAAACAGTAGCCAGACATGACAGCTCCATACTTACTGCAATGAACTTATTTTTGAGCATTATTATGTCCCTGTTTTTTTAATAATCTTCACATATTTCAGTGAATATTTATATCCAGGAAAATGACATTTAAGCTTTCAAAAAGGCTTATTTTACTCCAAAACAGACTTTGTGAACATGTCACTGGAGATACACATTTCTTCTGATTCCCTGATTCAGTTATCAAATTTACCCAAGTGAGAGCTGAAATAAATGCTTCTGCCTTTTCCTCTAAATGCCAGTCAGGAGATGACAGATTGCACTTACAATTTGAATTACTTGTGAGTGCAGTTTTGTAAAGACTGCTGTTGTATGGGCAGTTATAGGCCTCATTTTGAAGAGAATCTTCTTTTTTAAAGGATCATAGTAGTAGTTCAGTATATGTGTAATTTGAAAGCTCTCTCTTGAATTCAGTCAGGTTTAAGCATTTTTTTTTAATATATATAATCCCTAGAGTAACTATGTTCTAGATGAATTTGGCCAGTCTGTATTGAATGAACTTTCATTACCAGCATTACCTAGGCAAAGAACTACCCATTTGTTTCATCTTGCAGCTTCAGTGCAGAAAGCCATTCCCCTAACACCATCTCATACACCCACATAGTACTACTCCCTGAAAGCTCATCTTCTACCTTCTTGCAGCTGCTGCCCTTATCTCTAAGTCCCTGACAAATTGCATCATGGTAAATTGAGGTTTTGTGATATCTAATTTAATTCTGGAGCAAATATTTCTCACCTCTTGATAAAACATGCCTTCTGCAGAGCAGAACTACTTTGAAGCACAAACTGAATATATGCAAGAGCACTGGACTTATTCAGAATACTACTTCTAAAGCACATAGCATAATGTGCTTTCACTCTAGCAAAATTTCATACTCTACATTACAGTAATTGCTGTGTTATACAAATCAAACTATTAGCTACAAGCAAATTAAAGTCACTGTAATCCTTGCACAGGAAAAACATTTATTTTGGTGTGGATCTGGTGATAGCATTTTTCAAAACTTGTCTATTAGTGAGTTCTTGTATATACTGCATAGCTTTCCTTCTGATTTGCTCTGCTAGCATCTCCAGGTGAAGAACAAATGTGTCAGCTCTATCTGTCTCAATTACTGCTTTTTGGAGGGTAGCAGATAAGATTTATTAGGCCCATGACATCACAAGAAAAAAGAGACAATAAATTCTTTCTCATTATGGTACATCAGGAATACATCTACAGTTTAGTCAGGTGCAAAACAGCAAGAAATATGCATTATTCTGAACAGAAACCTATTCTTCAGCAAAATGTGATTAAACTGCTCAATGCCTTTATTTTCCTCTGGTAATGCCAAAATTTTAACCCTCAAGCAGTTCCCTGCTCCTTTTCAATGCATGAAAATGCTTTTAGAAGGAAGACTTAATTTGGAAAATAGCTACAGATGAATTCTTCTTAGCATGGAAAAAATGTCACTGATTATCTCGAGTCAAACAGAAATGCAGGAAGATCAGTATATGTACGCAAGGCAGTCTGCTTGAACAGCAAGGTGTGTTGAGACACCACGGCTTAGAAAATGAAAGAAGGTTTATCAGAGTATATGTAACTGCTAGGATTGTTTTGGAAGTTAGAATCCTGGTTTGCAAAATTTGAGCTTACTCCAAACTTCTAACACTGGAGGAGGGTGGGGAGAACCTCGCGTGGGGAAAAAAGGAAACTGCTACCACACAGGTAGGAACCCTCCAGAACCTGGGCTGTGTTGAAACCCCCAGCACAAAATATTCAAAATAACTGAATCTGTTAATGAAAAATTTTTTGTAGCTGTCTTTTCCCATGTAGACAAAGATCACAGAAGTTTTTCCTCAGAACTAAAATCTAACTTCTGAGCAAAAGACAACTTCCATTGAAAAAAATGTGTAAAAAAGTTTCAGCAAGGTCTTATGACTACAGATGGACATTACCTTTGATTAAAGGTCAAGAGGCTCTGAGAGGAACCCATGCTGACAAAAACATGATTTAAAAACAGAATCACAGAATGGTAGACACTGACAGCAACTTTTGGAAATCCCCTATACCACCTGCTCAAGCAGGGACAGCACCACTGTGGGGTGGTGTTTATTTGGGTTCTGAATATCTCCATTTATCAATATCTCCACTGATCATTATAGGTTGGACTTGATGATCTCAAAGATCTCTTCCAACCTGGTTAATTCTATTCTATTCTAAAACCACTGTAACCTCTCCAGGACAAACTATTCCAAAACCGCTCAGAGCTCCTCCTGCCCTCAGATATATGACACATTAGAAAAGAGAGAGAAATTCTGTGAACAAAACAAGCATTAATAACATGAAGACTAATTAAACCTAATGTGATTAGCAAACTATGGAAATGATAGAGGGAGAGTACATAGACATCACCAAGTCATTGTTTTAACAAGTGAATTCTCCCCCAATGGAAACATTTTGTATATTTATGTAATCTGAGCACAGTCTGCCTGATACTAGAAGAAAACAGAGGCTTTTGTACACTGGAAGAAAAATCAGACTTTTCTCTCACTAACTACAATTATGCAGCAATGAAATAAACATGACTATTTTTAAAGAAAATTACATAAGATAAAAATGTGTCTGTACCTTTGCCTATTCCCCAACACACAAACCCCACAAAAGTCACATCATTCCCATTATGTCAGCACTCGCAAAGCAGGGCTACTAACAGGTGAGTGTACTTTATTTGTGATACTTTCTCCCAGATCCTAAATTACCATTACAGTGTGCTAAAGAAAATTATACAGTTGATATTACTGCATTGCATGACAGGTCACTGCAAAATTTATTCCCCACACATTTAGTATTTGCTGGAGGAGACACCTTTACTTCTCTTTTCTGAGTCCATTAATGTTAAGGGTCAGTGTCCAGGTACATTGCAATGATATTACATGAGTTTTTAAAGTTAAATTAAATGTCACAGTACATTACATCAGCTGAAATGGCATGTCCTGCTCATGTCTTAAAAAGGTCTACTGAGATGTTACTTTATAAAACGGGATTCAGGTTTCTACATGACATTGTGATGACTGCCTTGCATCATTTTTAAGTTACAGATCATTTCTTTTCGTTCAACTTCCACCTTAATTTTAACTGACAGTCAAGAAAACTTTTCTTGAAAGCTGAAACTCAGGCACAGATCAGCCCAGTCTTCACACTGCCATCACCACCACCTCACACTTCAGCTGCAGCCGGGCAAGCCCTTGCAGCTAGAAATAACATGGGACTGAACAAGAGCAATTTCACAGGAATTGAAAAACTTTAGTAATCATTAACTATAACCTAGTAAGGATATATCTCTAGTCTTAGTTTGCAGCTTACCAAATGCATACTAACCCTCACAGCATGATTCAGGCAAGAATTCTGCTCTCATAACTCCATGGAAGACTATTATGACTTTCTGCCCAATGAGGAAGTGGAAGGTAATCTGGCAAAGCGGCTTCCATAACTCTGCTACCAAGTGACCACTTCTGTCGGTAATATCTAACTCAGAAAACAGCATCCATCTGAAACTTGCACACATTCAGAGCTTTTGAAGGAAAATCTTATATTTAATGTTAATTAGAACAATAGCAGGATTACATTCTGTTCTGATCTTACAGATAAACTGGATCACTATTTTCAGCAGTAAAATGGTAACTGCCATAGTTTCACCACTGCCAGGACCCAGAAACAGATCACAGCCTGACAGCTGAATTCTCTAAAAAGATACAGGTTAGCATTTGCAAGACATTTAAAAACTGCTTGAAATCCACTTTATTAATGAAGTCTTCACAATGATACCAGATCTCACTGATATCTGTGTCAATTCACAGCTGATTTCTAAGGGTTAAATCAGTGTCAAACCAATGAAGCAGTAAGTGATAAAGCCTCCACAAACCACCACAGCTCCACATCTATTTGACAGTCAATCACAAATATATTCTCATATTAATACCATAAACAAATATTTGACCTTGCCAAGTCCCATTACTAAATGAAGTCTAGGTTGTACATTAACTGATGTATACAGCTGATTTTCTATACGAGCTTTTGCATTTCTTTTGCACAGAGTAGATGAAATTGTCATTGATTAAACAATAATCTAACAACAGAAGAAGGCTTGACAGGATTGAATTTAGAGAATCTAGTGGGCTGTGAATGGATTTTTAAAAGCCTACTGCAACCCATGAGCTGAATGTCAAATTAACATGCCTTTAATTTCTGACCTGAAAAACCCAGCTTTTATTCCAGTAGGTACTTTGGTATGGTTCTTATTAATACAGCTGGGGTTTTAAACATTTTCCTTACTACGTTTTGTCTCAATATAGTCAAGCTTTTGTACCTTGGTTCTTTAATACAGTTACATACTGAAGTGGCTGTTTGAGATGTGGTTTGTTTTGATATGATTGGTGGCTTATATGGTTGGGGAGTTTTGTGAGATTACCTTTTAATACTGTTGGCAATTTTACATAGTTGGTTTATTGTACTCCCTTTGTTAACAGGTTGGTTATTTATACTTTAATTTTGTAATACAGTTAGTTTTTATACTTTATTCATACAATTGCTTTTTCAGACAGTTGGGGTTTCATATGGTTAGATTATTATGTATTTGGGGTTATATACCTGGTTAGCTTCTAGGGAGTTGGTTTTACTATGATTGGCTTTCCACACAGCTGGTTTTGCACATTTCGTTTCAAGAAGGTTGAGGTTTACAGCCTTATTACAATGCTAGTTTAAATATGGCTGGGGTTTGATATAGCTGTTGGGTTTTTTTACAGTTGGTTTGTTATAGTTCAGTCATTTAATGTGGTTGGGGTTTTATGCCTTGGTTTTGTAATATAGTTAGTTTTTTATACTGTTGGGTTTTTATGTGGTTGGGCTTTAGATAACTTGGGGATTGCATGTTTGTTTCTTTGCACTATTGGCCCTCTCATGACTGGTTAAAATAGGGTTAGTTATTAGATGGTTGGTTCTAAAGCAGTTCTTTTTATCTCCTTTTTTTTATATAATTGGTTTTTATGCAGCTGATTTTTACATGATTGTTTTTATATTGGTTTTGCAAGGCCTTTTTTATTGGGTTGGTATGCGGTGTGGTTGATTTTAATATCATTTGCATTAATATGTGTTGCTTCAGTAACAGTTGCTCTGTTACACTTTTTCCTCTTTTTTGCCAGTTAGTTTTTAATATGGTAAGACTTTCATACATATTTTGTACATGGTTACTCTTGATACAGTCTTACTATGGTTGCTATTTCGTATGGTTAGTTTCTTTGGTATGGTTGGTGGTTTATGCCTTAGTTTTGTAATCCAGTTAGTTTTTATGATGTTGGATTTTCATACCATTTGTTTTTATAGGAAAGGGATTTTATATGATAGGCCTTTTCACTCTGGGATTTTTACCTGGTTGTGTTTTACATAACTCCTTTTTTAAGTAAGGGGGTTTTACAGCTGGCTTTTATGTGGTTGATCTTCGGAGGTGTGGGGTTTTAATGCAGTTGGGCTTAGTGCAGTTAATTTTGACACGGTTGCTTTTTCTAGGGCTGGTTTTTAATATGCCTTAGTTTTTGATATATTTATATACACTGTGGATGTTTAATATGGTTGGAATTTATACTGCTGGGTTTAATACTTTTAAAAAATATATAAATGGTCTTTTTGCAGATTGTTTGTAATGCAGTCAGGCTTATAGATGGTTTGGTTTAATATGGTTAATTTTATTTCTTTAGATGGTTCAGGTTTTTTTAGACCACTGGGGTTTTGTGCAGTGCTTTTTAATGTGGTTGCTTTTTAAACAGCTGATTCCTTTAACAAGGTTGGATTTTTAGATAGTTGGGTATTTAGGCAGGCTATCATTTTGATACTGTTGGGGGGGTTTAATTATTTTTATGTATATAGATGGGGGTTTCTATTTCTGCTTTTTAATAAAAGTGGGGGGTTATCATTTTGATCTTAGTATCTTGTAGGGTTTTTTTTTTAATATGGCTGAAGCTTCCATTACAGCAAATAGAGCTGAAAGATTTCATTTCTATCCATTGTGTATTTTGCAGCAAATGACATAAGCTCCTCTAAGAACTTTCTCATTATTTAGAAAGATAAAAAATGAATGAAGTAACATAACAGCTATGTTTATCTGCTGAAATAAAGTAATTTGTGTAATATAGGCATTTTCTATATTAAAATAATACATACCTACATTTAGAGACACAGCCAAAGTAACAGCTGTATTACAAAAGGTCATGCTATTATTGAGAACACAGCAACTGGAAAAATATCCACACTACTGATAGTGATATTAAATTCTTTCCAAGTCAGTACTGTGGTGAGACACCAGCCCTGTGCAATTCTAATACAGCAGGTTCCTGTTTTCCTTCTTTCTGACTTTGGAGAGTGACTATAGGCTACCCAGCGCATAACTAACCCACCTACTTATGCTCAGAAATGTGCAGTCTCCTCTAATCTTGAAAGTACACTTTGACCCAACTAGTATGGATGGGTATTTCATGGATAAACTCAGGCAACTTAAACCTAGGCAGTATTTCAGCCTTCAAGACTTAATGTGAAACTTAATGAGATTACTCTGAAATTTCTATTGAATCTTTATTCCTTCTTTTCAAACTCAAATGCCTACTCAATTATGGTTTTTTTGTCAAAATCACAGAGAAACATCTAATTAAAATTTGGCATAATATAGGGATCGATTAACTTGATATCAAAGAGCAAGGATACACTTGCAGTAGAGCTTATTAAATAATTCAAATGGAAAAGAATTCTTGCATTCTTCCCATACAGAAGGGAGAAGAGCAATGAAAATGTGGATTTTTGATTACTGAATTAAATGATCTAGAACAGAAAACTGTCATATTTAAAGAACAGGAAACTTTGTTTTAAAATATAATCACCATTTTAAATTGTTATTTGCACATCTGAGGCCCACTGAAAGCTGTTGCTATACACCTAATTAATGAGCCATATATACTTGAACATCTGTATTTCACTCTTCATTTATTTTCTTGCTCATCCACTCGGAGAAAAAACACTTGAAAATATTAAATGAAAATCCAGTCAGTAGATAAAATAGCAATCATCTGGTAAAGGGTCACTTATTATATGTGTGGTTTGCAGCTGACTGACCTTCTGATAACACTACTTTCTGTCTTCTACTTAGCTCATAAATACAATATGTTGTAAAACTCACTTCAACTGCCTCAGAGTGGAATGCCATTGACTTTGTTCAGATGTTACACTGAGAGATGATCTGGGTAAACTAATAAACCAAATATTGATCATAGCTCTACTGCAAACTGTACATTGGGTGAAACAACTTATTCATTGTCTTCCTTTCTATCAAATAAGAGATATCAGCAGGTTTTTCCTGATTCTAGACCACAGACTGCAAGAAGGATATGCAGGTTCTGACAATAATGCACATAGTGGCTTCTGGGTTGGTTTCTATTTTTCTGTTTTCCATCATTTGAGTGCAGTTACTGAAGCCTTTTGCATAGTTACTTATAGAGACTACAGTCTGCAGTCTTGGTGGATACAGCTCCTAACACTGACCACTTAGCAGTCACACTGCCATCCCCAGCAGGAGTCCTTTACTGACCTACCTCACTGACATTTAAAATGCTATAAGCAATGTATAAATGCCTGGCAAATATCTCCCAGAAGTATTAGAAATGTTTATATGTTACTTAGCCAGCATGATAGTCTCAAACAGGAGGAGAACAAAGTGGTTTTACTGATATTAAACAGAACTTTAACACTCAAAGTGCCCAAAACAAAAACGAATTGACAAGAAATTTAACAAACAAAAGGAGCTGCTTTTTACAACCATATAAACCTGAACTCTATGTTTAACAGTGTGCATGACTATCATAAACTCAATGTCATACATGAATGTACTTAAGGATCATTGCAACAAACATCAAAACATACTTATTTCAGTTTGACTTGGTTAAATTTTCATGCTTACTAAATCCAATAGGCACATGCATATTTTACATGTTTCAATGGAAGCCTGACGTCGCTCATTTAATTTCTTCTAAGCCTGCAGGAATGAAATGAATCTACTGCCAGAATTTTTCAGTCACTGACTGAATTGTAATATCATAAAAGTTTGGAAAATATCTACCAAGAGAGTTTACTCATTTATTGAGCATCTAAGAAGAAATGAACACACCGAGTAAATGGTTTCCTGCAAGGAGCAATCCAAAGGAGATTATTGTTTCTTTTAGCATTGGAAAATAAAACAGTACAGAGAGCCAGAGGGTTAAATACTCTGGGCACCAACTCCAACCATTTTGTATCACCACATCCAAGGATGTCAGCTGTTTGCTCTAGTTTGAAACGTTTTTCTTATTCAATGAACACCAGTCAAAAATATGAAAAATAATCATATTTTTGAACACTTTCTATTAAGGCTTTCCCAAGGATATATTCAAAAGATACCAAGGCCTTCATCAAAACACAAACATCAAGAGATTTAAGTTAGGGACATGATTTAATAGTCTCTTAATGCATCTCTAAATGTATTTCTCAACAAGTTAGGGATAATATAGGTTGAAAATAATACAACCACCTGCAAAAATAGCAGTTGATTTGTATATAAATACACATACTCACCCAAAAACTTACTCGACTCTGTCATATGCTATTTCACAAGCTTACAGCAACCATGTTGTCCATGTGAAGGCTTGCAATATGACATATTCTAAGTAATATTATATATAGCTATCCATGATCAAAAAGATACCCTAATTCTGAGGGGAAAAAAGTCATTAGTATTATAATTAAAATGTCAGTCACAGAAGTGGCTGATACAGTCGCTAGAGGCAACATAGCTGAGCCATACTGGTGCTCAATCAGCTTCCCCCCACCCTAATCAAGATTTTCCATATTGACCTTCAGTGAAGGATTTAGCAGTCATTAAACCACCACATAAAATATGGCAAACCCTTCCAACGTTTTCATATGACGCCAGATGAACGCTGCTTTAGACTGAATTTTCAGTCTGTAACCCAGCAAAAGCATAATAATTTCTTGGTTCTTGGAATTTGTAATCATTTGGGGACTTCTGGCAGACAAAGTCAGGAAACAAAAAATGAACCATTTCACAGCTATACAAGACAATTCAAAGCTTTTTCACACAGGAATGGACCTGAACTATAACTTCACCTTCCTTTAATCATATGCTACAACACTGGTTTTGCTACTAGACAGAAGCACAGGGAAGCAGCTTCCTTCAACCATTGCTTCACATTAAAAAATAGGCAGGCATCAAAATTACTGTCTCTGTCCCTCAGCCCTTGGCATCAATCTATTTGTGCACATTGAGATTGATTTTCCCCATAATTTTAGAATGGACACTTGGGTACATTAACAAAATGAATATGATCATAAGCATGAAATATTACCCTGATAACAATTTGCATTCCTGGAGTAAATGCTATCTTGCCACAAGATACACTCCATTTTTCAGGGGTTTATAATTCAGCTGTAACATTCATGGTAGGCTGAACTTGACATACAGATCGCTGCAGGAAAATGTTTTATACATTTTCATAATCTATAGGAGTCGAGGAGACAAAAGAGCAGATGTGTTCCTTGCAGTAGTTTATTTATCACTTAGAAATACTTGTTGTTTGAAATCCCTTGTATTTAGGGGCTTGAGAAAAAAGCCAGCATAAAACCAGCAGAGTTTATTCTACTGCCTTTGCAGAGCTCAAGTGCAGCTGCTGAATTACAAAGCAAGAGGAAATCCTGGCCAATTAAATTAATGTCAAAACCCTCACAAGAACTGCTTGTTTGTAAGCAATCTGAGCTATTACAAGTACTGTAGCCTTAGCTGTTCATTTGCCTGTCTCTTGGCTACTCGCTCTGTACCACAACCAGTCATATTTTGTATTCTGCACTATTTTCCACAGAAGTTTAGGGGGGGAAGTATAAATTTTTCTTTTCCCAATGTTTTCATTGGAGAAAGAGAGCTTTTCAGAATCAGGACAGAAAGGAAGAAAATTTTGTCTTGCAATACTAGCCTCCAAGCTCTGTTCCTCATGAATCAGAACAATCCGCAACTTTTTCATCTGGCGTGACTTTCAATCCTGTATCTTAGGCACATTTGTCTTTAAAAGGATAGTCAAGTATCTAATTCAACCCCAATCCATAGCAATGCATCTCAAACAGTTGTTTGCAGTTTGGAGAGTTGTGAAATTAAGGTTCAGAAAACTGTAAACCTAACATGAAAATCCCCATGGGAGACTCAATGACCAAAGAACATTTAAGTATTAATATACACCACTTCATTTCAGTCCAATTCTGTCATATCAGCTGTTTCCATAAATGTAGGAAAATCATCCAGACGTAAACAAGCACAGTAAAATTACTTTCTAGGCATTGCTCAACTGTACACGGAGCTGTGTACAATCACCTGTGTCAGCGTGCACCAAATCTGACCATTGCTAAAAAGCAAACAAGCAACACAGAAGTATTGTTATAAGAAATATCCTTCTGCTATGTCCTGGGGTGGCACGAATGGAAGTATATAGGCAACACAGATGTTGAGAAAGTTCTTACAATCTTTGCAGCTCTCACTGTTCTGAGTTTACTTTACCAGTTTTGAAATAAAACCACCTCATCTATCAGGAAAGGAAATGGAAGGAAAGAATGGTCAGTCACACTCCCTCTGGAATACTTCACATAGCTATAAAAAATGTAGACCTAACATAGTTTTTCCAGCTCATCAAAAGCCAGTCTCAATGTTAGCTATTTCAAACTATGGACTTTGTAAAAGCCTTTATATTACCCTGAATGCAACTTAACTATGTCTTTTGCCAACAGGGAACAGCCAAGACTGGCCAGTTTGAATGAAACACAAGAAGGCTTGTGAGATGCAGCTTCTAAGAATAGCAATCAAAGATACTTTTTGAGATAGGCAAAAGTTGTTATTGAACTTCTGCTCATTTTGTAGATATAATTTCAAGTCAGAAATGAACAAACAAAACAGGGGAGTCTCCAACTCCTGTTCAGCAGCTGTATTAAGTACTTCAGATATTGGGCAATAAGCCAGCAGGGCTCACCTACCCAAGACAGTTTGCATGACTTCTCCAAAATTGACTGGTGTAAGTGCAGATTCTACCCAAGTTATAGCACACTGTGAGGTAAAATCAAAATGTAAAGGATTCTGAAGCATCATTTTAAAAGGCAAAGAAAAGAAAAGAACAATAACAACAAAAAATGCGCCACCACCCCCCGACACACACAAAACCAAAACAAAAACCATGGAAAAAAAAAAAAAAACAGAAAAAAAAAAAAAAAGGCAAAAGCTAAAACCAAATCCACACACCTAATTGACCACCAAACCAATCAAGATGGTTACATTTCAAATGCTCTTGACCAAATAAAAGGTCATTTTTAAAAAACATTCCTTGCTAATTCATTTCTCTGTTCTGTCTGAATTCAGGACCTTATGTCTCAGAAAGCCCAGCATGATGTTAAGTGACTAATATCCATTATGTGTTACTGTTTCCTTGTTTTCTCTACAGAAGCTAAAAGGTATGCCTTAAGAAGGAATTATTCTCTTGTGATAGGAACTTTGCTTTGCATTGCCTTTTGGCTACCTTTTGGGTTAGTTTTTCCTCTTCTTATAGAATCTTACAATCAACCAGGTTGGAAAAGACCTCAAAGATCATCAAGTCCAACCTGTCACCCAATACCTCATGACTACTAGACCATGGCACCAAGTGTCATGTCCAAACCCCTCTTGAACACCTCCAGGGATGGTGACTCCACCACCTCCCTGGGCAGCACATTCCAATGGCCAACAACTCTCTCTGAAGAACTTTCTCCTCACCTCCAGCCTAAACTTCCCCTGGCACAGCTTGAGACTGCGTCCTCTTGTTGTGGTGCTGGTTGCCTGGGAGAAGAGACCAACCACCTCCTGGCTACAAGCACCCTTCAGCAGTAAGATCTCCCCTGAGCCTCCTCTTCTCCAGGCTAAACAATCCCAACTCCCTCAGCCTCTCCTCGTAGGGCTTGTGCTCAAGCCCTCTCCCCAGCCTCATTGCCCTTCTCTGGACACATTCAAGCATTTCAATGTCCTTCTTAAATTGAGGGGCCCAGAACTGGACACAGTACTCAAGGTGTGGCCTGACCAGTGCACTGACCTTTGGCCTTTGCTGAAGGCTAGGTGCTGGTGTTGATGGAGCACAGTTCCAGTATTATAAGGTAACTTTAATACAATCTGATACACAAAAGTTGGGGTTTTTTTTCTCCTTATTTTTCTTTCTGTTTCTAAAAATAAATGACAGCTCATATTGTGCGTAGGTTCTTGCTCATGACAGTCCAGGCTGGTAACAGATTGCTAATCTGATAACTGGTCTATTAAAAGATCTTGAAGAGACAATTTCCTCATGCTTTCCAACTACAATTTGGGAAACTTATTTCGTTGTATTGAATCATTAATAGTACAAATTACTGCCATGGTATCTAAAAAGATAATGTTCCTTAAACCGGTTCCACACATTCAAAAAGTACTCAATCTGCCTCCTCATAACCACTGCCAAGGATCAGAATGTACTGTGTTACGAGACAGGGACAGTATCATACAGTAAGCAAGCTTTCTATGTGGGAGGAGAACAAAACACATCAACTTATGGTCAAAAAGAAGGAAACATGAGCTAGGAAGTTGACAGATGAAAATTGTACGCCAGTGGCAAATGTTCCTGTACATCAGACATATATTGAACACCATATTTACTAGGTTGATAGACACAGACAGAAGAGCCTAGACAGAGACAGTGGCTGCAGATTGGGGGGGGGGGGGGGGGGGGAAGCCCTAAGAAATTAATTGTTCTCTACTGAATTAATACTGTAGGGATATTATTCTTTAATTCAGTTGGTGTTATAAAGCATATCATCAGTCCTTACAAGGAAGAAGAACTTCTAATAAGCCTTTCCATCAGTTATCTTTTTTTTAATGTAAATGCAGAGAGAATGTACCTCTCACAGCAACAGAAATTATTCCTCAGTGTCGAAAGAAGCTACCACCCACTTTCTTCTCACACAGCCCAGATGAGTTTGGTGATTAAGTTATCTCAGCAAGCCTGGAAAACAGATGTATTATTATGTTCTTACTTGCATTAAATAATTCTTACGATTCCAGAAACAGGGTAGGATCCTGCTCTACTAAGTACTGCAGAAAAAGCAGAACCAGAAGACAATTCCTTTCCTGAAGCCGAATAGAATTGCCAGCCTATCAGATAAATCTACAATGTCATGATATCTCTTGGAAACAAGACAAAGTATCTCTTTTCTATCAACCATTATTAGATTGTTGGGGTCCCACAAATGGAGCTGGTGGCACCAAGTTCCTGAGCTGTTTTTGCTCCTCTTGCTCATCTGCTAATGTCCTCAAAGAGGAAACTGCCAGGAAAAGAGTAGACTGGCTGACTACTTCAGTTGCAACAACAGATAAAGGTCTCTGCTAATCCAGCTTTTACACTAGCCTGAAAATTAGATATTTTTTCTGTCTCTCTAGATAGCATGTTCCCCATAACGCAACAGCACACCTGTGCAGCAGATGCTGTTAAGAAGCCACTCTCCTACAAAATCCCTGTAGTAGTACAGGCCAAGGATACAAGTAATCAGCCCAAGTAGGTGTAGAAGCCTGTTCACCCTGTTTAAAACTAAAGAAATAGACCCCAAAATTATCTAAAACTCCACTTGCTTTGTAAGGTCACCTCCTAAAGCAAAAACCAGTGAATCAAGAACTCCAAGCGTTCTAATTGTATTTTGAGAAAAGTAAGCTTAGAGAGTCTTAGAAAGTTAATTAATGTAATTAACAAGGATAACTCATACAGCTTGAATAAGAAGCACTTGTGAGGTAAGTACTCCAATTAAACAAAAGTACAGATTCCTGGTAGTAGCTCACTGACTCACCCAGTGTCAAAAACTAAAATTACACAAAAGTGTTATATCCAAATTCTTCATTACTCCAGTTTCTTTATTGCTCCAGTTGGATGACACAGCTCCAAGGGACAAAATGTGGGGTTTTGAATACCCTGGTAAACCTTAACATGCACTAAGGTAAAAATAATTATGTTTACTCTAGCCAATATTAATTTTGTAAGTTGGGTTTTCTTTTTAATAAAACAAATTAACTCCTGAAATGTTAACATTTCTCTATATGCTGTTGGTATTCTAAATCAAACTAAACTGCAGCAAGGAAGATAAATAATGGGTTTTATGAAATATTCTCTAAAGATTTTAAAACAGCAAGTAAAACAAAGGAAGTGAACTAGCAGCCTGTCAAGTGATTGCATGAATAATAAACAGAGACAAGATAACTAGAAACTGACAATCAAAGCAACTCTGGGCCAACAAAAGGTCAATTGAACAGGAGCAAGGAACAGTACTTGTGCTGGGATTCTGTGTGAGCCATCATTAATCTAAGAAGAAAAATTCTTTAATGCAATATCAAAGCATTTATAGACTGGAAAGAGAGCTTGTACACTGCATTACACTTTGTTTCTGTGGGTTTTGAAATTAAAAGACATCCAGAATAATTATTTTTCAGACAATTGTCTAGTGTTGGAAGTACAAAATACTACTGGAAGACATAACAAGAGGAAAAAAAGAGGTGCTATACAGGAAAAGCACCCAGTTGTCACCGGGTCATTCTGCTAGCTCTAGGCATGTTAACTGATATTTTGGTTTAATTAGACTGAATTAGATAACACTAATGGGTAAAAGAACATACATAACAAGGTTAGCAGAACACAGATAAGGTTGCAGACACCAAATACATAGCTTTTCTCAGAGAGAGAGAAGCCATGGGTGAGACTCATTTAAGAGTCTGAGATTCTGACCAAGTCTCACCAAAGTCAATTGAAAGTCTCACAGCTGACTTTTGTGAACTCAGTCAAAACTAACTCTGATCTAATTAAAGGAGCACCATTTAAAGTATCTACTTCAGTTAAGCTGGCATAGGAGAAAAAAATTCAGAACACATCAGGAAAAAAAGAAGACTGCCTAAAGTGCTACAGGCTGGGGTCAGAGTGGCTGGAGAGCAGCCAGGCAGAGAGGGACCTGGGGGAACTGGTCGATGGTAGGCTGAACATGAGCCTGCAGTGTGCCCAGGCAGCCAAGAGGGCCAATGGCATCCTGGCCTGCATCAGGAACAGTGTGGCCAGCAGGAGCAGGGAGGTCATTCTGCCCCTGTACACTGCACTGGTTAGGTCACACCTCGAGTACTGTGTCCAGTTCTGGGCCCCTCAGTTTAGGAAGGAGGTTGACTTGCTGGAACGAGTCCAGAGAAGAGCAACAAAGTTGGTGAGGGGTTTGGAACACAAGCCCTATGAGGAGAGGCTGAGGGAGCTGGGGTTGCTCAGCCTGGAGAAGAGGAGACTCAGGGGTGACCTTATCACTCTTTACAACTACCTGAAGGGAGGTTGTAGACAGGCGGATGATGGTCTCTTCTCCCAGGCACCCAGTACCAGAACAAGAGGACACAGTCTCAGGCTGCACCAGGGGAGGTTCAGGTTGGATGTTAGGAAGAAGTTCTATACAGAAAGAGTGATTGCGCTATGGAATGGGTTGCCCGGGGAGGTGGTGGAGTCGCCGTCATTGAAGGTGTTCAGAAGGAGACTTGATGGGGTGCTTCGTGCCATGGGTTAGCTGTTTGGGTGGGTTGGATTGGTTGATGGGTTGGACACGATGATCTTGAAGGTCTCTTCCAACCTGGTTTGGTTTATTCTAATAAAGGTTTATTCTAATAAAGTATGCAGCGCATATCTGGTTGGGTTACCACCCTGTGACTGATGATACACATTGGGCTGTAGGCAACAAACTGAATTTTGTCAAACAAAATGAGGGAAACCCTTTAGAACCAAGAGCATAAAGTATTATCTTCAGAGGTAGATCTGTATCGTTGTGTAAGCAAAATAAAGACAGCAAAAATGTTACCAGAAAGATTAATCTTACCGGAGCAAAACCACCAATCTTGCTGCATCACACTCCTCTTTTAGTTAAGCTTGGGAATGTGCTTCTAAAGCAAGAACTCCTAGTTATTGCAACCTGGAATACTTTTGTGTGCATTGAAGAAAACTCTCAGAGACTACAAAGTAGATTTCTTTTGCAGAAAATTAAATTAGAAAACAAGCCTCAAGGAACACAAGCTCCAGCTAGCACACATCCAGTTCATGGCACAGATAAGAACTAACATCCCCAAACACTTAAAATGCCCTCATCACATAATGCTCAATAACAACTGTTTTGCTTTCGAGATACAGTGTTATTAAACCATGCTACCCACATGAATTGTGCCTGGAGAATCTTCCCAACATGTTTTAGAGTGCATCAGATTTGGATGTGACAGGATGAAGAACTGAGATGTCTATTGAACCAGTAGTTAAAATATCCAAACAAATCTTGAAATTGAGTGTAATTGGAGTTTAGCAAGTAGATGCAAGTAGAAATGCAACAAATAAATTCTGGAAATAGCATCAAAGAAAGTCTGAAATTTGCACATTTGTTTGTCCCTTGCAGTTCTTCCTTCAGTGGAGTTCAGTCCTGGTAGACACCTGTATTACAGCAAGTGAGAGCTGCTTGAAGACAAGGATACGGAGCAGTACAAGTTACAATACCCAGACTTCACTTCTGTCTGAAAGCTGGAATAGATATTATTTAAAACAATTTGTCTGTCATTGGCTACTGATTCAAAAAAAATTCAGGTCCCTATCCCACAGGATACACTAGAACTGTTTTAAAACTCCTTAGGTTTTCATATGAAATTTAAAACAAAATACAAACACACCATAAAGCTAAGCCTAACATTAGCTGCAATATCACAGCATCAACCAGGTTGGAAAAGACCTCAGAGATCATCAAGTCCAACCTATTACTTAATACCTAATACCTCATGACAACTAAACCATGGCTCCAAGCGCCATTAATAAATAGACTCTCAATCTGAAACTATCAGAAGATTTTAACTGCATCTAATAACTGAGAAGATTAAACATGTATTCAAGCTAGTCTTTTCTCCCATTCTTTTTCCCAGTTTAGGAAGTGGGAAGTTAATTCTTAACACTAGTATGGTTGGTTTATAGCTGAAAGCTCTTTCCCTTGGTCTAAATTAAGTGGTGTTTACTTGAGAAAGTCAATAAAGTATACCCAGGGAAAACTGAAGTATGAATGAGCTTACTTAGAGTGGAAAACAGCCAGATATCATTGACAGTAATTTGCCTCCTTATTGACTGTTTCAACCCAAAGGTCAAGGGATAAATGAACCATGAAATACTTAACTATGGTGTTTCTTGGAAACTCTGATATTTCCCAGATTTAGTGTTGCATTAGTCTATTGGAGTCAATAACTCAACAGCAGAAAATGGCTTATTTGTTTTAAGAAGGCAAGGGGAAAGATTTCAGTTTTGCATTTTGTTTGGTATTTAATTCCTATAATAAACAAAAGCACACAAGTTAACACTATTTTAAGCCATACTTGCCTACAAACACCACAAATAAACTCAAACTGGATCTCAGCACCACTGAGCTCAAACACATTTTTTCCCAGATGGACATTTTTCCATTTTGTTGTGCTATTTGATACGCTCAATAAGTTCAGAGATTGCAGACCCCATTTTACACTATATTAGAAAATTCCAAATTCAATGAAAGCCTCAGAAATGTAATAGGACTTCAATTCATTCTCTAATGAAGTTGTCATTTTATGTATTGTCATCTCAGTAGCTCTGATCCTTGGAAATAAAGTTCCCCATTGCTCAGATCTCTCACTACATTTTGTAAAATCTTCTTGTCCTGACTAGGTAAAATTAGAAGAGGTGGAGGAAGTGGTGTAAATGATTTCAAGATTAATACCCTGCAGCTAACCACAGGCATTTCAAAGGACATCCGATGAGAAGTCTTCAAATACAGCAAACACTCAGTACATCTTGGGGGGAAAAAAATAGCTGAAATATGGAATAGCTAGAATCTATTATAGATTATCCAATGCCCTTGGACCATTTTTATACCTCCAATTCATCTGCAATGTCACCATTCTTTAAAGAAAGGTAAAGCAGATCATGTTCCACAACACCACTTTGTGTCTCCTCTTTGAGATGGTTGGATAGTCCATAACAGCATTTAGAAACAATAACATCTGTAAGTTTTGCTGTATGACAGCTTGCCTAAAAAGGAGTTGGTGAGATGGGGGTCCCAACTCTGGCAGTCCATCAGGCTCATTGCTGCAACCCCAGCAGCCCTAGAGCATGCAATGGAAGTTTCCTTGGGCTTCTCCTCGGGAGAGTATTTTGCAAATGTCCATTCTCTGTACAACTTCTCAATCAATACTCTTCATTTCCATCTTGGGAGAGTTTTTCTAAGTATTCTAAGTATATTCTAAGTATTCTAAGTATTCTCCAATCTAAAACTCACATTTACCTTTTTGTGCTCCACACTGCATTAGCTATTCTTCTCCCAAAAATTACGAAGCCACAGGAGAGGGAATCCTCCGATATAACTTAAATTTACAAAATACCACAGCTATTTAGATTTCACATTACTGAACAACAGGGCAGTTAAATTTTTGTAAGTACTTAAAATATTCCCTGTTCTTGGGAAAAATGCCAGATCAATCCACAAGGAAATTTCAGATAGCAAACCGATAGCATTTAACAATATTGTTCACGCTAGAGAAGGTGCTCAGATATATTAACCTAGAGGTGACAGAAGTCACCTTGCTGCATATTGCAGGCATGATGCAACAGTGACTTTATTGTCATATCACTGGTATATCATAATGATCAATTTCTGAGGGGCACTTGAGTTGCTTCTGTCCTTCAAAACATTTGCTGGGAAAGACTCTAAAGATTTGCAGTTAATCCATGCCAAAGGCATTATGAAACCTGTACGTAACTCTTCAGGGATCAGCACTGAGATAACACTCTTCAGCTGGTTTGTATTCCTAGTCTATTTTATGTCCTGATGCTCTCTATAGAAACAATTTAGCTGATAGAATCAATGAAAAGAGGTACAAAATTGCTGATGACACAATGCTAAGCAGCAGTTCAAATAATTTAAGATGACACAGGAAGGATTATGAGGGACTTAGCCATTGAAAATTACGAAGTGTTTGTTGGCATTCAGTGTAGATGGCTGCAAAATTAGCTGAGGCATTTAAAATAGCAGCTGAAGGACACAGGCTTTGGGCAATGTCCAGTTAAAAAGAAAGCTAACTTTTCCCAGTAACTGACTGTTGCTGAGGAGCCATGTAAACTAGTACTTCTTTTCAGTATGAAAAGAATTTAGTTTTAATGAGGAATGTGATTTTTAGATGGTTTACAATTTTATTCAATGTTATGATACAAGAATGGAGGGAAAAAAAAACCTTCAACTCAAAAAATAAAACACCAAAAATAAGAAACAAACAAATGGTCAGAAATAATGTTTTGGGGATTTGGTGATGGTTTTTTATTACAGTTGTGAGAAATGGCAAATCTATTGCATAGGGACATTCCAAGCCTCACTGTAAGCCCAGCAAAATCTTTTTCTACTGCTGTTTTAGAAAACATTAACTGCAGAAATTAGAATCTCTTATACAGACAAAGGACAATGACCACAGGACTGATCTTTGCCTCTGTTTACTCAGTGCATCTAGAATAGAACTGAGATAATGAGACAATAAAGTTCTAGATATAGTTTTGATTTTTTTATTAGAAGTAGATTTTTTTTTCTCTAGAAAGTAAGATTTAATGGTCTGATTCACATTGTGTGAATGTAATTGAAAAATGCAAAATTTAAGCAATATAAATCAAAAGCAGCTTCTGCCCAAGTATTTGATTTCCTGGGAAATGAAGCTTTTCCATTTATCACAGAATCACACAATTGTCAGGGTTGGAAGGGACCTCAAAGATCATCTAGTTCTAGCCCCCCTGCCATGGGCAGGGACCTCTCACACTAGATCAGGTTGCTCAGAGCCCCATCCAGTCTGGCCTTAAAAACCTCCAGGGATGAGGCTTCCACCACCTCCCTGGGCAACCTGTTTCAGTGTCTCACCACCCTCATGGCGAAGACCTTTTTTCCTAACATCCAATCTGAATCTACCCACTTCTAGTTATTCTCCATTCCCCCTAGTCCTATCACTACCTGACATCCTAAAAACTCCCTCAGCAGCTTTCTTGTAGGCCCCCTTTAAGACACTGCAAGGCCACAATAAGGTCTCCTTGGAGCCTTCTCTTTTCTTCTAATATATGGACTAACTTGTTGGTCACCATTCTGGAAAGGCTTCTTTTCCCACCTAGCAAATAATCACTGTGTTGTGTCCAAACACTGCCAGTCTCTGGAATATAAACCAGCAGCACAGCTATTCGTAAAGAATATCCTAAACCCTGAACTTTCAAAGGCACAACAGTACTTTTCAACATCTATATATAGAGAAGCTGCTAAATATGCCACCTTTTCTGCATCAAGAAAAAAAAAATGCTACAATTTGAAATGTTAGTAAGTAAGTTACATTGTGAATTTGGATTATTTCTTCAAAGAAATGGCTATAATGGATTATGAGAATATGCCAATTTTAGCTGGATGGTTTCTAAGGATCATCTGCTCTAGGAAAAGTCAAACGCCAAAATCCTCGTTAAATTCTCTGTCTCATAGAATAGCTATGATGAAGTTAAAAATCAACATTAGAGTTGAGGGTTGATGAACATGGGCATCCCTCAGGTGTCCAAGCAACATTGTTTAGCTCAGGGACTCATCTTGACAATTCTGAACATGCTCTTTACCTGCCCATAATTTGCTAGTAAAAGGTGACAGGGGAAAACATTCCCTAACCTGACAGAAGCTATACGTTCTGAGGGGAGCCCACAGAGGTGCTGTGGAGCACTTCCAAGTGCCTTTTACTGTTCCTGCACAGGGTTGTTAAGCCTGCTCATTCGATAGGGCCAATACAAGATTTTCTTTCTTCAAGATTTACATAAAATGCCATCAAGTTACCTGCAAGCAGTGAGTGCAAATGGAAATTCAATGCTTTTAATGTCCCAACACTTTACATCATGAGCACTTCACTTAGAGTTCTTTTCATGACACAGCATAATGTACTGTGGCTTCCTTGGGTAAGAGTATCAGCTTGTGAACACATGCATTCATTACTCAGTTACTCCCTATGAGGAGCAGCTGAGGAAACTGGAGTTGTTTAGCCTGGAGAAGTGAGGCTCAGGGAAAACCTCATTGCTGTCTACAACTACCTGAAGGGAAGCTGTAGCCAGGTGCGGGTTGGTTTCTTCTCCCAGGCAACCAGTGACAGAATGAGAGGACACAGTCTCAAGCTGCAGCAGGGGAGGTTTAGGCTGGATGTTAGGAAGAAGTTCTTCACAAGAAAGAGTGATTGCCTATTGGTATGTGCTGCCCAGGGAGGTGGTGGAGACACTGTCCCTGGAAGTATTTAAAATAAGACTGATTGAGGAACTTAGTGCCATGGTTTAGTTGATTAGATGGTGTTGGGTGATAGGTTGGACTTGATGATCTCAAAGGTCTTTCCCAACCTGGTTGATTCTGTGATTTCCTTAGGGTTAATCAAGCCCTTCTATACACATTTCCAGTGTGGCAAGCATCTCTGAAAAAGAGATGGGACAGAAGGGAAAAGAGAGAAGGAAGTCCTTTCTGATTCACTCCCTTTATAACTGAAGTTCTATTGGTCTATACACTGAGAACAGCATCACAGAAAACATCTGCTAAGTGACATGCATCAATGCTAGCAAGGTTTAATGCATTCTGAAACATGATGTTGCAGCCAGAAGTCATCAAAACTTAGAATTAAATACACTGGTACCAACTGCACTTTCAAATTAAAAAGAACAGTTCCTGAGGACAAGAACAGAAGCACAGCCAAGTTTTCCATTTCTATAAGAAGCTAAAATACTAAATAGAGAACAAAAGAGCAATAACAATATGAGATTGCCATCTGGCCCTCCTTATTTATAAATTAAGAGGCATAACAGAATTGACAGCCAAGAAGGAGCAACAGATGATAGATTGCTACCTTGAATACCCATTCAGCCTCTGATTCCTAAACTATGCCAACCAAGAGAGGCTACAGGGCTCCAAACTCTACAGGGCTCTTGCTGGTATTTTTTTACTGGTGTGATTCTTCTTAATTTTCATGTGTTCCTTTCTTCTTCTTACCTTTTTTTCTAGTAGATGTGCCTACAAAAATACTAGTTTTGAAACAGTGAGGAACCTTCACTGAATGACAGCCGAAAAGCAGCTTCTCAACTACCTAGAAAGTTTTAGGAATTATCCTGGTGTCAGATTTACTGATTGATGTACATTGCCTATCTCCATTTCTCTATTAGAGAGTCTGCAAGTGAATATTTGCATCAGACAGAAGCTGCATTTCCACTTCTAATTCTTTTTCTCAGAGGTGCATAGGCTGAGCAAAAGATAAAAATAAAAGCATTGCTTTAGAAGTCTATACAAACTATTCTATTAATATATCTGCAGTGTGCTTTGAATGAAACATCCCTCTAAATACAGACACTTGGAACAGTAATACTACAGGCAACTGTATATCCCCTTCCTCCCCAGTAACACTCCCTGGGAAATTTAATCAAATTTCTTTGAGACAGAAAGACATGGAACAATACAGGACTACAGTCATAAGCATACCATTAGGTATATAGCTGGGGTATCCCACTCCTACCTACTGCAAGCTCCTGGGGAAAGACCAAAGGACTGCCATAACAGACATCCATAAAGACTGCTTTGAGTTAGTATTGAAATAAGTACCCTACTGTTATTAAGAAATGGGGATAATATTTCTTTTGACTTTTAAAGATGCACAACAAAAACCCACCTTCCCCAAGTGAATTGGCTAACACAATACAACCATGTTTTTTGTATACACCTTAAGGCACTCCTGCTGCCTCTCCCTTTGATATTATGCTTAGCTCTACAACAAAATTCATTCACCTGCTTCAGCCACGCAATATTTTTATTCATACACTGCTCTTCAACAGCCTTGCAGCAAAATAATTTAACATTCCAGAAGCCCCATGTGTACATCAGAGGCAATACAGTTTCTTCAGCACTCTGCTTAAATCTGCATGAAAGCATTTATGAGCTTTCACCCAAATCTCCCTTCAGACCTTTGCTCCTTTCTTTTCTTGCTTACATCCAACGGAATCCATGTGAAACAGTTATTTCAATCTCCCACCTGAATAGGTTACTGACAAACCTCTCCCAGCACCCGGACAGATATCAACATCTCTTCTCAGCCTTTCCTTGTGATCTATTTGATCACAAGCATTTAAGCATCTTTTGCTGCTCATATGACTTACAAAGCCTTGCCAAAGCAGATGTAATTCTTAACACACATTCTTTCATCAGTAGCAACAGCCATTAAGGCAAATTTTCACAATTTAAGACAAATGCTTTCATTTGCCATCTTCTTGTCAAATGATTCTGATTTCCAAAAGAATGAGACTTTAATATAGCCAGTTTTAAACTATCTTTGGCAATCCTTATACTGCAACCACAAATGAAGATTTCTGTGGATGTCTCTGTTTTGTTTCATTTATCTACTGTATTTTCAAGAGGAAGCTGCAGGAAGGGGTTTATTCTTCCTGTCTTTTAGTCTGCATGTTAAGGCAGTCTGCACTATCTTAATTTCCAGACAAAAATAAAATAATATCAAGCAGCACAAATAATGTTTTGTCTGCTTAGAAAACATTTGGATTCCTTCATTCTTGTAATAGGAGAGGAAGAAATACAGGGAAATGAAAATGTTGCTACTGTCCATCCTAAAGTTTAAATAGTCTCAAAAAAAACCCAAACCCTAAGCATTGTTTATCATCAAAGATGACAACTTTTTGAAACACTGTGGCAGTTTGGGCTGGGTGCCCCCTGCTGCTGCCATACAGGGTGTACACAGGAAATAGTGTATTTTGTTCCCATGTCCTGCTCCCCATAAATCCATCTGCAAGGTCTTACACTTCCTCTTTCTTCCCTTGCTGCTACCGTGGGAGATGCTCCCTATCTGATAATGGAAGGGGACTTATCTTAAGGCCTCTTAGACCTGGCTAGGCCTAATGCCAAGAGGAGAAGGGGGAAGGGCAATCTCAGATCTAGCCAGCTGAGATTAGCCTAACAGTGGAGAGGGGGAGAAAGAGCACTAAGGGGTTTGGGTGTAGCCTCACGTAGGGAGAAGGGGAGTGCTGCGAGGTTTCTGGGTATGCTTTGGGATCTCTTTTGTCACTGTGCTTGTACCTTCTGTAAACCATTACATGCTTTTCCATTTAAACTTTCCATCACTTCTGCAATCCATTTGTGTGAATCTCATTTTTCTGCCCTGGTGGGAGGCAAGCGAGGATCTGCCTTCAAACTAGGACAAACACAAATGACCTAAGTGTGTCTCTTAGCATGCTAATTGCAAAAGGAAATGTTTTTCAAAACAGGTTTTGACTGTCCAAGTAAAAATACACAATAGTAGAGGGTTCAGGGGTTTTAACTAATTTTTTTAAGACTCCTCACAGTTAGCAGTTTGCCCCTTATTATCTACTTCTTGAATATGCATTGACTACATTCTAGTTCACTGTTAAATATCTTTCAGAGTTATAAGTATGTATTTTTGGAACATATTACAGAAATGTAGCACAGAAACAACCAGAAAAGTAGATTTACATTGTTCAACCATATAAACTCAGATAGTCCAAGCCAGATAATTTTGCTCCCTACTGCCTATACCTGAGACGTATCAGGCATCAGATAAATATAGCTCTCTTTGCAAGCAATCACTAAGGAATCTCAGGTGTGCTTCTCTCTTCCACACACCACCACCCCACAACTTTTCCCTTTCCCTAAATAAATTAGCTTTATGCAAATTTTGTTCCTGGCACCTATTTTTGACTTGATGAAGCTGGCTTTCTAATCAGGAAGGGCAAACTTAAAAGTCAAGTGCAATCAGGGATTATTAGGCAAGAAGTGATTACGATAAGTATTTAAAGATAACAATTAATGCCATACTAGTATAAAAAAGTCAATACCCTGTAAACTTTAAACAAATTAATTTCACTATCTTTGTTTTAATATACCACCAAAAAAAATATCTGAAAATGGGTTGATATACTCTTATCCAGTCTTAGGAGAGGAAATTATTTCGAGGGACATTTAAGCACAGAAAGCTTTCATGAAATCTGATTAACTCTGATACTGTAACTTATTTTGCCAACTTGCACAGGAGAGGGAAGACTGGACAGAACTAGAAACTTAAATCCCCTGTAATTTGCCACATTTCAGATCAAGTAAGTACTCCAGCTGACGCAAAGTGAAGAACTCTTGACACACATACACACTACCTCGGTTCTGTCAATACTGGTTGTCAGCTCTGCAACATGACATATGCAGAAGATGGTAGTAAATGATATTCTGAACATAAAAGAGAAGGGATTTTGTTTTATACATGTAAGAATTTCCAATAAAGACGTATTCAGACAAGCTCACAAAAAAATAACATGTATAACATATTCTGAAGCATCTCTCCATTACATGTGGGAATGGAAGAACAAAGAGATACAATTTCTTCTAAAGCACCCAAATCTTTACATTTCATTCAAATCCATTTACTTTTGATTGTTTTTCTAAATATGGTCAGGAAGTTTTGGGTTATGAATCTATGGGAACTGTGCCTTTGGTATCTTAGCACTCTTTCAGTAGAGACTGGACACTGATTGCAGCACATTTCCCTTCGTACACAAGGAGATTTTAGTTATAAAAGAAATCTATTTATGTCATAGAATATGTACTTTAGATGCATAGATGGCTCCTCAAGGAAAATCTGGACCTTACAAGATCTGAAAATACAGATTTTGTCAGGTGCTTCCAGGACGTTTATAGAAAACAATGAAACTAAATTATTACAAGAACAGAGAATTCCACTGAAATGGAACCCCTCTGCAGAACTTCACCTGAAAACTCCAGTCACCTCATATAAAAACATTTCAATGAAGAAAGAGGATTTCACTAAGAAATTTTCATATTATCATTGCTTAGAAATTGCTCAAAGCCTCTGTTTAAAAATGAGCTACATCAGTAGGACATCGATAAGATAAGTACAGCTTGCCTGTTGCAGGGCTTTGGGAAGTCACATTGCTTTCAGGCAAATTGTGTTAAATTGTGCGACGGAGTTCAATTCCCATCTTCTCCATAGGTGCTGACTGCATATGAACTTGTGACAAACAAGTTGACAAAATGACAACATTTCAGAGTATTTAAAGAATGTATGCCCTTCCAGATCTTCCAGTATTCAATTTAGTAGTTCAAAGTCCCCAGACAATGCACCTAAATTGCCCAGACATTGTACTACGACAGGTGACAGGAGTGGATCATTGATGTGCTGCACAATGTGTACAATCTTACAAATATAGACAGAATAGTCTGCTTAGGTATATCTTCCTAGCATGCTAAAATGAATTTCTCGTGTTCTTATTCCTCCCCTTCTAGTTAAAGACTAGCAGCAAGGTCACATGCATTGATGCCATCTGCTGCCTGTATCTTGGCACCTTCCCTCCCCACTTGATGCCTTTGTATCACCTAGGCTCTTGCTGCTCCCAGTGGCCCTGGGGCATCAGGGGGCAGCTCTGCAATGTGGGAACAGAAGGGCACCTACTCACAAGGAGCTGTTCCTGACTGAGAAGAGAGCAAGCAGCATGGAGATGAAAGTTAATTTGTGTTTGTGAATCCAAGTTCCCAGACATAAAGAGGTACCTCCATATTCTACCATCTGGAACTAGGAAGTTCGATTATTCTGCATTTCTGCATTTATTTCTGATATATTTCCATTCAGTATACTTTTCATACCACCACCTCACCCTCTGCCACGATCCCATGACACAAGTAATTATATTTTGGTTTTAGAATGAGTTATTATTCTAAGTGGTAACATGTAGTAAAGAATGCAAAGATACTGAAGATTCATCAGCACATTAAGAGAAGCTGTTCATCGTTTCATATCTTAGCAGCAACACTTATTTACAATTCAAGCAATATAGGTTATAAAAAAAAACTGTAAAACTTTGTTCTTGGAACGAAGAAAATAAAGTGAAATTGTTAAATATCTTCCTTGTATAAATAATAATTAAATCTAAAGTTTAAAGACCCTTGTGCCTTAGGATGATAAGTATCTGTCAGGAGTTTCCAACATTTAAAACCAAATCTAGTATCCTTGAAAACTAAATTTTTTAATTGTCTTGTAAAGTTTCAGGTACTGATGTTAACATATTTCATCCAGAAAAAAAAATCATTTAAAAGAAATAAGGGAAAAATACTGACCATTATTTCCAGCAGAGTTCTACTTTACTTTCACTATACCTGTATTAGACTAGAAAGATAATTAAGCAACCAACATGATGTGAACACAGTGCTAAAAGCTTGCATTACTGTATAATTTTGAGACTCGGTAATTGCATTTGTTCTGGGCCCTTTGGGGAATCAGCATGCGAAGTTCATCTTCCCCATTTCAATTACAGATATGACACAAGGAAATTAAGCCAAGTCAATATTCGCAGAATTCAATTTCTCATATGCCAGTGTCTGCTTGCATTTTTCAAATAATAAGCTATGCAGAGCAAAGAACACATGAGGTTTGGGTTTGTTGGTCGTTTGGAGGTTTTTTAAGCTGTCTTTTGGCACACAAATTTACATGGATTAATATTTATTTTAAAGACTATTTCACTCTGCTCTCATTCCATGTTTGCCTCATTTGGCAAACCTTTCTCTTTCCTATTCACTTCAGTGCTTCTGCCATATATCTATTTCCTTTAAGCACTGAGGCAGCTTGCAAACTGAGAAATATAAATGATCTTGGTGCCATCATATTTTATGCCGCTGCTGTGTATTGCTTCTATTGGAATCTACAATGCTACCTTAGAGTCAGTGATTTCCTTATATATATAGATGACCATAAGACAACATGAACTAAGGGCAACTGCTGTGTCTCCATGGCAAAAACAGAGATTCAGACATTTCATTATGCCAAAACTCTAGATATAAGCAAAAGGATGAAGCACTGGTCTTCATGGTCTGCAACAATTTTAGCATCACAACACTGTAAGGGCAAGATTCATAGCTTGTCAGTCTAATGACTTGTAAGGACCTCAGGGATTTTATTTGCATGTCTGATGGAGTCTAGCATAAAGAGCACAGAAAAATTTCATCTTATAAGGTTTTTTCCTCTTTTCTTTTGTTTTCCAAGATTTAACAAACCTGTTACCATCTGGTAGGAGGAGATCTGAATGACATAAAAGGACAAAAAAATTCTGTTACCAAGTCTGGCTGCTACATAGTCCAGCTCTTTTGGTTATGATTTGCTAAACATACTGCTTTTAAAACTTCCTTGCATGTGGCTACAGCTGCTTATCCCCTCTGTAGGGCAACTGTTCTTGATCTGGCTTACTATAACAGAACTTACATTAACAATCTTTCTGACAAGGACTTTACTTGTACTCCTATCCTCAGAGGAGTTGCTGCTCGTGTTTTTAATAGTGTTTGAGAAGCAGCCTTTCACTGGTACTAAAGTAGCAAGATGCTAGCATTGCTGCCTTGGAGTCTAATGTTCACCAACCAAATCAGCAGCAACATCCCACAATGACTAGCCACATTTTAAGACTTCTGTGACTGAGAGCCCTAAGTGCAAGTACTCAGTCTTACCCAGATCAATTTTACCCACTGGGAGGAAGCAATGACAATTTCTCTGCATTACAGCAATGTACTCTGTGCCACTGCCACTGTGGCCTTCTGTCCCTTCAAGAAAAGGGCCTCATTGCTTCAGACCTCTTCACCATTTACTTTCTGGAAGAATTTGTGTATAAGCACCTTGCAAAGCCACCTCTCCTTTGACTTGTTAAGTGTTCGTATAATCACACCAGATACTAATTCATTCCTTTAGTTCATTCACATAGTTCATTTTTTTATATCAATCTTGGCCAACATCTAATAGATTGCCACCTAGGAAACAATAGATTTCACATCTTCACAGAGGGAATAAATGAACTGCTTGTAAATCATTAATTTGCAGCCCTCCAATGATCAAAGCTGACAGACTAATGTGATTTAAAACCAATCAGGAATTGTTCATTTATTCATTCATAGCAATAACAACAATAACCTGAGCATAGTAAGAACCAATATTAAAATATCAGCTTTCAACTGAAAGAGAAGGATTGCAGATTTCTGTGCTTCCTGTACCATTTCCCAGCAGCTGCAGCATAGGAATTAAGTTAAAAGAGTTATTTTTAAACACAATCGGCAAGCTGTGACTGATGCAACTGACTGGCAGTGAACTGCACCTATAGCTACATCTTACTAATTTGTTCTTGCATCATTGGCTTGCAAATTCACTCAACATCTTCCACTGCTTCTCCACACAGTGTTGCAGCCAAGCATAATACTTCATTTATACTCATAACCTAACGAGAAAAATTACTTTAAAAGTAGATGTGACATTTCTTTTAAACATTATCTTAACAAGCCAGATGATACATTCACCTGCTGCTCATGCATGGCAACAGTGAATTAGGATAAGACACAGATTTGTTAATGAATATTTAATTGTCATGGGACTGAAGGTGTCTTAGTTTTTATGCTGCAATATTTCTAAGGCTGTAGCCATTAAATGCAAATAAGTGAGAAAGAAGGCTTGATAGACAGAGGAGGAAAAATGATGCATGCTTTATGTCCTTATGGGATTTCAGTATTATTTGAGGCTTGACCCTTTCTTTGTCTGCCTCCATGGCTGAGATGCTATTTGCTGATAATTTTCAGCCTGATTGTTTCCTGAGAACTGTTCAGCAGCTTCTCCCATTTGCTGAGCAGTCACCCGGAGTCATCTACTCCACTCTGCCTTTGAGCCATTTTCTATGCATGTGATTTTTCTAACATAAAAGACACCTTCTTGAACACACAGGGTAAACCTCTGAGAACTGGCAACATTTGTGGCAATTTAATACCTAATGAAGAAGGATATATGCCTGATCCCCATCCTGCTTTTTAGAGGAGAACTAGCTGAGATTAAAAGAAATCAAATAGGTTGACAAAAGCATCTAGCAACTCATGTGTCTTCCAGCCACCTGCTTCAAGACTATGTAAACAGTCCCTCCTATTAATCAAAGCCAGTTTTCACCTTGAGTTCCAAAAGAAGAAAAGGAAACAGTCTTAATCTAAATTTCTGTGTTTCTGAGAAAGTGAGATATGACTGAAGGGAGAACATTTCCCTGACCAGCTGAGCGGCCACAATGAAAAAGGCGCTCTCAAAATTGCTTTGAATTAATAAGCCTATGAAGTGAGGGATGACTTAAAGGCTGAAAGTCACCACTGAAACAGTGACTGACTCTAAACCAACAGCACTAGTTCCTCAGATGCTATAAAATCACAGTAACACCATCTGGCACTAAGGGAGTCCTTGTGGAATTGAATCACCTGTATGAAAAATAGAAAACTGCACTCTCCCGTCCACTGGCTAAACACTCAGGTTTCTCATAATAATCTCAAAAAGAATGCATTACATTTTTAATCTCCCATTCCTCAGTTGTCTTGAGAACATTTCTCTAAACTATAAATGCAGTGACATTTTGTAGTTGGTTTACCCTTAAGAGCATTTTATTCTTCACAAAAATACACAGAGGCAAGTACACTGGAGAAAACTGATGATAATCCAATATCAGCCAGGTTGTGACAGCTGAAATCACCGAGAGAAAATGCCTCAGAGCATGAGTTAAAAAAAAAAACATTCCTTTTCCTATTAAACAAAACCCTTTCAATAGTATCAAATAGAAATATAATCTTAGAATACCACACTGTCAGGCAGGAAGGATGACCAGTGTTACAAGTTCCTAGAGTTCATTACAGCAGATTTTAACTGCAGCAGTCAAATATTTTCTAAGGACTGTTCACATGTCTGACTTTTGATAATGACAGAGTAAAATCATGGTCATGCAAAGGTCTGGTCACAGAACCGAGCATTTTGTCCGGTTAGTCACAACTATCATGACAGTTTCATAGACTCATAGATTCATAGAATGGTGTGGGTTGGAAGGGATGTTAATGATTATCTAGCTCTAATCTCCCTGCCATGGGCAGGGACACCTTCCACTAGCCCAGGTTGCTCAAGGCCTCATCCAACCTGGCCTTGAACACCTCCAGGGAAGGCGCATCCACAACCTCCCTGGGCAACCTGTTCCAGTGTCTCACCACCTTCACTGCAAAGAACTTCTTCCTAATATCCAGTCTAAATTTACCCTCCTCAAGATTAAAGCCATTCCCTATCATCCTATCACTTCAAGTCCTTGTGAAAAGTTCCTCACTGAATTAAAGTGTTATCTTCTGATGCCCTGAGTGTTGCATTTTTCTAGTCTTTCACAGCACTAGACTCTCAGCTAATATTCACTTTCAGGTGGAGATACTTACTCAGTCTTCAGTTTACCTACCTGCCATTCCCTAAACCATTCTTTCCTTTAATTCAGTAAAAAAAGATTGCTTCTGACAAATATTCTCAGTGCTTTACAGTGCAAATATAACCTGAACGTCTGTCTTCTCTCTCAAAGCAAGGCAACATTACACCAGCAACATCTCTGAAGCAGAGGGCAGATTCCTCCGGTCTCCCCACCCCTCCCCAAACATCATTAGTGTTACCAGCAAAGTTCATTCTAATCTTGACCAAAAAATGAAATAAAAATAAGCACTTTTGCTAGTGTACCAGCAGAGGTGCAGAAAGCAAGCTGTCAGAATCACATACTGAGAACAGGTTTTCAAACACTCTCAGAGGAACAATAAAAGCCAGAAAGAGGATGAGCACTTTTGAATATCTGGACCCTAATCACTATTACTGCAGTTTCAAATGGTGCCAATCAGCAAGAAACAAGAGGCTAGCTAGCACAGTGTAATGGAATCAACTGAACAGCAGCCTGTAAGGTGTCATCTTCATATAGTACTGATAGCAAAGAAAAAGCAGTCCCTTCATTTGGGACACAGACCTACCCAATTAAAATTAAAAGGTAATTTATACCACACAGCTATTTCTTCCCATTTTAAAGGCATTTATTTTCATTAATTTGATGTGAGAAATTATGTTTAATATGATGTCATTGTCATAGGCTTCAGACACAAAATTAAACACATTTATCTCTTTTGGGTAATTACTGGCCAATGAGAAAAGCCTCTGTTTTTATCCCTGAGCGTTACTCGCTAATCGTTTCTATGGACACAGTAAGAAGCTCCAGCTCATAACACTATGTCAGCACTACCTAAGCCTGGGGATACCATGTGAGAGCCTTGTAAGCAAGCAATCAGCATTTGTCCTTGCAGATCAGCACCTATACACTTTGTAACCAATACGCATGAAAGCATCCCAGGTCTTCCTGCTATAAGATCAGTTAGAGGGTAGAAAGGCTCTGCAGAGGGACCTCGACCTACTGGACAGATGGGCAGAGTCCAATGGGATGGCATTCAACAAGTCCAAGTGCCGAGTGCTGCACTTTGGCTACGACAACCCCATGCAGAGCTATTGGCTGGGGTCAGAGTGGCTGGAGAGCTTCCAAACAGTGAGGGACCTGGGCATGCTGATCGACAGCCGCCTGAATATGAGCCAGCAGTGTGCCCAGGTGGCCAAGAGGGCCAATGGCATCCTGGCCTGCATTAGGAATAGTGTGGCCAGCAGGAGCAGGGAAGTCATTGTTGCCCCTGTACTCTGCATTGGTTAGGCCACACCTTGAGTCCTGTGTCCAGTTCTGGGCCCCTCAGTTTAAGAAGGACATTGAAACACTTGAACGTGTCCAGAGAAGGGCAACAAGGCTGGGGAGAGGCCTTGAACACGAGCCCTATGAGGAGAGGCTGAGGGAGCTGGGATTGTTTAGCCTGGAGAAGAGGAGGCTCAGGGGTGACCTCATTGCCCTCTACAACTACCTGAAAGGTGGTTGTAGCCAGGAAGGGGTTGGTCTCTTCTCCCAGGCAACCAGCACCAGAACAAGGGGACACAGTCTCAAGCTGCGCCAAGGGAGGTTTAGACTGGAGGTGAGGAGGAAGTGCTTCACCGAGCGAGTCATTCATCATTGGAACGGGTTGCCCAGGGAGGTGTTTGAGTCATCGACCCTGGAGGCGTTCAAGAGGAGATTGGACGTGGCACTTGGTGCCATGGCCTAGTCATGGGGTCTGTGTTGATAGGTTGGACTCGATGATCCTTGAGGTCCTTTCCAACCTAAGTTATACTGTGATACTGTGAAGATAATGGTCAAGAGCAACAGTCAGTTTGGGCTGTAGATCCAGAAAGAAGCAGTGATAAATCACAAGAAGATTGATACTTTGGCTTGAGATTAGTTTCTTTTGATGTATTTTCACATCTTTCCTTGTTCAAAGTACAAAAACTTTGTCTATAATTACTTTTCTTTTGCTCCTATATGCATTTATGTATCTTGGCAGAGGTCTTAAAAACATTCTGAAGAACATTTAAAGCAGAGCATTGTCCTCCCATCTAATGAAAAAATGCAAGAAGAAAAAATAAATATGTTTTAGACTTTAAAACACCCACAGTAAAATATGATACAACTAGATATTTAGTATTTTACTTTTGCTCATTAAAAAAGGCAAATTAGTCATGCTCCCTTGTCACACTTCTGCAACTCATCCTTAACAGCTACACTGGATGACTGGGCTTTCTCTGCCTTGCAGAGTGAATACTCAAGTGGCACAGAACTATGCCTGAACTATACACTTCATGCTTGAACTCTCACAGATAGTGGATAAACAGAAAAAGGAGGAGTTATTCGGTGTGCAAAGGCTTTTGGTAGCTTACCAGCCACTACTCCAGTTACAGAAAGTCAGAAATTTTATTCAGACAAGCGCAGCATCTATGAATGAATGAACTTTGCAGCCTGTTGCCTATTTGATAAAAAGTGTGCCTACAGATCCTCCTTTTTCAATTATTAACTTTCAAACCATTACAGGACTGTTGTCTTGATATAATTATATAAATTCTTGATTAAATATTCAAACAACTGGGATCATCATCTTTTGTAAAGATCATGTCTTAAATTTTGTTGATACAGTGCCCAGCAGAGCGCAGCATCTGCCTCAGATGGGCCTTCCAGGCATTAATGCCATACGAGCACATTAAGCTACCATACATGTCTGCAATTCTGCAGGCTCTGGTGTCCCCTGGTTAAAATAATATTCTATTTTATGGAGTTATGTTATGTCAAAAATTTAGAGTTGATGGCACAAAATCATTAGCTTATGGTTTCATTTTGTTCCTGTTCACTTTCATGGTGGCTCAATTACCATGTTATTTACAGCCTTTTCAGAGTTTAATTATATTGCAGTAGACATCCTGATATATTTGTGGATGAGTATTTCCCATACAAAAATCTTTGTGCTTATTATTACACTAGCAGCTATGCAGTTCCAGAACACCAACCAAGATTAATTAAGTAGGCACAATATAGCTGAAATCTCTTCTGATTTGTTCTGTCTATCATCACTGACATTTCTACAGCCAGCAAAAGAGCTGCTAAAGAAATATGTGACTAAAGCTGAAAAAATCCAGTCTAATGAGACCTCCAGGGAAACCATCTCTCCTTAGGTGATCAAAGGAGAAACTGCAGTTCCTCTTTGTTCAGATGGGAAAAGTAACGGTCTGCATAAATTCAAGCAGTATCTAGCTATGCTAATCTGATAGCAGCCCAATAGCTTTAAATGGCCTTACTTCATTTAACTTCACACTGATGTGTAAGTCATAGTAGTAGTAGTAGTATCTGTCAGGGTTGAAAGGGACCACAAAGATCATCTAGTTCCAACCCGCCTGCCATGGGCAGGGACACCCCACACTAGACCAGGCCAGCCAGAGCCTCATCCAGCCTGGTCTTAAATACCTCCAGGGATGGGGCCTCAACCACCTCTCTGGACAACCCATTCCAAGTCCAGTCCATACAGCTTACAGCAGGCTCTGCAACTACAGAGCACAATTCTGCTGTCAGGTATCTAGAACTTAATTCCAAATTGTATGTCTAGTAATTCACTTTTATTCTCTATAACCTAGTAAGTCCTGGTAAGATCATAAACCTATATGCAACTTGATAACTGCAGTCAGTGTTCACCAACCTGATGATTCCCTTGTGAACATAGAGTTCACAAGAATATAAAGGCATCGAGATTCACATAGATGGCTCAGAAAAGCAAAGTGCTATGATGAGATCAGATAAACTCTCCATCCTACCTAACTTTAGGTTCTGAGAGCCTTTCTGGATTCCTTACATATGAAACAGAAAGAGAAAGAAAACTGAAGTTCCTGCTTTGACCTGTCCTCTGGAAAAGTGTCTACATTCAATACTGAAGAGATGTAAGACACTGAGCTTCTAAATTACATATTCAATTTTCCTGCCCATGAGGACCCATGAGGTTCCTTGGTATCCAATCCTATGCTTTCCTATCTTGGTTGGTAGGAGTTCTTGCTCTAAGAAGTTAATAGAAGACCCTATCTACTTTCCTTTATGTCTTGATCTACTCAACCCATACTGTTAATACAACCTTCTGCGGCCCTTCTTGTCTGAAGCCCACCGTAACTACTGCGATATTTGCAGGGCCTTTGCCAGACAGGTGTCGACACTTCTCTAAACTATAACCAAAAGCAATTAAGCTCCAAAGGAAAAAGAAAAGACACCACCAGTGGAAATCTAGAGAGCTTTTTATGCAAGTCAGTCCTTGCATCAAAAGTCAGAAATGTTCATCAAAGAATTCAAACACCACCACACACTGTATTTATTTTCTTTTCTGTACGGTACTTAGTTTGTCTTTTATTTTTTCCCCAAAAGGACTAAACATCTTCCTTTTTTGCATCTCCCATATTTTCCTACTGTTAATTTCTTTTTTTAATTAAGTTATTGCTGGGCAGAGACTCTTCAACTTCAGGCAGTTTTGAGCAAGCTCCAAGTACGTTTTAATTTAAAATGTAAAAGTAAACAAACTATTCCATACAGGATGCTTCTGCCTGGTAATTTGGAAAATGGATATTTTACAGGGCTCTTCTTCATTAGCATATCCTGACTAATGTTGTAGAATACTTCCCATTCAATATGGCATTGCAGGGAAAATTGAAAGAATCCTACTGATTTTAGAAACGGAGAGAAGGAGAGAAGGAGAGAAGGAGAGAAGGAGAGAAGGAGAGAAGGAGAGAAGGAGAGAAGGAGAGAAGGAGAGAAGGAGAGAAGGAGAGAAGGAGAGAAGGAGAGAAGGAGAGAAGGAGAGAAGGAGAGAAGGAGAGAAGGAGAGAAGGAGAGAAGGAGAGAAGGAGAGAAGGAGAGAAGGAGAGAAGGAGAGAAGGAGAGAAGGAGAGAAGGAGAGAAGGAGAGAAGGAGAGAAGGAGAGAAGGAGAGAAGGAGAGAAGGAGAGAAGGAGAGAAGGAGAGAAGGAGAGAAGGAGAGAAGGAGAGAAGGAGAGAAGGAGAGAAGGAGAGAAGGAGAGAAGGAGAGAAGGAGAGAAGGAGAGAAGGAGAGAAGGAGAGAAGGAGAGAAGGAGAGAAGGAGAGAAGGAGAGAAGGAGAGAAGGAGAGAAGGAGAGAAGGAGAGAAGGAGAGAAGGAGAGAAGGAGAGAAGGAGAGAAGGAGAGAAGGAGAGAAGGAGAGAAGGAGAGAAGGAGAGAAGGAGAGAAGGAGAGAAGGAGAGAAGGAGAGAAGGAGAGAAGGAGAGAAGGAGAGAAGGAGAGAAGGAGAGAAGGAGAGAAGGAGAGAAGGAGAGAAGGAGAGAAGGAGAGAAGGAGAGAAGGAGAGAAGGAGAGAAGGAGAGAAGGAGAGAAGGAGAGAAGGAGAGAAGGAGAGAAGGAGAGAAGGAGAGAAGGAGAGAAGGAGAGAAGGAGAGAAGGAGAGAAGGAGAGAAGGAGAGAAGGAGAGAAGGAGAGAAGGAGAGAAGGAGAGAAGGAGAGAAGGAGAGAAGGAGAGAAGGAGAGAAGGAGAGAAGGAGAGAAGGAGAGAAGGAGAGAAGGAGAGAAGGAGAGAAGGAGAGAAGGAGAGAAGGAGAGAAGGAGAGAAGGAGAGAAGGAGAGAAGGAGAGAAGGAGAGAAGGAGAGAAGGAGAGAAGGAGAGAAGGAGAGAAGGAGAGAAGGAGAGAAGGAGAGAAGGAGAGAAGGAGAGAAGGAGAGAAGGAGAGAAGGAGAGAAGGAGAGAAGGAGAGAAGGAGAGAAGGAGAGAAGGAGAGAAGGAGAGAAGGAGAGAAGGAGAGAAGGAGAGAAGGAGAGAAGGAGAGAAGGAGAGAAGGAGAGAAGGAGAGAAGGAGAGAAGGAGAGAAGGAGAGAAGGAGAGAAGGAGAGAAGGAGAGAAGGAGAGAAGGAGAGAAGGAGAGAAGGAGAGAAGGAGAGAAGGAGAGAAGGAGAGAAGGAGAGAAGGAGAGAAGGAGAGAAGGAGAGAAGGAGAGAAGGAGAGAAGGAGAGAAGGAGAGAAGGAGAGAAGGAGAGAAGGAGAGAAGGAGAGAAGGAGAGAAGGAGAGAAGGAGAGAAGGAGAGAAGGAGAGAAGGAGAGAAGGAGAGAAGGAGAGAAGGAGAGAAGGAGAGAAGGAGAGAAGGAGAGAAGGAGAGAAGGAGAGAAGGAGAGAAGGAGAGAAGGAGAGAAGGAGAGAAGGAGAGAAGGAGAGAAGGAGAGAAGGAGAGAAGGAGAGAAGGAGAGAAGGAGAGAAGGAGAGAAGGAGAGAAGGAGAGAAGGAGAGAAGGAGAGAAGGAGAGAAGGAGAGAAGGAGAGAAGGAGAGAAATAGACCAGGTCAGAAGAGACCTTCGAGATCATCGTGTCCAACCCAGCATCCAACACCATCTAATCGACTAAACCATGGCACCAAGCACCCCATCAAGTCTCCTCCTAAACATCTCCAGTGATGGTGACTCCATCACCTCCCTGGGCAGCCCATTCCAATGGCCAGTCACTCTCTCTATGAAGAATTTCTTACTAACATCCAGCCTAAACCTCCCCTGGTGCAGCTTGAGACTGCGTCCTCTTGTTCTGGTGCTGGTTGCCTGGGAGAAGAGACCAGCCCCCACCTGTCTACAACCTCCTTTCAGGTAGTTGTAGAGAGCAATAAGGTCTCCCCTGAGTTTCCTCTTCTCCAGGCTAAGCAACCCCAGCTCCCTCAGCCTCTCCTCATAGGGCTTGTGCTCCAAACCCCTCCCCAGCTTTGTTGCCCTTCTCTGGACATGTTCCAGGAAGTATCATTTAAATGTTAAAATCCTCATATGTGAAAACACTTCATAACAGAGAAAAAACATGCAGCAAGTTGCACATAAAAACAGAGCTTAAGTGGATTAACTTGAATATAGGTAGGAAAAGAATGAGTTCCTCAGGGCCATATATTATGGTGAAGGAAATAAAGCTGGACAAGCCAAACAGAGTGGGAGATGTCAAGAGGCAAGCTAGAAGCTTTTAAATGCCAAGCTGCAGCAAAGAGTGAGTGACAGCCCTTGCAGCTCTGAAAGGGGCCTGGCGTGCCTGGAATCAACAAGGACTCTTGGTGTAGGAATGAATCTCCTGGGTGTCATTTATTTTATTTATTTATTTTTTTATAATCTTTCCTTTTCCTGAATGTTAAAGCTATGTTTCTTTCTAAAGACTAGAAGTCTCTAGCATACAAACAGCACAAAACATGCACAGAAGACAAGAATAAAATAGAAAACAGAGTCATGGAACAATAGGAAGATTAAGCCAGGTATTTGTTTTCTCTGAACTAATATTAATTCTGGGTTTGTTTATTATAATACATGCTGAGAAGAGATGAAAAACATCTAAATATTCTAAACTCAGCCATCCCAAAGACTGTTTCAGGGTGTTTGCACTTTTTCTTTCCCCTTTCCTTTAAAATACACACATTGGGGGATAAAACAATAGATGCAATTTGGTTTGCTGCTACTATTACTATTCTCATCTAGTTCAGACCTGAACCACCATCATTCCATTCGTGCCAATGAAATTTGACAGCTCCAATATAAAAACTTGCTCCAAGGAAATTACTGCATATTCTTTGTTCTCTGTTGAGCTACTGCACCCTTTTATGGTAATACTTTTATAACAATTTTCTGAAATCAAGTACTAAGCTGGTAAAGCTTCTAGGAAGTAGAGTGGGCTGCAGACTTAACTGGTTGTGTCCTACTGTCCCATGATTTAGTGATGATTCAAATAACTGAGTAAGCACAGAACAGAGAGGAGAAGGGGAGATGGTGGGGAGCTGAACACCTCTAACAAAGTGATCTGCTACAGCTCCCAGGTCAGGAACTGAGCTTGCTGCTTCTCAGCCAGTAGAGGACAAGCTGTCTCTGCATCAAGGCATATGTCTGCTGCTTCACTCAGTTTCCTTATCTACCTAAAATTCAGTGATTCTTACTCCTAGAGTGTCTCGGTGTCCAGAGTTCTCTATTCTCCGCCTTAAAATCCAGCTATACTACTGAATAGTCACACACCCAGGGAGGTGGTGGAGTCACCATCACTGGAGGTGTTTAGAAAGAGACTGGATGGGGCACTTGGTGCCATGGTTTAGTTGACTAGATAGTGTTGGATGACAGGCTGGACTCGATGATCTCAAAGGTCTTTTTCAACTTATTCTATTCTATTCTGTGTTTTAACAGGTTTCTTATCAAGTATTTGAGCAACCTGAGGTTAGAAACCTCAGAAGAGCACTTTTTGATGTTTCCAGGCGTATGCAACCATTGACAATTTCTGCAAAACAATGGTCTCTGCTTTTCTATCCCCTTGTTCTCCTCTTCATGCCATTCTGTTTTCACTCAGACCTTTCTGAGTAAGGACTGCCAGCCTGTTGGTGTGGGAACAGCAGGTTTAGAAAGAAGGATACACTGACCTCTCACTGGTCAGTGAGCTCTCATGCCAGGCAGTAAGGAAATCTCAGATTCTGCAGTCTTTAACTATCGTATTCATCACAGAATTGTTTAGGTTGGACATGATCTTGAAATCATCTAGATAAATCCCCAGATCTTTTTTCATTCTTAATTGCTTAGTGCTGTATTTCATTGACTTTAGGTGTTATCACATAAAGGCAGGTCCTGCCACCTCCAGCCAATGAGGCAGACAGAAAACTCTGACCACTAACAAGATTTGGACTTCTTTGTACCAGTGCCACATGGCTGGAGAACATTCCTTTTATAATCTCCACTGTATTCAACATTAATGCCAAGCATGAGATCCAGATTGGTAGAAATTAAATTCACTCAAGTTCTATTTGTTAAACGTGTAATTTTACCCCTCAAAATATCACTTGAGTATTGCTACTGGGCATCAGTATCATAAATGGACCACATCTGGCACCAGAATGACACACCAGATACATATGCAATTTTCCAGAACGAGAAAATATACCATTTGGACTCTATTTGCATAGAAACTCATTTTGTTGGCATTAGTTCTATTTCATTGCAGTGAGAGTTAACTTACTCTGACACTAATACAGATATTTGGGGTCTCATTTTCTACTAAGAGCCACAACTTTTACACATCCATGCTATGTGATATCTGAGAAAGTCAGTGTTTATTATTAATCTCCGCAGAGTAACAGCCAAGACTTGACATTTCCTACTAGTCCTATCACCCTTGCTGATCATTCCTGTTGGGTGTTTAATGCAGCATCAGTGACAAATAGGTATATTATTTGAGATGATTCAGTTAAATATGTCTTTCAATTTTACATGCATAAGGAATGTGTTGTTGAATAGCAAATAATGCTTCAGGTCTAAACTCCAGTTTTCTCTAGTAAAATTTGGGGGATGAAGCAGCAGTTGTGCTCTTTATTTTGACCTTCAATATGTCTTATGCTTCAAAATTGGCCATGAACGTGGCAGCATAGCTTGTACATGCACTCCAGAGTAAAATTAAAAAGTCACTAATAGTCTCTTATATGTGACCTCATCACACTGCCTAGTCCCTGCTTGCACCAAATTTCTTTCAGTGTTGGAGAAGTATAAAACCGAGTTTTGTTTGCCAGCAAGCTGAACTTTAAACCATAATAATGGTGTTCCTATGCCATCTTAATAATTATTTGTACTGTCAAAACTGAGATTCATTTTTCTGTCTGTGCTACCCAGGGCCTTTGGACCCTTTCTGAAGGTCTCAGAGCTTTCAAGGTCCTGCTGCACTGCAGAAATAGGGCTCAGAGTGGGATCAAAGCTAAGAAATGTAGGAAGTGTCATGACCCAAACATTGCTTCCCTTTTGAAGACACTGCTCAGCTATGCTGCCTTTTTCAACAGTCTTCCCCAAGAAATGTAACGAAGCTGAATGGGTTCCTCTCTACCATCACTTGTTTTGTCTAAAAAACTCTACTAATTTTTAAGAAATATTCCAAACTTGGAATTAATGAGATACATTATCACTGCACCTTGCCAGCCAAGATAACTTAAAATGCACTAGAGCTCAGTTTCCAGAAGCAGTCAAACTGTGATAGCAAAGAACTCCACAGGGACTAATATATTAGGCTTCTTAACAGATTGTATTAACCCAAACAAACCACCACGCTTCCAGCATCTCACTGGCTTCCAATACCCATTTCAAGCTGTTCAGACAGCACTGCCTCAGCAGCTGTGATGCAGACATAACCTGAGTGCCAATTCTTAAAATGCAATGTATCATAAATCATCAGCATATCTGAATAGTATTCAAATCACAGATAAAAGGTAGTATTTATTACAAGATTATCATGAAGACAACTTTTAAAAGGAGACTCGAACCCCTTGAAGTCTTTCACATTGACTTAGCTGGGTTCAAAAGCCAACAGCATGTACAAGAGATTAATGCATATATATGAATGTACTGACCCATGACTGGTCATTAAATCATCCGCCATATGATGATACATGTAATTGATTGCTAACTCTAAAGGGTTAATGGTTGTTTATAAAGCTTGCTGCAGAGAAAACCAGTAAATGCAAAGGATTAAAGATGCTTCCAAAATTACCTGAGTTAGACTGATAATTTAAAAGAGAAAATTGGAATGCAGTTTTCAATAAGTATAGTTAATTAAGGTTGATATTAATATCTAAGCATGTGTAAGAAAAGGACTGACAATGATAATTATTACCATTGAAGATTATTTTGATTAAATGATGCTTAAGTAATTAAACATAATCATTTGAAACCTTTCCATTTCCAACTTCAGCGTGTTTGATTAAAATGTCACAAAGAAATAACAAGGTCCTACACTAAATAACGCTACTACAACCAACTCTTGACTCCAGAACAAAAGAAAAGGAGTTTATTTCATTATTTCCTGTTTCTTTGACCAAACTTTGAAAATTAAATGGATCAGTAGTATCAATGTGCAGGCCTAGAAATGCAGGTTTTCTTTTGTGCCCTAGAGATGAGCCTTTACATTGACAAATAGAGCATTTAATCTTGCACCTTAAAGTTACATGAATGAATGTTGAACAGCTTATTACGTTATAGATATCCTTCAGAAATTCCTGAGGACACAAAAATTTTCACAGACAGAGTATCACACAGTATCACCAAGGTTGGAAGAGACCTCAAAGATCATCGAGTCCAACCTGTCACCACAGACCTCATGACTAGACCATGGCACCAAGTACCACGTCCAATCCCCTCTTGAACACCTCCAGGGATGGTGACTCCACCACTTCCCTGGGCAGCACATTCCAATAACGAATGACTCTCTCAGTGAAGAACTTTCTCGTCCCCTCGAGCCTAAACTTCCCCTGGTGCAGCTTGAGACTGTGTCCCCTTGTTCTGGTGCTGGTTGCTAGAGAGAAAAGACCAACCCCTTCCTGGCTGCAACCACCTTTCAGGTAATTGCAGAGAGCACTGAGGTCTCCCCTGAGCCTCCTCTTCTCCAGGCTAAACACCACCAGCTCCCTCAGCAGTCTCAAATTGCTCTCACTTACAGACTCTTCTCATTGATTGGAAATTTGATATTTTTAGTCTTAATCTATCAAAACTGGGGGGGGAAAAAACAAGCAAACAACAAAAATAAGACAACAACAAAACCTACCTTTTTCTTCACTGTATTTTCAGGTGAGGAATTCATCAAAACCAGTTCTGTTGGGCAATTTTTACATTTGTTTTCTTCCCTCGTCAATGGATCAGTATTCTGTCCCTTCACTTTCCCACTCTCAGAGCCATGAAAAACTTTCTGAGCAGCCATAAGGGACTAGGAAAGAGAACAGCAGCTTCTGGTTACTGTTTAAATTAATATCCTAGAATATTAAAGCTCTGCTTTGAACAAAAGACTAAGATGCCAGTTGCAAAAGAACATATTTACCACCATATGGAAGGGCAAACTGAAGATTCACCAGTATATCCTAGAGAGTTTCAGCTACAGTAATTACAGAACTGTAGTATCTATTTTAAAGGGAAAAAAACTATAAATGAACATAGGGAAATTTAAGTAATTAGTCTGATGCTTACAAATGAGGGGAGATGTAGAACAGATAATTCAGAACTTTTTTAAGCTAAAATAAAACCTTACAAATTATATTAAGAGAGTACATAGAGTACAGACAGACATTGAATAAGTTAGAGGTAACACAGAAATGGCAAACATGGTGCAGACAAGAATAATCTACAGTGATGCTACACTCTGGCTACAGTGGTGCCACTGTAAAAGTGAGTTTCTTCTCCAGTTCAAAACTATGTCAAGCCACACTATTGAAAAGAGGGGAAGTTGTAGTCACAACATTTGGAGTTCTTCCCGGGTAACCTTCAGAGTTTCCGCAATGAGCACAATCATTTTTGCAAGTGCTCATTCATTTTTCACATTCCCAGGCTGTCTTCCATTCTGCATTTAAACATATTACACTTGCACTTCTAATGGATGTCTAAGACTTTAATGGAATTTCAGTGAACTGCACTTTTTATTTCCCCCCAAAAGGAATGATTCATTGGGACCTGAAGCCCATCTCCTTTTTTTCCTTTCTTTTTTTTTCTGTTCTGGCTAGTGAGAAGACAGCCTGGAGGTATATTGTATTAATTCCTGTTATAAATGAAGTTCAATGACTACAGAACAAAATGATAATTTATGCTGAATAAGAAAACAAGTATAGTAGAGAAAAGCCAACTAGAAGGGGACAGAACAGAAAAATATGTTTCTACAAACTAAGCAACGAGATAGGAGGGTAGAAAGTTGTAGAAAGATTACATAAAGAAATGGAATCAAATTATAAGCACTATTTTCTTTCAAATTACATAAGCAGGATAGGATTTTGTACCACATTAATTAGAGCTATAAATACAACAGAAAAGGAGGCAAATATACAGGTAAACAATCACTTCAGTGCATTGACACATGAAACAATTAGATCTTTTTAGGTATGTTCTTTAATTTGCTGACTCTAGTCACAGTCACTGCAGGAGATGCATGCTGATATCCCTACTTGGAATAAACACACTTGGTTTTTAAAAATAATCATAATAATAATACATTCCAGGGTGTATTTCCACTTTTTTTTGCTGGAGCAGACTTAATAAGAGAGATGTGTTCATGCCATGACAGACTAGCATGCAGTACTCCAATTACAGCTATGTCAATTTTAGGCCCTCATATCTTGTTAATATCACTATATTGGAAAAGCTAGATTGCATCAACTGTGTAGCTATGCCTTTACATTTTGGAATACATTTGTTAAAGGTGACACCAGTTATCTCCAAGGGCAAGAAAGTTTAGGCTGTTTTCTCACCCGCCATTCGGCCACACTGACAATTAGAAAAACAGGCACATGGTCTCATTTTCGAGTACCACTCAGGGATGTGAGTTAATCACCTTGCCTAGGAACATCAGGAAATACAGCCACTTCATTTCTGTGCCTAATTAGAAGCTGCTGTTCTATATAGGCAGGATTAGCCTGAGGTATGTGACCTACTCATACAGGTAAACAGAGCACATCAGAGTTAAAAAGAAGACGTCATCCTGCCAAACTTCCCAAATAACAACAAAAAAAACCCAAACAAACAAATAAATCAATAAAAGCAAACAACAACAAAAACTTGCTTTTTGGCATCTTTTTTTCACCAAGAGAGGACGTTTCTTCATCTTCTTCAAGCTTTTTATCCCAACAAGAACAAAGCACAGAATACTTAAGAGTTGGGGCGGGAATTTGCGCACGCGAAGGTGAAGGCACCTGAGACACAGTGTTGCTGGAAAGAGCAACTGATTACTGTTTTTCCCATGTGATTTGTAAGGAAAGAAGATAAGAAGAGATAAATAGGTGCTTTTTCTCTGCAATCATCTTTTTTTTGCATAGTGTGCCATTAAAATACTAACTGGGAAGAGGTACCCCAACCCATTAAAAAGCTTACTGTTGACTTTCATGCTGAAAGTGAAGAAAATCAAAGTGTGAAAGGATACATCTTTCCATACAGCTCCTTTCTTCCCAGCATCAATTAAACTTTTTGCAGCTGACCAAAACAAAACCCCTGCCCCAGCAGTGGGACAGTCCTGTTTATTTCCCCATACATGCTCAGATGGGTTTGCTGCTGTCCTCTGCAATACTCAGCACATTTCTGTGGAAGCTGGCATTTACTCATTCATATGAACACACATGTCTCCTATCAGAATTCATAACAGCATCTCAGGAATTGAATTACCTGCTGCTTTGCTAAAAACTTTTTTGATATATGTATGCCTGATGGTGGGTAAAAGTGGGTGATGGACATCTGCTGAAATTTTGGGGTTGCCACCTTTTTCAGCCACCACTACCACAGAGCATCTGAGTGAGTGGGTTGAAAATACTGGTCTTTTTAGCTATCCATCCATCAGTCACTGCTGTGGTTACACTTCTTTCTTCCTTTTCAGTTTCAGGACAAGAACAGTATTACAATAATTCTCACATTTATACAGAAGACATGGAGAACCTTCCAAACTATCCTCTCCTCAGCACCAGGATTATGTCAGAAGCACCATTCAATGTAGTGTTGCTGCCTAGTGACACATTGCCTTGATTTTAGTCACCACTATGTCTTTCAAACAGGTTAATTCCTGTTTAACTGTTCCCATTATGTTCTGCCTCTGTCGTGGTTGTTACACAAATCCATTATCCATTAATATTGACAAGACTCAAGACATTATTCTCTCATCTGCACTTTGTCGAAGATACTATTTTGTCTGTGGGTTTTTTTTTCAGGACCTGTACATACACACTGTGGTGTAATTCATTGTGCATATCAATAACACTGATTTCTGCCACATCCAAACTTATGGTTTGGGAAAGATACATACACAGATGTTTGATTGCCAGCCCGTCCCTTGGTGATCAGGCAAGAAATCATGGACAGAAGGAATATATGGCAGGAGTCATAGTGAAGCAAAGAGGCAGGAGTAGTAGTGAATAAAACAAAGCATGAGTACAGTGAAGCATCAGTGACAGCGAATCTTCTTCTACTTTAGAAGTGTGAATAAGCAGCACATCTTTTCAGATCAAGGAGTTTTTAGAGCACTGCTTCAGAGGCAACATAAGGTCCTTAATCTGATGGTTCAGGAGGCAACCTGTTCTACTGGTGCACAAATGGGAAATATTCTCACTGCCCACTGAATTCATTCATTCATACCTGTCATTCATTTGTACCTGGAATTATCCATCATATCCCAGGAAAACATCTCTCCCTGAAAGAGCCATCTGCACAGGGCATAAGAATGCCCACCTGTTCACCTGTATTTGCTTTCCAGATCTCATGCTGCAAAATGTCTGCCTCAGTTTTTCTTCTCAACTATCCTCCATAACAGCTTTTATCATTTGGTACACAGATTCCTCAAAGAATGTCCTTGAGGGGGATGCATGCAACAGAAGAATCATCCCCAAAACAGAAAAGTAAAAATAAAAACTCTAGGGAGAAAACAGTTCTCTACAGAACAACTTGGATAGCTTCTTCAGGTAACTTGAGATTCATGGCTGAATAATATAAAGTGGACTTTGGTTCAGGTGCAAACAGAATAACAGATTCATTTGCTGGGAAAGTGATACTGCATGAGGTCATAGATTCACCTATGAAATTAGAACCTAAATGTCTTTTGCCATCCCTAGAACCTCTCATCCCTAACTGCTAATTAATTCCTCAGTTAAGTGGATTTCTTTAGATTTGTTCCAAAATATATAAATAATACTACCCTAAATCTAACACAGGACTACATGTTACTACTAAAAGACTGCTATAGTGAAAAGAAAGCAGCCTGGGATCTTGAACTCTCTTTGAATTCGTCTTGCCATACAGTTTCATAAACCGAGTTATCCAGGCACCTATGCCAATTTCTAAGAATTCATCTTAACATACCTCCCATCCTGAAGGATTGATCTTATCAGAGCTTACTACTCAACAATACTTTATCTCATACTTCATTTCTATCAGTCAGATATTTTGAGTGATCTATTGCAGAATATAGAGTCTTTAGGAAAAATCTCTAATAAAACAGCCTCAGGTTTGGGTTGGGATTGTTTTTCTGCTCTTTCTTTTGATATTGCTTTAACATAGATACACATCATCATCATCTAATAAATCTTTTTCAGTACATCTTTCTGTTTCCAGATGATTCAGAGGCAAATCCTTGTTCTGTATTTGCATTTATGGGGTTACTTATTTTTTGAGAGATCACATGCCCTCCCTCTCCACGCCCCTTTCACTCACCTCTTCAGCTCTTGTCTATTTTCCTTCAAGCCACAGAAGCTATTTAATGTTATTTAAAAATTGTTGCTACACTTGCATAAATGTAATTGTTCCACCCCTAATTCAAATGATACTGTATTTGAGGGGCTGCTGGAGCTCCAAATCCCCAGTCACAGAGCCCAGCATCACTGTGCTACCCTGGGGAGCCCAGCCATGCCTTCAGCAGAATAGAATAGAATAGAATAGAATAGAATAGAATAGAATAGAATAGAATAGAATAGAATAGAATAGAATAGAATAGAATAGAATAGAATAGAATAGAATAGAATAGAATAGAATAGAATAGAATAGAATAGAATAGAATAGAATAGAATAGAATAGAATAGAATAGAATAGAATAGACCAGACCAGACCAGACCAGACCAGACCAGACCAGACCAGACCAGACCAGACCAGACCAGACCAGACCAGACCGGAAGAGACCTTCAAGATCATTGCGTCCAACCTATCATCCAACACCACCCAACCAACTAAACCATGCAACCAAGCACCCTGTCAAGTCTCCTCCTGAACACCTCCAGCGATGGTGACTCCACCACCTCCTCGGGCAGCCCATTCCAATGGGCAATCACTCTCTCTGTGTAAAACTTCCTCCTGACCTCCAGTCTGAACCTCCAGCTTGAACCTCCCCTGGCACAGCCTGAGACTGTGTCCTCTTGTTCTGGTGCTGGCTGCCTGGGAGAAGAGACTAACCTCTGCCTGTCTACAACCCCCCCTCAGGTAGTTGTAGACAACAATAAGGTCACCCCTGCACTAGACAGCTGGGGCAGGCACTGTTACCTCTCCTGTCAACCATTCCCAGAAACACTTATTTTGGTACACTGCTCATCTGGTCAGAGAAACTGCCCATACTGGGTTGCAGTCTGTCTTTCATCCCATTAAGTCAGTTTTGATGCATATTCTTTTTAAATGGGGAAGATATCAAGCTAGTTTTACCGCCAAAGTCAAAAATGTGAACAAATTATTTTGGTTATTCATTACCCCACTGAGACAAATGTTATGAAGAACAAAAGACAGAACTTAATAAATTAGCTGGCAATGTTAATCTGGAGTGAGTTTTGAACACTACTCAAGAAATACAAGCGCTATGAAAAGATCTAGTGCAATCAGAAATGCCATCTGATAATAACAATGAGAAAAGGGGACTTGTTCTCTAATTACCAGACATGAATTTGGGAAATTTGCCTTCCAAGGCACCAGGACTTTGCAGTTCATTACATTCTCAATGACTCATATTATGAACATGTCCTTTTAATCGCTCTTTATTGTCTTGACCCTTATTATAAGAAGATTGTTCCTTCTTTCGAGATAAGGGTTACCCTTGTGTTCAGAGTACTGCCTTGATCTAAGCAGACTTCTTGCATCCAAATTCAAGCAGATAACAAGAATACGTGTGAGAAGCACAGCTACAGAGACTAATAATCCAGAATGGAGAAAGAATCCTCTCAATGAACAAATGAGAGCTGACAAAACAAATTAAAGGAAGATTTACATTGATCACCATAGGTTAGACCTTTCAATTTCCTATCACGTTGATATCACAGGATTAGTACTGTGAGGCCCTCAAATATAAACCTGAAACAAACTGCCCTGACTGCACTCCCCATGGGGAAGGATTAGAATTTGTAAACTGGACAGTCCTTCCCACTTCCCACCTGAGCTACATGTAGGAAATGTATGCATCAATACATGATACATTTTAGGGGAGCTTTCAGCATGTTTAAAACACATATTGTAGCAGCCTGGATGCATTCAAAATGCTAAGCACTAAAAGCTTACATTACATATGCAATTTTCATGTTCCCTGAAAATTCAAAAGTCCCACTCCAACTGATTTCCATATTTAAATCAACATCAGGGTGAGTCAAATCAGACCCATTCTGTTTAAAAGCTGCTACAAACCAGAGATTTATATCGGTACTTTGAATTCTCAGTATAATAGACAATTATTTAGATACATACTGAACAGATCAAACTTTATTGACTCAGAAGCCTTAGTAGTCTACACTGAATACAGAATTAACCAGGTTGGAAAAGAACTTCAAGATCATTGAGTCCAACCTATCACCCAACATCATCTAATTAACTAAACCAGGCAATATAGCCAATCAAATTGCATATAAAGCCCAAGTTACAACATTAACTTGTTACTTTGTCCTGCTTTACCTTAGCATTTGCTAGTAAGGAATGGTTAAAAGGTCAAAAAGTACTGAATACTAAAGAACTTTGTGAAGGCTTCTCACCTTGTTAGTGCCAAAGATGTTAAAAGTTCAAAGCAAAAGAGAACATGAACTTACAGAAAAGCAAGCACCAGACTAAAAGAAGTCTGAGTTAATCATAAAAGCACAGAAAAAGAAGACTTACCTTTTGGCTTGCTTATAGACATGTATCACATCTCACCTAACTGACATTATCAAAGTTAAGAACATATAAATGTCTAGTCTTTTTTAGCTGAACAGTCCTTTTTACACTGACTTTCAGGAATTCAAAGGGTATGCATTTATCCCATGGGGGTTTTTAAATCAAAGCCTGCAGAAACCTGCCCAAAGTTTCATATCTTAGCTTCTGAAAACCTTCAAACTTATTAACACTAAACTGATAAAGTCCCACTAAAGTCTGAGTTGTCTAAACACAGCTTTCTCTAGCAGAGAGGACATAACAGGAGTTGCACATCCTACATCAGCTGTATCCACAGTATAGAGGCAAAACCAGCAAATTAGGAAACACATTGTCTTATACTATGAAAACTCAAGAGCTATAATGACAAACCCAGAGCACTACGCTTCAGGACAGAGCCTCCTAATCTTTTCACAGGCATCACCATCCAAAAGTGTCTGTTATGTATACTCATTGTAACACCATCACAATAAAACAAACGCAAAGATCAGCAAGTGTTAAGCAGTTGGGCTTTACACAAAACATGCCCACATAAAATGTTTACTTTGGTGAATTAAGCAAGCACATTAATTAATGCTAACGCTGATTCATTAACACTGCAGTAAGAGGGTGTGCAAAGATCTATTTATGATCTTCCAACACATTACCCAGCAAAGTGTTTTTTTCCCCAAAATCCAGTCTTGCACAACTTGACAAACACAGAAGGGTAATTTTTGCTTGTGATTATGTTGATTTTTTTTTTCTTTCTGCTGACTGTTAATGAATTGTAAATTTTCTCCATTAATTTTACTTTTTAATTATGGCACAATATGAGCTTACTGGAGCTGATTAAAAATTCATTCACTCATTCTTTAGTGAAAGTTCTAGTCCCAAACTCATAAATTAGAAGGAGCTTATTTAAAGTGCAATTTAAACTTTAAAGAGAGAAAGTGTAGAAAGTAATTTCAAATAGTTTTGAGTTCTTAATTAGTTCTTACTCCTTGTGAGAGTTCAAAGACAACTTCTTTGCAGATCATGCTTTGTACACATTTCTTTGCATAATGTGGTGTTCTAACACTGGTGTCCCAGTATAGCACGGCTGCAGCACACTTCTTTCCACTTTTGTAGCCATATATTCAGCTTTGCAATGACTGCTGTGCAATGTTCTTATATACAGCTTAAAAAACTATTTCTTCTTCAGATCTTGTCATCCCTATGGAGCTGAGCTTTCTAAAGAAAATACCCTGGATGTCTTTCAGAGGTCCTCTCCCAAGAGGCATAAAATAATTGAGACTTGAACTACATGAAGATTTCATGTCACTGCTTTCCTGTCTGTACAGAAGCCAGCCATCAGAACACCAGACATATGCTACCCCTTGGCAAAGAGCTGACACTGGCATCAGGAAAAACAGGGTAATGCTGTGTGTTTGAACAGTGATGTTGTGCATTACTCCTTGTGCTTCCAAGTGCCAGATTCTGTTTACCTTCATTAAATAAATTTTACTATCCATGAAAGCAGGGAAAATATATATGTTTGTGAGTAATATGAGCTACAGCCAATTTTGCCAGTAGGCAGTATGACACGAGCCCGAATCCAATTTAGCAAATGAAAAATAAATATTGAATTTATATGCAGTTTATTTTGATATCCACCATACTGAATGTTTAAGATATTGTCACAGACTCCTGCACATAAAATTTTGCATAATCAATTTTAGTTTCTGTTTGTAATTCATACAGCAAATTTCTTTAGGGTTTTTAACGTTTGCATGGCTACATGTGAGGCCTGAGATCTGTGTTTTGGAGGATTTAGGTCTATTTATAACCACTACTCCACACACAGTTTGCTTACTTCCTTACATATGGGCTCTCAGGGATGAGATATAAACACATAGATTGTCACTAGGATGGCTACTCTTATGATATATTTTGTCTGTTCTCTTTGGATGGTATGTTTACATCAGGTCTAACAAGCAATTAACGTTTTTACAGCTACAAGCACTTTTTTCTTTACTTTGGGCTTTTGGAGGAACTGACCATTCAGGACTCCCTAGAGCTGTCCAAAAAAAACCATGCTTGTTTAAAAAACATGCTGTATAATTTATGTTGACTGCTCACGTCAGGTAAATTTCTGTGACTGCTATTTACAAATGGTCCATTTGCAAAGGAGCCTTCTACTAACATCCATAGAAGAAATGTCTGTTTGGTGACTATGGTGCAGTGAGGTGGGTGTGAACTCTGTAGGCACAGGAGTGTATGTGTGCGTATATGTATCTGTATGCTTATACACAGATTCACACATATACACGTGCATGCATTTATGCATATATATACACACACATATATTTGAAATGCCACTGGCTGGCAGAGTGGAATTTGCAAATGGGAAGCAATCAATGTGAATATGAGTCTGGGGATCCACTGCAGGTTTTTTATCATTATTCTCTGATTTTTAGAATCCGCTCAGAAAAGTAGCAAAAAACCACGTATGACATTCATTGGGGTTTAAAGCATTAAAGCCCATCCAACTCCACGAAAAAAAATCCCTCTGCTATGATTCATACAAGGCTGTTCTTCCAAAGAAGCCCCAGTGGTGAGCTTACTAATGTCTTGGCCAAAGGGTAAATCTCTTCAGAGCTCTAGAGCAGATCATGCATACCAATAGCAGCTAAAGCACAATCTGGGTTATACTTTCTTATTGATAAGCAGAGAAAGCTCCAGAAATCTAATATATTGGACTGAACTCTTTACATGTATTGGTGTATTTTTTTTGTAGAGTTGGCTAGTGGAAAATAACCACAACAAAGACCTGCACATTTACTAATTATACATCCCAGAGAAACAATTTCTTTTCGTATTACGTCAATTTACACCCACTTAGGGTTTGAAATCATAAAAGATGTAATGATATACTGGAACAACCTTGATTACAGAGTTAATTAGATTGCAAATATTTATTTTGTTATTAAAATTTAATAATTCATGCACCTTAATTTTGGGACAATGATGGTTTTGTCTGCTGCATGTAGCTAGGAATTATAAAACAGTGCTTTACAGCTATGATTTAATATAGTAATTTTCTTAAAACACAGGTCAAAGGTTTGCTGTTACAGCAGTGATCTAATGCAAACAAAAATACTGCTAATTTTCAAGCAAAATTAAAAAGAAAAAACTATCCAAATACATTTGATTTGCCAGGGATTCTATTTTTTCACTTCGTTAGGGAAAGACACAAAGAGTTCCATAACATTAATGGTCAGAATAAATTAGGACCATAAGCAGCCCAGAAATTCTGATGGCTAGTCCTCTGCTTAAAGCTGAAGGCTGCAGACAGGAGCTCATGAGCTCTCCCCTTCAGATGTAATTCTAGATGTTCTTTCCTCATGCACACGTGAATAAACGGCAATACTACTTCTGTTAGCTAGATCTCTCATTTAAGCAGAAATGCAATCATCATGGTACCTGAATATTGTGTGCATATTCTCTAACTCAATTTTCTCAGCATCATTTATATGTGCTCAGTGCTTAAACCTGAAAGACTCCCCACCCATACCAATTAACCTGACTCTGCAGTTTCGTTCTACCTAGTTGTCCTTGAATATTATCATTCTCTTCTGTGTTGCTCATTTGAATTAGTTGGAATTTCTTCCCAGAACTGTTTGCAATCTAAAGACTGCATCAGTTTGTTTGCCCCGTTTTTCCCTTTTCAATTTATTCACAAGTGAAGCATGACACAGTAATGTCACACTATTACAAACACATAACAAAAGACATGTTATAAACGTTTGTGCCTGTTTCAATAAACATATGACATAAAAACATATATGGAACACATAAACCACAGCATGTAAACATACACACAATAAATAATGTGAAAAATCCATGCCATAATGGTTCTCCTCTAGCCACCAATAACAAGGCTTCAACACAAATATTTCTTCAGTGAAGCAAATGAAGCTGTCAATTGTGCTTTAATGAAGACATGGACAAACTGAGGCAGGTAATCAGAGATTTGGGAAAGCTAAGAGGGCAAAGATTGAATGAATAGGAAATGCTTCAACTCAGTAGTTACAGCAGATAAAGAAAAGAGCAGAGACTGAGGAAAAATTCTGATAGTAATGAAGGAGCAGTGAAATTAATTGCCTAGGGTAGTCATGGTATAGCTATCACTGGAGGATTTTATAAACAGGTTATGCAAATATTTGTCAGGAACTACACAGCTATAATTTATTCCACCTTGAGGGTCTCCTGGATTTTGTTTTCCAGGGATTCTGCCACCCAGAACAATCATTAATTTAACAGATAAAGCACTCACACAAAGCAAAGGGGTTCTGGCATCAGGTTTCTACTCTTACCTAGACAAATAAATATTTAACAAACACTTAGGGCCCAGACTTGCATATTGATCATCTGCATCTCATATATATGCCCAAGCGCCTGATCTATCATCATACTGGGAATCTGGGGTGTTGTCTTATTTTCTTACTGCCAAGAAATTTCTGTATCTGAAAGACTTCACAACATACTTTTCATTTGAATTTATATGAACTTTGTGCACATTCTTGTAGTTAATACATCAGCCCACAGTAAAAAGTATTTCAGCTCTGATTCCTTCCCTCCAACTTCATGCAGTAAACTTGCAGTGTTCCTGCACTCACTTGAATCTCTTGGGATGGGACAAACATCTCAGTTGGTATGTACAGAGTCAAGCCAATTTTCTTTCACTAAATAAACTTCAATATCCCAGAATTCAGAAACTGCTTACCTACTTTACTTTGCAAAATTAAGAAGGGAGTCATAGTCTGGCCTTTGACATTTTTGAGCTTACATTTCAGTTCTCATCCAGAGACGGTAGCTTGACACCTTAAAGTTATTTTATGCATATTCAGATTGTATTAACTATTTTTAGCTGTCTCTTTTAACTGAAGTGTGTGAGTAAGCATATTTTGCCAAACTGCAAAGTTCAGCAGCACGTTTAAAGGCAGAAGCTCCTTTGAGGTTCAATGCAGTCTCTTTTCCTAGCACGACTTCAATCCAAACTTCAAAATACTACCATATCACTTTGTGCTCTCAGGGCAGCAAAAGAAAAAAAAAGAAAAGAAAGAAAAGGAAGGGAGGACACCACACAACAACAACAAAAAAAACAACAAAAAAATTCCCTAACTCCTCACTACTTCAAGTTTGACAAGAGTCTTCTATTTGTTCATGTCATGTAAAGTTTCTCCCTGACCATACTTAGCAACGACATTCCACCCTTTAGCTAGGAGTGAGCATGTGGCTTTCAATGGAAGTATCTTCGAGCCTTCCATTATTTCAAGTTCTCTGGGGATGACAGCAAGGATAGAAAAGGCCTTGTTGCTCTTCAGAAACAGCTATACCCTGAAGATGAGTTTGAGTCCAAATGCTGCAATGCGCAGAACATACTGCTCTTCTTCCCTGCTGCACAATTAATGTCATGAACATGCTTGTTGTGGAACAGCATATGGAGGCTGATTGAGGGAGGGGAATGAGATTATACATGAAGTGATGAGGAAAGGAAACCCAGCATATAAATTGATTGAAGCTAATGAAAGCACTAAAATGCAATCGCTACCTAGGGAGGTTTTAGTAAGGAATGATGGGAGGAATTGCTTGAGGCCTTGCCTGATGAGTAGTAGTATGGGTACCACAAATGTGTCATCCCTCAAAAAAGTCTCCAAATCCTGTACTATGGAAGTTTTCTATGACAATTCAACCTGAGAAAATCATCAAGTAAATTGACTAATTCTTCCAAATAGGTTCTGTGTTTGGCAATCTAATCCCTAAGATTAATAGCAATCTCTCAGGAACAGTTCTGCAGTCCAATCAGGCCTGGGATGAAGCTTTAATTACAACTGAGGCACAGAATCACCATCTTTGAAATATTAAGCAAAGTAATATTTTTTTTAGCTCTGTAGAAATTTCAACATTGTTAAAAAACAGCAAGATCTTATTTTCCTGTTCCATACTTAAATAAAAAGGATTGGAAAAAACAAGGCAGTTTCAACTATAACCTTTAGAATACTAATTTTAGAACACCTTGTTCTTAAGGTACAGTTTTAAAGTAACTCCTTACTGACTGCTAATTTTGTATCTACATATAATGCAAACAGCTACAGCTAGTAGAAAGAATGTTATTTTACAGTATCTATAACTCAAAGATTCATCTTAATCAATACAGTATTTCTTTCCACCATTCAGAATTCTAAATTGCCATGTCTATTTATCTAAAGTTTTGGTAATTTTAAATCACACCACATAGAAAATAAGTATTTTATGCAAGCACACAACACAATTAGAGACCCTCTAATTCGATCTTGAACAGCATAATTTTGCCTCCTTAAACAGTGATTATATTTCAGTGTTCTCATTAGCTTCAGCCATAAGAGTTTTATTATCTTTGATTGCTACTTTTAAATTTGATTTTCCTAAAGCACATGCACTTTTTGTTTCTCTTTTGCATTTTTGTGTTCTTAAACATTTAATTTTTTTCTTATTTATACTGTTTTCTTTCCTCCAAAAATGTCTTAACTGACACAATTCACTGCTTTGCCCAGTCAAAGGCACATGCTATGATATGACCTATAAGCAGGACACAGAGTCAGTGGAAACAGCAGATGTAACTTTGTAAGGTACCCTGGCACTCCACACATAGCTGACATTTGTCAGCTTACTCTACAGAAATCAATTGCTGCACAAGGTAAGACAAGAGCAAATGGCCTCAAGTTGTACCAGGAGAGATTTAGGTAGAATCTTAGAAAAATTTCTTCACTGAAAGGGTTCTCAATCACTGGAAGAGGCCCCCCAGGGAGGTGGTTGAATTCTCATCCCCAGAATGTCCCTGCCTAAAAGACACAAAGATATGGTGCTAAGGGACATGCTTTAGCACCAGACTTGGCAGAGTTCTATAATGGTTAGACTTGAAGACTTTTAAAGCTTTTTTCCCCAACCAAAACAATGATACGATTCTAAAGTGAACATACTCTGAGTACAGCTAAACTCTGGCTGTTCCTGAAGGGGAACACTTACACAATTAGTATCAGGCTTCAGAAGCAGTGTTAAGAACTCAAAATGTCTCCAGGCTCTCACTTTATGCCTGTATACATCTTGCCTGTGGAAATATGCCGAAACTACATCATTCCAGCTTGCCTCTGCTCCTTCTGGTTTTGTACACAGAGCAAATGGGGAGAAGTACAGAAGCCAAGCAAGGCTTGCAAGGCTGGAACAGCATGTTTGATTGCAGGCCTTTCAAGGGTGGTAATACTAGAGACTGAAACTGCTAATAACGTTTTCTGTCCCAGACAGGTAGTATTATGTTTCCAGCAGAAACAGTATTTCAACAGCATTTAATGTTATAAATACAAGAATTTGAATATATCTTAAAACTTTAACACAAAGAAGAAGGTTTCATTTGTTATAATGATACACTTATAATAAGCATTTTTAAATCTCATGGGTGTGAAGTCCTTTACATAAAAGCGTATATTTTCAGGGAAACGTGGGCAGAAAACCCTTCATTTCATGGTACTGTCTGCAAAAATACTGATTTAGAAACCTCTTCATCTTCATGGATATCAATTTCTGGCATTATTCTTCAATTATCTCAGCTGTAAACATTAGAGAAATGACTAATTAATTAGAAAATCTTTTGCACTAGACATCTGATGTCTAGAAAAATTAGTATTTGTTATTTAGAGGGTCTGGGATCTGATGAAAGGAGGTAATTTGAATTAGCTTCAGACAGTTCAATTAGTGGATAACTAATTTTCTTCATATTTTGCCCTAGATTTCATTAGATAACAGTTGCAGAGTAAACATTTCTGTGTTTGTGAAAGGGTGTCAGAATTCAGGTCAGATTATGACTCCTCAAACAAACAATACAATATACAACAGCAACGTAATCATAAAGGAAAACCAGGAACAAAAGACAATTAATGAGTATTTAAAGCATTCTTTTGTAGCTGTTTCAATTATTTCTATTGGAAATTAAAAGAATATGACCCTCATCTCTGAAGATACTCACTGACCTACAGGGAGTTCCAAATTGTAAAGGCAATATTCTGTAGTTTTAACAAGATAGCTAAAATAATGAAATAACAGGCATAAAGTTAGTAAAAAATAGAGCAGTACCCAATGTTTTCTTTATTTATGTGCTGATACATTCAGTGTTTCATGATATTTATGTGCACATAAGAAATTTTTCTCTAATAAGAATTGCTTCATATGTAAGAAATACATTTAATTGCTATCTTAAAGACAGCCACTAAGAGAGATAAGTTCTGATTATGACAAAAATGTAAAATGGAGATGCCAGGCCAAATCTAGCGGGAAAAGTGTGATTAGCATGTGAGCACATGTCCTACTTGAGCATTAGTTAATGGGACTTTCAGTGAGTGATAGCTGAGATGCAGCAATACTGATAATTTAGATTTAATTCCAAGGTGTCTGGCTGATGACAAAACTATTTGCAGTGTCATTTTTTCCTCTCCTCGGAAACAATCCTAATGCATAAATTAGAAAGATGAAACACAATGCAACTTTAACTAATCATCAGCTCTGGAGATAAGTGAAAAGAATGAAGGAACTGTTGCTTACAGCAGTGAGGAGGTGGAGCATGAAGTGGTAAAGCATGTACTGATTGATTATTGCATAAAACTAAGCACTGTAAAGTTTTCTTCAAATAAATTCAAAGGATTTGCTTCACTTGAGTCAGAGGAAGCAATCAAATTCACTGGTGTATACTTAAGCATATATTTAAAACTTTAATGGCTAAAGGCTTCCAGATCCATTTTTATGGATGCCTTGGGCCTCCATATCCTCAAGAAGTTGTTTTTAGAGATTACCTTTTCACACATTAGCCATACAAACAAACATGATTATTAGTGGGTTTAAGTGTCTGATAACCTTCAGCACATTTTTTGCTAGATTCTGTTTCAGATCTGGAATTCTGCTCCTTGCTGGTTTGAAAGCAGCTGGGTTCCAAATTCTCAGACAACTACCACATATGAAAAGCCAAAAATCTAGAAGACAGAACTTACTTAAAACCAGTTTATTCATTACAGATTGCATTAGAAAGGGACACTTTTCCCACCTGAGTATTACTACTCATCCAAAGAAGCACAAGCAAAATAACTCACTTTGAAAGAAGCTTGATCTTATGAACCTGAAGGACGGGGCAAGTTCTGAGAGCTCCTGCAGGTATACCTTAAAAAAAACCCAACACACCACAAAACACACAACCCTATAATGTATTGTTAAAGAATAATTATGCAGACAGCAGAAGAGTTTAGTGTAGCTTTCTGTGCCTACCCAACATCTGTTTCATGCACTGAAATAACCATTTTGAAAACATAATGCATCTGCCTTCAGAAATAAAACTCCAAACAATTTGCAATATTCTCTCCTTTACCAAATCAAACTCAGATAAAGGAGTGATTTCAACTTAAGTGACCTGCATTTTACTGTAGTTTCACTAAAAATGTGTATGCCTTAGATTTTAATAAAATTCGCTTACCAGCCTTTAGCAACAACTCTCCAGGTATCTCAGCACCTTAAGCAAGAGGAAAAGATAAAAAGGGAAAGGATGCAATTAGTGCAACTTACAAGAAAAACTAATTTGGTTTTGCTTTATTTCAAATATTTTTATAATACCACAATGATTTACTATGGCAAGTAGGTTTGGAATTAGTAACCTGATACTGCTACTGGTGAAATCTGGGCTAAGGCTTCCACAGCCTTCATTAAATCAGCTTTAAACCATAGGAGACAGACAGAAGGTGAGCTAAACCAGAAGGCCAAATCAGAAATAAATGCAGCCCCTGCCTTGTCTGCAAAAATACTGTGTGAAAAGCTGGGCTGCAAACCCATTTTTGAGCCCATCTATGACCCATTTAAATAAATATCCTTGCTAAATCTTTATTATTAGAATTAGAATAAACCAAACCAGGTTGGAAGAGACCTTCAAGATCATCGTGTCCAACCCATCAACCAATCCAACCCACCCAAACAGCTAACGTGTGGCACCAAGCACCCCATCAAGTCTCCTCCTGAGCACCTTCAATGACGGCGACTCCACCACCTCCCTGGGCAGCCCATTCCATAGCGCAATCACTCTTTCTGTATAGAACTTCTTCCTAACATCCAACCTGAACCTCCCCTGGCGCAGCCTGAGACTGTGTCCTCTTGTTCTGGTACTGGGTGCCTGGGAGAAGAGACCATCATCAGCCTGTCTACAACCTCCCTTCAGGCAGTTGTAGAGAGCAATAAGGTCACCCCTGAGTCTCCTCCTCTCCAGGCTGAGCAACCCCAGCTCCCTCAGCCTCTCCTCATAGGGCTTTTCACTCAGTGAAAAACTCTTTAATACAGAATGTTTTGGTGCCCTCTCAAATCTTCCCAAACATCAAGCAGGTATAGCATATCAACTATAAGAAAAAGGTCTCATAGTCCTCTGCTTATTTTTAAAACACTCTTCTGATTTAAATCTGGTATAAATTTGGGTTTCTTTTTCTTGAGCAGAACCCTAAGAAAATCATTTTGAGTGGAAAGTAAAACTCTTTGAAATTTCATTAATCTCTTACTTAAATATCTCACAATTATATTGGGGGGGGGGGGGGGGTGTTAGTTGGTTGGTTGTTTTTGTGAGAGGTGGTTCATATTTCAGTCCTTTCTGCAGACTATAGAATTTGAATAACTGGGATCAAGAAAACTGACAACAACTCTACTAGATTTAGAGGGTAATCCTCTATCAGACGCAGAGCCAGAACTACTATACACATTCTGGTTCTTGGCCATATTTGTCAAATATGTGAAATCTTCATATCAAGATAAATTCCCTTGGATTTAATATATTTTGCATATTTTCTTTAAATTCTTAATCAATTGCATTTGTCACAGCTGACTCAGCGACTAATTAGCCTTCCCTTTTCAATCACACCTTCTCTATTTGGCATACCTGTCATTATAACTTAGGACATTTTGCAGCATACAGAGTATTTCGCTCATGTCATTCCAAGTATCACAAATGATTTTTATGGGTTTTGTCTGCTGAGTCAGTACAGATTTCTGATACATACTAACTCTCACAGATATCATAATCTATTTTTCACCAGAGGGCGAAGATTTTTCGTGAGTCTTCTAATTCTTCATCCACCACTCTTTGGCTATGAGCATTTTGTTTTCTTCGTTTTCCCATCTTGATAAGACTTTGTGTTGAGATCCAATTCAGAGTGAAACCCCCACATCATTCCAGAGATGTGTTTATGATTTAATTTTGAACTTCAGCATAAACAATTGTTGAGAAAGCAAACTGCATTCCAGCTGGGACTTCAGATAAATGTAAAGGAATTAGGTACTCAAATCTTACTGAATGTTATGAGGATGTCCCTTTTCTGTCTTTGCTGTATTTCAAGCCTTTTGTACTTTGAGTCAAAGACCCAGACCGCGTTCAGATGACTTTTTAGGATTTACAGTGACTTCAGTGAGCTTCCAGTCAACCATCAGAGGCTTGAGAGACTGTCATGCCTAATACTACAGCACTATATATCTCATTTACAGCGCTCTCACAGCTTAGAGAAGCTATTGGTGATTCTTCCCATAGCTGCAGCTATCCAATAGGATTGGCTCTAATGCCAAGTGTTTGGTAGGCATAGCATGAAATAAGACTTCTAACTCAAAACTGCCAGTAATTCAGCAGTCAGGTAAAACTGACTGAAAACCATCATGGAGTTTTCTTAATCTATTTATTGAGTGACTTTTACTGATGGCTTTTAAGAACACATAGACTAATCAGCAAGCAAACCATTTACTGAGCACCTTGTGCTTCAGATATGCCAGACCTTCGCTACACCCTTATTTGAAACTGCAATCCAGTTGCTATGACTACAGCAAGCTCCCATAGGATGGTTGTATTTAGCTAGCACATGCCAACCACCCAGAATACTAATGAAATGGAAGAGCCCACCTATATGCACTGCAATTCAAAGACACATTTTACAAAACTAAAATATTTGCAGTACGTCAGCTGGCAGAATACTTTTCCTTTTCTATGTCCTACACTTGGATTTCATTTTTTATGTAATTCTTATAATAATTTTTTTCAAAGTTTAAGTTATGTAGATTACCAGAGATAAATATTTTTAAATAAAATTAATCAATGTAATCAGATTGTCACATTACTTGTATTGTATACCATATATGTTATGCTCTATTACAGCATATTGTATTAAACTGCAACAGTAAACATGTCAGCTTGTGGCTTTATACAGCAAAACTCATGGCAAGTGATCTATAATGTTCTTGTTCTCAGCCACAGGAACAGGTTCCCCAGGGAGGTGGTTGAATCCCCATCCCTGGAAGTGTTTAAAAGACACAGAGAGGAAGATGGTTTAACACCAGACTTGGTAGAGTCATATAATGGTTGGCTTGATCTTAAAGGTCTTTTCCAACCAAAATAATTCTATGATATCTACACAATTTCACATAAAAGTGAAATTCTCGGTACAGATTAGCAGGGGGGAAGTCAACTGTTAGATTATTCAAACACTAGAATCAAATTCTGTTAAGTTGTAAACACTTCCTCCGTGGACATAATTAAAATTCCACTAAACAAGGCCTGGAGAAACCTGAGCTAGTCTGACCTGTTTTCGGCAGGGGCTGGACTAGAGACATTCAAATGTCTTTTCCATCTTAAGTTATTCCATTATTCTGTTGTACAGCCTATGGTTCACCTCTCAAACTAAAAGTCTCAGCCCTCAACTCAGGACAGTATCATTCCAAATAATTTCTCAGGAACCAGAACCACAAGACCTCATTTTCAGGGAAATAACTGCTAAAATCAGTGAGGAATAAGAAATAATTCCATAACACTTCCTGTGGTTCACTCTTTAAGAGGTTGCATGTACATCCCTAAGCAGATACTTTTATTTTCTCTCTCCTACTCCTATTTACAACATGATCAACATGATCAAGTGAAAAGCCTGTTTCCAGACAGGCATTTTTCTTTGTCGTTATTGCAGCTAAAATAAAGAAATCACAACAAAAATCTTATAGTGCCTAATACATTACAAGCACTTGAAAGATTTACATAAACTATGTCACATTTTTAACTTCCTCACTATTGCAGCTGCTGATTTACAGAATAAAAATATTCATACTAGCTGCATGATACTGAACGGTTTCTACTGTGTGATTTTTTTTCCCCTATAAATAATTTTTCATCTGTCTCACATAAGCAGAACACAGTGCAGCAAAGCATAGAGGCATACTTCCTATATGATTTGTTCCCAGAAGAAAATCAAATTTCTTTAGATGGTGTTCCCTGGAACCAGACGGACTGTACATGTATTAAAAGTATATTTACAGAAACTTTTCAAGGGATAGGGAAACTGATGTTAGACGTTATCAAAATGTCTACACCCAAATGTTAACACTCGCATTTCAAAAGTAAAAGCAAACAAGACCGAGCAAAATAGTGACAGAACATTAAAAATCAACAATTTACAATGAAAATATAAGAGATTGTTCAGCTTCTACTAGACTGAGATCCCACCACAAGAAAATAGAATCCTCCGCTTCATAAAGCAGGCCTGCCAACGTGTTCCTCAGCAAGAGCTGGAGTTTGGGTTTGATCCAAAACAAGTGTCAAAATTAAATTTACCAGACTAACATATTGAGTTGGTGAGAAGAATCAAAACTCTAAAATCAGAAGTTATTCAGTTTCATAAAGGATTTTGCAATATGGCTTTGTTCCAAAGGAAGAAACTCTAAAAGCCCTGAAGGCCTGCATAAAGGAAGCTATGAGATTCTGCTGAAAATAAGAACCCAGCCCAGGCTGGTTGTCTACTGTTTGGACATATGAACTGAAAGCAGAGAAAGGGGAAACAAAGCATTTATCAGGTGATTTTTTTTTATATATAAGCTTCTTCACATGATATAATTAAAATTAGAAAGGAAAATAAATCATTACTTAACATTATACCTAAGTAATACATGTATTTGACTTAATTAAATGCAGAAAAATCATCCTTTTAGTTAATAAGCAAAAGGACATTTAGTAGAAATTATGTTCTTGAGCAACTTGTCAAGCACTAATTGACATACAGCTTACTGCTGTAATTGACAGTTTCAAGAATGTGACCCCAGAGAATGGTCCATTGGAGGATGTCCAAAACCAGCATTTGGCCCACAACACTTAAATAATATTGGACTTCCCTGACTACTTTTGTTAGATATTTCACCATCTTTCCCACAGAGGACAGAAAAAATCCATTAATAATTACAAGGACTTCTCAGTAAAGGAATAATCAGTTCTGTTGTTTGAGCGTGCCTGAACCTGCATTCCCACCCCTTCTGTTCAATTGCAAAATAAGCATCTAACATAGAAAGAGTTCAGTGGTTTAGCTGATAGCTATTTGAGTTGCTGTTTTAAACATAAAATGCTGAAAGCTACTAAAAGAGAGATGAAGAAAGGTTTTGTTGATGTGTTTTCTTGCAACCAGCATTTAATTGTGCTAACCTTGATCAAAGTTAACTGCTTGATAGAAGTTGAAGAATAATCTTTCTAACAGCAACTTCATTTGCTTGAGGGATGGTCATATTGCAGAAACAAGAGAAAATATTTCCAGAAATGTGAATAATAACTTATAAGCAAAATAGCTTCCTGAAGATGCAAGGTACCATAGCACTTAGAAGTTTGCCAGTGTATGTATAGGTCTAGTGACACTGAAAACTGCATTAGGACAAAAATGAGTTGTGCTGGATTTAGGAAATTTTTTATCCCCCATATTTGCTGGTTAAAGAGCAATGTCAGCTGCCTGTATAACCTGTGCAGGAGAGGCTAACTCAGATTCTAAGAGATTGAAATCTAAAAGGGAGAGCTACTCAGCTCAATTTGGGACAGCTTGGTGTCACTGGAAAATTTGCTGAGAGTGCACTCAATGCCACTGTCCACGCCACTGACAAAGATATTAAACAAGACTGGTCCCAGTACTGATCTTTGAGGGACTCCACTTGTCACTGGCCTCCATCTGGACGTGGATCCATTGACAGCCACTCTTTGGGTGCAGCTACTAAGCCAGTTCTTTATCCACTGAGCGGTCCATCCATCAAACCCATATTTTACCAGGTTTGAGATAAAAACTTTGTCTCTTGTTCATCTTGCTTTGCCTTCTGTATCTTAATTATCTCTTTAGCTCACATAACATTTCAGTATTTTAGTGTGGATCCATACATCAAAATTCATTTCATATTCTGCTTTCAGTCTGCCCCATCATTTTTTACTACATCCTCAAGATTTCACAGAGATGGATCCCAGAGGACCACAATTGGATAGAAGGATGGGAAAGAGTAATCTGCCTCCTTGCACTCTTTGCAACAGCTCCCTTAGAAAACTTTCCAAGTCTCTATCTAATATAATCTTTCACATAGAAACAGATTCTAGAGCTTGTCTACCGTTCAGTGCTATTGAATGACAATTAATACAGAGTCCTTCGGTTCCCAGTAAACATTTTCTGTGTAATAAAAATAACTGTGCTGGAGTTACGAGGCACATGTGAGGCATGTCTCTGTGAATTCATGTGAAAAGCCTCTGAGAACCCAGAAAAAAAATTAGGGGTAATCATCTGCCTCTCAAATTTATGAGCCAAAATATTAAATTGACTGTAAAAGCAACGGAAGGAACAGTTACAAAGGTAATTAATGACAATGTGAAGAAGCAGTGATGGCAGACCAAAGACAAAGAACACAATCACAACTCTATGATAGATAAAGCCTTTTGAGCAATTTACTCAGCCAAACAATAATGGTATTTTAATATTCTAGTGTTAGAGTTCCTTAGTCACAAAACTTTTTGCCTATTTTTCATATTCCTAAGAGAAAATGAGTAGGCTGTTTGTTTATTTCTCTATAGACAAGATGTTAATAAAAGCACAGTTATCTACTTTTCTCCTTGGAAAGACACAGATAACATTTCAGATTTGCAGTGAAAGTACATACACTCTGTTAAAGCAAGTCCTTTGTATCTTAAAGCACTGAGCTTCAGAATTAAAATCAATAACACTTCAAAATGTTTCCACTTCCTATCATTTACATCACACATTCCACTATCATGTGCAATCATCTTGCCAGGTTCAGTGTTTGAAATTACCTGGCCTTCAACTTATACATCATCCTTCTACAGAACACAGAGTCTTTAGATACTGTGTTACTCTTCAAAAAAATAAAAGGGTTCTAACCTTGAATGTTTTCGTTAAAAACAAAAACAAACACTTAACTCTCACTCTGCTTGACAACAATTTCCTCCCACTACCCACTGTATGTGCACTTCATTGCTGAAATTACAACCAGAAGGTTTTCTAAATATACAATGTTCTGAGGAATCAAGGTAGCTACCAATAAGAAGGTAAATGAACAGTGTTCAATCATTGCTGTCCCTTGTGTTCATAAGTTACAGGGCAGATGCAGTCATTAGTGCAACACAGCACAGGGAATTTGCAGCTAATAAAAAGTTCACAAAAGCCTTAGGTGAAGTTTGTAGAAACATGACTGAATCTGTACTGATGCCCCAGCTGAAGGTGATGCTGGTATGTGAAGTGCTTGCTGATATAGCCCTGAAAATCTAACATGTATAGAAGGATGGTTTCACAGATCTCACTTTTTCATTGTCTTTATCATTTTTCCTGCCCACCAGCTGCCTCCTTTTTCTATTCCAGAGGCTGTGTCTCCCAGTATTCAAAAAGGGCATAGGCCAAACTCATTAATATTCATCAGTACAGCTTTTCTTCCATTCTACTTAAGTTCAAAAGGCACTATAACAAACTGAGGGCTGTACCCAGAGGCTAATATCTCTATCTTCATATATTTCACCAGAAGATAGACACAAATGAAAAATGCTTTGTCCTCAATCACAAACCTTCACAAATTGTGGCAATTAACACTCTAAATTTCCTTAAATCTTAGGAGATGCTCAGAGACTTGTTTGTAAAAGATAGTCAAAGTGGCTTCAATTCTTCCTTTCTAGCACCGAGTTTCTTAAGAGCCACACTCCTCATGCAGTTTATCATCCATATGAAAGTGTGACACTTCCAGTATTTCTCTTTAACTGTGCTGCATCTTTGGAGGTCCTGAGTCTTAGTTTACTCCTTTAAAATGCAACTTACTAACTTCATCCCTATCCTAGAAAAGGAAGAACTATAATCTCTGCTTCCCCTTGTACTTACAAATGAACAGAGAAGTTCTCTAAAGTTGCTACAACAAAATTAGGAACATTATCTAGGTCACTAACATGACAGAGGCAATTCTTACACATTCAGCCTTCAATACCTTTCAGCTCACTAGAGGACTGATAGCTGGAAATTTTGCTGGAAGCTATGAGATCATCAATTGCAAGTGTCACAGACAAAAGAAACCTGAACATATTAGTCACCAGCAACAGGTAGAGCCACCAATGTGATGAAAGTGCAAATGAAGTAAATGAGAAGCTAGAGAGAGCCAAGCCAGGAGTGTCTAGAACACATTCCTCTTAGTCAAAATATCTGGACTGCTCAGTACAGCTTTGGTTATTCACATTCTTAAAAGCTAAGCAAATCTGAAAGCATGCACACACACACAAAGTTACTGTCAAAGGAATGACAAAACTATTATATGAGAAGGAACTCAGAAAAGCTCATCAGGGGATATGACTCTTCTCTATAAATACACTTAAGGGAAAACACAAGGAGTTTAAAAGACTACATTAAGCTAAAGGTGAAGGTAGCTGGTAGATGAAGAAATACATATAAACTGAATTCTTTGAGACTGGAAATTAGAAAGGAGTTTCTAGCCATCAGGAAAATTACATTCCTCCATAGTTTTCCTGAGTAAAGCAGTTAAGACAAATATCCCAGCTATTGCAAAGTTTGCTCTGAGGTTTATGAAACAGCAATGGCAATGTGACTTATTATCCATGAAGCTTTTTCCAGACCTTGTTTCCTAGCATGCCTTATGCAGAGGTGCAGGTAAGAGAGCCAGGAGTCATAATATCTAACACGCATCTGCTGCCATCAAAAACACAGGTATCAAGAAGGATAATAAAATCCAGGTCCCAAATTTTCAGGTGTTCTTTTACACATCAGTGCAGAATGTAACAATAAATTAGTAACTCCTGCAGTCATGACCACTTGCAGACAAATACCTTGGATAGAACACTTCGCTTTTCATCCCGAGAAGGAACAGCTGTACATTTATGCATAGTACTTAATTTCTGCTATATTTTTAGGTATGTTTGAACATGTCTACCAAAACTCCATGCTCAGGATTTTTTCCTCTATAAAATACTTCCAATTTTACTTTGAAAGCTAATAAGCAAATTGGGTGGTTTAGGCAAAACATCCTGTCACTCCAAGTGCTGAACATTAGGCTTTTCCTCAGAGAATGTAAAGGTAGGGAGTGTTACAAGGGACTGTCCATCTCCCTGCATGGTGCCTTGCCTGCAGAGCAGCGCTTGCAGCTTAAACTACTGTAATGCAGTGGAAGATAAATGAATACATGTGGTGAATAATAATGTTGTATTTTGTAACCTATACATTAGAAACCAGCAGCACTACAAATCAGAGATCTTTTAGACAGATGTTGCTGTGCACTGTTACACATGACACAAGGGTGACTAGAGATGAAGATGAGTGCTGAATCATGCTCAAATATCAGAAAGCATTTTAAGAGGAAGAAAGTAATCATTTTTAAAAGAACTAATTAGATATTAGCACTAATACCTTAACATCTTGAATGTGTCCAGAGAAGGGCAACGAGGCTGGTGAGAGGCCTCGAGCACAAGCCCTACAAGGAGAGGCTAAGGGAGCTGGGATTGTATAGCCTGGAGAAGAGGGGGCTCAGGGCAGACCTTACTGCTCTCTACAACTACCTGAAGGGTGGTTGTGGCCAGGAGGTGGTTGGTCTCTTCTCCCAGGCAACCAGCACCAGAATGAGGACACAGTCTCAAGCTGCACCAGGGGAAGTTCAGGCCTGAGGTAAGGAGAAAGTTCTTCACTGAGAGAGTTGTTAGCCATACAAAATGGGCTGCCCGGGGAGGTGGTGGAGTCACTGTCCCTGGAGATGTTCAAGAGGGGATTGGATGTGGCACTTGGTGCCATGGTCTAGTAGTCATGAGGTCTTGGGTGACAGGTTGGCCTTGATGATCTTTGAGGTCTTTTCCAGCCTTGTTGATTCTATGATTTACAAAAACAGAAGAAAGGGGAGGAATATAGGTAGTGTCACTTGTGTGCACAGGGAAAACTGTGACTGATCTGACTTGTTTCTGCAATAAAAACTTATAAAAGCAGATGAGTACTCTGTTCCACTGTGCCGTGCACAGGTATCTTTTCTCATACCAAAAGGATCTAACAACAGCTGCTGAATGGGAATGATGTCACCAATGCTTTGCCAAGATGTACTGCACTATACAAAAGACAAGAGGAAAGCAAGGGTTTTGCAAACAGATTTAAATGATCCCAACAGTTTGAAAAGCCACTCTTAACAGCTACCATGGGCTAGCCGAAGAACACATTCCATTTGGCAATATTCTTCATCACTGAAATTGATGAAAACACTCCAATCACTTACGGTGATTGGTGCTATTGTATTCTGCGTAGCTGCATATAACCTAATTACATGAATATTTATTATCACAGGTGTGACCTTTTTTCTGCTTCTTATTCCAAGAAGAGTAATTTTGCATAGCTACTAGTCCTTTGTGAGTATTTTATTACACACAGAACGGTCTTATGTCCCCAACTAGTCTCTGAGAAAGGCTAGATGACAGCTAATTTTAAACACATTTTTCTGTTTTTTTTTTTTCAGCTCAACATCTACATGGTGTCATAGAATCAAAGAATCAATAAGGTTGGAAAAGACCTCAAAGATCATCAAGGCCAACCTGTCACCACAGACCTCACGACTACTAAACCATGGTACCAAGTGCCACATCCAATCCCCTCTTGAACACCTCCAGGGACAGTGAATCCACCATCTCCCTGGGCAGCCCATTTAGTATGGCTAACAACTCTCTTTTTGAAGAACTTTCTCCTCACCTCAAGCCTAAATTTCCCCTGGTGCAGCTTGAGACTGTCCTCTTGTTCTGGTGCTGGTTGCCTGGGAGAAGAGACCAACCCCCTTCTGGCTACAACCACCCTTCAGGTAGCAGTAGAGAGCAATAAGGTCTGCCCTGAGCCTCCTCTTCTCCAGGCTAAACAATCCCAGCTCCCTTAGCCTCTCTTCATAGGGCTTGTGCTCGAGGCTTCTCACCAGCCTCATTGCCCTTCTCTGGGCACATTCAAAAGTCTCAATGTACTTCTTAAATTGAGGGGCCCAGAACTGGACACAATACATAGCTAAGAAACCAACCAAACAAAAAAAACAAACAAACAAACTTCAGAAGGCTGCTATATTTGTCCTCATAAAAGAAATGGGCAAACACATGTAAATCTTGCACAATATAACTAATAGATTACTAGTCAAATTTAAAACTGTTTAAGAAACTAACAAAACCAGAGCCTGAAATGCTCTCTTGTCCTTCACAGCAATGGATAGTCACCAGTGGATACATACAATAGTGACTCAGGCTTACTGAAACTAAAAATTTTGTGTCGAGTGCAGCGTATCTGAACTGAAAACAAACAATTCAGAAGGAACAATATCTTCACCCAGTTCAATGATGTTTCAGCTGATAACTTCAATTTTTCCATAATAGAAGCTTAATGGGATGACCTGTATTAAAAAGAGGTGGAAGTGGAGAGGGGGAGGTGAATGGAAGGCTTGCTTTGATTTTATGATATATGTAAAGTAATTAAATTCCCATGTCAGGGCATTTCACATAATGATTACAACCATTCTATACTACAGACAGAAAGAAAGGAAGAGAGGTGATTAAAGGTTAATTCTCTGTGCTTGCAGAAAGTACCAGCTTTGGAGAAAGCACCCACCACAAAGCATCTGCCACTTTAAGATATCTATGCACCACAGTGCACAGTAAGACAGAGTGATCTACTTGTAAAAGCTGTATCTACAGTTGGTGACATATGTTTCCTGCCTAAATATGCAGAAAGATAAAGCAAAGAATCATAAAATATCACCATTCCAAATTTGCACATGGTCTATGTGAACTAATTATTGCAGCAAGAGCCATGGGCACATCCATCCTATTCACAGCATAAATTAAGGTGCTCGCTGCATTTTTTCCTTTAGCAGAATCATTGCACACCATTATTGGAAGTACACAGCAGGATGCATCAATTTCATCTAGAAATATTGCATACTCTCTCTCATGTACAGGAGAGAACAAATTGGGCAATTCAGAAAACCTGTGCTGTCCACCTCTGTGTAATCTCAGTAACAACTCAAAGAGAAAAGGCAGTGTGAGGAGCAGCCCAGCATTTCTATCCCTGTTCTCCCCTTCTTCAAAATAAAAGAAACCCCCTGAGCAGCAAATTCTGCAGGAAATCAGGTTTCTGAGCAAGCCAACTGTAGGTCTTTTTTTTCTTCCCTAGGAAGTGTTTCAGACTGAACTGACCCAGGAGTATGTGGAGCAAGCACATTTTTAACACTGATGTCCTGATGGTCCTTACAGCAATGGAGGAATGCAGGAGGTGCAATGTGAAGAGGATGGGGCCTGCTGTGATGCCAGGTTCCCTACTCTGTGACAAAGCAGCTGGACAGTCATCCTTTCTTTAAGCATCTAGTTCTTACATTTTTCACTAAAAACTGTTCTGACACCATCACAGTCAGAATGTGCCAATTTTCATGAATTTAATTTATCCTACCTTTTTAATGGGGTTATGTCATAGATTAAAGCAAAAACACCAGCAAGCCTTTCCTTCCCTTAGCCCTGAGTCTGCACACAAACTCAGTGTTGTATGACATGATTCCTGTGAGCAGAAAGAGAAAGAAATAGGAAATTATTAAAGGCTCCCCTTTTCTGGTGTGTACTTTGTAGATCTTTCTGCATTTCTCTCAACCTTTTTCTCTTTCGGCCTTTTTTTTAAATCCAAGTGGCAATGGGATACAGCATGCTCCAGACAATGAGCAGGCATAGTCAGTACTAAAGATTTTGTCAGTCAGAAATCATATCCCAGTGTGAATTTTGAATGATGTTCCTCTGGCATAGATTGAAAGGATCCCTGTCAGCATCACCCCGAGAGGCTGAGATCTTTACATTTTCTTTTGTCACGACACAGACATGAAGTAAATTTCTATTCCTTTTTGGTATTCTCTGTCTGCTGGGCACATTCAGACTGTCTGGGCAATGACCCTTTAGCAAAGTGAGTCACAGCTTAAAAGGTAAAATGCTATTTTTATTTTTTTTTTTCCTTTTTGTATGTGTGTGTGCTGCGAGTAAAAATGCACAGAATCCAGCCAAAAGTATACAGAAATACAGACATGCTGCAAGAAAAGCTTTGCCCTTTGAAAACAGAAAAGCTTTGCCAAATGAATTTTAACATCTTTTGTTCTTTAGACCCTTTGTCACAACCCCTATTTCCTGAGCCTTTTTCTTGTATTCTTGTCAGATTGTAAGTGATTTGTTTCCATGCTCTTCCTTGTAGCTGTACTTCAGCTGACTAGTACTTGATTCCTTCTATTCATAGTATCTTCATTTTCTTCAGTTCATTTTAACTTTGCCATCACACTAAACTCCTTTATTTCTTTGTTCCTCTTTAGACAGGCAGAAGTGAGTACTGTTTACTTTGCTGGCTTATATAACTGATTTTCTCAGCTTTGCAAAGAGTACTGAGATTGCAATGTTCTCCAGTAGACAGACATTTTGCTGGTCAGTACATATAAAACATTACTAGTCACTCTTTTCCTTGTTTTTGTATTGCTTGCTGACCATAAATCTTGCTAGTCTTTTCCATTCTGTGATTGCAGTAACATTTCACTGTGATTTTTTGCCATTGATATAATTAATACATTAATAAGACATATGGTAGCATAAACACTTGTGGTTTACTGCACCCTTTATCCCTATTCTTATTTGCTTTAATTCCTGATTTGCTTGAGATGCTAAGTTCCCATAATGAAAAATTATCTAAGATCACAATTCCAAGATCCAAAGAAAATGCAGCTGTGCCTGTATCAAATTCATTCCAGTAAGGGTGTGATACTGGTGTGTTTTAATCTGATATTTTTACATGTGGAAACTACCATGGGTTATCATACAGCTCCAAGTGCAATAGGAACAGCCAGACTCAGACCAGTAGTTTGCATTGTTATTCCCTGCAAATATTACCCAGAACACACATAGCATTGGATTCCTTCTGAACAACAGAAAATTAATTCATGCCACCATCATCTGCTTGGCTACACTTCACTGACTGCCAAGAGAAAAATGCAATAGCATTGACAAGACTGAAGCCAAGACACTAAAAATGCCATTTAGCCAAAGATTTGGGGTTCAGAGATGATGTATATTGTAAGCCCTTTAAGAAGAGGTGAGACAGAAAGGTTTAAAACAATGTATCCTTGTGAAGTTCTTGTATTTGTCAACCCCTGTTTAAAATCTTGCTTTTGTAAGGCCAATTAAGATTCTCACATCTTACAGTTCACCTGTTAGGCTTTTCTTTCATCTCTTCATATATTTGTTATTGACTCTGCAGTAAATCAGGTATTTTTGCTTTGACACAGCAAGGGCAGAACTCACCACTGCCCTAGGACCATGGAGTGGAAGTCCTGTGCTGAAGCATAGCTAGCATGCTTTGGAGAGCACCTGCCTCACCTCAATGGCTAACAAAACACATGCGGTCCTTACATGACAGAATACTCCCAGGTGAAACAATACCTGTTAAGCAGCAAAAATAATAGTTTAGCCTTTTTTTTAAGCTGTTGGCTTGGTAATCCTGGCACCTGAACTACCCCACCTATAGTCTGGTATCCTCCTGCGTTCATGAGAGCATGCTGTTGTGACCATTGAAAAGCAATTCAGTTTCCTCAATCTCAGTGTTTTTCCCCTCTGCCCACACTATCCTCAACACAGTCACTGCGTATTTGTGGACAGAAATTAAGTTACTCATTTCAAATTGCTTAGTTTGGCAAGACTGCAAAAATCCTTATTGTAAATTAAATTCTTTGTATTTGCTACATTTGTCAGCAGGGCTCTGTCTGAGATCTGGTTAACATTCAGAAAACGAGTATCCAACTTCTCTTTCCCTGTGCTGTTAGATCATTCTCTTGTATGACTCTGGGCAGCAGTCCATGCGTCTCCTGAGGGTTACAGACCTCTTCTTGGATGTGGCCTCAACACCTTGAGAAGTGATAGGAAAAGAACTGTGGGAACCTGCATAAAGCAAACCTGCTGAGAAAGAAAAATTTAAAGAAAAAATAAAGGAAAAAAAAAAAAAAGAACTCCATGCTTAGTGCAAAGCTTGCAAACCCCTTCTACAAACAAACGAATAAATAAAATTGTACTAATGGATGAGTGAAAGAACAACAATAGCTTATCAGCCACAGCTGCATCAAAAAGTTCCAATTTCACACTCTGACACCTTACATTACTGAAAAGAAAGACTTAAAACTTGTGCATTAATTAGAAGAAAGTGAAACATAAATGTTTCCCCCTGCTTCCACCTGCAATTCGTGATTTGGAAAAGCATTCTGAGAACATTAGGAACTGATATTAAAATAGAGATAGAATGACATCTACTGGCTGTCTGGAACTGCCTTGTTTTGCTGCGGAAAATGTTTTGGGTTTCTCCTCTCTTTCCTCAGACTATTTAATTTGAGCCTCCTCTTACTTGTCATAGGGTTTAGCTACTGAACAGGGAATGAAGAATGGATCAATAAGTTCCCCAAATAAAAGCTTCTCTGTTCCATTTTTAATCAATTAGCTACCTAATTAAAAGCAACTAATTAAAAATACCTATGGCTTAATATGTCTCTGATCTTTAAGATTATCGTTAGTGAGCAAGTAGATGCTCTGCTTAAGAGCTACCAGAAACTGTGAAAACATGCTGCAGTTTTCCATAGTATGTTTAACTGAAATAAATAATACTCGTAGACACAATTATGTCTTCTATTGAAGAAAAAAAAATACTTAAGCAACTAAATTCTACAGTATGGCATCACTTTATAAAGCAGTAATTATTACCTTCTCTCACACATGAATTTAGTGCATTATTTTTTATTTTCTTTAGCTTCTCAACTCCTTTTTTTATTATTCTATATATTTTCATGTGAACAAGGTATTGGATTCCCAGAGTTTCTTTGTTCCTACTGCTGTTTTTAACCAAACTACAATCATAATCAGTGATACCAAAATCTCAGAAGGTCTGGAGGTTTTGTTAAAGGTGACAGAAACATCTCAGTCTTGAGTGAAGATTCTTCTCTTTACTATACTTGTGTTCGGTTCCTCCTCTTTTGGATCTTCTCAGTACACATGGCCTTTTTCCCTGTTTGCAGTGATACTCTGTGGGGGATGCTGCCAGTACAAACAAACTGATCTGGTTCACTTTCTAAGTGTTGCAAAATGTATGTTCTCCTCCTGCAGTTTCTCCATACTGGTTAATTAAACAACTCTCATGTCTGCTCACTAAGACATCACTCTACCTCTCACACATCTGATAATAATCAGAAATTAGCACGATATACACATGAACATTCCATCATTCTTTCCTACTACATCCAGCTCAGAAATAGCAAAGTTCTAAGGAAATCACAATATTTCTCTGGTTAGGAAAAGAGAAATTATTAGAATCATAAAATCAATAAGGTTGGAAAAGACTTCAAAGATCATCAAGTCCAACCTGTCACCCAAGGCCTCATGACTACTGAACCATGGCACCAAGTGCCATGTCCAATCCCTTTTTGAACACCTCCAGGGATGGTGACTCCACCACCTCCCTGGGCAGCCCATTCCAATGGCTAACACCTCTCACAGGGAAGAATTTTCTCCTTACCTCAAGCCTAAACTTCCCCTGACACAGTTTATGTTAACACATATAAAATATATTTATATTTCAATGAAGCAATAGCCATGAGCTACAGTCAAAACAAGCAAATATACACAATGAGATAGCACATAAATACATGGGCAAAAGTTGAGGACGAACAAGATTAAGGATAAGATCTGATATTTATAATAGCAGAGCTGGGGATTTAGGTAAGTCTCTTTTTAGGTACACCTACTGTTTTTAAGTAGTATTTTGAAATGAAAACATAGGACACAAAGTCATAATGCAAAAGGCTTACAGCAACCTAATGTGACATAATAAGGTGTCCTTTTCGTTTTTAATTCAACTCACTATAACTTCACTTCTACCTCAAACTATATATCTCCATAGCTATCATGGAAACAGGCTAACAACAGATTTATTAAAAAGTTACTTTATGCTTATGATATTTCATAAAGCCATCTCTTCCAGTAACCTGCCTACCATTTGTTTTCTACATTGTAAAATGAAGTCATACGTTAGGACAACTCTGATGTGATCCTTCATCAACTGTTACAAGAAATTTGTAACAGGAAAAGTTTAATCTGTTTAAGAGTAGGAGCATTTTAATAATTTACCTATTTAATGGGCTCCAGGCAGGCATAGCCATTAAAACTACAATATTTGTTATGATCTGCATAGCAGTCTGTAAGACTCAGCTAGTTCAGCAAACTCATGCCACCTTCTATCAGCTGCACAGATGTAGGTTCCAGTCCCATTTTAGCCCCAAGGAAAAGAGTTGGTTTTTTTCCCCCCTCAGTTCACATTATAGATACAAACAAAACCACTACATTACATCTGGGTCCTTGCCTGGATTTTGGTGCATGCATAGAGTTTAAAGTATGAACCACTGCTGGTTGAGCAAAGACCAAATGCTCTATAGCTTTTGGTTATACCAATTTACAGGCCCTGTGTGCATCACCAAATGAGACTATAACACCCTTTTACAGAGTGTTTACAGCCTTTATCCCACCATGCCTTTATACTTAAGCACCAGCTAAACATAAAAAGAAATCTTTTTTTACACTTCAGTTCCTACCTTCTCCAGAGATGACAGAGTAAACAGGTTCCAAAGTTCATTTCAACCCTTAACTGAATGATCCGCAGTCCACACCATACACTTAGCTCTCAACTTTCTTTACAGAAAACACCTACAATAAAGCAATGTTTTAAAAGTTTAATTTCTATGATACAAGTATCAAAATATCTGAGTAATTATAATGGTTTTTGGCTTAGACATTCATAACTCAAGCAGCATTTTCTGCATGATTTAATATCTTTGCTTAGATTCTTCTGGTTTGGAGGTGACCTTTAAAAGTCCCTTCAAAACCAAACTATTCTATGATTCTGTGACAATTGCCTTGAATGGTTTGCAAAGATCTATTGTTTCATAGAGATGATATCTTGAAATAAGAGATTCAATAAAATCTGCACTGGAAAGCTGAGGATATTAAAAATAATAATAATAATCCAGGCTTTCTCAGTGGACTATTCATCAGTAATTTTTCATTACAGTTTTCAATAAGAAAACACTATCAAGTCAATTCCTAATGCATTTACTTTTTGTACTTTCAGGAACAACAGCCACATTTTCATGTATTTAACAGGAAGGTCAGACTAAATGTCATATTAATTCACATGGTTTAGAGCACCAAGCATCTTCCAGCCTTGGATTTGGGGTTATGGGGTTTTTTTTAAAGCAAAATTGAAACTACCAAAAAAACCCCACACCACAAGTTTAATTAACTGCTTTTCATTTCCAGTATGTAAAATATAAGCAAGTCCAAGAATACACTAAAGCAATAATCACTAAAAAGCATGAGGTTTACAGAGGAGGGGTTTTTAATCCTTTTCTGCCAAATATAGCAAAGTTCTTACAGAACTCCTCAGTCTCTCTACAGCTGTGAATACATTGCCACTCTAGTCACCTAACAGCAGTTCTTAAAACCATCAGTCCTTTTTGAAGCTGATTTGTGTTCTTGACACTTCAACAACCTTTTTTTTTTATGATTTATTCCACAATTAGTATGTATCTCAAAACTCACAGTGTACTTCAGAGGCCCAAAGTTTCTCAAGTACAGTGAATGCTTGACACTAGCCTTGTCACAGGTATAAAAAAAAAAAAATAATTAAAAAATACCTGTGAGATTTTTTTTCTTTTTAATTTGCTTAAAGCAACATTTGCAGCTTATGAATTTCTCCACTGAGCCTTACCACAGAATCACCAAGGTTGGAAGAGACCTCAAAGATCATCGAGTCCAACCCGTCACCACAGACCTCATGACTAGACCATGGCACCAAGTGCTACGTCCAATCCCCTCTTGAACACTTCCAGGGACGGTGACTCCACCACCTCCCTGGGCAGCCCAATCCAATCGTTAACAACTCTCTCAGTGGAGAACTTTCTCCTCACCTCCAGCTTAAACTTCCCCTGGTGCAGCTTGAAACTGTGTCAGCTGGAAAGAATGCATTACATCTTTCTCTTTCTACTTGAAATTAACAAAATGCTTTCAACATATGAGCTGAATATGAGCCAGCAGTGTGCCCAGGTGGCCAGGAGGGCCAATGGCATCCTGGCCTGCATTAGGAATAGTGTGGCCAGCAGGAGCAGGGAGGTCATTGTGCCCCTGTACTCTGCTTTCGTTAGGCCACACCTTGAGTACTGTGTCCAGTTCTGGGCCCCTCAGTTTAAGAAAGACATCGAAACACTTGAGCGTGTCCAGAGAAGGGCAACAAGGCTGGGGAGAGGCCTTGAACACAAGCCCTATGAGGAGAGGCTGAGGGAGCTGGGATTGTTTAGCCTGGAGAAGAGGAGGCTCAGGGGAGACCTCATTGCCCTCTACAACTACCTGAAGGGTGGTTGTAGCCAGGAAGGGGTTGGCCTCTTCTCCCAGGCAACCAGCACCAGAACAAGAGGACACAGTCTCAAGCTGCACCAGGGGAGGTTTAGACTCAAGGTGAGGAGGAAGTTCTTCACCGAGCGAGTAATTCGTCATTGGAACGGGTTGCCCAGGGAAGTGGTTGAGTCATCGACCCTGGAGGCGTTCAAGGGGAGATTGGACGTGGCACTTGGTGCCATGGTCTAGTCATGGGGGTCTGTGTTGATAGGTTGGACTCGATGATCCTCGAGGTCCTTTCCAACCTAAGTGATACTGTGAACATTATAATTTAAGATTGAAACAGAAAATACTTGCAGAAGAAAACTTGCAGGCAACCACAGCTAACCAACCCTGCAGCAGCCAAAGGGAGATTTATCAGTAATGTTCTTAAGCACCGATATAGACAGAATGAAATTATCATCATTGAGGGCTCTATTGATTATTATATCAAACAATGTGACTTCAAGTGCGACACAAAATATTTCACCTTCAAGTGTTTATGTCAATAGCCAGGAGAAAAATTCTTTTTCTTGACCTTTTAGCACAAGCAAATCTTTCACATATTACATATTGATTTTGTGTATTTCAGAATATGGGTGATGTCTCTAAAAGGATGAAAGCCTAAATGAATTGTGATCGAAGATGCTTTCTTTTGAGGAACAAGGATTAACTACAAAACTCTTGACTGCAAAAACAAATCACCTAAAGGAAGGAGGCAATCTACAATAGCATAAACAGCTCAAAAAAAAATATGGGGAAATTTATCAGATTCATATTGCATAGGTAGAGCTCTTCATTTTGCTGCTTCTGCTTCATTATTGTAGTAGTAAAACTGAGGAGGAAAATCCTTTTACAGCTTGCAAAGGGCATAAGCTCTTTCACACTGGATGTCCAGTTCTTCTCTCACTGCATCAATGGGTCAAACTTGTTTCTAAAGGAAGTTGAATTTTAGTACCATCACCTGATTTTATGTAACTGGAGGACAGCTGCATTTGTGCTACTGCTCTAGAAGTCTTTTGTAGCCATGCTACTGAATTGCTCATTTGTCCAGGTTGTACATTTCAAACAAATTATGTTTTTATGTCTGCAGAAATATGGTTTTATAGTCTGAAAACTAATAATAAAGGAAAGCCACTTCACAAATAAAATGGAAATTAACCAAACCTTTAAGAGCATAAAAAGAAAAAAAATCAGGAAACTCATAGGACCTCTATGAGATAGTGATAAAATCTCAGTATATAGTGTTGTTTTCTAGTTTGATCCAGGGTGGATGATCCTCTCTTCCCTTAGCTTCCAGGTCTTTTTTTTACTTATTTTACCCATAATGACAAAATTTTGATCTCTTCTACAGAAATACAACCTTTTTTTTCCCATTTCCTTTTTCTTTTTCCCCTGCAAGGATTGATGACCAGCAATGAATTTTGCAAAAAGTAGTTCATGAAAAAATAACAAAAGCTTTGGACCAGCCAAGAGGGCCAATGGCATCCTGACTTCCATCAGGAACAGTATGGCCAGCAGGAGCAGGGAGGTCATTCAGCCCCTGCACACTGCACTGGTTAGGTCACACCTCGAGTACTGTGTCCAGTTCTGAGCTCCTCAGTTTAGGAAGGATGTTGACTTGCTGGAGCATGTCCAGAGAAGGGCAACAAAGCTAGTGAGGGGTTTGGAACACAAGCCCTATGAGGAGAGGATGAGGGAGCTGAGGTTGCTTAGCCTGGAGAAGAGGAGACTCAGGGGTGACCTTATTGCTCTCTACAACTACCTTAAGGGGGATTGTAGACAGGTAGAGGTTGGTCTCTTCTCCCAGGCAGCCAGTACCGGAACAAGAGGACACAGTCTCAGGCTGCACCAGGGGAGGTTTAGGCTGGAGGTTAGGAGGAAGTTTTACACAGAGAGAGTGATTGCCCATTGGAATGTGCTGCCTCAGGAGGTGGTGGAGTCATCATCAATGGAGGTGTTCAGGAGGAGACTTGACAGGGTGCTTGGTTGCATGGTTTAGTTGATTAGGTGGTGTTGGATGATAGGTTGGACACGATGATCTTGAAGGTCTCTTCCAACCTGATCTGGTCTGGTCTATTCCATTCCATTCCATTCTCCCACACCACAGACTTTGTTATGTCTGTGTCAATTCCTTCTTTCCATTTTTTAGAATTTCAGAAGTTTTTGTCAAGAATCTGCTGATCTACTTTCTACTCAGAGTGGGAATAATGCATCAGATTTTTATTCTTGCCATTTAGATGGATATATTGAAAGCACACCCCCTAGTCAGCTATTCACATTACTCAAGCAGAATATGCTAGCACCCCTGGTTAGACTAGTTACTGATGTTGAGCCACATGAAATGCAACAGATTACCTAGTCATTCCTTTCTTAATGAAAACTCTCACTGTGACTGAAAAAAACCTGAGCTTGTCCTATGAAATAACATTTTGCCTCACCTCTAGTGAAAAGGAAAACAAAAAGGGAAATATAATAGGTCACACAAGTGCCTCTAGAATTTCCAGCTAACAGCAGTGCAAATTCCAAACCAAATGCTGCCATCAGGGGGAACAAACAAACAAAAAGTATGTTAAAATTTCTTAATTTTTATATTACAGAACAGAATAGAATAGAACAGAATAGAATAGACCAGACCAAACCAGGTTGAAAGAGACCTTCAAGATCATTGTGTCCAACCTATCATCCAACACCACCTAATCAACTAAACCATGCACCCTATCAAGTCTCTGCCTGAACACCACCTTTTTGTGACATTTTGCTCTTGTTTGAACAATAAACTCACAACTGGCAATTTCAATGGGGCTCCCAGGAAAACACTGGTCAGACCTTTCCTTTGTTTGTGGACAATAAAAGCACATTATGTCCAACAACTCCGTTTCTGGAAATAATTTATTTCCAGCTCTGGCTGAAAAATGTTTCAGTGCTGATCTGTTGCCATTGGAGGCACAGTCTAGACAAAGATAAAATTAGAAGCAAGCACGGTCCTCTTTAGAAAGCACAAGGCAGTATCTAACCTAATATCATCTCAGCAAAGACTTGACCTGTCTTGTCTACGTTATCTAGTGACATTATAAAATGGTGGACAGGATCCTCTTTGCTTGAGCTGAGTTAGAATCTGACAAGTGCAGTTTCAAAAGTAGCTATGATGAAATATAAACACCTACCACTTATCAAAGAAAAAAAAACCCCAAACCAAACTTGACAACTACCGTATTCATCACTGTCATACAAAATCTTTCCTTTCACCATAGCAATGTAGAAAACATGTCAGATTTAGCAACAATAATGATTAACTGAGCTGACTCCAGGGGAAAATAAAATGCAGTGCTACTCTCTTTCAGCATTGAGCAATAACCAGTTATATCATGCAACTACATTTTATTTTGAAATGTTTTTACTCACCTTCTGAATGGCCTTGACCTCAATATTTTTCTAGATTAATTTGAAAATGTAGGGTTAAACTACATTTTCTCCCTGATTTTGGATAATGGTAAATTATTCAGCATATCCTTAGGTAGGTTACAGCTGAGTTAACTAGTGACACAGCTATGAATGTGCTCCTGGGTTTCATTCTAAATATATCTGTTGTCATGTTAGGATCACCAGAACTTGCTCTACCTGCTCTTTCTACTAGATTGAAAAGCCATCACCTACTAGAATATTCTTCACCTTTAATGTGTTATTGCTAGCTAGAATTCATTTTTCCATGGATACACAAATAAATTCAGTTTGCAGCTACAGGACTGGAGTATTTCAAACCAATATCCAATTATAAAACAGCCATTTCTGTTATGGTTATGTTAGAACAGACTAGAAAGTATTTATGTTTTAATCTTTACTTCCTCCTGCTTTCCTAAAAAAGGCAAAACATATACCACACTCCCTGTTTGTCCACCATTGTTTGTCAAGCCTTCATTGTCCCTACAACAGCTTTTAAACTCACTGGGCCATTTCAAGCAAATTTGATGAGGTTAAGGTTTCACAAACTTTGTGAACTCTAATGACTGAATAGAGAACTGCGACCAATTAGTGCCCTGACCAAAGAGAGCAGAGTGAATTCAAATTTGAGCTGTTATGCTCATTTCACTCCTCAGCTAAAGGGCAGCAATCAGACGATCAGTCACCCACAAGCAGCTCCAAAGCTACCATGGCACATGCTGCTCTTTGCTAGCCAGAAGCACAAAAAGGAGCAGTTAGGGGATTAGTGGGAGACCGGAGAGGTTTTGAGGGAGGCTGCAAGACAGAAAACTGTGGGCAACCAGTCGTTAAGACTTGTGGAAAGATTTCTCCAACTTATTCTTTTTGTTTGCTTTGGGGTTTGTGAGGGGTTGGTTTTGTTTTTTATTATTTTGTTGGGGGGGTTTGTTGTTTGTTAGTTTTTAAATCTTAGATCTCTTTTTAGCATGTAGAAAACTAAATCATACCAAAGTATTTCACCCACATACATATTGATCCTGATCCTACCTGCCCAGTGTAGATTTGGCATATCACTGAATGTTAGGGGTTGCAAGGGACATCCAGAGATCAAGTCAAACTCACCTGCCAAAGCAGGATCACCTAGGACAGGCCACACAGGCACACATACAAGCAGCTTTTCAAAGTCTCCAGAGAAAGAGACTCCACAACCTCTATGGGCAGCCTACTCCAGTGCTCCATCACCCTTACTGTAAAGAATTGTCTCCTCATGTTGAGGTGGAACCTCCTATATTCTAGCTTGTATCCATTGTTCCTTGTCCTATCACTGGGCACCACAGAAAAGAGACTGTCTGACTGGTATAACAGTGTATTGGTTAAACCATAGCAAGTAAACTGAACCCAAGACAGTAGATTTTAGATCACCAACTCAGTTGTGATACAGATCTTTTTTTTTTCCTCTTGGATTCACTGATCATTTGATGCCTCTTAATTCAAAGAGATGTATCTTTATAAAGCATTAAAGAAAGATGACTACATTCTAAATCTCTGTGCTTCACAATTAGGTTCCAGGGCTTCACACCTGGGTGATCCAGGACAAATTTTAGACTGGATGTTGGGAAGTTTTTCATAGAGTGATTGGCCATTGGAATGGGCTGCCCAGGGAGATGGTGGAGTCACCATCACTGGAGGTGTTTAGGAAGAGACTGGATGGGGTGCTTGGTGCTATGGTTTAGTTGATTAGTGTTAGACAATAGGTTGAACTCGATCTCAAAGGTCTTTTCCAACCTGGTTAATTCTATTCTATCCTATTCTAAATCGTTACCATGAAATGGTAAAAAAAGTACCTTGTTGGTTAGATCCCTAAATAAAAATAAAAACACTTCTCCAGTTCATAACAAGCCTTGGCTCACACAAACTTTGGAAAGTTATGCTTTGTAGCTCTGCAACAAAATGCAGAAAATACAGAGAGATCACCTGCCCATCTTACTATCTATAATGCATATACAGCAATGTGGCTTGCAAAGTGCAACTTGGCCCCAGAGAATATTCAGAAAATTCAATGTCTTTACTGTAGAAACATTGTGGAACTCTCAAGCAATTTCAAACTACTATCCAAATGTCAGTGTACAGCATCAGGCTCATATTGTACCTGAAAGAATATGGAAGATTTTGTAAGATATTTCAGTGTATTTTCCTTTGCAAATTTTGTTGTTGTTGCTTCAAAGCATTTGAATACTGCATCACAGAAAAAAAAATCTGAGGCAATAAAAATATGTATTAAAATACCCTATTGTATACATGATGAACCACATTAAAGCATACACTGCTTCTACAGTTATCCTTTTCCTTTGTTTTGCCTGTCCAGTCTTAAATAAACAATCATGCCAGCATTTTCTTATTTCACAGGAAATTATCTCCTATCCTATTACCTCCTACAGAAATGAACTGAGTTAACACAGAAAGCAACATCTGAGCTCTCTTTACTGAGTGTGCTAGCTATAGTTCTCATTTATTTCACTTTTTTTTCCAAAGGAATCGTTTGTTCTCTGCAGATTGTCATAAATAATGAGGAAAAAAAAAATCAATAATCCAGATGGTGATGACAGAACAATTTAGCAGCATCTCTTTCTCTTTCTTTGGGAAACTGTGATTTCATAAAACAACATTTTGACAGAAGCTTAGCCATAGGTAATTCTCAACTGCAACATATGATAACAATGTATGTGCTTTCAGCCAGGTTTGTAGAAACACACATACAGGGTTTTGTTTAACGTCTTATAAGTTTGCCAAGAGTCCTACTAAAGAGAACATCATTCAGGAGGGAGCTGCAACTTTGTGTGTATGCAAACAAGGGCTACAGAAATGTACAGGAAATGAAGAGGTAATAAAAACAGGTAGATTTGTCATAAAAGTAAATTAAACAGCGAAACTTGTCTAATTTCCTTGGAAACAAGGATCGCCTTAACAGCAGTTCTGCATATCGCTCTATACATCTTTCATTCAGCACAAGAGCCCTTAAAACCTGCACTGCAATATTTATGTAATGATGTAAGACTTTGACTGTGCATGTTGATAAAATCCTTCAGACATCTCATATACACATGACATTTCCAATGATTTCATCAGAATTTTGACTGCAGCCAGGCAAACTGATTATGCCCATACTAATCTGAATTCATCCTACGGGGGGAAAAGTGCTTCATAAGCTGTGTTACTGCTGTTATTCTCCTTTTTTTTTGGCTTCCAATACATGAATATGAGCACTATACCTGGTTTGAATAAAAAAAAAAAGTAATTATTGCAAATATCTTGCAATAAGATACACAATACAATACAAGATACACAATACAAGATACACAATACTATCTGTAACAATTCACGTAGGGCTGAGAAAATACGGTCACAACAATTGAAGTAAAAAAATTACATTCAAGGTAGCTTCTGCAAATTCATATACTGCCATAATAGAATATTCCACAGCATATAGTTCAGTGACATGTTTCAGCAGACACTGTTAACCATTGTGACCACCTAGAAACACTCCCCAAGAAGAATAGCTGAATTCTGCACAGTCTTTAATATCCTGCAGCTCATTGTAGCAGGAGCCGTGTCTGTTTCTAGGACATCTATGTAGCCTCTTTTATCTCATTAAGGTAGCTCAGAACAGCCAAGGAACCAGCTTGGGCTATGAATGTGATAAATATTTGATTCACCTTATGCACCTTCACATATAAAGCCAGAAATTAACTGTGCAAATACTTTAAAGTAGCTAAGTCTTTAAAAAAAAAACATCCCACCTCTCATTTTCCTTTGCACTGCATCTCCTTTTTCACCAAGAAATCCAAAGGTATGCAATTCATAACAAAGAAATAAAAATGAGAAGTTAAAACTTTTTATTTCCATCAGAATGTTGAATAAATATTGAATAAAGAACGTACTCATATTTACAAGTACCTACTTAAACTTTCAGGACTACTCAACATTGTTCATTTTTGTCATGAGTGATGTGTTTTTTCCCATGACAAAAGCATCCCACATTCAGCATCTTCCCTAGTCACATGCCTTGCTATAAAGAATTGCTGAACAAAGCCATGTAACATTTAAAACATGTAAAAAAGTCAATCAACTAAAGCAAATCACAAAAGAGAAGCGTGATGAAAGAGGAGACTGTAACTTAAACAGTACAGTAGATTTCTTTACTTAAGAAGTCATTCTCCTTCATAATGTCCCACTCATAAAAACCAGGATTTAAAACACTACTACTGACACTAGTAATGGATAAGGATAAAAATGTTATATCCAAAGCATTTCTTTTACTGTGACTCTGGTTTATGGAGAAATAAAAAGTCTAATCATCTCTTCCATTAACTCTTTTCTGTATGGTATTTTTAAATGCTGTTGAAAATTAAAATTGTAATTCCAGTGACCAAAGTCACATTGGGCTATAGTTCAGTGACTTAGGAAAGACATTGGATGAGGTTTTGAAGACTGTAGAATACCACAGCAGAAAGAAGAATGAGAAGAATGAGGTTGATCCATGCATAGCTAGGTGTAACTGCCTGAAGACAGGGGATACATAGTTATGTGAGCATCAGGGCAGAAGGCATCAGTAATGAACTACAAAACATTATTTTTAGAATAAACCAAACCAGGTTGGAAGAGACCTTCTAGATCATCGTGTCCAACCCATCAACCAATCCAACCCACCCAAACAGCTAACCCATGGCACCAAGCACCCCATCAAGTCTCCTTCTGAACACCTCCAATGACAGCGACTCCACCACCTCCCTGGGCAGCCCATTCCAATGGGCAATCACTCTTCCTGTATAGAACTTCTTCCTAATACCCAACCTGATCGTCCCCTGGCACAGCCTGAGACTGTGTCCTCTTGTTCTGGTACTGGGTGCCTAAAGAGAGAGATGAAAACGCCACTGTTCAGGAATGGTGCTACTCCTTGTGACATCTGTGCTAAAATTGTGTTACTATGGTACAATATATACTAGATTTGATTTAATATCTTAAAAGGAACTTCACATAAGAGAGGTTCAACGTCTTAGAGAGAATTTAGCCTTGCGTTGTCACAGTCCTTTTCTTTTTGAGGAACTCAAGTAATTGTGAGAATGTTTCCCTTCATTAAGTTCTGCTGTATTTTCATAAAAATTCAGACTTATGGTAATAATGTTTTTATCTGCATATTCTTGTTTTCTGCTCTTGGCATCTTGGTCTCCATTTTATTATCCACATGCTCTCAGTGAACAAAGTGATCCATCAGCATTGCTTTAAACTGGTGAAACGACGCTCAGTTAGTTAAGATTAAATCAGTACAGCTCTTCATCCATGTTTGTTGCCTCCTTGTCATACTAGCCAAGCAGTGAGACAGCCACAAAGACTTACACTAAAATCAAACTAAAAATCACTTTTTGAGATGTTAAATTAGGGGATGACAGCTGAACAAGAGAAATCATGAAATGATACCTCCACTGTACTATTCATCAATTTCCACACACCTGTAGCCATTCATCAAATAGTTCTACAACAAAATTTCCAATTCTCTCTTCAGGTGGCATTCATGGGACCAGGTCACTGTCTCACTGGAAACAGAATGGAAACACTGACTTCATTCACATAGTGCTGGACTCTATGTCACTTTGCAATGTGACTTCCTGCCTAATCTCCCAAAGCACACAGTTTTGCCTGTGCACTAGGAAGAAACCATTAGCAATGGTGCTCAGATTTAAGAACACTGCAAATACCATTCACACCTTAATGAAAAAGCTGCTGTACAATCAGGAAACTCTCCAGCTTAGCCATAGCCTAAAGCAAGACTATTTCACCACAGGTCCTGCTGAGACCACAAAAATATGTTCATCATGAGTATGTTAAAACTTTGCTTAAACTTCTAGAAGCTACAAAGTTGTCCACAAACATGGACTTTCAAAAAGTCTATCATGTCTCACTGAACAGTTTTACTGTCTTCAAGTCCATTTCAACGATAGATAAGTCAACTGATCAAGAAATTAAAGAAGAAAAGTTCTGTTTTGGTGTCTACTGCAGATATTGTGTTGGCAGAATAGCCAATGGAGACATTCTCAAGCAATCCTTGTGCCCTTGCTAGTGCAGAGAAAACCACAGTAGCCACAATTGAACAAGTAGTTTTATGTAGTCCTGCTGTTAATCTTTGTAACCTGTTAAAACTGAGTAATAAGTGTGCTTATAAAATATGCATATGACATGAAGTCAAGCACATTGGATGTACATACCTGAAGAAGAAAATTAATGACACCAAGGACCAGAAAAAAAATGTATCCTCAGGTCCATATATCCTACCTGGTAGTGTATTATAATTCCCCTTATGGTAATTAGTGTCCTATAGGCATCTGTTTCACTGCAAAAAAATGCATAAACCATGAAAAGATTAAATGTAATTATCATTATTTCCATTTCTGGGGCAAGGCCTTTTCATAAATAATTATGTCACAGTGTAAAACTGGAGGCTTTGTACAGTTGCCCTATCATTCATAATAATGAGTAGGATAATAAGCCACAAGCCAAACCTTCACATGCTCATTAGCTAGAGAAGGCTAATTAGGACTTTAACCAGAAATGCCACTAAGCATCATGCTTACTGAGGTAATTAAAGCACTGATGATAGAGGCACACTTAGTCTTCCAAATCTACAAACAGTAGAATGCTGCCAGACTTATGTTATGTTAAACCAAATGGTCTTCAAAGTAAGCTCGAGGAATTTACTTAAGTGCATCAGGCCTTTACATTACAGTCACTTCCATCTACACACTCAAGAAACAACCTGATACTCTTCTCACATCGTTCTCAACTAGATAAACGTTGTACAATTCAAGGTAGTACCTCCAATGTAAAACTACTGTAACTGAGATCTTTGCCAATATGACAAAGAGCCATTTCTACAGGAAAGTCAGAAAGACCTTTCCCTCAGCTGGAAGAGGTTAATGAATTAACTCACTGACAAGATGCTGACTCAGAGCAGCCAATGGCATCAACTGCCCGCTCCTGCTCATTAAATTTTCAGAAGAAATAAATTCAGATGGAATGGCATTTTCCTGTACTTTATGCTTGAAGGAACTACCTACAAATACTTCAAAGTCTGCCTTTGAAAAGCTATTTTTTGTTCTAGCATCTTCAAAAAAACCCGCATAAACCAGCTGACTAGGTAGTGTGTTGAGAACATCACTTGCCATACTGATGAAACTGTATCAGTCTCCCATTTCATCTTCCTCTACCTGCTGACTCATCATTTTCTTCAACATAGAGACTATATAACATCTCCTTTTCTGTTTCTAATTCTGATTAAAATGCAAGCTATACCTGTAGCTCATGGATACTGCTCCTATGCAAATAATGTGCATTAATAATTGTAAAGTCACAGCTGAGGTTAAACCTCTTTGTATACTTTAAGAATATATCACTGGTTTGTGAAGATAAATATTCGTATCCGTGTTGAAGATCAAGAAGAGAAAGAAATGATCTAGCCTTTAATGGTTCTCAAGGACAAGCAGTAGCATAGAAAATTATACCAAGAATCACAAGGAAAGCATCCCTAGTTTCAGGAAGGTGATACTTTAAACCAGTTTCTTGCAATACAAGTTCTATGTAGTCCAAGGCAATGTTTCCTGCAGCTCAGCAACTTGGTTACTGGAAGAAGTGCTGGAGCAAAGGATCATAAGTAAACTTAAACAGAGAAAGAAGTATTGAAGACCAGAAGGAGTCGATATCCTGTTAGTCACACCTACAGCTGATGAAGGACATTCTCTTCCTATACTATTTCCTAGTAACTGAAGATTAGGTGGGGTTTCAACAAAGGTGCTGAATATTCTGGAATAGAAGTCTCAGCTTTTCAAAGACTGGGAATCCCTTCACAGGACCTGGCTGGGATCCTTACCATGGGTCATTTTTGTTATTGATTAATCACCTGTTAAGAACACCTAATCCCTTTGCATTTATCTTTGCACTGATCTCTAGTCCTTGTTTGAAGAGAATTTGCTGGGTAAATTCTCATTACTCTTTGTATCACCAAAAGTCTTGCTAGCTTTTAGCAGGATGTAATTCCCTGCTTAAAATGTTATAACACTGAGCATTCCAGAAACCAATAAAATTATTTAAGATCAGCTACTGGCATGCAAATTCTGTTTCCTGCCCTGTAGAAGAACTGCATTTTTTTGTGTCACAGTATCACAGTATCACTTAGGTTGGAAAGGACCTCGAGGATCATCGAGTCCAACCTATCAACACAGACCCCATGACTAGACCATGGCACCAAGTGCCACGTCCAATCTCCCCTTGAACACCTCCAGGGTCGATGACTCAACCACCTCCCTGGGCAACCCGTTCCAATGACGAATGACTCGCTCGGTGAAGAACTTCCTCCTCACCTCGAGTCTAAACCTCCCCTGTCGCAGCTTGAGACTGTGTCCCCTTGTTCTGGTGCTGGTTGCCTGGGAGAAGAGGCCAACCCATTCCTGGCTACAACCACCTTTCAGACTACCTTCAGGGCAGTGCTCTGGAGCTCACAGGGAGTAATTGTTTTGTTCCAGCTTTGTCACTGTGCTATGAACATAGTTGAAGTCAGCAGCAGCTCAGGTCCTCTGCTGAATGAAAGACAGACAACTTAAATTATGAAATCTGTAGTCAGTTGCCACACAGCAACAATTGAGAGCAGTTGTTTGGGGTTTTTTTTCAAACAGATTCTCAGATTAACCAATGTTGTCCACTAATGTTGCCCTCTTCATTTGGCTATGCTTTGTAGTTTAGGAAACTAGCACCAGTATCATATCTGAAGTGCATTTCACTTGCTGTTAGGCATAATAATGAATATGGCATGCTTCATTTAAACAATCAGGCACACCCATTACTATCATTTATTTTACTTTTTGTTATTGATGGCTTTTTATTTCACTGGTTGAGATATATTAATCCAGCTGACAACTGTCTTGCAAGACAGTTTGGTCAAGTAGCACAGATGCTTTTTATTAGAACAATACTTTCAGTTAAAAGGATTTGATGTTTTCTGAAGAATCCACCCAGTATCACAGAACCAAGAGAGAGTTCTGTCAAGCTTAAAGAATTTAGAGCTAAAAAGCACAGAGTAATAAGAGAACCAAGTGCTGCACATATCACATCGAGCTAAATTTTCTCCTCCTCCTCTTCTATTTGCCTGATCATACTTTATATCCTGAGGTCCCTTGCCCTTCATTTGTCCTGCCCCACAATCTGTAGTTATTAGCCTGAAAGCTGGCCATGAAGATAAAATAGAATCTTACTGGCATACAGAAAAAAAACTTCTAAGCAAGTAAATCCCTAACCCACATCAGGAGTCCCAAGGAAGAACAGTAACCGAAACCTTTTACTAAAGGTTGCTAAGAGGCTTACAAAGAGCTCATATCCATTTCTAGGTTTATTCAGTTTTGTTATTTTGACCAAAGCCTCTTAAAAGCAGTTTCTTTAGTGGAAACAGCTCAAGAATTTTGCACATAAAGTTTCAGTGTCTATCTGAAATACAAACAATACTTATGGAAAATAATAAACCATTTTCGGGAGCTCAGAATGAAGAATCTCAACAACTTCACTCCATGTCAATGTAATATGGGCCCAGATGTAGATAACTGCAGGCACCACTGAACACAAATATCTCCTAGTAACATTTCCTCAAGCACTGAAAAATACTCACAGCAGCAAGCCAGCTCTCCCATAATGCATATCAAATCTTATTACTCTCTTCTATTCACCTAGCTCTTTATCTGCACTTCTTTCACATCATGTCTTAACTATTCACCAATTTCCTATTTGCTTGCCTTACTTCTTAGTCCTGTCACTATTATGATATCAAAGAGGTGAATATTCAGACTTGTGGTTGTCAGTTGTCCTCACTTCACATCGTTGGTTCCCTCATAGCTTCAGGCTAGTTTACCTTGCACTAAAAAAATACTAATTGCAATCAAATTCCTGAAAGCTTGGTTTTACAAGGTAAAGAGAAAACAGTCTTTGTCTGTAGCTCCATAAATTGTGAGAACCTTTTTAAATTTCCATTCTGTTGAAAACAGACCTTGGTTTCAATCACTGCATTGGAGAGAGGCCAGTTTAACATCACTGAACATTTGATTCGTATTTTGGTCATCTTATAACAGTATACAGGAGACCTGTACTTGTGGTTTCTCCTCCTGTGCATTAATGACTTCACCAGATAGCCCAAAATGAAGAGCTCTAACTCATAAGTGAGCAATAATGGCATCTTCACATCCAATACTGAACTGTGGCATTCTACTGATGGTGCAGGAATAAAGTCAGTGTGCCAGTTAAGAGTTATTCCTGGTTAAAAGGAGAAGCAAAGTATGCACAAGTTCTCAAATAGGTTTATGTATATACAAACCTGCAGGTACACGACTGGGGAAGATCAGCTATCTGGCCACAAAAGAAAATACTCTGTCTACCTCTCTAAATAACAAATGCCACATTGTTTCACAATAATGTTTGCCTCTGTCAGTAATCCATATCAGAAGTCTATAAAATCTTTCATCTATTAAAAATGTGTTTAATAGCCTTGCAATCTACTTCAATGCTTATTAATTGAATGGAAAAGTCTTTGAGCCACAGGGCACATGAGATATCTGATTTCTTTCTGCATTATGCATACACAGAAGCAGCTGAGAGCTGCAAATTTTCCTATTAGAGAACTTCAATGGGCGATTTAAAGAGACACAGCTAAGGCTGACACTTGTAAAATGGAACTGCGGCTACCTTAAAAACCGTCCCTCACACTAAAGAATGCTAGTACAGCTCTCAAAGTGCTATAGATGTTTTAAATCTATGTTACCAGTGTTTCTAATGTGGAGTGAGATAAAAGCAAATTCTTTTTATACATGGGCCCACAGGTATAACTGATTTTCAAGGTGTTGAAAATACAAAAGAAAGAGATGCAAAATGTTTTGGTTTGATGCTTTCTTTTTAGTTTAGATGAACCTTAAAATGTCACAAAGGCATCTAAGAGATTAAAGAATAAAACTAAGCAGAATGAGCAGGGGAATCAGCTGGAAAAGCCCTGAAAAGTTGAGCAAAGCTTTTCACTCTGAAAGTGAATCAAAACCATGTATTTATAATAGCCCTGTTAATAAAACGTTAGATTTGGGAGAACAATAACATCAAACATCGATGAAAATGTAATAGTGATTCATATCCAAAGGATCTTATTGAGTTAGTGCAAAAACCCAGTTACTGCAGGCAGTAGGATCTTTCTCTTAGTAGACCTCAATATAGCTGTCATTGCTGTCATCATCCCAAGCAGACTATTCTTTTACAAGGACAATTTCTGCACTGTAGTCCAAACAACGTAAAAAATCCTATCTATAAGCAAACAAGAAAGCAAAAAATTAAGAGAAAATATAACCAAATAGCAAGACCTTGGGAGAAAATTAAAATCTTGTACAATACAGAAAATAAAGTGTAGAGAGAAGTGATCGTTTCTGTTTAGTAAAACACTGCCAGATTGTTACCTAACATTTATCAATAACAGAGATAATTGTAAGGAACTTAAATACAGCCTAAGAGATTAAGGTGATGAGTGTAACACATCAGTGAGGGAAAATTAAACACAGTTCAGCATCAGTAAATCTCTCTGCCAAAATGTGAGGACTGAACCATTTAAGCTAAGCATGGAAGAAAGCTAAAATCCAATACTGCTTATAATCAAGATTCATACAATACTTTTTGTCATGAGATAGACACAGTCTGTTGCTTACTAAAGATATCTCTTTAGTATATCATACCATCTAAAATATGCAGATAAACATTAGATACCTTCTTCAGGAACCACTGAACCCATACTATGATATCTTAGTATCAGCACTGTAATGACTGCATTCTCTGACAGAAGCTTCATTCCTCAGTATTGTAATTATTCAATTATATTTTTTTTGCTTCTGTGAGTATATTTCTAACAGTATAATAGTAGGCTTTAGGAGAAGGAAAAAAAGAAGGCCTCTGGGTAATATATAAAGATGCTAGGGCCCTCATGTATTTCTGTAAATATGACAAAAGCAATTAAAAACCTTCTTAATGTGGTCATTAAAGATTTTGTGCCTATCATGTGAAGATCTCAATGACATATGCTGATGCTATAATGCTACAGTGAACTGCATGAACTGCAGTATGCAAAAGGTAAGGCTATTGAATAGTAATAAGACAACATGCAATGATACAACTCAGCTGCAGGTCAACTAGAAACAAGTTCTGGCATATTTTGAGAGTTTACTCACTGAACAAGGCTAAGGAAGGGAAGAATTGACTGTAGTAGCTTGTCACAGAATGACCATGAGCTCCTAGCATCATGCAAGATAAATAAAGATGTTTATACCAAGAAGTGGAATAGATAGAGATACATTAATTAAATAAATAAATAAAACAACCCAGTCCTACTTCTCAGCCCAGAATTCAATCACAGTTACATGTGCCTAATAGCATTAACTCAAAGGTGGGGGTCAGATGCAAATTCAAGAGGCCTAGTTTAACTAGGAAAACAAATGTGTAGCACAAAACAGGATTTAGGTTGGTTTAGAACAGGTTAGGAAAGAATTTTCTTGCTTTTAATAGATTGATATTCTATAAACTCTGTAAAAGAAGAGCTTCTTACAAAAAAAGACAGAGCTGGCAAAGGAACAAAGTAATTTGTCCATGGATTACCAGGCTGCAAAGTAGGAAAAGGATTTGAGCCTTCAAAGCAGCAAAGTTTTTAATCAGTATTCTGGGGAGGAATGGTGATTTTGTTGGTGTGGCCCCTAAACTCTTCCAGCATTTAGGAAGAGAAATGAAGTTTGGGACATGAAGCACTATTTTTGTAGTAATTCTGAACATTTTGAACTAGATGTCTTCTAGCACAGCGCATGGACAGCAGGAATACTCAGGAACATTCAGTTTTTATCTTTTCCAGCTACTGTATAATAATTACCCAATTTTCTGATCTGGATCCTGCAAATTTTTTTCCCCCTTTGGCAACTTCTTTAAGTCTCTGGCTGACTCAGCATATACTGTAGCTCAGAGGCCTGGGTCTTCTCACACTAACTTGAACAGGCTACTGAAGAAATGAATGACAAAACCAGTATTTTCCACCTACAAAATAATTCAGGTTATGCTATATACTTAACACCCAAACCTTTCATTTCACTTTCTGCCAGGTAGTCACTTTTCTAAAGAACAGAGTTATCTATAACTTTCTTTACACACATACACCCTTTAAATGAGTACCTGAAAAAAAAAACAACTGGTAATCCTTCATTATCATTATCTGAGTGTAGATTCCCATCTGGAATAGAGCTGTAATGGAGCAAGAACTTCCACATAAACACAGAAGAGCAAAAGGCAGGAAAAAGAATGAAAAGCAAAAGCAACTGGAGCCAAAGAAGCCATTTACTTGAGGATACAAGATCATGAATAGCCAAATTTGAAATATTACTTACCCATGCTGCCCTTTTTGTCAGAGTTGGGTATTAATTGACATGAGAACATTAATCACTTAAATAGAAAGTATTGATGGCCCTAAAAATATGGATCAATATCAAAACCTCATACCTTCATTACACATATTTCATGTATTTTTTTAGGGAAGGAAACCAAACCTCTGGGACATGGCTGCTCTTTCTTGCACGAAGTTTCCATGGATAGAGTCTGATCCTATATTCCCCTAACTCCTCCACTGAAGATTTATAATCTGAACATCATAGAGCAAAACAGCATCAAGAGTAATCTACAATCTGATTAATAAACAGACAAGAATATAAATGAGATGTTTCACTCTAAATCCAGAAAAAGGTTTTAAAAGCTACCAGACTTACTAGAATTACTGAAGAAATTTGGACACATTTTGCTTTCAATTGCACCTTACTGCAACTGCAAAGATAATTTTTTAGCCAACAGAAACTCAATTTCTGTGCCCCAATATGCAATATCTCCCTGCAGCAGCCTCCAGCGAGAAAACATTCAAAAATCCTTCTTTCATTGCAATATACTTGCTCACACACATTGAAAGGGAATAAACAATCCTTGGTAGATACAAAATTGTTCACTTTTCCATTTAAAGCAATATCTTGGAAATCATCAGGAGGTTGTGCATCCCATTCATCACATATAGTGATTTGCACCTTCCCAAAGGCCCTGGAGCACACATATAATTCACTGGCAACAAACATTCAATAAAATGTTCAAACCACTTTGCAAACAACACAGCAAATAAGCCTTTATTTGCCCCTTTTGTGTTATGCTCTCTATCTCCTTGAAATACTCTTCTCTGTAATTTTTGATCCAATATTTCTGTGGTGGTGTTCTGCTCCTTCCCTAAGTAAATTTCATATAAAGAATACCCCAGGATGCTTATTTGCAGCTACATCCTCAGCAAGAAATATAGGCAGTGAATTTACTGCTGAGAGATTCATGTGATTCTAGTCAAAATGTGTCATAATAAAATGTTTACATTGCAAAATGAAAAATCTTAGGCTTTTCAGGATGGCAGGATGGGAAGTTTGCCACTTGGCATAGCTAAACTTTTATGAATGTTTATGAATTATTCTACTGGAAAATGAATGATAGGCCATAATAGCTTTTGTGTATATGTCACTATTCCCTACTGCACTATGATGGGACTATTCATGTATAACAGTTAATTCAGCAGAGCTGGAGCTTTTCCTGCCTCAGTAGATGCTGCAGTTTACAGAGCCAGACACTTGCTAATGCCTGTTTGTATGCTTCTGATTACAGATATTTTCCAACTTCAGGAAGACAGAAAGGATAGAAAATGGAGTTTTAAAAAGAAATACATTAGATATCTGAAACAAAACAAACAAAATAGCAGGAATGCTAAAATCTATTTTAGGACAGCTCTATATAGCTGCATCACTCATCCATTGAAAATCATAAGCACCAACCCGACATTAAATGCCATTCTATCTCTCCCACAGAAGTCAGGACACTCTCAAAAGACAGAGTGTGGTACATGAAAAAGGTTTTAAAAAATAAATAAGAAAACACAAAAGATCAGTTCTGTGTTGCTCTTACTCCAGGCTCTACCAGAGTAGTAGGAATGGGGCATGAAAGGGCAGGTAACTGACCAGAGTTCTCTCTGCCCAGAAGCAAGGAAGAGTCTACAGCATGATTTCAAGCACTGATGGAGTTTCTACTTCAGAGAGTGCTTTGGCTGAGTTGTTAGTCACAAATTCCTGCAGAGCTGCTGGCTGTCAGAGCCCTTACTAACCTCTCTGTTCTGCTGGGTCATTAAGTCACAGATCAGCCTACTGTTTCATAAGAAATCTTCTTTCCTAGCTCTGAAGTTAGAAAAGTCACTACAGCATGCAGCTTAAACAATGCTCATTATCAGGAACTTGTAAAAAAAAATGGAATTAAATGAAATGAAATATTTACTTGTACAGCAAATTGTATTTTCTTCTATAAGAAATGGTCTCTCTATTTGGCTTTCCAAGACACAGGATAGTTCTCATTTTGGATGGCAGCCCATTAAGTAGTTGCACAGATTGCAGGCTTCCCTCATGTTGTTCCTTTGAAAAGGCAAGATGTTGCTAGTAACTTGGTTTTGTTGTTTTATAACAGCTCATCAGAGTTTCTTCCAGTTGCACCAAATCCAACCTATCTTCTGCTATTCCATTGCTGTCATTTTCCACTTACATAGACAAAGTTAGCAGCTGACAGAGCTTATGAAATATTGCAAACAGGGCTCTCTGCAGCTCTCCCATTCTCTTTTCTGCCTTTGTCTTACTAAAAATGGTGATCTGGTGATAAATTAGAACGCAAAATAACATAGAGCAGTATCTTGTGTGGCAGAGAGATCCTGAGGCTTGATCATTTGTTAAAATATCCCTTTACTGCTTACAAAGAAACCCAACAACATCAAAACACATTAAAAAAAAACCCAAACAAACAAAAAACCCACCAAAAAAAAAACCCCACACAGAACATCTTCCTTTCCCAGATGTAGGGAACAGCTGGATTTACCATGCCTTCAGCCTGAGTTCACATGCTATTTATCATACAGCTGCCTCGGTGACCCCAACCAGTTGCTGCATCTTAATGTTTAAATACCTAAACTTCACAGAACTAGAGAGCTCAAAAAGATACAAGAGCCTGAAAAAATCAGGCCATGGCATGGCTGCAATTTCAAAGGAAAGCCTGAATGTTTGTTTCTTTGAAGAAATATTTATGTAAACTGGGTTCTCTAATCACACACACGTGGTAACACTGAATCAACAGCACTGGCACACTTTCGACATTAGTTGTTTTTATATCTTTTAATATGACAGTAATTAAAATTAATTCATGCAGATTTTCCTTTAAATATACTCCATTAGCAAAGAGCATTTGTCAAATCTACCTCCAGCATACAATGCCTAATGATATCCCTAAACATTAGAAGCCCTAATCTTGTAATTTATTGCTCAAAGCAGTTTACACGTATTAGTCTAATAAACTGCAAGCAGTGAATTACCAGATGTCTTTTTGAACGTGGAATAATTTGCTATAAATTCATACATATTTATTAACACTATGGTATAATTAACTGTAGTGGACCTGCTGAAATGAGAAGTGGCTCCAATGTCACGCTGAAGACAAAAGGTGTTTCGAACAGCCTCACACTCAACAGCTTTGTCGGGATGTAAAATTTCCATTTATAGTTTATGACATGCATCTGATGAGAAATCCTAATAGCCTCCATAGCAGACTGGAACAACTGCAGACATGGAGAAATACTATCTACCATTCCATTATTGTTCAATAAAACCCAGCACTACCATATTAGGCAGGCTGCCACTTAGATTGTAAACAAATCACTGAGGCCATAAACAAACCCCAGTTCTCACATCAAGTAAAATCTTAAAAACGTAAGAAATGTAGCTACAGATACAAAATTACCAGGCCAATACTTGTGTTAAACATATCTTGACTCATTGGCCCTTCACTACCAGTTTTGATTTATATCCTTGATACAATCGTTTCCTACTGTGTGGTTCCAAACTCAGGCCTAGAGTGTGAAAGCACTACTGAGAATGCAGAAAATCCATAGCCTTTTATAGATAGACTAAAAGACTGTAGCATAGAATTAGAAACGCTTAAACAACCACCAATGTTTGTCTTCAAGACAAAGAATGCATACATGGATAAACGGTAGCAAAAAAGTGAATCAACATTAATCCCATTCTATAAATCAGCAGCTCATATATTTTCAAGGTCACTGAAGAGCCCCAGCAAATAGTCATGTCATTGGATCTTATTATTAAAAGGATGTCTATTTACATCCTTCACCTCTACACAACTCATGGCAGTAAGGGAAAATATAGAACTGCATTGAGTGATATGGTAATTAAGGAAAGGAACCACGTCTGTGATACTTCAAGTATCTGAGGTCTCCAAATGAGAATCTGTGGCAGCCAGCCAGATCCCAGGAGATCTGAACTAAGAATGGCTTTTAAGCCAGAAGGATCAAACAAGGGATTGATCAATAGAAACGCAATGGGATCTTCTACAACATCACTGAACTTACAGGGTCCCAGACAACACAAAAAGAAAGAAAATTATGAGAGGACTGGATCACTAACAATCCTGTTATTGAGGTCATCACTTTTATGCAGGGGTCATGTCATTGACAATTGGATAAACAGATAATGTTTAATACTTTATAGTACACAAATAATATCATCAACTCCTCAGGAAAGATGTTAAGTTGCTGGAACATGTCCAGAGAAGGGCAACAAAGCACAAGACCTATAAGGAGAGGCTGAGGGAGCTGTGGTTGCTTAGCCTGGAGAGGAGGAGGCTCAGGGGAGACCTTATTGCTCTCTACAACTACCTGAAGGGAGGTTGTAGCCAGGTGGGGGTTGGTCTCTTCTCCCAGGCAACCAGCACCAGAACAAGAGGACACATTCTCAAGCTGCACCAGGGGAGGTTTAGGCTGGATGTTAGGAAGTTCTTCATAGAAAGAGTGATTGCCCATTGGAATGGGCTGCCCATGGAGGTGGTGGAGCCACCATCACTGGAGGTGTTTAGGAAGAGACGGGATGGGGTGCTTGGTGCCATGATTTAGTTGATTAGTGTTGGATGATAGGTTGGACTCGATCTCAAAGGTCCTTTCCAACCTGGTGAATTCTATTCTACTTAAAAATAAAAATCAAATTTTTACATCAGGAAAAGAGATCTTCCTCTCAATTTTACCAATGAGAACTTGCAACTACATTATATGAAGAAGGATCTAAGACAACCTTATTTTCATCTTCTCCTATTCTGTGATGTTTTCAAGTGACTCAATTACTGCAGTGTTCAGGGCTCCTCATTTCTAAAAGGTCCTGATAGTTCAATACAAGAAGGTATAACAAGTAATATTAAATGTGAGTACAGAGCAAAGAGCAGTCCCTTCAGGTTAATTGCTCACGCTATTAGATGGGTGACGAGATAAAAGAATCTATAACCTTTTCCAACTTATCAGCTTCATAAAAGAAAAGGGCGACTGCCACGAAACTGTAAAGTTCTTTCTCCCCCTGATGAGGATTTTAGGCCTGATTAACATTTTGGTTTGTTGTATTTCTCATGTGGTTATTTTAAATGAATCACCCTGCCAAATATATGAGACACTGGACAGCATGATGAAAAATAATTGAAAACAGGCCTTCACAGCACTGGGATTATTATCATGTACTGATTAGATAATGATTAGATTTGCCATGTTATTTTTGGAAGTAACTCTAAAGTGTTATAAATGTTATATCATTTTTTTAAATCGCAAACACTTAAGAAATGCAGAAGGCTATTAGCTTCATTGCAGCCCCTTAAACTGCTGTGAAATGAGCTCTAAATGTGCTATAAAGTGATTTCAACAATTTATAAACCTGCCTTGATTAGCCTCGAGCATGATATAAGTGTTACAGAAAACCATTGTTGCAGAACAGATAGTTATTCACATTAGGGATGGGTGAGCCCTTAGCGGTTTTCACTGAAAACTAAATAATATAGGTTTGTTCATTTGGTGTTAATTTCCAGTTAATTTTCACACAGTATCCAGAATACACAGCTACCTTGTAGTTTCAGAAAGCAGAAGGGTTTTACCTTTATTCTCTATGTCCTTTACTTGAGCTCTAGTAACATCTCTCTGCTGTTTCGGAGTGGCACCCTTCCCCTAATTTCCACAGGCACTAATTTTTTTCCTGAAGTAAACAAAACTGCAATCACATTTGAGCATCTTATAACATGCACAAGTGCATATCCCAAAATGTGATCAGGTTTCGAAGTAGCTCCTGGCAAAGAATTAAAGTTCTGAGCACTGAAGCATCCTTGCTGCAAGTGGCTTATGGGGAAAACATAGGAAAAGCACATAAAGATGATCTATTTATTTTCTTAGCAAACACATACATCATGGACAAATGTTGCATGAACTTTAAATTTACCTTTTATGATACCCTTAACTTTTATGTTTTTAAAACCCATCTGAGGATGTAAAAGTATGTTTTCTTCATAGCCTGGATGTGAAAAGAATCATTTACAGAGCTTCAAAGTCATTTATCTAGCCCCATTCATAAAATATATTTAATTGTGGCTTGGCTGACTGCCTTGATCTATCATCCCCAGTTCAAACCACCCACTTCCAGCCTCTGGTCAATGCAGAGAATCTTCTCTGAATACAAGTTAACTTTTTACCCTATGAGTGAGCAATCTTCCCCTCCCTCCTCTGAGGCACACCAAAGTCAATTTATTTAGTGCCCACTGTTTGCATTTTATACAGTGCTGCAGTCTGACGTTTTAGAAGAGGCAGGACTTTGGCACAATAATCTGTTACCTAGCATTTACATATTTTCATCAAGAAGCCATAATATAAACATTTTGCCTGGAACTGCATTTTTCATCCGCTTAGGATGATGGCTGCACGAAAGATAAATCACACAAGAATATAAAGTACTCACGTTGTTAAAGCACTGGCCACAGAAAGCTGTAGAATTCAACTGTAGTGTATTTAATATATTTCCATGGACAAGTGCTGCATTATCCATGAGAATAAAGGAGAGCTGTCTATGCATGATAATGGAGAAGTTCCTTCTATTTTTTTTAAGGAATCCGAGGATCTTTTCTTTCCCCCCAAGTATTCAAGTGCTTTGATTTTGTCAGGTGTCAGGGTTATGTTTGCTTTGCTGTTGTTCTTTGGTTTGGGGGGGGGGGAGGTTTAGGGGGTTTCTCATTGGTATGTTTTGTCTAAACATACCTTTCTTTATACTTTAAAACTGCAGGCAGTAGAGGGAGGGCTGCAGTTGGGGTGAGACAGAAATACTGACTCAAACTAGATGTGTCAGAAATCTCCAGATAAATATTGCTTAAGATTCCAAGTCCAAATCTACCATTTCAAAAGATGTGCTTATGCCCTGGATAAGCTTGTACGCTTCTGGATACTCATACAAACTAAATTAACCCCTGAACCATTTGTGGTAATTACTATGGGAATTGTTACAAGAAGTTAAGAGAGTACAGTTCATAAATCCTATTAACCTCTTAATCAAAGATCACTTTGAAAATTCCATGCCACTGGATCTGTTACAGATTTTGTTATGTTCCCTACTTGGAACCACTGAAATGTCTATTTTCTGCCCAATCAGTAGTACTTACACAAGCCCTATAAAGAGAGGCTGAGGGAGCTGGTGTTGCTTAGCCTAGAGAAGAGGAGGCTCAGGGGAGACCTTATTGCTGTCTATAACTACCTGAAGGGAGGCTGTAGCCAGGTGGGGGTTGGTCTCTTCTCCCAGGCAACCAGCACCAGAACAAGAGGACACATTCTCAAACTGCACCAGGGGAGGTTTAGGCTGGATGTTAGGAAGAAGTTCTTCATAGAAAGTACATAGAAGTACTCTCTTCTCTTTCTTCATCACAAACTTTAAAAAAAAAAAACTAAACAAAAAATAACACAAACAAAACAACAACAACAAACAAACAACAGCAACAACAGAAAAAGCTTAAGTTTTGCATGAATAATATTCTGGGGAAGAAATCTGAGTTCTTTGCACCACTTCTCTACACAAGAGACGGAAGGGTCCTTAACTATCTTCTTGAGAGTCATAGATACTAAACTTGTTGCTGAAATGCAACCTTTTAAAGCATGAAAATGTTTTTATGTATCCCAGACAACCTGCTTGTATCAGACAATGAAGCAAAAATGCTCAGCAAATGCAACCAAATAGCATAAACATCAGGAAAAAAAGTTTTACTTGGAGGGTGACAGAACCCTGGAACAGGCTGCTGAGAGGTTGTGGAGTCTCCTTCTCTGGAGACATTCAAAACCTGCCTGGATGCATCCTGTGTGACCTATTCTAGGTGATCCTGCTCTGGCAGGTGGGTCGGATTATATGACCTCTAGAGGTCCCCTCCAATCTCTAACATTCTGTGATTTGGAGTTTTAGGGTCATTAATGCCTCAACAAGATGAATCAGAAGTCTCTCTGTAGTACATCACTGTGCAAGTGCAAAGCAGGGGATGCAGTAAAAGGCCCCATCCAAGACTAGCTGAGCAAGGTGAAGATGTTTCATAGAAACACTTGCAGTAATCAACTCTCTTCAAACAACATGGGACTTCAGTCAGGCCCAACAGGGTACATGGACAGTAATTAAATTACTCACTTTGGCAATAAAAGACACCACTGAGTCTTTCCAGCCAATCTGAGCCTCTAATTATGTATGAAGGTTTTCCTAGCACAGTTTGACATTCAGGGTCTTTCAAGTCAGCCAGGAATTAAAAATGACCTTGCACAGCACAAGCTCTTATTTAAAACTTCTCTGATTGGAGAGTCTTCTTTGTGGTTTCCTGAGAAATCCTTTTAGCTGACAGCTTTTGAAAGAAATAAAGAGGTCTTTACTTGTTTTTAAATGAACAAAATACACAGAATTCAGACCAGAATTAGTTTTCTTATCTGTCTGAATCTTTAAATGTTTGTTTAAATTATTCTGAATTTACACTTTTTTTTTTTTAACTGAATTTATTCTGTCCCTGTATTTGGTCTGAATATTATGGATATCATTGAAATAAGCCTTAGAAACCCAGCCCAGGGGAAAAGACCAACACCACAAAAACAGAAATTGGAAGCAGCAATTGGAACAGGAAGACTCTCATGTCAGAGTCTGAACATCAAGCCCCAGGACACTTTACTTCAGCCAGAACTTGAATTTTGAAGCTGGCATGATGGCAGCATGGTATTGAATATCATCAGCGGATTCCACTCAACCCAAGGGAGGACTTCATAGGAAAAAAGGGAAGAAAGAAATTAAAACAGGAAATGGGATAGTAGGACATTATTGCCTCTGCCTCAATCCTGATTTTTATTCATAGAATCGTGTCATCTGGAAAAGACCTTTAAGATCACGGAGTCCAACCATTATTAGATGCTGCCCAGGATGCAATTGGTTTTCTGGGCAGCAGGCACATGTTGCTGGTTCGTGTCCAGCTTTTCATTCGCGAATACTCCCAAGACCTTCTCTGCAGGGCTGCTCTTAACAATAATTAATGATAGCATACAAGTATTTACTCACATATATTTGTGTGTCCATGTGCATATATTGATTTGTATATGCTTACTTTAAAAGTCTTACCTAGATAGGGAAAATATTCAGTGACTTAGTCTGTCTGTGCTATTTCTGGGCCAAAAGCACAATTTACCAAGGATTAGTTTGTTTTATAAACAGCTTTTCATGTATCAATCCCTGTCTATCTTGAGGGAAACAGTGACATATGGTAGAGAAGATCCTGGTCCTGAGAGTTTCATTCATAAACACTCATTGCTTCAGGCTCTAGATTAAATGAACAGCTTGATGAATGCTCATGAAGATGTTAAATAGGAAAATGATTCAGCATTCCTTGTCTGTGTGGGCAGAAATCTTCATCTTTCAGAATTCTTCAGTACAGGAGTGATCATATTATTGTATTTGCTCTTCACATGGCTGAAATAAGTCCCCATAAATAAGATCAAGCTTCAGAAGACATAAAGAGTAACAGGTAGGGAAGAATGATAAACACAAGGACAGAAAGATTAAGTGAAATAATAGCTGCAAGATTTATTTTGGCAGATTAGGTATTCCTTTTTGCTGTTTCTCGCACTTGTTTTCAATTGTCTTTGTAAAGTATTTTGCACTGTCAGATTCTTGACATTTCTGCAGCCCTCCTCCGTTCATCCTGTATCAAAATCTAAGCCGGGGTGATTGGAGAGCCAGCAACAAAGCACTGCTGGAAGCAAGGCGGTGAGACAGAGAGAACATAAGCACAAGAGAATCATTACATGGTACTCAAAGTTCCCCTTATTGACTCAGAGCCTTACAGCAGCTCCCGGTTCAATAACCTCAAGTGATCCTGGGGTAGGACAGCAACCCTGGAGAGGCTTCTGACATGATTTCAGAGTAAAATAGCCTCTTCACATCACAGTACTCTTCTTGTGACAACAATTACATAGTTCCACGATATCAATTGTGCACTTCAATGTACATACTACTCAAAATACTCAGCTACTGGTTTGTAAGATCATACTCATCTTTCTTGAAGGTGCATAATAAAAGACCTTGAAGAGAGCACTTCTAAATATATGGAGAAATGGGGGGGGGGGGGGCGAGCAAAATTCTACTTGTTCAAGTAGAATCCCCATTATTTCCTTTGGTATTTCTGTGTTCAGTGCAGCCTCCATGTATTTTGGCTTAGCCAATAGAAAAATCACAAAAGCAAAATATTCAAGAACAAAACAAATTCTAATTGAGGGAAGAACCTGTAAAAATCCTGGATGTGGAAACATATCCACTGTAGAATTAATTCCCAAGCTGAATTCAACGGAACCATAGGCTGGATTAGTGCAAAAGCCATAAATAAATAAGATCTTTGAAAATACTGAGTTGCTGTGTTTTTTTTTAAGTCAAGATGGTCAGAATATACCTTCTAATAAACACTACAATCTTGAATGAAAATCCAAAATTTCTTGATATTTTCCATTTCAGCAGAAATACTGTAAAGTGAGTATGAAAACCCTCTCTCTTTCACATGTCTATATAAGCACCTTTGAGAGTCAAGAGAGCTCTCAGCAATGCATTAGCAAGCTACCTGGCTTCAGTTGCACAGCCCTTTATGTTTCACAGTCATTCCAGTTATAATTTTTTTGTTTGTTGCTCAAAAATAACCTCACTTCCAATCTGCCTTAATATCAGAACTTCAACCCACTTGTTACATTGTACAAGTGTCTCAATACTTTCTCCAAACTTGGCTCCCACTTTGGAGGAAGTCACCCAAAAGCTATTTCATTTTCTTCTGCTGTATCCTACTCACAACCCCCATTTTCACAGAATCACCAAGGTTGGAAGAGACCTCAAAGATCATTGAGTCCAACCTGTCACCACAGACCTCATGACTAAACCATGGCACCAAGTGCCACGTCCAATCCCCTCTTGAACACCTCCAGGGATGTGATTCTTATAGTTCAGCAGCTTTGTCTCCTCATTGCTTCCCATTCTGGCTCAATTTGCTGACGCTTCCAGTCTCTCTCTGTCATAACCACTTTCATACAAATGAGTACAACAGAGTACTATGGAATAACCCTTACTAATTTTCAATTAGTTCCTTTCAATATTACAGCTGTGGCTTTTATCACCCTCAAAAGTAGAAAGAAGCAGGCTAAGTCCAGGGAAGACTTACCCTATTAGTTGGATTGTAAGCCTTTGGGGACACTTACATTCTCTCTCTTGTACATTCGAACCTTGATCTTCAACTTAGCATTATGATAATAAAACTAAACAGTGATTACATACTAAATATTCAAGCAGCACCATCTAGCTGTTAAAAAAAAAAAAAAAAAAAAGACAAAGTAGAGACTGAGTATACAGTAAGCACTAGTTTTCTATAGTTCAGACTATAAACAAGTAATTCTGGTGTGGAAGTACACATCTCCATGGTTCTTTGATGGAGAAGGTGCAGCACATCATGTAATAGAGCCATAAAAATCACGAGGGGCTGAAAGTATGCAGCTTTCCTTTGCATTGACTGTAACCTGAAGCGCTCACAGTATTTGATCTTCACTTATTTCCTTTCTAAACATCACACTTGCAGTTGTTTCCTGTAAGACATCTCATGACAGAGTCTGTGATTAGCATCCAGATGTTTTTTAAGATGCTTTGACTATTAATCAAAGACCATGTTTTTCCATATCTTCTGGAAAACACCAGTGTATCCCTCATCTCTTGTTAGTACACAAGCAATCCTACCAGTTTCAGCTTCTGATTTATAACTGTATGCTTCTAGCCACTATAATTATTACTAAATTCTAATGTCTATCTATAAATCAGTCTCAAAACACCACACGCTGCAAGATATTTTACTAACGTTCCACATTACCCCATTTGGAGACGCATTACCACAACAGAGAACTCACGATTTACATGGGTGACTGCCTTTTTGGGAAAGATTACATTGAACTTGTTTGTCAAAGTATTAATACAGACCTATCCTGAAATAAATGACCTCAATAAACATATCTGTAGCTAGGAAAATGCAGGATCCTGCGGGGGGTTGTGACTTTGCTCTTTTCAGCACTGCAGTCATGAGGCAGTGTAAGTTTTGTGCCCTTTTGAGACCAAAAAAAAAAGGTTGGTAATCAGAATGAGAATAAGATGAGCATTTCATTTACATGCTGCATTGAGCAGGTTTACTCAAGGTGACATTTGGTTTCAGCTGAATTTTGTCGTTTGTTTGGTGTTTTTTAATGTATCACTTTTTCATATAAGAACAGGCTTCCCCCATGGGGGGGTGGGGGGAAGGGAGGTGGAATCTCCCTTTCTGGAGATATTCAAGAACTTCCTGGACCCATTCCAGTGTGATCCAGTATAGCTGATCCTGCTCTGGCAGAGGGGTTGGATTGCATGATCTTTTGAGGTCCCTTGCAGCCCCTCACATTCTGTAAAAAATACTTTTATAATTATGATTCCATGTGGATATGGCACAAATAATGCATTTATAATACACCTTTAACCATCATGAACCAAAGAATGCCAACTTGTTCACTTTGGGCTCTACTTTTATCCATAATTATTTTAAGTTACTACTTCTTAATCTTGCCTGGTCATGTATTCATTTGCTCTAATAGAAGTTTTCTTCTGTAAGTGGTCTGTACCACTCACACAACAATAAAAGGAATTGCTAATATCTCACTGCGACCTTGAAACCTGGAAAGTGGAATAGATTTAAATAATTTAACTCTGCCTAGCATCTGAAGTAATTACATGTTTTGTGTCTTGAAAATGCTGAAGTCATGTAAAAATTGATTACATTTTTGTTGAGTAAATCCTGTCTACTTCCACATAATAGTCCATTGACTGCTGTTGCACAGGTCTTTTCAATTACACCATATTATGCCAGAAATGTAAATACAAACACATAATATACATACAGATCATGCATACAGTGCCTTCATAATATGCTTGTTTCTATATTCAAAAGCAAAAACTTGACTTCAAAGCCTAAATTAATGAATGATAGCAATACACTGGCTCTGCTCTATTATTTTGAAACTCAAAGTACTTGAAAGTCCTTGAAAAGAAATGCCAGCAAAAGCTGTCAAGAAGGTTATGCTTACCACAAAAGGATACAGTCAGCTCTTTAAGGTTTGTTTTTTTTAACCAAGGTTTTCATTTCTTTACCAAAAAAAAAAAATAAAAAGGTGCATTTTTGTATTAAACAGTGTGTTGTACAAGATTACTCAGAAGAGGCTTGTGGCTGAAAATTGAACTATGAGGAAAACCAACTCTTCCTACAAAGGTCCTGGCACTGCTGAGGGGACCAGATACTCCTCAGCAGTAATCACCTGCATTGCAGCACTTACATTTGTTCCTGGGCTGCCAAGAAATGACAGGTAGTAGTATGTACACACGGACCACTATGCAAGCAAGATGCTTTGGAGTCAGTAGAAGAGGGTCTTTTCATTTCATGAGTTCTAGCAAGGCTTTTCTCAAATATAGATTTGTCCTTATTGAAAATGTAAAGTCACTCCTTTTCTTCATAAAGAAAGCTATAGCCAACACCTCAGAATAACCTTACTGGTTGGCAAGTACAAGTCTTTGAGTAAGCCAAAGAGGCAATATTTATACCCTAATAAGCAATTATTGTCTACTGCTAGATTATTCCAGCAGCTTCTTCTGCTTACAAGTTTCCTTAAAAAGTTAATAGACATGTACATCTTTCTCAACTAGTTCCTTACTTCAGCACTGGTGAGGCCTCATCCCAAATACTGTGCACAGTTTTGGGCTCCTCACTACATGAAGGACACTGAAGTGCTGGAGTGTATCCAGAGAAGGGCAACAAAGCTGGTGAATGGTCTAGAGCACAGGTCTTAGGAGAAGCCACTGAGAGAACTGGGCTTGTTTAGTCTGGAGAAGAGAAGACTGAGGGGAGACCTCATTGCTCTCTACAAGTCCCTAAAAGAAGAATGTAGTGAGGTGGGTGTTGGTCTCTTCTCCCCTAGCATGGCCTCAAGTTGCACCAGGGGAGATTTAGATGGGATATTAGGAAAAATGTCTTCACTGAAAGAGTGGTCAGACATTTGAAGAGGCTGCCCAGGGAAGCGGTAGAGTCACTGTCCCTAAAGGTGTTCAAAAAGCATATGGCCATAGCATTTCAGGACATGGTTCAATGGCCATGCTGGTGTGAGGTCAGCAGTTGGACTCCAAATGGGGTTGGGGGGAAAATAACCCAGTAGACATTTGTCTCAGCAGTGTTTTGGTTTTTTACACTGAGTTCACACAGATACTCTTTATGGATAGATAGCATCTCAAAATAATACAATGTTTAATTACTAGTTCATTGACAGGTACATATTTTTCAGATGTCACAAACTGAGTAACTGCAAGTAGCAGAACTGACCCTATTGCTTTCTCAAAGATTGCTCTCATAACCTCAGTAATTTCCCTTTTCTTCACTCCATCACTTGAGTGTTAGTTCAAGGAGAGAAGCACTGGTATAATAATTTCAGTTTTCAAATATGACCTACCAAATATCAGTCACTGACTTCAACATGTCCTCTGAAAAGGTTCCAAAGGTAACAGGAACTGATAAAGAGCATGTGAATGTCGATACTCTCCTATACGGCATTTTGTGAGCCAGATGTTCACTGCTTTATCCCACACAGTCAACCAAGCAATAAGCAGGGTAATGTGATTGAGCCTGGAGGCCAGATCAGATTCAACAACCCAAGGATTTTTGCATCGATCCAGTAGACTAAATTTACTACTGATCTCTGCCAATTTTTGTCCAATTTAGGATGAATCATTCTGCTCTGAACAGCTTACACACACTCAGGGTATTACAACTGGCACATGTAGGCACACCTTTGTGCCAGCAGAAATAGCTTGAGCATATTAATTAACATGGCATACAATCTTATTCATGCCCCACACTCCCCCCCAAACAAACAAAAAAAAGGAATAAAATACCTGTTTTCAGTAAGGTGACATAACCTTATTGATTTCAATATTGTGGGACTATAATCAATTTTGGATGAGCCGAGACTCCAGGAAATCTCTTGGGTTTGGCCAAATCAGAATGTCTTAGTTCATACATATCCCTCCCCGCCCCCCAAAAATAAATCAGGTTTATTTTGTTCCTGCTGGCACAGATGTATAATCAGCCTTTCCAAAGGTGACTTTCTTTATAACTGGGAATCCTCCAGACACTCAGGGCTGTCTTTATGCTTCCAACACTAGTTCCTCGGCACAGCCAGGGAATGAATAGATTTGGGAGCGTAAGGCACATGTGCTTCATCCAAGTTTAGTCACTGCAACATCTCCTTTAATGTATGTGTCCCTATCTCATTGTTGATGTGGACGTGACTTTTTCCATTTAATGTTTCATCTGAAATTTATCCTGTTTACTGGTATACAGTGATATTATCCAAGGATACTTCTAGATAAAACTTACTAACTGCTTGCCAGTAAGTCACAGACACTTTGCAAAATGTGCACTAATCTTCTTTGAGTAACTTTCCTGTCTTCCCTGGTATTTCATAGCATCGCTGAGGACACACTAGTGACTGGATGAAAGAGGTACACTAAAAGTCTCCATGTTTTCCATCTGAAAGCAATCAGAACAACTTCAACAGGAAACAAATCCATTCTAATTTGAGGAAAAGTAAACAGATTATGACACCATATTTTAGCCTTCACCTTGCAGACGATCTCAGTAAAGAGTGAGCTAGTAAACAAGGTCCATGAAAAATACTGCCATCAAAGAAATTTAACACCAGTGATCTACCTTTTCTTCAGCAAAAGAAAACAAGTGAATAAAATCCAGCTGGTGTCTTTGGTATTATGTTCAGAAAAAAAAAAATCAAAGCTTTTCACCTCTGGAATATTCCACAGGAAAATTCTGCTTCCCACTCATTTACTTAGGCACTCAGCCAGTTCTGGGCTATCAGGCACACAGCCTACAGAGATTATCAATTTACAGAATAAACACCATCTCTTTTCACTATGTAAATACAGATTTATTGCTTTTATGTGTTGGCTCCATGTTTTTAAGCTACTGTCAGTTTTAATTTATGAAAATACCAACATGATTCTCTGTGTTCATTTGCTTGTGCCACTGACTACCATTTCCTGTAGAGGACAATCATGTGGGCCTCACCTTTGCCATTCAGAGCAGAAAATCTGTAGATGTAGAGTCTTGCAACAACGCTTGGAAATATTGTTCCTTTTAGAGAGCTATATAAATAAGATAAATTTTACTTGATCGATACAAGTTTTGATACAAGTTCCCATTTCAAGATGAAAAAGAGTGGTGTAAGACCTTGCCCCACACCACTTTTCAGCAGTTTCAGTAGAAGACAGCCTTTGTCGTCAGGATTCAAGACGTCTGAGATGAGAAATGCAAAGCAAATCCTACTCTAAACTGCAGAACACATTACTGTTCAAATAAGAAAAAATACAGCAATTTGCAGCATAACAGGATAAAAACCACTTGAATGAGTGATACTTCCCAACAGTTGGTTAGTTTGACTTGATGAGAAAAATCACTATAACTTAATTTAACATGCTGCATGTTTCCTGTTAGTTAATAACATTTCACATGCATGTAAAGACTTCTTTTTTCAGGTGATACATCCTGATCTACACAGATTACCAGCACCTTTCATTTATCTACATGCCAATTGTCTACAGCATTTCAATATGAATTATATGATTCTGCCCAACTGTTCAGCTAAAATGCATATATATATGGCCAAATGGCCTAATGTCTTGCTGCTACATCAGAACAGGTAGTATCATTTGCACTTAATGGCTGTTGATTAACATAATGCAAGTGTGATATTCAATTAAAACCATGTGCTGGTTTCCAGGAGGCCACTCTAAAACAGCTGGTGAGGTCATGGTTTGGTTCCTTTGCAACATGATCACACATTTGCTGATGAAATCAACAAACCACATTAACATATGCAATTCTTTTGTTGTTGTTGTATCTTAAGGATTTATATCCTTTAGGCATGTTTTCAATAGACAGAAGCAGTAGCTTCCCCTTCTTTTGTCATTACTTAAGGCATCACACTGCTTCAATATGCAGTTTTTTCAGACTAGTGATGTCTAAGGAGCTAACGATCCCAAGATCTGTAAGAGGATATTTGTGCCCATCAGCATCAAGACTCAGACAGTTTTTACTCTTTCAGTTTTTACCCTGAAGGTCACCATAAGCATACACAGATTACACGAGTCCCTTCTCTTCTGAAGCACACAGATACCTCAGGAACATCATAACTTCAGACTGGGACTCCAGGCATCTCTGCAGTGAACTTGCCTGCTTGAAACTGGTCAGCAGTTGAATTGTTCACACTTCTGCCAGGTGCCAGGAAGTTCCAGCTCAAGGACAGGTAGCCCTTCCTAGCAATGGCCCCAGCACCAATGTGTTTCCCACACCATTGCATAATTCACTATAGACAGTCTGGCCTGTTCTCTTTGACAAAGCCTCCTTTTTACTAGGAGATATGAGTTCAAGATGCTACCACAGCAGCACCTCAAATGACTGAAAACATCTTTTGAAGGATGTCCTCAATCTCCAGAAGACTGCACAAAATTTGAACAGACACAAAAGAAAGGAAATAAAGCTCAGTCCATGGCAGAGGCAATTAAGAAAAATGACCAGCCAAATATCCTGTGCTGGGTTCATTAACATGCACTCTCCAGCTCTAGCAGAATCATGAAATAAAGGTGGCTTATCAAACCTGTACTCCAGACTTTAACCCTGAACCAATCACAAATAGTCAGTTCACACACTTCAGGTCTCATTATAAGTAATTCCTGCTTGTTAGCTCCAATCTTGTTCTCAGTTTTACAGGGCTGGCAAAGGCCAGCAAATAAACCTGATTTACAAAGGCGGCCCCAAACCTTAACAGGAATACAAACTTTGTCATCCAATTACCTTAAAGTGATTTTACCCATCTCATAAATACCCATTTCATAAACCCAATCTTAAGCTAACCTCATCCTAACTCTGCCACCTTAGAAGGATTCAGAAACAAAAAGCTTTACTGTTTAATATGAGCCTGTGTAAACATGAGCCAGCAACTGCACTTTTCTAACTCTAACCCCAAACTGTTACCTTAATTTTTGCCATAACCAATGGCCAGCATATACTCAAATGCCAAAGTAACATCAGCCCACAGAACTCTGGCAAGATCACTCCTCATCCTTGCTATACAGACTTGCAGGATCCAATAATGAATCCAGGTAGTAAACCCTATTTACTGTCCCCCTTTACTGTCCTGACAGTCTTCTTAAATACAGTACACTAAACACTGCTGCCAGAAGAAAAACCCTTATCTGCTTTCTATCCCATCCCCACTACAGCATTTCCTTCTGGCAAAGCCTGGATCAGAGTTCAGAGCTGTAGAAGCTGAAGCACCCTTCATGGTACACAGGACTTTCCTTCTTTCCAGATTGTCCTGCAATCTGTAACTTATAGATTGGGGAAAAAAATATGAAAATATGAAATTTTGAAACTGTAGTGCAGACACAGAGAATCATTTCATTCATGAAAATCTTTTCAATAAATCATGCTCTCTCAGCCAGATGTATTCCACACAATTGTCAATCATGCATTCAACTTTAGCCAAGTCAAGTATCTATTGACTCTGCCAGCCCATCCTGCAGCTGTTCCAGGACCCCCCATCAGATTGTCTCACAGGGAACCTCAGGGATCTGCTATGACCCATTCTGCTGATCTTGAACAGTAACACTCACTTCTGCCTGTCTAAATTTGAGACAAAGAAATAAAATGGAACATGTACAATAAGCAAAAAGCAGTGGAAAGTTACTAGCTACAAGCGTGAGAATATAAATGAGGTTAAAAGGACAGTAAGCAGAGGATGCAGAATCAAGACCTGGCAGACTGCAGTTGGAGTCCTCATGGTCAGTATTTCTCCTTGGCATCTGTCCCCAGGCTACATCACCTGTCTGCTGCCTTAATAAAAAGAGAAAGGGAAGTTCCCTGTGCTCTTGAAAACATCTCATTACTTAAACATAAACTCGCTTTTACTTGTGTGGAAAGTAACAATGCAAAATTAAAGGTCCTGGCAGCACCGCTGATGGACTCCACATGGAATCTGGAGGAGGTGCACCGATTTCTACAGGAGGTGTTTGGCGTCGGCGTGCATAGCCAAGGCCAAAAATCAGTGCTTCAGCTGCAACTAATAGTTGCAGATCTGTGACAAGTTCTTTCAACAAGAATTTATAGCAGTTTTCTAATCCAAGAACCCTTTATGACTCTATGCCACACATGGAACAGCTGCATCTTTTGTCTCCCAATAGGGAGAGGCATGCCACAAGAGACAACAGTTTCTTCTTCACTGAACAGCAGGTACATTTCTTACTGTAAGGACTTCTTTGGGCAGATTTCCAGGATATTTTTTGGATTATTCTCAACCCATCTTCAAGCAGATCACCTGGAACCCCACCACATTATGCCAAGTAGTTCTGTTGGATAGTAATGTTACCTGACATATCCAAATTGTGCGCAGGTGGCATCTCAAAGCTAAACTCAAACATAAGAAAACATGTTAGGCGATAGGTTGGACTCAATGATCTCGAAGGTCTTTTCCAGCCTAGTTAATTCTATTCTGTTCTGTATATTACTTGGCTTGCCCACAAAACCACAGACTTGAAAACAGAGAGCACTATACATGCAGGAACATAGACCTCACAGATTTCTGCACAATACAGATGCACATTCCAGAGAATAACACCACATTTCTATATTCTGCTTTACATTATTTATTTTAAAAAGGGAAAGATAAAGAACAAGTATATGTATACTTACAAACAAATTTATCTGTTTTAAACAAAAATCCATTAGCCAAAATGATACATGTACAACTGCCAGTTGGTGAAGAGTACTCCAAGGCTGGTGAGAGGCCTTGAGCACAAGCCCCATGAGGAGAGGCTGAGGGAGCTGGGATTGTTTAGCCTGGAAAAGAGGAAGCTCAAGGGTGACCTCATTGCTCTCTACAACTACCTGAAAGGTGGCTGTAGCCAGGAATGGGGTGATCTCTTCTCCCAAGCAACCAGCACCAGAACAAGAGGACACAGTCTCAAGCTGCACCAGGGGAAGTTTAGGCTCAAGATGAGGAGAAAGTTCTTCACCAAGAGAGTCATTAGTCATTGGAATGGGATACCCAGAGAGATGGTGGATTCACCGTCCCTGGAGGTGTTCAAGAGGGGATTGGACGTGGCACTTGGTGCCATGGTCTAGTCATGAGGTCTGTGGTGACAGGTTGGACTCGATGATCTTTGAGGTTTCTTCCAACCTTAGTGATACTGTGATACTGTGAAGTCACTTATATCCAGTCTATGCAGAAATCATGTCAGAAAACACTGTGAAATACATGAGAATATTATACCTTCACCAGGCCACTAAGAATTTTTTTTTAATCTTTATAGCACCTTCATCTAGACAAAAACAGAGAAAGCCAGCTTTCAATTCACTATAAGTATAGCTCCCTTGAACCTCATAAAATTAAACTGACTTATAACTGAGGAAATTCCACATCACACAGCAAACAAACTCCCAATTCTATCTTTATGCAGCCTCTAACATCCTGCCTAGTGATATGTGACACTAACATAGAACTAAATACTAGTGAAATATGGTAAAACTATTACTATTTCAGAACTCAGGCTAAGAAACAGTAAGCCTCCTAAGGAACACTTTATTTCTGTATATATTGAGATGCTCTTTCCTCAAGATGGAGACAAGTTGTTAATGAGTTTTCCTATGCATGCCTGATAGTCAGACTATATCTGGTGGAACAGAACAAACACATCTTTGATTCCATGCAACTCGGTCTACTTGTAAGCAGAGTATCAGGAAAAGAAATTAAGACACTTCGTAAGAAAAAGCACCTGTGCAACGTCCAGAATAAGCACCCCAAAAACTCAAAACAGGCTTTGACTCATAAAACAATCGGATTTCTAAACAATTGGGGGGTTAATTGGAGAAAACATTTCATTTCCAAAACAAAGAAGGAACTTGTGGTAGATGCCTAAGCAAGACCTCCACAGCTGAGCCAGAAAGAGCTTCATTATCTGCATTTTTCATCTTGTTAGACTAATACTTTATGTAATTAAAGTTCTGCACCTGCAACAATCTTACAATCACTGCTATGATTAGTCCAGCTGTATTTATATTTTGTATAAAGTTGATTTTACTTCTGATTTCTTCTTTACATTCCAGTCTTTACAGTAAATTTACATTGCAGATCATGATTTGGATTGGATTTGAGGCTTTCTGTTAAAATTGAACAACTAACAAATCATATTCAGAGAAAGTTAAATTAGGGAGAGAGACATGCTAAAAACTGGCACTGGAAATCTTCATCTTGCAAAGATGACTGAAGAAACAGCAAAACTATGAAGGAAGGTGTGGGGCAGGAGAAAGATGAAAGCACAGTCTGGGAAATCAAAGCCTTTGAAAACCTTTAAGATTTCCTTATATGAAACCAATAAAAGAAATTATAAAGTCTACAGCAAGAACAATTTCTGCGTATTTATTAAATGCCCAGAAGAAACAAATCCTTGATGGAACTCTCAGCCATTATACTAACACACAGGAACAATAATTTTCAATTAGATCTGCTTTTTTCTAAGGTATTCAGCTATTGCAAAGAAAAATATTTTTCTCCTGGCAACCACTTGCTATCTTCTCCAACACAGAAACCTCTCAATGGACAGGAATTCCCTATAGGTTCATTTGTGTCTCCTGATCCTCTCTCCTCATTCTCTCGACTAATTCTCCTTGATAAAAAGGGTGGGTCTTTGGCCTACCAACTGCACACTATTTTTGCACATTTGAACTGAAAATAGGTATGATTAAGTCCTTTGGTGGCTTATTCTTCGTCCTCATAAGTCAATAACATCAGCAGCAAGGGTATGAAGCAGGTTTTTGCCTTCAGCTCTATGCTTTGCTTAAATTAGTCATCCCTAATAATTTTTACAAACAAATTAACATTACAATCATTGTTAACTGGCTGGTATTGCACATGAAATAAGAGTAGATGCCAGGAACTGGAAGGGCTAATTGATCTCTTCAAATGCCCTTAAAAGTAAATACCAAGGCAAACATTTAAGAGAATGAAGATGAAAACAGAAGCTTTTTCAGTATCCGAGGTGCACTCAGCTCATTTTTCCACTTTATTTCTTGTTCCTCTCCTGCCTTCCCAACCCACCTCTTCTGTAATTTGTCACATAATTACTTGCTACAAATACAAATATTACAAATGAAAAAATAGCACAGTAATTAAATTCCAATACATCATATTTTTCCTTCTCCCCTGCTGAGAAGACAAACACACTTAATACCAATATAAGCTGATTTCAGACTAAGTAAATAGCAGCATAATACCCAACTCCTTATCCACCTAAAGCAGAATCTGCCATGACATGAAAGTGATAAGCCTGGGAATCAAATTCATCATGACACAACTTTAATTTAGTGTTGACTATAAAACACAATCAAAACTTTGGAAAGAATTCTATTTAGAAAAGACTGAGTGAGCTACCACCAAGCCCTAAAGAAGGAAAAGAAGGAAAAGACCTGTTCCAGCTATATTAACAATTCAAGTAACTGTTTTATCATCATCACCATCGTTGTCAGACATTCAAGACTGAAATTTTACCAGTTTGGAGAACTCACCTGTAGCATAAGAGTTTGTGCTAAGCATAGCAACTCTATATTTCATCTTCAGAGTTCACAGGTCTCCCTAGACAATCCAGAAGGTGATCCACAATTTGAACACTTCTCTGCTACAGATTTCCTGTGATGCCTCATCAAGAAATAGGTTACAGCACTTTGGCAATTTTCCTACATGTCTTTGAGGATCAGCAAAATCTTCATCTAACTACTTAAACGGCTCCAGCTCCCAGGCTTTATCTAGAGCCATTTACTTGTAAGAGTGTTGCTCCCAAATACAGCTGTGACAGGGCCATCTCTGTTGCAGACTCTGCTGCACTGGGCAGGACATCAACCGCTGCAAGTTCCTCTGCCAGTAAAGCCTTTCCACCTTCTCTCAGTCTCTTAATTTCTTAGGTCAATATAAAATGGAGAAAATAGTCTTTGCCATATAAAGTATGCCTTTACTCTAACAGAGCAATACAAGCAGCAAGAAAGAAAGAAGAAAACTATTTGCAAGTCAAGCCCAAATCACATTTCACTCAAATTCACTGACCTGTCACAGTCACTTTTCCACTAACCTTAATTGTAACCCCTAACCCTAACAATAACCCTCCACACTCAAAATAAGATTCCAAAACCTACCTAACAAGTAATTTTTTTTTTTTTTTAATTATCAGTAATTGAAAAATCTTTTTTTCTGGATGATGTGTTAAATGATTCTGGTGGTACTCCTTGGGAGATATTTCTAATAGTTAAATTGAAATAACTTACAGTTAACAAAAAAAAAAAGGCAATATTTAATTTGCTTTTGGCTTCCTAGTGTTTACATTCAGTTACTACAACTGGACAGGATACTTGAACAGTCAGAGAAGCCTACCTGATCTTCATCTCTCAGCTGCAACTTTTCCCCTTCCCCAAAAGAAGCTTATGCTTCTGCACTTCAATGGCATCTCATCTACCAAGTGCATATTTGCATATGCTGCACAAGCACACAGCACTGTGACACACAGTGGTCTTCTTGTGACCAGAACCTTAAGGTCAAATCTGGAAGCATGCAGACTGGATTTGTCCTACAAGACGCTTCTAGGTGTCCTTCCATTTCCCCCTGACAAGAGACAAGGAGTGGTTGCTGAAGCAGCCAACTCCAGCAGAAGGCTGCTCTGGCCTGACCCAGCAGACACTCCTGCTGAGGGAGCCAGCAAGACTGTGCTGAGGAGTTATTTTTACAGCAGAGCCTCAGGACAGTTGTATTGGCACAGCTAACAGTCAGCAAACTGCAGAATATGAATGAGGACAAGTGGTCTAGACAAGGCAACAATTTAGTCAGTCAGTGTTGTACCCAAGCTAAATTTCCTCAAACAGCACCCACAAGCTGCAATAATATTGTCAGCTGAAGGCTTGGGCTGAACTGAAAGGCACAGCCTTGTCGCCTCCCAGTCCTCAGCCAGTCTGTCTCCCCTGCCTCATGCCAGCCCTCATATCCATGAGGCCAATGAGTTTAAGCAGCCAAAATAAGGCATGCCAAAATACAGGGTAAAAAAAGGGGGGGGGGGGGGGGAGAAATCCATTTTCAAAGTCTCACTCTGTCCCACAAGCTCGTTTCAACACAACAGAAGGTTCACCCTAATTCTTTTGCAAATTGTTCAGACATTGAACTGACCTTCAACCATAGATCAAAACTTCTCCAGCTCATTTCCATATCTTTAATCCCCAATAACTGAGTCCATGTGAACATAAGGAAAAACTTTCACTGTGAGGATAACAGAACACTGGAGCAGGCTGCTCAGAGAGGCTGTGGATCTCCTCCTCTGGAGACGTTCAGGGCCTGTCTAGATGCATTCCTGTCTGTTCTGCTTTGGGCAGTGCTGCTTTGGCACAGATTTTGGACTCGATCTTTTGAGGTCTCTTCCAACCCCTAACATTCTGTGATTTTGTGTGTATAACCATTTCACCATCACAGACCCCATCAATATTTCATATCTTCCCATAATTCAGTTGTGACGCTCCTAACGAACAAACAAACCAACAAACCCACAGAAACCACAAAGAACTTATTTCTATTAGAAGCACTGTCTCACAGCATGACTTCCTCCTTGATGACTGTCTGCAAACTCCTGCCATTGTGGTAAAATGGAGGATTCTCAGTTTAGCCCAGTTCTGCCATGCCCCAGGTCTCCCTGCTACTCACCTGGAGCGAACCTGCAATTGATCTGACAACATGCACTGCCTCTCTGGGACACTGCCCAGCTATCAGCAGCAGGTGATATTGTTTGAGGTTTTTCTTGTCAGAATTATGTGAACACTTCATGATAAGCACATGCTTGATCACAGCTTAAAGAGGCTTACATATGTAAAATGTACATTGCTGTGGCTAACCTCAAACCAAAGAAAGTTGCCTAGAGTAAGGTGAACAAATTTAAACACTGGAAACTCTTATCTTCCCTTACAAATGTTAGTTACAGAAATTTAGGTCTACTGAAACAGACTATTATGTAACTCTCTTAATCCTGCAGTATCTTAAAATATCTCACTGTACCTTCACACCAAGTGCAGGCACACAGTGGGCATCAGAGGTTTTTCTTGTGAGAAAAATAAACAGCCAATGGAAAGATATTCGTTTATTATAAACTTAAAGAGTTTATAGTATCTCTTCCTTTGAACTAAGATGTTCTTTTTCTTTGCAGTGGATTTATCATGTTTGGATTTTCTTCTCAGGCAGAGGTTGGTCTCTTCTCCCACGCAACCAGCACCAGAATAAGAGGACACAGTCTCAGGCTGCACCAGGGGAGGTTTGGGCTGGAGGTTAGGAGGAAGTTCTACACAGAGAGAGTGATTGCCCATTGGAATGGGCTGCCTGGGGAGGTAGTGGAGTCGCCATCACTGGAGGTGTTCAGCAGGAGACTTGATAGGGTGCTTGGTTGCATAGTTTAGTTGATTAGGTGGTGTTGGATGATAGGTTGGACATGATGATCTTGAAGGTCTCTTCCAACCTGATTTATTCTATTCTATTCTAAATATAACTAACTAAAGAAGTCATGGCTTTCCAAAGAACTACATCCTATATGAGACACACATTTATCTACGAGTATTTCTAAAATTCAGGAAGAAAGATACAGTAATGTTTGCTTGGTCACCTATTTAATTAACAGAGGCTTTCCTGAAGCTTCAGAGGCTTGTAAATTTATTAAAAAGACAATTAGTGATCTTTATCAAGTGCAGTCACATGGGAAGGCTGTTCTTGATCAGTATCTTCTTTCAAAGCAAGTGAGATTCACTGAGCTTATGTGACTCTGCATCCCATCGTAGAAAACCTAGCTTCAATCCATAGAATCATTCAAGGTGGAAAAGACCCTTGAGATCATCAGGTCCAGCCATTAACCCTACCGAACCCAGGTCACCACTAAAACATATCATTAAGTGCCCGGTCTCGGGCTGTGCCGGGGGAAGTTTGGGCTGGAGGTGAAGAGAAAGTTCTTCACCGAGTCATTGGTCATTGGAGTGGGCTGCCCGGGGAGGTGGTGGAGTCACCATCCCTCAAGGTGTTCAAGACGAGATTGGACGTGGCACTTGGTGCCATGGTCTAGTCATGAGGTCTGTGGTGACAGGTTAGACTCAATGATCCCCAAGGTCTCTTCCAACCTTAGCGATACTGTGATACACATAAATGATCTTCAAACACATCTGGGGATGGTGACAGCCACCTCCCTGGGCATCCTGTTCCAATGTTTGACCACTCTTTCAGTGAAAATAATTTTTCCTCATGTCTAGCCTAAACTACCCTGGGTGCAGCTTGAGGCCATTCCTTCTTGTTCTATCACTAATTACTTGTGAGAAGAAATCAGCACCTATGTCTCCATATTGTCTTTTCAGGTAGTTGCAGAGGGCAATAAAGTCTCCCCTCAGCCTCATGGGCTAGAGCCCTGCCTCAGCCAGCACCTAGTAACGAGCTTTGAACTTGTCTGGAGCAAGGGAATCCAACTGCTTAATTAATTCACATTCTATATGCTGAAATGACTTCTAAAAGATTCTTTTTGGGTAGGTTTGTTTTCTGCACAGAATGACCAAACAAGGTTCCATTACCAGCTGTATAAAACAACACCGAGTACCATCCCAGTTCTGAGTTTTAGTCACCTGGTAACTTTCAAATTAACATTTGTAGAAAACAGCAGTTGGCATGTCAACAATGTACTTTTAGCAGTGTACACAGCAGTACTCTGCAACTGGCCAAATCAATCCTTAGCAGTAGGGCTGTTCCTTAATCTCTGTAAGTGGTTTGTGTAACAAATATCTTTGTCCATTAGTGGGCTTTTTTAAAAACAACCTCTCTATCACACTAATTAATCTTACACCTACTGCCAGGAATTCTGACTTTTGTTGAATTTCAAGTTTATAAGAAGTAGTTTACTGTTTACAAACTGAACAGCCATTGTATTTAATGAAGCCTCAAAACAAGGTTTTGTTGATCACGCTTGAGCCAAGGATTCAGGTAACATTCTAAATAATCACAACAGTGAACAGATGCATCTCCAAAATTCTTCACAGGATATAGCAAGGCTTCAATACTTCTTGCTTTTCAGTAAGAAAGATAAAGTAAATTTAAAAAAAAAACAAACACACACCACATTTAAAGACCTGTTAAACACATCACAAAGCTTCTCTCACAACAGACCAAGGCAGATGAGTAAGTCCTCCTAAATCATTCTATAGACACACCCTGTAATCTTCTGAACAGGCAATTCAGACCAAGGCCACGACCACAAGTTGTCAGATGACTTTTTTTTATGTGTTCACTTTCCAGTCAGTGTGATAATCTCATTTATTGTGAGTTAACAGCTTCATATTACTCTATATTTGCAATTAGCTATACAAGTTTCTGCTTCAGAGTAATGTATTGCACTGCAAATTCACACTGAACTTTGGTGCATGGAAGATTCATCGGATAACTGTGCCTCGATGACAGCTAAATAAGGAACCCGCCTTTAGCTTTAGCTCTTAGAACATATGTAAACCATCAGGCCAGAATATTACACTGTTGAATATAACCTCAGATATATTCCATGACATACAATGATAAAAACTTACCCTGTTTCTTGTTAGCTTGATGGCATCAGCCATTAATGCAATAAAACGCTGTAGATGTAAATCCGGAAGGTTTCAAGCTCTCTTTATTCCCTTGAAAATTATTAGTAAATCCAGTGCCAGCCAGCATATTTGCAAAGACTGTAACCACTTGGACTATAATTTTGCACAAAAAGACAGAAAAGTAATTTGAGAGACAAGACAAAGACTATTGGCTTTCATCCACCTGTCTTAGACTGAACACTCCTCAGAAAACCTTCACCACTCTGGACTACTTATATAATTTCAACTGTAACCACGACCATAATGTAAATCTTTTTGTGGGTTTTTTTTTTGTTTGTTTGGTTGGTTTTTGTTGTTGTTTTGTTGGTGGTGGTTTTTGTTTGTTTATAATTGGCTGAAAGGTGATTTGCTGTGATTTGAGTTTTCATAACATGCTGGCGCTCTTTACGAATCAACCATTGAAGTTTCTCATTCATTTTTCAGGAATGCTCTTACAACATACATAGTGGCAGTATCAAGAACAAGTTTCCAAGGTCTGTAGATTGTACCAGAATTTAGGATAAAGTAATGAATGACAGCACAAGCAGCTTTAAAAGAACTTCAATCATTTAAGCAATTGCACCAACAGATGGCAAAAGCTCTTCGGCATGCACAATTGCAAAATAATTTGCCTGGAAGCAAGCAAGTAAAGCCAAGGACAATTATTCAGCACAGTGATTAGAAAAAGGATTTCAAGGCTTAGTGTGGGAAAATAAATCATCAAAGCTACTGGTGCAAAGTAAACTAGTAAGACAAAAGTATTCATTAGTAGTATCAGATACCAGGAAGGTTATCCTACTAGTATGGCAAAACGTGAAGTTAATGTAACTGGAGTCATTCTTTCTTACTTCTTTCTTTCCTACAGAAACAGTCTCATTTACTCCCACACCAGCTCTCACCAACACATCACTTTTTTGTCAGCACAGAAATCATGAACACGCATTAAACCTTTTCTCTTTAGATCAGTTTGCAGCCATACAAACATCAGAGCTACTGCAAGACAGGTGCTGTTGGAGGGTCAAGAAGAAAGTCATCAGGCACAAGGAGAGGGTTAAGCATCACTCAGCATGATGTCATCTGCTGGTAGCTCACCCTTGTACATGGGATCATGGAACACAATCCACCCCAGGTGTCAGGAGTTTAAAGGCAGTTCACAAAAACATGATGCTTTCCAGCCCATATAAGTATAAATGACATAACCCAGCTGTGTCAGAAGGGAGTTTGAAAGAAGAAATCCACACTATTTTTCTGTCTGCTTAGTATAGATGTTAACAGGTAAACAAGAAATTTTGAAATATTTTCAATCTAATGTTTAATGCTGTATGCAACCATAACAAAACAGGCTGAAATTGAACGTGTCCAGAGAAGGGCAACGAGGATGGTGAGAGGCCTTGAGCACAAGCCCTATAAGGAAAGGCTGAGGGAGCTGGGATTGTTTAGCCTGGAGAAGAGGAGGCTCAGAGGTGACCTCATTGCTCTCTACAACTACCTGAAGGGAGGTTGTAGCCAGGAAGGGGTTGGTCTCTTCTCTCCAGCAACCAGCACCAGTAAAAGAGGACACAGTCTCAAGCTGCACCAGGGGAAGTTTAGGCTCGAGGTGAGGAGAAAGTTCTTCACGGAGAGAGTCATTTGCCATTGGAATGTGCTGCCCAGGGAGGTGGTGGAGTCCCCATCCCTTGAGGTGTTCAAGAGGGGACTGGACGTGGCACATGGTGCCATGGTCTACTCATGAGGTCTGTGGTGACAAGTTGGACTCTATGATCTTTGAGGTCTCTTCCAACCTTGGTGATACTGTGATATACTACCTGCCTGCATTCATTAATTAATTTCTCTTAAGGAGGATATTCATTTTATTTTGCATAAAAAGCTCCTAAGTTCCTGACCACTTAAAAGCACTTCCACTAGAAACAATAAATAATTTCATTTTGAACCCATTTACCCCCAACCCCCACCTGCATAGTGGGGTTTTTTGTGGTGTTTTTTTTCCAATGTGGATTTCATTTTCACAGCACTTCTTAATAGGGGACCTCTATCATGGGCAATAGTTCCCATCGTATACCTCACCACTTTCCTGTCCTTAATGTGTGTGACAGTTTAGGCTGTGCCTTTAAGCTCAAGCATGGCAAAGAGCTCGAGGTGAGGCAGGTGGACATCCTCTTGATTTCTGGAGTTCAGGTTACAGAGGTTCAGAGGCAAATTATACTCCAACAGAGAAAGAGAATCTAGCTGCCTATGAAGGAGTAAAAGCTGCTTCTGAAGCAATTGGAACTGAGTCACAACTTCTCTTAGCTCCTAGATTACCAGTTTTGAATTGGATGTTCAAAGGCAAAGGTTTTACACCACATCAATGTGATTTAAACCACAATACAAAATGAAGGTAGATACAGAGGCACAGCATCACCAAATGCTAATCTGAAACACTTCCCATCAACTAGTTAGCCTAAGAGGCACAGTAGCTTAGTTATACATCCAAGAAAAATACATCTGTCAGCCAGTGCTCATCTCTTGTGGCAAAGAAGAAAACCTCATGTATCAACTTGGTGTACCATGGCTGGCAAAGCCAAAGGAAAGGTTTTATGATAATATGTATTTCCACATGTATATGAAAATGTTTATCTTCTAATCTTAAAACTGGGTTCCAACAATCCAAGATGTTTCTCTGTTATTTTGGCATACAGAGAGGCTACCTGGCTTCAGTTATGTGTTACCTGTGTAGCAGTATGATAGACATCCTTAAACATCCTGAAAAATATCACCTGTGTCCTGATAACTAATTAAATAAAATTTAAAATTAAACACATTGCTGTGTTTCTAAGTCAGAGAATAACATAAATAGTTGATGGCAAATGGAGTCTTATAGACATATACTTTGTTACTACTGAAAAGCAGCAAGAGCAGCAAAGACAGGATCAGCACTCAGGGCAATAACAGGACCCTCACAGCTCAGTTGCACCATCAAAAAAGTTATAATACAAATTAGCTTTTTGGTGGATTCACTTCTTTGAAAGTAAAACCTCCCTCCTTTCTCTCTATGCCTTCAGGAAATAGTTCTTCTCACAGTATCTGGAATTTATGAAGGTCCTAAAGGCCCAAGGACAGAACTATATCAAGGCTGGGATTTCCAAACCCCCCTACTACATTTTTACAACCAAGAGAAGTTTATCATTTACCTTTGCAGCGTTAGGTCAAATACTGGGTATTCTTAAGTTTCTTTTACATCCAAAGAATACCTTTCAAAACTATCATAAGATCTTTCAATGTTACCCAAAATAAACAGCAGGGAGAAAAAAGTATATTCATAAAGTGGAGGGGATTCAGCACTCTGTGCTGTGACTTTCAATGTAATTTTCACCAGCTCTGCTGTGAAATTCAGTGATCAGCATAATGCTTTTATGCATTCCACCTCCAAGGTGCATGCATATGCTGCACACAATGCTAAAGCAGTTGGCTTAATAAGAAGCTTCTAGATTTTGATGATGCACTGAGGCCTTTTTCACTGTCTGGAAGTTATCAATCAATAATTAACAGCAAGAATTGATCTCGCTCTACAGCACATCTGAAGAAAGTTCCTGATAGGGTTCCCCTGCATTTTGTTACATAATACTGGTTCACTTTTGAAGTCTAAAACTTGAAAACTCCCCAAGATACTGAAACAATGGAATCTGAGGAGGCTTGTCTTTGGCTTTATATTTTACTTTTTAATCTTTCCATACATTTGGTTTCTATCATTTCCAACTTTTGCTTTAAATGTAGACTAGACTAGACCAGACCAAGTTGGAAGAGACCTTCTAGATCATCACATCCAACCCATAATCCAACACCACCTAATCAACTAAACCATGGCACTGAGCATCCCATCAAGTCTCCTCCTAAACGCCTCCAGGGATGGTGACTCCACCACCTCCCTGTGCAGCCCATTCCAATGGCCAATCACTCTCTCTATGAAGAATTTCTTCCTAACATCCAGTCTGGTGCAGCTTGAGACTGTGTCTCCTTGTTCTGGTGCTGGCTGCCTGGGAGAAGAGACCAACCCCTGCCTATCTACAACCTCACTTCAGGCAGTTGTAGAGAGCAATAAGGTCTGCTCTGAGCCTCCTCTTCTCCAGGCTAAGCAACCCCAGCTCCCTCAGCCTCTCCTCATAGGGGGAAAGGAGGAAACTGGGGAAACACAACTGCAGGGACTCACTCACACTCAGAAGGCCATGCAGACGGGAAAACTATCTTCATAACTTCATTTCCTCTAAGTTATGGTAAATTTTCCTGTACCACATGAGAGTTGGTACCCCCCTTGTAGGAAATGTTACAGGACAAAATGCCTGACCTTCATTTATAACACTCTGTCATGTTATTGTATTTACCACTTACAACTTACCTTAAAGAGAAATTAAAATCCAGATCTGGGCCAAATGCAGCAGAGTGCTGATATTCCTCAAGGATAATACTTCCTAAAACTGAGGACACTCTGGATGCCAACTGATTTTTGTGTTGTCAGCTCTTGTGACCTTGGGGGTCAATCAAGATGTTGACACCTGTCAAACCTAACTGACCTATTTGAATTTAAATTAAGAAGAGGATGTCTCAGAGGGGAAAGACATCAATAATCTATGTAGGCACAAAGCCTTCCTGGAATAAATGCAGTCAGAGAAGTGAACGCCAGAGAGGTTTGCTCCTCAGTGACTTCTATTTAAAATTAAAAACCTCTCTGTTAAATTTCCTAACACCAAAACAATTGTAGGCTCCTGCTTCTCACAGGCTGCTTTCCAAAGCAGAAACAGAGCTCTAGGAAAAGTTACTAATTCACATTCCTTTCTCCTTCCTGTTTGCTTCCCCTTTGTGAGAAATCTTCAACTCCTTTCAGCGATGCCACCACTGCTAGCTTCACTCTGATGCCAAAAGTGATCTGTGCACCTTTTCTCTGGCAGACCTGCTCACAGCCGAAGGTCAAGCCCAGACTTACAGCTCTGCAGCATAGATTTAGCATCACTTTTAATTCAGTTAGAGTGAATACTGAAAACACATTTAAAGAAAAGTATTATATGTATATAGAAACACATGGGACTAATTGAATTCCCTGTTACATTCACTGTATTAAGTTCTACATTTGTGAACTAACTTAGCTTCAACCATTTCAAAGCTGCCAAATTTTATGTTGAGTTAGCATTTCAGCTGGTATCTGGAATATATTTTTGCTATGAATAAATTTAGAACTTCTGAAGGAAAAGGCTGTGACATCTTCCTTCCTCCTCAAAATATAAACCTTCCCATTTTTAACAGGGGAGAAAAAAAAATCATCCTGATTCGAACAAAACTATTTGCATGCAGACTACCCTTCTTCCCTATGGACTCTCCTTGGCCTTAGATCTGCAACAGCCTTTGGAGAAGGAATTTAATTGGATGTTCTGCTGCCTTGTAGGCTTAGAATATGCCTGGCAAGACTATGCATAAAAGCTTCAGGGCTTTGTTTTAAAGAGATGAAATGGACTCATCTGTATCACATTGTACCTAGCTGTAAGAGCAAGTTTAAATAATACTTCACAAAACAGAACAACACAGAAGCTTAGTTAACTAACAATTACAACAGGCTCACTGGTATGTTTGCTGATAGGATTATTATAAGAGGTTAAATACAGTCAGAATTCAAAAATTAGCAGAGTACTTTCATATCACTATCTGTGTTCTTCCACTTAATCTGTCACACCACACAGAAAACACTGCTTTCAGGGGGGGGGGAAAAAAGGTCAGCAAAACGTTTAATAAGGAGAGTATATCAGAAAAAATTGAATTATTTGTTTTGTTTGTGACTTTTCAAGCATCACTTTTTCATTAACATAATTTGCTCCGAACTGAAACTAAGCAAATACCAACTGCTCCAAAATACTTTCAAACATTAAATGTCTGATTAAGTATTCCAGTGCTGGGGAACTGACAAAACCAAATGGGTCTATCTGGAGGATGGTTTACAGCAATAAAAGTGCTATTAAAAAAAAAAAAAAAAAATCAGGTTTGGGGACAAGTTGTTGGATGGACAAATAGTTTAACAAACTTGTTTAAAGAAATTATTATGTGTTTAACTTCTCAGGAATCCCATGCACTATGCTAGGGCCCAGTCCCCACAGTATTTGCTTTTATCATAGAATCAATAACATTGGAAGAGACCTCAAAGATCATCAAGTCCAACCTGTCACCACAGACCTCATGACTAGACCATGGCACCAAGTGCCACGTCCAATCCCCTCTTGAACACCTCCAGGGATGGTGACTCCACCACCTCCCTGAGCAGCCCATTCCAATGGCTAACAACTCCCTCTGAGAAGAACTTTCTCCTCACCTCGAGCCTAAAGTTCCCCTGGCGCAGCTTGAGACTGTGCCCTCTTGTTCTGGTGCTTGTTGCCTGGGAGAAGAGACCAACCCCCTCCTGGCTACAACCACCCTTCAGGTAGTTGCGGACAGCAACAAGGTCTCCCCTGAGCCTCCTATTCTCCAGGCTAAACAATCCCAGCTCCCTCAGCCTCTCCTCATAGGGCTTATGCTTATGTTTCAGTCTGACACATTCTGATGGTTTTGTGTTTTCTCACAGTTTTTCAGGCCATCACTATAACTGACATGAGAGTTAAGATTCTAAACAAAGTCACCAGAAACATAAAAAGAACTTTAGGAACTCCCTGTGTACAGTGCCTCTCATTGCAGCTTCCTTGTCTATGTCTCATTGCAGCTTCCTTGTCTGTGTTCTCAGGTAAAAGCTTTGTGCCTCTGCTCAATTTAACCAAATCTGAGACTACCAAAGAACTCAATTCAGCTCTTAGAATAGGACAGCCACTAACTATAGTATCACTATTAATTTAAACTAAGACCAGTAGAACATAGACCAGGATCAGACTACAAGAGAGAGCAATCTGTATTGTAACATAGCTGCTCTTGCTCACCAGCTAGCTACCATTCTGTCATTTCCTCCTGCTAGTAAGGAAGTAGGAGCTCCCTGGAAGGAAGCCCCACTGCACAGCATAGACAGGTATTTAGACTGCCTGGTCCCTTCATTCTAAGCAGAATGATTTTCTTCTACATATTTTTTTACTTGATAGCCAAAGCCATATCTAGATTCTTTAATATCCTTATGAGCCATTACTCACACACCTTCCTACAAGAAAAGATAACTGTCAGCACAAAAGCAAGCCACAAAGAACACCTTCTGCCACTTTTGAATCACCATATAGCTGTTGATGCTCAAACAAAGTTTAAGTTTTATTTATAAGATATGATTACACAAGTACCGTGGGTGTTATATGCTCTGGGCCTGAATCTGCTGAAGAATATTCCTTAGGCTTAAGTACATGCTTTAAATTATGAAGTCATAAAACCAAACAATATTTCAATATTTGTAGTAAGAGAGAAAACCTAATTTCTTGGCTGGGGAAGCGGGGGGGGGTGGGGAGGAACAAACAACAAACACCAAAACACAAACATGTCCTGGCCAAAACCCACTTTTAAATTCCCTTACAATTATTTGCTTTCCCCATCTGCCCTAAAGCACTATGTGAAGAGTTAAATAAATTCTTATCCCGGCTGTAGAAAGCCCACAGCTTTGGCCAAGTTTCATGGGAATTTGAATGTATATATGGAGAGAGAGAGAGCGCGCACACACAAGAGAGAAAGAGGTTAGATTATACAGAGAGGTATAGATGAGGTTCTACAAGCTTCCTTTATATTTCTGCCTGTTACCTCACCAGCCAAGACAAAAGGACTTCATGTCAGATCTACCAGCCAATTGCCTTAGAGCTAGGAAATAGTCCATGTCAATATCAGGCCTCCAAGGCCATCAGATATGATACAGTGTCCAGTAGTCTGCTCTGGAGAAAGAACTCTTTCAGCCAGGAGATATCCAGCTTTTGCACTTTCAGCAGTAAAGCTGAAATGTCATTGTATGCACAAGCTTGTCTCCTTCACTAACCAGTTTGAAACTTTAGTAAACACTCATCATTCAAAATTATTCTGCTTACAAAGCATGTTTGGGGCTTGAAGGGCTGGCAGGGCAGTAATTTCTACACTTGGTAGTCAAAAAGGGAGTTTTAAATAGTTGGGGTTTCTGTCCACACATGCACCCGCCACGTGTACATGTGCACTTGAGCATGCAGACACCGGTATAACACTGCTGATGAGATATTCTAGGTTTTTGACCAATTCTAGTTACTAATCAACACAATCAGGATTTGGCCTCATTAAGCTGCTACATTTCATCCCAGAGCTGTCTGCCGATTAATTGCATGTGTCAAACAAGGTGAGGTTTCTAAGGCAACATTGTAATTTCTATTAATTCAGTTGATGCAATTAAAAAATATGCATGCTTCTGGGAATATAAACCCATCAAATTCACGCATTCTTAAGTACAGATTGTAATGTTTTCACATCCTGTTCTAACAAGGAATCACCAAGGAAAAGAACGGAGTGTAGGAGCTGGCTCAATTTTGTTAACACATTGACACTTTCATCCAAATGTTCATTCAAAACCAGTTATATCCCTAGAGGGTATCCTTACTACCTCCAGGTATTCTAGGTATTTGAGATGGTATTACCTCTCTTGAACAAGGGTAGTGGCACCTGAGAGCCTAGATATGTAGTACAGCCTGCATCTAGGAAATAAAATCTGTAAGATTACACCAAACTATCACAGTATCACTAAGGTTGGAGGAGACCTCGAGAAGCATCGAGTCCAACCTGTCACCACAGACCTCATGCTAGACCATGGCACCATGTGCCATATCCAATCTCCTCTTGAACACCTCGAGAGATGGTGACTCCACCACCTCCCTGGGCAGCCCATTCCTATGACCAATGACTCTCTCTGGGAAGAACTTTCTCCTCACCTCCAGCCTAAGCTTCCCCTCGAGACTGTGTCCTCTTGTTCCAGTGCTGGTTGCCTGGGAGAAGACATCAACCCCTTCCTGGCTACAACCACCTTTCAGGTAGTTGTAGAGGGCAATGAGGTCACCCCTGAACCTCCTCTTCTCCAGGCTAAACAATCCCAGCTCCCTCAGCCTCTCCTCATAGGGCTTGTGCTCAAGGCCTCTCACCAGCCTTGTTGCCCTTCTCTGGACACATTCAAGTGTCTTGATGTCCTTCGCTGGAGAGGCCGTTATTAAATTTATAGAGATAACACAGACTATAGTTCAGATTTCCAGCCTGATGGTGAAGAGCTGATCAACATATTTTAGGTTCAAGGCCTGAAGATATTCTTGTGGCTGAAAACATTTGAGCTAGAAACATAAGTACTAAAAGATACTGCTCCTCCCCATCTAAAGTTTGTTATCTTTACAACTTTTTACCACAGTGTTTACAACTTGATAACTATCACACTGGCAAAATCTATGTCTGAAGTATTTCAGAGGGGGAAAAAATTAAATATATATACCCTGTCCATTCCTTTACTCAGTGTAAACCACATGTGCCTCATCTGGCAAACTCACCCCAATATTTAGTTGGTTCATCAACAACTACATTTCTTGCTTCACAGCTTAGTTCTTTACCAGCCACGCACAAAGGACCCTTTCAAAAGCATTTAGGAAATAAACCATTGCTGCATCTTGCTGTAGAAAGCTAGTAAATAAGGTACAGACACAAAATACGCCTAAGTACTGCTCACAACAGGTAAATCACTAGTAGAGCTGTGACAGACACAGGTTTATTTCCCCAGCACTGTTACAAGTTTCACAGACAATGCCAACACAACAGGAAGATGGTTTCACGACACTTTTGTAGGGAAAACCTTCTCTATGAGCTCTTTAGACCCAAAGAAATAAGCTGAACTGCCAGCTAAATCCTTTGAGCTGGTAAAACTGTTCCTGGCCATTTTATTTAGTAATAAAACTGTACATTTGGTAAGTCCTGGTAGATTCACAAAAGAATGTAACAGCAAGAAGAAATTTTATCTTAAAAAAGACAAGTAGCAAGGAACAGGCTGACCTAGAATTAAAAGATGAATTAGCTTCCAAAGCATTTCAGGACCCAAGTATAGCAAGAGTTTGGGTTTCTTCCCCTTCACCCTCAAGGCCTGTAATACTTCTTGATAAAGTAGTGTAGCCACGGAACAGATTCAGATCTGTTTCTTGACATGCCTTTTTTTTCCCCAGTTACTCCCAGACAGAGCTCCATGCAACATATAGAATCAATACATATACCAGAAACACTCTTTCTCCAAATTAGTCATGCCAGGGGGAAGGAAAAAAAAAATTGAACAAATGTACTGCAATTCATACATAAATCTTCTAAATGTAGAAGCTGTAGCTTCAACTCCCAATAAATCACTGCAGCATACTAAGTTTAGTGTAAATATCTGTGGAGCTTCACCCTCTTCCTCTTTTTTAAAGAAAAAGGCCTCCCTTAAAACCTCTAAGTTTTAACAACTCATTTTGACCAGGGCAGGAAGTAAAAGGGAATAGACAACTTGTCTGCAACATAAAATAGTGTCCCAGTGACCTATAAAAGCCAATTGTCTGAAACATGTCTCATAATATACTCAAGCTACTTTCCATCTTGAGGCCAGCAAACAGCTCTTCCTTGTTTTCACAGCATCCATACTGCAGGTGTTTAAGTAGATCCCCACCCTTTTTATTTTTTTTACCCTCCAATATAAAGCAGAAATTTTATTTCAGCTGTGTTTGCATCATTAGCTTGCTGGCAATCATATAAGCCTAAATTATCCAGGCAAGCAGTTTCATTTATTGAGACCTCTTGCCAGAAAAGAGCAGCAATCAAATCAGTCAGCCCAAATTATCCTTGACATTAACAAAGGGCTCTAGGATCGTTGTAAGGAATGACTTTCTCCCATTACAAAGCTCATTATGTTGGAGATGCCTCTGCAGCACCACAGCACAAAACCTAGTTTAAAATAAAAATGAACATAAAGGCATGCAATTTTCATTGCCACTGTTTGCTGTGTTCAGTGTTTTATTAAAGTATGCTAAATATACATTATAGGTGTATCTCCATGTGTGCACACGTGTATAGAAGCAGTAATAACTCGTGCTTGCTTCAGCTGTGCAGCCATGTGCAAAAGTAAAAGCAAACACTCATGCCCTAGTCTAGAGCCGAGATTGCTCTACAGGCTGCTGCCTCTGCGTCATCACTGCAGGATCAGGGTCTTATCCTCTCAGAGATCAGAAAGATGAATCAAATTGAGCTTTAGGCTGTTCTCAGACAGTAGTGGCTTCTCACTTATCTCAAATTCCCTGTGCTCAACTTCTCCAAGAGCTTATCTAAGCCAAATCTGACTCAAGACCTTATAGTTTAAAAGCATGTAGTGCTCACATGGCAATGGGAAGATATCAGGAGTTCTCCATTTATTGAGGATAAAAAGTAGTACATCTCCACACTCTCATAAAACCAGCAAAAGTAAAAGCAACAGAATAGTCTCTAGCCCTTCAATTCAACAATTATTTTATAATATAAGGCTAAATGGACACTGCCATTTCTTAAGTAGCTAGGCAACAGGTTCTGTATTCATAGCTCATCTAACAATGTTGATCTAGCATACAAAACCAAAATAATAAAACATTACCAGAAATTATTTCAGCTGTAGGAAAAAGATTCACAAAAAGCCAGAGCTCTCAGGTGGATAAGGGAAAAAATTAAAAGAGAAGAAAATATATCTGAGCTTCAAAAAGAATATTAACAACAACAAATTCCTACTGGGAGTAAAAACGTATTTAAAGCTAGAAAAATGGCTTCTGCTGAAAGCAACCTATAAAATAAAGGATGCAGGATTATTCCCCACCCCCCAGGTGAATATAATGAGCTAGGAGAACAGCAGCTTCATGAAAAAAAAGACATTTCTGGTTCAGGGCCCAGCTATGCCACAGGCACAAAATCTTGTCTAAAAATAGAGATTCATAGTACAAATTTTAGCCAGATACAGAAATCTGGAGTTATCCAGGGTATACACTGATCAACCCAAAATGTACCAAATCTGAGGGGAAATTCTTAATTATTTGTTTTCAAGCTTAAAATTCCTAAGTATTGGAGACTGCAGTATAGTTGGCAAAGTCAAAACACTGAAGGCTGACATTGATTTCAGATACTTGAACAGGAGCAGCCTAAGAAAAAGACAGCTAAAACCCAAAACAATGAGTCAAGTACTCTGAGTACACTAATGAATGTCCTTCCTGCCCTGCAACTTCTTGCTTCAAGCCTCTAACTTCTGAGAAAAAGAAAAACAAACACCATATTCCTCCTTTCCTTCAAGCTTTCAGGACTCCACATGCCACATCCTGATTCAGATTCTTAACAAATTTTACTTCAGAGGACCTAACAGGATAAGAGAATAATAACTGGCAATAATATTTTTTACTAACACAAAGGACCTTCCTGAACTGAGTATGTTATCCTTCCATGCCATGAACTCCCTAAAGTTACTATTCCCTATCAAGTGTTCTGAAAAAAAACAAGCTTCTCTTCCTGAAGTAGATGATGTTCAACATTCATTACTGGTCTGAAAGTAATGCCAGGGACACTTAATTCCACTGAGCTCTCAGGACAGGTGAAATCTATCCAGAGAGCACCACCAAGGACTCCACCAGCCCATTACCACTGAAAGCACATTTAGCTTGACAGTTCACAGGGCAAGGGGGGAGGACACAAAAATTGAAACAATCCGTTTTACTGATTAATTTTTATTTGCAGAAGAGAAACCTCAGCTCTTCCTCATTTCAAGCATGTTCATCTTCTCACTTTGTAGTGTTTAACTTGCATAATTAATCAGCTTCAGCTATAGGAAAGAACTACAAAAATACTTGAAAAAAAGGGATAACAAGAAAAAAAGCTGGATACACAGTTTTCAGACTTCAAAGCAATAATGTTTTCTTACAGATGCACAGCAGGGATTGCTTGAGGTAAGATATCTTGACTTGTGCAACAGAGACTTAGCCTAAGTATTAGTAAAAGGGCTGACTTGCAAAACTAAAGGAAAAAAAAGGATTTTATTTTAGTCTAAAAAGTAATTAGGGCCAATACGAACAATAAGAAAGCATTAAGACTAACATGTTGAGGTTTAATGTCCTTTAAGGTAAGACTGTTACCAAAAACAACAAAATCAGTGACCTGAAGAAAAGCATGAGAGAAGCTAGCTTTCTTTTCTGTGACCAGCAGTAAAGGTACAAGTTTTATGAATTATCTCCATCACTCTGTGTTTTATCTAGGACACACGCAACAGCACTAGAAGGTTTTAAATGCCTTTTCACTGAGTCCTCAAGAAATGCAGCTGATGGCAACACAGCTGATGGCACAGAACAGTCTACCATTATTTTACAGCATTTTAAAGCCAGTTAAAAGTGTATGTAAATGAGAAACTTGCAGTGTGCTGAAATTTTGCAGTGCCCTACAAATATTCTACATAAACAAAGCAGCAGAAGAAAAAAAAAGGGGGGGGGGGGGGGGGAGGGGAAAGAAAGACAGAAAAAACCTGACAACTTTCGAAGTTCCAGCTCAGTGTTTTCTGAAGAAACAGCAGCTTGTACATAACAATGATCAATTCCCTCAGCATTAATGAAATGTGATTTACTCACCTTTTTGTTACAGTGGTCAATAAAAGTGTCATTATTGCTATTGAAGGATCTTTTTAAAACATCATATCACACTACAGAGCTGTGAGCCATTTAGGGAGTATTTACCAGATGAATCATCTCAGCAGAGGCTAAAAAGACCCTGACTAAAGTCTGCACTATTACTAGTCATATCTTTGTCAAAAAATATCCAGTATCTCTCATGACTTGGTGTTATTGCACCCTGCAGAACTGATGAGAAATACAATTCACAGAATCGTAGAATCAATAAGGTTGGAAAAGACCTCAAAGATCATCAAGTCCAACCTGTCACCACAGACCTCATGACTACTAGACCATGGTACCAAGTGCCACGTCCAATCCCCTCTTGAACACCTCCAGGGACAGTGAATCCACCACCTCCCTTGGCAGCCCATTCCAATGGCTAACAACTCTCTGTGAAGAACTTTCTCGTCACCTTGAGCCTAAATTTGCCTGGTGCAGCTTGATACTGTGTCCTCTTGTTCTGGTGCTTGTTGCCTGGGACAAGAGACCAACCCCCTCCTGGCTGGAACCTCCCTTCCAGTTCCTCCTTCCAGCCCTTCTTGTGGATGGGCATATTGTTGGCCAGCTTCCAGTCACCTGGGACCTCTCCAGTGAGCCAGGACTGATGAAAAATGATGGAGAGCAGCTTGGCCAGCTCATCTGCCAGCTCTCTCTCAGCACCCTAGGATGGATCCCACCCGGTCCCATGGACTTGTGGGGATCCAAGCAGCTAAGGAGGTCTCTAACTACTTCCTTCTGGATCACAGGGAAACTATACTGCTCCCTGTCTCCATCTGCCAGCTCGGGAGGCCAGTTCTCCAGAAGACAACCTATCCTGTTATTAAATTTTGAGGCAAAGACGTGTTAAGTATCTCTGCCTTTTCCTCATCTTTTGTTACTATGTTCCCCTCCGTGTCCACCAAGGAGTGGAGGCTGTCCTTGCAATTCTTCATAGGAGAAAAGTATAACAATAAATAAACAGCAACAAGAACTATTTAAGACCATGTTAGCATACAAAACATGGCAAAATTGCCAAACTAACTTTCTCTGAACTAATTCAGTATGGAAGTTAAATCCAACCTACAAGCAGAATGAGGTTATGGAAATATCTGCCATCAGGAGTAGCGGCCAATGAAACCTAAAACAAATTGAACTGCTGTTCTGTAATTGTATTTCTTACAATATGAAACCAATTGGTCATTTCTGTTATGTGCACATTGGTTAACTGTATAGCACTTAGATGATCATATTATTATAGTCAAACTCAAACTCTTCAAAAATATTCCGATTTTTCTTCCCGTGATATAGGACAGAAGATTAAAGTAAACCCAATTAGAGTACCTTGAAGCAAGTGTGAATTTTTTACCAAGTTATTTAATAATTGATCTTAAATATCCCAGCAGGGGAAAAGCAATTCTCATTTCCTGACATTTTTTTCCACTTCTCTGAAACTTCAGCACCATGATTTTGTGTCAAACAATGAAGTTTTAAACCCTTAATGCAAGCCTGTAGGCAAATTCCTCCACCCAGCATACTATCAGTGCATTGCATATTAATAGCAGTAACTGCATTTCTGTGTATTTCTACAAAAACCCATCGAAGACAAGACTGCCTTTTCCATCTTGTTGCAAGATCGAGCCTGAGACAATGAAATGATATAATCCTGTGACATTCCCTCTCCCCTCTTTTTTCTACTCAACTTGTTGCCTTTGCTTTCTTTTAGTGATGTCTCAGAGAGACCAAACAGAAATTTTCCCTCCACATAAAGTACTTTCAATTTAAAGTAATACTGCAACATCAAAGCTGAGTTTAATCTATGCTCCAATGCAGGCAATACTGTATAATGTGCCAGCTTTTCTGTAACAATAATTGTTTCATTAAAATCTTGAACCATCTGCATAACCAATGAAAAGAGTGAACTTCAGAAAATGTGAACACTCAAAAGAGATACCTGAAACATGCTCAGGTTTTCAATATAAACATGCATTACTGATCTGAATCATATATATATAGAATGGAATAAACCAGGTTGGAAGAGACCTTCAAGATCATCGTGTCCAACCTATCATCCAACACCACCTAATCAACTAAACCATGCAACCAAGCACCCCATCAAGTCTCCTGCTGAACACCTCCAATGACGGTGACTCCACCACCTCCCCAGGCAGCCCATTCCAAAGGGCAATCACTCTCTGTTTAGAACTTCTTCCTAACATCCAGCCTAAAGCTCCCCTGGTGCAGCTTGAGACTGTGTCCTCTTGTTCTGGTGCTGGTTGCCTGGGAGAAGAGACTAACCTCCACCTGTCTACAACCTCCCTTCAGGTAATTGCAGACAGCAATAAGGTCACCCCTGAGTCTCCACAGCTGAACAAAGCTATTGACTCTGCTGTGACTTAAGCAGATCATTCCATCTTGATCATGCACCAATGAGAGCTACCTGAAGTCCATCCAGAAAGCGCAGCATATGCAGTGAGCCCAACTCAGAGCTGCATCATCTTTGTAAGATACGACAACTTACACATGTGCAATTCAACTTCATTGCAGACAAGAACCCAGCTATTTAACTCCTACCCACCTCTACATATATTAGTGTTCTTTTCCTAGAGAGACTTCTTCCAACACTGTCAAATTTGCTTCTTTGGCTCTGTATAACATCCCACTGACTTAAACCCTTTCACACATGTGCCTGATTAAAATTATCTATCTCAGTTAAAACCTTTTAACTTTAAACCCCCTACATTAATTAGTGTTGGGGGCATTGGATGTATCCATGACACAAATGTTTTCACAGATAGCTTCACAATATCAGCTGGAATGCTTGAATTTCATTAACTTGTCCAACAAAATGCAGGACAATTGCAAAAAGCCCTGAGAGTCACATTAGTTTCAGCAAATCTTCAGAAGATACCAATACAATAACTTGGGATGTCATCCCTTCAAAAAATACATAACCTCTTAGCAAAGAGAAATGAAATTGAAGAATAAATGTGATAACCTGTCGCTGTGTTTCACTTCTGTTTCCATTATCCATGAAATCAGAAGAAAATCTGCTGCTCATTACACTTATACCTTAGGTCAGTCACCACACTTTAAGAGCTGAAAACATTAACAGCAATATTTTGTGGCTGTAAATCAACCAATAAAATGCCCCCAAGCCTTAAGATAACAGCCTGTCATGGCCCATGTCTGTTACATTTTCAGTCCATCAACAAATTTGACCAAAAAAGTAATAGTTTGTTGAAGAGAAATTCTAAAATCCCACTCCCCCACATCTGATTTTGTATGTAGATGGAAAGGGGTTATTAATAACTCTAATTAAAACCAATCAGGTTTATCCTTGACTCCCTCAAGTTAACTCTGGCTAGTGGCCTTACAGAGACTGTGCAGCTTTGCAGAAATGATCAAAAGTGAAAATCCCATTAAAGCAGCAGTGAAGTACATTCTGAACTCAGAAACATAAAAGCCACTTAGAATTCACTTAAATCCTACCTCTAAGATCCGAGTTCTGCTCTGCCATATCCTCTGGCACTTCCATGTAGTACTTCAATACATGTGTCACTACCAACACTTCCAAGTCTGAAACAAGAGAAAGTATACCAAAAATACACTTTCTGAAACTATTCTATATGTGAAGAAACCTACACAATGGGGGTACTACTAAGAATATGGTACGTACATTACAGGCATTCAAGTCTTCCTTTAAGAACCTAACTCCTCTCTTAGAACTGGAAGAGAGAACACCTCAAAATTTACACAGATTAACATAGACTAGATACAATAAACAACACTGGATGAATACACACAATTTGTTCAAAGCTTGCTATGCCAGAAATCATTTTTAAGAATTAAAATGGAAATGAATCAGAACCAGGCTTAAAACTCCATGGGAGATGAAGGCAGGAGGCCTTTTTGTGCCCTGAGGCAGTCAGAAGTATTACTGACTAAAGGTTTTTTGGAAGCTATGCAATGAATTGTCTCATTGCAGAGCTCAGTTGAAGGGAAAAGAGCTAACAGGCCCAAGTAGGTAATTTTTCATTGACATGTTATTGATGCTTGACATTACTAATCTTGTTCTTCTTCCACAATAGAACTTGTACTTCTGGCATGTACTATGTTCTAGAGGAGGGCTCAACAGGCAAGTTCAAATAAACCTGCTAAAAAAAATTGCTTTTCTAGAAGACCATTGGTGGAAACACATCAGTTATGGGTCATCTTCCATTTACTGAACAGCTTTTACACTTGAAATCCAACAACTTGGCAGGTCAAGAGTGTTACCTTCTCTGTAACTATGCTTTGCCTTGCTGGAGAGATGCCTTGCTTTGCTTAGAGATGCTGTTTGGGAAGAAGAAAAAGTTCCCTAGATGCTTCCCATGTCCTCAAATATTAGACTCCTATTTCCCCAGCAACTTAAACTAATGTTTCACAGAATTTAAATAAATAAATCAGGAAACCTCAAATGCCGCCAGTAAGACAGATGCTGTAAGCAGAGAAGTACACTGCTAATCTGGTAATGCTAAGCCTCAGATGATAAAAATTACCAGTTTTGCCCAAAGTCGATGAAGTACTAGGGAAGCTTTTCGATTATGAGCTGATAAAGGAGAGAACAGACATCTCTGACTAGTGTAACATCAATTGTGCAGTAGTATCCAGAGGTCTGAGATGCTCAATATCAGATATATATATACAAGACAAAAAGATAACTATTAACATGGGGGGGGGGAGAACCAAAAACACAAACCCACAAAACAGCCAACAAACAAAACCAGCCTTAAGCTACTCTGAAGCATGTGAACATTTTCTGCTGAATTAAAGTGGGGTCTATATCTACACAGATGCAATAGCACATCCTCACACACTTTCAAGTGCTGGATTTTGTTATACAAGAGACCTCATGTGAAGAGAGTAACATGAGAATGTTCCCTCTAAGATTAACCATGGAGATGAAACACGTCTGAACTGACAGAGAAAAATAGGAACTTATGCCAAATACATTTGATCCATTTTTAGTTGTTGTAAAAGTCAGCTAGTAGAACACAGAAACTGAAGACACATCTTTCAAAGAAAGCTGTAATATAGTCAACTTTCTTTAAAAGCTCAAAATAGATGGGACACAGTAAAACCAAAAATAAGCCCATTAATCTCTGTGGGTATGTTCTTCTAAGAGTTAATACATACAAGCTTTTCTCACTATGTAAAATGTTGAGAAGACTGATCTGAAGACAATGTGAGGGGTTTAAATAGAAAAAAAAATAAACTGTTTCACTACTTTTTCATCTGTTGACTGAGTTGCAAAAAGCAGAAGCACTACATGAATGTTATGTGCACATACATCTGAAGCTATTTGATTTGAATACTGAAACTTCAGTGCCAAAAAAATCTGAAAGATTATGTTTAATGACTTCTTTGAAGCTCATAGTGGCTGCTTTTCATGAATTGCTAATTCCTTACATTATTCAGAATACTCTCTCCATATCTAAGAAAGCACCACTAGATGTGCAATAGTTGTTTATATTGATAATGACTTTTACATGACCATTTCTATAATTTATTTCATTGTATATGTATCCTAGCTATTTCTAATTACCATAGTGAATCTCTCTGCACTCTTTACACATACTTTCCTTCAAATGACCAAATCAGTACCCTGTTGTCATAGCAGCAAGTTGCTTTGTAAAGCCCAGACCAGCAAGGTGGCTGTTATTGGACTCCAGCTAGGTAAATTACCTCACCCACCCATCTGCTTCTGTAATAGGACAGAAGGAAAAGGCCTGCACAGTTTCTGTTCCACCCACATCTCCTGCATCTCAGCCTGATGCTTTGCATGTGTACAGACTACAGCTTCAAAAAAGAAACAGTGGTAAAGCATGATGTAAGATTTCTTCCTTCACTTACAGTTCTTAGTGCTCCAAATCAGTAGAGGAAACGTTGGGCTCCTCTTATTATTAAAAGCCACACTTTCCTGAACAAGAAGAATATTCAATTAACTTATTAAACAAAACCATACAGCAATAGCCAGTATCCTGCTATTGATGCTCCATCTCCAACCTCAGTCAACAAAGGGTAACAAAGCTGGTGAAGGGTCTTGAGAATAAGTCTTATGAGGAGTGGCTGAGGGAGCTGGGATTGTTTAGTCTGAAGAAGAGGAGGCCTTATCATTCTCTACAGCTACCTGAAAGGACATTGCACATATGTGGATGTTGGTCTCTTCTCAAGTCACAACTCTTAGGACAAGAGGAAATTGCTTCAATTTACTCCAGGGAAGGTTCAGGTTAGATACTAGGAAAAACTTCTATACTGAAATGGTTATCAAAAGACTGGAACAGGCTGCCCAGGGAAGTGATTGAATCACCATCCCTGGATGTATTTAAAGGCAGTCTGGATACGGTGCTCAAGGATGTGGTGTAGTACTGGCCCTGGTAGAGTTAGATAAGGGTTGGATGATCTCAAAGGTCTCTTCCAACCATAGTGATTCTGTGAATATGTCTTAAACATTCTGAAAGGTCAGAGGAACAATGAGGTTTTTCAATGTACCTTTTTCAATGTTACTGAAGTGTTATGAATATACTGGTGATTCTGTGATTTGTGTTAAAGGTAGAGAATTCAGAGTGCACTGGGACTGGGGGTCAGAAGCTTGCAGGAACCTGTTTCGAGGATAAAGGGGGAGCCGCATATTTTACAGACTTAAACAGAGACAGTGTGTTTGGCTAATTGGAGACCCCAAGGCTGAGGAGAAGAACTAGGAATTTGTTTTCTTTAGATAAGAAGCCTGGACAATTGAGCATGCGTGAAAGTGGATGCTTTGACCCTTACCACACCGAATGTAGGGAGAAGGGATTTGATCACCTATTCTGAAGACTCATTACCATATGCCTGCCTTCTATTTAGCATAAGCTTGTTTATGTAGATGATGTAACTATAGAAGATGAAGAAAGCTATTGTAAAGCTGCTGCGGGGTGAAGTTTTGTACCCTCGCATGCCCAGCTGGTTGCTTTGCTTGCTTTTATTGCCTTTTATTACCTTCTTAAGATCTTTTAGTGCCAATAAAACTGTTACCAAAAACTTTTACCAGGAGTCATCTATAACATTAAGTAACAGTAATAACAACCTTACATAATCTTTAATAATGTTTACAACATTCCTTAAATCAATTCATTTGACCAAAGCAGTAAAAACATAAAACTGTTCAATACTTGCATAAGACTGAACTATCAGGTCTGCATTCAGCACTGACCCTGTTTTGGCAGAAGGTCTGTTCCAGCAGAAAGGGACTGATTTTGTAATCACAGCTTTGCCATAACAAGCACACCTAGACACTGAAACAGATCACAGATGATGCTTCCTGTAAATAATTTCAGCAATAATTCTCCTGGAAAAGTTCTAACTCATGCTTTTGGCTTGAGAATCAGCAACATTTGTCACTAATGTCAGACAAAAGCAACATACAAGTTTCATCGTAATATTATAAGCCACATCAGCTATTCTTATCATTTTTATTCCTAGTCTCCAATGCTATCAAACCTGACAACTAAGTTTCACAGTCTAAGAAAATCTGATATCCCAGAAGACTGCAACAAGAATTTCTAAATAAGAGGGCCACCACAGTTCTCACAGCAGAAACAACAAAAGTAAGAGATGTGACACACTTGCACAAAGCCTCTCAGTGCCATACATCTTCTTTCTTTATGGTAACCTGAGTTGCAAATATCAAGTTTAAGCATCCAAAAATATGTATCTCCATTTTCAAAACCCTAATCATAATTTCTGGGGTGTTTGGGGTTTTTCCCTGATATGATACTATCTCTGACATAATTTTCTGATAATATGAAAGATAGTTGTGAATAGATCCAACTCAGCGTGATGTTACAATATAAGCCAGTATCTTCAGGAATTCCACATTTATTTTTTGCTCAGTTACAGCTGAGCAGGAAAATGTTCATAGATTCATTGAACGGTTTGGATTGGAAGGGACCCTAAAAGACCATCTAGTTCCAACCCCACTGGCATTGGCAAGGACACCTTCCACAAGACCACATTGCTCAAGACTTCATCTCACCTCCAGGGAAGGAGCATGCACAGCCTCCCCAGGCAACCTGTGTCTCACCACCTTCACTGTAAAGAATTTCTTCCTAATCTCCAGTCTAAATCTGCCCTATACCCCCCACCCCCAAACTTCAGTCCACTTCCTTTCATCCTATCATCACAAGCCCTTGTAAAAAGTCCCTTCACAGCTTTCCTGTAGCTCCCCTTTCAGGTACTCCATGACATTGGCTTGGGCCCACCTCTCAAGCCTGTCCAAGCCCCCTGGATGGCATCCCTTCCCTCCAGCATGCTGAAGGTACGCTCAATGCCACTGTCCGTATCACTGGTAAAGATGACAAACAGCACTGGTCACAGTAACAACCCTTGAGGGACACCACTTATCACTGCTGCTCCCCATTTGGACATTGAGCTATTGACCACAATTCTCTGAATGTTGCAATCCAGCCAATTCTTCATCCAGTCAGTGGCCCTCCCCTCAAGTCCATGCTTTTCTAATTTAGTGACTAGGACATGGGACGGTCTCTAACACTTCACACAACTCCAAATCGGTGACATCAGTTTCCTTCCCTGATTCACTGATGCTGTAATTCCATTATAGAAAGCCACCAAGTTCATCAGGCATGATTTGCCCTTGGTGAAGCCATGTTGGTGACCACCAATCATCTCTTCTTCATTTTCTGTAGCTTTTTTCAGACAGCTATTCTCTGCACACCTTTCTTCTCCAAACACATTAACTGTGAGTCACAAAGGTAAATGCAAGAGAAAGCAAAAAAAACAAGTGTGTGTTGAAACAGCCCACATGAATAATTCAGTCTCTGCTTTCACTCGTTCTGACTGCCCACATTAGTCATTGTTTCTCTCTTTGGATTATAAGCATTTATTCAATCCACCAGAAAGTTTTTCCTGAGTCTCTAGAACATTATCTTGCCACCTTTTTCTTTGGCAATTAGACAATGTTGCCACTAGTGAGACATTATTATTAAGTAACATTAAGTCAATAAAAATATTTTCTAAGAGGATGGAAGATCTAAACATTTATATAATTTCTTCCAGGTTCCTTAGTGATCTTCCTATAGTGTGGATTAAAAACAGAGCAAGTTTTTTAATCAGCTGGCATAGATAAGGCACCTAACACCTTTAAATAAGTATCAACATTTCCAAGTGACAGAATATAAAGATTGCTTGAATGTTTGATATTGCAGCAGCAGTCACGCGTAGTGAACGGGAAGTTATCCACGGGACAGCAATATTCCCTGGTGGCCAGGAGAGCCAATGTGTCCGGCAGGTCTAGGGATGTCCTTCCACTCTGCTTTGCCCTGGTGAGAACACACTTGGAATACTGTGTCCAGTTTTGGGCTCCCCAGTTCAAGAGAGTCTGGGATCTAGTGGAGAGAGTCCAATGGAGAGCTATGAGGATGAAGAGACTTGAACATCTCTCCTGTGAAGAAACACTGAGAGTGCTGGGGCTGTTTAGTCTGTAGAAGAGAAGGCTGAGAGGGGACCTTATCGATGTCAATATCCGAGGGTGGCTGTCAAGAGGAAGGTGCCAGTCTCTTTTCTAAGGTGCCTAGTGATAGGACAAGGAAAAACAGGTACAAGCTGGAACACAGGAGGTTCCACCTCAACAAGAGGAGGCAGTTCTTTACTGTGAGCATGACAGAGCACTGGAACAGGCTGCCCAGAGAGATTGTGGAGTCTCCTTCTCTGGAGACTTTCAAAACCCACCTGGATGTACTCATGTGTGGCTTACACTAGGTGATCCTGTTTGGCAGGGGGCTTGGACTAGATGATCTCTAGAGGTCCTTTCCAACCCCTAACATTCTATGAGTCTAAATAGTCTTCATTCAAAGCACATCATGAAATAATTGACACCAAGCAAACAAGGCAAAAAAATACACAAAAGCACCTTCCCATCCTAGTAAACACAAGAGCCAGCTTGAACAAATGGATAATGGCAGCACAATGCTGACAATGAAATTTCATTCCTTTGATAAAATTTACACAAATATAGAAGGAATGCATGTGTCAGGTCTCATTCACGCTCAGTAAAACAGCCACAAGACCAAATCAGCCTACCTTCTAGCCCTACAGGATTACTCCATTGCCAGAAAAAGGTTAGGCTGGCAAAGGAGGAAACTGAAAAACTTACTGAGAATTTGCAAGTAAATCAACTAGCAGTGCCAGAGGTTCAGCACCTCCAGCTACTTCAAACAAATTCATCCTGATGGAATAATCACATGGATGAACAAGAAGCAGAACAATAGTCAGAAACCAGCTTCATTTTTCTTTACAGAGGAAAGAAAAAAGGAGCAGACCTTTGCCTCCCTATTGTTTTCAGCTTTTTTTTCCTGCAGAATCAACTCATCTGCTTCCTAACTGCATAACAAACTTTGACAAAAGACATTTGTAGTAAGAAGTAATGTCTATAGTCATCCTATATAAGGGTTCACAAACTCCAATAGACCTGCTATATGCTCTTCATTGAGTTAATCAATCCCAAAAGGACTCCTAATGCACACATTTCCAACATTGTTTTGGGTTAAATAACAGTTGCTCAAGTCCTCTATTTCATAAGGTCATATACAGCCATCAAATTTTTCCTTCACTTGCACACCTTATTAGCTAAAGCTCTGCTATTATACTCAGATCCCATTTGTGAAGAAAGTCTAGTTCATGGGAACCTGCAATATGTGCATGGATGTATTAGTGAAAACAAGATAAAGTGCTCCTTATGTAGAACCCTTTCTGCCTTCAGCACTTTTCCAGCCCCTTAGCTGACCTTTCAGTGGTTTGTTTTGGCTTTTTTTCTCCCTGGTGTCCATACACACAGAAAAGTATAACCCAAGCAAACTGCAGCTTCAATTTCAGAAAGAGAGGTGTTGGAGAGTGATTTAATTACTGTGATGATGTTTGGTCCCATTAGGGTGACCTGAAGTACACAAGGAATTTGCACTGTCAGCACAGATAAGGAATTTCATCAACTCTCATCAGTTAAGACTTCACCTTCGACATAAATTTCTTTCTACCCTGTTATCACTATCAAACATTTTGTTCTACAGGGGGGCTAAACCATTCATGTAGATTTAATTTATGGCAATTTAAACCATGTCAGAAAGTTAATAACTTCAGAATAATGCATGTGTCTCTTACTGAGTTTAATCAGTGCCCAATGTCTGTTATTTTTGTCTCTGTTATTCATGCATTCTAATCCAAAAGCACATTTACATGGAGTGGAAACAAACTTGCCCAACTCATTAGACCCCAAAATAGATACCTAGCCAGCCTCCCTTTTAGAAGCAAGGAAATGCCACTATTCCTTTTTGGAAGTACAAATCAATACTTCCACCAAAATTAAGACAATAGGACAAAGAGGTCTAAACCATTTCATGTCCATCAATAGTATTGAAGAATCTCATTGTCCTCACCTACCATTACAAATCATGACAAAATGCAATGGAGGAGTTATACCTCAGAATAAGAGCTACCCTTCCATGGCATGGAACACATACAAGTGAAAAAAGGTTCAGCCTGTAAGTTACACATACTTACCAATATTTGAACAACTTAAAAAAACAAGTTTTGACTACTTAGCAGTAGGATGAAGTCATGTGAGTGCATTTAAAACTGCAACCTGCAATACTAGCAGATGAAAGAGCGCACAGACAGGCAGGAGGGCAAGTCTACCATTCAGAAAACACAAGGTGTTAGCAAAACACTTTTCAAGCAAGAGAGGCATTGAGTTGAAGCCTTGTATAACAATGGCAGTGTTCTAGTGTATTTTAACAATTCAAGCTCCATGGAATGGAACAACCTTCTGGTTTCAAGGCTGCTGCCTTCTCTAATGTTTCCAGGCTGTAACTTTGACCGTTTTGCATCATAAATGTTCAACTTACTGTCAGGGTCTTTGTCCACTTTCAATTGATAAATCCCTAGTAATATATCATAGAGTCATAGAATATCACAGAATCAATAAGGTTAGAAGAGACCTCAAAGATTATCAATTCCAACCTGTCACCCAACACCTCATGACTACTAAACCATGGCACCAAGTGCCATGTCCAATCCCCTCTTGAACACCTCCAGAGACAGTGACTCCACCACCTCCCTGGGCAGCACATTCCAACAGCTAACAACTCTCTCTCTGGGAAGAACTTTCTCCTCACCTCGAGCCTAAACTTCCCCTGGTGAAGCTTGAGACTGTCTCCTAAACACATCTTGTCTGCAATCACAGCCTCCTCTCACACAAGCCAGGCAACACACAAGTCCAGCTATTACGCAAGGGGCTTATAGTCCATGATACACATTGCAAATGTTTTTGCATTCAACAGGGACACACTGAACATGTCATGGAAAGTTAATGGCAAAAAATGATCAGAAGATACTTCCATTTCAATTCACAGAATCACCAAGGTTGAAAGAGACCTCAAAGATCATCAAGTCCAACCTGTCACCCAAGACCTCATGACTAGACCATGGCACCAAGCACCACGTCCAATCCCCTCTTGAACACCTCCAGGGATGGTGACTCCATCACCTCCCTGTGCAGCACATTCCAATGGCTAACAACTCTCTCAGTGAAGAACTTTCTCCTCACCTCAAGCCTAAACTTCCCCTGGCACAGCTTGAGACTGTGTCCTCTTCTTCTGGTGCTGGTTGCCTGGGAGAAGAGACCAACCCCCTCCTGGCTACAACCTCCCTTCAGGTAGTTGTAGAGAGCAATGAAGTCTCCCCTGAGCCTCCTCTTCTCCAGGCTAAACAACCCCAGCTCCCTCAGCCTCTCCTTTGGGGCTTGTGCTCAAGGCCTCTCACCATCCTCGTTGCCCTTCTCTGGATATATTCAAGTGTCTCAATGTCCTTCTTAAACTGAGGGGCCCAGAACTGGACACAGTACTCAAGGTCCAGCTCCACTTTTGTTTGTAGTTTACATTCACAAATACCTAGAAGTTTAGGTTGCCCAGTAGTTGTGCTAGCCATTTACAAATGTTAATAAAGGAATCAAAGCAATCTAAAATTAATAACTAAAAAAAAGATGATTTTATTGAGGTGATTGTATTTTTCTTGATAGAAATACACGTTCCCACATAGATCTAATGACTACAGATATCTGCAAGTGTACTTTGATTCCATTTGCCAAAACTTCGTGAAACAAATATTTCAGCAAACTCAGGTTTCAAAGAGTGCTGCAAAAATAAAGGTCATTATTAGCATTAATAATCATTAAGAAAGGAGAACAAAATCTCACATAATGTATTTTAACAGTGGGAAGTGAGATAGAGCATTTCAGTGCACAGTTGTATTTTCATAGAGTTCCTTGCAACCCACAATGCCAGAAGCAGTGGATTAACCCAGTTTCTGTGGGCACAAGACTAGAATCTATTGCTGAGTGCAGCTGTCAGAGCCACCTGCGTATCTTTGGCTCCCATCAAGTTTGAGAAGTAAGCCAAAGGGTGATTTCAGGATGCTGCAGTGTCCACTTTAATTCATGTTTGTAAAGAAACAAAACAAAAATGACCAATATAAACTAGAAAGGTTCAAAGCTGCTGTGTCCACCTGGAAGTTTTGCATATGCAAAGCTGCTATAGTTTGTGCTTGTTGTATTTTCCTAGCATATATAATACTGTTAGTTTGACTTTTGTTTTCACTTGTATGCTTAAAATGACCTTCCTCACCTTATTTCAAGCATGTTTGGATTAACCAGTGAGCAAGCTACTACTGCCAAGATGAAATGGCAAGCAAAGCCAATTGCATGGAAAAAAAAAATTTGCATCTCATAGATAAAAGGAGAAAATGAGATGAGGACTTCCAGCTACCTTCAAGCTAGCTTCAAACAATTAAAATAGGCACAGTAAAGATCAGATGCTTATCTGGACTCTTTCAGATATCTCCACATTTAAATCTGAAACACTAATGAAGCTGACTTTTTTTGAAGTTTATCTATTCCAAATCACCCTTCTCTACCTCCTGCTCACTGAATCAGAAAACCCTCTGCATTTAGGCTGTGGACTCTACAGACACTATCCACACAATGCAAGAAACAGAAGCTGCTGTTAAATGTTGCCTTTACAGCATGTAAAGCTTGGTTAAATTCAAAATACCCTAAAGCCTGCTCTCTTTTAACTTGCTTGCCCACTGACAAAGCAATATGGCATGCATCAGGCTGATTGCACATGTTCCACATAACCTTCCTCAGAAGGTATGGTGTTTCTGGGTGCATACCTGTGGGTGTAAGAGACACATACAGAAAATGTCCTTTTCCATTTTCTAAATCAAGAGTGAAACCTGAGCAAAGCAAAGTTTTGCAGATTCACAAACATGACGGATAACACCACAACATTCTGACAATAACAACTCAAATATTCAAAGCTGGTGAAGCAAACAAATAAGCTATTTACTAATATGCTTAAAGTTTCCCAGATACAGTAAAAATGCTGGGGGGAAATCCAAAAAACCACCACCAAACCCAACAGGCTTACAATTACATGCAAGTATTAGAACAGCTCAGGACATAACTTCCATTAGTGCTTCTTAAAAAATCTACATTGCTGAAGAAATTAAAACTGTTTTAATGGACACTTCTGGCCTGTTTCAAAATCATGCTAAGCCCTCTGCCTGTTTCTTGCACTGAGCTGTACATACAAAAGGACTCAAGATATTTAAACTAAAGGGTTTTGCATCAATAATATATTTGGTGTGATAAACTGCTAAAAAGTTGTCTCTGTGCAGCAGTGCACTGCATGATATGTCCTTTAAACAGATTTATGATCAAGCTTGTATTGCCAGACACTGTGCTGGTTTTAGGCAACAGCTAGAAGAGAACAGTAATGCCCATCAGGCCTCTGAAATCACTGAAGACAAAAGAGCAGAACAGATCATGGAGATGCTCCTCAGTACCTATCAAAGTGAGTCATCTTTTTCAAAGTGATGTAATTACTTCCCACTAAGGAAATGAAGACTTCTTGCTCAGGTAAGATGTAGAGCATTCACACAACCCTTTCTGCCTGCTCTACTTTGTGAGCAAGCCTTGAACAACGGCATCTGAAACTCACACATCTATTTCTGTAAGGACAATCTGATTTTAATACTACACATCCTTACAGCTCAGCAACCAGAGATGATCTTAGTATCCTCAGAATCGAAAGGGGAAAAGTGAAAGGGAACACACAGATGGCTAGTCCCATCTCTGGGTGAACACGCAGGATGTGTAGCAATGCTGTCCCTCAGAACTTGCAGGGCCAGGCATTCAGGGCAGAGGCAAGCACACTGCACTCAGCCAGCATCACAGCAGCATGGCTCTGTAGCGCACACCTCTTGTGTGTATGCGCACTGCGGTAGGCATTCTCCTCATACTTTGAGGCTTCACAGTTTCAAATTATAAATATTGCTTGTGTTTGCCTTATGTCTGGAGAAGAACACAACAGGAATGCAGAATTAGGACAAGGGGTAATGCATATCTACTACAGCACAGGAGGCTCCACCTCAAAATGAAGAGCTTCACTGTGAGTGTTTCAGAGCACTGGAACAGGCTGTTCAGAGAGGTTGTGGAGTCTCCTTCTTCGGAGACTTTCAAGACCCATCTGGATGTATTCCTGTGCAACCTGCAATGGATGCTATGGTCCTGCTCTGGCGGGGGGGTTGGACTTGATCTCCAGAGGTCCCTTCTAACCCCTAACATCCTGTGATTCGGGGCGGGGGGGGGAAGGGTATTCTGGACCAAAGCCCAGAACAAATAACTTGGCTATGCTTTTACTCAGCTCCAGAAAGGTACCATGTTGCAGCCTCCTGCCTGTTGCCATGAATAAAATTCAACATTAAAGCCTTTGAAGTTAGACCAGAAATAAGCTTCTCAGCTTTTGCTTACTTCTATTAATCATCTGTAACTTTTTAAAACAAGAGGTTTATGGCCAGGGGAAGTTTAGGCTCGAGGTGAGGAGAAAGTTCTTCACTGAGAGAGTTGTTGGCCATTGGGATGGGCTGCCCAGGAAGGTGGTGGAGTCACCATCCCTAGAGGTGTTCAAGAGGGGACTGGACGTGGTACTTGGTGCCATGGTTTAGTAGTCATGAGGTCTTGGGTGACAGGTTGGACTTGATGATCTTTGAGGTCTGTTTCCAACCTTGTTGATTCTATGGTAATAAAGCTTAAGATACAGCTTCTACATTTCGCCCAACATGGCAATACCTTAATATTTTTAAAGCTGATTCAACCTGCTTCTGTGGCATTTTTCACTTACTCTAACTGGATGTCGAAGCTGCTACATCTTGTTTTTTACAGATAAATTTGTAGTGTAAATATCATTTATAATCTGAACCAAGTGAGGAGTTTTTGTATTTGTAACATGTATGCAAAAATGCTACTCAAGATTTATGTGCTTTTCTTACAAACACCAATAAAATCTGCTGTGGCTTCTTTTAATTTATGTGGGTTTTTAAAAAAAGAAAAACCCTGCAACATTCACTTAGCATTTTGCTTACTTGTAAAATGATTGCCAATTTAGGCACTGAAAAATATGATGTTTTAATAACACAGTGAGTGCTGTCTTGGGTGAATAACTCATCTATTAGACTGGGATCAATGCAAATTAATCCACTCAGCACCATGAAAAGGCTGCTTCTGCTCCTTGTGTTGCATCAGAGTAGGAAAAGGTCTGATAAAGAATGGATGAATAGGCAGAACAAATAATTTGTCATACAACTTCCTTTTAGCTGCAGAGAGTAATTAATTTAGATAAATTATATCAAGTGTCCTGCATTTTATATGAGAATTTCATTAAAGTAATGACGCTTTGATTAAGTTCCCCTCTAACATGCATTATCTGCAGGAGGAAATTAGCACTTCCATTCCCCTTTTCTCTTCAACATCCTCTAACAATTCCTGGCTATCATCACTTCATAGTCATCAGCCAAAAAAAAAAACCTCTGCTCTAACTCCAAGTCTGTGTAGTTTCACTAATATTCCTATTCACATAGTATCACACAGCAGGGTACTCCACTGACAACTTTGTAAGACTCCTGCCTAAATAACTTAGAAATTGAAACTCTTATTAATGCCCACAGACACACAAACATTCTGTTCACAAAGGTCAGCATGGTTATCAGTTTTCCTACTTGGAATTCCTATATGAAATTAAGCTATTGCTGAAGCAACAAGTCCTGCTTCTGAAATGGATCTATAACTGCAACAGCACATTTATTTTCTGATTATTTCTCCATTTACTTGCTGTGGTCAGTGATAGGTTCTCTTAGCATGCAAATGGAAACCCTGAGGTCAGTCAAATCTCAAATATCACTGCTTGTTATGAGGGTATTTTCACAGCCAGGTTACAAATCCAAATGTAGCCAGAAGAAAGGCATTCAGTATATGCCACCTAAAATCAAGAAATCATGACATCAGACAACTATATCAAATCCCAAAAAATATATGGATGAAACAATATCTACTTTATAGATACAAATCTAGACAACCAACTGCAGCAAAAAGCTTGCCTGAGAGGTGTGACACCTAACTAGGAGAGCTATTAGAGTCCCAAAGAAAGTGTACTGTTAGCAGAATGAGGGGAAACAAATAGATAAATACTCTTCTGAAGTGTGATGCTTTGTAAATAGCTCAAGCTAGCCTACCAGAGGTCTGCCTTACATGGGGAAGTTGTGGATACCTCCTCATTAGAAATGTTCAAAGCCAGGCTGGATGGAGCTTTAAGCAACTTAGTCTAGTGGAATAGAATAGAATAAACCAGATTGGAAGAGACCTTCAAGATCATCGCGTCCAACCTATCATCCAACACCACCTAATCAACTAACCCATGTAACCAAGCACCCTGTCAAGTCTCCTCCTGAACACCTCCAGTGACGGTGACTCCACCACCTCCCCGGGCAGTCCATTCCAATGGGCAATCACTCTCTCTGTGTAAAACTGTGTAAAAAGGTGTCCCTGCTCATGGGACAGGGCAACCTCCCGTGGCAGGGAGGTTGGAATTAGGCAATCTTTAAACCAAATCATTCTATGATTCAATACCTAGGGAGGTTTTTTTTTTTCCTGGAGTACCACAGTATGAAAACTTTGAAAATTTACAGTGGCATTTTCTATCACAGTTCATCACCACAAGGCAAGCTGTATCATTTATATTTATTTTCCTTTCTTCCTGAAAACAAAATTTACCTCTAGTCAGTGCTGTCTGAAAACTGTTTTCTTCATGACTCATTTTATCTTTCTATCTTTTTACTAGACCCTCTCGTGACAAGAAAAAGAAAGGATACCTCAACAACAGTCAGTCAGTGAGCAGTTAAATTGCCAATGTCATTTCCACATTGTGGAAATTAACATCTTTTCCAGTTGGCAGGTAAAGCACCAGATAATACAAAATAATTCAATATAGGAGTAGAAAGCAATATTTTCAAATGGATTAGATCTTCAGTTCTGGGTTTCTTTTCCCCAGAAAAAAATCAGAAAAGCCACATTAAAAATAAAATTAAATTTAAAAAATAAACAAATAAATAAAGCTATATCCTTATTAAAGAAGCTTTTAATCTCTCATAATGATAAAACATTAGTCTTGCTCCCCACATTTTAAAGCAAAAATGCATCTGAGTTTGCTACAAACTTGGTCTATCAATCTCAATCATTTCAATTTCTTGTAGCTCCCGTTAGAGGAAAATGCACAGCATCCAAATTTAGCTGTTCCACCTATTTCTACTTAGCTCTACAAGATAATTTAATCTGCAAACTCAAGACATCCATCAGCTGAAAGAAAGACCAAAAGGATACTTGGCCTTGCAGAAAATCTTGCCTTCACAAAAACGGGGGGGGGGGGGGGGGGGGGAGCAAACAGAATAATGTCTGACAATCAGAGGAGTTAAGAAACAAGAAGAAACTACCTTTAAGACCAGGCTGGATGAGGCTCTGGCCAGCCTGATCTAGTGTGGGGTGTCCCTGCCCATGGCAGGGGGGTTGGAACTAGATGATCCTTGTGGTCCCTTCCAACCCTGACTGATACTATGATACTAACCTATTCCAGTAGGAATAAAAAAAATAAAGATTTTCAAAATTGGTCCAAATTGGTTAAAAAAAAGAGAGAGAGAGAGAGAGAGAGAGAGAGACTATTGCTATGAACATATCTAAGTCACATTCTTGACAGCATCTCTAAGCAAAGCAAGGCATCTCTCCAGCAAGACAAAGCATAGTTACAAAGCTAATACCACCCTTGATCTGCCAAGTTGTTGGATTTCAGGTGTGAAAGCTGTTCAGTAAATGGAAGATGACCCATAACTGATGTGTTTCCACCAATGGTCTTCTAGAAAAGCAAGTTTCTTAGCAGGTTTATTAGAACTTGCCTGTTGAGCCCTCCCCTAGAACATAGTTTATGCCAGAAGTACAAGTTCTGTTGTGGAAGAAGAACGAGATTAATAATGTCAAGCTTCAATAACACTTTAATGAAAGATTACCTACTTGGGCCTGTTAGATCTTTTTCCCTTCAATTGAGCTGTGCAATGGGATAATTCATTGCATAGCTTCCAAAAAGTCTTTTAGTCAGCAGCACTTCTGACTGCCTCAGGGCAAGAAAAGCCTCCTGCCTTCATCTCCCATGGAGCTTTAAAATTGGGTCTGATTTCTCTTCATGTGGAAAGCTGCCATCTAATTCTCACTGAAGGCTAGATCAGGGTTAGATGTGAATCTGTGGGTCATCAAGGAGGGGGTGCAGAACAAAACTCATCACCAGTAACAAACAAAACAAAAGAATTAATGATGTCAGCCTGAGGGAAAGTCTAAACAATAATAGCATGGCATCATGCAGCTTTTCTTCCTATTTTCTAGAGAGCCAGCCACTGACTCAGAGTTCAGGGCATTGCAGATCTTTGTTATTGCATCAGTTCTTTCCATGCTCTCATTCAAGAGGTTATCTGTAAGTTTAGAACAGCAAGCACAGGTTATCACTGGTATTACTGCAATGCACAAGAGGAAGGAGTAGGGTGCATTTCTGTAATAGTCCATTTAACAAAACTGCTCTCCTCTTCCTCTCTCAGTGTAAGTGACACTTGTGACTGGGCAAGAAGGAGCTCAGGGAGCTAATCGGCTGAAAACTAATTGCTAGAGAGAAAAATTGAACGTCTTGGTCTGGATCAGTTAAACCAGCTCACCCTAATGTCATGTATGCACCAAAGGCAAAAAGAACATTTGGCAGAGAAAGTGGACCTATAACCATACACAATTAAGACTGGCTTCAACCACTGCAGGTCCTACTGTCAAATTCCCTTTGCTTTGCCTAGCTCCACTAGAGATTGATGGGTCAAGTGATCACACTATTAGATGCTGATTTCATTCCAGAATAACATCCCTCTTTTGTCTCAAAATTAAGTCAGCTTATGCCATTCAGGTTTTTTAATTCTTTAATCGAGATACTGGTACATGAGCAGGGCTGATACTTTACTGTATGATTTACATCGAGACAAGACTGCTTTCTTTAATCTGAGCTCCGAACTCACTCATTTCCCTTTAGCCACCCAAACTGCATTCCTTGTACTGAATTGGAGCTGCTGTTCTGCAGATTCCAATCATGGTTCACACCCCATGTTCCCTGGCATATTTGAGCATTCTGCTGAAATCCACAGCATGAAACAAATATGCATCTTGCAGAGCATGACTTTATAAGACAGATTTTGGGGGTCTTGAGGGGTCTTCCCCCAAGAAGTTACTGAGAGAGAAAAATTACCTACAGATACTGAGTTTTGGATTCAGTGAAGTTTTCAATGCAATCATAGCTGCTAAGATTTTAATACTAGTATAACCCCCTAATATAAAAATAAATAAAGAAAGGAAATTACTTATTTAACTTCAGTAGTTCAGCAAAGTCTATTTTATTATAAAGTAATATAGGCAGGAAACAATTTGTGCATTCAGTGTTAAAATGTCAGCTCAGTCTTGCTTCTCTTAAAAGGTTTTTCCAAACCAAAAGTTTTCCTTTTTTGTTTCCTCCAGAAAATGTTTTCCAAAGCATACTCTAAATTCTAGATCTTTACTATTTTAGGTTCTAATGATAAATATTGGAAGATGAATAATCATAACACCCAAGAAACGGAACAGCCTGCTTCCTCCTGAACCATTCTCCTACAGATCCTTTCCTCTATCTGGCGAGGCTGTTAAAGAAAGCTGTTCGTATTGTGCCAAACTGGTTTCCAAGTTTCTTGAACATTAAGACCGTAATTCAATGAGGGAGAAAATAGTTATAACTCCTTCAGTGCTCCTCCTCAAGCCCTTAAAAGCTATTAGAGGGAGGGTTTGGGCGCTCAGACAGGAAAAGACGACCACTACCACAGCTTTGCTTCCTTGAGCTCCCTAAGAGGTGTTGCTCTAAACTGCTGCAGAGCTACTGTCTCACTTCCTCGCAACCTCACTGCTATACTAAATCCTAGGGATTAAGAAGGTGTGAGGGAATACTGAGGGAAGCAAGTCGCAAAAACTGAAGAACACCAGTTAAACAAAATAAACCAATACAACATAAAATTTAAAGTGTACTGCTTTCTCTGCTGCATCCCCTGTCCCTTCCCCCTAACCCACCCGCTGCCAGCCGTAGTTTGGAAGGGGTAGGAACTGCATCTCCAAGACAGCGCAAGATTGCCACCTACAGACTTCGGGAACCAAAACAACTCGGTTCAGACAACAAACAGCCTGAAATGGAAGAGAAACCAGAATAAAACAGGTCGCATTTTCCTTATAGGTTTTCTGGTTCTGTCCCTGTTTCAATACCTTGACAAGGATCATTAATTTACTGTTGGCAAGCAGAGTAAAAGTTAAGGGCTGTGTGTTGTGGTACAGAGAGATTGAGTAGACGTGATAAAAATGATTACATTTTCAGTACATTCTTCTATGTATTCATGTCCCAGCTCTTATCACTTTCTTAGAGCTCCAGGAGCTTCTGATATGTTCTTGCCTTTTAATTTTTTATAGTTTTACCTTCCCTGTTCATATTTTGGTAATATAGCAGAAGCTAAGAACATATCCACCAGGACTCTCATACACGGCAGACAAGATTATCATAAAATTGCCTGTGTCCACACTGACTTTCAGAAGGAAAAGAGGGTTTTATTACTACTTTTATCTTGCACTGACACTGACATGATTTTCACAAAAGCTATCAGCATGCCTGCTTCTACAGATAGAAACCTATATCCCAGTCCACCCACAACAAATACCAATTCCACGTATTATTACTGAAAAGGAGAAAAAAGCATCAGAGATTTCCTTCCTATATGCTCTGTTTACTTCAAGTGAACACAAGTTTGGAAAAATCTATTTATGTTATACTTTTCTCTGTAAGACACTGTATAAAAAGTTGGCAAAGACATGACCAGCATGCAACTTAATAGGAAACATGAAAATGGTCAAAATCCTACCCATACCATTGCTAAATAGCTTAATGCTGGACCCTTTTTTGCTTCAGGGACCAAGCAAGTTAAAGGAAAAGTCCCTGGCAAGGGCAATTCTAATCCTGGTGATGAAAAACTGCATTAGGTCAAAGAGCAGATACTGGGGCTCAAGAAAAACTTTACAGGGGTACTGATATCCTCTATAAACCAATCACCACAAATGTCAGATTTTCAAAACCAAAGTACATTTAAAGGATGCAATCATCTGAAGGTAAGCAGGAACACTGGTAATGCTTTAAGCAATTTTAAACTCAGTCAGAGGCGACAACAAGCCAACAGCTGGTGTTTGTAGACTTACAATGGCACAGTGACTGTGTACAAAACTGCACAGTCCGTGTTTCCCTTCCTTATAAAGAAAGGTCAGTCAGCCCACAAAAGCATATCGAGCATCTACCACGTACTCCTCAACCCTGAAATCTGTGATTAAGTTGCTGCAATGGTTAAACATTGAACTATTCTCTTATTTCCTGGTGTTCATCAGAAAAAATCTCTATAAAATGATAGAATCATAGAATCAATAAGGTTGGAATAGACCTCAAAGATCATCAAGTCCAACCTGTCACCCAAGACCTCATGACCACTAAACCATGGCACCAAGTGCCATGTCCAATCCCCTCTTGAACACCTCCAGGGATAACAGAAGAAGAGGATGACAAAAACTACACAATAATTAATACTTTGATAAAAGCACCACTTTCAATTAGTACTCCTTTCACACTAGGTAGTATCTAAATATTTTCTGTTAATCTATTTTACATAGTAATGTATAAGCAGCAGATTAATTTCCTCTTTTCTCCGCTTGCCAGGAAGAAAGCAAAACTCCTCACCTGCCACACAGCCCTATTTCTAATTCTCTTTTAGAATACCAAGGACCTTTGATCTTTTCTCAAGAGCCATAGCTGGAAATAATGGGCAGGGATCAAGGGCTACAGCAGTTAGTTACAGCTGGTAAAGCATTTCCATGAGCGTTCAATCTGTGAAAGACCTCACAAAGAGTGTATGACACAGATTTATGAACTTTGTGGTCCCAAGAGAATATCTCACTTTCCTCTCCTTGAGAATTACTTTCATTTTCCCTCAAAGTCAGAGCTTGCTTGGCCTCTGTCCCTCTTCCTATGACCATCTGCTTCCTATATCTCAGGCTGCAAAATACGGGGAGGGGAAACAAGAAATCAGGCAGCTAGCAGGCTCTTCCTCTTCATATCCACAGCTTCTGATGACCATTATTTTTCTTGAAACATATTGATCTTTCTGCTCAGCTCAAGTTTCCAGGGAATAAATATTCTGTAACAGTATTTCCATCAAATAATTTTATACCTGCCTCCAAATAAGACTCAGAAGAGAGATTAAGGAAATACTACACCCTAACAGTAAAATCATTGCTAAGTATTACTTGTATTATGACAGAGGTTTGAATGAAGAGCTGCCTGTAATTTGTCATATTCTAGGAGGCCAAATACTTAAACCTCCACTGACATTACATGACTTAACAATACTGATGGCCCAAGAGGCACAGACATCTTCCTAAAATTATATTCAACCGAAGCTTTAGCTCATAATGTCAGGTTTGATCATAAATGAATGCTTTATAGCACTGCAGGCTGAGAAATCCAAATTACATTAACTAGTTCTGAGTCAAAGTGATCTCAGTTACATGGCAAGAGCTGCAGAATAACCCTGCCTACACATGCAAAATACTTCCAAGTATCAGGGATCAATGTGTGCTACATCTTCCAAGAAATGGGAGCTGGTCAGCCATAAGCCATTCATTGTACAACAAAGCACAAATAATAGATACCAGGAGAACGTTTTCTTTGCTGCAGTATATTTTCTTGCAACCATTCTACTTGGTCTCCCAGGTTCTATTAATTTAAATACCATGACAATCTTGTAGCCTTGTACTGACAAAGATACTTTCTACCCCATCAGCATTTTTATTTAATGTATTTTTAATTCAGAGTATAATATGAAATCATTTGGGAAAACCATGCTCAGCTTTAATCTTTTCTGTGAATAATTAGCAACTTGACAACAAAGGACACGGTCTCTCTCTCCGGATTGACACGTATTCCAGTGTCAAGACATCTGCATTTCCACCAAGGGGTTTAGTAATGCTCTGTTCATTGCAGTTCTGTTTTTGCAAGCTAAAAAAGAAAGTGAAGTTTCAAGGAAGAATCCAGCCCCAGTTTTCTTTTAACCATGCTCATTTACCAGTGTAGTAGAACAGATTTGTTTGACTTTCTGAAAAGTTAACAGCCCTGTCACCCAGCTACCGTAATAATCCTGACAGAGACAGAAGGAGCCAAAGTTAAGTTTATAGAAAGCATTCAGCAAACTGCTGTTGCTATCAAGTCAGTGTGCAGGCAGCTACAGTTCTCTGAAAAGCAGCCACTCTTCTCAGACATCACCAAGCCCCAGCCTGATACAACTCCATGTGTGCCACATACTTTTGGTATCTCTGAATAGCAGCTATATGGACCATGATGCTGTTCAGCAGTATAGGATTTGACAGCCATGAGCTCCACCATAGCTATCACAAGTGGCAGCAGTTTATTTTTGGTGTACAACTATCTGTTAGGGGATGCAACAAAGCATCACCACTTCATATGTATGCAGGAGAGAGGTGTTACTCATGTTCTGCCTGCCTTCTTTTTAGGGAAGTTGTTCAGAAGTGTCCCATGTTTTGAAAAGCCTAGAATTGTCACTGAAGAGTACAGAAATGAGGTGGAGCAGAAGGAGGGAAAAGTCAAGTAAGAAACAAATAGCTAAGCAAAACCATACAGCTGCCTTGAGTCAGCATGAAAGCTGAAAAAAAAAACCACAACCTCCAGGTTTTGCCCTCAGTTCCTTAAGTATCCCTTCATGTAGATCTCAAAGTGAAAATATCTGAGGTCCTAAACTTAAAACTTCCCTTTTCACCTGATGAACAGCCTTTACATACTTACTCCCTTTTAAGCTGAGGGAAATAATTTCCATCAAAACTATTATCTAGTAAACCCTAACTCCCATATGTCACTCCAACTCTTCTGTACACAAGATGTACCAGTGCAGTGCAACAGAAATACTACTTATTGTTTGTTCAAGGCAGTAATTAACTCAAATTGAAGGAAAAAAACTAAGGCCAAAAGATTATTCTAAAAATGTGGTTCAAACTTTTTTTTTCAGCTTATTCAACAAGGGAAACAGAGCAGATCTCCCACATTTGACAGTGTCAGTCCAGGACATCTAATACCAATCTGGACAACTCAGTTACTGGCCTTGAAATACCAAAACATTGCCTGTCAAAGCTCATGAAATCCTTATCTCAATTTTGCAATAAGGACAGAGGCAAACTAACATTATTTCTGGATCAGGGCTGGCTGGAAGCTATCTAAAGAAACCAAATAAAAAGAAAAACAACAAAGAATTTAATTTTTCCTCTGACAGTCCTTGCAAATCAGTTAAAAAGTGACTTGCAAGAGGCTTGCATTTGGTGGAGGAAGGGGCTGAAAGGAAACCAGACCCTAGGAGGAAAGAAGAATTGTAATAAGATGTGGAACAGTAACCACAACAAAGGAATGACAAACATTTTCTCACATTTCTCTGTAATATTAAATTACTTCAGCTAAAGTGAATCTGTAAGCTGTTCAGCTCAGAGCCCTGATCCTCTCTGACTGAGGAGAAGACTGCCTGCCTCAAATACATGACAACTTCCTGTCATAGTGAATAACAAAGAGTAGCCAGAATTTGAGAGTTCAAAGTTGCTGCTCCTTCCTGGGAGTATGGAGGTTGAATTTGAAAAGAAATGTTTGACTCTTGAAGTGGATTACTTGTACTCTTTTTAATTTAAAGTAATGAGAATGTCTCTTCTTGCAACAAGAATAAGTTATATCCTGTAGTTTTGTCTAAGAAAATTGCATGAACCGCAGAGGATTTCTCTTCAGTGTGGTATAAAGATAGGGGAAAGGGACTTATGTTTGCTTCCACACTGGCATGCAGGAATAATAAAGATGTAAGTTAAATAACATGAGAATGTATGGTACAATGGAAATTGATAAGCAGTTTCTAGGCTTCAGATGCACCAGTTATAACCAAATTTCCAAATCTACCTTTGGAAGAAAGCAAAGTTTTGAATAATAATTTCTTAGGCATTTACAGAACATCAATTCTAAAAAGCCCTGGAGGTACTTATAACCTTTCAGATTGCTATGAGAAATTGTCAGGAACGCTTCCATTCCCTACTGAAACATATTATTCAGCTGGGGTGCAATACAGAAACTATTCAATAGGCAACAAGACAAGACATTAAAAATATCTACCCAGGAAATTATATGGATACCTGAGGCAAGAGGAATGAAATTACCAGAGCTAGAATTTGATCAAGGCACAAAGATGCTGCTGTTGGTAAATGCTTTGTGATGGTCTGAGGATCATTCTTTTCAGCACCAGCAACTTCAAAACGTAAGGCGAGATGAGAGAAGATAATTACAATTGCAAATGCCAGCAGTTATTTAAACTGAGAGTGCATTGCATTGGGTTATTGTGATCATCCATACTTATTCTGTAATTCAGAAGGTCAAAGGTTGTATGTAAACACTCCTTTTAGCATCTGCATATAAGTACAAAGAAGCACCAAGCTTTCCAATCTCAAGTACTGCCTTTAACCTGTGCTGGCATAAATAGGTTGAAAAGTATTTAAATGAGAAATAACTATTTAGACAGGAAGCACCAACATTAAATCATTTTGTACAGCAGGCTGGTGCTTCTCTAACTGCCTTGCACCTGATGGGAAATGACACTTTAAATTATTTTCCAGACAAATAATGATACAGTGCAAACTTTTATTAAAGATAAAGACAGTAAGTGATGTGGCCTAACTTTGCAGTCTACTTGGCCTTGTGTCAGATGTATGTGAAGAAGCCATCTTTGTGAAGAGCTTGAACTGCTTATATTATGCCTCCATCCTCAACTTTCTTTTCTAATGGTGCATCAATCACTATTAGAGCTATAAAAAGGCACAAGTGTTATTCTTTGGATTGTTACAAGAAAGAGGCATACAATAAATATTTCATCATGGCCTTTGTGTCTTAAACTGAATCCACCTCAATATTATTTAGTCCAAAAGGGCACTTTTCTTTCCACATACCTCTAATGTTTTCTTCCTACTTCCTCATATATTTACTTCTCAAGAAGACAAAAAAAAATCCTCTCTCAGTCTCTACCCTTTGCAGCCACTTCTAAGCCTTCAATAATTCATTGCCTGGTAGTATTAGCATAAAATACTTGGGATTCAAGGCAAAATCATGCAAATACTTGCATCCAAAAATAATTGACTCAAAGATCTCTTTTTTTTTTTTTACCCTTCTTCCTTCCTCTTCTTTTCCATAATTTGATGCATAATGTGATTGGTTTATGTCTTAAGCACATTGAAGATAAGTGCTTTGTAAACAGAATTAGTAACTCTTTTTTGAGCCACTTCTACCAATAAGAAAAGCAAAAAATTTTAACAGTAATAATTCACTGCTCAGGAGCTGCATTTCAAGCTTTGCATAAAATAAGCACCCAAAATCATGGCAATTTCTCTTTGGAGTGCATTAGATTACCAGTATGCCAAACAGTCATCTCAAAACGCTTAACTTAACATACAGTACCTCCTTTCAGAGCAACAGACTTCATCCAAACTGTAGGTGAAAAGAATAAATCTGGACTAACAAAATCTAATGTAATTTTTAGCGCTGATTCAGTGTAGGATTATGCTAAGCCTTCATTGTAATGACTGTATAGTGGCACTTAAATGTCAGGTCACAATTTCATTCAGCCTCCTTTACTGAAGCCAGATGAAAGCTTTTGTTTCCAAAGATAAGTAGTCATACTTAACACTCCACAGGTCAGTAAGTCAGCACCTGTCCTACTTTTTCCAGTACTGTTTTCATTGCAATGGTATCTGTGCTAAATACATATAGACATGCAAATTATGTATTCAGTTCCTAGATAAGCAACCAACTTTTGCTCCCGCAGTTATCCTGTGCATATAATATACACAAGCACCCCCTCAAAAAAAAAAGTGCTTACTGAGATAGTACTTAACTTTTATAGGCAAATAAGTTGTATCTCCTACTCTACTCACCAGCAAAGTACAATACTGTAGCTTCTAACCACAATCTGACATGCAGAAATCTTCTCAGAGCTTCTATGCATAGGTCCCAAGAGTCTTACTTCTATGAATTCCTTCCCAAACCCGTTTTAACATTTTAAGTCACTTATTTCTGCAGTTATCAGGCATTGATTTATACACTTGCCTTACCACCTAGCCTTCAGTGTTCTGGAAAGCAAATACAGACACTTTACTGCACATCCTACTATTTTTACTGCTGAAATAATGAAACCTTCTATAAGTTATTCATTTCGTTGTAAAAGTTTATTACACTATATCTTCCAGAAAAGCTATTCAAAACAAAACTAAGCAGTCAATTACCCGATAGAATGAAGCATTAATGGTAATTAGCAAGCTAATGTTCAATTAGATTTAACAAAAATACTGCTGGGAACTTAAGAAGCACCATAACGCCAATGGCCCTTTATTATTGGAATGATAGGATACAACAATACAAGTCCTGCTACCAGCAAGACCTCAGACTACATAAAAGTCCCAAGAACAGATGACTTTTCCTGAGATTTGAGCTTCCTACAATCCCTACAGCTCCTCGGGGAGCCATGTCAATTATACCATCATCAATGCAAATGGCATTTTAAAGAGTCTCTGCAACAGGCAGAGAATGCTAATGCAGATCAGAGGTGCCAGCATACAGCACACTTCTCCCAAAAGCTCTTTAACCCATTGTGAGTCTAGTCAGCTGGTTCTCTCATTTTAAAGATAGGCTACTGGTGCCCCTTCTGTCTTTGTCAGTCAAAAAATCAACCATTAAAACCAATCCATTTTCCAACACCAAAGCACTGCGGAAGGCAGTGGTGGCAGCAAAAAGATCCATTTCAGTGTAGAGAGTGTGATAATGGGAAGGCTGCCGGCTTTCTTGCCTGGTAGCTTATTCTTATTAAGATAAAATGTTTTCCGAAAACACTACTCCAAACAGAACATTAATAAAAAGAAAGGGAGTGATGGAGCATGAAAATGCTTAATACTGCTATGTGGCATGAGCAGAAAATGAAACTTTGCCTGAAATTTAATTATCACTGCTCTAAAAAAATATGAAACAACAAGAAGGACAAATGCCACATGCTCATTTTCCAATGGCATTTAAGCTATATACCCCTGATGCTCCATAGAATAGGGCTCTTTGGGGAACAGATACAGAGAGTATAAATGAAGTAGCCATACAGATCAAAAGGAAAATGTACTATTATGGAAACAACTGGCATATCAGTTTGAAAGCAAATGTCAGCCCAGCAAGCCATCCCACTGCAAAAACATTCATATATGCAATATATCCACTTCACATTTACATACCAAAGAAATTCTAAGTTTCTATGATTCTAAGAATTGGGAATTTGTCTACCCCAAATGTTTAAAAAAAAAACCAAAAACCTTTTGCCTTCATAAAAATTTTGTGTTGACTGGCAAAATAGAATAGACCAGACCAGGTTGGAAGAGACCTTCAAGATCATCGCATCCAACCTATAATCCAACACCATCTAATCAACTAACCCATGTAACCAAGCACCCTGTCAAGTCTCCTCCTAAACACCTCCAGTGATGGTGACTCCACCACCTCCCCAGGCAGTCCATTCCAATGGGCAATCACTCTCTCTGTGTAAAACTTCCTCCTGACCTCCAGCCTGAACCTCCCCTGGCACAGCCTGAGACTGTGTCCTCTTGTTCTGGTGCTGGCTGCCTGGGAGAAGAGCCCAACCTCTGCCTGTTTACAACCCCCCTTCAGGTAGTTGTAGAGAACAATAAGGTCACCCCTGAGTCTCCTCCTCTCCAGGCTAAGCAGCCCCAGCTCCTTCAGCCTCTCCTCATAGGGCTTGTGTTCCAAGCCCCTCACCAACTTTGTTGCCCTTCTCTGGACTCATTCCAGCAAGTCAATAATAAAACTTTTGAATAATGTAGCTCAGTTAACCACCACTAGAAGTTATTTTTCAGTTACTTGAACTAATACTAGTTCACAAAGGTGAAGTACTTTGGTAACCCACACAGATCTGCACAAGAGAAGCAAGAGCAAAACCAGAGATATCAAAAGCAGAAATCAAGGGCAGAGGTGAAATAAGCATTTAAACCGTCAGGTCTCAGGAAAGCAGAGAGGCTTTTGAACTGTGCGGTGTTCAGAGAAACCAAAGACCCAATTCTAACATCAGCTTTTTATTAAATGGCTACTCCCTTTTGATCTGAGCTTTAGTCACACTCCAGGATAACTGTAGGCAGCAGCAAGGAGGGAGGAAAAAGAAAAAACAAGATAGGAACTTAAATCTACACATACTTATAGAACAAGTGTCACATTCAACATGAGGTGTGAGGTCACCCCCACGGCCACATCTTGCCTGGGATCATCATTCAATTGTGAAAAACACTTAAAAAAATGTGTTTCTATTTCAAGGAGTATAAAACCTTTCTGGTAACACTGAAGTTCAACAAAAAGAAGGCAACACAGGAAGGTGAACTTCCCAGGGAAGAGTTTTACCTCCCAGAAAGTCACCCCTCTGTGCAAGCTCTACAGTTCCCCATGTTTCACAATACAAAAGGAGGTGCTGATGTGCTGCTTCTCCACTTCATACAAATATAAGCTTATGTAATGTTCTGGGAATTAATTCTAAGCTTTTTAGGGGGTTTATTTCTTTATTTTCACCAAGCAGAACTAGACAATGAAGTAGATTGCTTTTTAAATTCTAATCCTTTTTAAGAAGTCAATTTAACAAGACTTGCAAAAATCTACTTCCACAAAGAATTCTGTCCTGGAAAATACCTCATTTTCCCAACTTGAACTGAACCAAATGCTATTTTTGGCTTTGATGAAAGCTCCTCTGTTTTCAGCACTAGAGTCTGGTAAGTCCATATGCCGGTACCAGAGACACTACTGATCAAACAGCACAAGCATCAAGGGATTTGCTTCCCACACAGTAGGAAAAAAACACCTTCGACTAACAGGAAGTTAGCATGGCATTCTATTCCTGCCTCTGTCCTCCCCACATGTAAACTCTCAGCACACAACTCCTTCAGCACACACTTACTGCTCAACTGACCAACATATATCAAAATACAACCTCAGTCTCTTATGCACAGCATGACAGAAATGGTTACCGGTGGTAGTGTTAGATACATCCCAGCTTTCACTCTGATGCCCAGAGAGGTATGACAGGGTGGCCTCAGATGGACCTTCATATCCCCCAGATCCTTTCTGTGCCTGTGGTGATGGAGTTAGGATAGCTCCACAGGCTCTCCTGTCAGCAGTGGTGATCTTGAAACCTAATCCAGGCACAACTGCATAAAACTAAAGCTGCTCTATCAGACATGACAGCATCCATAATCTTTCCTGGCTGAAAGTTCACAGAATCACAGAACTGTCAAGATTGGAACAGACCTCTGAGAGCATCACGTCCAACCACATAGCTAGAGCTCACAATCTGACAACTACTGCTAAACCGCTACCACTAAACCATGTCCCATAGCACCACATCTAGGGATGCTGACTCCTCTACCTCCCTGGGAAGCCTGTTCCAATGCTTGACAACCCTTTCAGTGGAGAAATTTTTCCTAATACCCAATCTGAACCTCCCTTGGCACAACTTGAAGCTGTTCCCTATTGTCCTGTCACTTTCATCATTCACACAAGTTTTCACACATTCAAGAGCACTCTGCAGCAACTGATCACACAGATCCTTTCTCTGTAATTAGATTCACTGGTTCATGGATTTCTATACCTTAGAGAAATATTTTTCTTCCCATACAAAGGCTTTTATCAGAATATGACACCATTCAATAAGAAGTTTTAAGTGTATGTTTAGAATAGAATAAACCAGGTTTGAAGAGACCTTCAAGATCATCGCATCCAACCTATCAACCAATCCAACCCACCTAAACAATTAAACTATGGCACCAAGCACCCCATCAAGTCTCCTCCTGAACACCTCCAATGATGGTGACTCCACCACCTCCCCGGGCAGCCCATTCCAATGGGCAATCACTCTCTCTGTATAGAACTTCTTCCTAACATCCAGCCTAAACCTCCCCTGGCACAGCCTGAGACTGTGTCCTCTTGTTCTGGTACTGGCTGCCTGGGAGAAGAGACCAACATCTGCCTAACAACCACCCTTCAGGTAGTTATAGACAGCAATGAGGTCACCTCTGAGTCTCCTCCTCTCCAGGCTAAGCAGCCCCAGCTCCCTCAGCCTCTCCTCATAGGGCTTGTGTTCCAAACCCCTCACCAACTTTGTTGCCCTTCTCTGGACACGTTCCAGCAAGTCAACATCCTTCCTAAACTGAGGGGCCCAGAACTGGACACAGTACTTGAGGTGCAGCCTAACCAGTGCAGTGTACAGGGGCAGAATGATTGTCCCTGCTGGCCACACTTCTTGATACACATCAGGATGCCATTGGCCCTCTTGGCTGCCTGGGCACACTGCAGGCTCATGTTCAGCCTACCATCGACCAGTATCCCCAGGTCCCTCTCTACCTGGCTGCTCTCCAGCCACTCTGACCCCAGCCTGTAGCACTGCATGGGGTTGCTGTGGCCAATGTGCAGAACCCAGCACTAGGATGTGTTCAATCTCCTGCCCTTGGACTCTGCCCATCTGTCCAGCCTGTCGATACTGCAATAGAATATTTTATGTTGCCAAATGCAAGTTTTTAGAGGATCCACACTGTATTTCTCAAGGAGTCTAATCTGTTCACCTGATTTTAGCTGTAAGGAAAGAAAACAGGTTGCAGGTGTACCCAGCTCTGCAGGCTGTATTACTGTATTTATAAACATGGAAGTCTTCATTCCACAATCACCCGTTTTGCACACAAAATCTTCACCCGAGCCCACGTGAACTGAACTTTTTGAGTCCACTATGGTTCAGGAATCTCTACTGCAGACAGTTTATTTCAGATGAGTTTTTTAATGAGTGAGATGATCCCTATTTTAAATTTGGTATTTCAGTAAAGGTTTCCATTGATCTCAATTTTCCAAGTGCACTTGAAAGCTTCTAAGTAACAGCGGTAGGTTGATTTTTAATTTTGCTTTCACACCACTTGAGTGGATTCAAATTCTATGAGGCAAAATGATACTTGGCAGCAAATGACACAAGATGCCACTTGGCACCATATTCTGATTTTTAAGCAGAAAATGTTGGAAGGCTTAAAATATTTCTTTGTCTTACTCTACAGTGACTGAAATACATGTATAATTTGTCAACAGCTACAATACTAGAGAGGGGAAGCCAGTGCATTAAAATCACCTTTTTCTGTAGATTAGAAGGGCATGGACTACACAAACTTGGGGAAATCAAAATACTACAGGGTAGTATGTCTGAATATTAAGATCAACTATATGGTCAAGGAAAGCTACAGACAAGTAACATTTCTGCAGTTCAGTCACTTATGATGGTCAGTTTAGTACTTAAATAGTATCATAGTATGAGTCAGGGTTGGAAGGGACCACAAGGATCATCTAGTTCCAACCCCCCTGCCATGGGCAGGGACACCCCACACTAGATCAGGCTGGACAGAGCCTCATCCAGCCTGCTCTTAAACACCCCCAGGGACGGGGCCTCGACCACCTCCCCGGACAACCCATTCCAGGGTTTCACCACTCTCATGGTGAAGAACTTCCTCCTCATATCCAGCCTGAATCTCTCCACCTCCAGCTTCATTCCATTCCTCCTAGTCCTATCACTACCTGAGATCCTGAGAAGTCCCTCCCCAGCCTTCCTGTAGGCCCCCTTCAGATACTGGAAGGCCACAATTAGGTCACCTTGGAGCCTTCTCTTCTCCAGACTGAACAGCCCCAACTCCTTCAGTCTGTCCTCATAGGAGAGGTGCTCCAGCCCTCTGATCATCCTTGTGGCCCTTCTCTGGACACATTCCATGTATATATAAATGTATATTTATAGCATACTGCAAATTCAAAGCATAATTTGATCAACCTATTGTTATATCATGGCCACCATTTCAATTAGTATATTGAATTTGTTTTGTCTAGCCCACATAAACAGTTATCCTATTGCAGCTGAGCTGGAGTACTACTGTGTACTATGAATATTATTTTCATGCTTTCCCCACCCCCCATTCCACTACTCTCTTATCCTCGTTTTCATCTCAGTGACTTTGTCATTTGTATGGCAATTTCTTCTAATAGCTTTACTCATGCTTCCAGACTGTGCAAAATGCTGAACAGAGCAGAACAAGCAATTCAGGCACTTGGAATAGCTTTAGGAGGGCTATACAATCTTTTAAGAAGCATTAGGTAAGGTCCTGCACACACAGTATTTATTTTGCAGATACATTATCCCTGTGGTCACTGAACTTCACAAAGCTAAACCAATAATGAAGCATTCACAAGGAACACCTTTTCTGTTAGGGGATCCCTCACCTAGTTGGAGAGTACACAACCAGACTTAGCAAGGAGATGAATGGGATTAAATACTTCAAAGCAGCACTAGTTCTTACTTACATTGGCTTCTAGGAAACAAGCAGCTTATCATGAAAAAGAGAAGAACAGAGTAGAGCAGTTTTAACATGCCTCCTTCCTCTGCTACCCCAAGGAAGGATCCATCATCAGGCACTGAAGGAGCATAGATTTAAAAGTTTAAACATCACTGAACAAGCAGAAGGAACCAAAACCGGCAATTTGTGGAGACTGGTCAAAGATCCCCTCATTTGTGATTCAGCCTTAAACACCTGTTAATGTTTGGAGCTCTGCAAATATCCAGGTTAGATATTGTAGCAAAACACTGACTCATAAAAGCAAAGAGGAAAAAAAAAACAACCAAAACCCCCTTATGCCTGCAACTGACTGGAGTCCCACTGCAACTCAGCTCCCTGAGCTTTGAAACAGGAGCTGTTTTCTGTTCAAAATATCCCCAAAGTTACTGCTGGAATGCCTCCTGCCTGCATTGAAACCCCTGCCCTGCTGCTTTGCATTCAAAAGAAGCATAAGAGTATTCATCTACTCAAAGGTCTGTTCAAGAGTCCTGAAGAGAAGTCTCTCAGGTCCATCTGCTGTAATTACTTCTTTTGAACTCTGACTAGAAAGCCTGGCTCAGACATAGAGTGCTAAACAGGACATCGAAGAGAGACCTGAAACTGCAGATGGGAAGAAATACAGAACCGTTTCCATGCAATTATATATTCACTCATTTTATATCAAGAGTATGTCTGCTTCTGCCTTGGGAAAAGCCAATCAAGTCTGCAGTTTTTAAACCAATAAACAGCACACTTAAGCTTTGTCATTTTTCAGAGCAACGTCAAAAAGACACAAACAAAACATAGTCACACGTGTACTTTACAGAGCTTGAGCCAGAAGGAGCTCTCAAACGTTCCACTTGAAAGTGCTAAAACGATTGTTCACAGAAACAAAGCAAAGCAGCAGAGGCACAGAGGGCAGGCAGGCAAGCACAGGCTAACTGGACAATAGCCAGCCCTGGAGCTGGGCAGGAACCCAGTATTTCATGATAGCCCTACTGTGACTTTTGCCTTAAAAGACTTTTTGTCCTCACTCCAGCTCCCACTGCTGCCAGCCTTTTCACTGATTTCAGCGAAAGGTTGATTGGGCCTCAGGGCTTAAGTTTCAGACATGCTGGATGTGTGTTGACTTCAGCTGTCATAAATACTCAGCAGCACTTATCCAGAAGAGCAAGTCCTTAGCATGCAAAGCAATTCCGTACTGGTCACATCAATGCCTTACAGAAGTCACAGAAGCATGAAAGTATTGTAACATGGAAGACAGCCCTGACACGGTGACAGAGAAAGCTAACAAAACACTCAAGAAAACTACACACAGAGTGCAGGCTTGCAGGAGGACACCCCACATTTACTGGTATCTGTCAGAGGTTTCCAAAAATAATCACACATCCAATAAAGTTCTATCAACTGAAGCACATGATGAATGGGAAGATGAGAATTTCAACATACTGACCTTAAGAACCAATGCAACTACCTGAAGGGAGGTTGCAGCCAGGAAGGGGTTGGTCTCTTCTCCCAGGCAATCAGCACCAGAACAAGAGGACACAGTTTCAAGCTGCACCAGGGGAAGTTTAGGCTCAAGGTGAGGAGAAAGTTCTTCACAGAGAGAGTTGTTAGCCATTGGAATGTGCTGCCCAGGGAGGTGGTGGAGTCACCATCCCTGGAGGTGCTCAAGAGGGGATTGGACGTGGCACTTGGTGCCATGGTGTAGTCATGAGGTCTTGGTGACAGGTTGGACTTGATGATCTTCAAGGTCTTTTCCAACCTTATGATTCTATGAAATCACTTAAAACTAACTTTTTTCCCCCCTACCTCATGGCTGAAATTCTTCTCCATTCAAAGATGGCTACCTTTTGTTGTCATTCACATTGACATTTTAGGCTGGATGTTAGGAAGAAGTTCTATACAGAGAGAGTGATTGCCTATTGGAATGAGCTGCCCAGGGAGGTGATGGAGTCACCACCACTGGAGGTGTTCAGGAGGAGACTTGACGGAGTGCTTGGTGCCATGGTTTAGTTGTTTAGGTGGGTTGGATTGGTTGATGGGTTGGACGCGATGATCTTGAAGGTCTCTTCCAACCTGGTCTATTCTATAAGGCACAATAAAGGTACTTGAAAGGTAATTCTGCAGTATTTGGGTTGCATATATCTATAAAACTGTGACCACTGTGGCATTTTTTTTCCTTAAAACATCATGTTTCTTACACATGAATTTCCATAAAAAACATGCAGTAGCAGATCATCTAGAACCTAATAAACTCAGTAGGCACTGTGCCTACTGCGTGTGTATGTGTGTGTTTGTGTGTGTTAAAAGGCTCAAGAGACAATTTCTAAGACTGCAGGGATAGAGAGTTCAGCTCCATGGACCTATTCAGTAGAACAGTTCCAATAACCACATTCTAAATAGGTGATTTCTATGACAGGGGGAAACCACTTCAGATTTTCTCAATATATCAACTGTTCTCTGTTAAAATATTGAATAAAAACCACCAAAAAACTCCACACTCATCTACATCATCCTCTCTTAATCCTTTTGTCCTGCCTTGCAAGAACAGCTTTTTTAGTTACAAACTAAATGCTGCAAAGAGCTCTCTGGAGTACTTCATGAACTCTCCTGGCTTTCAGTGCTGTCTCAGAGATGCACCAAGTGAGAGTGAGTCACTTCTTCATTAATTATGAAAATCCATAAACTAGGATACAGGTGCAAGGACTGCTAAACAGGAACACTGTTGGTTTGGGTTTGGTTTGTTTTTAAAAAGGGTTCTTATGAAACACACCAAATGAGGATTTAAGGATGCACACACACAAAAAAAAAAACCCTGTCCTTGTACTTGACCCACAGTTACATTTTAACTAGTTACCAGCTATTAAAGATGGGAAATAAGATTGCAGACAGAAGCATTACAGTCCCTGGATGGAGCCCTGGATGTTTCTAACTTTCCGTGCACAGGGAAGAATTGAATACAAGTGTCCAAAACAGTTTCACTTCAATAATCTCTCTATCTATGGCCAATTTACCTAGTTACAAACTGTGTGCCATCAGCACACTGACATGCTGCTGCTGCTGAGCAGGCAAGCAGCAATACTGATTTTGAGTAAAGCTCCGGGTGAAAGGAAATAAAAAGGCAGAGCTGAAAATCCTTGGCAAAGCAGAAATCCTTGTCACATGCCCAGCAGCAGAGTGGGCCTAAGCTACCATGAAAAGTAGCTCTTGATTGAGGCATGTGGGTTCACATAGATTTATCAGCATAGCAAGCACTGGAAATCACAAGTACAGGCAAGAGGCTGAAAAGAACTCTCAGACAGGAGAAGCAAAAGATGACTGATAGTACACCAGAGGCTGCTCAATCCTGCCTGAAGCATGGAAACAGACAGCACCACAGGACATAAGAAATCACAGGTTAGGTTGTCTGTTGATCACATGAATTAAAATACCTCAGACTATTTCTATTAGCTAATTTTTCATCTTCTTCTTTTATTGGACAAAATTTGAGACATGAATTTCTACCAGAGTTATGCAAGTAGCTGTTCATCTTGCCTTTCTTTCTGTTTAAAGTTTCAAAGTACTTCCAAACAACATCAATTCTTTCTTCTACAAGGCAAGCTGGGAACACATTTAATCTGTTTATCTGCTGGGATAAAGAAAACAGTTGTTGATAATTAAGCACTTTCTTAAATATTTGGTTGTTTGGGTGTTTTTCCTCAATTGGGACACTCAATGGGTAAGCACAGAAGGAAAGAAAGGATAAAAAACGCTTCCAACAGGCTACCAGCCTCACTCTTCTGGCAAACAAAATGAAGGCAGCCTCTACAGGTCTCCTGTCAATCTGCAAACAGTTTCATGCTGCAATTAAATTAAATCACAGGCTACAGATTTAGAAGCTTAAAGATGCTCATCACTCAAAGAAAAATGAAACCACAAACAGTAGCTCGATAAACCATACGGCCTCATGTCATGTAGCCAATGTAACAGGCTTTATTGATAAGTATTTTTTTAATCTGACATTAGCTTGAAATAACATTTTCAAACAATGGCTCTTTCCTATTGAGTTTCTGTACAATCCATTACACTGAATGCTATCACCTTTAAGCCAACTACAGGGGTTTAACATTCCAAGATGTCTGAGAACACAAGTATGACAGTTTCCCTGAGCAGCACTGATTGCCACATATTTTAAGTTACTCTGAATGGGAACAACAGAAAAATAGCTTCTAGGTGCATAGTGTATAAGCTTATCTACAGGAAGCAAGGAACAAATCAAAAGGGGAGAAGTGACACAGGAAAAACTCATAGAAGCAATAGCACTTTTGTTGACATAGGCAACATCATGGGATTTTAACCTTAAGAAGTGTCTTCATTTAGCACAGTGATTTGAGAAACAATCTTCTAATACAAAAATTTTGCTTCCCAGAGATAACAAAGAGCAACCAAACTTGACAGGAAAGAGTTTTGTCTCTTGTTTCTGAGCCCACAGAACCCAGACAACCTGTCAGAACTCCAAAATGCAGGCTTCCCTCCCACAACCCCTCACTGCAGATGGAAAATGGTACAAGGCATACTGGCCATTAGACATATTCACAAACCTCATGCTAAACATTAAATAGAAGGTTTGCAGACAAAGCACTAACCTCAACCATGATAACACACAAGCAAGTCCCAGCCAAACCTCCAGTAAACTGACCAACCACTTCTCCTCACCCCAGCTCAAAGTAGAGCAACTCAACCATACACCAGACCTTAGCTTTTCTAGTTTCTCTGTGTTTGCTGCAATTCCTTGGATCTATACTTGTGCTAGATTCAGATCAGCTGCTAGTTTGATGTAAATGCCTGCTAGAAAGGGCTTATCAAACAAAAATCAGGATAAATTGTAATTTTTTCCCCCACACTATCTTACAATGTAATGAACATCCAGCCAGGAGTCCCAAAATATTTAACTAATCAATTTAGGTTCTGTTTCAACCAGCTCGACAATTTACAGCTGGTGTGCTTAACGAAGCACAGATTCTCCAGACAGCCACAAAGCTCAGAAAAAGAGGGGAGGCATGTTTTCCCTCTCTACTTTCTAAGCAAAGATTCCCATACTCCCAACACTGACCACCCCGCCCTCACCATACACACATATACTAGCCTCAAAGGAATGAACTGGTCCCTTCTGGCTCCAGTGCACATGTGGCAGACTGTGCCTCACACATTACTTCAGGCACAAGCAGTGACCAGCAAGAATGCTATAACCTCCACATTCCTTATGAACTGAAGGTCTACCACAGTGTCTGAAGACACACAGGCACCATAATAGCATCTTCAGTATATAGGGTTTATTTGTACTAGAAATAAATTGCTACACAAGAGATCACAGTTCACTTAAGTTCCACTTTCTTCTTTTACACATTGTGAAAGGAGCACACATTACAGCACGACATGTAGCCTGCAGTTGTCCCTTTGACAGCCTACTGACACTCCCCTAATGATTCCCTCATCCCATCAAATGCTTGCCGCCTCCAAGTGTTTGAAAACATAATGTTACATTTGCCAGTTTGTTTTAATGCAGGTTTAGTTTAGATTCCTATCTCCAAGGTCTATGCATTCAATTTCTCACCACACAGAAAGTGGGAGGTGCTGTTGTATTTTCTTGGTATGTTAAGACTCCATTGGCACACCAGCAGCTACATCCAACAAAGGAAATTTTAGCTAGCTTAACTTCTTACAGTTTAAATTATGTGCAAGCAAAGTCAATACACTTGGTTTTCTTCTTCAGCCTAAAAAGAAAGCTCTGCCTAACAGTTAAGACTTAGAAGAGAACTGTGGTCTGTCCTCCCTGCTACACCAAAGTCAGTAACTCTACTTGACCATTCTTTATCACCCAGAGATTAGACATCTTTCACATTGCTGTAGCAAAGCCTTCAGGAAGCTATCATAGTCTGCACTGGCATGGAAGTACAAACACTGCACCACTGACAATCCAACAGCAATTGTGCTTGCATGGAGTTACTCTTTCCACTTCATTTAATAGACCTATGGAGTCTTCTGTCAAGACCTCAATTCACTGTACTGCATGATTATTGACTTGCAATTGCAGAGTTTCCAGACTCAGTGGAGCACAAGCACAACAAGCTTATGTAAAGCTGAGCAGATAAGGAGCACAAAAGTGGACTGGGCATCACATCAGCAGTTCCTTAAAACCTAACACCTCTTTACATCATCAATACTTGTATCAACTCCGCAAGAGCAATGCCTGCTCAGTTATAGTCTTCACTTCACTGATGTATTAACTGTCCCAAAAATTATGTCACTAGATGCCATATAAAGAAGCCCTCAAGTGGCAGAGGATGACACTAAGACATCTACAATGGCATATATTGTTTTCCCACAAATCTACTAATGCTTCTCAATACTGAAAGTCAATTATGAAAACACAAGAGGTCTCATGTTAATGCAGGGGCAGGGGTAATTATTCATCTAATACTGCTGCTGCAAAGCACTCACATGAGGATACAACAATTAGAAGTGCATGATTTAAGGACATGTAAATAGGCTTGGGTGTGTATTGAGCTAAACAGTAAAATAAAACATTGCATAAGAAAAAGAATCCTTCAGTAAAAACTGAGTTTCATTCCTGTAAGATCTGACCACCTCCTGAAAACCTAAAAAACTTAAAATGTGGATTTGCCAAGTCTATTTCTCAAGTGGTAGCATTTTCTTCCCTTCAGCAAGTTGTCCTGCTTTTTTTCAGGACTTGAAAAATCATTCCAGTAGGAGGTTAAGTTGAAAGTCCTCTTTATAAAAATATCTCCTTTCACAGTCTTTTCTGGCATTTCTCAGCTCTGGATTTATAAGTAATTCCACAACACATTCACTGAAACACCCAATATAAATATACCAAAGCTCTCAGTCTTTAATGAGGATGATATGAAACTTGTCTATACAAATCATGTGCCACTACTGCCCTCATTCGGGAAGACTGAATCTCTCATTCTTATTTCTCCAAAGACTACAGTTTGCCACAAAATTATTGTTGTTATTAGTTTTGATAGTTCAGGTGTGAGCATATGTGCTGTCACTTACCTTTTCTTTCAACCTTAAGTGTCATCTCCTAACAGGAGGGATTTCTATTGATCCCTGAGCAAGACAGAGAGAGAAACCTGCTAGTACTCTAAACCACAAATGAACCAAGAAACCCTCAGCACTTCTTAGACGTAAGTGATCATGAGTCATTTCAGTGCTGAATCCACCTACATATGAATGCAAGTACCAAATAAACCATTAAAAAAAATACATACATAATCAAAAGCTGAAAACAACTTGTGTTCAGATCACAGAGACAAGCATTAGAACAAAACATGACCAGGGAAACAGTTTCAATGTGGTTAACTGTTGTTCATAACAAGGAAAGACAGATGAAGTGAAAGACATGAAATAAATGACAGATGAAAAAACATAAAGGGGCAGGGGGGGTAGAATCTGCTACTAAGCAGACAAGCCTTTTTTAAGTGTGTGAGAAAAGGCAGAGAAATAGAGACACAGGTGGCAAGAAAGAAATTGGTTAACCCTAATTTTAAAATAAATAAATAGATGCTTGACAAACAATAAGGGAGCCAAATCAGTTTAAAGCAGCAGAAGGAATCTAATAGCCTCTCCTCTTAACTCAATCACAGCCCTATCCAAACAATTTTGCATTTTAAACAATACCTTTCCTCTATTAACATTTGATTTATAGAGGGGGAAAAAAAAACCCTTAAAATGTCTCTCATCCCCAAACTGTGCATTCATAAAGAGCATTCTCTGCTATTATTGTTGATTTCTAAGCACTCCTAAACAAGCTGGAGTCATGAGAATATTTCAAAGGAAATAACAAGGCTGGGGAGAGGCCTTGAGCACAAGCCCTATGAGGAGAGGCTGAGGGAGCTGGGATTGTTTAGTCTGGAGAAGAGGAGGCTCAGGGGTGACCTCATTGCTCTCTACAACTACCTGAAGGGTGGTTGTAGCCAGGAAGGGGTTGATGTCTTCTCCCAGGCAACCAGCACCAGAACAAGGGGACACAGTCTCAAGCTGTGCCAGAGGAAGTTTAGGCTGGAGGTGAGGAGAAGGTGCTTCACCAAGTGAGTAATTCGTCATTGGAATGTGCTGCCCAGGGAGGTGGTGGAGTCACCGTCCCTGGAGGTGTTCAAGAGGGGATTGGACATGGCACTTGGTGCCATGGTCTAGTCATGAGGTCTGTGGTGACAGGTTGAACTCGATCTTTGAGGTCTCTTCCAACCTTAGTGATACTGTGAAAATAGACTGTTTAGTCTAAATCAGTCCCAAGTAATATTAAATATTTGTCCCTTATTCTTTCAGTGGACTACTCAGACCTCTTCATGCGAAAGCTGACTAGATCATCCTTTTCCAGACTAATAGCCCAGTCCCTAAAACTGGGAGCAGATTCCAAGACCCACAAGATAATTTAAACTCTCTAGTAATCCATGTTGGTTTCTACAGAAGATATTTCTCTCAGCTTTGTTTCAGAACTTGTCGTGGGATGTGAGACAAAAAGAAGCCAGTGAGATTTCTCACATACATTATTTAACCAAGGAAGAATGCTTCCTCCGTTTTCATCATGTACTGCCACCAGCTTTGATCAGCTTCAAGCAAGTTACAGGGCATTTATCCATTTAGATGATTACCAAGTACTTACATAGATATTTGAGCCTGAATAAACCTGATGTCAAAGAGATCTGTGACTCAGCAACTTGGGACTCCAAATATTGTAATTTAAGAAAACTGTGCTAAAATAAGCAGAGACATGTTTGGGTTGGAGGGCAAGTCAAGGGTGTAACTAAAGGGACTGCAGAGAGCTCTCCAATTACAAGTTTTCAGGACACCTCTGTAACCTGCTTATTAAAAACTAAAACCAAAATAGACTACATTTACCCTTCTCTGGAACCTGCTTTCCAAATGTGCAGCACCAGACAAGCAGCACAACAGGTCTCACAATTACCTCAGAGACAACACTGTCACTCCAGCTACATTTATCTGACATTTTACATTCACACTTTAGGAAACAACAACTATTTCTGGACAGCAAAATACTATCTGAAGGACAGAGATTATATCCTATGCATTCTAAAGTGGCAGGTTGCTATGGTTTCCCACTGCAAGAACAAAATTCGCTTCATTAGGTTATGTGAAGATCTCCTCTACTAAACCAAAAGGGTTCATCAGGGAAGCAGACTGTCCTTTAATCACAGCTCTGCCTTTGTGAAAACCAGTCCATTTTTTCCCCCTGAAACAGCCATTGAAATGAAGGATGTAGCTCTGCACATGAACTGAAATATCCTAATGATTCCTGCTCTGGCCTGAGATACTAATCACTGAGTTCCCACAATAACAGGCATGCTAACTGACTTGCAGGCTGCTGTACTCTAAATCCATGGTTTGGGAAAAAAAAATATTAAACTCTTGATTGTTTAAATGTCTGCCTGAGCTACCTACTCACTTAGTAAAACACTGTAACAATTACAATCAATTAGCTGACCCTTTTATCTTGAAAATAAGTCTCAGATGACAGAAGCAAAACTATTTCCCCTTTTGAAAATACATATATCACTCTTTACCAGGGCACTGGGAGAATGAGTTATCCCAATCTGACATGAAGCAATCTTCCCAACACTTAGATTATTTATGGGACACCTTGCAGAGTGTGACAGAGCTCCACTTTAGAGAAAAACAGCACCAAGATTTATTGCTGGGCAGTCTTCAGCAAGGTACAAGTATGGGCCTGTCTCGAGGGGCTTCTTCCTTTCTGTCACGGTAAGACATTTGCATCCAACCCTTAAAGATAGTGTTGTTTTAATACAATGAGTTGGGGGGGGGAAGGGTTTACATTTAACCTGCTCTCCAGCCTAACTTGTCACATAAATGCCAAAGCTAGAGCAAGAGAGGTCATTTATGTACAACCAGTGAGAAACACCAATACAGTGTGGAAGCATACCCTCAATCCCATAATTTTAAAGAAAAAGCCATTAATGTGAAGAAAAGAGTTACATTTCTCTATTAAAAAGCTTAAAATAACTTCACCATAGTGTATATTTATTTGCAAACACACCTGACTTAATAGTTCTTAAATTTGGATGGAGCTACAGTCAGAGGAAAAATATAAAGTATAAATATTACTCTAGAGTGAAATTACACCACTAATTAGTCAAAAACTGGCCCTGAGATGAGATTCTGGGGGTGGGGAAGAATATCAGCTAAAACCAAGATGAGGGAATAGTGAAAAACCTAAGCCCCCATTCCAATGCATTCAATTCCAGTGCTTTAGAGAACATCTAACCTTTGTGACACAAACCCCATAATTCCCTGACCAGTGACACCAGGGTGTTACCTCATTTTTGGTGTGACAGGAAGAATGACTCAGTGACTTTTTTTTTTTCCTAACAATCTTTTCAGTGCATTTTTGCATATTTCCAAGTACCACACGACCCACTAAACAAAATCACTTGTTCAGTCCGTCTCTTGGGGTTCATCCGCCAAGCACGGTGCAGAAGATTCCAGGTACTGCTCCTAGCAAACCATTTTCAACCATTTTTAAGCCTTTGAGCTCTCAATTAGTCTTTGATCAATTAGTCAATTAATTTCCTTCCTAATATATTTTTCTGAACAAAAATAAAACCAGCAAGCCACATATTTCTGTGGTTTCAAGATGCAGCTAACAGAGTTCACAACCTGCTGTTTCAGGGTAGTCAGGAACAACCAGCTCATTATCAGTACACCTTGAACAACCGTGCAGCATCCACACAACCACAGGAAATGTGTAGTCTGCAAGCAAAAAATCATTTTATAAGATAAAACACGACTTTTTGCTGTGCTGTAACTGAAGTATTTCAAACAGTTCTCTCTGAAGACATCTGACAGCTCCCAGACTGCTTTCCACAGGGTGATTAACAAAACCACACACCTTTGTAGGCTTATTAATATTTAGACTGATCTCTGCTTTCCCTTTCTGTTCAGGAAATCACTGTTTTGAATCCAGCTGCTAATACACTTCCTAGAAGAGCAATCCTGAGTCTTCTCAAAGTAGGAGGAAATACCTAGCTAGAAATCAAGGGCAGAGAACATGTAATCATGAAGTGCTCAGAACTGCTGCCATTTTTGAAGTTTCCAGCCAGAGCATCTAAGATTTCATACCCCATGCCCTTTTCCCCTAGGACAGATAGCTACACACTAGTCCTCTTTATGATTCTTCTTGTCTGTTTTAACAAAGCCTGAGGGAAAGGGCTGTGAAACCACAAAGAATTTCCCTGAATAAATTTAAACACCTCTGGAGTAAAAGGAGACTATTTTTAAAATCGATGCATCACAAAAGCAACTAAAAGAGATCAAAATAGACATAAGTAACCATACAGAGCAAATACCAGGCACACAAAATAAAGAGACTAGGGCACTTAGATGAAATGCTACTCCAAAACAGTAACACACACACAAAAAAAAGCTAATGGACCACTATTACCCCTACCCAAAGCAGATGTTTGTGCATTATCATTGTAGTCAAGGTGGAGAAACATGCAATAGTTTGCTTAGCTTGGCAGCTTCACATAAGTATGCAGTAGTAAGTTTCCCAGCTTGAAAAAAGCAGAGATCTTGAATTCACTGTATTAAGAAAATGAGGGGAGAAGAAACCATCAAACAGATGTTTGATTAAGATCCACGTAAGAGCATCAAGTAAGAGTTAATTACATCTTCCAGATGCATTCCAGGTTTTGATGTTTATGGAGAGTGTTACAATCTCCCTATTCAGCCTGAAAAAGCACCCTTCTCTTGATTGATTTATAGCAAGGAAATGCAGAGCTCACTGCCTTTATTTTTTCCCCTGTAGATTTCTTTCTCTTCAAGTTGAAGAACGTAATGGGAAGCAAAAGTAATAAGAAACTTTTAAAATCACTTCATCTAAGCTTCAGTCAAATCATTCAATGTATCAGTGACAGGGCTAACTGATGCCTCCTCTGATCTTTATGACTTTTCTTCTTCAATGACATTTAGACACAAATCCTTTATATTAAGGATAGTGGGAGTTCAGTGCACGTAACACCTTTGAGAACCTGCATCTCTGTAAGCTTAAATGAGGCCTTTGAAATTAGAATCTCCCAGTTCTCCAGTGCCTATGCTGAACTTCAAATTACAGACTTTCCCTAAAGTAAGTCCAAGTGACCCAGAGGCTTGTCTCCTTAGCCTCCCAGTGCTTGTACTGAAATCTATCCAAGAGATCTTTACTCTGCTGTGACGTATTTGCTACAACAAGACTCAGTAAAGGAGTAATACCAGGCAAAGCAAATCTCACATTTACTGGTGATGCTTCACTTCTTTCTTTTTATTTCTCTCTCTTTCTCATGTGCACTTCCTTACAATTATGTTAATGAAATAAGATAATTATTACAACAATAGAATAAGCACAAGGCAACTACTAGCAGTGAAGGGGAAACGAGACAGGATTTTCTACAGAATCAGACAAAAGTTTTGAGGACTGATTATTGCGAAGATGAAAGAGCCAGGAAGCAGCATCACTCCACCAGGGAAGACTAACCAGAATCTGAGGACAATCCTGGCAAAGGCAGGGCAGGGCCCCACCAAAGACAACACCCAGAGCAAGCAGTCTGGTGACAGCTACAGGCTGCACTGACAGCCCTGTATTACCATACAAGAGAGAGGTCACAAGGCAAGTCCAAAGTCAATCTGGAAGTCCAATCAACAAGTCTAGACACCCAGAGGAGAGGCCTGACCACAGTCCATTCCTAGTCCATAACTGTGAGCATAAGTGAGGTTCCCAGATCCCTGGATGGGGAATGGCGCTGGAAGCCTCAGGTGAGGCTGGTCCAGGTAATTAAGACCTACCAGTGCTCTCTGATTCTGGCAGTGGGTATTAAACAGACACTTTACAAAGATTTCTGAAAGACATATATACATAGATTAAATAGAAAAGAGGTGAAGATGCCACTCCTAACAAGTATTGACTGCTTCTATGGCAGGATTGCCACCCATCCCTGTCCATGCAGCAGCCCCAGGACCAGCATGCTCCTCAGCCCCACAGCTGTATATATTGCAATCAGTGTGTCTTCAGCCACCTGGCCAGTTCACAAGATGGGACGACATTCAGTAGAGATGCAGCATCTTCAGCTATCCAGTCTTAATGCTCCACCTCTAATCTGCCAGACCTACTAGGGAAACAGCTGCAACAGATTTAAGTATTTACCAGCGTCCTCACCCTTTGCTGCCACCCTCTTTCAGAGTCTTCACCCCCCACACAGCAGACTGCAGAGCAGATGGAGTGAGTACACTGTCTTCAGCCACTTCAGCTTAAAGTCTGGCACCTTAGAGCAAGAAATTTCTCACAGCTGCTGCCCAAGTGACTAACAGCAGCCTAGACTCTGCACCAAGGATGTTAGCTACATACACTGATGAAGGTGTGAAGGTGTTCTGGGCTTCCACTTGCTAAGTGTCTAAGCTCTAGGAATGCTTTTAAATCAAATCTCATACATGACACCTCACTAACGTGAATTCATGTTCCTTACCCTCACTTCAGGCCAGAATCCTTCCTGCAAGAACACAAAATAGGCCAGTGGCTTTGGCTGCTGTCAGTGGCTTCCAACCAGCTCTGTGGCCCACTGCTTTTTAAAGTTCTTCGTTTATTTTTACCAGCAATTTAAGAAATAAAAGCTATTTAAAACAAGCAGCATAAAAAGAAGTATCATTTGCCTCACATGATTATTATGTGCATAGCAATGACAGGAAGAATGCTGAAATGTTTCCCAACTCTTAAAAAGAGGAACGTTTCCTCTGCAATATATAATTTTGAATTTTAATTTAGATAACTCAGAATATTTACTGGCAACAAAAATGTGCATATTCATGAGATCTGATTTACTATAATCTTTATTTCTGATGTTCTGCATCTGTGAATACTTAAAGTACTTGAGTTTGCATTCATGGGCAATTATACAGGAATCTCAGAGCAGCAACAGATTGATTTATGGTTAAGAGTCTGTAGCACAGAAAGACAATTCATTTTCTTTCAGAAGGGCTGGGGCATGAGTTTCAGGATTGATGCTTCTGCTCTCATTTTTGAACAAATGACTCTTACTTTTTTTGTCTAATAGACGTACAAACCAAGGTCATTATACCGAAGGTCAAAACAGTGATTTTTAGATGCATTAACTCTACCAATAAGATCTGAGGAAGAAAGTTAAATAGGCATCAAGTGGAAACCCAGAAGGTAGATTAGAAGCAAGTGAATGGTGCTTTAGAGGGGAAGGACAGACACACAACTCAGTCATTCCAAATACACCCAAGGACTCCCTCAAGTTCCTCCATGCTGACGTCCCTTAAGCTTTCTAGAAATCCAAGCACTTACTAAGCCAAACACATCTGTATTACATATTTCTGCATCCCTAACTATTCCTCTTTCTGGTTTTGCCTTTCTTGACATTCATTTCAGCCCTATGAAATACAAAGAGTCTTCTAAGAAAGTGAACTTCAATTAATTTCTGAAGGTAAGTCATAGGAAGATTGAAACAAACCTATAACGAATCAGTGAGAAGTACAATGGGAGAAAGCAGGATGAATACAGCTTTTGATGCATGTACTGAGTAAATAAGATTATAAAGCTCACTGATGCATGAAACAGTCCCTGTGTTTCACACTCACCCTCCTTTAAACATAAGAACATAACTGATGAGGCTTCCCAGGACAGCACATGCCTCGTCTTCCTCTCTTTATGTGACAACAGAAAAATGAATATTGGTAATGACAACTATCAACAAGAAAAGGGGAAAATGTGCCAAGTACTTAAAAATCACCTCATTAGAGCAACTCAGGCCAACTGTTCCTTTGGCAAGTCTTAAGTCTGGTGAAAACATACACAATGCTCTTACCAGGATTTAGCCAGTACAAAAGCCAAACATATGAACAACTTTTGCCCAACAAAAGTCTTTATAACTAATCTTTACTCCCCACACAGTCTGCTTTTAAGTGAAAATAATTCCACAGCATTACTCCAAGATATACAGAGATAGTGAAAACAACTGCACTTTCACATAGCTATAACGCTAAGACCTACCTCTGAGAGCAAATCCACAATGCTGTTTGAGTTCCTTCTGCCTGAAAGGAGTTTATGCACACCAGCTCATAGCTCCTTGTTGGGTACATTTGTATCAGACATACCCCTGGCTAACAAAAGTACCCCATTCTGAACAATTGCAGTATTATCTGGCACATCTGTCACCTGAATTTTTACCCCAAAAGGCCTTAAAGTCAGCCTGTCCTCTACTCCTGGTAGGTGTGACAAGCTCTAACTTAATGAGTACGATAAAGAATAGGCTGTGCTATGGAGGAGGGTAAAATACTGCCTGGAACAGGTGTTGGCTGTTTGCAGTTTGCCACCACTTAAAGGACAGCTCCTCCTCACTCCATTTTTAAAGACACATAAAGCAGGTCAGAAATAATGCTTACAGCACATGCAGAACAAATGTATTCATAAGCAGAAAATGGAGAGAAAGAAAACCTTCCTGTCTCAGAGGACGTATCATGACTTCTTTGACTTGTGTGGTCAGTTGTAGACTATCAGAACTAGCTAAAAGTGGTACCACAAAAGCTGTCTAAAGACTATATGAATCAAGAATAGCATGGCCAGCAGGAGCAGAGAAGTCACTGTGCCCCTGTATTCCATGCTGGTCAGACGACACCTTGAGTACTGTGTCTAGTTCTGGGCCCCTCAGTTTAAGAAGGACATTGAGACACTTGAACATGTCCAGATAAGGGCAACAAGGATGGTGAGAGGCCGCAAGCACAAGCCCAACAAGGAGAGGCTGAGGGAGCTGGGGTTGTTTAGCCTGGAGAAGAGGAGGCTCAGGGGAGACCTTATTGATCTCTACAACTACCTGAAGGGTGGCTGTGGCCAGGAGGGGCTTGGTCTCTTATCCCAGGCAAACAGCACCAGAACAAGAGGACACAGTCTTGAGCTGCATCAGGGGAAGTTTAGGCTCAAGGTGAGGAGAAAGTTCTTCACTGAGAGAGTCATTAGCCATTGGAATGGGCTGCCCAGGGAGGTGGTGGAGTCACCATCCCTGGAGGTGTTCAAGAGGGGACTGGACATGGCACTTGATGCCATGGTTTAGTCGTGAGGTCTGTGGTGACAGGTTGGACTCGATGATCTTTGAGGTCTCTTCCAACCTTGGTGATTCTGTGATTAAGCCTTCTTATCAAATAGATTTTTGAACGACAAACAAGCTGATAGACTTCAGTGGGGAAAGGGGGTAAAATAAAGCACTTTTCTCAGGATAATTATCACCCAGACTGTACCGAAATCCTGGACTTCCTGAAAGACATCCCAACATACATAAAGCTCACTTGGCTTTGAAGTCTTTCAGGTCCTTCCAAGATTCAGAGAGCTTCCTGCGGTCTGCATATACCTTCAATATCAGTATATTTAACGGTAAAAAAACTTCTGGGCTGCACATCAAACTACCTCACTTGTTAGTCACATATCAACATAGAGGAGTCAGAATAACAAATATAGCTAAGAGGTTTGCCTTCCTAGAAACAAACCTTGCATTGTAGAATTTGTTGGTTTGCTTCTTCAGCTGTCAGCCTTGGAGGAGGTGGGAACAGTCACACAAGCATGGTCCACCAGTCCTCAGCCCACGGGGAGAAGAGTTTCCCCTGGCTGGAGTCGAAGCGCTGCACGGCGCTGCAGGGCGCTGCAGGGCGCTGCAAGCCCGGCTGCAAGCCCGGCTGCAAGCTCCTGCCTCGCTCTCCTGGGGCCGTGGCACGCGGACGCCACGAGGACTCCAGCTGCCTGACAGCTTAGAGCGAGCTCGCGTTCACCACACCCCGCCACCACCAGAGGTCGCCATCGAGCCCAGCCGGCCCATCTCCTAACGACAGCGCCCCGCCCCCTTCCACCATGTCTGCCTAGTGATTGGTCTGTCTGGAAGTCTGTCATGTCTTCAGCTCCGCCTCCCGAGCTGGGCGGAGCGGCGGGGACCGTGCGGGATAGGATCGGACACAGGGTTGTCTGCGTGCCCGTGGAGCGGCGGCTGCATGGCGCTCTCGCGGCGGTCCCTGATGCCCAAAGGACCGGACAGGGGTTTAGAGTGACCCCTGGGCACTGCTGCGCTTGTCGTTGCGGGTCACGGTAGCTCGGGGACCTCCCCACGAGAGAAGCGACGGGAACAAGGTAAGGGCGCGGGACAGGGACCCACCGCTGACGGATCTGGGCTCTTCGGCTCCGTGCCTGGCCCGTCCGTGGGGCGGGCATTGCTCCTCCATCTCGTCGATGGGGCTGGCTGGTCGCCCGTCTGCTGTCAGAGCCCCCGGGGCGGCGAAGGGCAGGCCCGGGCATGTCCCGGACATGTCCCGGGCACGTCCTGCACAGGAGGCGCGTGCGCGGCCCCGCGGAGCCCCGGGGCGCCGTGGGGCCTGGCCAGGGGGTGGGAGCTTGCGGTGGGATTTGGGGAGCCTCCCCTCATCTGGGGCTGCCCCCGGCTAGGTGGGCGCCTGTCCTGGGGCTGGCTCAGTTGTGTGTCACCCGGTGCCTGAAGTGGGCAGTTTGCCTCTGAAGTTTGGGTTACGGGGCGTAGAAGGGTGGGTGGGTGCCCCCGCCCCGGCCGCCCGGCTGGCGGGACAAGTCAGGTCCAGCTCGCTCTGTACGTGGGGAGCTTGGCTGCCGGTGTCCGCTCTGTGACTGCCTAGTCACCGGCGCTGCGGCCGGGCGCTGATGCCGCCGTTCCAAGTGTCCCTCATGTTGTAGTTGCCAAAAGACTTAAAACTGAGCGGTTGACCCACCTACCGAGAAAGTTTTCATCTTTTCTTTAGAGACAACTGCAACTTTGTACCTTTTCCCCCTTTTCGCTGTTTGATGGATTTGTGTTCGTTTCTACTTGCAGATGATTGAAACATTGGTAACGACTGAAGCTCAGGAACTGCTGTACCAGCTGACAGCCTTATTGGAACAAGAGTTAAGATGTCAGCCAAAAGCTGCTGGCCTGAGACTAATTGAATCTGCTCATGATAATGGTCTCCGAATGACTGCAAGGCTGCGAGACTTTGAAGTGAAAGATCTCCTCAGCCTAACTCAGTTCTTTGGTTTCCACACAGAGACATTTTCAATAGCTGTGAATTTCTTAGATAGATTCTTGTCAAAAATGAAGGTAAGGCTTTTAAAAGTATAAGCTCTCAGTCCTGAACTTCTGCTCATTGCAGCTTTATCCTTACTGTAAGTTAGAAGATCATGGATTTACATGGCTAAAGATGAAGCTCATTATCTAAACATCTGATTGCACAAAAGCTAAAAAATGTCTTTCCCTGTTCAGATTTTAGTAGTGTTAAAAAAGCTGTTTCCTCTGGAGAAGGAAGAGGGCATCAGTTCTAATGTAAGGATTCCCATAAGCTTGGAAATGCAGACCATATTAATGAATTAGATCAAAACAGGTTGTCTTACCTGTTGCATGTATAGAAGAACACCTGGTATTACATCTTATTTTACTGCTGTTTCAACCTACCTCTTTAGCCCTGTTTTTATCAAGAGGCTTGATGCTATTCACTGGTAAAGCACTGGAATCTGGTAAAGCATTCAGTTAGCACTCCATTCTACCACACGTGTGTCATGCTGACCTGGGGTGTTTTTAATTGTCTAGTGACACAAGATTACCACTGTACTGTTTGGCCAAGAACAAAAGGTTGTTTTACTTGTGTGTTAAAAATGAGAAAGCTAAATGGAAAAGGATGATTTGAAAGGCTTCTGAGCTCAAAATGAGCAGTAAAAATAGGGACTGTAATGACTGTATTTTATGGACTGAGAGTGTGTGTGTATATATATATATATACATGGGTGTATACATGTGTTTAGAAACGAATTTCATAAGCCAATATATACAACAGTGTAAGTCCATAAAGATTCTGATTAGGTCATTACAGAACCTCACTAATAAACCAGTTCTACCTCAATCAAACTATATTGTTCTGCAATCTCGCTTTTTTAGATGAATGAGGTGGAATTTGTAATGAGTAATGGTCTTCTCATTTAATTAAATAAAATTAAGAATGTAAGTAGATAAAGACTTTATTAACAGAACTATCTCCTCTAACCCCCATAATTTTTCCTTAAAATCCCTTGGTGCCTATGTAGTTTGGTACTTAATATGTTGAAAAAGCTATCAAAGGACTGACTAACTCTTTAAAAGTAACAACAGTTTACTTTTTTCAGGTACAGCCTAAACACTTGGGCTGTGTTGGACTCAGCTGCTTCTACCTGGCTGTGAAGGCATCAGAAGAAGAGAGAAATGTTCCCCTAGCCACTGACTTAATTCGGATAAGCCAGTATAGGTTCACTGTTTCTGATATGATGAGAATGGAGAAAATAGTATTGGAGAAGCTGTGCTGGAAAGTTAAAGCTACAACAGCCTTCCAATTTCTACAGCTATACCATTCACTTATTCATGAGAATTTAAGCTATGAAAGGTAAAATATCTAATCCATGTGTTTTGCTGTGACTATGTGATCAGGAAGCCTAAGTAGAAAAATAAGCAGGGAAATAAGCAATTAGCTTTTCTATACTTAAAAAAACCCACAAGCTTTCTCTCTTATTGGCAATTACTGTAAATAGGAATATCTGTAGTTTAGTAGCATTTTAATTTTAAATGCTGTTTGTATAAATTGATCTAAAGAGTATTGCTCTCTGAGCCAAAAAACCCAAACTTGATCAATAATGACAGTATAATAAATCTCTGCTTATGCTGCACTAAGTATTGCCTCATTGCAAACATTTCAGTATCTGGCTTAGAAAGATTCCTTGTGCTAGTAAGCACAAACACTCCTTGTTGGTAAGGCTGTTTTGACAAGGCAACTCTCCCCAGCGGAACACAAGATTTATTTTTGGCATTAGGACTACCAAAACTGAACACCTGCTTGACTGTAACCCTAGAACTTCTGGGACAAATGAGGCCTTTGTTTAGATAAAGAACATTTTTTTGCTGCTGCTTTATGTTCCCAGGGTGGTGCTGCCTTGATCTGGCTTGCATTCTATATTCACTCATCTGTTTTTATTCTAGGAGAAAGTACCTTAATTTTGAGAGACTTGAGACCCAGCTTAAGGCATGTCACTGCAGAGTCATGTTTTCTAAAGCCAAGGTAAACATCTTGAAAGCTCAAAGACAGTGAGACTATTGAAACTTAACAAAACAGTGTTTAAAAAAACCCAAAAATTCTCTCTCTCTCTCTCCAGCCTTCTGTCTTGGCACTGTCTATTCTGGCACTAGAAATAGAAGAACAAAAGCTGCTGGAATTGACAGAGGCATTGGAATTTCTGCAGTTGCATTCCAAGGTATGTATAGATACAGTTTCAGGGGAGGAAGGAATTAAGATGCATGCAAGGGCCTACACTGCAGGGAAGGGACAGATCTGTGGGCATGCTGAGTTCTTTAGTGGCTTTGTTGCCTTTTTTTCCCATTTAGCTTGGGATCTTTGGCTTGCTGTCTTATGTGAAGGTGAAAGTACATGTATGAAGTATGGATTTAATGAGTTATTCACATATTACATTCTCTCTTGCATTTAGATAAACAGCAGAGATCTGACCCTCTGGAAGGAACTGGTGTTGAAGTGCCTTACAGAATATTCCTCAAGCAAGTGTTCCAAACCAAATGTCCAGAAACTGAAATGGATTGTGTCTGGACGTACAGCACGGCAGCTTAAACATAGCTACTACAGGATAACACACCTTCCTACAATTCCAGAGACCAGCTCATAATAGGTAACTCCTTGTGAAATGAACTTCTGATAATGTAGAATTAACTAGCTGTTAACTACCACAAAGTTTCTTATTCTGTATAGGTAACCTCTTAGAGACAAGTAACATAGATGTAGTCAGCCTGCCATAGAGGCTGGTCTGCTCTGTTCATGCATGAGCCAGCGCTGTACCTAATGAAGTGTATTCAGTATTCCTAAGGTTGTGTGGCAACCTAACATACAAATGTTGGAGGAAGAACTGATCTTCTGGTGTGCCGTGGGAGCAAAAATGCATTCCAGAGACATGGGGACCTCAATTCAAAGTAAAATGTGGAATAAAACTGGTAAAAAGAGACAAAAGCTTGGCTTGCCCCTATCCTGTCAAGTCATCTAAGAGGAAACACATGCCTGTTAGAATTAGTTTCTTGTAGCTGCTAATTAAAAGCAAGAATTTTATGCACTTTAAAATGTATAACTGACTGTTTAAAAAGGTCTAAAACCTGTAATTCAGTTATTCACATCACTGGCTTTTTTTACTCTGTAGAAATTGTGAACTACTTTCTTACCTAGATTTTTTTAATGCTAAAGGCTGCATATTTTGCCTTCACAACTGTCTTGGTGCTTTGCTCTATTGAAGTCTGATGCTTTGTTTCTCTTGTAGAAAGCACTTTGATTGTTTGTCTTTTTGATGGTTGTTTTTGTTGTTGTTGTTTTACAGGAGTACAACAAAATGAGGAGAGAACCATCCTGAGACCATGCCAACAGACATAAAGAATAACTGAGAAACAGTCTGAAACGTGATCTTAATAATGAAGTACTCAACTCATGGAAAGAATATGTAACATTTCAGACTAAAGATCCTTCCAGCACATGTGTTCTTTTCATGATGATTGCAACAGTGTCAGTTTTCTGTCTTGTTAGAGTGCTTACGCTTTAGTGAAGCACCACACTACTGAGACAAGGAATTCTAACACCTTAAGACAGTTTGTAGAACAGCTTCTGTAGTCTAACTAGATGGAGGTGGCTGAAGTACAGGTTTAATTTAAAAAAAATAAATAAATACTCACTTTCTAAAGATTGTGACACGAGGGAAAACATCCTGTGCAGTACCACAATGCTACAGTGTCTCAGTCAAATTAATCCCACTCAATAGGGCTGACAACAGCAGATGTCTGTCACCCTACCTGACATGCTGTTTGGGCACTGTCGTGTGTCCACATGCTAGGCAGGCCCCTGGCCTACCACGGACATTAGAAACTAGACTACATGATACCTGCTCAACAGCTCAAGCAGATACAGCAAGAGAAAAGAGCAACCTAATTTAATTGCCTTATAAAAGGTAGTCACTAACACAGTGTCAGTAACTTCAGCACTAGAGCTGTAGTTTACAAATTATTTCAGAGTGTAAAAGCTTTTGTGATACCCAGTGAAGACTGAGGGAATGGGCTGGGTCACCTGCCTCAAATGCAACACCAGTTTCACCAAATTTCACTCCATAGGAGGTAAATACTGATGCTGAATGGGTTCATTTTTACAGTAGGAGCAGGGCTAATGTCCTTTCTAGGACTGTACGTAGGAGAAATCTAGAGAACCACTGAAGATTTCTTCCCCTTTCACTTCTTCAAGTTTTGTGAAAGGGAACTGGTTCTTTGAAGATCAGGTGCTTGAGACTATGCTTCTGGTGCTAATAAGCAAGTGAAGAGGAAGAATATATTATTGTATGTAAGGTAAATAGGTTTTGGGGGAAGACTGCTGATGACCTCTTGACTTCCACATCACTGTGGAGCAGAGGCTGTTTTCAACAGGGTGTTAATTGATTGTCATATGAACTGACTTGAAGGAGAAGGGGAGATCAGAATGCTCTGAATATAGTATGGGCTTATATGTTAGCCAACCAACTTTTTCTCCTTTATGGTAACAGCTGAGGGAGAAACCATTCTTTGCATATCTCACACTAGTTAAACCTCTCACAGAAGACTTCATACCAAAGCTCTCTACTGGACAAATAAGCCTTCAGCTGAGAAGAGTGGAGTGGAGGCACTGCATAACTTGCAGCTGGGTTTTGTCTGCTGGTACTCTTTGTGCATTGTGATGGCCTGAGAAAAGCATACAGGTGATTTGGACAAAGGTGTAAGCAGGCTGCTGGGAGAGAGGATGATGATGCAATGTCCAATTCTGATTGTCATGTCTCAATAACAAGATGTGTACCTTTCAATTAAACATTGAAATGTGCTTGACTGAGTAATTTCTTTCTTGTTTGTTATAAAAGGTCCTGTTAGGAAGCCTAAAAAGTGACTTACATGTGCACAGTCCCTACAAAACCATAGGACCTCCAAATGTCATCTACTCCAATCCTTCTGAAAAGATGACAGCAGAAGGAACACACATATTTCAGGAGTATTAATGCTTGCTCTTACAATGAGAAAGAGGTGGATATAATTACAATGAAAGCATTCTCCCTCCTCAGCTATTGCTTTATTTTTGCCATATGCCAACTGAAAGAGTGATACAATTTCAGAAGTGAGGCTCAGCAGTGTGATGGGACCAGCTGCTGGCAATTTATCTCCAGTGAGACTTCTGCTTAAGACTTCCTTAAATGCAGTATCTTTAGTGTTCAGAACACAACAGGAGTTGGCAATCATGTCTTCCTCCTGTTAGTATGTTTGACACAGCTTTCATCCTGTACAAAGCTGTGGCTGGACCGCTTCTCTGCTGCAGAACATTCCTGATAGGTAATTGACACATGCAAAATACTGTATCATGCAATAGCTAAGTTTAATATGTGGCTTTAAAACTATCTAGAAAAGTCCACAGCTTCTTAGATACACCATCAACACATAGTGCTATGTGATGGTGATGAATAGATGCAAGATACCATTTCCTACACCGAGACTTCCTATTCCTTTTAGAATTCATTCTATTCTTTTTCAGAATTTTACATATTTACACTGAAACTCCATATTACATTACCATAGAAAATTATTTCTAGCCAGAGTTTGACCTGACCTTTCAGTTTTATAGTATTGCTTACATGGTAGCAAGTACTAATCATTAGTGCTGTATTAGCACAGGGGGTTGTAAAACCTTATTTAAGGCAAGATGCAGCAGTCTATTTAAACCACTTTTTTAGATTAACATTTCTGACAGAGGGCTGCTACAGGGGGAAAGTGTAGCTGTAGCCATCTTAATATTCTTCCTGTTGCACGTTAAGAGAAAATATTTTGTTTATATCAACTGATCTTCAGTGATGAAGACCACTGCATAAAGACAAGTGGTATATTTATAATCAACTAGTTTACTATGATGTTTAAACAGAACAAACCCTGATGAAAGATGGGGAGGTGTGCACACCTTTCTCTAGGTTTGTCCTTTAGTATTAGAAATTTATCACAGCTTATAAGTCTGCTGGTAACACTTTGTTCTACTGGAAGAGATCTTTCTCTTCACTCAAGTAATTACTTGACCACAATCCATTGAAGAGAGTGTTGAAGACTTCACCAGTTACACGATTCCAGTCTTTAAGTGTCATGTGCAATTCCTCCCATGGAACACAGATAAAAACAGTTTACTTTTCAAGACTAGAGAAGTCTGGTCCTCCTTTGCTGTAATTTCCAGAAATCTCTGCCCCACTGAAGTCAAATCCAGGGTTCTGATGGAGGCGAAAGAAAAATGTAATAGATCAATAACTTGTAATAATGCAATAAAAATCAACAAACAAAATGCCTCAAAACTGTTTCTGTTAATATTCTGCCATGGTAATAAGGAAATATAACAATTAGTCATTCATTTGTCATGGCACTGACATTCTTGGAAAATGCATCAACTAATAAGCCTTGAATTGTCATCTGGTTGCCTACTGCTGAAGTGACTTTGTAAAGGGGGTCTCAATTTGGCAAGCAGTTAGATCTCCCAGGAAAGAAATATTACAGAAAGTTAAAGAAAAAAATTCTGGCTTCTGGGGTCACTTGAAATTACTAATTAAAAATATAAGCACCTGCCATGCTGGATAACAAGTTTCATAAAAGTGTTCTCTGTTGCAGTCTGCAGCACTCTTGATTCAGCTGTTAGGCAAGAAGTTGTAAAGCTAAAGCTCTGCAGACATGCAGAGGAGTACTACTGACCAAAGCAAATTAAGCAGTTTCAGTAAAAGGGCAAGGAAAATGTTTTCCAGATAATGATTCTACATCATCTAATGTTGCAAAGAAACATATTCAATAGAATCATAGAATGGTTTGTGTTGAAAGGGATGTTAAAGATCAACTAGTTCCAACCTCCCTGTTATGGGCAGGGACACCTTCCACTAGCCCAGGTTGCTCAAGGCCTCATCTAACCTGGCCTTGAACACCTCCAGGGAGGGGGCATCCAAAACCTCCCTGGGCAACCTGTTCCAGTGTCTCACCAACCTTACTATAAATAATTTCTTTCTAATATCCAGCCTAAACCTACTCTCCTCAAGCTTCAACCCATTCCCTGTCATCCTATTACAACAAGTCCTTGTAAAAAGTCTCTCCCCAGCTTTCTTGTAGGCCCCCTTCTGGTACTGGAGCTTGATGGCAGAATTTGATGTCAGAAGTTTGTTGTAAATATGGTTGTATCATAATTCCAGGTAATAATGCAAACTGTGTGTAGCCTAACTTAAAAGTTGTTGGCATCATGCAACAAATCCTAAACCAGCAATACACCCACACAAACTCATCTTAACTTTTCATAAAATATTCACACAGACAATTAACAGAAGGACCTTGGTGCCATGGGTTAGCTGTTTGGGTGGGTTGGATTGGTTGATGGGTTGGACGTGATGATCTTGAAGGTCTCTTCCAACCTGGTTTGGTTTATTCTAAATAAAGGTTTATTCTAAATCATTGGAACGTGCTGCCCAGGGAGGTGGTGGAGTCACCATCCCTGGAGGTGTTCAAGAGGGGATTGGACGTGGCACTTGGTGCCATGGTCTAGTCATGAGGTCTGTGGTGACAGGTTGGACTTGATGATCTTTGAGGGCTCTTCCAACCTTGGTGATACTGTGATACCTCTTGGAAGTACACTGATAAAACCCTCTTAAGCATTCAATGCATACTGAGCTACAGTATGCATTCCCATGGCACTAGACAGCAGAACAGTTTTCCTCCAGAGTTATGTCCCTGAAAACTGGGCAAACACAAAACATAAGGAGTAATTATATTCCTTTGACTTGCCTCTCTTTGGAATCGTTCCAGTGTAAGCTTCCTTTGCATCTGGTCCTGTACCCAAGGATCAGCAGCATATTCATTTTCTAAGAGAGATGTCCAACAATTTCCAGCATCTCTATTGGTCTTCATTAGGACAATTCGTATCAGCTTCCTGTCCTCTGTTGAGTGAAAACAGACACATAAACCAACTATTAAACTCAGTCCTATGTGCTAGTCATTTTTGTTGCTCTGCTGAATTCATCATTAACAAGCAAAAGATTTTTTTGGTCAGGGAATTTAAACTCTTAATGCAAATGACAAGTTAATTGATAAATAAATAGCCATTAACAAGAAACAGGCTGAAGCAAAGAAAGCCTATTGAGCCATCTTTCCCCTTTCTGGCCTGCAAAATGCTGATGCTCTTTAAGGGATTAAAATGCAGCTCATGTATAATTCTATTGTAAACATCAAACATCCTTTCAGAGAGGTTCACAACAGAGAAAAGATTAAATCAAATCTATGAACACATATAGATCAGCTAGGAAAATAAAGAAGAACCTGAGGTCAGGCCTTACAGAGAGTTATTACCAATAAAAGCCAGAACCAGGTTTTAGCAACACATTGGAGCTGTATTCAGTTTAAACAGACTGAATGTCTATAGACAATATATTACACACACACAGAGTATCACAGAATGTTAGGGATTGGAAGGGACTTCAACAAGTCTAACCCCGCTGCCAGACCAGGACCACCTAGAGTAGGCCACACAGGAACACATCCAGGCATGTTTCGAACACCTCCAGAGGAGGAGACTCCACCACCTCTCTGCACATCCTGTTCCAGGGCTCTGTCACCTTCACAGTGAAAAAGTTTTTCCCTATGCTCACACCTATGCTCCAGCTTGCACCCACTGCCCCTCATCCTATCACTGGACATCACTGAGCAGAGTCTAGCTCCATCCTTCCAACAATGCCTTTCACATCTTTATAAATATGAATGAGGTCAACCCTCAGTCTCCTGTTCTCCCAGCTAGAGACCCAGCTCCCTCAACCATTCCTCATAAGGGAGTCGTCCTTGTGACACTGTGCTGGACTCTTTCAATCAGTTTCCTGAGGTCCTTCTTGAAATGAGGGCCCAGAACTGGACACAATATTCCAGATGTGGCCTCACCAGGTCAGAGTAAAGGAGGCAAAGAACCTCTCCCGACCTACTAACCCTTCTAATACACCCCAGGATGCCATTGGCCTTGGCTGCAAGGGCACATTACTAACTCATGATCATCCTTCTGTCCACCAGGGTATTAGAGCTACACTTCAAAGGTAATATGTAGGATGCTTAGTTGCACTGAACTGGATAAATACAGACTTAAGGAGTGTATTTTGAAGATTATTCACATACTGGAAAAGAGCAGGCTTCACTTCACAATGTTTATTTACACTTATAGTTTTCCTGTTTAAATTAGCAAATTATTAACTGATATTTAGTTTAGAAACACTGAAAGCAAAATCAATCACAGGAATGCATTAAGTCAGAGGCACAATCTATAAATATGATTGCCAAACCCCAAAATATCGTGAACACTTTGCATTATTTATGATGCAATGATCAGAGGAGCTTTCTTTGCTCAACATTTGTAGGTAGCTTAGTGTGAATTTTAGATTGCTTTTTGCAGTCTCTAGGGCTCTAGGCCTTGTTGCCCATCCCAAAACTATAACACATATCACGTCACCTATCCCAAAAATATAAGGCATAAGAGGAGAAAAAAAAACACAAAAAGAAATAACTATGGAGAAGCACAGACCACACAAATCTAGCTTTAATGAGGGGTTGCAAAAAAGCTCTCACTGTATGGAAGTGTTTGTAATCCATACAGTTGTCCCTTCCCAGACACGGCATTTTTTTTCCATTAACCTTAATGTCTGGGGTTTATGTACTACCCGAGTTCTTTAGTCTGCCAACAATACTGTCTTTCACACACAGCTGTGTAGAGAAAAGAAAGCAATCTTCCCCATTAAAAAAAAAAAACAAAAACAAAGCCAGGGAGGTAAACTCTTTTACAGCAATTTTTGAGGAGTTGCAGATAATGGCATGTCAGCTACGGATTATTACCTAATGTCCATGTTCCTTCATCAGTTACTGTAGAGTCAAAAAGTTTACCCTGCAAAAGATATGTACAACATTATGACAGGGAAAACTCTTCAGTATCCATTTCAGACTGAATCAAGTTTTACTCCAAACTTACCTTCTTGTTTTCTACTGAGAATGAATAGGCTGGTCGGGCCCTATAAACATAGGTGGGCACACAGGCTATAAGAATTACTTTTTGTTATGCAACTTCAAAAACCAAAAAAATTAAAGGAAGCATTTAATATAGGGAAGATACCTGTCACTGTTTCAGTACCAGTTCTCTGAAAGGGCCTGTGTTTCTCAGAGGGCAATGCCATTTCTACTAGACTTGCCACAAAACCAGCACCAGAACAAGAGGACACAGTCCCAAACTGCACCAGGGGAAGTTTAGGATTGAGGTGAGGAGAAAGTTCTTCCCAGAGAGAGTTGTTAGCCATTGGAATGTGCTGCCCAGGGAGGTGGTGGAGTCACCATCCCTGGAGGTGTTCAAGAGGGGATTAGACATGGCACTTGAAGCCACGGTTTAGTTAGCCATGAGGTGCTGGGTGATAGGTTGGACTTGATGATCTCTGAGGTCTATTCCAACCTTATTGATTCTTTGATTTTCTATGATTCTGTAAAACCGTTGTTGTTTCTGCCAAGGGTAACATACAGCTACGGTGATTGATGCACCTTATTCTCATCATCAATGTGAAAATAAATCTGCTTTTGATATGGGGGTTTTAGCCTTTCAGCAGTGTGTGAGGCTATACACTCAAACACTGCCCAAATGATGGCAAAAAGGCGTCTCCACGTGAGTTTGCTCATTTTATTATCTTTAAAAGCCCGTGCAGCTCGACAGAACGGTTTCTAATAAACTTCACTTTGGAGATAGTTACGAAATGAAAACAAAGGCGCAACACCGCTGGGAGATGTGCAAGTCCCCTGACGAGGCACCGGCGCTCCCGGAAGGCACCGGCGCCCCGAGGCCCTTTGCGCCGGGCGCGGCTGGCGCTTCACCCTGACCCGACCCACCCAGTCCTCCCTCACAGCACCGGGCGCGGGTGGAGGCTCGCCCTCCATCCCCTTCCCTCGCAGCACCGGGCGCGGGTGGAGGCTTGCCCTCCATCCCCTTCCCTCGCAGCACCGGGAGCGGCTCATCACCCCTTCCCTCCCTTCCCTCAGAGCGCGTCGCTCTCAGCTCCCAGACGCCCGCTCAGCCGCTGCCAGGAGGCCGGTACCTGCAGCACCTCCTGGCCCCGCACGGAGAGCGCGATGTGCCGGCTCTGCAGGTTGCAGTTCACGTCCTTAGCCCGGGTGCCCGGCGGCACCTGTACCTCGATGAACACCTCCTCCAAGGTCTGATACCAGCAGCCCCAGGGAGTCCCGCAGGGCACCACCCCGCTGCGCTCCTCGAAAGGAGCCGACATGGGAGACGGCGGCCCCACTCCGCCCCAGCAGCCCCGGATATGACAGCCCCGCACAGGCGCGCAAGTCACCTCCGGCACACCACTGGGACGGCGAGGCGCCTGCTCCGCGCACAGACGCTGATTTGCTGAGTGAGCTCCAACGGGTAAGAGTGATTGGCTGCCGGGCCGCGCAGCAGCGGCCGTTGAAAGCTTTGAATGCCCAGACGTTTGGCGTGTGCCTACAGCCATGGCCTTTCGCAGCGCCCCGCTCCACTCCTCTGACCGCAGCTCTGGTATGTGTGCGGGGTAGCTAAAGCTCTTCTTCACGGTGCCAGGGGGAAGGGGGGACCGGCTTGCGGCTATCGCAGTGTGCTTGTGCCCTGCCATGAAGGGAGTTGCGTAATGCGGTGCGTTTGAGGGTCTAAGCCGTCGGAGGGGTCTCCTCTTGAAGAAGGTTAAACGGCTACTAAATCTAATAGCGAGCATGTATATACATGTGCGTAGTAAGTGAATAAATGGTGAGCTAGCTTTCTAATAGCGTGATGCAAAGCTACACGAGAGAAGTGCAGAACTAGTCACGACTGAAGCATGGCTACTGAGGGCTTTTGGTGGTGTGAAAGTTTCCTGTAGCTTTTTGGCTGTAGCTGAATGATGCTACCATCACCCCTTTTCACGTTAAGGGAAATCACCCTCATTTGCAGAAAGCATAAACAAGTAGCTAAGCATGTGCTGGGCTTCACAGCACCTGGCTGTAATGATAATTGTATGAAGAATTTGTAGCCTTCTGGTTTCTGTTTGCTGTTTCCCTTAAAATGATTTCTCTTAACAACAACAAAAAAAAAAAGGAGAATTTATGTAATGTAATTATTTGAAAGAAAAATGGTGTTCAATAACATCGAAATAATTTTTTTCTAAACTGGAAGATGTTTAAACAATAAGTTGTTTACTTTTATTCTTTCTCACTTTAGACTGGCTTTTTCATCAAGTAGGGTTCGCATCCTCAAATCACTTGGATTTTTTTCTTTATGGATGTGAACACCCTGCTAATAAGGTGCCTTGCAATATTGTGTATGTATATTGTCTTTTAACTTAGATGTATCACCAGCTTTAAGTCATTTGAGCTAAAAAACATTATCATTTACCTTAGCTGTTCTCTGATGTTTTGAAACTCTCATTTCTAGCATGTGCCCCATTGAGAGAATCCTGTGATGTTAATTCTTCAGGTGCACCGAAAGGTTCTCTGACCTCTGAAACATGTCAACAGGCTAGGAAACAGGAAAGTAAGTAGTTGTAGAAGTGGCCCAGAACACGACATACTGCCTTTGAATGTGACAACTGCTAATGCTCACATGCTGTTCTTGCTCTGAAGTTGTTCAGCCTTGGGGCTCCCTGCTTGCCTTCCAGCTCAAGGGGGGCAGCAGCTGTTAGAAGATGCCTGAATCTTCTGAAAACAGCTTTCTATGTGACTTCTGCTAATTAAGGAGATTTCTATAGGCCAAATAAATTGTTTACTTCATTAACCCTGTCTTCATGGAATTTTTACATATAAAGCATCCCTCAGTTGGAAACTGACATCAGGGATCTGGATGGTGCAAGGTAACTTGGCAGAAGCTGCATTCTCAAAACTCAGTCATCTGGCAGTCTTTCTCTAAAATCTGCCAAGTGCTGATGTGACCTAACATTGAAGTACCTGACTGCAGCAAGAAAATAGCTAGTACTGGGTTGTGAAGTGGGTAGTCTTACAATCACATGGCATTGTCTTTTATATGAAAAGTCAATTAACCTTGTCCAGTGTGGTTAAATTTCCCTTGCTGTGTGCGTTCATGCACGCTCCCTTCCTTGACCGTTTTTTTCTGCATCTTTCTGCAGGCAAGACAAATCTGAAGAGTGATAAGAGTGTAACTACTCCTGGAACTGGAAGGAGATTTGCTTCTCTCGTGTTAACAGTAAGAATCTTCTGTGGTGCCTTTAGCTCTGTTTAAATTGTAGCTAAACCTCTCTGTGACCGGTTAGATCATGCAGACCCTTTGTGCAATTATTGTTAACCTATCTGAGTAAATATTAAACACCTCATGCCTGTATTCCTTAGTAACTAAGAATGAAAAAAGAAATTGCAGTGTCTTTAGCAATCACATGTTGATTACATGGGACTACGCAGTGTCTTTGGTGTTACAGTGCTGGTGGCTTTTTTGCCTCCTGCTTGCTATGTGGTTACAGCATGGCAACTTCTTTTTAAGAAGATAAGTGTTTCTGCTTTCATATGGTGGACAGGGCAGAAGAGAAACCTAGTGGTAAAAAGATAACAGAAGGGATGATAATATATATATATACAGGCTCTGAGCTCAGCGTGTGATTAAAGATTTGAAGATGCATAGCTTAACATGCACAGAGAAGTGATAGCCTGGACTCACTAATTTAGTTTACTAGCGCTCTTGATGGAGGATAAAATTCTGCACATGAACCTGTGGTTAAGAAGTTAAAGGGTTCTGTATGGAGAGTGCTTCATCTATTTCTTGTCACAATGGTTGTAAGCTCTCCTTTCACAGTAATGCTTATTAGAAGGTACAGTAAAACCCATTCTAACCTGACACTGGTGTGCTTTGCGTGGGTGTGTATTTTGTGTGTGTCTTTAATTGTAATGTCTATATGAAGGTGCTCAGTGTTGTTGCAGCAGTATGTACCTAGGGATCAGCTTAAGTATTTCTAATACATCTGTTTTCAAAAGCCAGCTAATGGGATGCGGAAGCCTACGAAAGACCTTACCCTTATGAAAGAGAAAAAGAAACAGAAGACAATGGAGAAGGAGGTATGGATACATTTGGAGCACAGTCCGGTAATATATTTCCACTTACCAGGATAAAAAATGCAAGTTAATAAAATTAGTGTTAGCATAGGACAGCATACAAGTAGTCTGCAAACAGCTTTGTGCAGAGCACTACTTAGCAGATGTTACAGTGTGTAGAAAGCATTTGGTTTGTTAATGTAGTTACATTGTTCCTACTGACTGATAAGACAAAAATAAAAAAGAGAACCAGGTCCTATGTTCTCTACCCCAAAAAGGTTCTGGTTTATTAAAAACTCTTTGAGTTTTTTGCTTAGTAATCAATGTTAATTTTAGAAGCAGATAGCTTTTCATTACCAATACACTTCTGCACACTAATCTGTGCCTTGTGTCTCAAATGTCACATTCTGTCTATTCTACAGCTACAGAAAGCTTGATTCTGTTGCAAGCTAGCACTAAGACTGTTTTAACTTTAGCATGTTGCACTGGCTCTGTAGCATAAAATAAGTCAGAAGAAATGCTAGGACTGCAGATCTGTGCTGTGTAGTAACAGAGAATTGTAGTGTTATGCTGCTCTTTGTGAATGACAAGTGAAGATACATATCCTGAATACAAGTTAATAGTTTGGATACTTAACCTCTCCAAGAAAACCACAGGCATAAAGTAATGGTGTTATTGAAGAAGAATGATGGTAGGCAATAAAAACTTCTGTTGTTTTAGATTCGTGCATTAGTGAGAGAGCGTGGAGAACAGGATAAAAAACTTACAGCTCTGAATGAGGATTTTGTTAAGATTGAAGCCAAGCTGAGTGCTGCAGTTCAGGAGAAAACATCTCTTTCAGCAAATGTTGCATGCCTGAAAAAACAGCTTCTGGAGTTAACAAGAACCAATGAACTACTGAAGTCAAAGGTATCCAGACAAATTAGCTGTTACTAAACTTCTTGGGCGAAAGGAAGCTTGAGTTGCTAGATTGCCATCTGATTTCATGTTCCCCGTGTTGGCACAGGGATAGAGCATGTCTGGTTTGGGACCTTGTGTGCATCTGTCTAAAGACAGAGTGGGACCTGCTAAGGCCCATCTTAAGGGCTGGTAGAGATCAGTGTTGGGGGAGGTGACATTTAAGGGATTGCATGAGAAGTAATTCATACAAAGGAGTTATGCTTAGCAGTTTTATATTCATCTCTACTAAGCTGTCTGAAGATGGTGTGCAGAAGAAAATGAGCAGCTTGTGCATGGAATTAATGAAGCTCAGAAACAAGAGGGATGCTAAGGAAAAGGTATGATCATTTGCACTTCTGAGCTGTTCAGGGCCACACAATGAAGAGTTTACCACAGAACTGCAGTTTCCTCTTTCTGTAGAGAAAACAGAAACAGCAAATGTTCTTGATTTTGCTGTTGAAATGCAGAGTGAATCTAAGTTTGGGTAAGGAAGCCTAGAAATAATTCTGTTACCATATCAATCTGTTGGTTAGACTATTAATTTCTTAGAAATCCAGTGGTCCTGATTGTAGTTTGAGGCTCTTACACACATTTGTGGGGTTGTGGTGGTGGTTGTTTAAACAAATGGCTAATATCTTTACAGAGGGATATTTTCAGTCACATTTAGCATAATAGCAAGCATTCTCATTAAATCTTAATTATTAATTCATTTCAGTCTGCCACTCTCTTAGGCAGTGAATTTTTATTACTAAAGCTCATTGTGCCGGTAATATTTCTCTTTGTTATTTTGTTTGTTTGTTTTTAAGACTGCACTTGCAAAGCAGGAAAACATGGAAATGAAGCTGCAGGAAGTACAAAGGAATCTAGAGCATTCCAAAGGAAAAGTAGCACGGTTAGAAGAAAAACTGTAAGTAATAAGGAAGGGACCTGACTTAGCTGACATTGTATCTAGCTGTGGTTATGTGCTTATACCTCACAGTAAGCACCTACTGTAGAGAAAATACAGGCTGTTTCTCTACTGAGAGAGAGCAGAAATTAGTATTTGTAACCTGGAATAAATTTGATGGAATTAACTTTTAGAAACTGCTGTGTTCTTAAAGGAACATACCACATATTGTTCCTCTAGTGTATCCAGCCTTCTTCCAGAACACAAACCATACCATTTCAACCCTTTGCCTTCCAACATGATATAGGTGGAATTTCTTGGACATGGGGATGAAGACGGAAGATGTGTGTTCATTTTGGAACAAGATGTTCATATAGACTGAATACTTCAGTACCTGGCCACTCAACTAGTGCATTATGAATAAGCAAGAATGAGAAAGCATTGGATCAGCAGTTGAGATCCTAATTCAGTAGCCAGCCATTTGACATAGATTCAGTGGACACACGAGTGTTCTCTAGCTAAATGTACTGAAGGCCTTTAAAGCTGCTTTGTAGTAGCCACTTCCTTTGAAGAAGTGCAACAGCAAAGTGTTTTGTCTTAAGTAGTTGTTTGTAAGCAAAGAGTTAAAAATCAGCACTTTGTTCTGCCCAAATGCCACTTGACTCACAGGAACGTGGACTAACACATAGGCTATTCCTGATGATGGCAAGCTAAGAAGCATAAACATAAGGAATATTTTACATCAATTTTGTATGATCAGCACTGCAGCATCCTCCTTGTGCTTTCTGCATTTACTTAACATCCACATGCTCAATTATGAGCAGAATTTTTATGCTTGCATTACAGTTAAAAACCACAAAGCTAATAGTACAGGTAGTACACTTTACAAGGCAGGAAATGATCTAGACAAATGTCTAGCTGGTGCAGCTGCTTGAGCATCCTTGCTTGTGGTAGAATATGCCTGAGAATCTTCACTTTAAATGGAACAAGTATCAAAACAGGACAGAATCACCTCTTAGAACTAACAGCAGTTTGTCAGCCATTATAGATTATGAAAAGTATATTTTGCCACTAAGTTGTGATTCAGTGTTTGGGTTCTTTTCTACTTACAAGTAGCTCTGAATTTGTTTGCATATGTCCATTGTAAAAAGTTCCTGGTTTTAGGTCTGCTACTGAGAGAGAGAAAGTTGAAGAAAAATCTGACACTGAAAAACTCCTGGAATATATCACAGAGCTCAGGTAATAAATTGTTCTCAAGTTGGACTGGGTAAATTAAAGGGCAGTACAACACTTCTATGCCTGGTGAAGTAGTATCTTGGCAAGAACTCTGTTTAACAGTATTATTAAAATAAAGGGGGGAGAAACAGATACTTTTTAACACAAGGGAAAAGAGTTGTAAGATATTAATTGTTCTTTCTAAATGTGCATATCTGGGTTAAGCATGAACATGGAAAAATGGTATGAGGGTCCTGAAATCATGTTGTAGCCTGAGTTATTTGTACATGAAGCAAGCTAAATCCTTTTCCTCTAATGTACTAGCAGTCGTGTCTTTTAGCCCTTGCTTTTAAAACAGCATGCCCACTCAATCTGGGCTCCTGGTCAACTTTACAATACTCTGATCTGAATTTAAGACTTGTGGTGAATTTTGTGAGTATGAGCCAGCAGTCTAATTCAAACAAATTGCTAATCCAGTCCTTTGTAATTGATTGTAACTGTAAGTACTACCCCCACCCTTGTCAATTTACTCATTAAGAGACACTTCACGAACTGGCTGCATATCTTAAGATTCTGCTTATTCTTGTAAAATTTGGCTTATTAGTCTGTATACTTTTCTGTGAAATTCAGCTCTGTAAAACAAGCAAAAAGACCCTGTATGTAGCAGTCATTGGTAAATTGATTATAGTGACTAATTCTGTTTTAATCAAACATTTATTTCTGTGTGGATGTACAGATTTCTGTATTAAACTCTGACCTTTTGTTTTAGAAAGTGGGTTTAATTTTTGCTAACCTGTCTTAATGTGCAAAACCTCCTGTTTGTAAAAGATGATGAAAGCAGTTTTCCTGGAAACCAACAGTCCTAAGCATTCTTTTCCTTTGTAAGTGTAAGCTTACAAGCAGTTTAGTGGTCACAAATACCTGAATCTTCTCCTACAGCATTGTTGCAGACACAGTTGAGAAATACAAACGAGATGTTGCCCAGATGGAGGAGACTCTGATAAAGAAAGACCAAGATATTAAGATCCTGAAGGAAGCCCTTAAAACAAGAGAGGAAGAATCATGTAAACTGACACAGGAACTTAATGAAAGATGTCAAATGCTTCAACAAGAAAAAGGTAATTGTTAGTGCTTGTGTATGTGGGACACTTGCATATGTGGGAGAGCATTGAATAGATTTGTTCTAAAATGTAGGTTTAGACTGGTTTGTGCCAGGTTAAAAACATCATGTCTCTCTGCTCTGGCTGAGACAGCTAGACATATTTCTAGTAGTATGGAAACTACTTTGAATCTAAATCGGTATTTCTGTGGAGGGTTACTAAGGTAGACTGTATAGAATAAAAATTATTCATGTAGTAGGAATGGTGAACACTTTCTCTTCACTGAGAAGCAGCAGGACATTGTCTCAATTCTGTTAGCAGGCTGTGCACAGGTTCACTGAGGTACTGGGAGTGTATCCAGGAACCCTTGCCTCTTTTTTCCCTTCTCCCTCAAAACCAGCCTGAGACTGATACTTCTCTCTACCACTTGGGCTGTATGTACTGGTATTGTGTGGAAGAAGCTTTGAGGAAACTCTTAGGTGTGTTTCCCCAGCTGTTCTGCTTTTCCCATGAAGGCTAACTGCTTGATTCAAAGATTCCTGCTGTTAAAACTATTTTTCAAAAGGTGTACTTTTAGCCAGCCTTGAGGCATTTTCCAGTAAGTCAATAACAAAGTTTTGGGTTGGTTGTTGACTTGTGAGTTGGTTGTTTTGTTTTCCTTGCCTACCTAATTTTAAAGATAGAATGGTATTACTATGAAGAATAGATGTTGTATTTCTCTGAAGACAGAGAAGGGAACTTGTGTTATATTGACAATTCCTCTGTGCAGAGAAAGAGTTGTCTGAGATCAGAGGAAAACTTCAGAGTATGAATGCTGAAATGGAAGACCTGAAAAAAACAATTGGCTTAAAAGAACACCACCACCAAAACCTGCTTCAGAAACATGAGGAGATCATTTCTCAGTTGCAGCAAGAGAAGGTAAATAGACTGGAAATTAGTCTAATCCAAATGACTGACATGAAAGGTTCTGATTTTGGTCATTAAATTGCTGTATTAATAATGGTCTAATCTGTACAAGTGGGTGCTGGCCAGCAGAGACTGTGATCTGATAGCTCCAGGAACTGTAGCTTGTATGATGGGTGTTTTAGTTCTGCCCATATATTTGACCTTATTTTTGTGCTTTAAAGCCTGAAGACTGCAAATTACCCTTTAATTATCTGGAAAAAACATTAAGAGTTTTAAAATCTGCATTATTGTGATATGCAGGAGTCATCTGCATTAATACACCAGAAGTTACTAGAGTTTGAAAATGAGGTAACAAGTGAGAGACATCTTCTTGAAGAAGAGCTGAACGATACAATGAATGAGCTCCATAAATTACATGCCAAGGAGAAGCAAGCTGAAAAGTTGGTGAAGCAGCTGGAACGAGAAATCCACTCTCAAGCTCTTGAACTTGCACAGATGGAAGAGAAGTTGAAAGGGTTTGTGAAATAAACTTTCTGCTTCTAAAGCTCTGAAAGGAAAAATGCTAAATCAGAATATGAACAAAGCTTCTGAGCCTAGTTCAGGCTCTAAAGACACCTGGAGACATCTAAACTTACTTCATGGTGGTTGTTGATCAGTGATAGTCATTAGATCACAGCAATCTGTTCTATATTCTGAATTTACAGCTACTTAATTAGTACGCAGATACTTGGTTGAAATGCCAGTACTGTAGTAATATGCTATTGCTGTGAGGGGTGAGTCACATGCATGTATATTGTTTCTGCCCTGAAGAGGGCAATAACCAAGAAAGTTTTTCCAAGCAATTTGTTTCTTCCTTTCATGTGCTGAAAGCTTATTAAATGTTCCATCTGTGCTAGAGCTATCTTGGAAAATAAAAGGGGAAGTGCTTAGTTAAATGCACTGTGAGGATTGTGCTTTGATACATGAGAACTCATGGTGGAGAAGTTACTAGTTTGTCACAGTTAGTCTTATGGCAGCAGTACTGTTAACTGGTACCAGCATTTTGCTATGTGTTCAGACATACTTATCTCCAGTGGAATGATGAATTTCTATTTCAGAAAGAATGCTGAGTTGGAGCAAATCAACACAACACACAGCAATGCTGTTTTGCAGATGCAAGAAGAGCACAGCAAGACGTTGTGTAAACTTGGGCAGACTGTTGCCGAGTTTGAAAGGTATTTAAGTTTCATCAAGATCTAGGATGAGGATTATCATGTCAACAACATATGCTGTTCATTCATGTGTCTCAGTACTGCCTCTGAGTGTTGGTACAGTACTAGAGCAGTGGATTTTGTCATGGGTATTTGATGGCACTAAAATTAACTTATTCCTTCTGACTACCAGTCAAGTGTAATGACACACTCTACATCTGCTTTAGGAAACTGGATGTTTCTCCCAAAGTCTAATCAACACTCAAAGTGCTCTTGAATCTGACAGTTGTAACTAGTAAGGGTGTTCTTTGCTCTAAAATCTCTTGCAATAAGGCTTTTTCATTTTAGGCTTGAAATTTGCAATGAATCTAGTTGCAATGAATCTGTTTTTTTCCTACAGTTCTTGCAGATCTTTTCTCTCAAACTCTGTATTATGAAAGTGTTTAAAAAGTGATGCTGTTATTGCTAAGACACTCATGAAGGATCCAGTGGGATTATTTGCCAACATATGTTTCAGACAGTAGATTTCTGGTGGTTAAGCATCAGCTATAGTTTTGTCTCTTGTGTTTTAAAATATTTACCAAATTGGGAAAACATTTGTCATTCAGAATTTGTTGTAGGATTACTGCTATGGCTTTATGGGAATGGGGGTGCTTTCAGCTCCAGATCCACCAGTGCCAGAACCTGCCCTATCTCTGCCTTGCAAGAGTTTGCATTGCTATTGTAAGGCTTGAACATGTCAACTTGAATTTGGCCTGAAGTAACAAGATTTTTCTTATTTGTGTTGTCATACCAGCTACAAGAAGACAGTAGCTGAAGAAATACGCAACCTCAAACTGGAGAACACCTCTCTGGAAGAAGAAGTTGCCAACCTAAAAAAAATCAGCCAAGATAACCTACAGCAGCTTCAGGAAGCAGAAAACACTAAAAATAAAGCAAAAGAGGAATGTGCAAGGTATTAAACAATTTTACTTAAGCTAAAGACTGCCTTCTTATCTAGAGCTTAACATAGAGTCACAGAATCAATAAGGTTGGAAGAGACCTCAGAGATCATCAAGTCCAACCTATCGCCCAACAGCTCACGACTAACTAAGCCATGGCTTCAAGTGCCACATCCAATCCCCTTTTGAACACCTCCAGGGATGGCAACTCCACCACCTGCCCAGGCAGCACATTCCAATGGCCACTTACTCTTTCTGTGAAGAATTTCTTCCTAACATCCAGCCTAAACCTCTCCTGGTACAGCTTGAGACTGTGTCTTCTTGTTCTGGTGCTAGCTGCCTGGGAGAAGAGACCAACCCCCACCTGTCTACAACCTCCTTTCAGGTAGTTGTAGAGAGCAGTAAGGTCTCCCCTGAGCCTCCTCTTCTCCAGGCTAAACAACCCCAGCTCCCTCAGCCTCTCCTCACAGGGCTTGTGCTTGAGACCTCTCCCCAGCCTCATTGCCCGTCTCTGGACACGTTCAAGTGTATCAATGTCCTTCTTAAACTGAGGGGCCCAGAACTGGACACAGTACTCAAGGTGTGGCCTAACCAGTGCTGAGTACAGGGGCATAATGACTTCCCTGCTCCTGCTGGCCACACTCTTCCTGATACAGGCCAGGATGCCATTGGCCTTCTTGGCCACCTGGGTACACTACTGGCTCATGTTGAGCCAGCTGTCAATCAGTATCCCCAGCTCCCTTTCTGCTTGGCTGCTCTCCAGCATCTCTGACCCCAGCCTGTAGCGCTGCATGGGGTTCTTGTGACCAAGTGCAGCACCCAGCACTCACTTGGTACTCTACCAGATAAAATCAGCATTTGGGTTAAGCTTAAGCTTTTTTACCTTTTCCCAGTGCAAAGGATTAAAAATATTGGTAGAAAATTCATTAAGTTTAAATTTAAATGGTCTGTTCAGTCAATTGCTTTGGCAGTTTCCTTCACATAGAACACAAAGGAAAATACTTCACTGAAATACATTAGACAGTTGTCTTTATCAGAAATACCAGTTACAGTAACTGTTCCACAAATAGAATCCACAGGGACAAACACTTAATGCAGAGCTCACCCTTTGCCACTGTCACCTCAAATTCTGCTCAAAAGATGTCAATTAACCCTCCATGAATTGTCTCACTGAGTTAAACAAAGGTCTTCTGCCTAATATGAAGAACCACAGGGTGTAAGTAGGTAACACCCAAGAAGTTGTATCAGACCACTAACTGAGGATTTATCTAACAGCAGCTTAAGAGTTTTGTGTGCTATATCTCACTCTGTTCAAAGCATGATCAAATCCCTTGCTGTTGTTGTTGATGATCAAATCCCTAACTGTTTGAAGAAGGGGTGGGTGGTTTGGTCTTAAAAGGTCCCAGAGTGTAATTGCCTTTAGACAACTGTAGTAACAGCCTGTATGTGAGTTGCATTATGGGACATACTACGTACATGCTGGAAGATTTCCTTCCCTGCTTATAACGTAGTTCCTAGCTAGCTCTTGAAGCTGGATTTAAATCAACAACTCTGCTCTATTTTAGCTGTTGCATGTGAATAAATTACTTACTCAGCTGCACTCAAATCCTGTCTTGACTAAACTGACATGTACATTTCTGACCTTCCCAACTCTGTCTGATGTGTAATATCCCTCAAAGTTTTGCAATGCTTTTGCTGTCCTGTTCACCCACAGCCAGTATATTACTGCTTAGCCTAGTTTATTTGAAAATACCTCTGCTGTTTAAGATGTTGCCATTTGTTTTCTTGTCTATTTGGTTAGTGTTGTCTCCAGTTTCCATTCTAACTGGTAAAAGAAAGAAAACAAAGTTATTTTGTGTTTAATTTGCTGGCAGTACGTGGTAGAGAAGTGATTCTTAGTCTCTGCCTAGGTGATAAAACAAAATGGCTGAGGTCAGAGAGGGAAGGCAGTGCTTTTAGGAGTAGTTTTTGAACCCTAGAGCACATCCACACTGAACAGCTTTGGTTTCTGCTTGAGAGAACCTCTGCATGTGAAGTAACTAGTGGAGTGTCTTCCACTAAAAGCTACTGGCATTGAACAGCCATAAATAAGAAACATGATGTTTCCTTACTCCAAAAGCACTGCTTGCTTCCTGATAGGAGAAATTAAAAATATTGCACCTCTTGAACTTGGCTGCTTTCTGTCCTGTTCTTTTCCTGTAGCACTGTTTGTTCAAACCTTCTTCAGGAGTTCTCCTAGCAGCTTTTTAATCGCAGTTACTTGTGTGTTCAGAGTGGTATAAAAAAAAATGAAGTAAGGGGTCCCTAAAGATGGATGATATTTTCCTCAGGATGGTTTTGGAAGTCCAGACAAAGCTTGCACTAAAAGAAGCAGAAATGGAGAGAATAAGAGAGTCTTGTCGTGCACAAATGACTGAACTTCAGCAAAAACTGAAAGGAGAAAATGAGGATCTGAAAAGAAAACTTCAAGTGGAAAGCTCAAGGTAACTTTCCTCAAATAAAACCTGTGTATTATAGCACCTCAAAGTTTTAGTGTGAAGAAGTGTTGAGAGCTAACAATGAATTATAATGAAACTCTGTGCCTTTTTGTTTCCTAAGGAAAACCATAACTGAAGATTTGACCTCTAGCTTACAAGAAGAGATAAAGACCTGGCGTAACCTGTATGAGGACTTGCATAACAAAACTAAGCCGTTTCAGGTGTGTTAAGTAGTTATTTGTGGTATCTGCTGACTTAGGAGTCAGGCAGGTGACTCAAGTTCTACTCTGGAGAACCAAGCAAGCTATTTCCAATTGCAAGGCAAATGTTTCTAAAGTTACTGTCCTTTGAGCTAGCAGTTCCCCTTCCCAAACCACCCTTTCTTCGTAGGCATCTTTAAAAAGCTGTGTTGAAATATTCTGTATGTATTTCAGCAACAACTAGACGCATTTGAAGCAGAGAAGAATGCACTCTTAAATGAGCACGGTGCAGCCCAAGAAGAATTGAATAAACTAAGTGATGCCTATGCTAAGCTACTTGGCCACCAGAACCAGAAGCAAAAAATCAAGCATGTTATGAAGCTTAAGGAAGAGAATACTCACCTGAAGCAGGTTTGTGGAAACTTAGAAATCTGCAAGTTATTCATTTGCTTGATTGCTTTGCTCTAAATACTGATAGGCTAATCCTACAAACTACTTGCCTTCTGTGTTTCTTAAATACCCTCAAAGAACTAGTTTACATTAAACCAGAAACACAAAGAGAATCTGGTTTAACTGACAATGTGATCTATGGAGGGATCATCAGTGCAAACACTTGCCTGTTTTTTCTTACCCTTTTTGGAAGGTCTAGACTCAGTGAAATATCTGCTGAAAGTTGCAAGTTGCAGGCTACCATACCCCTTAGTGGTGTTTTAAAGCAGTGCTGTAATGGTGCCCCTTTCTCTACACCTCTGCTTGAGCTTGGTTTATTTTTCAAAGTTACCAGTAATTGTGTATGTAACTTTGTGTTCAGTATTTGTTAATGCTTCATTAAGGATGAAGCAGACTTTTCTCCTGCTCTTAATCTTTAACTTCCAAGTATGTTTTCATTAGGATGTCTCAAAACTGCGTACACTGCTAGCAAAAGAAAAGCAAAGCCACAGAGATCTTCAGGAGCAACTCTCTGCAATTCAGGGCATCAGGCATTTTGATCCTTCCAAAGCTTTCCAGCATGATCGCAAGGAAAATATTCCTCCAAAAACTCCTTTGAAAGAAGGTGAGCTTACACATTGGTGTAACCTTCTCCTTGTACCTCTTAAACTTATGACCAAAGAAGGTATGGCAATCTTACACAGTCTGCAGTGTTTGGGGAGGGAAGGAAAACAGCATCTTGGGTGTTTCACAGCAGCTGGTGGGAGGCCGGTTCAATGGGGCAGTTCCAGTGTATTGTTTGGGCTGTACTTTCCAGCCCAGTTCCTTATCACCTGAGTTGACATCCCACCTGCTCAGGCTAGACAACAGAAATTGTTTGGGGTGGGAAGAGGAGTGAGTTACTAAATCTGCTTTGGGTGATCCTGCAAGATGTGAACTTTGTAGGTGATACACAGTAGCAAAACAATTTTCCTATTGTTATACAGCTTACACCTAACAGCTCATCAGGTAGTAGGCAATGTCTCCTGCATGGGTGGTAGAGGTGAAAGTGGCTCAGTGATGTGAGCCCTTGTTCTTTAGCTGCTGCCTGGCAGGACATTTAACTGCTCTAGGTTTAGAGGTAAGATGCCAAAGATGTACAAATGAAGGTGAAAAGATGATGACCAGAGGGAAAGCAGTGTTGGAGAGAGAAAGGGGGAATAGATCTCCACTAGACCTTCATTTTACAGTACGTTTCACATATGAAATCCTGGTTTGCCTGCTCTGTGGAGTGTAGTGCCTTCCTCCCTGCCAGCAGGCTAGCACTTACTCCATGGGGTGGGAATAAGAGTAAATCAAACCCAAACTTGTTAATATTTTACCACTGCAGGTAATCGCCAATAGACGTACAGAAGACTTAACAGACTCCATGGTGACCTTGGATGCTGTATAGAATACAATTTAGTAGGAGTAGCAGAGAAATGGTCCAGAATGATTTTATTTTTAGGAAAAACTGTGATTGGTTCTACTCTTACTGGGAAGCCATAGGTTCCACATATCTCTTAGACTCCTGGTAACTGCTGCACTCAACCTCTAGAATTACTCCGATTTTCACTTTTTTGTGTGCTGAAGCTTCTTCCTAGTTTGTTTTTGACAGAGCAACTGAGGTTTAGAAAAGGTGAACAAGTGCTGGAGACTAAGGATAAGATGAAATCTGATTTCCTTTAAAGTGGGGTTTTGCATCCATCTCATGTATACAATTTCAAGTCTAATCTGCTGTTGATGGTTGCTTCACTACCCCAGGCAGCGATGCTGCCACGAGACCCTTTTTGCTCTATGGCCTAGGTACTATAGAACCATTGCAGAAAACTGGGCTACAGTTTTTTTTATATTCTTAATGGGATCTATATTCAGGACATGGTAACTTAGAACTGCAATACCTTGCCCCAGGATTTTTCTCATCAGAAGTACATTTTCTGGTCAAGGACAAAGTGTCTGCATTTACCTGGATGTCTGCATGCTGGGGCTGAGTATTTTAAGAGAAATGCCCATTTTACACATGCTGTGCTTGCTGGGGGCTTGAATTGTTTTTATATCTTTGTAGCCAGCTGCTGTAATTGATCAGTGCTTGGTGAAGGAGTGTAATAGAGCTAGTCTTAAGGGGATTGATGAAGACCCCCTGTGCCCATATGCATTGTAGAGACTTACATTTTGGCCAAGTGAAATGAATCTGTCTATGCTAAAATTTTTAATTGGGTGCAATAAACATTTTAATTTAAAGACATCTCTCTCCTTCATAAATCAGGGATAGAAATCCATTTAACTGCATAGTCCTAGAATTATTAAGGTTGGAAAAGACCTTTAACAATTGAGTCCAGTCATGACCACTGAACCTTATCCACACCTTACTGAACACCTCCAGGGATGGCAGTTCTTTCACCTCCCTGGGCAGCCTGTTCCAAGGCCTCACTGCTCTCAGTGAAGTTTTTTCTAATGTCCAATTTAAACCTCCCCTGCCACAATTTAAACCACTTTCCTCTCATCCTCTCACTGGTCACTTGGAAGAAAACACCAGCCTCACTACACCCTCCTTTCAGGCAGGTATAGACAGCAGCAAGATCTCCCCTCAGCCTTGTTTTCTCCAGAGTTGGCAACCCCCCCTCCCTCACAGCTGCTCCTTCTATGACATACCCTCCACACCCCTCACCAGTGTTGTTGCTCTTCTCTGGTCACATTGCAGGACCTCAGCTGAATTATTTGCTTCTGGTGAACAAATCCTGATGGTTTAAAAAAAAAAAAACGAATCAACAACTCTTTCTCATGCTGGCAATATATTTATTGTCTCTTTGGAGATAGGTTGCCATGTGTATATCGGGAATTGAAACTAAAACCAAATTGGGATTATGAACTCTTAGCATATGCCAGTTGGAAGTGACAATGTAGTGCTGAGTTTTAGATGATCTTCTGTTGGTCTGTTTTTGTATTTGCCCCCCTTCCCCTGTTTTTTCTTAACAAACATCATCCCTTCAGAAGAATACATCATCCAAATGCAGCTTCTCCTAGTTTTCCTAATGCTCTGTTGCCCCCTCATCCAAGAACTTTTATAGTGTTGATTCTACCATTTTGGAAGGAAGCTAAACCTCTACAACCTATAATCTTCCTCCACTTTACGTGGCTACTTTGTCCAACTTTAAGAACTACATTTAAGAAGATTAAAGATTTGCTTATATGAAAATATAATGTTAAATTATTAAAGATCAAGCCTTCAACATATGTACTTTGCTGTTTCAGAACAAGCTCCAGCAGTGTGGGATCTCACAATCTGTGCATAAGAAGCCAGTGCTCCAAATTCTTGAAATGCCTTTCCCTTCTCTCTCTCTCCCCCCTGTATTGACTAATAAACATCTTCCTCCCACTACTTTTAGTAAAATGCTGCCCAAAAAAAAAGAGAGAGAAAGATTAAGATACTTCATGCTTGTGTGTACAAAAACCAAACAGCCTCCACTGAAAAAAAAATACAAATCCTCCACTTCCCTCACCCTAAAAAAATCCCTCAAGTCAAATCTATTTGTTCCCCACCCTCCCAGCCCTCTCCTAGCTTTTATGTCACTCTTCAAACAAATGCATACAAGTTAACTGTACAAATATGAAGCTGCAGGCATTCAAGTTACAGAACATTATGAATATATTTTGAGCATAGAAAGTACACTTGATAATTGCAAAAATAAAGTTTCACTTCTTTAAAAAACATTTTGATCAGAGCTCAAGCAAAACATTTTAACATTTCCTACCTCAGCTCCACTTCATAACACCACCATGTTCAGAAGGTTAAAATAGAAATGGAAAAAGAACTCAGATTTTTGGTGCAATAGTAACTGGCTATGGCTTTTAATGAAGAGAAATGGGATATAGAACAATGGCACAGACCTTAAGCATCAACAACATATTTCAGGCAAAATTAAAAGCCTACAAGTGATCTGAATCACTTTTAGCATCAACTGGTACCAGTTACCAAGAACCATGATTTGCTAAGAACAGATCACGGTAGACTGGTATGAACAGAGGCAAGATCCATGACAGCAAAGAGGCTCAGTTTTTGTCACTGAACCTTTGTTAAACTAACACATTTCACTAGTGCAAGACTGAATGTTCACCTGATTAAATGAAAACTCATAAATGTCACCATTTAAGAACACTCATACAAAACTATTTTTGTTTTTCCTTTTAAAAAAGTGCCACACACCATACTTTTCACTAAAAAAGTTACAAACTAATGGAAGACTGTCTGCCTCCATCTCTTGTCAACAAGGAAAGGCCAAAGTGATTCTCTGATCCCAGCTCGAAATGGTGTTCTCTGACCTATCCCCAGCATCTCCAACTTGGAGCAGTCCAGCTGAGCATTCCTCGGACGGAGGGCACCCACCACTGGACAATCAGTAATCTAAAATGAATGAACAAAAAAACCCACACACCAGTAAGAAATCAGAAATGGCAGGGGGGAAAATGTATTCTGATATATTTACTTCTCCTTCATGGCTCTCTATATAGGTATGTTCCCCTCCTTCAGTCCCCACCCCCTCCCAACTATTCTGTCGATAGGTCTCCAAACCAAAACCAGTTTGATTTATGGTTAACTTCATTCTGACATAACAGATGTCAGGCAGAGAAATGTAATGTCTTAAGTTACATTTTTCTTCCTCAGTTACTGCTCACCATTTATGCTTTTCTGCATTTTACTCCCATTTTTTCCTTTATGACTATAATCTTAAGGTAAAAAATGCTCTAGAACATTGACAGAACAGCACCTTGACCTATATACTTGAAGAGCAATAGATTTGGGCAGTGTTCTCCATTCTTTTTCTCTCCATTTTCCAAGCCACATTTCAGTTTCAGCCCTTAGTTTTTCAGAATCCTCAGACTTTATTTTGGATATAAATTAAATATTATTTGTATGTTACATTCCCACACCATTATCAGTATGTCTTTAAGAGTAGATTTAAGTGTCAACAAAATTGCAGGACAGGTGTTTTAAGCAAAGCAGAAATGATTTTAAGTCAAGTGCTTAACTGCACATATTCAGAAATTAATAGAATTAGAATTTAATAGAATAAACCAGGTTGGAAGAGACCTTCAAGATCGTTGAGTCCAACCCATCAACCAATCCAACCCACCTAAACAACTAACCCATGGCACCAAGCACCCCATCAAGTCTCCTCCTGAACACCTCCAATGGTAGGTGGTGACTCCACCACCTCCCCAGGCAGCCCATTCCAATGGGCAATCACTCTCTCTGTATAGAACTTCCTAACATCCAGCCTAAACCTCCCCTGGCACAGCCTGAGACTGTGTCCTCTTGTTCTGGTACTGGCTGCCTGGGAGAAGAAACCAACATCCTCCTGTCTACAACCTCCCTTCAGGTAGTTGTAGAGAGCAGTGAGGTCACCCCTGAGTCTCCTCCTCTCCAGGCTAAGCAACCCCAGCTCCCTCAGCCTCTCCTCATAGGGCTTGTGTTCCAAACCCCTTACCAACTGTCAGTCTATCTAATCTGTCAGTCTAGGCTTGTCCAAGGACAAAGATAAAAAAGGTTGACTTGTGACTAAGGGGAACTGTTCTCCAGAAATACCATTGTGCTGCAGACTGTGAAGTGGGTGACTGACTGGGTGATTTTCAAAATTCAGCAGGTTTTCCTCAGTTAGGTACCAGACAATCCTCAGCCATACATCTGCTCTGCCAGACATATTTGTACTAATCATCTGTATTTGTCTAGCTAGTGTGAGACCTACTACTTCAAACCATAAAGCACATCCATCTTTCTGCAGGTCAAACACCACACAACTTACTGGTCTCAAGTGGCTGCTAGGAAGGTTGAAAGCATCTGCAATTGCACATGCCATTTCATACTTAGTCATCTGTTCATTGCCAGACCAGTGAAATGTTCCTTTTACTGATGGATCCTATAGGAGAAACATGAAACACAGGTGTAAAGAAGCAGTGCAGGAACTGTGCAGAACAATCTGCCAGAAAGATCCTATGCTACCCAAGAACTCAAACTGGTTTTACCTTGAAGAGATTTGTTTCCATAAATTCTTACCAGCATTCTCTTCTCTGCTAGTTGTCTGCAAACAACTGCTACATCCTTGACATTAGTAGGAAATCTTTGCTGCCAATGGTCCATGTTGGCAGATTTATTACTGAACTGCACTTTATCAAACATAACTGTCACAGCACTTTCCTCCAGCCTCTCTACCTCTCCATACAGGATAGGAATTCGAAGTATTGCAGCATCTAAAAGAAAGAATATTTGGGATTACTAACATTGTTACAAATGAGGAAGAACAACCTGAAAAGCATTTTCAAACTGTTAAGAAACACATTGGAGACATCTACAAATCACAAAGGAAATTCACTATTAGCATACTACTTTAATTTGTATCAACTAACCCAGTTTATAAACACTAAGTTTAGACAAACTTATTTCCATTTATGCCATAGATTTCCAGAAGGTTTACAAGCTTTCATGAATGCCACGAGAGAAAAAGAAGGCCTGTTTGGGTTAGAACAAAAATTAAAACCCAGCTGCAGTCTGGCAGCACTCCCCATCCTCCCTGGGAAAAAAAGCAAGCATAAAAATTCCCACCAATCATAAATCACCATATTCAGGCAGCAGTTACAAAGATTTTTGCACAAGCCTCCTGCACAAAAGAGGCTATTATCTACCAGGGGGGTGGGGAAAATACATGAACCTTGGAATGAATAAAAAGCAAGACAAATAAGCAGCAACAGATTCATAGAATACACCAGTAGGTAAATGATTGTGATACAGTGATTTGAGAAATTAAACAGTAAACAAGTGCAAAGATAAAGAGTATTTTATGACAATACTTCATACCAGTTTCAGCCATGAAGACCCAAAAGGCCTCTCTGAGCAGAAATCGAAGAAGGCTATGACAAATTCATTAAAAGGAATACAGGTATTTTTTGCTTAAAGGGGGGGAAAAAAAAAAATCAAATCAGTCCTAAAATCAGAAAGGAAGTCACCAAATCACTGCAATTCTTAAAGATTTGTAGGAAAAGGCTATAGTTATTAGAAAGACAAAAAGAAAAAGCTAACACGAACTAGTCTTCCAGAGGAGTGAACCAAAAGAAGTACTTACACAAGAAAAAAACCCAAATGATTTCCTGTTCTCTAACCCCAGTTACTTGGTCACTGAGCCCATAGGTTCTACCTTTCTTTAAATACTAATTGAACTATCTCTTTTTGAGTATCCTTAGAAGTACCTCACTGTTTGAGACAAAGACTACTTTCCTTTTGTTCCCAACACAGCTCTTGGAGTCTTGGAGAGCATTAGCTCAGTAGGTCTCTGAAGACCTCCTGGAACTTTTTTATAAGATTTAGTATTAAACAGAACTTGTATCCCCTCCTGAGCAATGTAAAATATTGGGGGTTTTAAATACACCAACTCCCTCAAACAGTTAGTGGAGATTCTTGCATTATACAACAGAAACACAGGGAGGCTTTTCAGGCAACTACAGCCATTTGACAGAATGAAATTTGCCTACAGAACATCAGCAAGACCCTGGCTGGAAGACTAACACATGCAAAACACATTTGTATGAAGTGACAGAATTGACATTTTCAAGCATCTTACTCAACACCATCTCAAAATTCCTTCTGCTAATAATACCACTGCTGCAACCCACTACTGCCTGGCAGATCACACTGACAGAGGTAATGAAACAAAACTGAAGTGTTGAGTTGGAGGAAGGCTCTAGCAAGATAACCATCTGTACTTGAATCTGGTGCAGTCTTACCTTCATCACCAAACTGGAAGAGGGAGCAAACAGCAGCACAGATTCAGAGATGACATTTAAGTAAGAGGTGGAGTGAGCAGCTTCCTATCCAAATCAATTTCTATTTAAATAAACCTTATCCTATTTTTCAGAAAGTCTATTTCTTACTAATGACGACAAACCTGTATTAAGGTCTGTCATTTTCAAACACAGTATAGATTTACTTACTGAAAGACCACCAACACTCACTTATCAATTGCCTAATTCTCTGGGTAGATAGAACAGAATCACAGTGACAGTATGATACTGATGTATCAGAAACCTGTTCTGCAACTACACTTGTCTTGAAATTCTTTGAGAAAATAGAAGTGCTTCCTTCCTGACTGTCTATGAATGGAAACCAAGAGCACACTAAGTAGAAAAAAAACAAACCTCTCTTTCTTATACAAATTGTAAATGCAAGGGAACATAGAATTTAATAGAATAAACCAGGTGGGAAGAGACCTTCAAGATCATCGCGTCCAGCCCATCAACCAATCCAACCCACCTAAACAACTAACCCATGGCACCAAGCACCCCATCAAGTCTCCTCCTGAACACCTCCAATGGTAGGTGGTGACTCCACCACCTCCCCAGGCAGCCCATTCCAATGGGCAATCACTCTCTCTGTGTAGAACTTCTTCCTAACATCCAGCCTAAACCTCCCCATGTTCGATCCCAAGATTTTTTTCCTTATTAAATAGCGTTTGAAAATTTGTTTGTGTAATTTGAATGCAAACTTTTATTAAGAAAAAAGATCTAAATGATAAGAAAATAAATCAGTTGCTTAAAAAAACAGAAATATGTTACTAACTCTTTAGAAAGTGTTACAAGCAGTAATCTGATGTGTGTGGTAAGCCAGGTGGGTAAAAATAAAATGTATGGCTTATATAATGAGAGCAAGATATGGAGGAAGATCAAAAGAGTAACATAACAAAATTCTATGTTGATTTTATCTGCATTACTGCGGAACCACAAGTCTGCTTTTCCCTTCAAGTAAACATATGTACATATTCATCTGTTCCAAGTATTTGCAATGCCTCTCCATGAATAACAGCAGCTATATATTAAGCATGGTAAGGTTTGTGCCGTTACAACCTATTGATGATGTATTGTTCTCTTTCTTCAGGAATAGCTGAGACACAGTAGTCAAAGGCTTGTGTATGTCAATCATCAGCAGACTAGTAACACAAATGAAGATCAGAACAAGTAAGAAATAAAGCTTGAGTCAACCTATAAGCAATAGGGATCACTTACAAGCAAGGAGATGATTCCTAGTCACTCACTCCTCATCTTCATTGTTTTGCAACTTCTGCACTGACTTATGAGTCTATTAAGGCAACATACAACTAATTAAAACCTCCATTAAAAATGTGTGAGTGCATTCTTACCTTCATTATTTTCCAAGACTGCCTTTTCACCCTCGAGTTTGGTTTTACCATACAAATTCAGGGGATTTGGTACATCAGTCTCTTTATAAGGAGGGCTTGTTCCATCAAACACATAGTCTGTACTAATGTAGATCAGAAATGCTCCAACTCCAGCTAGGAAGAATACGTTTTCATGGTCAATTTTAATTCATGCCTAGTTTGAAATCCCAATAAACCTTTAAATGAATCCCCAAAACAGCTTGTCTTACAGGCCAAATCATGCCCACTGCTTTGGCTGTTCCCCAGTCCTTCACACAGACATTGGTGCTGCCCATATGGAAAATGGATCAGTGGTGCGCTGAGCGCAGAAATTATATTCAGCACCTTCAGTAACCAATTCATATTAGTGTCCCTGTATAAATAAATGCAGTATTTTACCAAGGAACCAAATCCATTAGATGGTCTCCTTACCTGCCTCTTTAGCTAAGTTCCCTGAAGCAGCCACATTGAGCTGAGAAGCAGCATCTGGTTGACTTTCTACAACATCCGGCCTTCTCTCAGCGGCACAATGCACTATAACATGAGGCTGGAAATTAAAGACTAATTTTAAACAACCAACATTGTCAAGAGATTGCAGCTGCACCCTAGCTCTAGTGATGAACTCACTCAGACAAAAAGGCTTTTCCCTATGTTGTGAGAAGTAATGAAAGAAGTACTAGTGGTTTTAATCCTGGCATTCTGAGGAGCATGTTTTCCTTAGTAAGTAAAACAGAACCACGCTGCTTCAAGATATCAGCAAGTTTAAGTCTTATTTTTTGCAATTATCATTTTCAGCAGCTTTGAGCTTACAGCAAGACTGAATCTTTATTTTTTAATGTAAAAAAATACATATATAATAATGATACAGTATTTAACTCACAAACATACAAAGCCACCTACACATGGCTTACTTGACATATGCAGACTATTACCAAGCTATTTAAAGTCATTTTATAGAATGGCACCCTGCATAATGTATTTCAGGTTTTATATACTCCACTTACAAGTTGGATTGAAAAAACAGTGCACTACTTACTGCACTGTATGCCCAACATAGTTACTGCTGCTTCAACTTCAAAAGAACTGCTTCATTACTGTATCACTAACTCACGTTTATCTTTCTAACTCTATGCAAGCAGGCTGACACATGCCTCTGCTACCTGCAGTCCATCACTGGTGACAATAGCAACGTTCAGATCTGTATCTACACAGCAAACCTACACTCCAGTTGTGGTAGGAAAAGTAGCCATACATTTTTCAGAGCTCTGCCAAAGCATTAGCCCCACTAAAACCCCATGAACTCAGTATCAGAACAGGACTATCAGCTGATTACTAGATGTATAAAGGACCCTCATCATCTACTTCCTGCTTCAGAAACTTACCTGAAATTCATGGATTATGTCATGAACTGCAATAGAGTCCAGAAGATTAATCTGTTCAAATCTGGGCTGAGCTCTCCTGTATCCACAGCCAACTGCATTCCAATTATTTTCATTGAATTCTTTAAACACAGCTCTGCCAAGAAGTCCTGTAGCACCAGTAATCAAAACTCGCCTACTGGGGACATCAGCATCTTCCTAAGGAAATGAAAAGACAAGTTTTCTTTCTAATATTATGTCCTATGTCTTCTTACAAAGCATGCAAAGCTACAGTCAGAGTATTAAACAGGTTTCCTTGCCACATGAGTGCTTTGGAGTGTCCTATGGAACACAAGCATCCGAAAGTACCAACACCTCACCAAGTCAAGCATTTAAACACATTTTTTGCAGATAATGCAAACAAAACTTAAGTGGGAAGCTCCTTTATTTCCACAAGAAGGGAAAACCAAACCAAAGCACTAATCAAGACAGAATTTTAAGTTCATTCAAAATTCTGATAACTTTGTGCAATTTGAAAGCAGGAAAGGAAGTTCTTTTGAAAATGGACCCAAAATATGTAACATTTAAGGACCACATCCTGCAACACATAATTGTGGACAGACTGTGCCTTTTAGAGGCTGCAGCAATGCCTTAAAACTCACTGTGGGACCACCTACTATAATCTGAAGAGCTGAAGACTTGAATTCATTACACTGAACAGCAATTCATCATGATTCCACACAACAGTCTAACAAGAAGTAAAATCAAGACACAGCTCTTCTCGGTTTTACAAAATGCATCTCACTTAAAACTCTTAACATAACACAGCTTTACTTCAGCTACTGCACAAGTCAGTGCTAAAGATAGTCATTACATCAGCTCACAGAAAGTTCATTCCTCCACCACTCACTAAACCAGCAAGATTTCAAGACAGCAAATGGAAGATTCACATCTGTCTGTGCAATCTTTATGTTCTTTTCATGCTTTCCCTCTGCACGTATCAGGAACGAGGGCCTGCTAAAAATAAAAATACAAGCATATGCTTGCATGCCAGAACAGAACAAAACTTCATGTGTGCAGAATCCTTAAATCCTGGGTTTCCTGACAGCTTTGTACATAAGAACAATCTGTGGTAGTTGATTATAATTTGTAAATGCTCTCTACCTTGCCATTCACACAGCCTGGTCATGTCAGAGCACTCTTAGATGTTCACCATTGTAACAGACTTTTTGTCTGCAGCACAGGAAGCAGAAGAAATTGCTTCCAAATTACTGTCTTTCATCCTTAAAAGTGAAAAAGCTTTTGTTCCATAAGGATATATGCAGACATATATCACAGAAACAGCCTATCCCAAAACAATTGCTTACACTTCCCAGCATACTGCATGCATTTCCCTCAACTCTGGATCTTCAGCAAAGGATGACTCAGTCTCATCAGAACTGGATGAAAATGAGTCATGTACATCTGGGCAATTCCCTGAAAATTAAAAAGTTACCTTCATTTTCACAATCAACCTGACCTCAGAACACAAGATGATACACAATTTTTGAAGGCTGCCTGTGTTTCTCTGAAAACCACAAGCAAGAGCATGCAAGGGCCATCTGCTTCTTTTTCCTATGCACTTTTCCTCTTCCAAAATCTGGACAGAGCACCACAGGACAGATTATCAGCCTTGCTATGGTCAGAGGGTACCCCTAACAAATACCAAAGACTTGCTGCAGAAAACACAAATGGAGAGGCTCTCAAACGATGTCACAAAGTATCTTTACTAAGTAGAAAGTGACCAACAAACACATCCGTCACCTGTAAAATCCGACAGAAGCATCATTCATCTGTGTTTGCTTATTCCACACACCATGAAAAGGATATTACATTAGCAGCAAAGCTTGAACTGAGCACAGTCACAACTTCTACCATGCCAAGGAAAGAACAGCTCTTGTCTGAAAGACTAATTTACTTTAGCAAATTATTTCTGAGAATCCAAGTAACAGGTGTTTCCCATAAATTCAACACAGAGTGGACACCAATTTCATAGAATCATAGTATCAGTCAGGGTTGGAAGTGACCACAAGGATCATCTAGTTCCAAAACCCCTGCCATGGGCAGGGACACCCCACACTAGATCAGGCTGGCCAGAGCCTCATCCAGCCTGGTCTTAAACACCTCCACTTCTGCCCTGCCAGAAGTTAAACATTCTAGTAATGCAAAACCTGCACTGATTAACTCTTTTGCTATATGCTGCTTTGCACCTTTTCAGAATGTCACCCAGCTGCAACGGCATTTCTATCACAGAAACTACAAGCAAAACTTCTGACTCCAAAGGATCTGTGAGGTTCCCACCAAAGCTGCTTGCAGATGCTTTCACAGACTTTCAGAAGCTACTGCTGCTGCCTCAGAGCTGCCCTCACATTCAAGTGAATACACAGTAACGTACCTCAAGCTATCAGCCAGAGCATCATCATTAACCAGCAAAGCTAAAAAATCACATTGTTGTCACTTGCTTTATCTTGCAAGGAACTAATAATCATGGTCCTCTAGAAGAGAAGGTGACAAAAATTTCCTATCTAGCAGTATCAGCACTGAACTGATAACAAATATAGGGCATATCTTCTTTTTGACTTCTGTTCATTTACATGTTTGGGTTTTTTTTTTAATATGGCTGCAGTTATTAATGATGCAATGCAGCTAACAGAGAGGAGTGCTCTTAGCTGTTAATGTAACAAGCTGCAGTAATTTTACTGACACTACATAAAAAAAATAAGGATAACATTTGAGTTTGAGGATGTCTTTTCTCTCCAAGGTGTATAGACCAATACACAAGTTCTTGCTCAACCTATCTGTTCGTAAATCTTTTACATGTTTCTCCACTAAGAGACAATCATATTCACACTCTCAGCAACTAATATTAATAGCTGGTACTTAAATGCACAATTTTGAGCTTTATAAAAAAGCATCCAAGTTTTCCCTGGTGTTTAAACTCATTAAAGATGTATGTAAGGATTGTACTTCACAGTCTCAGTCACAAAAATGTACAAGCAACAACACCATAAGGTTAAGAAAATACCATTTATGAGACCTAAGGTTACTTTCTAGGCACTACCAAAATACAAAGTAAGAGCCTATTCAACAAAAATAGCGACACGATGGATCTCAATGGGAAAGTCAAGATACAAATACTTCTTCAGCTTTATAAAACAAACCCTGAACGTGACAAAATCATTAAGACCTCAAAAACACCTCTTTTAAGGAACACCCACTAAAACCGGAAGCTGCTGGGAGAACACACGCAGCACAGTAAGACGACAAAACAAAGTCACTAGATGGATGAGCCCTTCCCTCAGCTTTGACATCTCTTCTAGCAACAACAACACAAAAAAGCCTTTCTGAAAGCGAATCCGAGCTAATGCTGACAAGCTAGGCACTGAACCTCCAGGTCACACAGTCCCCACCGCAGAAATTGGGAGCTACACCTGTTGAACACCACTGACGACAAAACGTGGCAACAGAAAACAAGAAGCCCACAATGGTCCGTGGGAACAGCAATGCATGTTCGGAGTTCCCTACACCGATCAATCATTAGTGCAACGGAGCCACTGGTGAAGCTGTGTGACGGCCAGAACTTCCTGCTGCAAAACATCTTTACGGCGATAACAGCAAGGGCAAGGCCAGGACTTACAAAGCACCTCCCATTTCTGCAGATCACGGGTAACTCCCAGCAGGGTAACAGAGTAAATGAAGTAACATTAAAAACGCAGAGCGGACGTGCGTCGTGGGGGAAGGCGGCTGGGCCGCAGCCGCACTGCGCCTCAGCGCTCCGCCGCCAGCCCCGCCAGACGCGGCGCCTCTCCGCCGGCACCGGGCCCCACGCAGCAGCACCTCCCGAGAGCGGAGTGCTGTAGCTACACGGCCAGGCCCTGTCCCGCGGCCCTAAAAGGACGAGACGGCTAAGCCCACTGAGGGGAACCGGGAGCCCCCGCCAGCCACTGCTGCGCACCCAGAGAACATCGCCCGAGTGCGGGTTCGTGGCGCCGCCGCTCACCTCCACCAGCTCGCAGCAGCCCGGTACGAAGCGGATCTTGAGCTCCTTCTCCCGGCCGACCATGGCGGCGGCGCAGCTGGGCCTGCTGCTGCTAACTCGGCCGCCCGCGGGGCTCGCCAGGCGCTCCGGGAAGGGCGGAGCGTACCCTGCGCCGCCAGGCTCGGAGCGACTTAATTGGGCCGCAGGGACGCAGCCGTCGCAAGCGCCTTCTGCCGGTGTGTGCTCATTGGCTGAGAAGCGCGAAAGGGGGCGGGGTCCGAGCGGGGGTTTAAAGTGGAGGTACTAGGCAGGGGCAGGCAAGTCACGGCCGGGTTCTGGGGCCGGAGGGGTGTAGTCCATCGCCCCGAGAGGCCTCCGGGGTTTGTAGTGGCAGCCAGTCCAGTGAGCGCGGCTGCCCTGTGCCGCGAACCTGAAAAATCACTCTCTACGCTTATAGCCGCTGGACATAATCAAGAACACGTAGAAGCTTTTTATACTAATGTGTGACCCACCTGCTACCGACCTTTAGCAGAGACCCAGGTACGGTCCCAGTCCCTACACACAAGTCTAACAGCACATCTTCAACAAGTCTTCGATTTGAAAAACAGCCTGGATGCACCAGTTACTAATTTTCGTTTCCTCACGGGAGAGGGGAACAAGTCCCCGCAGGCAGCTGGCGGTGTGGGGCTGGGCAGCAGTGACCCCGCAATGTGCCCCCGGCACCAGCTTAGTGCAGTCGCTCCTGCGCCGCAGCTACAAACATGCTTCCAAGAGCACTCAATGTTGTTGTAACGCTGTCATGTTAGCAGGTTTGCATCTTGAAACTCCTATCTTTCAATTGCATGAAATGAAGGATCAGGTCCTGCTATTCATGAAGTAAAACTTCTTAGTTAGACCAAAGCATCTGATTTGGCTGCTGAGAGATATCCTTAATACAGCTCTGGCACCTGTTCAACAGCAATGACTTCATTTTCTTTTTAGAATGGTGAAAACCATGTGCATTCTCAAATTGCTGTTACCTGTGGCTTTATATAAAAGCAACTGGTAAATCCCTCGGAAAATGGGGGATGCCTGTGAGAAAGCAACCACTGCTTAACAGTATTCAGCCTGTGCATATAATTTTATCCATACAAGGTGGCTGATGAAGGTGACACACAAAAATTAGTGGCCAAGACTTATTTTAGCTATATTCACATTTACATCTTCACCTGATCAGTTTATTTCAGCTTGACCTGATTAAAACAGTTGAGGAAGAAAACCTACTGCAGGAAATAACAGTTAAAGAAAAATCAGGAAGTCTATTAAAAATTGCAGAGAATCATGCTGAAAATTATTTAAATGTACTTATGGCAAACAACTGATATTTACAGGACAAAAATGGAGACATATATAAATCACTGCAGCCAGTTTCTGCTTTCTTGGAATGCACATGCCCTATTTTTCCCTATAGTAAGCTGAGAACATTCGATTTCCTTTTATTAATCTTATAATTCTGTTTTAAACCATCAGTAATTCATAACTCAAAATGCAGAAGAATAATCTTAAGAAAAAAAAAAAAAAAAAGCAGACAAGAAAGAAAAAAGCAAACCAAACTGAAAAATACCTGCTCAGCAGCTCTAAAGCAGCAACTCCAAGCACATCTAATGCCTCACACATCTTTTCCTTCCTGACGCAGACCGAAGGAGCTCGCTCTACATCTTCACACAAACAACGATGTGGAAATAAAAGTTTTCCCTTCCAAGATTACAGCAAGAGGAAAAGAGGGAATGCACTAACACTCAAGTCTCAAGCTAAGACCATAAATTTGCCTGTCAAAGCTCTTTATGTTTCTGATGCTAGTATAAGAGTTAAAAAACCAATGTAACAGAAGTCTATTTTTCATCAAATATTTATAGTTAATTCAGTAGCATTCTAGCATATATATTCAATTTATTATAAATACCTTGTGTAACACTAAGATTTCATAAAATAAAGATCTTATTATAGTGCAATATCACAATCATGTAAACATAATGCATTGCTGCGTGACTAAATGCACCACTCTAACATTTCAGACTGTAATTCGCTGAGACCAACATGCAGCTAAGTCTCTCGCTCCCCTTTACCCTGGCTTCTGTAATTGAAGTGTGGCAGCAATCTCTTAATGCAAATGCCCACAGCCTTACCTGCTCCATTTCCACCAGCATTTCAGACATTGCCTCAAACTAGATAAGTATCAGCCTAGGAAATTGTAGCAGTAACTGCGCATTTGTCCCTTTGTCTGCTTTTGCGTGTGGAGAGCACATGGACTGAAGGAAGCAACAGCTACACGTTGACCTTTGAAACCAAAATGCTAATCCAAGCCCTGTATCATGAGAGGCTCTGAATCCTGTTAAGCTTTTTGTTTGTTCCCAGAGGTACCATTTAAGCAGCTCAGTATGAACTTCAATTTTTACTTCGTAGCAGCCAGCGTGAGCAAGTGCAGCCATTGTGCGTATAAAATGTGCTCAAAGCACTGGCACTGAGCCTGGTGCAGTTTTCCTTTTATAAGAAACAGGAGGAGGGCTCTAATTAGGTCAGCCAGGTTGAGGATTCTAGCAACTCTTCATTTTACATTTAAGCTGAGTACGACCCAGATCTTGCTACAATACAGCGAGATGGATGAGCAGAGACATAATTTCTTGATAAAAGATGGGGGTATTTTCCAGTAAAAGCCATGCTCTAAAATATGAAAGTAATTTATTCCTGCAGTGAACAGGTAAGTAAGCTGAGCTATCAGTGCCAAGGTGTCAGATTTTATATACCTATTTCACATGAAACTGGAAAAGACTCTTCAACTGAACAAAAGCACTCGAAATTTCTCCTACTCTTTACTTCTCTCAGCCCTCTGCTCTACATTATTTATTTCTATATTAAAGCTTAAACAAAAAGCATAAAGATTTGCTAGTTTCCCTAGTTTCCTGTCAGTGTTCTTGACAGCATAAGAAGACTTTAAAATGACACTTGGGCAAAGGTGCCAATTAAGCTAGAAAATTTGCACAATGAAGGCTGTATGAAAAAGGTTATGAGCCATAAACCTAACCTTAAACCTAGTTCTGGCCACAGCCCTAACTGTTTCCTGAGCGTGCAGGTAACTCCCTTTCCATTCCACACTCTCCAGGTTTTCCAAAGCACCCAAGCCCCCAGCAGGCACCACTCTTCTCTAGTTTACTGGTTTGACCTTCTAGGAAATGTAGGACTTCTTTCCAGAAAACCAGAGAACCTCATCAGCGCCTCCTGAATCCACATACTTTTCTTTTTAGATAGGCAGCACACAGATGAAGGGGAAACAAACAATCCTGACCTATTAGGCCAGAGCTCACAGAGCAGATGTTCAGAACAGACTGCATGCTAGTTCTCAGCAAGTTAAGAGAAGAGGTAAACAAGAGAGTTAAATAATTTCTTTTCTGCTCCAATAAACCTCTCAGAACTGGAAGGATCTGAGACTGTGTATGTTTTCCATCCATTTATTCCAACTCACCCTTGTGGAACTGCATTTCCCTTCTGCTTTTGTGATCAGCACAAGAGCCCAATAGCTGGATGCTGTGTTTTTAATCAGCCCTGCTTCACATCTGTGCAAGACTGCAACAGGGATCCCAGTTCATCTAACAAGCAGGAAGACAGGATTTCAGAAGACCATGTTTTTGCCACTCACCAGGAGATGTACCCAGGAGATCACACACATCAAGTTGTGCCCACAGACTGAATGTAAAGGAACAGACTGTTCACTTGACTGGTGTAAAAGCCAGGATCCTGTATCTTCACTGCATTCAAAACCAGCTCCAGACAATTACCAAGGTGAACCTGAATTGCTGGTGAACTGAGGAATACTGACACTCAGCTTGAGTTTACCTGAACTGGGATCAAACTTCAGGATATTTATTTCAATGTCTGTAACACCAGCCTCAACTCCTTCACTGACCTGAAATTCTTGGAAGAAAAGGTCTTGCAGTAGCTCAGACTGGCTTTCTTCCAAGAATAATTCACAGACTTCTTTCTAAGACAATTCTCAGCTTTTGTCAGTTGAAAAGCTCTTCCTAAAACTACTAATTTTTGCCTTTCTCCACTGTCCTGAAGGGACAAAAAGCCTCCAAAATGCTCTGAATCAGACAAAGGGGCAGGAGCCCGCAGGTCTGGTTTTTCAGGAAACTGCCCACATTGCCCAGGCTTGTTTGAACAGGTCCTGGGAGTCCAAGTGGGCCAGGTGTGTGTGCCTTTGGCCACATTTGGAGAAAACTCATTCTATAGGTTAAAGTGTCAGGTTTTTATCTCTTGATCTTTGTTGTCACTGGCCATCATTGTCTCGGGAAATCTATAAATACCAGCCCAAAGAGCCAGTGCCTTGCCTTGCAATTGTCCACACTATCTAATCAACTACTATCTAATCAACTAAACCACGGCACCAAGCACCCCATCCAGTCTTCTCCTAAACACCTCCAGTGACTCCACCACCTCCCTGGGCAGCCCATTCCAATCACAGTATCATAATATCAGTCAGGGTTGGAAGGGACCACAAGGATCATCTAGTTCCAACCCCCCTGCCATGGGCAGGGACACCCCACACTAGATCAGGCTGGACAGAGCCTCATCCAGCCTGGGCTTAAACACCTCCAGGGACGGGGCCCCAACCACCTCCCTGGACAACCCATTCCAGGGCTTCACCACTCTCATGGTGAAGAACCTCCTCCTCACATCCAGCCTGAATCTCTCCACCTCCAGCTTCATTCCATTCCCCCTAGTCCTATCACTACCTGATATCCTGAGAAGTCCCTCCCCAGACTTCCTGTAGGCCCCCTTCAGATACTGGAAGGCCACAATTAGGTCACTTTGGAGCCTTCTCTTCTGCAGACTGAACAGCCCCAACTCCTTCAGTCTGTCCTCGTAGGAGAGGTGCTCCAGCCCTCTGATCATCCTTGTGGCCCTTCTCTGGACCCGTTCCAGCATGTCCATATCCCTCTTGTAATAGGGGCTCCAGAACTGGATGCAGTACTCCAGGTGGGGTCTCAGCAGAGCTGAGTAGAGAGGAAGAATCACCTCCCTTGACCTGCTGGCCACACTTCTCCTGATACAGCCCAGGATCTGATTGGCTTTGCGGGCTGCAAGTGCACATTGAGAGCTCATGTTGAGCTCCTTGTCCACCAGCACCCCCAAGTCTCTCTCCTCTGGGCTGCTTTCCAGCCAGTCACTGCCCAGCCTGTATTTGTGCCTGGGATTGCCTCGACCCAGATGCAGGATCCTGCACTTGGTCTTGTTGAACTTCATGAGGTTGGCTTGTGCCCACCTCTCCAGCCTGTCAAGGTCCCTCTGGATGGCCTCCCTTCCCTCCAGCGTGTCTGCTGCACCACACAGCTTGGTGTCATCAGCAAACCTGCAGAGGGTGCACTCAATGCCACTGTCCATGTCACCCACAAAGATGTTGAACAAGACAGGTCCCAGGACTGAACCCTGAGGGACTCTGCTTGTCACTGGCCTCCACTGGGACATGGAGCCATTGACAGCCACTCTTTGGGTGCGGCCATCAAGCCATTAAGTCTTTCTATGAAGAACTTCTTCCTAACATCCAGCCTAAACCTCCCCTGGCACAGCTTGAGACTGTGTCCTCTTGTTCTGGTGCTGGTTGCCTGGGAGAAGAGACCAACCCCCACCTGGCTACAACCTCCCTTCAGGTAGTTGTAGAGAGCAGTAAGGTCTCCCCTGAGCCTCCTCTTCTCCAGGCTAAGCAACCCCAGCTCCCTCAGCCTCTCCTCATGGGGCTTGTTCTCTTTTTTCTTTACAGTTTGAATTGCTGTTTGTTGTTTCTGGATTTTTGCTCGTATTGCTTAAATTGTTACATGTTCCTGCTGCTGAGACATCTGTTCCACAACCAAGTATTTTGAACCACTAAACAGGTTTTATTTTCTGTGGGATTTTTTAAACATGAATAAAGTGATTAATATTTTTATTAATTGTTCCATCTATTGAATATTAATAACCTCCATACCATCATAACTTCCACAAAGAACTCTACTGAGTCATTTCTTAAGCAATTTCTTAAGCACTATTCCTACCAGTGTGTGCATTACATCCAGCTCTAGTCTTAAGATATACTCAGCTATGAGCAGGAAGCAGAACATTACTGTAATCATGTTTTCCAAGCCATGGTTTGGGTTGATCTAGATAAATTTTTAGAAAGGTGTAGGAAATTAGCTAGTTTCAGTGCTAATAGCAGTTGAAAAACAAAACAAAAGCAAAACCACAACAACAAAAATAAAACATACAAACTTGCTTAAGTTTTAACACCAACATTTATTCTGTACCTCTTTTTTCCTGCTATAACCACTGGTGATGCACAAACAGGCGTCCAGCTACCCAACAGCACAGCTCGGCGACCGGACCAGAGGGCACTGCTTCAGAACCTGGCTGGCCAACAATCTTCATACCTTTGAAAAAATAACTTTCACCTAGGGAAGTGATTCAGAGATACAGTTCCACCATTTAGATTTGCATTTAAATTGTCCTTGAAGCAGAGGAGGTTCCTGTCACCAAATACCCTGGGAAATAATTTGTTGGAAATGTGTATACACACAGTTCCAATGAGTTACATGGCTTTAAGAGACGGCAAAATGTCTTCCACTACACAATATCTACGTGCAAAGTGATCACTACAGTGTTTCTCAAAGATTTAAAGCTGATCACTCAGGCATTTTAATCATAGTATCATAGTATCATAGTATCATTCAGGGTTGGAAGGGACCACAAGGATCATCTAGTTCCAACCCCCCTGCCATGGGCAGGGACACCCCACACTAGATCAGGCTGGCCAGAGCCTCATCCAGCCTGCTCTTAAACACCCCCAGGGACGGGGCCTCGACCACCTCCCTGGACAACCCATTCCAGGGTTTCACCACTAATGTTAGGATACTTCAGCCCGCCTGTCTCCTGACTCACTAAATCAAGTGTTACTTTCAATGGCATCACAGATCCCTTCTGGGAAAAGTATTCCCAGTTTTAAGAGTTTGTTCACTCCCAGGAATTTTTCTGAATTGTTAATTTTCAGATTAAGACAAGGCACAAAGGTGGCTCTCAGCTGCGGTACCGATATTCGGACACACGGTGGCAGCACCGAGCCGTGCAATGCTTGCACAAAGATCATAGAACGGCCTAGGCTGGAAAGGACTTCAGAGATCATCTACTCCAACCTCCTGCCATGGGCACGGACGCCTCACAACTAGACTCTGTATTGGGCACATTCTGTATTGGAAGGTTCAGACAGAACAAGGGGAATAAATCAAGAATTATTCTCCTAATTCTATGCTTTGTGTCCTTGCCTCTCTCCTCTCTGGCATTGGCCAGCGGTGACATTTTCATGACAGAAGAACGTAAGAACCCCACAAAAAAGCAGAGCTTCAAAAGAAAATCTGATTTACATTTAAAAAAAAAATCCTAGTCTTTTTACTAACTTTCACCTAGTAGCAAATCTTACCATGCTGAGATATGTTGTGTAGATATGCAGTTCTACAGGGATAGGAACTTCCATGAATACAGAGAAAACTCCACTCCATGGTAAGAACACACTATTGGTATAGGCTACTGCATCTCAAGACAATGACATTTTTTAAAAGATGAAGTTATAATTCCCTTTTTTTATTATTTCTAAGATTTAAATTCACTGTTTTCAGTTAAAAATCAAGACTGAATACAATTTTACTTCGCAGAAGCTGGACTTGTTTAGCATTGTCCATGTATAGTAAATACATGCATACAGAACTCACCACACAGCAATTCTGCCTGGAGCAGAGCTGGTTATTAGTTTGTAAATGCTTAAATCACTTAGCAGAAGGAATTCAAGTAAATTCAAGTAAATCCTTAAGAGCTAAGGATGAAATTCATACCATACAATGACAGCATCAATATTCAAGTATATTCAAGTACTCGCCCTGCTGCCAGAGGGCAGATTCCTGCTGAAAGACAAGATTTCTCTCAGGTGTTGAAAAGATCTCTGTAAGGCCACGTGTTCCAGGGGGCACTGAACAATTTTAACTCTCTGAAGTGTGCCCAGGTGTTGCACACATGCAAATGAAGGAAGAATAAAAGCACTCTTTGTCCTACCTAGGCTCATTGGAGACAGATGGGCATCCCAGACTCCAAAGCACAGTGAAGTTTATTTAGTGTTGTTTTGTGCCTTTCCCAGATACTGGAAGCAGCTTGGCTAGTACTCCTTAAAACAAGAATCTAGAAGTTTGGTGTTTACACAGGGCCTCACAGAGCATTCTTGGCTCTTCTGATTGTTGCAAACTGACAGCAGGAACGAACCATGAAAAGCAGTGTCAGAAAACGAAAGTTACAGATTTCTAGGTGTAAGCCATGCTCTTTATGTCACACTCCAAAGATATGCCTTCCAACATTTGTCTCTAGGAACCCTGAACGAGAAAACAAAACAACTATGTTCTTGTGAGTTCAGGGAGGAATTGGGAAAGAGGAAGAAAACTACACACAGACAAAGTAACCCAAAAGCCTTAGTCTCAGATTCATAAAGGAAAGCATACTGATTGTTTTCATACACAAAGTGATTGTTTTCATACTCGAGACTGGACCTACAGTTATAAGGTCACTTAAGCACTGTTAACACAGGTATTTCCTAGAAAGATCACACATCCAAGCTGGGTTTGTTTCCAAACACAAGGTGGCAGCATATGGACATTAGTATCTAACGCCCATTAGTGCCACCTCTGAAACCGCTCGGTTACGGCACTCTGACACAAGCTGCTCTCTCTCAAGTTGAAAAATCACTCAAAATCTGTAAAGCTTGCACAAAAGAACTTTAAGTACAATCCTTTCACCTATTTAGCTATGCCTGCCCTCAAAAGAAAACAAAAGCTACCACCACACTACAGGAAAAGTGGAAAATGCATGTCATTTCCTGTGCTGGCAGTCACTGCAGTCAGGTAGCCAGCCTTTCTACTCCATGAACAGATGTCACCCATTACAGTGACTTTCTTTTTCTCTCTCAGAATCATTATAGCCTATACTAGACAAGGCATAAAAGGCCGACCAAAAAAAACAATCTCAAAGACCTTTTCTGCTGTCAAGCATTTCTTCTTTAGAAAATGCCACATTCGCTGCTTCTGAGAATGCCTCCTTCAGACAGGAGAGCTTCTAAAACCCAATTTGCAAGAGTACTTTGTGGTTTGATATTTCTAATGGAACCTAAATGCATTTACATCCTGTTAAATTCTGTTTAAACAAAAGAACATCTTCTGGTACATCAAGAAACACACATACGATAATCTCTGAGAGAACTGGCTCTGCCTCCAACCAGATGGAGAAGAGGGACAGCTGGGTTTGTTGGTTGTATGGATCTGATGGCGTGGCAAATTGAACCCACGAGAGTATAAAGCTTTAGTAGATACAGGTGCACAGTGTACTCTGATGCCATCAAACCATGAGGGGTAGAACCCATCTATGTTTCTGGTGTGACAGGGAGAGCCCAACAGCTGCATGTGTTGGAAGGGGAACAAAGGAATGCAAGCCACAGTTTGCTTACACTTGGTAGAGGTGGAAGGAGCCACTGGACTCAACTGCCCCAGAAGTGAAAACCCAGCCACACAATTTGGACTGGTCATGGACTGATACAGACTGTAATGGAACAGGGTGGAGCTCCAGACTATTTGCAGCAACAAAGTCTCCTGTGTACCACACAGCAATCCCATTTTGAGTGAGAATGGACAGTGAATGATGTATGATGTGTGTTGTTTGATATTAATTGCTGCTGGAAATTACGTAGATGGTATAGAATAAGGGGTAGAGAATGTCATGGGTTGAGTTGAATCTGCTGCTGATATTCAATATCATGCTGCCATCATGCCAGCTTCAAAACAATAGTCCTATATGGATCAAAGTATCATCAGGCTGGAAGTTCAGATTGTAACATGAGAGGTTTCTTGCTCCAGTTGCTGCTTCAAATTTTCAGGGGTTTGGGGTGTTGCTCATCTCCACTGGGCAGGCTGTGGATCATAAGTGCGGGGAGGTCACTGGGTTCTGCTGACGCTTCTGCATTTGGCTACCCTTTTCTGCAAAGAGGCTAAGGTAATTGTGGATTGTATCATTACCAGTCAAACTTTTTATCTTAACTCTTTATCTCAACCCAGAGGGGTTGTGTTTTGGTGTGTGTTATTTTCCCTTACATCTGTGTGGGGAGAGAGTAAGGTTTGTGAGAGCGAGATGTGTTAACTCAAGACAGTGCTACACACTAGGTATAAGCATCAGCCCCTGATATTTATCATAGTATCATAGTATCATTCAGGGTTAGAAGGGACCAGAAGAGTGTTTTATTAAGTCAAGACCATAAGTCATTAAGACCTATGAGTCAAGATGGTTGCTTGTTGTTGATTTGGGTTTTTTTTTTAAGTCACTTTGATGAATAACTTAACCACTTAAAGAGTTCATTTTCTTTAGCTACAGCTCCTATTTCATCCTAGATTCACTTTAAAACACACAATCCTCCTTCTAGGTCTAACCAGTACTTATTAGGGCTGCATTTGGTTAATGTACACAAATAAGAACATGGAATGTTTAGCTCAAAAATCACACAACCAAGCCCTCTTCATATATGTGTTATCTTCACTCCTAAGTCTTGAGAATTCTTGAATCTGCTGGGCCACAATTAGGAAAAAAATAAAACAAAAATGAAAGGCACAGACATTTATACCAAAAAGTCAACAAATACACAAGCCCTCTAAATGTTAACATTTTGCTTTAGAGGGGGACAAAGATATTCTGCATAAGCCAGCCTTCAATCACCCCATTTAGCTTTAGTCAAACTTGACAAGACTGAGGGTGTACTTGGGAGAACCTCTTCTAAGGACATCTTTCAGTCCCCAGCTACTAAAGTACACACTTATTTTTATTGGGGTTTCTTGAAGCCTTGCTCAGACACACAAAATCATTCCCCTCTGATCCAGGCATACAAAATCAGAACCCTACGGTCCAGACCTTTACAGCCCCATAGGGAAGGCCTTGTGATCACATGTACTTCTTCACTCTAGCGTTTCTACCTACGACCCTCTGCTTTCTTTGCTAAGCCTCATCTCTTCAGCCAGCCACGGCCCATGACCTACTTGGTAAGAGTAATTCAGAGTCAGAACAGAAATAGCTTTAACAGCTGCTTTTCACCCGCTTTATATGGATTCTCCATTAGCATTTCCTGAACATTAGCAGGACACAATGGAACAAGCAACGCCGGATCACAGAGGGCACGGGGCTCTTTACAGAATGCCTGAGCTGGTTTTTATCTATTTCTAATGAGAAATTAAAATTTAAAAAATAGGGGTTTAAGTGTAATTAAAGCACAAATCAGTCACCTAGGCGAGGCCTGTCCACACTTCCTCAGGGGAAACAGAGTTTATGGAAAGGCTGTACAGGGGAGAAGCCCGGGTGGAGAGGGGCACTAGCCTCTTCAGTAGCCCCCACGTTTAAACTGCATCCTACCTATTTCGGAAGCGTGTAGACAAAGCGACTCAGTCCCTGATAAAGAAATCACGAGAGCAACCAGCAGCAAGGGAACGCTCCATGTCTGTCTGTCTGCCTGCCTGCCTGCCCTCCAACGCTGCCCTTGGGAGCGCTGCACTCAGACGGCAACACATAGCCGCGGCTAGCCGAGGCCGCGCCGCCAGCGAGTGCAGCAAAAGGCCCCGGGCCCGCCGCGGGAGCCCGGGCGAAGGAGAGGTTTCCCTTGCCCGCAGCCGCCAGCCGGCTCGTGCGCAGCTAGTGCGGGGCGCGGACCCTTCCCCAGCGAGGGGCCTGCCAGGACACCCTGAGGCAGGAAAGGGGTCAGCTCCGCAGCGCAGCCCCGGGAAAGCGAGAGCAGGAAACGCCTTTTTTGGGCCGCGGAAGTTCCATAAAAGGCTCTGCGGAAACGCCAAATTTGGTGAGCGCGGTTCCGGCCGCCGCGGGAGCGCCGTTTCCGCTCGGCCTTGGCCGCCCCTTGGCTTGCGATGGGGCTCCGCCCGCTGGCGCGCTCCCGGCGCGGCGCGAGCCGGCGCGGCGTGTCCCCGCGGTGCTCCCCGAGCCCAGCTGGGTCCACGCCAGCGGTGACGCGGGGCCCTGCCTGTCGCTCGTCGCCAGCTCTGAGGCTAGGCTGTAAATCACAAACAGCTGAGCTTCAGTTCAGGCACACAGACCTTCTGACAGCGAAAAGCGAGAGGCCTTCGCTTGCCGTACCGCCGCGCTGCGCTTCCGGCGCGGCTTTGGGCCTCCATTTGCAAGGGAGGCGAGGGGGTTCCCCGGCCAGGGGCAGCACCTGCTGACTCCTTGGCAACAGCTTCCTTGAGACCCAGTTTGGCCAGGAACAAATTTTTTAACAATCAAAAGTCCTGGCTTTTTCGGACCAACAGCAAAGAAAAAGATCGTGCAGGAAATGAGCAGTCAATGCTTTGTCTGCCCTGAAATCTGCATCCTTTTGAGGGATGAAGGACGTGAAAAGAGTGAGAGAAGAAGATTCCATCTGTTTTCTTTAGGTTATAACAGGGAAGACAAATGTAAAGCACAAGCTACTGCAATTTGGAACAAATGCCAAATCTTAAATTATGAGCACTTTATAGGAAATTATACCAAAGGGGATCTGCATTAAAGTAGCCTCATTTGGCACATGCCAATAGTTAGGACTTTTTTTCTTTTTCCCCAAACCAGACACTCTGATACTGGGCAGCTTTCTGCAGTGAGATGCAATTCAGACTGATCCCCCCAGGCTGGACAGAAAGTGGATCTGCCACCTTGCAGGCTGCTACAGGCAAGCTACAGTGCATAGGTGCTGAGCCCTGCCCTCGGAACCACTGGCTTGCACTACTCTATTTTTGAGTCAGAGTTAATGTGAGGCTAACAGTAACCCTACATACCTGATTCGGTGCCTCTGGATATCGCTGCTACCTATGGAATGCCAATGCCTGTGACCAATGCAGCTGTGGGAAGCCAGAATTCTTCTGTTTAATGGGAAACTGCAGCACCTTCCAGAGAAGGCCTAAGGTGACTTGGAAGGGGGGAAGAGGGTTGAGGTGGGTTTCTGGAGACCTCCACGAGTCGAAAGAATCTTCTATCACAAAGCAGAGAAATCCTAGGGTGCGTAAGACCAGTGTTTCTTTGAGCTAGAGAGGCCTTGCATCAGGGGACATGCAGTGTTGACGTTAGGAAACATTTCTTTTCCAAGAGGGTCATCAAATGGGAGGCTCCCTAGAGAGGTGCTCAGTGCCCCATGCCTGACAGTGTTTAAGAGGCATTTGGACAATGCTGTTGATAGCATGCTTCAGCTTTCGATCAGCCATGAAGTGGTCAGGCAGTTGAATTGGATGATAGTTGTAGAGCATAGGTCCCTTCCAGTTGAACTATTCTATTCTAAACATCTGAACAGAGCAGTGCCCACAGATCAGAATGGGCTTGGGCCGACTCCAAGTGTTTACATTGCTGTTGACTTTGGAAACTGGAGGTGGGAAAAAAAGTTGTGGTTAGCTTTACATAATTTGCTTCCTTCTTTGAAGCATCATATTTGAAGGCCGTTGTTCATTGTCTCATCTCCCATAAGTGGATTCTATGGCTTCTGACATGAGTTACATGCTCAGACAGTGTGAACCCACACATTCAGCTTGCCTAGTCAATCTGCCTTGGCTGGAGGCCGCAACCCCTTGGGCTGAAAAGAGCTAGTGTTTTTCTCTGAAAAGGCCCAGCAGGGCCAGCTGCAAAGTCACTGTTAACAGCCTGCAGACCGCACCCGGCACTGCAGGCACAAACCAGCAGAGAGACAATGCAGCACATGCCCTTACCCACAGCTTGTCCCAACCCGCTGAGGACAGTCCTGTCTGAGACACAACAGACTGGGATTCATCAAGGCCTGTATCTGCATTTCAGCCCCTCACAATCCTAAACAATAGTGATTTGTAGAGAGACCACCTGAAAGGACTGGCACTAGAACCCTCTGTGCCTGCACCACCAGTTCTCATGGATGCAAACTCCTCTGCACTTTGCAAAGAGTTCACATGCCCCCCGAAACATATTTCAAGCGACCATGTAAAGAAGTGCTTTCCTCCTGTAAACATCTCTACCGAACATTATCAGGCCCATGCCTTTCTATGCCTTGTGTTGTGTCAAGGAGGAATTTGTGAGAGCTCTCAACTGAGCAAGGCTACTTTCTGTCAGACAGCCCTTCGAACTCAGCTTATTGGATTTCCAGGCTAGAAACTGCTCTATTATCTTGCCATCCAGTAAGATTTCTGACTACCTGTGAACACACAATCGAGCTGCTAATTTTCAACTCTTATTTTCAAAACTAGGAGAATTGCTTTTTCTTCCTAAGATTAACTTGCATGCTTCTGGAGAAGCCAGAAAGCAGCAATCAGGACTACTACAGAAGAGCAGTCGATGCACCTAATGCAGGAACAGGTGTACTCCATCCATGTCTTTGCAAGCAACTGGACTTCAGAACGATTAGTCTACCCCTCCTCTCCAAGTGGGTATTTCCCTAGGACACAAGCCCCAGTGGTTACTTACCAGCCACGCAAGGAGTCAGGGTTGCTGCAGCAGAGTCTTTCTATGCAGCAGCTTAAAGGAAAGCGTGGAAGCCACATGATTTGGTATTTTTTTTTTTATTATTTTTCTTTTTTTTCTGAGGGGTATTGTACACCAAATATCCCATTGGCAGGAAAGCGCATTCAATGTGTTCAGAAGCCAAACAGTCACTTTCATTTTAACAAACACAATTACAAAGTAAAAATAAACCACAAAATAATGAACTGCATGTTCATAACATACAAAAATTGCTGCCTACTCAGTAGGTAACTACAACATTCCAACTCCTGAATATATATATATATATATAAATTTACATTTTGGTAACAAAAATAGACTTTGAGAGGTGTGGGGTTTTTTTTTTTTTGCTTACATTCCATCCCCCAGGGCTTTCTCATGCTCCCCTCCCCACCCATTCCCTGCTCTCCTTTACATTCTTGAGTAACATCCCTTTCACTTTAAGGCAAGATGCAAAGCATCTGTTCACACATATGCATGACGTCAGCAAGGCTTCACAAAAAGGCACCAAGACTTGTAACTTTAAAAACAAAACTTCTGCCACATGTGAGTGTCTCATCAGGTGATATTTACATAGCATCACTCTAACATGCTCAAATACAGTAAGTGCTGTTCCCAAAGAAGTTTGAAACTTATCGTAGCATTGTCACTGAAACAGAATTAACATTTACAAAATATGGCCCTGCAAACTCCAAATAATACAATATGGATATGCAAAGATTTGTCACATCAATAGTACCTAAAGGAAAGCAAAACCATGGCACATGTACAATTTACATCAGCTATATACTTAATCAAAAGTCCTTTCTTCCTAATAAAAGACTATTGTTTACGGGGGGGAAAATATACTGAACTTATATCCACAGTCCATGCAAATTAAGTCATTCGACAGAGGTGGAAAACTTAAATGGCAGTTGTTTCAGGCAGCTGAAGTTTAAAGAAAAGTTAAATAGCCTTGCAACGCATGATGTCGGGGGAGTAGTTGGAGACTCCATGTCTGATAATACCAAGGAAAAAGGTGAATTCTCCTGTTCCAGAAGGTAATCTCAGCATATCTCAATTGTCCTTGGAGAAAAGGCTGATGTCATGTCTGAAAGTGCTGAGGTCACCTGTGAGCTGAAATTGTTGGTGACCGCTGGAGATGAGAAGGAGGTGGCCACTTGGGTCTGAAAAGTGGCAGTGCCAGATGGGTAAGTGGTTGCTATAGAAGGAGACGGGAATGTGGTGTGTGCAGGGGAGGGATATGAAGAGGGAGCAGGGGAAGAATACACTGTGCGCACTGGAGAGGGGTAAGTGGTGGAAATGGAGGAAGGGTATGATGTAGTCACAGAAGATGAGTAGGCAGGAACTGGGGAAGCGGTTGAGACCGGAGCTGCCTTCTCCACTTTCTTGTCCTTCTGCCTAAGGTGGATTTTAGTGTGTCTCTTCCTCTCATCACTTCTGGCAAACTTTCTGCCACAAATGTCACAGGCAAATGGCTTCTCTCCTGTGTGTGTGCGGATGTGCGTTGTCAAGTGGTCGCTCCTACTGAAATTCCGCATGCAGATGCGGCACTGGAAAGGTTTCTGTCCTGTGTGGATGCGGATGTGCCGCGTTAGCTCATCGGACCGCGAGAACCTCCGGTCACAGGATTCCACTGGGCAAGCATAGGGTCGCTCATGAGGAGGGGTCTTGCTAGGACGGTTTGGGTATTTCCTCATCCTGCTGGGCTTGATCAGCTGGGACTGATAGTTAGTGTTGAGAGTCTTCAATTCTTGGGAGCCAGTCTGAGTAGCAAACGCTTTAATAGTGGACAGTGGTGTGAGGGAAGGCTGCTGTGCTCTGGTCTCAAGGGCTGGGAAGGGCTTCTGATCAGCTGGAACAAGACTGAGCTCACCCTGTTGCTGAGGAAACAGGTAATCCGGGATCATTGGCACCTGAAAGTTGGTTTTAGCAGTCGGATAAGCTGGAGGTGGATATTGGATGGGGGCTCCAGAGGGGTTGGGAAAGGACTGGGTCTGCGGTTCAGGGAAAATGTCAGAACTGGAATTGGGAAAAGTTGGTGCAGCTGAATAAATTGGACTGGTCTCACTGGCTTGGACAGAACAGCTCAGAGGGGGGCTCTGCGAAGAAGAGGATGGCGATGATGAAGAAGGCGTAGAGGTGGGAGGTGCATTAGCCATGCCCACCAGCCCACTGACGAGGCTGAAAAGGGGTTCTGGCCATAAGGTGTTGCTACTGTTGGGGGCCGGCTCTAGGGAGAAGCGCCCCGTGTATGTTATTGGTGGCAGTCGCGTTGTTTGGTTGGGATAGCTGGTTTCTGGCAGGGTTTTCTCGTTGTTCAGAGAGATCTCGGGAAAAGTGTCTGAAAAGAAATAAATAGTGATTACTTCCAGCAGTTGTTGCCAGTACTTCGCAAGCCATCCCCACATAGCGCAGCCCCAGATCCTTGCTTCTGGTTAATTAATAATTGAGCGTCACATATTGCAGCGCCACTGGCAGCTCTCCAGCAGCAGCTAGCTCGGGGCCGCTGACGCACACAGGAGAATCCCCCCGCGCAGCCGCTGGGACAGGAGCACCGCTGCAGCGCGGAGTCCCCGCAGGCGCCGCTGCCCCCGCAGTAGACCGGGACTCCCCGCCCGCACGGGCGAGGCCAGTGCGCTTACCTGCGGCGAGGTGCTCGAAGTGCTGCTCCCCGGGCTCCCCGGCGGCGCCGAAGCCCGCGCTCTCGGGCGCCCCGGGTGGGGCAAGGAACTGCGGGCCACCGCCGCTAAGCAGCATCATCTCCTCCAGCTTGGGATAGTGAGTATCCATGGCGGGGGGCGAGTGCGGGAAAGCGCCGAAGGGGTCGGAGATCTGCAGCGGGGGCAGCAGCTGCATCTCTGCCTTGGCCGCGGCCATGAGGGCGCCGGGCTCGGGCTCTGACGGGTGGTGGCGCTGCCGCCGCAGGCCCGGCGGACGGGCCGGCTGTGGAGAAGCGGCCGTCGCCTGCTGCGTGCCCTGCGCCGCGGTCGCCCCGGCGCTGCCCGCTGAAAGTGGTCGTCTCCCCGCCCGCCCGCCCGGGGCTCCCCCGGCTCTGCCCGCTGGAAGCGCTCGGCTCCCCGCCCGCCCCAGAACCGCCTCTATATATGGGGTCCCACCGGCCGCAGCCCGCCCCAAGCCCTGACGTACATGGCCATATATGGAAAGCAGGAAGCCCTTATATGGATGCGGGCTGGAGGACCCCGCCTGGCGTCAGAGCCTGGCACCGGGGAAAGCCAGGCCTTGGGGGCCTCGCACGCCCCGGGCTGGGAGCCCCGCGCCCGTTGCGGGCCTGTGTCCCGCCATTGGCAGCGCCGCCGCAGCGCTACCGCAGCGCTGCCGGCCCCAGAGCGCGGGGTCCCCGGCCCCCGCCCTCCCCGGCCAGCCCGCCGGAAGCCCCCGCCGCACTTTCCATATTAGGAAACAACCTTATAAGTCTTGGTTCCGGCGGAGGCTTCCCGCTCCTTATTTGGCGATTCCGGCCCCGGGAACGGAGGTGGGGGAGCGGGGAGCCCGGGCGCAGGAGCCAGGCTGCTACTGGGACGCGCGCCCGCCCCCGTGCCGCGGGAGCGCGCGGAGGCCCCGTACCACGGCGGCGCAAGGCTGCTGCCCGGGCACGGCCGTCTCGGGGAGCTCCCGGCAGAGCCTAACGGCCGCAAAGCTCTCACTCGCACCCGCCTTGTTTGCTCTGCTCGCAGCACTACCCTCCCCACAGTCTCTGCAGAGGGACTGCGCGTCGGTGGCTCACGGTCAGCGGCGCTGCGCGCTCGGCAGCCTCGGAGCGAAGGAGTTTTCTCGGTGCTGGCAGCGCGCCCCAGGCGGGGGCTGCCTGCTCCAGAAAAAGGGGAATCTCTGGGACTCCGGAGGCCTGCCAGGACCGCCTTGCTCTACTCGCTCCAGCGGAGAGCCATGGAGCTCTACCCGCAGCGCCAGACTAAAGCTGTATGCGCCTCTCTCCCGCAGAGGAGAACGAGTCACCACTAAAGCCAGAGCCCCGAGCACCGCACGGCAGCAGCCGCCCTTGACTTCGGCACGACAAAAAGTGACAGTGCTCGGGACTCTGCTCTCGCACCATTAGGGTTGTCCCCTGACACAGCCGCGGCCCCTTCCCGCCTGCCTTCGTCGCAGATACGGGCTGCTCCCAGTACTGGCTCCGCACGGAACCGAGAACCGCGCACAGAGGGGCCGGGAACCCGGGCTCCTCGCCCGAGGCAAGACGCACAGCGTGGAGCCGCGGGAAAGGACTTCCCGGGCCAGAGGGAGCCTCCTGCGCTATAAATAAGCGCTCGACGCGGCCCCCGCCCCGCCCGGGCGGCCTCGCTGCCGGCGCGCCGCGGGGCTCCCCTGGCGCCGGGCCAGACGGCACCGGCGACGCAGTGCGGCCGTAGAGCGCGTGCGCGGCGGCCAGGGCTTCCCCGCAATGCGCGGAGCTCCGGGGGCGGCGCCGGGAGCAACAGCTGGGGTTATGGCGCGGCGCGGGCCTCGCCGCGGGCTCCGCTGGGGCCACTGCAGCTCTGTGCTCCGGCGGGCCCGATCCGTTGGAGTCCTGCTCGTCTGCTGCGCGGAGCTGGCCGGAGTCCTGGCTCGATGACGCCCGCTGCTCCGTGCTTTGTTGCGGCCGGCTCTCCCTCCGCTGCAGAGATGGAGGGGAACCACAGGCGCCCTCGTACCTAAGGCGCAATCTCGCTCCGCGCATGGCCCATGTCCGATGTCCGGGCAGGGGTACATAGCCCTGTCCGCAGCATACACGCCCTTCGGCCTCGCCCCCCGAAATGCGCAAAGCGAGGCCGCACACCTCGGGCGCCAGGCACTCCTCTTCTGCTTTTTAATTCACCTGCTACATTTAGGTGTCTTGTCAGTAATACCATGCAATGCCTCCCGCACCTCCCACTCTAGATTCAGTTATGGGTTGCAGCCAAGCAATGCCTCTAGGAAAAAAAAATGTAGAAAGCTCTCACTTGCAACTTGTGCGTGTCACTCAATGGCAGCTAATACACATCTGTTCTTTGGTACTCAACTTTTTATAGAGAGAAATCTTAGTGGTTTTCAAGTGTCAGTACACTAGGCCAAAGCTCTACTTGGCTGTTTGGTGCTTTTAATTTTTTCAAAACAAATCTCTGCTGAAGGTTGTGAGAAGTTCCATACATAATGATTACAGCTAGTCTCTGATTTCCACCCACTTCTCACATTCTGGAGCCCTGTCAGGGGACAGTAGCAGAACTTGACTTTTTCTGCTAACACTGTAGAAAATTAGACATCTTGAGTAAATCAGAAACTGAGATTCTCACTGTTGTCAGTGGAGCAGAGCAGGACCTGCGGAAGCCAATTTACCTTACCTCATTTCTATACTTGTCCTTAATGAGTTGGATCCCTCTCTGTAAATGCCTAGCAGGTTTTGCTTGAATGTGTAATAATAACAGCAACAATAATTTCTCTAGGTGCCTCACTAGCTCTTGATTGCCTTTATCCTAAGCCTCCAATTAGCTCCTTCTGTTTTCTCTATTTCCCCTGGGTACTGTTTTTAACATTCCATGCAGGAAAACATGTTTACATAGATACCCCTTTAAAAAGTGTTCTTATTCTCTAATTTTATCATTGCCTGATTATTCTGTTGTATTAGTCTATGAACCTGAAGAGTTAGAAACAAGAGAAGGTGTTTCAGCTTTTTAAAGAAGTGTTGCAGTGTTGTTTCTTCCCTCTCAGTTGCTCAGAACCAAGCCATCTGACTTTAAAAGCTGTGGTATTTTAATGTATTGTACTGTAGGTCATTCTACAGATATTTTAAACTTACTTACCATTATTTTTGCTTTCTGTGGAGTTATATTCATTACAATAAAAGTCTAGCACAAATAGAAATGCAGATACAAATGCACTCATAGTTTAAAATGGGAAAAAACAACCAACCAAACCAAACCAAACAAATTTAAGCACCTTTTTCAGCCCTGTGAGGAATGAAAAGGGGATTTTAGCACTCTTTGAATGCATGGCTTTACTCTAATGACCTAGATAGAGGTCCCCGTGTTTGCTGCAAAATTTTTTATCCCATTCTGGTGACTCTTCGTTCCGTAACCAGCTCCGAAGTGTCACATCCCTTGTCTGCAGCAGGATTCTCTATCCACAAGAGGGAACTCTTCCCTGTGATCACTGCAGGAGCTGGGCGTGGTCTACAAACATTAAATAGAACAGGGATTGTGTAAGAATCAGGTTGGTTGGTTGATTATTCTTCTTGATCTCTCAGACATTACAGTTGACCAGAATGGTGACGTCACCAATTTCCCTCAGAAATCTAAGGCAGCTCAGGCTTTTCCCCTCAGGCTTTTATGCTCCAATTTAAATAAATCCTTTAAAAATATTTCATTTGGGATGCATGATTAAATAGACTTCAAAAGCCTCTAAAGGTTGTGTCATTGCAATGAGTTGTTATACACCGCTTAAAGTATTCATACGTTTCCCCCAGTGCCTAAGAGGAGGACATAAAGGTTCAGCACAGTCAGTCCAACAGACAAAACATAAGATGAAAAGCATCACAATAGATCACTGTAGAAATAAAGCTCCTGTTGCCCATTTTTATTATTTGTCATCATGTTTGGTCCTCTTCCAAGTCATTGCAAGCCTTGCATCCTACAGGAATCTAATAGTTCTTCCCATCTTGGGCTGCCATAAATGAAGTCAGGTACAAATGGACGGTGAACAGAAGCGCTGCAAGCACTTTCATGGATAGCCGTGATGCTGGAGTTCCCATTCATGACATGCACAGAATCACAGAATGTTAGGGGTTGGAAGGGACCACCTCTGGAGATTATGGAGTCCAACTCCCCTGCCAAAGCATTTTCACCTAGGGCAGGTCACACAGTAATGCATCCAGGCAGGTTTTGAAAAGTCTCCACAGAAGGAAACTCCACAACCTCTGGGCAGCCTTCTCCACCACCCTCATAGCAAAGGAGTTTTTCCTCATGTTGAGATGGAACTTGTGTTCCAGTTTGTGTCTACTGCCCTATCACTGGGCATCAGTGAAGAGACTGGCCCTGTCATGACACCTCTGGCCAAGCACTGTTATAAGCCTACATGTTTTGTGTTGCATCATTTGAAAAGTGGGATCCCAATGCAGCAGAATCCTTGGATGTGTGTGATTTTAGGTATACAATTAGTCATGGTGAGTTTTTTGCATTCTCAGATCTTCAGGGCATGGCCTAATAATGTATCAATTCACATGCTCAAACTGAAGTGTGTACTTGAGCACCTTTCTAAATTGCAGCCAATATAAGGCAAGTCTGCAGCATTTATTTTTAAATAACATAACAAATGAGAGCTGCAATGAGGACAATTACTGTCTGTCATGCAAATACTGAAGTACTGTGATTCAGCCTGACTGCAAAAGGTTTGGAAGTTAGGCAGCAAAACACTAGTAATTCATCAGGGAAATAACTGTGAGCTCTTAACTACTATGCTTTTCTCCTTCACCTGGAGTACCTATGCAGAATACTCTCCCTCTTGCTGGGATGGTTCACTAAGAACAAAAACAATTCACTGCTGCATCCTCATGATGTTATAAAAGGATAGCAGTTTACTCCTCTGATGATCTGTTTGGTTCTTTTGGTTGGTTCAGGTCTTGTTTGTTTGTTTGGGTGATTTTTTCCACTGCAGTGCTGGATAGGAAGTAACTTGAAAAGATGGTTGTGTTATTACAGCAGTCTATCTCCTGTTCTCTCCAGCCTATAATAAGAATTCAGGAAGTGGGAATTTTATTGTGGGTGACTGGCTGATAACTAAATCATAGTAGCGAAGGGAGATTCTACCTCATTATGCAGAGGCAATTAATTGGTTTTCACTTCACAGCAGCAACCCACCAGCCACAGACATAGTACCCTCTCACATGCACTTTTGTCTGTAAATGGCCCCTCGCTTTTTGCTTGTGCACAGGTGTTTTTTCTTTTCCATTAGTTGGCTTCCTCAGGTGTTGTAGGTGCATTCATACACACACATACATACACTATCTCATCCCGGGATGGTAAAAAGCACCTACTCATCCTGTCATGGTTAAAGGCAGCAGCAAACTGCAGAACACCATGCAGTGATCACAACAGCCAGAGTCACTCTGGCAAATAAACTATGCCAAGGTTCCTCTTCCCTCTGGAGAGTCCATCTGCACCCTCTGTTCTCCCTCTAAAGGAAACAAGATGGATTTGTCCAGACTGTTAGAGAGACCAGTTCCTGGGCTGCGTGACTTGCCTGAACTGTGCTTGGGCCCACAGTGATCTGCAGAGCAAGTAACAACTCTGAAGTGAGGACAGCCATGGAGCTGTGCCAAGTGCATGACCCAGCTAATAATGGTCTTAACCATATGGGAATCCTATGTCTTTTTGTAATACCTAAAAAGAGGAGGAATCACTTTTTAATCCGTTTAGAGTTCCTGGATGCATTTCTTAAGAGATTAAGTCTGTCACTTAAAGAACAGTTCCCTTCAAGTTTTAAAAATAGCATTTATTTTTCTTCATTTTTTGCTCTTCCTGAAACAAACATTGTTTGCCTGTGGAGATGGATGGGATGTATAAATCCTATCTTAAATACCTCAGTGTGAGAGTTTCATGAAAGTTTGAATGGATTTCTTGAGTAGGAGCAACAGGTCAGAGATCAAGGATTGATGACTGCATTGGTTAGGCCACACCTTGAGTACTGTGTCCAGTTCTGGGCCCCTCAGTTTAGGAAGGACATTGAGACACTTGAACGTGTCCAGAGAAGAGCAACAAGGCTGGGGAGAGGCCTTGAGCACAAGCCCTATGAAGAGAGGCTGAGGGAGCTGGGATTGTTTAGCCTGGAGAAGCAGCAGCTCAGGAGAGACCTCATTGCTCTCTACAACTACCTGAAAGGTAGTTGTAACCAGGAAGGGGTTGGTCTCTTCTCCCAGGCAACCAGCACCAGAACAAGAGGACACAGTCTCAAGCTGCACCAGGGGAAGTTTAGGCTCAAGGTGAGGAGAAAGTTCTTCACTGAAAGAGTCATTCGTCATTGGAATGAGCTGCCCAGGGAGGTGGTGGAGTCCCCATCCCTGGAGGTGTTCAAGAGGGGATTGGACGTGGCACTTGGTGCCATGGTCTAGTCATGAGGTCTGTGGTGACAGGTTGGACTTGATGATCTTCGAGGTCTCTTCCAACCTTGGCGATACTGTGATTTGGAAACATTCTCAGTTATACAACCTTTCCTCATGGATGTCATCAGTGTTCATCCTGTATTTGATGGACTGGTATATGGAGTAAAGAAGATGGTGAGATTCCCCACATTTTTACTCCATGGCAATTAAAAATGTAGTGCTAAATACTACTTTGACTTGAAAGAGATTTTAAAATGCACATACTGCCAACTACCTTTCTTCCTCTCACTTATCTTACATGTTTTTAAATGAGTTCATCACCTATCACTATGTCTGGCAGCTAACTTATGAGAAAGAACTATAATTTGGCTTTTCCATACTTTAACTGGCAGGTATCCCCCACCACCACCCCAGTTCGCTTTCATGAGTGCTGATGTACATATTGCTGCAATCACCTAGGTGAACACCAGCAATGTTGTAAACACCTACAGCCCTGCACCAGAATAGACACTCTCCTCAACTATATCCTTGGTTTTAAATCTGCCTTTCCAGAGGCCTTGCTGTCATCTGTAGTGATTGCTAGAAGTTCAATAAACGACAGCCTTGCCTTCCTCCTCCTCCAGTTTTAGTGTACTTTGTTTTAGCCATAATTGTACCTTAAAATTGTGCATCTCTCTTGCATTTCTTGAGCAGTTTCTAGGTAAGGGCATAGTATTGTGTTACTTCACCCATTCCTCAAATGCCCATTTGCTTCTTTTCCTTTAAAGATACAGAATAGAGTGTGATGGCAGGGGGGTGGGGAGGAAGGGGGAAAGAACTTTCCTTAGGAAGCAAGCTGTAGTGAAACTAAGCTTGCATTTTCTATGTGTGTCAGTGCTGCTTCTGGCTCAGTATCCATGGAAACCTAATTTCCCATCCTACTGCAGGAATTAGTTGAAGATCCCAAACCACTTGTTCAGAGAATCACTATGATATAATTCACATGAGGCTATCAGGCTCACTCTATTATCTCAGATGCTCTTTTCAGCACTTTTTGTCAGAAGAACAGGTTGAATTAGCGTTCATCAATTTATCTGAATCTTTACATCCCCAAACTAGGGCACAGCACGTAAAGGCTACATATTGGAAAGCAGTGATCTCAAACAGAGCTTGGCCAAAATGTCAACAATAGGAGGTGGCACACAGGTAGGAGCACCCTATGCATGTCCCCTTTCCCACATCATATACCGAGCTCTATTTTAATTCACCTATGTTACCGACTGGATTATCTGGCAGGAAAGTCACTGCCCACTTTTCAGTATCGGAACATACCTTCCTCTTCCATCATTCTGTCCTAGGATATGACATGCAAGGCTTCAAAGACAGTAACCCCAAAGGGACCAGACTTCTCAGAAGGCTTTTTGTTAATTACAAACATAAGCATATCAAGTTCTCACAGGGTCTGCCCCTGGGTCACCCATCACTGGATATCTGCCTTTGAACTTGCTTCCCTCCTGCTTTTATTTCCTGCTTAATTCCCTAGCTGCTCTCCCCATTCCGTTTCTCCCTGACCTCCAAACCGTCTTCTCTACTTGGACATTGATTTCCTCCATTTTCTTTTTTTTCTGATAACTTTGTATTTAGCAGCTAGTGCTTTTGTAACCATGACAACTGCATCATGATGTCAGCAAAGGACTTCACTACTATCTGAGGAACTGGATCTCATTAAATGCAAGGAATACTGCTTAAGCCGACCTTTAGTGCCACGTATCCAGAGAAGGAGTTTTGTTTGGAATATTCCATATTTTGTCTATAAGCCAGGAAAGGCTCACCATCAGAAACACAAATCTGGGTTGACCACACCACATAGCTGAGGTAACTCAGCAGTTGTGTCTTGATTTTTTTTTTGAGGGGGGGAAAGGTTTGAAGTTTGCTATGGGAGCAACAGGAAATTTCTTGGGCCTGGCCCATGTCTTGGGCCTGGCCCATGTCTTGGGCCTGGCCTGGCTAACATTGCTTCTTTCATTTTACAACTGCAAGTGGGTTGGGAAAAGAAGGGAAGGAAAAGCAGCCATTGTTTCCTGACACTGTTTTTTGCTTTATAATTTTCCATAATGTTTTGACTTTGAATTAGCAAGTGTGCCATAAAGCAAATCAAATAATTCAACTGGAATCTGAAAACTCCTTCATTTTACATGTGCTGCAGCCAAGAATTCCACAAATGAGCAATCACAGTGTTAAAAACTCCTATGTATCTAGAGACAAAAGGAGAGAAATTCACTTTCTCTTATTCCCAGAGTAAGCCCAGGGAATTAATTTCCATATTATATAAGAATTTAACAATACCTCCTCTTGTACTGTTAAAGTAGTAGAACAGGAGGAAATACAGTGTGGCTGTACTGCATTCACTCTCTTAACCTTCCCATTTGCATTCCTGACTTTTATTTTTAGATATTCAACTTCAACAGTACATGAACAGAAGGGTTTTATTTTTTGCATTGCCTTCAAGAACATTTTAGGTACACTGAAAAATAAATGTTACAGCCATTTTAGCTAGCTAATCTCCTGCCCTACCTCACAGCATGTTATTGTTCCCAGATATTATGTAGCTTTTGTTTATTTCCAAAGGTTGAGCTGTGCGCCCCCCCCCCCCCCCCCCCCAAATAATCCAAAGTAAAGCACAGGTCTTGCTTCAAAGAACAAAATGATGAAGGAAAAAAAATTACTTTAGTTTATAAACCAATAAACCAATGTTTAAGTATACAGCAAGTTAAAAAAATCACCATCTCCTGACAGGAAAAGTCTTATAGCAGTCATAACAGTGGTAGACTTAAGGGTTTTATTAAGCCCAGCTTATAAAAGGTGAGGAAAGAAGTTTGGTTGTAACAAACTAAACCACAATCCAGACCTATCTCTAGAGGCAAGGGTCCTGTCCTCCTCATGACTGAAACTGGCCAAATCTGGACTGTGTCTCTATTCTGATCTTGGGTTTGCTTAAACTGTTCTATTACTGAATGCTAAAGAGGTTTTATCCCAGGCTGAGCAAGAACTCTGCAATCAGCTTGACTAAAAGCCCATTGCTGCTTCCTCATTAATATGCCAGAAGGCCTGTGTGACATTTCTATGGAATGTCTCCATTCTCTTGAGATTGATGATTCAGTGCAGAGCTGCTTGGATTTTCTACAAAACTTCATCCCTCCTCACTTCTCAAATGGCTTCCTTTTACTAGCCTGTCAAGCTAAACTAAAAATAATTGCTTTGTGTGCAATAACAAGGGGAAGGATGGAAATTTCACAGCACAATGTATTAGGCAGCCCACTAGAAAGAGGGAGCTGCATTTTCGAGAGCAGTGTGAAATGTATGCTCCATGTTTAACTCCTTTTTTTCCTGTAGTTGGAAAAAGAAATAGCCAACTTTTAAGATGCATAATGAATAACACTCAAGCTAAAGGAGCCATCAATTAAGATCTATGTAAGGTCAGTTTGATGAACTTTATTCCTTATCTGATTTCTTTCACGAAACTGTGGCAAGGAAAAAGCTGTGTTTAGCTTTTGCTAGTCACTGGCAAAACAGACATGTGAAAGAACTGCAAACCTCAAAGCAACTATTAAACCACAGGCTCATTTTGGTTCTCACAACACTGTGGAGCTTAGAGACTGGTCTCACCAAAAATTCAAAGGAAAAGACCAGTTTCAAGAAAATGAATGCCTCAGCATACCTCTCAAAATCCAGCAACTGTCCTCACAGGCCTATAGACAGGAAATACACCAGTATGTGTACTGCATGTTAGTGATTCTGCTACAAGGAATCCTTCAATTCACACCAAAACAGAACTGGGACAAAACCAGCAGAAATCATCAGATCCACTGGCAACTAGCAATCAAGGATCTTATGAACATGCTCCCCACATGGCCTGTTTCTTTGTCTGTTAAGATCATGAAGCTGAGGAGAGTAGGTTTAAACTGGATCTTAAGAAAAGTTCTTCAGTACAAGGGTGGTGAGGCTCTGGAATAGGCTGCCCAGGGAGGTTGTTGATGCCTCCTCCTTGGGGGTGTTAAAGGCCAAGCCAGATGAGGCCTTGAGCAGCTAATTTAGTTGAGAGGCATCCCTGCTTGTGGCAGGGATGTTGGAGTAGATGATCTCTAAGGTCCCTTCCAACCTAAGCCACTGGATGATAAACTATGAAATGACATACTTTAATCTCCCTCACAGGCAATTTCAAAAGGAAAGAACAGAGCAGTTTTATTAAGAACTTTTAGCACATTTAATTATAGATCCAGATTTTTAATTTTCTGAGATAACAATTATGTTGAGAAAGACCTACAAAGATAATGGAAGTGTTGCTGAAAAAGAACTGAGTATCTTAAAACCTGATACACTTCAGAGTCATTATTGAATCATATAAGAAATCCATAATTCATGCAAGTTAAGATGCATCATAAAAGCTGAGGAACATTGGTTTTCCTATCTAAGAAATCTACAATACCTAACTGCTACATTCTGTTTGATTTCAGGGATAGAGGATGGCATCATCAGAGGGTTAAGGAAAAATCATGGCAATAAATGATTAAATAAAAAAAGAAAGAAAGGAAGAAGAAGAAAATATAAAAAGGTAATTTGAAAATACTATCTTCCAAGAAGAAACAATGTCTTGAATCATAGAATCAATGAGGTTGGAAAAGGCCTCAAAGATCATCAAGTCCAACATGTCACCAAAGACCTCGTGACTACTAAACCATAACACCAAGTGCCACGTCCAGTCCTGTCTTGAACACCTCCAGGGATGGTGACTCCACCACCTCCCTGGGCAGCACATCCCAATGGCTAACAACTCCCTCTGTGACGAAATTTCTCCTCACCTGAAGTCTAAACCTCCCCTGGTGCAGCTTGAGACTGTGTCCTCTTGTTCTGGTGTTGGTTGCCTGGGAGAAGAGACCAACCCCCTCCTGGTTACAACCACCTTTCAGGTAGTTGTAGACAGCAATAAGGTCTCCCCTGAGCCTCCTCTTCTCCAGGCTAAACAAGCCCAGCTCCCTCAGCCTCTACTCATAGGGCTGTGCTCGAGGCCTCTCCCCAGCCTTGTTGCACTTCTCTGGACACATTCAAGTGTCTCAATGTCCTTCTTTAATTGAGGGGCCCAGAACTGGACACAGTACTCAAGGTGTGGCCTAACCAGTGCTGAATACAGGGGCACAATGAATTCCCTGCTCCTGCTGGCCACACGATTCTTGATGCAGGCCAGGATGCCATTGGCCTTCTTGGCCACCTGGGCACACTGCTGGCTCATGTTCAGCCAGCTGTCAATCAGCACCCCCAGCTCCCTTTCTGTTTGGCAGCTCTCCAGCCACTCCAACCCCAGCCTGTGGAAAGAACTCCAGAAAACATGATGTACTCAGCAGTAAGAAATCATGGGATCAGTATTTGATTATTATGGGAGCAAGAAAAGATCACTCTGTGATTTTCATTTACATAACCTCACCTGTAGGAAGAAGTCACTCTGCTTTTAAGGAGTCTGTGTTCACTGCTGAATACTTCTGTAACAAAACCAGACTCAGGCAAAATGCACAAAGTTCAAAGCAGAGAGTACTTTATAAGATGACATTTAAAGGTTTAGGTATATATTAGTAAATCATCAGCTTTTACGGCCACAAATCCATCTGAGATGCATGTGCTACAGGAATGCCAGCACTAAACCAGAATTAAATGAGTAACTTAAACTAAACAACATATTCAGTTAGTTCTTTTCCATTTTGAGTCAGTCTAAGCAGGCCACATCCAGCTGTCGTGGTCCTAATTGTTTAACATTTTCCTTTCAGCCTGTTTTCTTCAGCCACAGGTGTGTGTACATCTGTGTACAGTGACTTCTGCCAGTCGGTGCATGCTCCCCTTTGCTCTATCTACGTGCTGGTTAGTAAGATTTCGCTTCCCTGCTTCTCCCTTTTGCTTTCTTACTGCATGGAAATCTACCAGAAATCCTAGCACAGGAGTTGGCTGAAAACAATCCAGCTTAATTTGGTGGGACTGTTTCTCCTGTTTAAGAGTGGGGTGAAGGCAAACCTCATAAAATTCAATAAGGACAAGTGCAGAGACCAGTATCAGGGGAGGAATAACACCAGATACCAGTACGGACTGGAAAGCAGCTCCATGGAGAAATACCTTGGAGCCCTAGGGGCCAGCAAGTTATCCATGGGACAGCAATGTGCACTTGGAATACTGTGTCCAGTTCTGGGCTCCCCAGTTCAAGAGAGACAGGGATCTGCTGCAGAGTCCAATGGAGAGCTACAAGAATGATTTAGGGACTCAAACATCTCTGCTATGAAGAAAGACAGAGACCCAGGCTGTTTAGTGTGGAGAAGAGAAGGCTGAAAGGGGGATCTTATCAATGTCTATAAATATCTGAGGGGTAGGTGTCAGGATGAAGGTGCCAGGCTCTTTTCAGTGGTGCCCAGTGACAAGACAAGGAATAATGAGCCAGCACACAAGGAAGTTCCACCTCAACCTGAGGAGATGCTTTTTACAGTAAGGGCAATGGAGCACTGGAGCAGACTGCCCAGAGAGGTTGTGGAAATTCCTTCTCTGGAGACTTTCAAAATCTGCCTGGATGCGTTCCTGTGTGGCCTGCCCTAGGTGATCCTGCTTTGGCAGGGGGATTGGACTCGATCTCTGGAGGTCCCTTCCAAGCTCTAGCGTTCTGTGATGATGACAGCTTTTCCTGCAAGCAGACTGTGGCAGCATTTGCACTGTCATTTACTATGATGATGGCAGAAGCTCCATAGCAACAGCATGTTTGAATTCCTACCGGAACAACATTGCTCCTGTACTGTCTAACAGGAAAATTGGGTTTTGATATATATAATCACAGTTATTTAGCTTGTGTGCTAAAGAATTTATTCTGATTAAGGGAATAAAGTTTGAACTAAAAAGCTGTGTTTATTTGTCCATTGTTAGTACAAGGTTTCACTGTTCCAGCTTTACTGGAGTTTAGAATGACAACATTTCTTTGGTGCTAAGAAGCTGGAAGTTTTGGCCCCCTTCACCTGTAATTCACCAATACACAAACATGGGCAAAACCTGTTTGTAGGGTTGGTGCAGATATTCTCTGAAATAATTCATTTCTCTTGTAGAAACCCTGATCCTTTTCTTTCCAGGCACCCACTTCCAAAGTGTCTGCACTCACATAACACTGTCCAAGAAAAGCCTTTCACCAAGTACACACAAACAAACTGAAAGAGATTAGATAAAAAGCAACCAAATGACTGGGCAAAATCATATGTAATATAACTAGTAATACATGTTTTTAAGGATAAACCACCATGGATATATTGTTGTACCCCTGATACTACCACTTACAGCCAATACTAAGAGGCTCCAAAATGAAACTTAAGTGTTTCACTGTGCCTGTAGCACGATCCATTAAACATGACACCTGAGTTGACATGTGAAATCAAAGGCAGAAGCACAAATAGATCATACTCACCTCATTGCTCTGTATCCTTGCTTTCATTTTCATCCCTGTTTTATGTAGCCAAATGACATTTATGATTTAGAAACAATTCTAACGGTTCCTATACGCTAGGAAGAATGCAGACCATCCCCCCACCAAATAACCAGCAGAAGAAAAAGCACATCAGCTCCAAACAGGTAAGTGTACTCCCACTGCATGGGAAGTCAGGCTGATGAGAACTGCACAGAACTCCTACTGAATGGGCAGAATTTTGTTTCAAAGCTTCATGGTTATCCACATGATTAAATAATGACAGCTCTAGTGACTCAACACCATAAACCAGGATGAATGCTGATGACCAGATAATCATCTCTGGGCTCCAAAGGGCTTATCTCCATTGCTGTACTAGCATATTAAGCTGCTTGCCAACCATCTCTAACCTATTACCCACAACTCACAAATTCAGAGATACTTTACATCGGAACCTGATAACCCAGGAAGAGAAGTTAAAATTCAAGAGCTGCCAATTCTAACAAACAGGCAAACTCCAAGTCCAAACCTGTGCAACTCATTAACTGCTCCTGTAACCATTCTGCATAAGTCAGGATCTGTTATACCCTATCTGAGTGTATAATGAATACATGAATAGACACTTGTCCTCTGGGAAAAGTGGGGATGTGAAATGTCACAGACATACAGAGAGTAAAATAAGCACATAATACATTTTTCTGCATATACAGAGAAGTACTTTCTATTTACTCCATAAAGCTTTCAGCTTCTGCCTGCTGGGGTTGGGACTGTCAGCTCTGAGCTGGCTGAAAGAGAAGCAGCTGCAAATCAGCCTCCTTCATCAAGACATCCACAGAGGCATAAGGCTGGCAGGTTTGACATTCATAGCATTGGCAGGAAAAACTGACAGCAAGGGGGGGGGGGGGGGGGGGGGGGCGGGGAAGAGAAGGGCTTCACCTACACAAGAGTCCCAAAGGGAAACTACACCTGAGGGGAAAAAAAGAGCAAGGCTGAATTTCAAAGTCAAAAGGGTTTGCAACTCTCACCAAAACCAGAGACTCAGTCCATTACTGCTGTTACTAAGTTCCAGCTGGAAACCACAGTCCAACAGCTTGAGACCCCAGTAGTGTCCAAAACACCAAGCAGAAAGATGGCAGTAGAAGCCTGTTAGCTGAACGCCTTTTACCCCAGTCACTACAACTGCTAGTGCTGACTACCCACTTTACACACTAGCAGGGCCTGTGGAGGACCAGCTGTTGACAACTGCAGAAAATTCTTCTCATAGTCCATATTTTTCTCATGATTTCATAGAATCAATATGGTTGGAAAAGACCTCGGAGATCATAAAGTCCAACCTGTCACCCAACACCTCATGACTAACTAAACCAAGGCTTCAAGTGCCATGTCCAATCCCCTCTTGAACACCTCCAAGGATGATGACACAACCACCTCCCTGGGCAGCCCATTCCAATGGCCAGTAAATCTTTCTGTGAAGAGCTTTCTTCTCACCTTGAGCCTAAACTTCCCCGGCACAGTTTGAGACTGTGTCCTCTTGTTCTGGTGCTGGTTGCCTAGGAGAAGAGACCAACCCCCACCTGGCTACAACCTCCTTTCAGGTAGTTGTAGAGAGCAGCAAGGTTTCCCCTGAGCCTCTTCTTCTGCAGGCTAAACAACCCCAGCTCCCTCAGCCTCTCCTCATAGGGCCTGTGCTCAAGACCTCTCACCAGCCTTGTTGCCCTTCTCTGGGCACATTTGAGTATCTCAGTGTCCTTCTTAAACTGCACACACTCTGGGTCTGCCTGCACCAGAGACTTTTCAGTAAGCTGAATTCTTGCTACCTGCCCAACATGATTGCAATTACTTTCTCACCAATCTAATATTCCATGCCTAGGTTCAGTAGCTCTGTAGTACTGACTAAACATTAATGCTTCTGCACCCAGAAACAGATATTCACAATTCTCTAACTCTGCATATTCAACTTCTTTCAAATACAAGTTATTTTCAGTTGCAATTCAGGTTATGTCTCCTAGATACATGACAATCTGTACCTGTAGAAGCAACAGGGCCATGTAACAAATACACTTAAAAGACAAAAAAACCCCAAACAAACCAACCAGGACAAATCAGATTCTCAGAAGTTGCCTTCATTTTTACACCACAGAAACACCAGGACTCAGTATTAATTTTCATATCTTTATTCAACAAAGGAGAGGAGGGAAAGGTGGAAGACCAAACACATGAGGAAGACATGAAGAGAAATCAAAACAATTTAAGAGCACAGTTTGAGAAGATAACAAAACAGTAGCCTTTTAATGAAAAAATATTCACAGGCATCAATAATAAGAAACCAGGGCAGGGAGTGGGAAGAAACTGTGTAAACTCAGTAACAACAACAAAAAAAGATGTACCTGCAACTCAAAAACTTCTAAACCTATTCTAATGACACATGGGAGTTTGCAATTCCAATTATCCAAGATATTTATCTGCCAGAATAAGCTGGAAGTAATAAGTGAATAACTAACTTCCAGAAGCGATCTCCCCCACCCAAATCAATAACTAGACGAACAACTTTTGTCTGGAGGTGCCACCATGTATTTGTGTTCGGCTATGCTTGCAGCACCACTTACAAAGACTCACACAGAACAGTAGCAATATGTAATAGTCAAAATCTAGTCCTTGGGTGATGGTTTGTTTGTGGGGTGGGGTTTGGTGCTTAGTTGTTTCTTTTTGTCTTGTCAGCTATTACAATCTTCAGCAAGTAGATACAGCCTGAACAGACACAGCTTTCCCAAATACTGTTTTTCACCCCAACAAAAGGGCTGTATTCACAGGTTCATGACCCCTATGCCTCAGAGGGGAACTTGGCCAGGAAAGCTGCTTCCAGCAGAAACGGCAAAATAACAGAGAAGGGAAATAAGGATTAGCTGCCACCCTGTGGAATGAAAGCACATCGGCACCGATAAAACCTTGTGTGTCATACTGCAGGGAGAAATGGAAGGAAAACAACATGTCCTTTGAAAGAGGAGAAAATAAATGAGAGCAAAAAAGATATCAAAGAGATAAAAACCAATTTTCTTTAATGATGTTTGATAACGAGAATGGAGAAAGATACCTAGAAAGAGTCCAGGGAGCAAAGCAAGCACAGCATGGGATTAGGATGCCTTAAGGTTTCTACACTTAAGTCATTATACTGCAGCAGGTGACCAAACTTTTAATGACTACAAAACACTAGTGAAAGAATTCCAACTCCCTCTCTCCAAAACCCCCAGTAATCCAGTCATTTAACATCACTGTGCTTCAGAGGATGGGTGAAAACAAGACAGAGGCAGGAAAAACCTTTCCCAACACACGTGCTAGTTCCAGAGTGCCCACTGTCATCAAATAGACTGAGCAGTATCAGAGACAGGAAACTGGACTCAGTTTGGGCTGAGTTTCTGTTCTCCCTTTTCTGAGGTAATGGCCTTTGAGCAATACAGTGGCTCCACTGATCAGCTACTATATTCCTGTGTCAACTACAGAATGGTCACCACAGCTGGCTTTCACAAAAATTGTCTTTTAAATGCAGTTTGGTTTTAATGCAAGACATTCATTGCCCCAAATTAGTAATAGCAGCAATGTTGTAGTGTCTATTCAGTTATTAGATTCCCCAATAAGAACTAGGAAAAAGCAAGCTTGGAAAATTCTGTGACTTGGGCTTCGGCTAAACTCCTATCTAGCACATTTCTTCATTAAATCAACATTAAGTGATTCTAGTAGAGCTTCATGCTGGCAGAGACAGCCATTCACTAAGTACAAAGCTTAGTCATCAGTGTCCATTCCTACCTCACTCAAAATACATTAATTCCATTCTTCTAATGTAATACATGCTCTGGGGGTCTCAACTGCATCAGGGCAACCTACAACTTGCAGCTGAAATTAGGCACCTGCCTGAAAGCAGGTTGTGTATTCAACTCTGATCATAGGATGGAAAAATATAACAGAAACATTCCTTTCCCCCTCCCCTTCCCCCCCTTTTTATTTCCCCGAAGTCTGACAATGAAAAATCCCCAGCCCTAGTCTAAATTCTACTTCTGATATGTCCTGGACCTTTCTTCAGTCTGTAAGTCTCCAGATCAAAGACCTCAGAAAGAATCTCAGTCTCATTAGGTTCCTATTAGGATTTCCAAATATTTTTGAGATGCAGGGTCAGATACTCTATGTAGCTCTTGCTGCTTCCTGCACAATATTCTGGCATATCATAAAGGTCCTTTCCAACCTTAATGATTCTATGACTCTCTATCAGCCACTCCTCCCTGTTCAACGGTGTTATCAGCAAACTCGGCAAGGGTACACTTTGCCCCAATCACTCAGGTTATTAATGAAGATGTCAAACAGGACCAGACCCAGTATTGAGCCCTGCTGCTAGCTACTGCCCTCAGACTTCCTGGAGCTGATCACCACCCTGTGTACTTGGTCATTCAGCTAGGTTTTTATCCATTTCACTGTTTGCTCATCCAGCTGGTACTTCATCAACTTTTAATTAAAAAATCTTAAGAGGCAATGCAAAAATCTCTTGTATGATTAAGAAAGAAAAAGTCAGTGGCTTTGTTTGTTTGCTTGTTTTCCTCCTGAAATGCTTGCACTGTTAATTAGGTTGCTGACAAAATGGAAAAGGACCAAGAAATTATGGAAAAATGGGGAAAAAAAGTAAGATAAAAAAGGAAGTAATAAAAAGAAGGGGAGGAAAAAAAAGAAAGAAGCATAGAACCTGCCTGTTCTTCAGAAGGTTAACTGTTGCCATGGTCACAAATTACTGTTGGATACATCTGTATTTTTAGATGAAAATTGCTTCTCCTTTCACAGAATATAGATCAAATTGAAAGAAACTACTTATTCTTACCAGGAAATATTACAAAATTCAGAGTGTAAATTAGGACAACGCTGCTGAATGAACAAATACACAGAAATTGGCTAATTGCAGAAGGGAGGGAATAAATCATGTACTTTGCCATTTGCAGAGCTGCTTTCTGCAGCTAGAAAATGGTTTGCACAGATAAGAAAAAGATTCGGGGGCAGTTATTTGCTAACACTGTTGTCTCAGCAAGCCTCACTGGAAAGGGACTCAATTAGAAAGCCCAGCAAGGTTAAATAGCCTTTGTGGTCAGGGGTTAACTGCAGTATTGCTCCCTACTGATCCAAAAGAACCTCAGTTTGTTCTTCCCCCGGCCTCCACCCACATTTTAAGCAGGACCTTCACTCACATAGAGGAAGTATTGATGTTTAACCTGTCCTAGTTCAGCTGTTACAAGTCTCTGCTTCTGCTTCACCTACAGCAGTCGGATATTGTGCTTCTGCCCTCTGGTGGACAAAACTCAAGTTGCAGCCCTCCCTGCGCCTTACAGCCTTTAGTCAGCACTGTGCTAACAGGAACTCTGTCAAGAAAACGTTGAATCAAAACCAAGCATCACTACATACTCTTTTAACTTCTGAACTCCAAGGAAGGTCTTTCAGCTATCTTTAGGATATGCTGAGGGAGCAGGATAGGCTGAAGGAGCTGGAGTTGTTCAGACTAGAAAAGACTCCAGGAGGACTTCACAGCTGCCTTCCAATGCCTGAAGGGATCCTATCAGAAGGCTGGAAGGACAGGAAGGGAATGGTTTTAAGATGAGGGAGAGTAGCTTTAGACTGGATCTTAAGAAGTTCTTCAGTATGAGGGTGGTGGGACGCTGGAGGTTCAAGGAGGTTGGGGATGCCCCCTCCCTAGAGGTGTTTAAGGCCAGGCTGGATCAGGCCTTGAGCAGCTGAGTCTAGTTGAGAGGTGTACCTGGCCATGGCATAGATGTTGGAGTAGGTGATCTCTAAGGCCCCTTTCAACCTGAGCCATTCTATGATTTTCTCATTGGGCTTCCATTCTGCCAACACTGTCTCATACATAGCTCAGAATGCCTGAATTTAGACATGAATTTCTGGTCACATGCCAAAGCAAATATTTAATTTCTCTGTGACAGCCACAACATTTGAGAAATAATCTACCAGAGGAGTCAAAAGTGAGGAGTCTGTCAACTCAGTGCTTCCCCAGAAAAGCAGCAGCATGAACCCAAAAGATTTGTATTCAATGATGATCAGGATGATTTACTTCCTAATTTTACAAATCACAAACCAAATTCAACTTGCTTTCTTTGTGGGAAGTTACTAAGCATTAATTATGGTTTTAAAACAAGTTCCCTTGTATGTGAAAATTTTATATGCTTGCAGTCCAGCCTGACTGTGCTTCCTGACCTGCCATAAAGAAGGGGACATTTCCCATCTTTGCTCAGTCACTCTAGCAATGTCTTTCTACTTCTGCTGCAAAGCCCTTGGATAGTTTCAGGCAGCTTTCTATTACAGATCACTTGAACTCTTGCTTCTTCAGAGTTCACTCACCTTTGCAGCCTTCCCAAAAGTGTTAATTCTAGCATTATTTGGCTAAGCAGAGACAGAATGCTCTTGTCCAAAGGGTCTGCAGTGTGGATATTACAGCCAGAACCCACTGCAAGGAAAGGGAAATACATCAAACTATGCTACTGGCAATAGATGCTCAGATTCCACCTGGGAATCCAGCCGTAGGTCTTGTTGTACAAGTCACTGTATGATTCTAGGTCATAGGATTTAATAATGGAAATGGGGTAAAATTCAGCTCTAGAAGACAGTACTTTTCATGTCTCCACAGTCAGCAAAAAGTAAGTAGTCCCTTGCTTAAAAGGAGAAAAGATAAGAAACATAACTGGGTTATGAAAGGATAGAAGCCAAGAAACAGAATAAGGAAGTAACAGTTTGCTCCCAAGGGGGATGTGAACTTCAATTGAGCTGTAAAATTGCAGGGGATTAAAAAGGGAAAAGAAAAAGAATTCAATTTGACACTGTTTCTTTCACTTCATAGTATTTTGACTCCAGTACTGGCAATTCTGACACTGAAGGTCAGGATTCTGCAGACAGCTGTGCATGCAAACATAGCAACGTCCAGCATTTGGTTCAGCCAGAAATGTAGGCTTTGGAAGGGGTATATGGAAGTAATTCTCCAGATGAAGTTATCTTCTGGAGCTCCTGGCTGGTGCTTCCACAGCATAACACATCTACTACAAAGTGATGTGAGGTACTTGATATTCACCTGGTCCTCCCTGCAGATTAACTGCTGGCTGAGGTAAAATTCAAACTTTTTCATACTGAAGTGATAAAAGATTCAAGAATCCCAAAGCATGTAGCTCAAGTTCATCTTAGAGGCAAGACACAGAATAAGAGGTGTAGCAAGAGAGAAATCAGGCTGTAATCTGTAGAGTACTGTTGCTTGAGGATCAGAAAGTCAACAGTACTTCCTGGAGAACTCTCTACTGTACACAGCCCGTTTTCCACTCTTAATTCTATCTCACAAGACAGGTTCTTAGCAGCTGTGCAGGTTTACTATCTTCCTTTTGTGTTTGAACCAACTGTTCCCACAAGTTACTCCCCACATCTTCTAAAGACCTCTTCTGAAGCCTGTAGCCTTCTTAACAATAGCTATAAATAATCTAATACTGAGTTACCTTTGTAGTGCCTTCTAATAGTGCTAAATTCCAGATGAAACCTGCCCAGGAACCCTTTCTCCTCAGTAACACTAAAGCTCATCCCCATACAGCATAAGCATTTCTGCTCAACTCAATGGCTGCTCTCCAGCATATACTTCCCAGTTACCATGCAAGCCTCCTTGATACAATGCTATGTACAAATCATGGGATCAGCAGAGTATTCCATAGTCAGCCCTCTTCCCTCCTAAGGCACTAGATTTCCTGCTGATTAAGATAGTGAAGAAGAACGAACAAGTTCTGGAAAGTCAGGGTCCTCTAGAAACCTTGCTTTGCAAGGCAGAAATGACTTAACTGTACTGTGAGGGAGTCCTATTTCCAAGAGGGATATATAAAAAGAAAGGCCAGCACTGCAAAAAGACAATGAATGGAACTCCCATTACTAAAATGGAGGAAAGGGCAGCTGCTCCAGAAAAAAAGCTTTGCAATTTTGAGAACATCAGCACCTCTGTCTCTAGCACACCCTCTACCCACCAGGGAAGTTAATCTAGTCTAAAAGAAACCAGAGCCCTCAGACTCAAACATAAGCCTGCAGAATCAGAAAATTGATAAAGAGCAGTAAGAAATTAAGAGGTTTAGTTCAAGTGCAAGGTTTACAACCTGACAGCAGTCTCTGTATTTCTCTGTTTCTTACCCACTGTGAAGGATACTGCTGACCAAGAAAACTTTTGTTCTGTCCTATGCAGCAAATCATTATGTTTCTGAGAAAGGAAACTGCATTTCACTGTTTTCTTTTCCAACAGCAGAACACTGACTCACAGTGTTATGAAGCATGAAAGTACAACATTTCCTTCCTAAAGGCAGTCATGGCTTCACTTGGTATCTCGTGGTAGAGGAATTTTAAGACCATTTTTAGGCACACCAAGTTTGATACACAAGTACTACCACCTCTCCACCCAACTTGAGGTTTCATTCTCTCTCTGTGCCCAGGCATATTAGCAAAGGGCTATAAACACTGAACACAAGAGGTTGAGCTGCTAGGGGAAGATTTCACTGTTTAATTGCACAATGAAGCCCACAGATGATACTGAAGAGAAACTACATTCCAGCATTTCCTGCTGCAAACACTGCCCAGCTGATAAAAGCGTTTTATCAAAACAGCACATTCAGCATTCCCCTTTGCAAGAGAATTTCTATGTAAGACCACACCAACCAATGCAGAGCTACATCTAGAAACTCACTAAGAGATCATGTGGGTGGTCGGCAGATCTGCAAAGGCTTTGATCAAGCAGAGCACAATCTAGCAGTCACATTTGTGCTGGAAGAAGAAAACAGCATCCATGCTAAGATATTGTTCTTGCTCTGGGTAAGTTCTGCTGCTTGACATCAGCTTCAGATTGCACACTAGATAATAGTCCCTGACAACTCTACTCCAGACTGTCTCTTGCAACCAAAAGTCATTTAACTCCCCTGTACAATAAAAGCCAGAGTATGACTGACCTGTACTTACCTATAGGCTAATGACATCAACCATCCACACTAAATAAAAGACACTTAGCACAGGACCTAGCTCAGAAAGACAAAGGTGAATCCAAATGCCAAAACACAGGCTTCAGAAATCCTTCCTGTGCTTCAAAGTAGGAAGAGTTACTGTAAATGAACTGATTCTAGAAAACATTCTGCAAAGTCTGTCAGAAAACAGGGTAATCCAGCATTACTGCAACAAAACCACAAGGAAAGGGCTTGAAGATCAGCAAAAGGGGAAACTAACCAAGCCCTGGCTTCCAAAAAACAGCCAATGGCTCACTATGGAAATGTTTAGTTAAAGAGAAAAAAACCAAAACAACCCAAACAAAACTCAACAACAACAAAAAACCAAATCAAACCAACCCAACCCAAACCATTTCAAGAAATGTGACCACAGAGATGCCTGGTTTAGAGAATAATGCTTCTACCCTATCCAGTACAGTAAAATCTAGGACAGTAACTCTTCATAATTAAACCTTCTACATAATTAGTAAAGATTTTTTTTTATCCCTTCTGTGGAGAGAGGAATTTCCTTTGGAAATAAAGAATTCCTACTCCAGGATATGACTTTGCATGTGCTAGTGAGATATGCACACAATGCCTGCTAATAAAAGATTATGAAGTACTTGGTTTTCTTCATGAAGCTCAAAATTCAAAGCCAAATCAAGGATTTTCTACTGACCTCCTCTGGCTAAGGCCCTGTGGATAGGATGCAAGTTTCTGACATGGGCTGTCAAGGCTTCCAATTTCAGAATCTACAAATCAAAGTAACTTAACTGCTTTCCTGACATAACGAGTCAATTCCTAATCTGCCATCAAAGCAATGAGAAACAAGAAAAACTTCAGTTCTAAACTTCAACTTCACAGACTTTTGAAGGGCTGCTCTTGTGGAACGTTACTTGCAGAAGTGCTTCAATATATTATCAAGAGCAAAATGCTGGGAGCTGTGAAGAATCCACTGTAATTTCAGAAATGTGACACCAAAAAATGTGGGCAAACAAACACCTGCACCTAGACCTAAGAACGGTCTTCAGTAGGGAAAGAGGAACCAGGTCCCTTTGAAAACATTAGATTAAGACCAAGATTAAGACCATCAAGACCCAGACAACCATGCCTACAACAGTGCTCCTCTGTTAGAGATCTCAACAGGAATCCTACTGATCTCAAATTCCCATGAACTCTGTTGGCATGGCTACAGGTGATCTCCCCTCAACAACACTCAACAGATTAGAATCCAGTACGGCTCGGCATGACGCAAATCTTCCTGCAGCACTGCAATTTCACCCCGACAATTCACACTCTGCATTCAATGCAGTTCTCTCCCAAGTGTTACCACTTGAGTCTCAGGACATTGATAAATGTGGTAAACAGTCAGACAGAAAATTTGTGCAAGAGCTGCAGCAGGATAAAGCAAGAGGACTGATGAATCACAGTATCACAATACTCCCTGCCTTTTATTCTTCCATAAATGGAATGCTGGATTAGTGGAATTTGTATATCAGCTATTCATCAGCTCTCGTGGTCTGAGGACTGGATCTCCTAAAATTGAGTGATAAAGGCTTCTGAAATTCTCAAGTATGCCTGAAGATTACATTGAGCCAGGTTTTGCCCTGTCATCTGCTACAACGAAAGAATCTGTCCACGGTAATAAGCATCAGGATGACATGGAGTTCAATCACTAAACAGCAAAGCAACGGTCTCCTTGCCAACTTTTCCCACTGCATGGCACTCATCTCACTCTGATGCTCTCAGAGGATTCAAATAGAACAACAGAACCCAAAATAAAATTCAAGCAGCTTCAAAATAAGCCAAAACCTCCCAGATACCAAACTTTCCTTTTTAATGGTTAACTCTTGCAGATACCTGTATCTACTTCATTACACATGCACACAACAGTGCATTTTCTTCATTACTCAGTTTTTCAATCATCTCCCCTCACCTTCTAGAAGAAATAAAACCCAATCTCTTCATCTTCCAGTACTAGTAATGGGAATCCAGCATATTCCCATGAGCTAGTCCTTCATGTTCAAAAGCACACAGCATATATTATTTCAGTCACCTTCTCAAAGGGGATGGACATGACAGGTATGGTCCATTCTTAAGGAGGATGAATCATGGTGGGCACTTCTTAACAACATACAGCTGCAGAAGAATACCCAGAGCAAGATAAGACATTTTAGGGAGCCACCCACCCCTGTGGAACTCCAGTATCTAATATTGTTCCAGCTTCTGTGCAATGGATGTCTCTAACCCTAGTCAGTTCTTCCAGCAAAGATTGTCCCCAACTAGGGTTATACAGTGGGAATTCCAAAGCAACAGGCTATGTACAGACATATCAGCATTCCCTCCAACAGAGAGATGAAAAGGAGAAAATTCCTGAGGATGTGTATCCTCTACTCCATTTTCTGAATCCCAGCCTCCCCCTTGCCTTGGAATGAGCTCTACAAAGCAGTATCTGTTATGTACATGAATCTCAGCTCCCTTCCTTTGGGGAGTTTCCCCTCAAAAGTGACAGGCAAATCCCGGGACACAGACAGGTGCTGGGGAAGGGGAAGGTCTCCTTAGGATGACTCGCCAGAAGCAAGAGAGCCTGCAGCTTTCTTCTTAGGACGGGCTTTCACACTTCTTACTGGAAGCTGGGGAGAAAGGAAACAATGAATCATAGCTCAGTTTACTTTAACACCTAAATGTCTAACAGGGAGATAGAAGAATGCAGAGTGAAAAGGGGTCAAAACAACTACAACAGGATGGCCCCATTCACGTCACCCATGGTTTCAAAAGGGCTATTTAACCTTTCCATTTGTTTTGGGTTAGTAAAATAAATCCCTCCTGAGCATATCCATCAAACAGCAACCAGGAGAGGAACACATTCTAAAACAGGACAAGTGTGGTAATAAAATCAAAGTCAGCTGTCTCAACAGAAGAGGAGACAGTGATATTTCTAACTGGTGACATGCACATAACACTTCACTGCTAGAACTTTTCTGCCTCTTGACTGTCGCCCCAAATGCTGTTCTCTGAAAGAGGGAGAAACATTATGAACTAGTGTGCACACTTCACTACAGTCTTTGTTTCTAGGTACTGGCCAGAAGAGCACATTTATGATCTATGATGCATTCAGCACTTTCAGACAGTCACAGGAGATCTCAAGTGAATGTCCTCCTACAAGTCCCACATCTGAACCAAAGAACCAAACACATGGAGCATAAAACCTGACCAAGCTGCAAAGGGCTTTGCTGGAATTTCTCCATTCAGTTAACAGCATAGAAGAGTCATTATTGTCTTGTCATGATTTCACTTTAAAAACTCCTCAGGAGGAAGCTTGGAAACCATTTTTTTTGTTTTGCTGCTCCTGTCTAATATGCTAGAGAAAAAATGCAGAGGGGTCAGCTCAGAAGTAAGCCTTGGGAATTCAAAAGAAGATCCAGACTGATCTAAAATGCATGTTTAGATATGCATGTCCCTCCCTGGAGATACTCAAAAGCAGTCTGGACATGGTTCTAGATAGCCTTGCTTGAGCAGAAAGGTTGAACTAGATGATCTCCAGAGGTCCCCTCCAACCTCAATTATTCTTTGATTCTGCTTCTAAGAGTACTTAATCCCATGCAAAAGTGTCCTGCATGCTGTAAAATCAGGTTAACAGTACAACTCAAAATTACTCTCCTCCAAATTATTTAATATTTAGCTTGGAAAGCCTGACAATGTAAGTAGCCATATAGCACACTCTATCTTACATGGAAACAAGAAATAAAATTAGGAGTCCAAGCTGAGTCAAGCAAACAGGATCTCAACTTCATGAAAAGGGAGAAGCAATTCATCAAATGCAAATCAATCCATAATAAACATTCAACTAAGAGTCAAAATCTGGAAAGCAGTACTTCACAAAACATATTCTCCAGACTGTGAAGCTAAAATGGCTCTTGGTCCCAACTGTGTTTCTTTTCCTGTAAGGTTTGTTTTCATAATAAGATTACAGGCAGCTCATGTCCCATCCTGGATCATCACATGGACATACAGAGAGGACATCTCAACAATGACTAGTTAACCAAACTTCAAGACAAAAGCCCAGGGTAGGGGAAAGCAGGCAGGGCAGCAGGTGGTGGGCAGGGGTAAATTACATTTTTCTCCTATCCAATATGCAGAAGTCCAGGAAGGCCTAAGGGAGTACAGAACTGTTGCATTTTAGATGAGGAGAAAGTGGCTGTCTCAGGGCTAAATGTCACAACAGTATTAGATATTCAGACTGTAACAGACAAGAGAGATAATACAGTCAACAAAATGTTAAAAATATTTAATGCTCTGCCTTTCAACAAAAAAACTGAATGAAAGCAAAGCTGGGTCCTAGCTTATGACAGAGGCTTAGAGGCACAATAAAGATACAAAAGCTAGAGACTAGCATTGCAAGTAGACAGGAAGCCCTCTGACACAGAACTCAGCTAGCAAAGACTGAGCCCAGCAAAGCTTTTAAATGCATCGAGACTGTGAAGCCACAGACTTCCAACAAAGCTCACAAATCAGTTTCTGTGATGGGAAAAATTCACACAGCAGCTCACCTCAGTTTTCAACACCTTCTTAGGAGCTTTGAGACTCTGGGTGCGTTTAGGAAGTTTGTCTCCTGCATCTTCATCTGACGGGTCCGTCCTAGCCTCCGACAGAGTTCCATTAGACCTCTGTGTCACATTGCTCTCCTCTCCTGAGGAGTAACAGGAAGCTAAGGAATTAAAGAGAAAAAGTCTGAAGTGGCCAATCCTGAAGGACCCTGTGAAAGGGAAATGTCAACAATCCTAAAGAATAATAATACAAAAGGTCCAGAGATACATTAGTAGATGGGAAGGGGCTAGGGAAGACAATGCAACTTCTTCCAGATAATCAGGCATCCTGGAGTCCTGAGATCCAGTGCATGAAAAGTCTAGTCCTCCCCTCCTGGTTCACCATACAAGGCCTTGTACAATGGCCCAGAAGAGGTGTTCTGTACCTGAATCCTCAATGGTTTCAAGAAGACCCCCACCAGAGGGGTGCAGCTGTGGCTCATGGCTTCGCATATGCACAGTATCTTCATCCCGGATCAGAGTGAGATCCTGCATGCTGAAACTTCGTAGCTTCTCTGACAAAACTCCCTGGCCCTAAGAGGACACAAAAATTAGGGTCAGGAGCACTTTGCCTTCATGAAGATCAGCTCATATGAGATCATTCAGAAGAAGAAAGGTGCCCTATTGCCCACTAAAGTAGTCTGGAAAAAATAAAACCCAACAAAACACAAAAAAACAGAGAGGGGAAAAAGAAAAGTATAATCCCAAGACCAACAGGGAAGAGGTTAAAGCAAATTTCATTCCCTTCTCCCTCCACTTTTCTTAAGTCAAAGGACAGGGTTAACTGCAAAGCAAAATGGAGGAAAGGAAAAGCACATTGGTACTACCAAGTACCAGCATCCCCAACAGACCCACAGCATGAACTGCTGGCACAGAAAGCTAAACTGCTGGGAAATTCCTGACTGTTAGAGAAGATGTTGCATTACCTTGGCAGCTGCAGTAACTGCTGCATTGGCAGCAAAGTTTAACCCTCTCTTGCCAACTCGCATCATGGTTTCATAGCTCTTGTCACGAGCCTGAGTAATGTATTCATCAATTTCCTGGGAAGGCAATGAGGAACACAGCATTTAGCTCCTCCTTACTAACATGATCAAAGTCTTCCCACCCTTACCAGCCCAAAGCTCATCTGGAGACTTTTCTCCAGGCTACAATATCACCTGTCATTGATCACTGATCACTTAACTGCAGTTTCTGCAAATGCAACTTTTACTTAAAGTCTGCTATTTCCAAGTGGTAACAACTGAAACAGAACAGCTGCTTATATTGGCAACATGAAAAAACCAGCATGGCTACAGAACATGCTGCTTCCATCCTGATTCAAAGAGCTTAACTACTGACAGTGACTATAAGAGCTCATGACACTGGGTTAGCCAAACATGCTTTCTAAGCATTAGGCAAACTACTGGCTACATTACAATCTTCAGTAAGCTGCAGTATGACATCATTGTCAGAGACAGAATCATTCTACATCCACTAATGTCAGCACAAGCATGATTCACACATTTCAGGGGTTATGGTGGCATAACTGAATCAGAAGTCAGTCAGGTCCCAGACAGGTCAGTATTCTCTAACAACAAACGAGTACCTTCTCCTTATTGGAGAGCGTTGGGTGCACAAACTTCCTGTAGAGGACACTGGAGCCCTTGGTGTAAGGGGAGAGCAGCCAAATCACAAATGCGATTTTCAGCTCGAAATAAAAGGGAAACCTGAGAGAAAGAGGGAAGAAAAAAAAGAGACAGAGAGAGAAAGATGGAGAGCTGGAATCAAGATCAGCGCAGAGACAGGTGGAGATAACTGGCAGAAAGCAGCACAGGCAGAAAGAGCAAAGGCAAGATAAAGGCTCAGAAACAAAAGAATTGATGTATCAGGTCAGAATAGCAGAACCCTGTTTGGAATCCTAGGACATACCTTCTTCGAGTCTCATTTAGTCTTTCATCCATAGCCATGAATACTCCATAAACAGGGCATCTCTCAGCCCTGCAAACACACCAAATTACAATCTGATAGCTACTCTCCTCATTCTGAAGTTTGTTCAGAGGCTGGATGCTAACAATACATCAGTTTCTCTCTCATTTTCAAAAGTTTTAAACTATGTATCTCAATAAATCTCAAGTTCCTGCTAAGGCACTGGTGGCACAGTTTCTCAAACTCCAACTCAAAAGGAGGATTGGTGTAAACGAAAAAGGGCAGACAGCATGCAAGTCTTTTCTCTTACCCTCACCCAATAAAGTCTCTGGAAAGATACAGTAACAGAGATTGAAACGAGTAAACACAAACTTTCTACTGGCTCTGTTAGCGGTGAAAGACTTCTGTTTGCAGCAGTCCATTTTAAGTACATGAACAAAGCTCTCATCTTTTCAGATCTTTCTCTGCTTTCCAAAGTTAATGCAGGAAGAGGCAAAACTGCTGCACACTTTTGTAAGGCATGTGTAGCCACTTCTTTAAAAGATGCAACTCTCAACAAGTATTCTTTCAGAAATGTATGGAAAGTTAAACTACAGCAATGAAGAAACTCAAGATAGCCCTGTTCCAAAGCTTCAGAAGAAGACATGTAATAATGAACTGTCATTTTTTAAGGCCTCCATATTGCCAAGCATAGCACACAGCACCAACAAGATTAAGAATCTGCTTCCTGACTCCACTCCACCTCACCCCTGCTAGCAAAAGAGAATTTCATCACGCAGAACACCACTCAGGGCACAGATACATATGTGATCTGCCCTTCCTTGCAGGGCAAGACTGGTCCCTTATTTCTACCTTTTTAGAAGTGTCTTTTAGACCAACATTTCTAACTTTACCAGCCCACATTAACAGCTTCTGTGATGAATGGAAGGTCCTCTTACAGACGCTGTGTATTTACCCAAATTGTTTGCAAGTATAGGCGATGACATGGCTAACACAGCAGCTACTACCCACCAAATCCACAAGCCTGCAGTCTTTATAAAGATTGCTAACTCCTGAAGGAGAAGCAGTTTGTTCTTAGCATCCTAACACTACTACCCTCTTCTTAAAGCCAGCCAACCAACCAACCAAACAAGAAGAAAAACCATGCTGCCAAGGAACTCACCAAGAGAGAACAATGTCTGTAAGTGTTTCTGCGGTGGTGAAAAAGGCAAACACAATCCAGTACATCATCCACTTCACCTGCAAAAAAGAGCAGTCACTCAATGGACATCCAGCAGAGCCCAGAAAAAAGCAAAATGTCTTCTCAGGGAAAATGACTCGGCACCTTCACACAGTAAGAATTCAACAAGAAGGCATCTATAATCAGGAATGGAGCAGGTCACACCCCAAACGGTACATTTGAGTTTGGGAAAACATGCAGGATTGATGGCCACTAAAAAGATAAATGCACACTGATGAATACATGCCCTGTAACAGTATTGTGATGCAACAGTGTTAAAGGCACAAATAAGCTGAAAAGAGGAAGTGGCTCACTTCAGGAAGTTAGAGTCTTTTATTTATGATCATTGTGTTTTATATATATATATATAGAGAGAGAGAGAGACACACACACACACGTGTGGGGTGTGTGGGGTGTCCCTGCCCATGGCAGGGGGGTTGGAACTAGATGATCCTTGTGGTCCCTTCCAACCCTGATTGATACTATGATACATGTATATATACACACACACACACACAAAAGTTTAGCTTCAACTGTAGCACTGTATTTTCATAGAATGGGAGGGCTGGAAGGGACCTCTGAAGATCATTGGGTAAAAAGGAAAAAACCACCACCAAAACCCAATGCATTTTGTTCCAACTCTTTCTTTGCCTTAATCATTACTCCCAAAAATTCCAAGAGCAATTCTCCTTTTAAATAAAGGCTCAGTAGGAGAGGTATGAAAGCAAAGAGCATGCTACATCAAACTTTTCTTCTTCTCTAAAGGTTACCATGTGTACTCGGTGCCATGATGGCATATCTGTACGTCTATTAACTATCTCCCTAGCTCCTCACATCTTTTCTCTGGAAATATTTCTTTCAAAGCAAATACAAATCAATTTCCCCTAACACATGCTCACACTTGACTGCCTAATAATAAGTCTCCCAGGTACAGACCTAACTGTTCCTCAAGAGGAATCAGATGAATTATAGAAACTGCTACCCAAAAATTTCCAACGGCATAGCAGTTGATATCTCACACAGGAAGCTGCCAGTTTTCCATGTTAAAAAGTAAAGACAAATGTAAGCAGCAGGTAAATGGAAAAAGGAGGTAATCTTTGCTCAAAGCATCTTAGCATTCTTACTGTCATCAAGAATGGGAAAGGAGAACTACACTGACTCAAGGAAATGCCACATACTGAATCCATACGTTAATCCATCTATTAAAATGACATGAAGAGTTTGGTGACAGTCCTTCTTACAGTTACAAAACCAAATATTCTCCCAAACTTGCACATGCTGGAAAATTTTGTCATCTGTTCTTGAAAGACCATCCAAAACTCTCTAAAGAGCCCAGTAAAATTAAGCTGCCTCCAATCCCTTTAACACAGTGCTTTTGAAGACAGTGGTTAATCGCCCAAATCATTGCCACTTTATTGTGCCATTTTTTCCCAGTGGGAAGCAGCAAAGCCTGTATTTTATGGTGCTCTCCTATCCTTCTGGTTTTCAGTTTTTCCTCTTTGTATCATCAGTTTAGGACTAGATGGCATTCACCAACTTCTAAAGCAACCCTATGAAACAAATGGTTAACTCTTCAATGCAGTGGTATTAATCAGCTTGTGTGACTAACACATTCAAGGTGGTAATAAACAGGGGTCTTCGGGTGAGGGATTTCAGGGATACTACACACTGGTAAGCCTTACTTCGGTATCAGGCAAAATGAAGGCAATAATAATAAAAGCAATTAGCAGATACATAAGTCTATAGAACATAAGGGGGAATATTCTTGGTTTTGCAGAAAAAAAGAATTAACCTCACAAACACAGAAGAATTCTTAAGTTTCAGTAAGCTCTTACTATAGTGCTCCCCTTTTAAAGTATGCAGCACAGCATTCAAATTTTCCACTGACTTTTCACATGAAGAACTGTTAGAACAGATATTGGCCCCCTTTCCTGTGTTTAACAATATCATTTTCCCCCATCTGCTGAGAAGAAAGAAGCCCTCCAAACATAAGTGAATCAGGCAGACAGCAGCCCGACATCTAAATGCTTACTTCTGATGTACTTCTCTCAAGGAGAAATCATTTCAAACACATTTTCTTGAACCAACTTCAGTGTTTTCACTGAAAATAAAAGCAGGAGACAGTTTTCTGCTGCAGCAGTCCAAAACTATCTACATCAAGAAAACTGCATCAATGAAGCATTAAGCAAAACCCAAAACTGAATGCCAGAGTTTTCTGCATCAGCCCTAGTGGGACTTACAACCAGGGGATTAGCCAACGTTATTAAGACAATTTTATGATACTCAAGTATTGCATCCCATTTCTTTTTCATCATCAGATTAGGGAAGCCTTACAGCAATTTAGGTAAACATCTACACAAAGAAAACCAGATCAATACAATGTTTAGATACTGTGCTTCCTTGCTGAGTATACGCCTAAACACAGGAAATAAGCAAGTTTTTACTGTAAAGAATGCCTACAAATTGAAAGGCTCCACACTCACTGGGTCTTTGAGCTCCAGAACAAGCATGCTATAGGCTGTTTTAAAACCTGAAGTGTTTGGAGGTTTTTTCCCCCTTCAAGTTCTCAAGAAAATTTAAAATTCTGAAACCTGTGTCTGTCTTAAAGTCAATGTAAATTCTGTAACTGGAACACAATCATTCTGTGACAGACACTCACTCATGAGACAGAATAAAACCTGGTGCAAAAAAATATGCACTTCATGCAACAAATAAATGTCATAGAGAAGTGAAAGGAAAAAGAAGATCATAGTTTCATAGTTTCATTCAGGGACCACAAGGATCATCTAGTTCCAACCCCCCTGCCATGGGCAGGGACACCCCACACTAGATCAGGCTGGACAGAGCCTCATCCAGCCTGCTCTTAAACACCCCCAGGTACGGGGCCTCGACCACCTCCCTGGACAACCCATTCCAGGGTCTCACCACTCTCATGGTGAAGAACCTCCTCTTCACATCTAGCCTGAATCTCCCCACCTCCAGCTTCATTCCATTCCCCCTAGTCCTATTACTACCTGAGATCCTGAGAAGTCCCTCCCCAGCCTTCCTGTAGGCCCCCTCCAGATACTGGAAGGCCACAATTAGGTCCCCTCGGAGCCTTCTCTTCTGCAGACTGAACAGCCCCAACTCCTTCAGTCTGTCCTCATAGGAAAGGTGCTCCAGCCCTCTGATCATCCTTGTGGCCCTTCTCTGGACTTCTCAGAGAATACAATAGTGCTATGATAGTACTTTATACATAACTTGAAGGTAACTATGCTATCACAGGATCATATGATTGATTATTCAGATAGCTCCTTCAGTGTTTATTGCTTTGGGTTTAGTTTCTATTGTTATTACTACTAAACGTCCAAGTTCAGTAAGGTTAATCTCTAACAGCCACTGAAAACACTGTATTGGTCATTAATGACTCCAGAATACTCCAATTTTCACTTTTCTGCTGAGACCAGTATTAAAAAGTCAAAAACCTCAGCCAGATGGGGTTTATTAAGCTGCACACTATGAGCAGGCCCCTCACCTCAGCTAGCATCTCCTTCAAAAATCCAGTGGACTGAATTTTAAGGCAACACATACGAAAGGCCTAGGCAATTCTAGGGGACTGAAGCAGCATGAGCCAAAAAAATAAAAGGACTATATCCTGCAATACTTATTGTGGAGGTCTCACTTTGTAGAGAGCAAACAGAGCCAGATGGATGAAGAGTCTTAAGCTGCACCTCAAAGCAATATTGACAAGTTACATTCTATTCACTCACATATAACCTGTTACCTCTCTTCTCCACCAGGTTATTCCTCACTCTAGATAAACAGAAACTTGTTCCACGCATAAACCAAATTGTTCTTGTCTCTATTGGTCAACTTAAAACACTCCTTCTGTAATAAGGCAAGACACAACACTACATTCTTAAAAAGCATTTGGTGTTTTAAATTGTAAAAATAGTGCAGAGACAGAGAAGGGGAAACGATTCCAGAAAGGGAGGAGGATGAAGGATCAACAGAAAACACTTTACAAACAAGGCTGATAAAAAGACACAAACAAAGGGAGATTACTCAGCCCTTTTTTTTTTTTTCCAAACAAAAAACAGTACTGGAAAAGCTGTAAAAGAACAGAGCGTAAGGATAAAGTTAGAAGAAAGAACTTGTCCTGACACTCAGATGTTTCCAGACTGCGGTGTTTGCCTGCTCATCCTTCCTCACTCAGCGTTTCCTGAGGAGAAGCTACCCACGTTTATGGTGCGAGACCTCCCGTTTCATTGAGCTCCCTTCCTCGGCAACTTCCCCCGAGGCTGCTGGGGCCGGGCCTCAGGGGGCCTGGTCACCCGACCTCTCTGCGGAGCCCGAGCCCTGGCCTCAGGGCCGGGCTGCAGTTTGCAGGGCAGCCCCGAGAGGCAGGGCGGGCGCGGTGCCGGCAGGCAGGGCCGTACTCACGTATTCCTTCACGTTTTTCGTCTTCACGGCCTTGTAGGAGGAGTACGCGGGGTACAAGGTACCGAAGATCAGCCTGCGAGAAGAACAGACCCCTCAGCGTCTCGCGGCGTCCCTCACCGCCGTCTGCCTCTGCCGGGACCTCCCCAGCAGCTCCCAATCAGACGCCGGCCCCCCGCGACCGCCCCAGGCAGGGCTCGGCCGCCCCCACCGCGGCACCACCCGTGGGCCGCGCTCGTGCCGCCGCAGCCTGCGCGGCCCCGCAGGTGCACAGCCGCAGCCGCCTGCGAAACAGCAGCCGTCCTACAGCCGCCCCTTCCCGCGGCGCGGGGACCCACGAGGCAGAACCGGCGGCACCGCTGCGGCCCCGCTCCGGGCGGCGGTCGCATCCCCCGGAACACGTCGGGGCGCCCCCGCCGGGGCCGGGCCCTGCGCGGCGGCCCTGCACCTCCCTTCGCCTTGACCGCCCGCACTCACACCACGAGGCGAGAGATGATCCAGGACACCATGGCGGCGCCGGGCGGCGGCTCACTACTCGGCGGTGGGGGGAGGTAGCTCTTAACGGGCAGGTTCCTGCAGCAAGCGCAGCCCCGCCCCGGGTGCTTGAAGGGGAGGAGCCGCCGCGGCGGAGGGGAAGGGCCGCAGCGCTCCCCGCGCCGCCGCCGAGTCCCCAAGCCCTGGGTCGGCCGCAGCGACGCTCCCGTTAGAGCCCGGGGCAGCAGGGATGAGCAACAGCGGGGCGGGGAAGGGGCGCTCCCGGAGAGGTGGCAGGAGAGCACCGTACGCTATGTAAGAACAGGACGAGAAGAAAGCGCAAAATTAAGGTCACGGATCCTTCGGCAAACGGAGCAATATTGACCACAGCAGAAGCCATCTCCCGTCAACTTGCCTCCTCGACCAAGTTCAAGACAACAGCGATTAAATGCTGCAGAGAGACTCGTTAGGGGTAGAAGTGGTCCCACGGCTACCGGTTTCTCCCTGAACCGGATGTAAACCAAAACGCCCTGGCGGAGAGTGGAGTCAGGGTTATCAAGCCGAAGGGATGAGGGCTGTTAGCTATAGTATCCAGCACAGCTCAGCGGTACCCGCACTGCAGCGGAGAGGCCGAGCATTCTCCTGCTGCAGACGGGCAGGGCGGAAGAGGGGAAGGAATCCCCTTGTCCTGTGGGAATGTGCGTGTGTGAGCATCCCATAGCACCAGAAACTGTTCTAACAACTCCGCCCCCTCGGTCAATGCCAGCCTTAATTAGGGGGCCGCTTTTGCTCCCCTCCCGGGGTAGTGCGTATGTACCTTACTGTCAAGGACTGATCAGACCCTGCACGTAGATCTCTGAATCCCACGAACATTATCATTATGTAAGCCGGGCTCTTATTAAAAAGCAAAATTATATACAGATGTTGAAAAAACACGTTAGAGAACTATTGTGATTCTTGAGCTAACCAAAAATAACCCTGAAGGAAGGCGCTGTGGCAGAATCTCATTACTTGCCAAAAAGGAAAGAGTCCAAAGAAAGAAAGCAAAAACAAAGGGAAGAATTTTCCCACGAATGCATGAACTTCAGTGTAATGAGCAACGATAAAAAGTACAAGGCATTACCAATATGCAAGAGCTTTGTCTCTACAGTGACAAAGAACATTTTGTCATAGTCTGCTTTTGGATATGAATGGCCACAAAATGATTGCGTAAGGGACTGCACAGTTGACACCACTGATTGCAAAGCTGACTTACAAATAGGATAAAAGGAATCTGCTCTCACATACCCAAGCATCAATATGCACAGCCTACACCAAAATAATTCTATTTCTAACAGTACTAGTTTCATCTCAGAGACCAGCATGGCAACAGCTCTGGTACTTGAAATAGATGACCATACTGAGGTGAGCAAAGGATGCAAATAGAGGAGAAAATTCAGAGACCTGGTAAGTACAAAGTATGAAGAATGTGGGAGTGCTAGTACTGCAGCACAGGTTAGTGGCACCTAAATAAAATGTACCCTAGTATTTTAAACTGTTTAATGTGCCAAGTAACAGTATGAAGATTTACAGTGCATTAGAAAGAAATGGTAGCAGAAACAACAGAATACGAAACATCAACATTAGTAGAGTAGGTGGTCTTGTGAATGTCTTAAGCAGCAGCTCATTGTTATGTAGTACATTGAGCTTTAGAACAACTTTAGGAAAGGTACTTTAAGGTAGCAATGTACCATTAGCAACAAGTAACTCAATTCCTTTCAATATTATAGTGAAGAATGAGAAACGTATTCATTAACTTTCCTTCCCACACAGAGAAACTCCTGGTACTGAAGGGCTATTCTTGGAAGAAAAGTCAGCTGCAGATTGAATTAATAAATTCATAGGATGGTTTGGGCTGGAAGGGACCTTAAAGATCATCTAATTCCAACTCCCTGTCATGGCCAGACACCTTCCACTTGACTAGGTTGTTCGAGGTCCCATCCAACCTGGCTTTGAACACTGCTCCCTAGGGAGGGATCATCCACGACCTGCCTGGGCAACCTGAGCATCTCACCACCCTTACTGTCAAGCATTTCTTCCTAATGTGCAGTCTAAAGCAAACTAGAATGACTTATTAGTAGTATTTTTATTAAGCAGTTAGTAAAATTGTATAGGTGCTGTGCAATTAAGACCTTAAAGCCAACCCAGGAAATCAGTTCATTGTGTTCAAATTAAGGATGTGTATTTTTCTAGCAGACATGCCACTTCTGAAACATCTCATGACAAATTTGTGTTGCACCAGTGGTTAAAAAGGGTGACCAAGGAAGGCATTGAAAAGAAGTGAAATCTTGGGGACATTTCTTCATCTGCACCTGAGAGAAAAAGATGCATAACAATTTGAAGGTTCTGTGAAACTGCAGAGCAACAGTGCTAAATATGCCTCTGCATGGTTGAGCACACACCAAGCTTCAGCATTATATTCCACATAACAGATCAGAAGATACTGTGATAAAGCCTACTGACTCTACACCCTAAAACAATTATAATCAGTTCAGCTGGCTGCTTTTGCTAGAAGCTCTATATGAAGCACAACAGAACTAGTGTTGGAAACTCTGTTGTAGTGTTGGAGGGTGAGTGCTTACATAGTATAAGCATTATACTGACCCTTGACACAAACCCTGTTAAAACAAAATCCTAACACATGCTCTTGAGGGCACCCTAACCATCCATGGATAAATGTGTATGTGGTAGGCACCAGATTAGCTGTTGGTACTCAGGAAAGATAATAGAGTCAATGCTACTGGAAATCTCAGTGCTTAGCATTAGTAAGAAATGCAGCAACAGGAATATTTCAGAGATTAATAATGAACATCATTACCTCAGCACAGAAATGCATGGTGAGAAAACTTTAAACCCCTGCACGTGGTTTGAATCCTCTTCCCTCACAAATGGGGTAGATGAAGAAACAGGAAGCACAAGAAAGCCAACAATAACGAGAGGCACTGACCAGCTTCTGTGCAAAGATTCTACAGTCCAAAACTCTTGGAAGAGAGATGCATCAGAGAGTTGAAATAGCACATAGAAGTATGAAGGTATGAAAGTTGTCAATGGAGTAAACAGGAGAAATACTCCTTAGGAAAAAAGGCTCTGGGGCCCAGGTAAATTACTAAGATAACAAAAGTACATACTTTAAAAAAAAAAGCATAATTGAATCTTGCAACTCTGTCAGAGGATGCAGGAGAAGCTTCTAATACAGTTATTTCAGGCATCAGCAAGACAGATTTGTTGTGAGCTTCATATGACTTCTAGAAAACATCCCTGACCAAGTAATGCTACAGCAGAGAGCAGCAGGCTGAGCAACTCTGAAAGAAACTAACCCCAGACCAAGCCCCTGCAGTTATGCAACGTGTAATATATACACCCACAAACATAGGAGGTGTTACATATGATCTCTCAATATGTATTTATAGCTCTGATCAGTATTAATAAAACACTGGGTTTGCAGATACACGATACATGAAAATTCCATTTCAGAAATTCTGGAATTGCTCTACAGCAAGAGCTGCATTTTAATTAGTTGAACAGAATTCTAAGAGCTGACAATTGCAACTTTTAATTACCTGAAGACCTTCTCCTAATGAAAAACAACGAAGAACTCATAACTAGATTCTGAATTTAAATAAATACATATCTGTGCCTATTAAAAAAAAACCAAAACCCAAACCAAACAAATAATACACACACACACAAACAAACCCTAGTTGGAAAAACTTAACAAAAGAAGTGGTAGTCTCCAGCCCCTGATGCATGCAATCCAGATAGAGGATAACATTTTTACATTGTAAGTTACTGCAACTGATTTGCCAGTTGAATTTACAAATTCTTCCTGACCTCATCTGGTCCAAAATCAGTCTTAGTTTTAATCTGCATTTTGTGTGCAAATGATTCCTCTGGTTTTGGCTGAGTGCTGCTTTAGGCTGATTGTGCTCTATGATTCTAATGAACAAGGAAATTCAAGAGACACAAGCAACATTTGATAAACTCAAATCAAACAATGGTTCAGCAGGAGATGCAGCATGCAGTGCAAATCACTGCACTGGAAATGACTGAGGCTATTGTCTCACACATAGCCAAGTCTTTGTCTTTTTTGATCCTTACCTAATTGCCAATTTACAGATACAAGTGAGGGAAACATCTCAGCTATAATTAACCATTCAGAACGTGTGGTATGCACAGAGTGAGAGAGGAGTGCCCAAGAAATTCTGCACAATAGGAATATGAAGTTGAATGGTTCAACTGTGATGGACTGAATTAGCCCATATTCACAGAATAGCTACAAGGCTGGGTCAGCAGCAGAAGCCCAGGAGTGAGCTACTTGCACCAGCCTGAACAGCTGCCAGCATGCCACACATTGGTGAACTAAACTGCTGCTTACATCACTATCTCCAAGGTCAGAAACCAAGGAACTTTTACCACCCCATCCGTATCTCCAGCAATGAGGGCAACTCTGAACTCCAGCCACTCAGGAAGATAGTGAAAGGTGGAGGAGCACAACACAATAGATGTTCGACAAGACAGATCCTCTGTCCAAACTGTCTCTGAGACTCAGGAATCACAGAATCACCAAGATTGGAAGAGACCTCAAAGATCATCAAGTCCAACCTGTCACCACAGACCCCATGACTAAACCATGGCACCAAGTGCCACGTCCAATCCCCTCTTGAACACCTCCAGGGATAGTGACTCCACCACCTCCCTGGGCAGCACATTCCAATGGCAAACGACTCTCTCAGTGAAGAACTTTCTCCTCACCTCCAGCCTAAACTTCCCCTGGTTCAGCTTGAGACTGTGTCCTCTTATTCTGGTGCTGGTTGCTTGAGAGAAGAGACTAACTCCCTCCTGACCACAACCACCCTTTAGGTAGTGCAGCATCAGGAGGACAGCACCCAAAGCGTTCTGCGTCAGACACAGGGCAAGAAATTACCAGGTAGCCTACACTACCAGAGACGGCAGCTGAGACAAAGGCAAAGCAGGAAGATCAGTGTAGAAGTCTGAAAGAAACTGCCCAGGCTGTTACAGTAAATGACTTTTATTTTTTAAAAAATGAAATAACCGTGAACATATTAACAGGCCTGCAGTGGCACTACAGTACAGCTGGATATAAGGTAGATACATTTCCCCATGTACCCAAACAATGAAATCCATTGCGTCGATGCTGACATTAGTAAATTCTGAATACAGGTCTATCAAGCAGGAACATTTTACTTAAAATAGTTCTGGACAAAGTTGACACTGAAAGTTAACTTCTCCTTCACTTTGGAAAGGATAGATGTTTTCGGCTAGCACTGGTATGGGGTAAACTATTGCCTGCAGTCACCAGTGCAGGGAGAGATGTACAACATCTCCACACGAGAACAGAGTATATACTCCTTTTTATTTCTCATTCTGAGGAAGTAGGGTGGCAGAGGAAGAGAGGGTAAAGTGGGTGAGGAATATGGGCAAGGGAGATGGGGTGTCAATTTCTATTCACTCTCCTTTGGCTGTTTTTGTGCTGTTTTGGACCGCTTTCTAAAACTCACTTCTTGATTTTATTGAAAGGAAGACTAAACGTAATGCGCCTTTCCTTGAAAATCCAGGAACAGTTGTGGTACTTCAAAAATACTAAAAATAGCTACTTTCATGAAATATTAACTGTTTCACTACAAACCTAGTTTTTCACTAAATACACAATTCTCCTATTTCTGGAGTCTCCTGGGGAAAAAAAGTGGGTTCTCCCTTTATTTCTGCAACTCTACAGTGTATAGAGAAACGGCTACGAGAAGGGGAGTGCAGTTAATAGCTTTATTCTTTTCCTTGGCCTGTATCTCACATGGGAAGTTTGCTCCAATTAACTAAGTCTGCAGTAGGACAACCCACCTCCGGCACATTCCTTCTAACTTTGTGGAGACTAACTAGGCATGAGGAAAAGAAACATCCACACTCTTTATACCATTTCTAATCATAATATGCAGGAACACCAAGTGGTTTCCACATTACTCCAATTTGCAAAAGGCCACAGGAAAGGGACATGACACCCTTCGTTAGAATCGGAATTCTGCGTATAACAGTGCGACCTCCCGTGAGACCTTCAGTGTTGAGGCAGCATAGGAAACAGTGGCTGAAGAGTGTGTGTAATACTGACCACACCAGCTCTCACTGAGAAGCCTCTGCTCCTGCAGAGGCAGTCATGTGCAGTCCCTGTACGTACTGTGAGCAAAAAGGCTTACTTCACAGGGTGTTTGGAATTAGCAATTCCTACGATCTAGCTAGTTTGGATTCGTGAGCTTTCAGTGTGCCAACAGCATCTTTCACTGCGTGGTAGATAATGTTCTTCACCTGTAATAGGACAAAAATAAAGAAATCAACTTCCACAGACTAACAAGGAGAGTCTCACATACCTGTGCAATCAAATCTGACAGCCACATTCACAACAGTTGGCAAGCACACCCGAAGTATATACTATTGCTGCTTAGGATGTCAACAGCACAAATTTTAAGTGCCACAGCTAAATGACAAATATTTTAGACAGCTGCACTTATTTAACTTACACATTTACTCATGTTATGTTAAGATAAAGTCTCTCTTCCATGAGAGCTAGGAGGAAGTATACCATAAAATCACATACATGATTTTATTGTGCAAAAGTTCTTGTGATCCTGCTCTAGCAGGGAAGTTGGAAGGGACTTCAAAAGATATCTAGTCCAACCTGTAACATTCTGTGCCATTCCTGTTCAGAACTAATTCAGGATCATAGAATTATTTAGGCTGGAAAGGACCCTTAAGATCACCAGGCCCACCTGTAAACCCAGTACTGCAAGTCCACCTCCCTGATTTAAATAAAGCCAGCCTTCACTTCCAGAGCAATTTTCTGTTAGTCCATAAAAAAACAAATGCAAGTCTACTCAGTAAAATAAACACATCTCTTCAAAGCAAAGCACTGCTTCTTCCTTTTTAAGAGTTTTGTTGGGTTGGGGTTTTTTGTTTGTGTTTGGTTTTTGGGGGCTTTTTTTGCCTGCTATACTTCACTGTCATTTAGGATTCAGCCATCAAAAAACTTAACTAATACTGACACAGGCACTAGTCCAACAGCAGGAAAGCTATCTGGAAGTCTAACAGCTTGTTATTAATTTGTGATGACATAACAGTGTAGACACAGGGACATTCTTTGGTTTTTTTAATACTTATCAAACAGGAACATCCAAGGCTGCTGAAAGTTGGGCTTTTTCCTTCCCTCCCTACCCCCCAAATCACCATCCACATGTTCTTAGTGCTGAATAAAGCCAGCAAAACACAGGACATATTTAGGGAGCGCTATCATGAAATGGTTACCTGCAGTTTATCCTCATGGTTTGTGTGAGTATTAGACAGGTGCCTGAACTCCTGGGTCAGACGGAAGCAGTGCTTCACGTGCTCTGGAGATACAAAATCTTCTGCCACTTTAATGCAGCTGTACAAATTATGGACCTACAAAAACAAACCATACCAAATAACAGAAATCAAGACTTAGTCAACCACACAAAACCCCAACTCACCCCTGCCCTGTATGTTAGGTTCTTCTACATTTACTGCTCAGAAACAGGAGCTGAAGACTATGTGACCTCACACAGAATTGTGTCTAACAGAACCACAACAAGCTAGGTGACATCTTGCATCTTCCCTGTTCTCCCCCCCACACTGGTGTTCTCAAAGCAAGCTCTCTACTGTTCTCAACACTTTTTTTGGCATCATGTTCCCTTAGATGAAGTTTCACTAGACAGAATTGCTTTCCCACCATTCACTCACAGTCCTATACACATAATTCAGGTATTTATGTAATTGTTACTAATAGAATGACTCATTCAATTCAAACAGTTTTTGTAATACCTGCAAATGTAAAAAAAAAGGAACCCAACTCAGCAATATTAACTAAGAGCTATTTTGAAGTTGCAGGGGTTGCGGGCCTCAAATTCAATTCTATTTATCCTATTTGGTTTAGAATTGGCATACCTACCTGATGAGGAGCACCTGCAGGAATGAACACAGCATCTCCAAGGAACTGCACTATTGCCCAGCCTTGTACACCATACTCGTCATAGAGTCGCTTACGTAAGGTCTGGTCCAAGTACCAACTTTGGTCATGAATAGGGTCATGGTCTGGGGGATTTTCTTGGCCTTGTTCTTCTCCAACCTAGAGTCAAGATACAGAGACAGAGGAAAACCTCATGACATAGCACCTTGATATTTCTGGCTCAGAAGAAGCTCTGTAGCAGGAATAGATAATAAACAATTTCAAGGCAGGACACCACTTTCATTAAACTCATTTAGGTCTTAAGTGATGATGTATTAGTAGGAGAATTCTAGACGAGGCTGAAAACCCAAGAATGTAACAGCTATTAATATCCTCAAAGACAGCATCAGAATGCCTATGCACTTTATATTGACAGCAATTCAGCCACTGTAAGCAATCTGGTCAGGGATCCCTCTAAGCCCAAGCCTCTTTTGTAACCAACATACCTTCCGGAGAAGTTCCCGTATCTTCTCAGCATCTTTGGCAGCATAGATGTGCCATAGTGCTCCAGGCTTCTCTCTTCCTTCATGGATTCGCTGCTTTGTTACATCATCAGCATCTCCCTCATCAATTGTTTTCAGAACCTCTGGAAGGGTAATCCAGGTAAAGCCAAAATTATTGCAAAGCTTCTCATTTTTGGCACATAGAAAAGGAAGGGGCATTTTAAGCCTTTAAATCCAGCTACCCTGCTACTGCAGTCCTGCACCACACAGTGCCCTTTCCAAGCACATCAAGCTTCACCTTAAAAAATTCAGGAAATGTGTCAATTGACAGCTAATCACAAAACTCAGTCTTGAATTCCAACTGAATTGACTGCTATTATTCAAATACAAGGAGAAGAAAGACTAACCTAACTCCTCTTTCTCCTGATTTCTAGCAGAACTCTGTTCGTTCACAGCTGGGAATCAATGAAGCACTACTACACTTTAAAATGCATGCTGCAGACATACATATTTGGGTCACATCGCATAGCTATGACAAGCTTAAACAATAAGTCACAATCTTCTTTCTCACACATACAATTGATTTTAAATGGACAGAAAACAGCTTTCCTCAAACATTACCATCATCATGGGTCACTTCCCCAATGGGAATGCCAACGTACACCATGACATTAACAGCATCAGACACATCCAAGTGCAGGTTTGTGGTGCCAACTCGTCTGTCTTCCGCAGTAATTAAGCCTATAATAGAGTGCAAAATAAAACCCATTTCTATTTAAACTCTTATACAAATCATCTGACTGAAAGACCTTTCTAGAATGCTAACTTTACACAGCAATGAGAGAAGAACCTGGTGTCAAAGGACAGGTGAAGTAGTTATTTTCATGCCATGTGTGGTGCAAATAAAAAGGTTTACTGCTAATTAGTATTTTTATGGTCTTTTATGCAGTCTGAAGTAGGGAACTGAGATTGAGAATATGAAGTTAGTAGGCATGCAGGTGTATTGATAATTGAAATGCAAAACATTACAACACCCTGCACCCCCTCAATATTCACAGAGGGCCGCAGATGTTGTATGAGAGTGAATTTGCTTCCACACACTTGGTTTGCAAGATGGCTGCAGCTTTTTCCTTATCAGTATCACTTGACATTTTTCAGTACAAAGAGCAACTACATGAAATGTTATTTATCTTGCTCTGCAGTTGCAAGAATTTCCAAATCAGCTGGGTATTTACAAACATCCTGGATCTTTACCAGTCTCTTGTTTTGAATTGTAAGTCTGCAAAAACGACTTTCAGCCACGGCCTCAATATAAGTGCATTCAGAAACTGAAACCATTCAAGTTGATATGACATTTAGCAATTGTTCATATACTCTCCACACTGCTATGCTGCCAACCATTTGAAAGTTTAATGCTCCACAGCCCCATGTGTGCTGCATGTTCAGACAAAGGTTTCCTGCAATTGTATGCTATTTACCTACTATATAATTAGAGTCTTAGGAGGATGAAATAATTCAATTCAGGAAGCTGAACATGGTGACCGTTTGGTCTTACACTTTGGCTGTAATGACAGACGTGGATTAAGAAAATTACAACCCTGGTCAGAAATGTGAATGCACAGATCAAAGTGCCCAGCGGATGGCTAATTTTCTTCTCAAATGTATCATCATCTGGTCTCAAAACTTCCCTTGAACCCTGTACTGGCATTTTGCTTATTATATATGTATTAAGTAAGAGATGTTTGCAAAGTTAATCATACATACATGTTTGGAAACCACAAGGGAAAGAAAGGGCACATCTGACAGAGAAAGGACTAGCACAGGAAGAGGTCCCAGGAACAGTTAAAGAAAATGACAACATGCTCTAGGATGAGCACTGAGTTTTGAATAATCTCACAGACTTCCATATGCTCTAAGAATATAATAAAGAGTCAGGAAACCCAGTATCTGCAGAACTGTTCTCACATACCATAGGCATTGTACATTTTGGGACCCAAATCAGGACGGACAAAGTAGCTTGGTAGCCTAGAAGCCAAGTTCAGTCTGCCATCCCTCTTGGTATACTCAGGAAGAGGAAGATTTTCCATCAAGTCCTCAAACCTGGAGACCAAAAAGAAAACAAAGGAACGTTTTCCTCCCGTAGTGCACACAGCAGCCCTGTAGGCAGTGACAAAACGTTTTGCTTACCTTGTAGGCATCATGTCTCTAAAGTCCTCCCCTGGAGGCCAGTCCTTTAACTTTAGTACCATTGGCTGACCATCATCTGACCTGAGCCGCTCTGCAAGAAACAAATTAAGATTCCTTCATGTAACATCTTTTCACCACAGTCCATTGCCTTGTTGAACACGTTAAGTCTTATGCACCAAGACATCTCACATTGCACAGCAAAACGAATTCTGATTTTGATTTGGGCTTCCAAAAATTACAGTATGACTGAACAGCAGTTCAATCATTGCCTTCAGTAGAATTCTTACAGACCTCGCACAGCTGCTAAGTTTTAGAGTCTCTTCCATTCAACTTTGAAAACAAGCCTTTGCACAGCATTCTGTCTTACTGCTTTTATCAAAGTCTGCAGGAGCTTTGTCTTCCATTTCACAAGGAGTGGTGGCTTCTCTAAAATTAAAGTTACTGGCTCATGCTCTGAAATCAACCCTAACCTCAGTACAAAGCAAGAAACTATGGTACACTACACACAAAAACCTAAATGGCAGGTAGTTACTGAGAAAGACAGCATGGAGTTTTTAATTCTTCTTTGCTGGAGGCACTCAAAGGTGTCAAATTCAAGTATTTGTTCTTCAAGAGTTGTACATGAGCCCTGACGGGTAACAGAGAAAGCTGACAGCACAGAAAGGTTTTATGTACACAGCCACAGGTGTGTGACATGACAGCACTGACCACATCAGCTGCTGCTCTGCCTCAGGTGTGACAGTGGCCAAGAGAGCAGCCACATCTGGAAGTTGCACGCAGAGCAACTTAGACAACACTCAGTGTCATGTTTAGAGAGAAAAACTCACTCTGCCTGATTCTTCACAATACTACATGAAGCCATCAGTTGGAAACCAGAGTGTATTGCAGTCTGACACATTTATATCCCTTCTTCCCCGCTTCAACCATACCAGTGCTTGTCAGCCAGCCAAAGGGCAGCTAATCTTGCCCAGCCTTAGCACAGCTGCTGACAGCATCATAAGTGAAAGCAAGTCTAAGAAACTAGGACTTGAAGACCTGCGAATCATATCTGCGTTACACACCAACAGGCTACAGAGGACAGCTTTAGTCTGCAAGATTAGCAAGCAAAAATTTCTTTTATTGACATTAAAAGGAATTAAGCACTGCAAATACACAAACCAACATGAATGACTTAAAAATTTTGATGACCTACAATTTTAAAGAGTCAAGTGAACCAAAAAGCCCAAGGACTTCAATGTATATATGGTTCAGAACTTCCTGTAGTCAAGATTTTGAACTCAAAGATCTCTGACCCAAACAAGGTGAAGAAACTTGTAGGAAGGCTACTCAGAAACGACAGAATGAAGAGCTACATGGAAGTAAACATACAGATCTGACACATGGAACTGCACAAACCCCTGCAAACATGCCATCAGCAAGGAGAAGCAGGTCTAAGGAGGATCAAAACGAAAAGGCAGACCTGACAAAAGTAGGCCTAACTCAAAGGTATTAAATGTAAACAGCACAAGATTAAAATTAGCTAAAACATAGAATAGTGAAGGCATTATCTAAATACCACCTCCAAATTCAGTGGCTATTCTACTTCTATGGTTCAATAACTTAATGTGAGTGGCAACAGGATGAGCAGCCACACAAATGTGAGAAATCTAGAGTTCATAGCACAGAGAAGGCAGTCACTACATATTCTGCAAACAATTTTCTTATGAGTTAGTATGTGTGAACTCTCTGGACTAGCAGCAAGTAACACTCAAGCTGGAGATTGCATGTGGCTGAAAAACACTATATAAAACACATGTAAAGGAAACTATCAGAAGTGATTAGGTTTTGCAATCTAGATTACTACCATTTCTCATGCAAGTGTGGTAAAAGCATTAACTGAAGAACAGCATCAGCTGCTTTTGCTGAGAGGAGCATCTGGAGATAAACTACAAATAACATTTCTCAAAGATAACTGGACCCATACAAATTTGCTATTTTCAGGAATGCCCTAGCACAAAAAGTGAAGTTTGTGAAGGTTCCCAGTTATGGTTAATACACAGAAAGACCACACTAACACATCCTTACTGTCACATTCTTCCAGGCCCTCTATTTCTGAGGAACAACAGAAACAGTAAGAAATTTAACAGTACAAACCACAAGACTCTCTACTTGGAACCACATGAAAACAAAGTTCAGAGCTCTTTGATTGGAAAACGAGTAGGGAAGGGAATACTCTTGGCCTACAAATCTGTCATTTGGTTGGCTGCTGAATAAATATTCCATGAAATCATCCAATAGCTCACCACTCCTGCTATGTGCACACAGGAGTAAGTACAGAAATTGTTTTACACAGAACACTGCAACTGCAGCATTGCAATGAACTGTTACAACTCTAACATCTGCAAATTGTAAGACCACTCTCACCTAGGTATGTACAAGCTAAACCAGAGTATTCTGCTTTTCAGAAGTCCTTTAATCTGACCTGTTACATCCCCAAGCATTTCAACTGGTTAGTTTCCACATCCACACTCAATAAAAGGTTTTCTCAAAGAACTCAGCCATTAAGTAATGTGTTAGCACATGAGGTATGCACACAGCATTGCTATTCAGAGTACATAGAAAGTTGTATTTGTACTTGCAGATGATGTACTACAAAAATAATTTGCACTATCTAGTTTACTTAGTTGATGCATTCCATTGAGTCCAAGTTTCAGCAACATAAGCCTCTGTCTGTTTTAACTCTGCAGGGTCCTTCCAGATTTACAATAGAAGTTGAGGTTGTATGGAGAGTGAGGGAGTCAAATTACTTACTGTCTTACTGAAAGTATCACAGTACATTAGAGGTTGGAAGGGACCTTAAGAGATCAGGTCCAACCCCCCTGCCAAAGCAGGATCGCTTGGGGTAGTCCACACAGGAATGTATCCAGGTGGGGTTTGAAAGTCTCCAGAGAAGGAGATGCCACAACCTGTCTGGGCAGCCTGTTCCCGTGCTCCGTCACCCCCCACTGTAAAGAAGGTTCTCCTCATGTTGAGGTGAAATTTTCCATGCTCAGGCTTGAAGGTAACTGAGGTTTAATTTCATTGAGGAAAGTTAATTGAAAAACAATAAATAAAATTCCATAAATGGATCATCTTTGGACACATAACAGTTACACACATCAACAGCCAGCAGAACAGATGGAAGTGGTTTTGGGCAGTCCTGCCCTTGTCTTCACCAATAAAGTATTTTCTAGGGTGCATTAGATCTAAGGAACAATGGCTTCTTTGGATGAGACTGGTAGCTATTTGGATTCCTTTCATTTGGCTTTGTTGGTTTGGGGGCTTTTGTGTGCTTTATCTTTTGTCTGTTTGTTTGTTTTTAGTTTGCTGTTATTTGTTTTGGGGTTTTGTTGTTGAGAAAATAGATGGAAAAGGAGGAGTTGAAGGTAGCAAGACAGACTGCTCAGTTAAACTAGTCAGCCATAGATATTACTTACTAGATATTATCTCAAAGCCATCCCAGAAGTCACGCACTTTCACGTCTGAAATTATGGCACAGTTCCTGCAGTTCACCAAATCTACATCTTGATCTCCAAATTCCAGGCTGAAAGCTTCTGGTTTCCAAAGCTCTGACTTCAACTTCTTATGGACACCAGATACCAGCACGGGCTGAGAATACAAAGATGAATGCTTACTCCACCATAACCAAACTTCTTACACATGCAGCCACATTTTCTCAAGAGCTGAGACTCCTGGCTACCATCATGCAAATGACATGACACCACAAATCTATTTTCATCCATGTCTGGGTTTTGTGCATCAATCAACCAGCCAGAGTCGAAGCAAACTTAATTCCAGGCCATGTGCAGTTACCTTAGAAGTGGTATTGGATTACCCTTACTAAGGCAAGCATATTAGGTCTACACTGCAAGGTGCTGGCAGCAGAGGTGGGCTGTGTGAGGGAGGCCTGAGTTGCCCCATACTGGACACAGATGGTTCCCCCTGACTCCAATAGCCCCATAACTGGCCAAAGCTGAGCCCACAATTGACACTGCTGGTGTCTCTGTGATAGTAAGAAAGGGTAAAAAGTATTCCAGAGTTTCTGTGGGAGTGGGGAGGGAGGGAAGGAACAATTCTACAGACACTAAGATTAGTGAAGAAAGAGAGGAAGGAGGTGTGCCAGAGATACTCCTGCAGCCTGTGGAAGTGACCATGGTGAAAGAGGTTGCTGCCCTGCAGCCTGTGGAGGAACACAGTAGAGCAGATATCCAAAATGGAGCCTACAAAGGACTCCACACCAGAACAGACTGAGAGATCCTGAAAAAAGCTGCATGGAGAGCTCACACTGGGGCAGGCACCTAGCAGGAGCTGCAGTCATGGGAGAGAAACCCATGCAGAAAGAGTTTTATGGCAAAAGCCGTGGCCCACTGGGAACCCATGCTGGAGCAGTGTGTTCCTGCAAGACTGCAGCCCATGGAGAGGGCCCAAGCTTGCACAGTTTATGAAGGATCATATCCTGCGGAAGAGACTCCACACTGGAGCAAAGGAGACGTGAGAAGAAAGAAGCAACATAGATGTAGTGTTTTGAACTGACTGCAACCCCCATTATCCTCCATCCTCTCTGTGCTGCTCTGGGGTCAGGGATGAAGGAACAAGCTGAGTCTTTACCACAGAGAAGTGTGTGGGGTAAGATATTTTTAGCTTTGTCTTTATTCCCCACCATTCTACTCCAGACAATTCTCCCAGCACTGCCCAAGACCTTGTCAGTTCCTCTCACACTGCAGTCTCTAGAAGAGTTACAAAAGAGGGTACAAAGTGAACTTACACTTAAGAGTATTCCACCTGAAGAGCTCTAGGTTCAATAACAGTTCAAATGTCTATGCAAGCCTGAATGAATTCCAATATAGTAAAGGTGGATTTTGAGTTCGCTGCCACAAAGCGCTCAGTACAATCCTAAGGAGTACAGATGGCCCTGGATGTATGAGCAGCATTGGTGCATTAGCTCTCTAGGTATCTTTGTCTATAGAAAAGCAATTCTAAAGTTATGCTGCTTAAAACCACTCCACCACTGCTTCACCTGTATTCCCAATGGCCTCTAAAAGGACTGCTCTTCACTTCACTCCAAGTGAGGACAACTACTCATTCAGAAATTAATGGAGGCAAAACCCCAGCCTTGGGAACAACAGCAAAGGGCTTGGTTTTCAACAAAACCTCAACTCCAGAAGAACAAGGTCTAAGAAAACAATAAAAGGGGTTGTTGCTTTAGTCCTGTTAAATTCAGAGGGAAAAAAGAAAGAGGAGGGGGAAAAATCCCCACAGAAATACTGAAGTTGGAAGGGACCACTCACCAACAAAATTGTTTTCCTGTGTTCAGGTTGACCTTCCTGGTTTTAATTTGTGCTCACTGCCCTCTCATCAGGGATTTATAAACATTGGTAAAATTTCCTCACCACACTCTCCTGAGCCTTCTCTTCATTAGGATGAGCAGTTCAAGCCCTTTCAGCCTCTCTTCATGAGAAATACTCTTATTCCTTAATCACCTTTGTGGCCCTTGACTGGACCCTCTCCAGTAAGTCCACATCTCTCTTGTACTGGGGAGCCCAGAGTGCAGCACAGTACTGCTGGTGTGGCCCCTCAAGTGCCAAGGAGGGGGAAAGGATCACTTCACTTGGCCTGCTGACAGTGTTTCTCCTAATGCAGCACAAGGGTGTCACAGCCTTTCTCTCTATCAAGGACACATTCTTGGCTTGTGGTTACCACCTTGTCCACCAGGACCCTAAGATCCTTTCATGAAAAGCTACTTTCCAGCTGACTTCCTTCGAGCATGTGCTACTGTAGGGTGATACTCCTCATGAGATGCAGGACTTTTCCTTGCCTAATATCATGAGATTGCTCTCAGTCCATTTCTCTGGCTTGCCCAGGTCCCTCCAAACAGCAGCACAACCATCTGCTGTAAGCAGACATTCCTCCCAGTTTGTAGCACCTGCAACATTGCTGAGGGTGTAAGAAACCTGTCCCATACAGGTCATTAATGAGGATGATAACCAGTACTCAACCCAACACTGACCCCCCACCAGGGTACACCACTAGTGACTGTGATCACAAGCCCCTGAGCATGGCACTTCAACCAATTTTAAATCCACCACACTACACCCTTACCTAGTCTGCACTTCATCAGCTTGTCTGATGACATTATGATGGTGTCAAAAGCTTTATTAAAGACAAGATAAAAAACATCCAGTGCTCCCCTCTCATCCACCAAGCCACTCATCTCATCACAGGTGGCTAATGTTAATCACGATTCAACCAGTATTCCTGAGCCCCTCCTCCCTTCAGGGCCATATCCCACAGGATTCTTCCAAGAAGCTATCTAAAAAGGTGGAAGTCTGTCCTTCTGAAGCCCACCACACAGTGATCTTGAACTGAACACCACCACCTGACATTCACTGCAGCCAAAGCTGCCCCTTACCTTCACATCTACAGCCAGCTCCTTCTTGTGTGTCAGCATGAGTTTCAGCAGTGTGCCCTTCCCTAGCTGGCTCCTTGATCAGCTGTCAGGACATGGTCATCAATGCACTCAGGGAAACTTCTGGAGTGCCTGTGACCTGTTGCATTGTTCCTCCAGCAGATATCAAGGGGCCTCCATAAGGCTGAGGAAATGTGAAGCTATCTCTCGCCATACTACAGCTGCATGAGCTATCCCACCACTTCTCCACCACACCAATGAGATGGTGGCCATGCAACTGCACACTAGTTCCTTCTGAACAGGCACTTAAAAATATCACCTAGTCATGCTGATTTCCCAGAAGTGCTAGGAGAGCTTTTCTCACAATACCATGATGTACAGAGTTCCTTATTTATGTGTATACACTTGAGGTGGACATCTCTTATCCCTCTTTCCTTGAGTATGAGGATTTCTCCTGTTGGCATCACCCTGCACTGCTTGCTTGCCAACCCGATCAGCTAACCCCTTTCTTGATCACTGGGCATACTCTCCCCTCCTTCATAATTTCTAGTTTATTCCTTTCCTAATCATGTTGACCAACCTGTTGGTCAACAATGCATCTCCTGTCTTCCAAGTAGTCCCCTTAGAATCCTTACAGAGCTTCCCATGACCATAAAATCCAAAACCTTTTTGAAATCAGCTGTGCAAACAACGACTGACATGCAGGACCAGTTCACTCCTTTGTCCCTCATTGGGAAGATTAAGAAAATCAGCTGGGCTCTTTGGCCACAGGTCACTCTGGATACTCTCCAGGTCTCCCTGGTAGTATTGTCTGTGCCAATACAGAAGAGCAGCAGAGGGTAAATGCATGAGGGGCAGACAAGCTTGGGTAGCCTTTCCATTATGTCCCAAATTTGTGCCCTGACAAGAAGCAAACCTCCCTAAAATAGAGCAGACACACCATGTTTAAATATATTTCCTGATCCCAGAAGGAATTGTAACATTAAATCAATGGAAAAGTTTTAATCATAGTCTACAAAAATCTAGGCATCACAGACGAATGGTAAAACAACAGTTACCTTTCACAGGATGTGTGGAAAGTGCTGCTGCTGGATAAACCAGGCTCTTTCAATCCAAGAAAATGATGACAGATTTTGACCCCTGATGTATTCATCTGACCACTTCAACATAACAACTAAAGAAGTCCAACCCTTCCAGCTATTAGGCAGAGAATTTCTCGTGGTAAAAAGAAAGCATTTTCTTTAGTGATGAACACAGAGTTGCAAGATAAAAGGAGAGTGGGCTTTTGTTAGCAGCCATTTCCTGATGGATCTGAGACTGCAGGGAGAAAAATAAGAACCTCCAACACAACCACAAATGCATGAAAATTCAAAAAAGAACAGGTTGCTATTGGATGAGAATCCTGCCAGTTTTCCTAGATAAGCAATAACCATGTTCAGGAAAGCAAAATGTCTTTGAAAAACAGCTTCAGAAAGAAATAATCCAATGGTGCTTCAATAAGTTCTGGGACAAAACAGAGTTTAACTTACTTCTGACAATTTGCAAGATGAAGAACTTGAAAAACATTGTTTCACCACTCCAAGCATGTTGTTTGTTACCCAAATACTGTGGGAAAAGAACTTTCTCTTAACTACTTGGGATGCTATCATGGCCAAGATCTCCATATAGCTCAGATCTAGTATCCAGTGTGCATTAATTGTGCTGGGGAGGGTAGCTATGAAGTTTTTCTCCAACTAAAATATTCCATCCCACAAAATGGGAAGAAGAAAACAGTGGAATTAATGTTCTTTGTCTTTATTTTTAAAGGTGCAGTTGGGATGTACAGGAGGATGCCAACTAAGGGAGAATCATGTCAGAGCAGCCTTTAAGGAGAGAATCTCTGCTTGAAGAAATTCTATTTAGAATAGCCTTGTCAGGACAGTGACACCTGCCTGGCTCACCTGCTCTCTCCTGTGCAAGAATGACAGAGGTTTCACTAAGATTGCTTTCCACATTTCAGCAGGAAACTCAAGTGAGTGCATCACCACTGGAGAATCCTTGAATAAGCAATGCACTTGGCCTCATATGCTGCCGTACAAAGGGTCCTCTAAATGATAAAGTCATCCAAAAGCATCCACAGCACATCTTAGGGAAGAGTCTAAAGTAGAGGGTTAGATGAGCATGACAGTTGTAGCCAGAGCCTCAGAGTGTGAGTCAGCTTAGAAGGTATCTCACATTGCAAGCTACACATCTAACAGAAGATCAGTAATCACAGTATGGTAGGGGTTGAAAAGGACCTCTGGAGATCATCCAGTGCAATTGCCTTGCAGGGTCACCCAGAGCAGGTTGTCCAGGATCTCATCCAGGCCAGCTTGGAATCTCTTCAGAGAAGGAGACTCCAGAACCTCTCTGAGAAGCCTGCCAGTGCTTTATCACCCTCTAAGCTTCTCCTAGATCCCATCCTCTTGCCTCCTGCCTGTTAGGTTATTTATGTGCATTGATAAGATCCCCTATCAGTCTGCTCTTCTCCAGGCTAAAAAGAGCCACATCCCATCTCTAGACTCCATAAGGCACCTTGCAGGCTCATTAACAGTTAAGAACTCCACAGCAAAATGCAGCATCTTACTCCTGGTGATTAACCAGCCTTGTATGCAGAGAAACTGACACATACATCTTTTGTAAGTATTCACAGCATCTCAGCATCCTCCTCAGAGACACAGAGGCTTCAGAAAATGATCAGAGTATACCAGAAACAAATGAGCTCTTCCCAAGTCAGGTGGATGACTGATGCCACAGCACTGCAAAAGCATGATCTGAAATCCTTCAGAAGTCAGAAAGATGCAAGATTCAAAGAACCCTCTGCACTCCAAGCAAATCAGGAGAGGAAGATAACTGCAGTTAGGGGGAAAGCTGGGAATACCAGCAGCAAACCAAGCTGTAGTCAGACAAATCAGGGTGTGCTGCATGGCAGCCTCTTCCACCTCTCAGGACCTGGCTAGGGCAGTCAGAAACAGAAACCAGCAACTCTTCGGTTGGTGGTATCACAGTGACAGTGTGTTCAGTACAAGACCTTGAGTTCAAAACAATATTTGGCTTCACACAGACTGTAGGCTCAGGGTGAGAGACTGCATCAAGCACACCCAAATTTTCAGCAGAAATGCAGCACTTATTTTTGTACATGCTTGCAGCTGGAAGGAATGGACCTTTCCCTGAAGCTACAAAGCATGGGGTTGATTCCAGAATGCAAGCAGGAAATCACAGCAGATTCCCTACTGGACTGTAGTAGAGCAGGTTCAGCACAAACTACAATATAACTATAAAAGTACTGTGTCCAGTTCTGGGCCCCTCAGTTTAGGAAGGATGTTGACTTGCTGGAATGAGTCCAGAGAAGAGCAACAAAGTTGGTGAGGGGCTTGGAACACAAGCCCTATGAGGAAAGACTGAGGGAGCTGGGGTTGCTCAGCCTGGAGAAGAGGAGACTCAGGGGTGACCTTATCACTCTCTACAACTACCTGAAGGGAGGTTGTAGACAGGCAGATGATGGTCTCTTCTCCCAGGCAGCCAGTACCAGAACAAGAGGACACAGTCTCAGGCTGCGCCAGGGGAGGTTCAGGTTGGATGTTAGGAAGAAGTTCTATACAGAAAGAGTGATTGCCCATTGGAATGGGCTCCCCAGAGAGGTGGTGGAGTCGCCATCATTGAAGGTGTTCAGGAGGAGACTTGATGGGGTACTTGGTGCTATGGGTTAGCTGTTTGGGTGGGTTGGATTGGTTGATGGGTTGGACACAATGATCTTGAAGGTCTCTTCCAACCTGGTTTGATTTATTCTAATAAAAAGTTGTCACAGCATACATCCTCATACTGGCAAGCTGAGAAAAGCTCAGGCTGCAAGAATACACGGGCTTGAATCAGTACAGCATGGAGTGAACAGGGCTGCTGTCCCCTCTTTATAGAGCCATAGAACTGTTTCATGTGGAAAAGAACTTCAAGATCAAGTCATGTGCTACAGCTGAAATCTTTATTTATCAACTGGAGAAGAACAGACTGAGAGGGGATCTTCCTAATGTTTATAAATAGCTGAAGGGTGGGTGTCAAGAAGACAATTTTCAGTGCTGTCCTGTGAGAGGACAAGGGGCAATGGACACAAACTGGAACATGGGAAGTTCCACCTCAACAGGAGGAAAAAATTCTTTGCTGTGAGTGTGCTGGAGCCCTGGAGCAGGCTGCCAAGAGGCTGTGGAGTCTCTGTCACTGGAGAGATTCCAAACCTGCCTGGATGGGTTCCTGTGTGACCTGCCTAAGTGCTCATGCTTTGCAAGGGGCTTGGACTCAATCTCCAGAGGTCCCTTCTAACCTTTACTATTCTATGATTCCATAAATCAGCCAGACATTGAACAGACTTGTCAGTAACCAAAGCACATGTTGAAGTTTTGTGATACTTATACGCAGTAAGGTTTGGCTATGTGTTATCACCCACCTGGCCTTGTTTCCAGCACTCCCTGAAGATCTTCCAGTTGTTTTTGTTGCTAGGATCATGAAGGCAAAGGAGTCTACCATCACACAACCAAGAGTGGGAAGTGTGTGGATCCAGCACATTTAAGCCCATTACCATTTCCTTCACCTCCCTCTGTGTGTCAGCTAAATTACTAGCTCGTTTTGCAGCATCTGAAGTCTTCTTATTTTCCACCACAGAAGCAATGATATGGTCTAAGAAGTTAGGCAGGCTGGCTTTACCTTTGGCCCCCTAGAAGATGTAAATCCAGAGGTAAGTTAAGTCTTGCAACAGCATACATATTAATGCGTATCTGCTCTCATTCAGATTTTAGTGATGGCCATCCTGCTATCAGAAAAGCACACCACAGTAAACAAATCAGCTCAGAGACAGACATTTAATCCAGTAAGAACAGAAATAGCTTGATGATAATAAGAAATAGATTTAAGATAGTAAGATTTAAAATACCTGATACAGGCTATGTAGGAAAATATTGCAGTTAACAGTCATGGAACACTTAAGTGATCTAACATCTGCCACTTTAATGTAAAAAATAGTTCATATTTTTCTTAACTTCATTAGTATCTCAGCCTGTATTGCTGCTTGGGATTGTATTAGTCTTCTACAGCCTGTCTTATGCAAGTAAAACTAGATCATAAGATCATCTGCTCATGATTGTCTTAAAAATGTATCTTCATGCTGACTCTCTAGAGGCCATGACACAGATAACAGGCAGTTCAGTGATTACAGTCAACAGTAACTAGTCTTCACAACAGATTATCAATGCTCCAGAAACACCAAGATGATTCTGTTCATGAGCAGCAGCCTATTATTCCTCTCAATTTGACCAACACAACTGCTGCTTCTCAAGTATGCTTTGCTCATATACATGCTGTATGAAGTATCTGGGCATTCAAGCAGGACGTAGGACTAGAGGGGATACAGGGTAGAAGTGCTAGCAGATTCACTTCCCTGTAGCAGTGGCATATTTTCCAGCACAGCTCCCTTTACCAAGCATAAATAACACAAACTATTCCCAAGGTTGCATACTTCCAGCCTGACACAGAATGAAACCCCAAACAGATTCTGCTGGGAGACAAGCTGTATCATCATCTTGCTTGTTCCATCTGCCTAAGTTTTTGAAGCAAGTCTTCTCTGAGAATCTTAAACTAAATGATTTTAACCATTTCAAATATAACTGACTTGTTCAGGGTTTGGATTTTGTTGTTGTTGTTTTTTTGGTAGTTAATTAATTTGTTTTATTTCCCCCAAAACAGATTAAAGAGGAACAAAGTTATCCCAATTGCAGAATAAGCAACCAGAAACAGCAACTACACCTTAAGGTGTAGTTATGGTGCAACTTAAGTAACTTATACATAAGGACTTTTCAAAGAATTGCTTTGCTCATTGGTTTTTAGTCTTGTAATATTTTTGAAGATGTGGAATTTGGAGTGAATAGTCACAGGGATGCTGGTAATCAGTTGAACAACCTAAGGAGTGTATTTAACTCACTTTCTTGATCGCTTGCAGGGAATAGCTTAGTAGCAGTAGTAAACCAAGAGATAAACTAAGAGCATCTAAAGTCTCTACAATTTTGTAGGGTGGTGAGTTTTGGTGAGACATTCCTTTCATTTCAACATTTCAGGATACTATAAAAACATGTAGATGAAAACACTCAGACCATCATGAAATTCTAGAACAAGTATCATTCAAGGAATACAGAACTATTTACCGTAGAAGCTGAAGAAAACACTGGAGGAAAGGGAATTCCTGTGTCTAATGGGACCTGGGGAAGCTTTCCTGGCCCCGTGTGCAGCAGATCTCTGAGGCTGGAGCCTTCAGCTTTGTTGCTAGACGTCACTGGGCCCAACAAGAGACTATTAAACAGCTTTGGGGTTAGCGGGGAACCCTTTGTACTGGAGTTGAAGGAATCCAATCCAAAGGGTGAATGGGATTCTTTATTAAGCACTGACCTCAGTGATCCTGATTCTGCAAGATAAGTATCAGCATTAGGAGGGGGGGAAAAAAAAGGAAGGTTCAAATCATCACAAAGTTCACTGGAATTATTTGATATTGACAGTGACAGAATCTTGCAATGGTATGTCATCACTGGGACAGTGAATGAAGCACCTTGAGAATCAAAGACACATACTTCAGATTTCACTCTTACGCTGTTAAGGTTTTGAATAGCAGAGTGGATCTGATACGAAACTGTTTGATACACAAGGTATCACAACTTTGTGATAGACTGAATTAAAAAAAACATTTCCCTGACCTTCTGAATCAATACTTCAGTTAATAAATACTTCAAATTTTAACTGTAGTGAAAATATTACAGTGACTAAGCCCTGCAGAACTAGTGAAGGCGCCATGATCATTTAATGGTGACATATAAAGTAGCTCCTGCCAGGCATATGGACATTAGGAATTAATTCTGTGTTAATCATGCTACCTCTGACAACTGGGAGGTTCATTCTGGAAACAGTTATTTCATACTAAGAATCACACTCAAGCTATCAAGTATTAGAAAAGGGCCAATTTCATCTGACCTTCCAAGCAGAACCTACTCTCTCAGTTCTCTGGAATTGCTTTACATAGCAAACAAAACAGCTTTATTTACTTCAACAGCAATAAACTGACAAAGCTGCATCTGAAATTTATTACTATCATTTTACATCAAGACACCAGCTGCTTATTACTTACAAAAGATCTGGCACTGAAATAAACTGGGAGTGACAAGACAGTATTTTTATCTTCAGCTGTATCATTATCTTTCCAGTTCTGCATAATCCTGAGCCTGAACTTCCTGGTTCTTAAGAGGCAGAGGAAGAAAAATGACCATGTTCTTCTCTATTTAGGGCTAGGTACTGTCACGAAAAATAACAATCAAGCAGTAGGTTATAGTTTATCATTTAGTTCCAACCCCAGAGGACGTGCCTTCTGCTCACCTTTTGTTTCTTCTTTCGCTTTTTGCGTTGCTAAATCCGCAAGCCAGTGTAAGGCTGATGACGGAGCTGTTTCTGGACAAAGTGGTCTGCTAGTCTTTATTTCACCAGTGTTATTGGTTGGTAATGTCTCTGTTTTTGCAGAGTCTTCTATTCTATTATCAGTTGCTTCAGATTTTGGAACAGTGTCCATTTCTAGTTGCCCTACTCCTGCTGTCCCTGCACCAGTGGAAAAGCTGTTCTCATTTCCAGAGGCTGATGCACTAGGATTTACAGATGGAAGCTAAAAGAAGAACATAAACACCTGCTAAATGCTGAAAAAAGAGAAGAGTTCAACTTGGGAGACATTACAGTTATCCGATGCATTGGGTTTTGTTTGCTGTCTGTGTCCATTTGCTTTAACTATACAACACAGATCCTTTATGTTTGTGTAGCAAGGGAACACAGGAGCTGCTTCTCTGAGTACATCAAACTTTGCACTGTGGTGTGAATTCCTACCATGTCATCTCTCAAATTAAGCCCATGTGTTTCAATTTCTCTCTTTTTGTAATGAGTAATTTTTGTGGGAACAGTAACAGAACTGCTCTAGACTCAGCATTAGCATTCAGAAATATTAATAAATCCCCACATTTCAAGCTACTCAGAGTGGTTTGATTTAAGTTCAAATATCAACATGAATTACTTCTCACCCAACTTCTGCATTAAGAGTATTAGCCCACATATCCATTGGGTAAATAACAGTTGCAACACACATCCTGGAAACCGCCCCAGAAGAGTTCTGCTAAGCTAAACCACTCAGAACACATATGAAGAAAGTCAAGCTTCTGTTTCACAATAGATTGGTCTAAAGGATCTAACTTTTTTAAGATCTTAAAAGCAAGATGTCAAATGACACACCTGTGATATCCCGTTAGTGACAGCAGGTCTCAGCACCGATTTGTTCTGCCGGCTGATACACGGACAGTTGGCTTTGATACCCCATTTGCCTCGTGCTGCATGAACCATGTCCCCAATATTGTAAAGCGCTGGAAATAAAGCCAAAATCTTTAATATCATGTGTCAAAAAATAAATAAATCTGAAAACAAGGCTTTAAATATAATATATATTCAGAGAAGTGGGTTTTGTGAGATGGCATGCTGTAACAGGACACTTGTCTCCAAGCAGTGTGGAGACCTCCACTAACCCTGGCTTGGCAATGTCACTGCGAGGCTGTTCAACCTAAAAACTCCCACAGATTATCATCTCTGCCTTTTATTCCATGTAGTGTTCAATGATGCTACAATGAGGTTACTTCAAAAGAGACTACGTCTCCCTTGGAGCAATGTAGCAAGTACTTGGAGCACAGGTGGTGGGTTCTTTATCCTCCCAGTAAGAGGAAGGAGGTAATGAATGCCTGGCTGTATTCAGTTCCTCCCAACACCCCAGTTTTCAATGATATTCTCTTCCCACCTCTCTCAGGCTGCAGAGCATCATGGCAGGGACCAGAGGAACAAAGCCTCTCCCATCGTAGGAGCATTACAGACTATCTGAAGCTGGAAGGGACCCATAAGGATCAGCAAGTTCAATTCTCTGCTCCTCACAGGACCACCTAACACTAAGCCAAACAATTTAGAGTATGATCCAGATGCTCCTTGAACTCTGACAGACTTGGTGCCATGACCACCTTCCTGGCAAGCCTGTCTCAGTGACCAACCACCCATTCAGTGAAGCACTTACTGCTAACATCCAATATGAGTTTCCCCTAACAGAGCTCCATTCCACTTGCTTGCTCAGAACTGAGACAAAATTTGGAACTCCTCCTTTCATGTTTTAAGCATTACCTGTACCAGGAATGATCTGTGTCGGCATAAGATTCTCTGGTTCGTGAGACTGACCCTTTGCACACTTCAGCCATGAGAAGACTTCCTCATCACCAATCTCCTCTGTCTCTGAAATGAAGACACAAAAAAAGTAAAATTTTGTATGAAGTCATTTAAAAATTACAGTACAGAACATTTCTCCATCATTATTGCTTCTTTAGGATTTTTACAGGGTAGATTAATCTTGTGATCTCAGAAAGAGATCATAAATACAGACCATTAGAAGAGGATCTTCAGCAGCTGCTTTGCCTCCAGATCATAAAGCTACTACAGCAAGTCTGTCTCAGCACACAGCCTATGCCTCCTGATAGGCTGTAATTTTAATAATCAGATTCTAACCAAGCAGATAAAACACAGTCTACAGAAGCAACAAATGGAACAGCAGCATCTAAGACAGCCCTGTCAAAGTCCCAAATCTCCAGCATCCCAAGCTGATCCCCACTAATTCTCCCAAAAAAATCTTAAGCACCTCTCAAAGGCGGCCAATGGCATACCGAGGTGTACTAGAAAGGCTGTGGTTAGTAGGTTGAGAGAGGTTCTCCTACCCCTCTACTCTGCCCTGGTGAGGCCACATCTGGAACATTGTGCCCAGTTCTGGGCCCCTCAGTTCAAGAAGGACCTCAGGAAACTGCTTGAAAAAGTCCAAGGCAGAGCCATAAAGATGATTGACAGACTGGAACATCTCCCTTACAAGGAAAGGCTGAGGGAGCTGGGTGTCTTTAGCCTGCAGGAGACTAAGAGGTAACCTCTTTAAGGTTTATAAAGATGTGAAGGACAAGCATCAGGAGGGGGAAGCCAGGCTCTGCTGCTCAGTGATGTCTACTGATAGGAAAAGGGGCAACAAGCGCAAGCTGGAGCACAGAAGTGAACACAAGGAAAAACTTTTTCACTGTGAGGGTGACAGATCTATGGAGAAGGCCACCCAGAGAGGTTGTGGAGTCTCCTTCTCTGGAGACATCCAAAACCCACCTGGATGTGTTACTGTGTGACCTACTCCAGGTGGTCCTGCTCTGACAGGTGGGTTAGACTTGATCTTATGAGGGCCCTTCCGATCCCTAACATTCTGTGATTCTGTGGAAACAACCCCCCAGGAAGCCAAGTTTAAACATGACAGCAGGGGAACCCTTCAGCACTCACCACTCCGTGGGCGACTCTTCCTCAGGCGGTAGCAGTCCAGACAGACCCCGAACCCGCACTTGCGACAAACCCAGTGGATGTTGAAGAGCGTCGTCTCACACACGTCACACATCTCCCGCACGCCACGCACCGCTCGCTTCCACGCCACTTTCTCTGTCAAGAGAAGGAACGTCAGGAATTACTGCTTTGACATTCTGCATTTCTCCCACCTGAGAACACCGCAGTAACACTGATAGAGAAGCAATTAACAGGAACACGACTTGAGGGCAGAGCACAGACACACATGCTTTTGACATAGAGAAACACGTTCTTGGAGTTGCTAGTCTGATGACACTATTAAAAATCCCTAAGAGCAGGTAGTGCACACACCATAAGGAAACAGAGAACTTGACAAAGTTTACAGTAGCTGATTTTCAAGGAACACTTAAGAGGAAAATTACAAAACTACTGCTTGTTTTATGAACAAATAGTGGGAGTTTATAAAGCTATAAAGAAGAGGTATTTAGTTTTGCTAAGCAGATGCTTGGTAACTCTTCAGATTCTAAACCAACACATTTGCTGAAAAGGGGAAGTCCTCTCCAAAGTGCTGCCCTTGTATACCCCAGAAGCTAAGGATAAAAATCAGACAGAGCTATCCATGTGATAGACTAAACTGGGTACTTTCAGAGAATTTTTTTTAACCCACTCCCTTTGCAGTGGCAATGCAAGCAGCTAGTTGCTCAGCTCAGTCCTTGGAGGCTGAATGAAGGTACCGCTCCCTCCCTACAAAACCCTGAGCTTTTATGTGATGTCCCTGAAGAATATCAGGGTACAATATGTAAGAAAAGCTGCTTATTTCTATTTTCTTAGGAGCATGGGTCAGCTATTTCTGCATTTGTTTATTTTAACAAAGTATTAATGATGTCTGGGAAAGTTACTGCTAGCTTCCCTGACAGTAATGGTGCACTGATCCAGAAGAAAAATCCCAAATGTTGGTCCCAGAATTACACACACCCCCAAAGAAGTGAACATGAAGCCTCTTAACAGGAAGTATTATTACACTCTTGACTCTATTCCACTGCACCATACACACATTACACAGAGGAGACGAACAAAAAGCACATCAAAAGCCCAGCTTACGATGTGGCTCCACCATCATCATTGCCTCCTTTTCTGACATCACAAGCTGGCAGAACTGGTCCCCAACATTGGCCAAGATATATTTGGAAGTTTCCAGATCGATCCCCTCTGCAGGGGAGGAGGAAGGAATCCATAGGCTCATGGCATCAGGGTCACTCTGTTGTGGGTTCAGGAAACCCTCTACCCGTAGAATACCTTTCCGGGTAAATACCAGCCTGCAGAAAACAAGGTGAGTAACTGAGAAGCTGCTCAACCACCTTTCATTAACTTACAATGCCATCTATGTCAGAATATAAACCCAGAAAGGGGAAAAAGGACTTGAGCTGAAGTGCTATGCTCCACAGCCAGTACAATTATTACACGAACCTGAATACCACAGAGAATAAGGTACACAAAGGCAATAGCTGCAAAAACTATTAGCATGAATCCCTAGGTTCCAGTAAGTATTGGTGGGAAATTCCACATACAGGAAATTGCTACAGCTTGGTAAATCACATTTCTCTACACTATTAATAGAAAGAGACAACAAAATTCAATTTTGGGGGGGCTGCTGCATGACTCTGCGTGTAAAACTCTTATGTGTGGTTCTCATTCTCTGTTTCAGCTGAGGAGGAAGTTATTTTCTAACTTCTGGGAAAACAGTGTTTCAGTTCTGGCACAGGCTGCTCTCACTTGGCAACTGTTCTAACAGTTCACATTACAAGACACAAAAAAAATCATTACTTATACCTTCTATCCTTGCCTCTTTTCATCACAAAGATGACTTGCAACTGTAGCTGTTGACCCCCCCTAATCTTTTGTGTTACAGAACCTTGGACATCTGCCCACAATAGTAAAGGCAACTTCATTTTCAAGTAAAAACAACCTTGTCTTTAATCTCAAAGCTAGATTAATTTTTAACAAGCTCAGGACAAGATGCAACTATAAATCCTTACTGGATGGGTGGCATGTATTAAAAATTCACTTCACTCTTCACATACCAGAAAGCAAACAAACATCTTGAGACTCGTGGTTGATGAGAAGCTCAACATGAGCCAGCAGTGCATTCATGCAGCCCAGAAGGCAAACTGTATCCTAGGCTACATCAAGAGGAGTGTGGCCAGCAGGTCTGCCTTTTACTCTGCCCTTGTAAGACCCCCACCTCAAATACTGCATCCACTTCTGGTGTCCCCATCATAGAAAGGGCACAGAGCTGTTGGAGTCCAGAGGAGGGCCACAAAGATGATCCAAGGGGCTAGAACACCTCTGCTATGAGGATAGGCTGAGGGAGATGGGGTTGTCCAGCCTAGAGAAGACCCAGGAGGAGCTGCCTTAAAATACCTGAAGGCATCTACAGAAGGCTGGAGAGGGACTTTTCACAAGGGTGTCTAGGAATAGGACAAGGGAGAATGGTTTTAAGCTGAGGGAGAGTAGCTTTAGGCTGAAGCTTAGGAAGAAGTTCTTCAGTATGAAGGTGGAGAGACTCTGGAATAGGTTGCCCAGGGAGGTTGTGGATGCCTCCTCTCTGGGAGTGTTCAAGGGCAGGCTGGATGAGGCCTTGAGCAGCAGAGTCTAGTTGAGAGGTGAGCCTTCCCATGGCAAGGATGTTGGAGTATATTGTCTCTAACATCCCTTCCAACCTAAACCATTCTATGATCTTCACAGAAAGACAAATCAGAAAACTGTAAGACATGTACACAACAGAAAGAAAACACAAAGCAGAGTTCTAGCCCTAAAAATCAGTTCCATATTTAACAAAACCTTGTCAAACATTAAACACTGCCAGCACGAGGCTGGTTACTTGCTGACCAAGTTAAAATTTTATCTCTGTTCTGAACTCCTTGTGAGAGGGGGAGAGAACAGTCATGGTGTGCAAACTGCTATCCAGCAGCAGCATTCTATCCAAAGTCAATCTTGTGAGGCTGGACCTAGATGCTCACTTAGTACCACACAGCTGTCTCCTCCAACTGCAGCTCCGCCCACCCCAGCCAGGGAATTCCAGTCAGGTGATGCAGAGAAAAGCAAGACACGGAAAATCTTCATTATGGTACACAAACACATAATGACTTTGTGCTTGGACACGGTCCAAGCTCTGCACACAGACCACACTTGAAGGAAGGAAGGATTTGAGCACCTCCGGAAGTGGAAGAAGCGGCATGCCACAGTTGAGTCATCCTGCTCCTGCTCCTTAAATTTGCGGTACCGCTCCAGACGGCACTCCCGGCACTTGTGCAGATGTGGAGCTACATTGATGCAAGAGCCATCCTGGAGAAAAGGCTCACCTGACTGTTTCAGCTTCCTCACCTTACTCATGTCTTTCAGCACAGACTGGCCAACTGGGTGAGGCAAAGCAGAAGTAAAAATCCATTAGTTAACCGCAACAGGCAAAGGATGCTGGCCCCAATAAGACACATTTTCAGACGTCTGTCTGCTCATACCCATGCAGTAACCGTTCTGACCCACAGTAAGACTGTGCAAGTCTGTGCCATACCACACTTTTGTCCTGACAAATGTATGCTTACACATCTCTCAAAGTGACTATGTTGATTTACAAACAAGAATCACTAAGCTTTAGCCTTGTAAATATCTTGTGTGCTGCCTACTGAGCACAGATGTGGTTTACACATGGGGTTAGTTCACACAGTTCATCACACGGAGATATCCCTGTATCCCACCTCCTTGTGCTTCCAAGACCCCCTGCATTCAAGTCATCACCTTTTAGGGGAGCTGTGCGAGGCCGGCCCTTTGGGGCTTGCTTCCCTTTTCCTTTCCCCAGCAGCAATTCAGCATTGTGCTCTGCATTGGGGCCTAGCTTTGCCATCAAGTGGTCTGGGATTCCCTTCATACAAGCCTTGGCCTGCAACTGGTCTTCAGAATCACTCAGATCTGACAGGTCACTATTGGTACTGGAGTCCGAGTCCTGTTTGGATGTCAAGCTCCGCTCATCTAGAGAGAACCTTTTCACAGCTTCAAAAGGGGCTTTGTTCTCCTGTGGAAACTCTGCCTGTGAAGAGAAAAAGCCAGGTGGATGTCTGCCAAACACATTAGAAAAAGTTTTCAAAAGAGGATTGTCCTGCTGCCCAGGCCCAACAGATGGTTTTTCTTCTGTTGGGCTGGAGGAAAGTGTGGGCATCTCAATAGGCTGTGTCAGGTTGCTGGTCGGTGAGTTGGAACGGCCATTCCCAACAGTGGATGGGCTCTGAACACCAGCAGCAATCAATGAACCAGGAGTACTGGAGAGAATCTTTGATGAGTCAGTCTTTATAAACAAGGTTTTCTTCTTAGCTAGAGAAGAGTCCGTAGAGGTGAGTGAATCGGGCCAGCCAGAAGCGGCCTTGAGACCCACAGGTGTAGAGGGAGTAGAAACCCCTGTCTGAGATGAAGATGCAAAGCTACTGAAAGGACTGAGTTCTGCTTTCTCAGCAAACACCAGGAAAGGGTTTGAGGGTTCTTCTCTCGATAGCTTTGGGGGCTGCAAAAATAGGTTTTCATGACTATCTGGGGGACGAGTGTTCAACAGGCTTCGTGAAAAGGCTGGAGTAAGAGTAGGCATAGATTCCACAGGCAGCTTCCGCTCCACAGAACTGCCAGACTGAGTTGCTGGCTTAGTGTCCGTCGAAAGGATTTTACCCTTACAGATCCCAGCGCCCACACTCTCTGTACACTGCTTGAATGAGTCCCGACTAGAGCCATCTTCTGTCAAGCTCTCTGAAATGACCGTGAAGTAGTTACTGGAAGGTAGATTTTGGGACATGCATTGAAAAAACAAGTTCTTGGACAGATCAGAATCTTTCTGACCCTCTTGCCCAGTACTACAGCCAAAAGGAAATCCAGAAGGCTTGGTTTCTGGAGCCACCACTCCATTTGATTGGCTCCTTCCACCCCCAAATACCAAGGACTGGGAAGCACTTTGGAGAGAGACTCCAAATCCAGAAGCCAAAAGTGAATTTCGGGAATTCTGAAAGAAAATTAAAGAAATCGTTAGCCTATTGGAGGAGTCTCCTTTGATTCAGCAATACTTTGGTTCATCTACCTGTAAAAATAGCATTCTACTTACCCACCTGTAATGGAAACTTCCAGCAGAATTATTTACAATGATGAAACGTCTTCAAAGCAGACTAATTTTTCCTACCTACTAGCTACTGAAACTAGTGAGCTAACAGAGTCCATTACATACTAAAGCTGTATGGTGCAAATGAACACTTAACATCTCATCATACTTTAGAGACACAAACCAAGGTGAACTAATTCCCAGAAAAGCAATTACTCAACTGCTTTTTTCTTAAATTTCAAATCAGCAAGGCAACCTTAATTGAAAATGCTTTTCAGTAATCTCCCATCTTTTGCCCTCCCTCAAGATCACCCTGATAAGCTTCTCCTACTTAACCAGCATTCTTGAAATAATTAACTTAGTTTGAAAAGTTAATGAAATAAAGCAAGCCCTCTAGCACTTAGTGAACAAACTGTTCCTGGTCACAGCAAGCCACATCTGCTGACAGACAGATGGATGTCTACAACATGGTGCTCTCCAGGGGATTACTCAGTAGAGGTTAAGCACAAAGAGCTTAATTTTTATGATCTTCAAATACTGGAAAGGTTTCTGACTTGCAGACTTCTACTAGACCCATAACTGGGTTATAGAAGATTCACTTGCTCTCTTCTCTGTTTATAGGAAGGAAAGGTGGTACCAAAATTTCTCAGTACAGTTACAGCTCATCCTCAGTACCACTGATTAGAGACACCACTTTGAACATTCACCTACACCAGGTGCAGTTGCTCCCCAATGAACTTCTTTTTTTTTTGGCCAGGGAGGGGATGGGGACTAGAAGTGAAAGAGAGGGCAGGTTATATTACAACCATTTAATTATGTAACACTCCTGTCTTCCACAACTCTGTTTCTCCTTTAAAATTCATCCTCTAGGAATCCCTATCTCAAAGTAAACATCTCTCCTTTCCCCCCATTCCATTAGCTAATACATAAGGCAGGGATGAAAGTAACCCATTTAATCTCTTGGCAATCACCTTGGACTCCTGATGTACCTCCCATTTTCTTCACTTTTTTTTAACATAGTAGATTATGAGTTTCTTAATTTTTGCTGTACTGCTTTGAGGTTTTGGCTCAATTTTGTTTTTATAAGCCTTCAGCTGATTATTCAGTAAATATCGTTTTGTTTTGACAACACTTCCTTTCTATTTTTCCACTTGAACACAAGGACACAGCTAGAAGGACTTCAAGCTGTTCCAGACTGAGCTCTTGATTAAAATTTCCTCTAAAGGTATGCATCTCAAGTATTTTAATTCTTTGTTTTCAGTCCTGTGTGACATGCCTAGCTCATTTTAACACTACTGAGATACCACCGTTGTGACTGACAGGTTGAGAATCTTTAAAAGGCCTCTAAATATAGCTTCATTGTTTCTCTGCTTTGGAGGCTTTTCATTCTTTTAAAGTAACTCAGATGTTCAACTCAGTGCACATTCTCATGCATATCTGTTTATATAAAGGTAAGAGGTATTAAACAGGTTATCTCCCATATGACACAACAAAATCAAGTGCAGTGCTTAAAGTGACTTGCAGGCCGCATTTCTCAGATGATGGCTGAATAAACATAAGAGTGCTAAAACGCTGACTCTTACTGACTCTTACAACTCCTCCACCTCTGTCTTTGTTTCCTTTTGTGCTCTTTATAAGGTTAACAGAAAGGTTTCCTTTAGGAAGGGATTCACCAGAGGAAAAGCCATTTTCTCAATTCCACAGACACACTTTAGAACAGAAATGTGTTGCAGAATGTCTGCTGCAGATATGTATGACTTTCTGGAATGTGCTGAGTCATGAGCTACTCACCTCTCCCTGGGCTTGTGATCGGCCTGTTTTCAGTTTCTCCTGTCCTGTAACAGCTGGCAAACTGGTATCAGAGATTCTCACAGTTGTTGGCGTTAAAGCACTTGTAGTAGCTGCAGTTGCAGAAGTCACTATGCCTTGGCCAACCTGTTCCAGTGATTTTCCCACCTCCTTACATCCAGAGCCAACCAGTAATGCTTGTCCAGAGCCAGAGGAAAATGGAGTGAAGGGCAGTGGTGCGTCACCACCAACTGGCTCATCCTGGACTACTAGCGTCCGGCCATTCTCTTTGGTGTAAGTGGCAAAGCGAATATTGCGATTGATCTGAGCAATGAAGGCAGGCACCTGCTTGGCCCTTGGATCCAGCCCTGTCTCATTGTTGGAGCCTCCTTTCCAAGGTCCTCTGCTTGCCTCACCTCCATCGCTACCATTACTGTCCACCTCACCCCTCTCTTTCAGTTTCTTTGTCACAGGATCACACCCAGGATCTGAAGCATTTTTCCTCCTCCGACCATCCTTTCCCTCCAGACTTTCTTTCTTCTTTTTGCCTTTAGACGATTTTGCTGCTTTTAGGCCCCCACCCTACAGTGGACAAAACCGTGCAATCATTGAACAGAACAAACAGGATGCCTGCTCAAAGAACATTCTTCTGTAAGAACAGAACACATTACACTGCTCTTAGGCACACTTAACCACAAATCAAGACATCTAAGTAAAGACACTGTGAACACACAACACGGTCTAGGTGCAGCCTTGCCCCTTTGGTTCTAGAACAGGATCTTTACAGTAAGACCTGTATCCGAGCTGCTTTGCTGTGGCATATTACCTTATCATGGCAGATTCAGGGAAAAATGCAACATGGCCCTACTCTGGCATAGCTCTTGCTAACATATGATAACTATCTGCACGCTAGTTTTTGCTACAAATCTAATCCCCACAGGGCTTTTGAAGGGCACGCTTCAGACCACTACCCAAAGCCCACAGTATTTAACCACAGGACATAGAGCTTGCCCTCTAGCCTAGGGTAAAAACACAGGTTCAGAGGTTATCATGGAACCTCTCAACTGAAGACTGCTTCAGAGGAGCCAGACTATAAATTTTAGAAATGTCTATAAAGGTCTGTGAAGAACTACAGAGCAAGTCCACTCAAAAAAGGCAGTGAGCAGAGACATTCCTTATCAGAACACTACCCCTTAAAGAGGAGCACAGCCACCATGACTGTTGACCCCTCACTTCCCCATGTTGAACTTGGTAAAACAGGCCTGAAAGAAGAGAGAAGATTGCTTAAAGAAAGTTATGACCATCTCTTGAAGTGGTAAAGAAAATTCTTCTCTTTCAATGACATTAACAAAAGCCCACAGGGAACACAGTAATCAGTTTTCAGCTCTCTCCACATTTTAGATGTTTTATATCTAAACCTTTATGAACTTTCACATGGTATATACAAGACCTGAACTGTTGCAGTACCTCACTCGGAGAAGTGTTATCCATCACCACATGAACCAGTCGAGGATCCACCGACTTTATTTCACCACTCTGATTTTCATGCAGATTGACATTGAGAAGGTAGGAGGAAGAAAAGAAGAGGTTAGTTTTTAATTCAGAGTACATAGCAGGAACATAAGAGAGACCTTAAATAAAGGGCTAGTCTGCAGCCCCTCTCTCATTTGCCTTTTCTTTCTGTACCACTTCCTTTGTAATACTACTGCTTTCCAGTCTACCTTTCATCCTTTTGCTCCTTTTCTATTTCAAAAGCTTTCAGATTTGATCACCACCACTGTTGTCTTGTGCATTTTTTCTACCAAGCACCTCTAGAGGCACTCATTGCATTAAACACAGCTGCTCTTAAGCATGATTTATTGTTGTTCTAGCCTTCTGCATATTCATTCTGTAGATGTATAAAAGAGTACCAGAATGATGCCCATCAATTTATTTCACACTAGATACGTAGTAAGCTGGGATGCTTCCTAGCATGTATCTGCTGAAAGCATATACTGCATGATTTCAGTGCCTCTTCAAGGTCCTGTATTTACCACACGTAGCATGCTTTTTGCCTGTGCACCAGCAACAGATCTAGCAGTCAAAGTGCAGGTTACTGCATGCATACACCAGACTTACTGGGCACATTCAGTGCACTCATTCTGCACAGACTGCTGCACATTAAGAAGCTAAGAGGGTGGAGAGTGTGGGATGGGCCCAAGAGTGCTGCTGTCACAGTAATTTACACACCTGTAAATGCAATTTACCACAGATCTGTTCCTAGTTGCTCCTGAAAAAGGAAGCCATTAGGAGCAGGCTGATGGTAAGGCTGAGTTGCCTGTCAGACTCCACAGAGCATACAGCACAGAGCAGACAGCTCCAGCAGAGCACACATTTCCTGTGCTGTTTACAACACTTACTGGGCTGACTGGTAGGAACAGGGCAAAAGTAAGCAGTCTGAGCTCAAATACATAAATGAGTTCTGTTTAGCTTAAGACTTCATTTTCTGTGCTACACTTGTTTCAACCCCTTGTACAGGTTGTCAGAAGCTGAGACTGCACAGAAAGACCATGGCATAACAGACCCAGAAGGTAGCTTTCTGCACATCAGGAAGCTCACTCAGAAAGCCACCTGTAATATTTTTCCATATAGGACTTATTTCCAAAGAAACTCTTATAGCTTCTTCTACAGAAGTGGGCTGTGCATCATCAGTTACTGTGGAAAAGTCATCATCACAGAGTAAAACCCCAAAATTTATGTGAATTGCAATATAGGTAATTACTCATCTATAACAAATAAAGAACCAAAAGTACAAGTTCTGGTGAAGCTGTCATCTTCCACAAGATGTCAACAAATGGCATTTTAGGAACACCAAAGAAGTGTTTTGTATTTTTTACCTCAGTCACTGACACCTCCATAAGACGAGTTATTGGGTCTTGATGGCTCACAACACCAGAGAGCCAGCTATTTTCATCCTCTGGTTGGTAAACCTTAACTCTTTGGCCTTGGACACTGTAAGGACCTAGAAAAAAAGGACTTTGAGTACAAACTTGGTGTCATACTACTTAAGGTTCATATAACAAACAAACAAAAAAGTACTGTGCACAAAATTAGGGCTTGAAGTGTAATCTTTCAGGTGGAAAGAAACTAAAATGCTAGGGCTTCTACTGTAAAAAGTCAATAAACCATCACTGCTGTAATTCAAACCTATTGTAAAAGCCAAATCAATACAATTTAGCAGTAAAAAAAAGGTGAATGTTCAAAATAAAGTCTCTCCTTTGACCAAAGTTAAGCTAGACAGGACCTCCTTACTAACTAAACTTCTGCTTTTTAACCTAATAGTCAGTAATTATCTATGATCAATCCAGTGGACACAACATTCTGACTCAGTCCAGATGCATCAAATCCAGTATAAATTGCATCTAGCCCAGAACAGAAACACATATTTCTAACTGGATGAAGTTTGATATAATTGCACAAACATACAATGTCTCTGAATCAGCCAGTCTTAGCTCTCTGACAGATAACAGATCATCTACAGAAAAGTTTCCCCTGACCCTGTCCTCACTCTCTACATCGGTGTGCAGAACTTCCCTCCTACCATGAAGGCCACAAAATCCCAGCCCCTCCCCCCACCCAAAAAAAAAAGCCCCAACACAAAACTTTAACACTCTATCCTCAAAATCCACATGATCAAACAGCTTGTACCTGATACATGCAGAACTAGGCACTTCAGCAGAAGGCTCCAAACTGGACAATTCTAAAGCTACTTGCTCGTGCAAGAACTATAGTCCTCATAGCATTTTTATCAATCAACAAATTTATTTAACCAAACCACTCCAAATCCCCATTAAGAACTACACTGTCCTTCAAATGTAATACAGTGGCCTAGTTCTGTGGCCCAGAAACCCAAACTCTGGATAGCATGTGAACCAGAAGACCTTGACAACAATAGTTGCCAACAGTCTCAACCCTAACAGACAATCAAGAAAACAGCCAAGGTATTAACTCTATGCTGAGCAGCCACACCATATTTTCAACTTAGGCAATTCCTCTATTAATTATCAAAATGCCAACATTCAAATTTCACATAACAGAATTTTTTTCAAGATCAACAACTGCAGAGTAGCTTCACTTCTAAACAGAATTATAGACCAGAACCACAGAACAGCAGAGCAAAACAAAAAGGTAAAAGGAGGAAAGTTGCAAATACATGGATGTTATGAATAAAATGCTGTTCCACTTTAACTAGGTATCTTCAGTCATCATTCCCAATAGATATTTCTGGTTGCATCTCAGCAACTGCTTACTTGTATCTGTGACACAATAATGCTTCTTTGTAAAGAAATTGCAAAACAACACAGAAAACTCATCTTCCAAATCAAGCAGTAACAGATAACATTACCATTCCCCTTCACAAACCCCAGCAGAGTCTTGACTGGTCCACAACAAAATAGTTCTGAAATAGTAAAACAGTCTCACCTCTACTAAATATCTCCTGAAGCTTCTGGTCACTGATCAATGCATTGACAGATTCTCTTAGTGAAGGCTGTTCTTGCAGAATCTGGTTTTGACTTTCTGTTCCCATCTACAAACAACAAACAATTTTACTATAAAAGCCTAGTTTAAGGTAATAGAATCATTAGCTTTTAAGGGACAGCTGTTCTTGATTGCTTTTGGCAACTGACCAAAAAAACCAGGTAAGAAAACATTGCTAAATGTACCAGGAGTTAAAAAAGGACTAGCTATGCAAAAGCTGCTGCAATTGTCAGCTACACATGCTTAAGTGCATGCAGATGGCAGTTACTGTAAGCACCTGGAAGGGAAGGGAAACAAATGCAAATGCACAACAGATCAGGGAAAGGAGAAAGACTAGAATATGCAAATGGAACCATTAAAAAAAAATTCCTCTGACAAGTACAGGACTACCTTAAATTTGTACTTTAACTGAATGCAGTTCAAATACCTGAAACAAACGTAATCCACTGGCATCAGACAGGAAGCGTAAATGTCTGTCCAGAAGGAACTCCACTGGGACCACAGAGCCTAAACCCAGCTTATCCACTAGAGGAGTGAAGGTCTGTGATGAACAGCAAAACACAAAGGTCATAAAAATCACTAAGCACACATACAAGCCAACAGTAGTTTTCACATGCTGTTTAAGTACCACAAAGAATAAAAAGTTTCATTTCTCAACCTGCACCACTCAGTGCCCAAGTTTTAATACAAATTACTCCTTGTGTCTACAGCCAATACTTCTGGCAAGCGTGGCACATTACAAGAAGGAATTACAGAAGATCAGATCCACCTTTTTAGAACTTACAGCAAAACTGAAAACACCTTTTATGTACCTGCAAAATTCTGCCCTGTACAATATCCAAGCCTCATGTTATACAGTAGGGTTGCTGTAAACCTCTGAGGAGAAGACAGCTTTTGGTCAAATACTCACCAGCGCAGGCCACTGTGCCAGTGAGACTCGAGCCCCCTGAAGCATAGCAGGATCATTTCGAGGTGCCCAAACCAATGATCCTTCTAGCAGTAGCACTATAACTTCTTCAGCATGGACTTTCACCCAGGCATGTTGCTTCCAGTTACAGCCATCAAATTCCACAAAGATCTGATTGAAAAACATCATAATAAATACTAATTAAAAAAAATTAGAAGACATTTCTGCTCTTGTCAGACACTGAATAGAAAAAAGTAATCCAGATTCCTACAATCCCTATGGAGGAGGAGACAGCAGCTTTAATCAGAAAAAACAGTGTATGTAAACACTGTATTTCCCCATGCAGAATTAAAGATGTGAGAATTGTTCATCCCAAAATACAGCTGAGCGCCCAATGCAAGCTTCCTTCACACTGGGAATTTGTAGAGAATTTGGACACTCTTACTTGGCACTTCAACAGAGAGCCCAGATCAGAACAGGTAACTGACAGTCACAGAAGCAGATCCTTCAGCCAAGAAACTCTGTTTGTGAAACCCACTCTAAGTTAGAAGTTTTGTGGTGTGTTGTATGTTGTTAAACTCTGAAGCAAATGTAAATCTTTTGGACAACATGATCCAGAAATACCCGCTCCGTAGATTTTTCATCCCCTTGTTTACAAGCGTGACAATACAAACCACAGCGCAATTCTCAGTCAGTATTCCGAGGTATCACCCTCTCCTTTCCTAGCACAAAGGACAAATGTTAAAGCCATATGAAATTACATGGCAAGAATACTAAGAACAGGAACGTGGGTTACACTTCTCATTCCACATCCTAACAACCAGGGCTATCATGTTACACACAGCTGCGATGGAACCCCCTTCATCTACACAACTTCCACACAGATTTGCACACTTTACATTCAAGATTCAGATTTATTTCATGCTTGTGTAATCAACATAAGCGATGGAGTCCTGCCAAACTTTGACTTACAGCCACTAAAAAGTGTGTTGCTAATTCTAAGTCAATACCCCAGAGAGTATTTTCCTACACACAGATTGCAGGGCAGCTGTTCCAGATCCCTGCAGCACCACACATGCTATTGTCAGTACTGTCTCCAGCAGATCACACAGCAACGAAGTGGATGAAAGCCTCCATATAAACAGCTATATTCTCAGTTTCTGTTTCCAGGAGAAATCACTTTGTGCACAAGAAACAGAAACTGATTTGCACAGCACATGAAGTATTTGTGTGTGTACCACTTAATATTATTACAGAAATAATAACAGCATATTCATGAACCTAATGCCCAATATGCTTAGATTCTATGAGCAAAACACTAAGGGAATGCTGAAAGGGATGCCTAAAGCAAGGAAAGGAAAGAAGAGGCAGACTTCAACTGAATAAATATATTTCCCCTTGCTATTTAAACAGAAATATTCTACCTTTGTTGAAAGATCCAGAAGCCTCAAGCAAAGCAGCTGCATTATTAACTGAGAACATCACGAGTTTTTTCTAACCTTAAAATGAAAACCATGTAGTTTTGAGTCAAGAAGGAAACATCCCTATGCTAAATTCCTGGCTACATCAGAATAAATTACCTCAAAATATGCTGGTGTCCCCTACAATTCACAGGTAACATCTACCAACAGCATCTGCTACCCTCCTAGTTCTGCCCTCAGTTTGACAAGCCATTGGTAAGCACAGCGATGCAGCTGTGTTAACACCAATGCTTTTGAACAGCAGTACTGACCACAGCAACTAGATATGCAATTAGTGCAAGTATGTCTGTGCCAGAAAAAAAACACACAAAAATGCACCTGCAGAATTTCCTAAATCCTCCTGTGGGGAAAAGCACCTTCCCTAAGCTGTACCTAATAGCAAACAATAAAGATTTGTATGTTTTGGTGGCTCGGTTTTGGTTTGGTGTGTGTTTCGTGAGAGGAGATTGTGTGGTTTGGGTGTTTGTTTTTTTTTTGGGGTGGGGGTTGGGGTTTTCTTCTGTTTTGTTTGGTTAGTTTTTGGTTGGGTTGTGTTTGTTTTGGTGTGTCTAGGGCTGGTTGGTTGGGTTTGGGTGGGGTTTTTTGTTTGGGTTTCATTTGGTGTTTTTTATCTACCAAACCAGGGTCTTTTTCACACAAAAATCAGAAAGGGGATATGATGCACCTGTAATTCTCCTCTCCTCCCCCTCTTATTTTTGCCTCTCCCAATGAGAGCTGTCACTCTGCTTAGCAGGTACACAAGGAGCCTGAAGCATGTATTCCAAACACATTCTTGTCCACTTACTGCCCTGATATCCAGGTCTCAATAGACCCCAGAGAACTACAGGCTGGTTCAAATGCAGTTTCCCCTAAAGTTTTCCAATATCAGTTCCACTATAAAAGCAGCAACAATAAGAAGTCCTTAGTGTAGGTAAGGCAGATACAGTGGTCTTTTTAATCACATGACACCAGCTCTAAACAGGATTTTTAACAGAAAAAAATCCTGCAGTTCATTGCATTAAAATCTGCAAAGGTGTAATGTAGATGCCATCTGAGTAAAAGAATTTTTCATTTTCAGGGGCTTAGAAGGCAGAAGATGGCAAAAAAAAATCCAAGTTCAAAAATATCCCTTAAAATGGTCTTAAATTTTACCTAGTTTTGAAAGGAAGGATGGTCCCTCAGTTGTTAGAGAGTAGCCAGAGACCCAGGTTCAACTCCCTGCTTTATCAGAGGCTTCCTGCATGACCTTGGTCAAGCCAGTTAGTCTCATTGGCTGAGTTTCCCCATCTGTAAATTGGAATAATAGTATTTGTGCCCAGAAAGAAGGCACTGCTAGGAATTTGTTGCAGACTACCAAGCAAAACTGGCTAACAAGTTGGCCGATGACCTCTTACTCATGATGTAGAAAAAACTCCATTGTCAACACGTGGGAGAGGAGAGAAGGGAAAGTAGATACTGAGAGTCCAAACTGGAGGACATGTCTGAAATCTCATGCAGATAGTGCCATCATTAGCTTTAAAAATAAAATAAGCTACAGTACTTCTCTATCAGTTTTTTGATGCAAAGTATTACTTTGGAATTCATTATGGGAGATAAAGATGACATAAACACCTACTCTTAGAAAAAGCTTTTAGCTTCTAATCTGAAAGACATACCCACACACTAGGTGTTTCACTGGAGCTAATTCTTAAAACCAGGAAAGTTAGGAAAAACAATAAGCAGATTCCTCTTCTGAAATAATTTGTCCTGAGCCAGACAAAAAACAGATTTCATGATATAATAAAGAAATCACAATTATTACAACAATTATGCTTAAACTCTGATGTTATGACACTATATATGTAGTGAGGACTCTGAATATATTACTAACATTAGAAATTATACATAGCCTATTTCCTTGGCACTTTCCTATAATACAGAGTGATAACAATCGACACTGCTTTTGACAGGATCTAGGGCAGAAATAGTACTAGAACATCAAGAGCTAGAAAAGTTGTAGCCACATAAGCCATTACCTGATGGGGTAGAGAGCTGCTAATCAGTGGCCATAAATAATTATCCTAAGTGCTTCTGCTCTGTGATGGAAGGGAAGCACTGGTGTTACACAAGCCAACACTCCATGTGCAGTCACCTACCACAGCAGCTAGTATCTAGTAAAGACCAATATATTTATGAATCAATGGGTTCCAGCTGACAGACTGCCTTAGTATACTTCAGACTTCTACAAAACCTTTTCTTTCAACAACTTCAACAGTTAAAGAACTCTTCCAGTATCTCTTTATGTGGCTCAAAAAGGTATTTAGATGGGTTGGGTTAAGTAGGCAGGAAAGAACGATAAAGCACCAAAACAAGCAGAATCCAGCAGCGCCCCTTTTCTTTCACGATTATAGCATTTCCAGCTTTAGCATCACTATCAACCCTGACACTGGCCACACATACAGAGGACAACATCAAGTAATAGGAATGTCAGAGCTTAAAGTCAGTGCCAGAAACTCCACACAAACCACACCACGCAAGGGAAGCAGCCTCATCTTTGGAAAGGTCACCCTTCATGCTGTACCAGTCATTTTAGAGCACATTTCAACTGCCACACTCCTGCTGTAACAAAAACCAGCACCACTTAGAGCCCTGTACAGCTAGCCTGTCAGTGCCTCTGTGACACCTTAATTATCACAAGGTGAATGGGAGAGCAACCAAGGCTGGCATCAGTCTCTGCTACCTCATCCTTTTAACCAGACACCACTCAAAACTGATGTACGATTTTGTTTACAACACAAGGTGAAGTATAAACAGATTTATGTTGAGCCTTGGACTCCAAAGATTCCACTTCATATAGACCAAAAGCAAAAGGTAGACTGAGGGTGGCCTTACCACTTCTGCCTCATCCCTGGGAGATCTGACCACCATGCAAACCCAACCATTACTCAAGTCAAAGCAGTTGTGCAAAATTTAAAGTCTTTCAGCAGTACAGTGCTTTAATCCCAAGATACACAGCAAGCAACAAATGTGGGCATTTATAATTCTGTATGCAGAGTATCTTAAAGATGTTACTTTCAAACAGCAGTTTGAGAAAATGCTGGGTGTTCTCTGCAGCCAGTTTGTATAGTTAAGGCATGTCAGAAATGCAGATGGGTAAAACCCCTTAAAAAAAAAGATGAAATCACACTCGAGCAGCTTGCTGTTCCTGGAGGAGTCAGGACACTCCCTCACCACTGACTCAGGGATCAGAGGAGACTCAGGGGTGACCTTATCACTCTCTACAACTACCTGAAGGGAGGTTGTAGACAGGCGGATGATGGTCTCTTCTCCCAGGCACCCAGTACCAGAACAAGAGGACACAGTCTCAGGCTGTGCCAGGGGAGGTTCAGGTTGGATATTAGGAAGAAGTTCTATACAGAGAGAGTGATTGCCCATTGGAATGTGCTGCCCAGGGAAGTAGTGGAGTCGCTGTCATTGGAGGTGCTCAGGAGGAGACTTGATGGGGTGTTTGGTGCCATGGATTAGCTGTTTGGGTGGGTTGGATTGGTTGATGGGTTGGACGCGATGATCTTGAAGGTCTCTTCCAACCTGGTTTGGTTTATTCTAAATAAAGGTTTATTATTGTACTGTCTCAGGCAGTGACATTAATGATTTTTGTCAATGAGCCAAAACCTTACGAGTGTTTTATGTCATTAAATAAGCAGTATGAGGCATATTTTATATCTCACTGTCACTATACAGTGCACTGCTTCCCCTTGAACATGTAACCTAGCTGACTTCATGGTGCCTCCATTTTGGGAAAGGAGGACACAAATAATTGTTAACTTCTTGCAACCATCCTCCATGTGGTTTGCTTAAGGATTCAGTGAAGCCTCATGCTCAAGAGATGAAAGGCAATTAGGTGTTTAAAAAGTAGCTACCTAATGTTCTGACTTAATCATTATGTCAGACCAAACTCTTCCATTGAAGTTTTCATTGAAAAGATTTTTCTTGAGACCAAGAGCAGGAACAGAAGTACTGGACTGTCATCTCTCCACTCTATCCAGTGGGGCACAACTGTCAACCAGCTGAACACTTCCAGATTACAAACTGACTGCCAGTTTTGGTTTGCACCAAAAAAGGAAATGCCTGTGCCAGGTGTATTGGTAACAAGTGATATTCCGGTCAACTATGGGATCTAACAGTAATTTTGTAGCCCTGTGGCTGCACGGTCAGCATAGGCCTGTCACACCAACTGAATCCAAAGCTATGCGTATCAGACACAGCACCACTTTGTGAGCCATGTCTCAAGCCAGGTATCCCTTGCACTCTGAAATGAATCCAGTGTATTTGACACCAAGCAGATCCAAATATGTTAATCACTATGATTTGCTTTTTAAGAGGAACTTTATTTCAGAAATGTTTGCATTCCTACAGAAACTTCCTGCCTCAGAGACCTCCTTGCTGTGCAGCCAGAGACAGACTGCCTTTTGAAGCAGCCACCAGCTCCTTTTGTACACTAAGGACTCATTCACCACTCCTCAGGCCTGCCCTTAAAATGGGACACTTTTTTTTTCCTTAATTTATATTAAAATTAACATTTCTGAATTTTCTCTGCTACTAGTAACTTGAAATCCTTGAGCTATTGGAAAGTGAGTTTCACAGAATAAATTTGTTTCGAAAACACGCATATTTTTGTCAATTACAGTGCTTTTTGTCTTCTTCTAAAATGCATATTTAGCAGCTGTTTGCCTGCATCCCAACCAAAGTACCTTCAGTGAAACAAAAGCATGACAATCTCCTTTGACTACTGTTTCTTTCTGAAGCTATTTGGACTGGAGAGGTAGTATCTTGTGTTTCAGAAAACAAATCACCTAGAAATCCAAGCAGACTGTTCATAAACCCAAGTACTCTACAACCCAGTTATCAGCAGCAAAAGGATGAGGCCCTCCAGTCCACAACTCTGAAGGAAAAGCGACACCTCAGATTGCAGGTTTCATACCAAGACTTTTTAAACAATTCACACCCTGTGTGATTGGGAAGTGGCAAAACAATTACTTGCATTTAAAAATAAGAAAGACAGCAAGCTTGATAATTATTAATCTGTTAAGACAATACCAGTCTTAACTTGGAGCATAATGCCACATTCCCATCAATCTGAGAATAAGAAACCAAAGCTATTTTTCTTAAGTAGAAAATTAACCTGCTCTTTTAAAAAATGCCTAAGAAACCCAGCCTCTCTCCAGAATCATGCACCTCAATGTAATTCAGCATACTAAGCAACTCTAACAAATTAAACTCTTACAGTTATTCACATTAAATGAACAAGGTGGACATAAAAAAAAACCCCATGACTTCTTGAAGGAAATTCAAAAATATGTCATAAGGGGTGCTAAGAATGCAAAAACTGCAAAGAAAACCTGACTACACAAGAAAACCTCCCTGTCTGTGTTTTGCAAACAGATTATCATCTAGTGTGGGTGAGTTATTAAAAAGCCAAGTCCCAACACAAGTACTGGCAACAAGGCAGTCACTACTCGGAACAGTGTGATCAGTTAATGGGTGATAACAAGACTGAAGATTTTTTGCCAACTACAGATTAGCTTGCAATAAATTCAGTTTCAAAATAAAACATACCTAGGAACTGAGTAGAAAATAAATCTGACACTGATTTAAGAGCTGGATGCCTTGATGAGATAGAGCATCTAACCAAAAGGAAGTAACACAAATTATCAGATGGAGATGCCAGCAGCTGTCTAAGGAGAGAAGGAAGCAAGTACAAGTAACTGGACAATAACTACATGGAGGTAAAAACTGAGTTTTGTTTTGGCTCTCTGATCAGCAGCTAAAACTGGAAACAATAAGGCTACTTAGCGCTCTAACACTATCCAGAAAAGTTACTGTACAAGCAACTGTGTTTTAGGACCACATTAAAGAGCTATTCAACAACCACACACAAATACAATACACAAACTTTCAAGACACAAAGGCTTCTTGAAAAGACATTTCTCCAACCATTTGCTTCTGTAAGAGTACCATGTGGCTATATAGCAATATTTTCAAGTCAGCCTGGAAGTTGGCTGGAAAAAGTGGAGCTCTGTGGAAAACTCAAGCACGTGGTGGCAACAAGGAGAAGTCAAAATAGGTGCGTGAAAAGCCCTAAAAATGTAAACAATCACAAGACAGACTTTGAAGGGGGAAAAAAAAGGAATGGTCTAATTAATAATCACTGAAGCACAGAACAAGATCAGCCAAAAGAAAACAGCTACTCAGTACACAGAACTTGACCAAGGAAAATGCACACACATGCAGAAGTTTGCTTTTCTACAGGAAAAAAAATCAAATTGCCTTGTACCTTAAGAAGTTAAATCTACAAAACAGAGTTTTGGAAGTAGCTGCTAGGTTAAGACACTGGCCTACCTCTGCAATCAAAATGTTTAGGAAACAGACTGCCAACAAGAGAGATGTAAAACAGTAGTAAACCAAGACAAAAACCCCAAACAACTTTGTCATAATCACTTGCATTTCAAGCAGAAGTTGCTCCACATCCACAAGTCCATGTGTTTTCACCTCCTATGAAACACTCAGTCTTCCATCTGAAACCTGACAGAAAACAGTATGCAACTGCTAGTATTCCACAGGAATTCCTGCATCAGGCAGCGCCCTGCAGTCACACCTAGAAGCATAAACAAACAAAAGAAACCTTTCAAACTTCTAGTATCTCCACTGAAAACAGACAGTATGGATATTATTAAAATCTGACTTTCTTCAACCCTTTGAATGGCAAAATCAACTCCCAACTGCCAGCCTGTATCTCAAAAACCTTATCAGTCCTGGCACTGAACAACCTCATTACAAATGCATGGTTCAGTCTTTCTGCTGGTTGAAGTGCCACATATAAAACAGCCTCAGAGAAGGACATACTAACCAATGTGCCAAGACTGGGACCTAAATTATAAATACTAGAATCCAGCTTGCTAAATTTTACTCTATTTGCACAGTTCTGACTGAATCTACTGCTTTCTGTAGCCATAACTGAAAATGCAGCTGAATGAAGTAACAACATAGCCACCAAGGAGATTGTAAAATACATTCTTTCCCAGCTCACAGCATTTTATCTGGTAAAAACTAAGCTCTTTACATACCACGTCAACACTGTCCACTCAAGAAAATGAACTGCCAAAGGAAAAATATGCTGTCTTGACAGTGATGGAGGAAAAAAAAAATGTATCTTAAGGTCTTGCCAATGTGTAGTTTCTTTTTCTAGCATTTTTTTAACTTGTTTCTGTTGTTACACTTCAACACTATGATATTCAAAAAAGGTCAAACCAAATAATTTTGATGAGATTTCTAAATCTCTTCTGCCTGTAATTTGTGCAGAACACTCAACTTCTTCAAAGGCAAAGTCTGACCTGCAAATGCAAACACTTACAAGGAACTTCCTGCAGGCAGACTTTGCCAATACGCAGTAACTTTCCAGCTTTCACTTGCAAAAGTTGGATCTGAATGCTCCTCTTAATTTAACACACTGTAATTTTTCACGTTGCTTATACCAGTATAAATAAACCCATCAAATACAAGTAAGATGGGTTAACTCTAGTAAGAAATTCTTTGAGTATACATTTTAAGCAGTAAGCCTATTTGAGCAGCAATTTTCCAAAGTCAAACAGCCACGGTTCACTGAGTCTGAACTAGTGAACCTGCAATCTTTGGTTCTACAGCAACAAACACCACGTGGGAGGAGGAAGAGACCAACCCTCCAAAGTCTATTTACAAGTCAGTGAGCTCTACGGAGCATCCACTATGAGATGAGCAAAAACTTATTTGATAGCCCCTCACTGATGTAAACATACAGCAGGCATGCTGTGTGTGATTTTACAGTGAGAACTTCCACCGGACAGCTTAACAACTGACTCCTTCCACAGCTGCACCGAGACACTCATGTCTGACCAGCACACAACTAGATAGGGCAGAGTAAGGGTAGCAGGTGGATCTTTCACCTTGTCCAGTATACCTGTTCTTTCATTGACACAAATGAAAAATACTCAAGACTGCTGTACTAAAGGCAACATTTCTCTTAGAGGTCTACTTTCCCACTGCAGTGCTTCCATATTTCTACCTAGACCTCCCCAAACATTTTTATTTCGCAAAAGTCCAATAGGTTGGAAGTGTTTTGAAATAGCTGCAGATGTGCAGATCAGCATAGTAAGTGTTCAACAGCGTGACAATTCCTAAAATACCAGAAACACTGCATAAATGCCATGCAGGCACGGTGGACATTCAAAGGGGCATTTCCATAAGCCCCAGGAATAAGCATCTCAACTGAAACTCCTGCACGTAAATGGTAATTGCTGCCGGGTCTCAATAAACTGTAACAAATATCCTAAAATAAGCAAAAGGGGACAGAGAAAGAAAGGAACTGTAAGCATCCTGGTTAGCAGAAACATGGAAACTTGGAAGCCAGCAGGGTGAGAGAGTAGTGGACACAGAATCAGTGCTGTGCAAGGACAGCTCTGCAAAGAGTTTAACCAAATGCATGCGTGTTCACAAGCTTCTCATTCACTGGCACACAGAACCACAGAATATACCTGCTTGGAAGAGACCTCAAAGACCATCCAGTCCAACCCTCAACCCAGCACTGAAGGGTCAACACTAATACCATGTTCTTAAGCATCAAGTTCACATGCCACTTGAACACTCCCAGGGATGGTGACTCCACCACTGCCCTGGGTAGAGCATTCCAATGTTTAAGAACTCTTCCAGTGAAGAAGTATTTCCTAATATCCAGCCTCCCCTGGCATGGCTTGTAACCATTTACTCTAGTCCTGTCCATTGACATCAAGGAGAAGAGGTTGACTTCCTCCTCATCCCAACCCTCCTTCAGGAACCCTTCAGTCCCACTGCCAACCTTTATAACCTCATTGCTGAGGTCATTCATACCAGCTCCTTCCATGGCCACCACCTGATCTACTCCTTACTATTCGCTGCACAACACAGGAAGGCCAGAGATGGCACAAGACTGGGAGGGCTCATTAGCTTGAGTTTCCAACTCATAACTTAATAACCACTTCAGATCCACCAAGACCTGCCAAGTCACACTGAGTTTCCCCTCCTGCAATTACACTGACAAAGAAGCCAAGACTTTTTTTTGTTTTTAATAAACCATACAAACTTATATCTACATAAATTACCAGAGGCCTTCCATCCCCCTCATACCATCCCTGTTTCTTGCATGTCAGTAGTATAAAGTGATACAGAATCCATCACATTCCTACTGAGCCCTGAGAAAAATAACCAGTAGACTCACAGAAGACATCACTCACTGTATGAATGCCAATTTTTCAGTGTGGATGTCTATCCTTCACACATGGGAAGACAGAAAGGCTGTCAGAAAGAAAAAGCAAACCCATGGCATAACATGCATTCACAGTGCTTTGTATTTGGGCCACCACCAAAGTATAAGGGAGTACGTGGAGAAAAGGTATGGCCACTAATTTTGCAGCCAGCTGTCCTCTGCTGAACTGCATTCAACAAGAAGAAGCACTGAAGATATGCCTACTGGTCTGACCAACACCCAGTCAGCAGCAACAGCCTACGTTTCTTGGGGGTGAGACGATGGCTAGACTACTGTCTGTGGCCCATTCCCCTCATACTGTCTTTCAAAACACAAACACATGCAAGTGTCCTGACAGAAGAATGGCCTGTGAGCATGATCAGCTTTGCAGGACAGAAGGAAATTAAATTAGTGCAGCAGCATAGACAGTCACCTGGATATCCCAGACACATACAAACCCCAGCTTGTTGTGAACCTTCCCACCGTTTCCACAGCACCCTGTTTTCAGCTCTCTGCCTGAAAACTCTTTGCACATCTATTGCAGTTTGAAAGCCTCTACAAATTCCACGTTCAGTCCTAATCTGAAATTCTGTGACAGACACATATGCACAGCTGGGAAGAAGCTCACACACCCTATTGCAAGCGGACTGTACATACACATTTTCCCACATTCTTCTCTGCTGTCAAGCTGACTTCAGTAGCACCTGAAAACTAACCAAGTGCACATAAAATGAAATCAAGTCTTGTAAGGTTCTAGCATCCCTCATCTGCTACATACACTCTGCAGACGAGAGGATATTCTTTTTCAGCGTGACCTAGTTAGGAAAACTAATTGAAATACCCTGACAGTAATGGTTAACTCAAGCAGTTCTGATACTTGCAAAGTAAATTAAGCTTATTCCACAATTCAGGTAGTTCTTAAGTTTCACCTATATGCAGAGATATCCCTTACACATGGTATAATATAGACTAACAGGTGTTTTTCTTAAGCTGTACTTGTGAGACCTAATTTACTATCCCTAAAGCAGGGGGACAGACCCCAACACAACCCTTTTCCTACCATGTATCAAAAGAAGCAAAAAAAAAACCCTACTCAAAACACCTTGCACCCCAGGCTTCCTATCTACCACTCTATCTGTACACCTTGCCTATGCATTGCAAGTCATCTCACACACTTCTGCTTTCCACAGGAATATGACACATGGAGCTCCTCTACCATTACCATATAATGTGCCTTTTTACAATACTGGGGTGGTACTGAGCTAAAGCCTGACAGGTCTTTTATGATTCTGTCCCAATAGAGACTTTGAGGGAAAGGGCAAAATCCGCTTCTAGTTAGAAGAGGCAAAGCTGTTTTCTAACAGCATAATTTTTCCTCGGGGCCTCTTCTAGATGCGAGATCTGACCACTGTGTAAATTTTTTGTGGACCAAGCAGCACATTTTATCAGAGAAGGAATATTTAAGAGCTACTATCTAAAACCAAATTTATAGAGGGGAAAAAAAACCAACAAACAAAACAAAACCAAACACTTTTCAGAGGCTTTACTCCACCAGAAAAAGTAATAGCATCCTAAATTTCCAGCTTTAAAAACACCCACAAAAAACCCAACCCAACCCCCAAAAGTTATTTCAGTTGCTTTCTGAAACACTTTAACTTTACACTTTTTGTCTAGTCTTAGTTTTCTTCCTTGGAGAGGTTTTGGTATTCAACTGCAGTTTTGTTTTTCTAAAAGCCCAACATGAGACTAAGCAAAAGACTCCCTACAGGACACCACAAGAAAGCAGACTTAAGTAATCCAAAAGGTAGAACATTTTCTTCTAGCCTGTTTCAGACTCATTTCACATTTTCACTTTACTTTAGATGAGGATTTCCTAAACTGCAGTTTACTGCTTGCTGCCAACTTATCACTCCTTCTGACAGAATGAGTTTAAGATGACTTATTTTTCTGACAGTACACTGTTATGATTGCCACAGTAGTGTTTGTTATACATGGAAGATTACATGACACCACTAAATATTATACATTAAAGAACTTGAAGAGTCGGCCTTGAGTCTTTGACATGGTTCACATTTAAGACTGCTTGTGCAAATCTGGAGAATATAATGTTTAGAGATAGCTGCAACTGTGCTAAGTCAAAGGTTACTGATGAAAGGAACCAGGGCGAGAGCTGAAGTGCTAAAGGAAGGCAACGAATTCAACACACCAAAAAGAAAACTCCTGTTCTTCCCATGATTATGAAGCCCTGAATCCGCTTTATATTTTGTTAGGCTAATCTAACAGGTATCCCATGGTTGGACAGCAACGGCCAAACAACAAACAAGTGACTCCCTTTTATTGCACAGAGATTCACCAAGAAAAAAAAGTAACCAAACCACTTCAGCAATCTTTCCACCAAATCAGGCACACCAAAAATTCATTACATCACACTCACACTCGGGATGGGCGATTCTACAGGTCAAGAGTACTGATAACACACACGTCGAGCGCAACAAAATCCAGGGAAAATGAAACCAGTAATCCTCGTTCAAAATTACTCCTTCAAGCAAAAGGCATCATTTAGGCTGATCAAGAGCACTTAACACCTCGGGGCAAAAAAACCCCACCAAAACCATCACTCGGAAGTTATACAGAGACACATCAACGTCGGAAAGCAGGCACGTCCCAAACGCGTGTTTCACACGTCTGTTAATTCTAACCACCGCACCCGAGGCTGCTGGACCCTCTCCGCCTCGAAGAGATCTAAGCCCCAGCAGCCCGCAGGGCCGCTCCGCCACCGCGCTCGCCACAGGCCGAACCCGCCACTCCTTAGCCCGGGGCGCACCCCGGCAAGCCCAGCGGGGACCGGCAGACAACGCGTCCCGGGATGGCCGCGGTTCGCCAACACCGCGATGTCGCGACCCCGGCCCCGCCGCCTCGCCCCACCGCAGCCCTGCCCGACAGCGGCCCGCGCCGGCAGCGGGAGGCCGCGGCCCGTGCGGGCGGCCCGACCCTCGGTGTCCCCGTCCGCGGCTCCCCGTCGCCACAGCCCACCCTCCACTTCTCCGCCGCCAGGGCCTCACCGCCAGGTCCTGGGGCACGGCTCCGCTCATGGCCCGCACTGTTCCGCTCCTCCAGGCCCGGGAGGGAAGCGCAGGCCCTGGCTCCGGCCCCACCGCCTCGCCTTCGCTAGGCCCTGCCGCCAGCAGCAGCAGGAGCCGCTTCCCCACGGGGGAGGCCGCCGCGTCCGCCATCCCCGACGGGCAGGAGCCTCCACCGGCGAGAGCCCACCAGCCGCCGTCGACGCCCCGAAACACCGAGCAAGAGACTGCCCCGCGCTGGGCCTCCGAGCACCGCCCGCCCCAGTCCCGGCATGCACAGCGCTCAAGCAATTTCCACCCCCCGGATCCCCCTCCTTCCTCTGCCCCACAATGCCCTACGCTACCCCGCCCCGCTCGCTCCGGCTGGCAGCGGGCAGCCGGAAGAGTGGCGCAGCGGAGCGTCCCCCGAGAGCGACGGTGGGGGAGCCGGTCAGCAAGGAGGAGGCGGAACAGAAAGCTTTCCCACGGCAGACCCTCTCACTTGCGCCAAGTTCGGAAACGTTTACAGAAATTAGAGCGAGTTACCTCCTAAATTGCGAGGTACACACAAAATCCAGGACAGAGCAGTTTGAGATGCAGGATCCGAGTTGTGGTTTGCTTGACTGACATGAGCTGTCGGTCCCAGGACAGCAGCAGCACCTGCCGGTCCACCTGTTTAGCTTTCCAGTGATTTTGAAATGGCATATTTTTGGGGTGTGGTTATCGTATTAAATCACTACCTTAATAGGATGTAGCTGTCAGGACTAGCTGATACACTTGAACGGTTCCATATAGAATTGTGCAATGCCATAGACACATTCAACAGACTTGGGACTCCATAATCCCACACTTGGAGAAATTGCATGCAACAGCTCTTTTTGCTTATGCTGTAAAGACACGGGAGCACTGGTAGAAACTGGAAGGAGGAGCAGATGCTGTCCTCCATACCACAACATGGACATTCCTGTGGAGCTAAGTTTTCTTATGTAGGTGCCGCTTCCTCACCCTCGAGTCACATTTGACACTGAATTCGCAGCAGGAAAGGCAAGTTGCTTGCTTTTGCTTTCATTTATGCAAAATGATTGTGCCAGTAGATAACCACAATTGATCTTTGTTACTTCCTGATTAAAGAGATGCAATTTACTTACTGGGAAATGGGTGAGGCAATGCCCAAATATCAGTTTGTACAGTATGCCTGTCTTCAGAAGTGTATTTTATCCAATTACCTCTACTCTTTGTGGTCTGATTTTAGTCCTGAACAGGTTATAAAACAGATTATTCCATCAAGAAATGGTTTAAAAGACTTCTTTTTCTTTTTAAGCAAAGTCTGTCTTTGGTATTTTCAACAATTGCATAGAACTTAAGAACAAAGATAAGTGGCATCCAAACACCAGTCTATCCTCCTGTGCTTGCTGTATAGGATGGGTTAGATTTGGTGTATTACATTACTAACTCCCCCACTCTCCTTCCTTCAAACCAAACCAAAACAAAACCAATACCAAACCAGGAGCCAGAAGCTACATGAAACATTGCTGAAGGGCAGAAAAGCCAATATGGTCCAAGTGATAGCCATGATAAAACCAAGATCAGTACCACATTCTTTGAAGACCAGGCTTTGCCTTCCTTTCTTAAGTTTCTTTACTGAAAACAGTAAGATCAGCTATGCATTAGTACAACATTGTAAAAGCTCACAAATGGTCCTACGTCCCCTTCCCATTCCACCAGCTCCAAGACTAAAACTGCCATGGTAAAGCAGACCAGAATTTCCCATACCCCATCTGAGCACGGTGCTGGATCTTCCAAAAGCACAGAGCACAGGCTAGATGAATAGTGACATGATCCTCTAGGTGCAAGAAGGCATTTCTTAACTGTCATTGGTGACCAACACAAGGGAGATAGGCCATAGAACACAAATTAACTTCTATTTATGAAAACCTAACCTCTTTTCTATGTTAATTCTGTTGCAATAACTTTTATTGTATGTTAGAAAAATCAGTGTCGTCAGCCCATTCTGTGTGTTAACTTCAAACACTATTTTACTGCTAACAAGTGAAGACAGCTGCTGCTTAGACATGCATTTTAACCACACAATTGAAAGGCCACAAAACCCAGTTACCACAGTTTCAACTTGTGAGGCGTCACATAAGTAATCACCAGGCTACACCCAAAGCTCTCCCTTAACCACTGAAGATGGCTTCTTTTCCAGTCTGCCACTTTCACAGCTGTGATTCACAGGCAATGCCCCAGCATCCAGTCATTTGCCAGAGTGGCTGATCCAGGCAGTGACTGTGGAAGGTCCCACTTTCCCTCATTTGAGAAAAGTGTGGCTGATGCAGACTCTTGCCTCCACAGGTTTTCAACCCTCTCCTTCAACACTCTATCTAAGGCCACCCCTTCCATAGACAGCAGCCATGTTCTTTGGAGAACTTTATTAAAATATATCCAAGAAGTAATCAAACATTTTCTAATGAGTCAGGAGAGAACTGAAGTGAGAAAAACATCTGTACAGAGGACAGTGCTGTAAGTTTTTGTTTACATGCTTTATTTCAATGTTTCACAGTTTAGTCATTGTCTACAAAAATATATTTCTGAAACTCTGAGTCCTCTATAAAAAAGCTGGTCAGCAGCAGTGACCCTGACAAACAGAATGTACCTTGGGACAGTGTGAGCACCTCCTGTAAGCAGATTAGTGCAGTGAGGGCACTTCCACCTCACCCTGGGAGACTTCTGTTCTTTGGGATTAAAGCTCTGCGCTAGTTCTGAAGGAAGGCATTAAAACCAAAATTAAAACAAAATAAGTCCTTCCTTTCACTTCTGTGTACTGCACTAAGCTTGGGAGGGAGAGCTGCAAGTCGGTGTATCACGCAGGAGAGTGCTAACAAAGGACTTGGCACTTGGGATGGAGAAGACCGAAGGGGACTTTAGTACTGGTAAGTTTTGCTTTGAGCTATCTGCTCAGAACAGCCTTTGTCTGGTGATCAATAGGTTCAGTCTATAAACAGAGGTACAAATGGCATACAAGCAGAGTAATCCTATAAACACAAAGAGAGTCCTTCCTTGAGGTCATAAGAGTTCTGTTCATTTTTACCTCCACATTTCCTGAGGTGGCTTTAATCAAGGGCAAAATTGCCTTCATGTCCAATCACAAGCCTACACGGTGTTGGATAGAATAGAGCCACTATCAGTGCTGTCAGCTTCAACTCCTTAGTACCCAACTCTTAAAACACCAATTATTTAATTCCTACACTTACTAATCACCAGTGTATCTAGGCACCAAAACCAAGAACTGAGAAACTCAAGAGTCCCCCAAATGAGATCTTTCCACTGTTCCTCTGCTCAGTTATTTTACTGGTCTATGGAGATACTTGCAGTTTGAAAAGAAAAAGGAAAAAAAAATAAAATAAATTGCTGCCTCTTTAAAAAAATAAATCTATCTTGCACTGTGCTCTAGAAGAGATAAGGTCAATGTACTCTGATCCTCTGTATTCACAAAGCTTATAACTAGAAACCCTTTACCACAAAATAATCTCAGACCTGAACCTCTATGCAGAGCAGGAATTTTCATCAGCAAATAAGGAAAGAGTAGTTATGACAGACTGCTTCCCTAATGTGGTAACAGCCAGGATGAGCTCTCACTCCCTGAAAACTTTTCCCCATCTGCCTGTCAGAAAAACAGCTTTCTGAGCTAGTAGCTTGCAAAATTTAGATTTCCTAGAGATTAGAGAACTCAGGAAAGTGCTGCTGGTTATTTTAGGTACAGCTGCAATCAAAGTGCTTCTCAGCTTGAGGCTTTTGTTCAGGAAAAGTTCTCCTGTAGATTGTGCCTACCACCTGTCCCAGTCTGATCTGCTAAACCTGAGCAGCTAAGGAGGTATATGAATTATAAGTAGAATCAGCATCATCCATGAAAACACAGAAGCTAAGAACCTTCACCGAGACAAATACCTTACCAAAAAAAGACACTCAGCACTAGAGAACTAATATCATCTCACTAATGCTAAACAGTTAAAGTGTAAAATCTGTAAGAGAACACCTGAAGTTTACTTCTTGCCTATTTTCCTTTCTTGAATTGCTGGGGGGATGGGGGTGGGGGGACATGAAGGAGAAAGAAATCACTTCACTGCATCAGTAGTAAGCCAGTAGGAAGGCAGTACTAGAGAAAATTTTAAACCCAGGAAAAAATCTAAAAATTTAGTGACTCTGGAATATTTCCTCAGCTTCCCACACTGTAAACAGCCTAAACCAAGGTTTTTGTCTACACCTCAAGGTGCTTCCAGCCTGTTCTCAGCTGTTCAACTTCCAGTCACAGACACACAACAGAGGGAAGAATCAAGGGAGGCAGACAAACCCACACACAGGGTATGCCTCTCATATAGCACCTACTTTAATATAGCCACACAACATGAACAAATCGATCAGGAACTGTTACATCTTGTGCACGGAAAGACTGCAACTGAAGTGTAGTAAGATTAAACTAAAGGAAGATTTGGAATTAAAGAAAATGTTCTCCTGTGGAACCCATTTCACTTATGACTCCATACCCCTCAAAGAAGTGATTCATACTCCATCATTGGGGAAATGGAGAAAGACTTGAGAGCAACAACCTTGCCGCGGCTTTGAGTGACAAGCCAGAAGCATTCTTTCTCCTTTAGTATCATAAAGCTTATTCATGTGAAAAAAAAGCCTTGCCCTGCCCACTATGGGAGATGCAGCATGTTAGCAGGGCTAAAGTAGTCATTTGGTCAACTGTTAAAAGCTGCTTTCTCCATCAGCACAGAGACAAGTGGTATGGTACCTGTAATTGATGCAGTTATGCCAAAACCAGTAATAAAAATCCATAGCGTAAAACTCCTATTTCAAACGTGATCAATACCTTGTGAATAAACACTGCCATCATCCTGCAAGGTATGTGTGTGAGCAACTAGCAACTGAAGCTGTGAGTTATTGCTACCTGCTGTCTCCCAGTGCAAGTTTTTCCCCATTTCTCCATTCTCTTGCCTTCTCTGAGTTACATGGACTCCAGGCTGAACTCTTATGCAGCCTCACAAAAATAACAGCCACCAGAACACACTGAATGACATTTTAGTGCCTTCTGAATTACTGACAAGGGTGGCATTGAGACTGTTACCTTTAACTTCAGGCCTAGAACTGAACAAACAAAACTTTGCTTTGTCAAGGACTAGCAATGCCTGCACTCTGTCTGTTCTCAGTGGAAACCTTGAGCGAAACGAGCCAACTAAGACACATTGCTAAGCCTAGGCTGTATCCTACCAAGGGCATAAAGGCAACAGTCACAACTTCTCCAATATTTTTCTGTTATTCCCCATGGCTACACTTAAAAGAGAGGTTCAGCCAAATTAAGTTTAAGCTGTAAGTCACATATGAAGTGTGCATTGAAGTCTGGCCTTAGGAACTCCAAGGGCCATCCCTGATCAGGCAGCTCCGCTGCTCTTTTCCAGTGCACAAGACAGTTCCCTGCCACAGACACCTGGGGCAGAAACACGGGAAAACTCATTTGTTAAACCAAGTATTTCCAAGGGGAGGCAAGGTCGCTGCTGCCCTGCCCCAGAGAAGGAGAAAGAGTCGACAGATTAAAACTAAAGGGTTACAAAAGAAAGGCAAGAGCTAAAGTTTGCCGGTCATGAAATGCATTCTCCCATCCTGAAGGAATGGGAAACAGTCTCTGTAGGGTGTTAAAGCAGGTCCTAGGAGATATCCTCCTACTTTTTTTCTGCTGCCAGAGGAGAAGAGAAAGATGCTGCTATTGGTCAGCAGGAATCTCTCTGTCTGCATCCAGTTTGCTTGTCTCTCCTGGGGAAGGGGTACGTGGTGCAGAGTGAGAAACAGGAGGGATCCCATGAGCTACAATCCCCTCCACTACTGGTGGTTCTGGTAGCCCAGGGGTGGCTACTCCCACTACTCCTGGAGGAAACCTAAAACCAACAGAAATATAGAAATTACAAGCTTGTCCAACAGTTATGCAAGGCAAAAGGAGCTGTTCTCTGAGGCACCTGCTAAATACAAACCCCTCTTTCTAACAGAAATGCTCCAAGACAGAAGACAGGGAAAGTGTCCAGAACCGAAGAGTAGCAGTTCTATAACAGTACCAAAGGAGATCAGTTCTCACACAGTCTTAGGTCACATACTAAGTATGTGGAACACAGGCAGAAGTTTATGTCCAGTGGAAAATAGCGTGAGGCACTGTATGAAGATACCTTGAAGGGCTGGAAGTTCCCTCCCCATCAGCAGGAGTGCAAGTTGCCAGCTATCCTTCACTGGGCTCCAGGACAGAAAAAGTAAGGAGCTGAATTAATTTAACATCAAGACGTAAGATGAAAAACAGGAGAGGGATACTCATGAACTGCTAATGAGCTACTCTTCCATTACTTCCATCCTGCCTCTGTGTGCCTTCTCCATAAATATCTCTACACCTCCATAGATCTCTCAGAGAAGGGAAGAGAATGTATTTCCTACTTTGCAGATGGGAGAAAAACAGAAAGGAAGCAACCTCCCCACAATGATTTGGCAGGTCTCCAACAGACAAATAATCTGAAACAGATCCTATTTAGGCCACTGCCCAAAGCCCTTGGACAATGTCTCTTTGCTGGAATTAGGTGATGATAAGGTCCCTTCCAACTATGATTCTCATAGTCCACATTTGGGCTACAGGTAAGAACTGTGCTTTCTTTATACTGCCCTAACAACAGGCACAACTTTTAAGATCCAGACCTCTCTTCAGGCACCCAGTAGACTTTCTTATATTAAGGTATTTCTTGAGAAGGTCTTGCAAGGACTTGGACAGTATGTAGCTGGAATTAAATATGACCGAGTAAATGTTAATTCCTAGTACAATTTTAGAAGTGTTGCTGTTAAGTTTCTGGAAAGAGCTCATATACAGATTATATAGGAACAGAAACATACTTGCTTGCAAGCACAAGCAATTCTCAGACTCAAAGAGGGGTGTCAACCTTCTCCAGTAGGAATATAAGCTTGGAAGCCGTAACTTGGATAACCTACATATCTCACCTGTAAGCTGCAGCTCCATTGAGTTCTGGGTGGACAGTTGCAGGATCAATACTGGACCACTGAGCTGCTAACAGCAAGTACTCCTTATTAACACAGTTCCTCAAAGCATCAGGTATGTGACCTGCAAGAGCACCAAGAATGACAAAAGCCAGGACACAAGCAGGAGGGGCTTTCTCCCTCAAGCATTTATAAACAAAAGGAGAGAAGAAACACACAACATTTTTTCTATCAACCTCCACAGGGTAACACCAGGCAGGGCATAACTGAGCAACTGGTCTTTGGAGAAGACAAGAAACTGATCCCTCCTTCCAACTTGTGTGATCTTGCAGAAATTATTTTCTACAAACTGCAACTGCCAGGCCTCACCTTCCTCAAGGGACAATATGTAATACTCCAGAAAAAAGGTGTACAGTGTAACTGCCAAAGGAATTATTGGAAAGAATTTGATGCAAGCATTCCCCAAGAGGGAAAGTGCCACTCCAGCAATAAGTTACAAGATTCTCAAAAAGCAAAGAGGCAACTATTCAACTTACACTCCAGTTCCAGAAACCAGTTACTGAGTCCACGGAACAATCAGCATCATCCTTGCAGTGAACTAAGAAAAGAACACTAATTTCAGCAGCAGCTATAGAGCACACAGTCCTCCTCGTTACCTGTAATAGCTCTGCGGATCTCCTTAGCTGCATCTTCTCTGGATTCAATGGAAGCCTGTTCACTATACCAGGCAGTGTGAGGGGTGCAGATCACATTGGGTGCATCTTTTAAGGGTCCCTGAGCAAAGCTGTGGGGGGAAGGGGAAAGAAAGAAAAAAACAAAACCAAAAACACAACATGTGTTTTCTCTCCTGAAGTGATAACCTCCTCTGTGTAACTCAAATAGCCAAAGGAGAAAGAACTAAAAAAGAATCATCCAGTGTAGGCAAGTGACAGGATAGCAGCAGGCATGCAGGTGCAGTGTTACCTGAAAGGCTCAGACTCATGCACATCCAATGCTGTTCCTCTGATTCTCCCCTCTTTCAAGGCTTGTGCTAAGGCTTTCTCATCTACCAGTCCTCCCCGGGCTGTGTTCACTAAGAAGCAGCCCTGGCGCATCTGGAAGAAGGAAAATATTAAGCAGGTTGAGAATGAGACTTTTCATGAAAGCTAAGTGAATCTTGGGAATTCTACTGGAAATGAGCAGGAGCCTGCAATAATTAGATAAGGCCTGGATGAACTAGGAGTGCTCTCACTGCAAAGCTAGCCACAGGGGAAATGCCTGCAAGCAATGCTTGAGAAATTTGCTTTAAAAATGAACAAACAAAATCACAAGACAATAAGGGCAAAAGTGGAACTCTAAAGTTCTGCACTCCATAGCCATCCTACTACATTAAAAAAGAAAGAGGACATGAATCAGTTATCCAGCTATACAAAATTGGACTACAACATCCAGAGAGCCCGAGACTGACTTTGCAGTGGGCCTGGGCACAGAGGCTTTGGCAGAGCTGCATAAAGACCCTTACGCAGTCTCAGCCACACCACATCTGGCTCTAGCCAGCAGAGTGAATTATGCATTTTAAAGAGAATTAGAAATTACTGAATCACCTAAAACACTCTTTATAAATGAAATTACTTGACAAAAAGAGCCAGTCTTATTCTTCTCTCAACATGAAATTGTATACAGCACAAAGGACAGGCACCCGGATCCACACGCTCCAGCCTCCAGAGGCAGCAGGAGACACACGACAGAGGCAGCAGGATTCACACACTCTCAGCCTCTGTGAAAGCAGCAGTTTCTGTTTGCATTCATTTCCACAGTGCTCTGTGGGGGAAATCAAGTTCCTGCTGCACCTGTTTAATAGTGAAGTCATTGATGAGGTGATGGTTATGTTCATTCAGGCTGCAGTGCAATGTGATGCAATCGCTGTGCATTAGTAGATCCTGCAGGGTTCCTACTCGTTGTAAACCCAAGGATCGCTCCACTCCATCCGGCAGATAGGGGTCATAGAAAATCACGTTGAAGCCAAAGGACTTGGCTCGCAAAGCCACTGCCTGTCCAACTCGGCCTTCACAAAAGAAAACCCACAATCATCAAGGAAAGGTAAAACAAACTTTAAAGACAAGATATTGAGGTAGACTGGGAGCCTACGCTGGAGTTTACTTCTATGGCCCAAGGTACTGCAGCCTTGGAAACCCCTAGGACTGCCGTAGGGATCCAGAGGTTACTCAGCGCTGATCCCGTATGGCTAATTCTAGTCTTTCCCCATGCAATAGCCATAGTTTAGCCCAGAGGAAGCTCTGCTTTTCAAACTAAATCTGAACCCTGAGTCAGAGGCAGTAATAATCTGACTACACGAACTTGGGAGAAGGAATTGGTAGCTTTCAGGTGGCTTTGTTACTGATACAGGAAACAGTCACTGACATGAGCTGTCTGAATGTTCTGATTCTTCTAGCCATTTGAACATGAAAGAAGTCCCCAATCCCCTGGCATACAGCCAGCTCTTGGAGATCTCCACCATCACAGAACAGGGCACTAGCATTCCTTACGAGTCAGTATGTTTCACAATGAGCAGCTGTAAAATTACAACTTTTTTCAATCTGTAACTCTTAGGTTCCCAGAAACTTTCCATTGTCACAATTCCCACCACTTACCTAGTCCAATGATGCCCAAAGTCTCCCCACGGATACGCACGGCGCCTCCAGCCACCTCTCGAATCTGCTCTACACTGGCAGCTCGGTTCCCTTCCCGCATGGCCTGATGCAGCCAAGTAACACGGCGATAGAGGTTCAAGATGTGGCAGAGGGTGGAGTCAGCAGTCTCCTCTACTGAGGAGGAGGGGATGTTGCAAACTGCAATGCCTACAAAGCCATAGAGGTCATATGAGATTTTTAGCATCACAAGGCTAAACCAACATAGAGCTCTTCAGGCTGAAGTGCTGAAAGGCAATTCAATACTCCAGAACTCCTCCTGCCAAGAAACACAGGATTCATTTCAGAAGCTCATTCTACAGCAACACAGATGTGACCAGCCAGCATTTTTAACCTTTCCTTCCTTGCAAATATCCATTTGATTGACATGCTCACCAAAAGAAACAAAAAATAAACCAAAAAAAGAACCCCAAAACAACAGACTGAAATGAGAAAACTGGGTCATACAAGCGATGCAAGAAGCTGACTGTTTTAGATCTGCATCCTAAAAGATGCACTTGTTCCAGAGATACTCCTGACAGATTAACTGGCAGACTGCAGAAGAATTAAGGCAGATGGTGGAGCTCTTTCATGCCTCACAGTCCAGATGCTCACTGCAAGCATCATCTTCCCCAGGAGCAACAATAAGTAACTAACTCATTTAACACAGAGAAAAGCCACAGGAGCCCTTCTAAATCCATTTGAAGTTACACTTAACAACACATCACACTCCCACTCTAGAATAACACACAGCCACATGGGACCATAAACCCCATGGCTAGAATAATCAGGTAAATTACCAATGCAAACAGAGTTAAAGTCCTGGAAGCACAATTACTGTCAAGAACGGGAAAGATGGAATACTGTAGCAAGATCTACTCGTTCCTGAACAGTCTGGGGTTGGTGGTTTTTTTTCTCAAAGGGGGTGGGAAGAGGGGCAGGCTGGCAACATATCACTTCATTGCTGCTATCCTTCATTCGACAATCCAGCCAAGAAGTAAAAATAACTAGATGAAAAAAGGGCCCCTAGGCACCTGCCAAACCAAGGAAAAAATCTTTCTCCTCAGAACTATCTAAAAACTACTAATAAAATCTAGGCAACAGTTGAAGGCACATAAAATTCAGCATCGAGAAGCCCATGACAAAGGAGATATTCAACTAAACTAAGACCAGAGAGAGGACTTGGAGAGCAATGGCCACACAATCTCAGATATCTGACTCCCTTTGTCTATCAAATCCTTTGCAATTGTACTATAATGTTACACAGATGACTCAGAGGACAGACAGAGAGGCAATATGAAAACCTAACTTTTTTATCTCACTGGTTACCACCTCATTCAACTTCAGACAAGCCACATGCACTACTATGCCTAAATGTACAAAAACACAAACACACAACAGCTCTTAGACCCGATTTGAAGATTCAGAACACATAAGGAATAGTATCTTACCTCAGAATGAATTAAAGGACCTGGCTAAGCATGAAAATAATCATTATCTGTCCATGAAAAAGCAAATCTGGCCATGCTTAAGAGTCATTGCACAAACACTTCAAAGCAAAAGTGGCAAGCAGCAATATGATGCTGAATAAACTGATCCTTTTCTCCCCAGGAGGGGAAAAGGGACAGCTCTGAATCTGAATTAATCAAAGATATGGATGGTGACTTTAAGTAGAGTAGATTAAGTTCCAAGCTCAGCCCAAAAATGTAATGGCTGCATGAGAGCCAAAGTCCTTGCCAGGAACTCCTGAGACTATTCAGTTGAATCACTCAGATGAGAAAGCTCTTTAGACACAGTTCAAGCACTAGACAAATATACAATCTCCACTGATTGTATTCATCTCTTGCTACAGATCTGTAGACTGAATGTCTACTTCCATTTTATATATAAATACCTGCATGAGATTTAAGCTTGATCTGATATGCATTACATTAAGAAAGGTTTCAAATCACTAACACAAACTCAGAAATGAAGGAGCAGGGTGCTTAGATGATCTGCCTCACCTAGGAGGCTATAAGGTCCAGAAGTCTCACTGCCCTATGTTTAACAAAAAGACAAACAGATTTTTGTCACCTCAGATTCCTCATATGCCTAGGGCTCTAAGGGAATCAAAAATAAAGTGGTGAATCAGAACCAACCTGTATACTTAAGAAAAACCCAAACCAAAAACACACACATCAAACAAAAACCCAGGAAGACTCACTTATTAAGCATTTACAGTGAATTTATCCTGCACTTGCATTTGCAGGCTGCTTTCAGATGTCACTTGCTCAATTCTTTCCCCACAAACAACACTGAAAGACCCTCAGACACCATATTTGGGTTTCTGAATCCCAAACAATGACATCTACACCAACACTAAAGCAAAGCAATCCAAGAATCTTTCTTGCAAGCCACCTACCAGCTCTGATACTGGCCATTCAGTCAGAGACCTGATACTAAAGAGCTCCAAATCTTTCTAAACAAAAGCTGTTAAATGCACTCAGCTATACAAAACACAAAAACACATACAAAGCCCTAATGGTGTCATCATACCTAATTCTGCTGCAGATTTGATGTCAACATTGTCATAGCCACTGCCAATACGCACAATGACCCTGAGGGCTTTGAATTTCTCCAGATCCTGACGAGAAAGGGTAATGGTGTGATACATCAGAGCTCCTACTGCCTCATTCAGCACCTACAACAAAAACCAGTCTGTATCAGTCTCAAACCAGTCTGTATCAGTCTCAGCTTTGGTTACTCTAAGAGGCAGAGCTCTATGTCTGAATACTTGCACACTTTCTTGCCCACCTTTTCATGGATTTCCTGAGTTGACTGGGCGTCACAAAATGCCACTGTAGCAACATCCTTCAAGATGGGCATCTCCACAGTGCAATCTCGTCCATCCAGGAGTGCAACCAGTGGCCGTGCTGGCATTGGGCCATTCACAATAGGAGGCCGTATGCCTATTAAGAAATTCATCAGGAGTGATTACATGAAAGAGCAGAATTCTGGAACCCTCATTTGCTAGTCCAATAACTCACTAGGTTCTGCTAAGAATTATGCTGTGTTATTTAGGATGGGATTAGTCAACGCAAAAGAAATAAATGCAGAACACACAAATAAACACAAGTAACTGAAGCTAGAAACAAGCAAAACAAAACAAAACAACCCTTTACCTAAAGCACTATACAAAGAAAAAATAAAACGTTTTCTCCACAACGAGGTGGTCTACTCGCAAGCATGTCATCGTACTCTAGGCTCCTGAAGACACCTATAAAGCCACTTCTGGCCTCGTCCCCATTAACCCGCCCACCTCCCACCTCAGCATGCCAAGGTTCTAAGTCTATTTCCTCCTTAAACGAGCAGAGAGCTTGTCGTCCGTGGGGCCTGTGACAGTCACGGTAGCCGCCGCTTTCCAGGAGGACGTAGCGGGAAGGGTGAGTGGAAGCCCACCTGCAGGCAGCGGGACCCAGACAAGCCGCCGGCAGGTGCGCGGTCCCCGCCACTCGGGCCTCCGGCCGCTGCCGGGCGTGGCCCCACGCGGCGCCGGGGTGCCCACCCCGCCTCACCTTCGCAGATCCGGTCCAGCCGCTGCCGCTTCACTTTGTGCCGGTCCATGGGCCGCGCCGGGCCGCGCCTGCCCCTCAGAGCTGCGGAGGGACACTCCGTCACTCGCCACCGCCGCCTGCCGCCTCCCGCCGCCCGCGCAGACGCGCCCGCCGCCGGGAGGAAGCGGAAGGGCCGGGCCGTGGCCCCGCGGTGAGCGGCGCAGCCGCCACAGAGGCGCCGCAGCTCGGGCCGCCGCCCGCTTCCGTTTCCGTCCGCGCCGCTGCCGCTCCGAACCGCCCCACAAGCCTCTGGGGGGAGGCGGCGAGTGGGGTCCCGCGGGTAAGGCCGGACGCGGCGGAGCAAAGACGAGCGGGTATTATCGCTGCTGCTCCGGGGCCTCTCGGTCTTCTTGCGAGCTGCTGGTCCCTAGCGCTCCCCGGGCCCTCCGGGTGTTACGGGAGGGGTGTGCGCTTGCGGGCCGGAAACCGGCGCCCAGGATCGCCGGGCAGCGAGGAAGTAGGGTACCTGCGCGGCCTCCGCACTGCCTGGGCCCCCTCAGCAGGCAGGGGCTCGGCCAGCGCTACCGGGCCCTTCGGGGTGCGCGAATGCGGGGTGGGGATTAGAACCACAAACTCCGAGGAGTGGCCTCTCGGAGCCCCGGCCGCTAGGGAAGTCGATCGCGGTGTCCTTCAGCCCCAGAGTTCCTTACAAACAAGCACAACGCTCACAGAGGCGAGAGAAGAGGCATAGCTTCTGCCTGCTTTCAGAAGGCATAGGCCCTAGCGGTGCGTTCTGGCACGCCTCCCGCGAGAGCTGAGCTGCCCGGCAGTGCCAGGGGCTCTGCCCAGGGCCTGTGGGGATGGGTCCCAGCAGGTGGCACTCCTGCTGCAGCCCACTGCCCTCCGCAGATTGGGACCCTGCTGTCTTTCGAGTGGCTCAGGCAGAAACTACAGAGCCCTGCAGAGCATCGAGCGTTCCTAAGCCTGCATAAGGGGATTTTTTTCACACCAGGGCATTAAGTGGGCTACAGACTCCAGAACAATAGCCCCACTGTGTGTGTGGTCATCAAAACCAGCTGGTGCTGTACTCCTTTGTATTACTCTAAGCTCTCCTGCCTCCCTAGTGGTGCCCCTTGCCACTGAGTAGGGCCCTAGGGACTGAGCTACACCACCTTCCGTTGTTGGGGCAAAAGAGGTACTTGAGCAGACCTGCAGCAATGCCTCAGCTACCAGCACTGCTTCCCTTCAGCATGAAACAGTGAAATTAAAAAAGCCCTGCCACAACAGTGTCTATATACTGCTATTAAAAGCTGCTGGACAGCTTTACCCATTTGGCTTGCATGCAGAATCTCAGAGGCAAGCCTCACCTTCTGTTAGCCACACAGCCTTCGTTCTAGAGCACAACTGCTTATGGAGTGTACAGTCTTCCTTTGTGTTCATGCTGACTGACACTCAGCACTGTATACAAAACTCTGTTAGAACCTCTCCTAGTACAGTGAGGTAACTTCTTGGACTGCCAGTGTGTCTTGCTGATAGCTCCAAAGGCAAGTACTTTGTTGGATGCTAAAAAGAACAGGAATGAAGATAAGGTTTTTCTGAGGACAAAGAATTTGAAAATCCTAGAAACCATGTTGCCAGGGGCAGAACTAGTTGAGAAAGCCTCATCCATCTGGACACTGCAGCTCTATGCCTCAGTCCAAAGTCCTGCCATGTGGGAGTGGTTTGTACCTGGGTCTTTTCTAGTAGTCTCTAAAGCACCTAGGGCTGCTGATAAGACATAAAGTAAACAGCCCCTGTGCTGCTGCCCTGCCATGTGCCCATCTCTTTAGCAAGCAAAGAAGAGAGTGCAGGAGTGGGTCAAATAAAAACCTACTGCATTGTATTGTAATCCTACAGGAGAAAAAGGAACCAGTAGATTTACTATGATAACCATTTAGAGTGAGTAATTAATATGCCGAACAACAAAGCTTCAAACCACAGGGACTGAGAAATGAGAGAACTGAAGCAACAGGCACTTTGTGAAGTTTAGGAAGGAGACAGGTTCTGTGACAGAACAGAGTGATCCCAGGCATCTGTTCCAGCTGGGGACTGACTGGCTGAGAAGCCCTACTGGAAGGGCCTGGGAGTTGCTACGGATACCAGTAAGCTCTGATCCTGAATAAGACGCGTCATACACCACACTGTTTTAGGAACAACATGGCCAGAGACTCAAGGAAGTTACTCCTGTTTCCTTAGCAATGGTGTGGCCACACCATGACTGCTGTTCCCAGTTCCCCACCCCTGAATTTCAAGAGGGGTGTGGAGGAACATGAGAAAGTTCAGTGGATGGCTACCAAGATGGTAGCATTTGACATACAAAGAGGTCAACAGAGCTGAGCTTGTTTGCTTGTCAAAGAGGAGTTTCAGAAGTGATCTATAGGCTACCAAACTCACATTGGCAATGGCAGGCGATACAAGAAGTGATGATGGCCACAATTTCTTTCTATATTATGAAAACCTTTTTCTCCAAGAAGCTGGTGTAGTGCTAGAACAGATTATCCAGAGATGTGTTAGAGTCTGTACCCAAACTTGTCCAAAAAGCCCCAGGTGACACTCCCATGGTGGTGGTAGTACTGCCTAGGGCACAGATTTTTGGGTTAGAGACTCCTTAAGTGCTGTCCCACCAATTAATCAAGGCAGTGCATGTGCTTTGATGACAAATTCAGAAGTTTTCCAAGTGATGAACAGCTCTGAAGAAAAATTATGTATTTTTAAAAGGAAAGACAAAGTTAGAGTCTATCTCTGGGTAGCTTTTTACCTAGACAGATACACAACTAAATGTCTCTGATCTTCCTGCTGTAAACCACACCAAAGCTAAAATGCAAGAGCAGCTTTTCTATTTTCATCAGAACAAAAGAATAAAACTGAGCCAGAAGTGGCCAAATACTGAAGCAGAAACCTATGGGAGGCTGATATGGATGTCAAACCCTTGAAACTTCTTTGGCAATGAGCAGCCAGAGCTAAACGGGGCACTGAGGTAATGAAAGAGGTTTTTATTTGGTTTTCCGTGAATGTAGACATTAACTTCTGCTGGGCTGTTTGCATTAGGTTAATATTTCTGTAGTGTACAGGTGTTAATATGAGCTGTGAGTGTCTGTTGTCTGTCTCTGGCCCTGTAAAGAGCAGCACGGTGCTGTCAATATTAGCCCAGGCAGAGAAGTGTTTGCACAGCCCTGCTGTGCTGCCTCCTGCAGCGGTGCTCTGAGTGCTCCTCACAAATGGCCCCGGCTCAGCTCCCCAGGCCCCCAGCATCGCTTTGGCTGCACACCAGCATGCTCTGGTGTGACTCAAGAAGGGTTGTGGTGATCAAGTCCTCGAAACAGCAGCAAAGCAGCAGTGTTCTATAATCCTCATAAGACTGACACTACACAAAATAATGTACAACTAAGTAACTCAGCAAATGCTGCAAGCCAAATACTTGCTTGGTCAAGCCCACTCTTTACTGGCTGTCAGTCACAGGTGCAGAAAAGAAATGCCTAGCACACCGCCAGAGCTGCTGCTTGCTTTCATACAGTGATATTCAGTTATTTCCAAGGACATTGATGGTTTGTGCTCTGTTCTAAAGGTTTCCCCAGTAATGGAGAGGACTGTCCATTGCTGTTGATTTGAATAAAAGAGGAAACAATCCTCCTACAGATACTGTAGGGATCTACCTATTTCATCACAGGACCTGCTAACATCACTAACCCCAGTTAGAGGATAAATGTGCTAAGAGTAATAAAGATAACAGAATCCATGGAACTGGTGCTAAAAGCTGAGCAAATGAGATCAGAGTTGATCACTGTTTCTGCAGCTGTTTGATAAGGTCAAAGGCCTGGACCCAGCCCAGAATTAGAGAAACTGATTCCTAAGATATTCTATATTACACTGGTAGATAACCCCCATAGGTCAGAGCTGGCCTATACAATGTCAAATGGAAAGAGTGATGAAAGCTCTGGTCATGAGAGACTGGTAATTACTCAATTCTCTGAGACCTGTAATGAGGTTATACTGCTGCTCTGCACGTGTGGGGAGCTGAGAATAACCACAGAACCTCACATGCTGCAAGCCTCAGGCACAGACAGCAGTATGCCAAAGTCAAGGAAGGGACCTTCCCACTGTAGCCTTGGCCTGTGCTGACCAGTGGAGTGCGCTGAACTTGCCAGCCCTTCCCCAGACATTGTCAGGGTTCCTCTGTGGGGCCACTTGCCAAGGCAACCTGAAAACACTGCTGGCAGCCTTCAGCTTTAACGTGGGAGGAAGAATTTTCTCTTTTGATTTGCTGGAGAGCAGAATTCGAAGTTCAGTTAATGAATCATTTCAGTAGGCTTTGGGTGAAGATGATCATCACAGAACCAGAAAAAAAAACAAAAGCCAACAGTCTGGAAAGAAATGTGAAAAATCCTATAAACTCTTTTCTCACACTAAGCTGGACTGACCTATCCAGAGCTGGTCTTAAAGATCCCCAGTATTTATGAACTCTTCTTTTTCTCCCCTCCTCACAAAAGTTGTTATTCTGTTGTAAGGAAAAAAAAATAAATAAAAGATAATTTAAAAAAAAATGACTGGTCTTGACAGACTCATCTGGGAGACAAATAGCAAGCCTGCTATTTTTTCACACATTAACAGATTATTCATGATTCCAGAATTTGCCTAGAGCTTGAAATGAATTGTTTATATTATCTCCTTTTTCAGGGAATACAGTTTTTTCTTCTCCAGGGTTTTCTCCTATGAGATCACTGAGTTTACTGGAATCTGGTTTTGCTGAGCAAAACAGTAAAGCCAGCAAGACAGAAACAACAGACTGAGGATCACAGACTGACAGCCACTGCCATCCACCTTGCTTAATACATTAATATTCTCCAAAAGCCATGCCTGTCAGCTACAGTCAGGTCTAGCAGAACTTCCCCTCCTGTGGTTGTCATCATCTTCTGTAAAAAGAAAGCCAGTAACATGTTCCACAAAATCTCTGTGCCATTACTCTGTAATGAGTGGTATCTGGGCAGCTGTAATCTACTGCTGAGTACTGCCTGACTGCTTGGTTTTACTGTTAGGCAGCCAGAACACAAACAGGAGCGCCCAGTTTTCTTTCCTTTTAGCAATCACTCAAATTGCTCAGAAATTATCCTCCTACAGTCTCAAACCAAGGATAGTCTCAAACCAAAGGCATGACACAGAAAGCTCTCTTTTCCTGCCTGTTGTTCCTCACAAGTTGCACAGTTGTATTAATATTCCAGCCACAGTAATCATGCAAACATGTCTCTACTGTGCCACAGTGATAACTGAGATCACAATTAAAACTGGTCAGACCCTTGTTTATTCTTAGCATTCCTCACAGAAAAACACAGAGGAGTTCACAGACAAAGCCACTTCTTGCTTTTTCATGTCAGCATTGTAAGTAAACCTCTTTGTTCCTGGTTTTTCTTCAGTCTTATTTTACTGTTTCCTACTTCTGAATGGTAGCTACAAACAATTCACTATGAAGTTAAAAGGCTCCATCCAATTCAACCCTTTCATTAAGCTCCTGCAACTATTAAACTTTGACTAGATCTTGAGCTATAGTGAGAAATATTTTTGTCTCCTCCTTAGGCATGAGTTTAAGAGCCTCCAGTGTTTGTGGACAACTTGTTCACATTCAGAAAGCACGCACGGCAGGTCCTCGCAATAGCAGGACTGACCTTGATCAAAGCCCAAAGAGAGCCCCGCTGAATGGGGTTGTGAACAGTTCGTGTGCTCGCACAACCCCTGCCACGTCCGCGGGGCTTCTCGGGCCGGGGCTTTGTCCTGTGCAAACAATCGACCTGCATCAGGTTTGCCTTGTTTCCTTTTGACGTTTGACGCGCGTGTGTTGGACTGACACATTTTCACATTACTTAATTTGATCGTAGGATGCAAGCAAGGGTCTGTCCACAAAACAGCACGGCTGCCTCTGGCCAGGCGGCGTCCCCAAACAGTTCAGTGAAGGCAGTGCCAGAAACAGGTAAGAGACTCAGTGAGACTACAACAAAGTCAACAGGAAGGAGCCAGAAGCTCGCTCATCCTGCAGACCAAAGCACCACCAAAGACCGTCGGAATGTGTCCTCTCCAAGAACACTCCCTCCGAGACTGCCTTTGTTTTGCCGAAGGACACCCCTGCAGGTGCTCCGCACTGGGCAGTCCCGGCTTTGCTCTCGAGGGCACGATGTGCTGTCCGCCTTACACAAAAAATGTAGCCTCCCCAGGCGCTCTTCTTGCAACGTCCCTGCAAATGCTGCCTGAGCAGCGGATCCTGCACGGCACGGCACGGAGATCGCTCCGGGACAGCCGCAACGCCTCCGGACGCAGCAACGACCCCGCGGGCGGGGCGCCCCGCGGGCAGCGCCGCCCCCCGGATCGGGCCGGGTCCCGGGGCGGGCCGTGCCATGGGGCGGTGCTCGCCGGTCGGGGCAGTGCCGTGCCGAGCAGACCGCGGTGAGCGGGGGTGGTCGCTCAGACGGCGGTGGGCAGGGTGCAGCATGTGAGCTGCGGCTTCGCAGCTCAAAGCAGCCGACCGCCGGTGTCGGGCTCCAGCATGGGGCTCTCCCTGTTTCTGGGGCTGCTCCTCTTCCGAGCCGGTAACAGCGCACGGAGCGCGGGGCGGCGGGACGGGGCGGGCGCCGGGCAGGGCAGGGCAGGGCAGGGCAGGGCAGGGCAGGGCAGGGCAGGGCAGGGCTGGCCGGCGCGTCTCCGTCCTTCTCCTGGCGTGCGGCGAGCGGGGTCCGGATCGAGTTCGGGGCTCCCGACCGCTGCCCGTCTCTCTTTTCCCCGGCCACAGGCTCCAGCGGGCGTCCCTCCGCCCCAGGAGCAGGCGGAGGGGAAGATCCTGCTTCTCAAAGAGGGAAAAGCGAGCTCCTGTTTTGACCCGAAACGCGAACCAAAACGTGGTTGTGACCAACCTGGAGGGAGGCTCGGTGGGCAACAGCTGTCCCAGAGGCTGGGCTGGGCGCCCAGCTCCTTTTGCGTGCAGCACCCTGGCCGGAGCCCCGAGTTCGGAGACGATCGCTCGGTGTGGCAGGGGAGGTACCTAGCGAGCGCCCCGGCAGAGCCTCGCTGTGCCGCTCACACAGACCCTGCTTGGGGGCTTGTTTGGACACCTACATTCCGCGCGTTCCCCTCCCTCTGGAGTTCCCCTTGGCCGGTAGTTTCTGAGATGGGGCTGCTTGCGAATCCTGGAGCTCCTGCAGAGACGCGTTCTGCGTTCTGCTGCAGAGTAACAGGAGCCGAGGGTGGCAATGATTCCTCTCTCCAGTTCATCTCTGGTGAAGCCTTCACGGCTGATGTTACTGGAAATACTGAAATTGCCAAACTGCTTTTCCTAGACCCTAGCTGTGCGATGTGAGTACTTTACACCCAAAAGAGGCTGCAGCTTCTCGATATCACAACTGCTATTAAAATGGGCTTTTGCACTGAATAGTCTGAATTGATTATTACCTTTTATTTGTAAGCTACAGAAAGGACTTTCACTCCACACTTGCATGTGCTGCAGCCCAGGCCATAGGTCTAGGAAAGAATTTTCTTTCTCATTCTTTCACTTTGTTATCTGGAATGCTAAGACAAGGTTTTAAAAAACTGAAACATCACAACAAGTATTAGGGCTTAGTACAATGCATCACTCTTAAGTGATGTCTGTGGAGGAGAAATGGTTTAAATTTGAGGTTTACAGAAGCTTCACCTGGAGCATCTAGCATGGGCCTGTGGTAGATGCACATTCCATCCACTTACACCCAGCTCTGTCCTGGCAATTACCATATCACTTGAGTTTTTAAAATGTTACTTTAAGCTCAGGTGCTTGTTGAGCAGAGTCTTAAATCTTGGAAAGTGCATCCTGTCCTTTTATGAACTTCCTAAAATGGCTGCTGCAAGCCACTGTTAGAGATGGGATCCTGGGGGAGATAGTTCTTTGGTTTGGGGTAAGTTAGTTCACTTCATTTAGGGTTCCAAAAGCTACAGGACAGAATGGATTGATTGACTATTGGGACTGCGTTGGCTGCAGCCTTACAGGGTGTAATCACACTCAGAATGTTCAGTAAATTTGAGCCTAGATGTAGTGCCTAACCAAAACCCCCTTGGCTAGGCACAGAGCGTTTCAGGTGAGAGATTTGCTCTTCAAGGGGCTGTGCATGTCACAGCCTCTACAAAACAGCCAGATCAACAACAAAGTACTGCAGGTTGCTAGGAAAACAGACGTTTGTGCAAGTGAGACGGAGACACCTAGACAGTGTTACTGGGCTGTAGGAACATTACAAAGTTTGAGACGCAGCCTACTGCTTACAGCAAATAAACTGGTAGAGCCAGTAAAAGTGAAGGAAGTAAGAGAACAAATTAGATGGTGAAGATGGGAATATCAGATAATATGAGCTGCATCAGGATTTCTTTCTAATCTGCAATGAAGGCAGACTGGGATAGTATTAGTATACCTGCTGAACAAGAGAATGATAGGTAAGATCATGTATCCAAGGAACATTAAAGGTAAACACAGGACTCAATACAGTAATTTCCTAAAACCAGCCAAGTGACATTACCCTGAAGAGAAGAAACCTACTAGCTTGTATATATTTTTTTGTCCTGGGTCCTCACTGTACTTGAACAGATTGATTTACTATAGAAATGAAGAAAGATTACAGTTTGAATTCATCTACCTGTGACAAGATAACACTAGGTATCACCCCAGTATTAACCTCAGGAGACAATAGTCCCTATAGAAATAATTTAAAAGCTGGATAAATGTCTAGTTTTTAAGATTATATTGTTAAATTTGGACTATTTAATACTTCCACATGAGATGGTGCATGTGTGTGTATATATAATCAATGCATGTGTTATGCAAATACACATACAGAGACATAGCCACAGTTCACAGTCAGCTGGCAGGCCAAGATTGCACCCCAGCATTTTTGTCAGGAATTTCAGAGACTGGGTTCTATATACTCAAATGGACTGAATATCACCCCTTCTGTATGAAATTATTTGCACCTTATGTTAAAGATTTATTCTGTTATGAAAAACAAAAAGTCATTCTTAAGTTTCCAAGCTCAGTAAAGCAGTTGTTTTTACAGCCTCCAAATGGCTTTCTCACTACATCTCTTAATGACCAGTGTACACTTTAGCAGTGGCATCAGCACTGACTCACAGCACAGTGTTAGATGTGCTTATTGCACTGCGGTTTTCATTACCCAGATGGAAAAGCTACTTCAAAGCAGGCCTCTGCAACCCCAAGGTTTCCACAGGGATTCACTACTCCATAAAATACAGAGCCACCCCTGAACCTGGCCAAGCTGAAAGAGTTAAGGGTGACAAAAAAGGTTTTTATTAAACAAATATATATTTGAGACTTTTCTTTAACCTTTTGTTCCCTCTTTCATACATTAATACTCATCCTTTTGTTTCTAAATGGAGCCATCTCTAATTCCTTACCCCTTGCCGTGATGGACTCAAACCAGTTCTGTATCTTAAGAGGAGAATGTAGGCTGACTACAAAACAATGACAAGTTGCTTGTGTGGCATTGGTCTGATTGACATCTCTTCCCTACCTGACCAGGAGCCCTCCTGGCCCCGCCGAGGAGCGACTGCATAGCAGCAGAACAGCTGTGCCTCTCGAATTCCACCTGCAATGCCACCTACAGGACCCTGGAGCAGTGTGCCCTGGCTAAGACCCGCGTCCTCCCACTGGATCACGACAGCAGGGTCAGGTGTTTGAATGCGGAGCTGGACCTCGGGAACAGCTCTTTGCTGCACTGCAAGTGCCAGCGGCGCATGAAGAGGCAGGAGCACTGCTTACGTGTGTTCTGGACCGTTCACGCCAGCATGGCAGATGGTGAGATGAAATAATAGTTCACAGGGTACTAGTAAGGCTCACCCCTGCCCCATGTCTGAAAACATCTGTGGAAGGCCAGTTTCCAGCACTGCAGGTATTGCTTTGCAACCACATCTAGTGAAGATAATTCATTACTGCTCTGTTTGATAAGCAGAGAAAGCTGCTCTGCTCAGGACCAGCCCTTCAAAAGCACCAGGGACCCTAAAAGACAACAACAGCTACTCAGAGGCAGTTAGAGTTAGTGCTGTGAGGGTAGACTGCTGTGAAAATCACCTCAAAATGGTCACGTCTCTCCATCACGGAAAGCAGATGTATGATTACGATACACACTGATGGCATCCTTGAGCATGCCGTTCCTTTCCATCTCTAGTGGGATGCTTCTACTTGGCCTCCCACTAAAGACCACCTGAGCTGCATATCTCACAAGTAAATTTGAGAAAAAACCCCAAATTACAAGACAAACCAAGTTCCAGCCAGAGAAAATCCAATGACAAAGCCTCATGCTGCTTTTGCGCAGTAATACCTCTGCCTCTCCACCAGAACAACTCTTGGCATTTGGATTTGAGCAAGACAGAGCATCTCTGAACTCCATTCTGAGGAAGTAGTCAGACACACATACAGAAAAAAATCAGTTCAACAAAAGGGCTGGTCAAAAAGCTTTTCTCCCACTGCATAAATTATCTTGTATCTTGTCTAGGTTATTTCAATTTGGAGACCTCTCCCTATGAGAATTCAGCAAATGAGGAACACTGGAAGACAGATTATAATAAAGTGGCAGCCGTGTTATCAGGTAAGGATTGTAATAGTTACAGGACATAATGCTGCCCTGTCTTTATCACTTCAGGGGCTGAAAATTATGAAGAAGAACAATTTGGGGTAATGGCCTTTTTAATCAGAGGAAAACATGCTTTGGATACTTGCCTAAATTTGTCCCTGCTACCAAGTGTAAATATAGCCACAGGTCCAAGGCCATGGAACAGGGAATAACTCCCAATGATGCACTGTGAAACAAACACCCTAACACAAACCAATAGCAGACACCATTCTGCAGCTAGTCTGACTGCTGTGTCATACAGGCATACTTTGTTCTTTTCCATGTTGCCAGTCTGACCATCAAGTAAGGATGGTCCTACTTCCATTTCCACACAGAATCGCTTCTGGAGGCTTGCTTCACTTGTTCTGAGTTTCTCTTGGCTTGCAGGCTCACGGTTAGCAGGAGATGCAACAAATCCATGCCTGAAAGCAACTCACATCTGTAATCTGAGCAAGAAGTGCGTCCGCCATCGCACCGACTACGCCTCCATCTGCACCAGGGGAGCGGGAAGCGAGGACATGTGTGACCGTCGCAAATGCCACAAAGGGCTCAGGAATTTCTTTGAGAAAGTCCCTGAGGATTTCACCAAAAGGATCTTATTCTGTCCGTGTCAGGATGAACTTTGTGGAGAACGACGCCGGAAAACTATTGTTCCTGAGTGTTCCTTCCACTATAACACCAAACCAAACTGCCTCTGGCTCCTGGACTCCTGCTTAGAAGACCATATCTGCAAGTAGGTGCATCAGCAGTGGACATTAGAGAAGAGAACAGCATGGGCACTGACAATCTCATTTTCCTTCCTACAGATCCCGACTGGCTGACTTCCAGCAAAACTGTCAACCTACAGACATGTCTCCAGATGGTTGCTCTCAGCACAACCACGCTGCATGCCTGCAGGCTTACATGGGGTTGATTGGTAAGTGATACCACAGCAGCATACAGGGTGGATACTTTGAGGCCACAAACTTCCAGGCACACACTGATGCTGTGAAGGACCATCTTGCTCTCCTGCAGGAGATAGCATTCAGCATACTTATAAACAAGCCATAGTTTAATTGATGCTGGTGCTCCTTCTCGCTTCTCAGGTAAATGCAGTCCAATGAGAGCTCTCCCACAGCTCTACTTTGTCCCATCCTCTACTGTCAAATTGGCAGCACTTGCCTGAGGTTTCTGAATACCTGTTTGCATTATCAGCTGGTGCACAGAGCTCTAAATGCCTGACCAGAACGGCTCATGAGCTTGTGTGAACTCAGTCATTCCTGCTGCAGGGGTTAGATTCCATCACAGCACTGATTAAATGTGATGTTCCCTCAGTGCCTGCCTTTTAGACTCATGATGGTTTCTTAGTGTTGTACACTCTTTTCTCAGAGTCAGCCAAAACATGGCACTACCAGGTGTTGGTCTTAGGCATACACCACCAACCTGCTAAAAACAGAGTGGCTCAGACGAGGAGCTGTAAAGAGCAGCAGTATCTCAGAAGCTGTAAATCTAGGCTGTATCTTCCAGTTTTTCAGATGTCTTTGCTGGTTCTGTGCTAAATGAACTCTGGCTGAAGGGCACACTGCAGGTCAGCAGCACTTGTTCTACACAATGCAGGTGGCCTCACAGCGCTGCCAGCTACACAAGAAGTAAGAGCTTCCATCTGTACCACAGTAGAGTCCCTGCAGGTGCTTCACATCCTTCAATCCAATGCTTGCACCAGCCTCAGTTACCAGTACACCTCCCCACCAAATTTCCTAAGTTAGGGGTAGCCACTTTCACACTTTCTCACAGCCCAGGCCTAGGTCATCTCACAGGGGCTCCTGACCTCTCCTAGGTAACACACATACCACAGTGGAGGGCTTCTCCCTACAGAACAGCATTCCATTCATTGTCACAGGACTCATGAGGCTTCTTTCATTTGGCAAAGTAAATCCTGATTCTAGTTTCTGGGGGTTTGGGACAGGCACACCCATGACACCCAACTATATTAGCAACTCCAGTGTGGACATCTCCCTGTGGTGCACCTGTGAGAGCAGCGGCAACCAGAAGGAGAAGTGTGACCAGATACTCGGCATGTTTGAGAGCAACAAATGCCTTGGTAAGCATCAGTCATGCCACAGAACCAAACAGCTCAGCACAGGGACATTCAAATTCTTTTGATTTCAAGGTCCTACAGCACACTACTCTTGTGTGTAGTTCTATCTTCTTCTGCTATCCAACCTATGGCACCAGCCTGGATCTGCTCATAGAAGTGTTTCTGTATCCTTTGGCAACACTTCTGTTCACCTCAAAAATCATGAAGCTATTTCCAAACAGCAGTCAAATAAAGGGGCTGCAAAAAACTCACAGTGGGAGGTCAGACGTGTGGCATCCATAGGTTGCTGAGTAACCACATCAGTGCACCAGGATTATGGAATTTGAGTTTCCTTCATCCCCCTCCTTTCCTATGCTCACCTTTGGCCCTCACTTATTTGGTGAAGGTTAAGCGGGTCCTGACAGCTGCTGTTATCAGATTCAGCAGCATAACTGTTACAAAAATCCTGTTACATGCAACTGTAATCCTAAATCTGCATTTCTTTTATCTCCCTAGCATTTTAGCAACAGACTTTAATAAGATTTAAATATTTCATGTTTGCAAAAGCTTCCAAAGGATATAACTGAAACCAGCATCATTAGATAAATGATTAATATTTAAATCTATTTCCTGCGGTATAGAAAAGCCTTGCACCCAGCATTATAGCTACACCTACAACCTAAATGTCTCATCTGAGCTACTATGTGCCTGCCCCTTGCAAAACAGACAGCTGGGAAAGTCCCAAAGGCACCCAAAGGTCCTCAAGTATGGTGCAAATGGGCACCGCATCTGCTTCATACAACCTCTGAGTGCGTTTCCCAAAACAGCTCCCCCAGACTTCTATTCACCAGACTCAGAGGTGTGCAAAAGAGAAGCAGAATAAGGCTCTTGCTTTACCTCTGTTTGCAGAAAATACCATTTTGTCTCAAATGCACCTGAAGAAGGAAGCTCCAGAAAGACTGGAAGACTTACTTTATTCATCTTCCATAAGCTTCCAGGGAGACAGTGCGAGCACATCTCTTGCTTCAGAAATGTCCCAGGTATGCTTTGCTTTGTTGCTTTCACAAAGCAGTGAGCCAAGTGGTATAGAGACAGTAGCTGAAAAACCTTGGATCTGGAAATGTGTGCACAATATGCATGCAGAACACCAGGCTACCTTACGTGGAACTATTCCTTCCAGAGACCAGCAGAAACAAGAGGCTGTGCTGCCTGGCCACAGGAGCTTCGTATAGTCTCACATTAGTGCTCAGAACTGGAGGCTCTTGAGCACAGGTATGTCTAACTGGGATCCATTCTTCCATTTGATTTCCTAGGTGGATGAAGGGAAGACACAGCGAGACATCTCCGAGCACAGCAGCATGCCTATGGCCTCCTCTGTATATTCTGGAGCTGCTGCTTCTTGGCCATCTCTGGTTCTCTTCCTGCCCCTGTTGCTGAGCTCGCATTAACTTGGCATAGATGGCATCTTTCCTTCACACATTACTGATCTGATTCCATATCCAGGCTCCTCCCACTACTGATTTACCTTTGGGAAGCAGAAGGCTTCCAGAAAAGAGGAATGGAACAGCCTTAATCCAGAAGAGCAGTCACTGAAAACCTCCCCACAACTCGCATCCTACTTGGCCCCAATTAGTTGTGCTGAGCTCTGCAGATAGGGTGCCCACAGATGCTTCTTCCATGTTAGCATGTTGGGTAACAGCCAGGCTAATATTTCAAACAAAGGTCTGAGCTCTTCCTCAAGCATACAATCATAGAATGGTTTGGATTGGAATGGACCTTAAAGAAAATCTCATTCCAACCCTGCTGCTCTGGGCTGGGACATCTTTCACTAGACCAGGGTGTTCAAGGCCCTATCCAACCTGGTCATGAACACTTCCAGGGAGGGAGCATCCACAGCTTCCCTGGGCAATCTGTTCAGTGTCTCACCACCCTCACTGTAAAAAAATTTCTTCCTTACATCCAATCTAAACCTACCCTCTTTCAGTTTAAACCCACTGCCTTTTGTCCTGTCTACAGAACCTCGTAAAAAAATCTCTTTCTTATCCCTCTTTATATATTGGAAGGCCTCAATGAGGTCTCCACAGAGCCTGCTCTTCTTCATGTTGAACACCCCCAACTCTCAACCTTTCTTCATAGCAGATATGTTCCAGCCCTCTGAACCTTTTTGTGGCCCTCCTCTGGACCCACTCTAACAGATCCATGTCCATCTTGTTCTGAGCATGCCAAAGCTGGATGCAGGATTCCAGGTGGGGTCAGGTAAGGTAGAGGGGGAGAATCACCTCTCTCAACCTGCTGGCCACACTTCTTTTTTATGCAGCTAAGGATGTGGTATGGCTTCCTGGGCTGTGAGTGCACGTTGCTGGCTCATATGTTATTTTTCATTCACCAGTACCCCCAAGCCCTTTTCCACAGGACTTCTCTCAATCCAGGCACTGCTCAGTCTGTATTGATATTGGGGATTGTCCCAGCCTTGGTGCAGGATGGCCTTGTGACCTTCATGAGGTTCATGTGGGTCCACTCCTCAAGCTTGTCAAGGCATCCTAAAACAAGTCTGTGCTGCAGGAGAGGTTGCAAGCAAAGCTCAATAGCCATACACACGGAGTCCCTGGGAAACACCAGTTCTGAATTACTTTCAGTGTCCTTTTCAAATACATTCTTTTCTGAAAAATACTATCCCAGATCAAGGCCACTACAAACAGTTTGTACTATTCCTTTCTGTTTTCCCTTGCAACACGCATGTATCATGCATTATCACAGCTCGCAAGAGACTTGGGTTTTGTAGGTTAAGATGAAATTCTCTGTTCAACCCCAGTAAATTTAGTCTCACCCAGCAAAGCACAAAACCTTGTGATGCTTAGAGAATGCATATAGCTCATTGAAGCTGTATTGACCACAAAAGCACTTGCAAAAATCTCTGGGAGCTGCAACTAATTGTACTTCTCCACTTACTGAAGTTATTGTCCCCTTCCATGCTGCCTACCCAACCTCCTTCTCTGCCAAGCTTTATTTCATGACCTGTTTATTCTGAGTGTAAATATGTGCACTATGTAACTGCTGTTATTTTGTACTGCATTTGCCTGTTAAAATGTGGTGTTAAGTGAATATTGATTTCTGAGCATAGGTTAATAGTCCACAATCAATTGTGTGCGAGAGCTGCCTTGTGCCAGCCTGTGCTTTCAGGAGAGCTGGAAAGCCAGCTCAGGGCAGCTCCTCCATGCACCACATGATGCCCCTTGCCCATCCTGTGAGTTATAGCAGATCTGAACAATGTTACACCCAGCCAAACAATATTACAGCCCCAAGAGATGCAGAACAGCTGGGTATTTCTTTTTACCCTGTGCTTTATCTGTTGCTAGGGAGACACCAGATAGGTAAGATGCTGTGGTTCCTAGCTACTGTCAGACACTTTCTTATTACAGAATCTTACATTATCTCCTGCATCAGAGTAATTGTCCTTCTGCAGTGATAATATTTCCATTTCAAATTCTAGCCTTCTCTACCTCCTGGGCAAGGCAGGGCAAGGAATTAATTGCATGGCTCAGAACCCTCTCCTCTGCTGTACAGAGAAGCAACATCGTATTTCCATACAGTAGGAAGAAATATTATGTCTTCTTAATAAAGTGGAGCATAAATGACAGTATTTCCCATTACCTACTGAAATCCTGCTGTTGGATCAGGACAGCCACATGTTTGATACCATTCTTTAATGAATGTCCATGTTGCCCTATTCTAATATCTACCTTAGACCATTCTCCATATGATAGGACTAGAAATGTGTCAAAACTCTTGGCTGTAGTGTGGTAGCATCTGTTATCTCCAGAATTTAGTGAAGAGAGACAGGGATGAAGAAAACATTTTCTTTCCACTGTTCCACAAGTTGATGAGGCTATTTCCAATAATAATTGAGTGGATTTCCCTGTGCCATCTGTACCATGCAGAGTGTACTGCATTCATCTTCCACTCGTGTACACTGCCATCCTTCCCTTTCCCCAGCTTTCGTGCTTGAAGACAGACTGATATGGAAAAAGGTATTAGCATTTTTTTGTTCATATTAAGGGCACTGTGGATCTTTAGCCTCTAAGGTTATTGATTGCAACTGCAGCCTCCTGTCAAGGCCTGCATTCCATAGGAAAATGCCTGACAGACAAATCCTGCTCTACATTGAAATTAAAGCAAACTATGTCATTTTGGGTTTTCCTCCAAGTGTCCTGTATTCCTTTTGCGTGTACATGTGCACCTTTACCTACGTGGCTGCTTCTGGGGCGTGTTCATCAGTAACTGCAAACAGAATTCCCCTCTCAGTGCACCCTCACTCACCACAGGTACTCACACTGCTACCGGCGCAAACCCATTTGCACTAAGACTTTTGTAACACCTGATCTCAAATACCACTTACTCAACAACACAGCAGACATGCCTGCAGACATGCATGTGTGACTATTAGCAAGTAGTATTAGTATGTCAGTATCAGCTCAGGCCTGTTGGCACCACTGATGTTCAGACTGGCAGTTACTTAGACCCGTCCAGAAGAGTTCTTACTAACCACACTACAGGGCAGTTTACAGCAACTCCTCTGCTTCTGCTCCCCAGAAACTGGAATACAACATCCCATGAGTACCTTTGGTCTAAATACAAAAATAATCTAATTAAAATTCTCTATCCTGACAGTCTTAACAGTGAGCTCTCAGCAAGCATATACAAGGAGCAAACCTTCTACTTGTAATGTAGATTATTTTTAAAAGTGTTAAAAAGACAAATCTCGCTAATAAAATTTATCTTGCAATTCTAGAAAGTCTTCTGCCTCCCTTTGCATTTAACAGAAGCTGCCCTCCTTGCCTCCTACTGCTGCAGGCATTATGGGAAAGAAATGCAAAGAACAGAGTTGGACAGAATCTCTTACAAAGCAATCTTAACTTCTGCAGACGTTGCTCACTGTCAGGTACCTCAGATGTGGCTTCTAGAACTCCTACAATAGCTTTAGATGCCTCACTGTGGCCTGATGTGGCATTTACAGAGGGCATTCATTCAGTCCTTCTCCAGCAGTGAGCTCAGTGGCTGTGTCAGACAAGTTGTTTCTCTTCTGTGACAAGTGTGAGAAGCAATACACATTTCTTGCCAGATGTCACACACAAAGTGATGCCAGAGATAGGCCTTAAATTTGGAAGTTCAAAATTATTGTGTCCTTGCCTCATTAAAACCATTCCCAGTGCCTCCAACAAAGGCATGTTTCAGTAAGAATCAAGTGACTGCAGTTTTCCTTTTAAAGCAGGCACAATATGCATCACAGATGAGGAAAAGCTAACCTTGACTTCAGACAATGATTCCTGCCTACAGAACCCTGGCATGACTCTTAAAAGCTGCTGACAATAAAAAGTAACAGCAAGCTGACAAGACAACACTATAGACTCAGCACGTAATAAGAATGAAAGCAGCTTTCATAATACATCCTAAAAATCACCAGTCACTGTTTGCTAAAATGGTAAGCACAAACAAAAAAAGAACAATTTCAGTGAGTCTTTGGGGTCTCCGGTAACAAGAGAAAGCACCACTGAGCTCAAGAGGATCATTCAGCACTGCCTCAGAATCCAAACCAGCCACTATCCTATAGTTGCTCCATGCATCAAAACACATACTGGTAAATATGATCAGAGGCTGACCATTGCTGCCTCAGGGATTTTGTGGCTGAGCCTTTTCTCAGATGAGGGAAGGTTGGTGTGAGCTGAGCTTGGGTTAGTCTCTAATGGAAGCTCTTCTTATAGGTGATTAGCTCTCCTCCAGGAAGCGCCTTGGTGTTTGGGTTTCTTGCAAACCCCAGGGTTAGCAGAGGTCAGGGGATGCAGCACTTTCTCCAAGTGCCTTCATGAAAATAGCCCCACATACTTTCCATTTACAGCTGATCACCTCCATTATCCCCAGGCTAGGAGGAGATGATCAGCAATTGTTAAGTGCCTGAATCAGACTAATAGCTCACTGCTAATTCCCCCAGTAATATGAATCTAAATTCCTGGTAAACAAACTGACTGCTTTTCACACACAGGGATGAATGCCAAAAGCCTAATATTAGAGCTCTGGAGCTAAAGCTTTTAGAGCAATCCTGTCCACTCAAAGATGTCTAATGACATTATATTATGTACTAAATAATTAGAAAATGAAGGCCTACTTGGAATCAATGAGTTACTGTCTAATTAAGATGAAAAAGGGGCTCTACCCTGTTTTAAACAAGTTTATACTAAAATGGTGTACCTGATAAATGGCACTGATAACTTATGTTTTTACCTTTGGGCAGACCAAAACAGCCATTAAGCTAGCACAAAATAATTGTGTGATTTTTGGCTCATCTTTTGTCTCATTGGTCCCACCTGTTTTCCTGTAAAGCATGAAGTTCAACTGTTCTTCCCCTCCCACCATCGGAGAGCAGAATTTACTAAGCAAGATTTAAATAGCTTATCCTGATGGGGAGAAAATCATCTTTGCCTTTGTTTTATATCATGGCCAAAATCACAAAGTTCACACCACTAGGAGCATGAAGATTGAAGAGATGTAGACTGGAGCCTCTCGAAGCACTTTGCCAGAAGAATTGCTAGTGAGCTTGAGAACATGGAGAAGATCAGTTATCTGTGCATAAATAAAAACACCAAGAAATGCTCTACTGCTTATCTGACTGAATTTAAATTAATTAGTAGACTTCAGCAGAATTATATCTTGGCAACCCCTGATAAAGAGCAAAATCACAGAAAAGCACTAAACAGAATTAGAGCAACTGGAACTATGCATCTAGCAATGTTTATTCCACTTTCATTACACAACGTCCACTCTGTTGCAGAGATCATCCCCTTGAGGATGGCACAAGAACAGAACAATTGCATGCAACTTGGGATGCTCTTTCTCCTGCCACAACCATCTAGGATTCCACATTCACATCCAAAACTGTATTAAAGATTTTGATCTTTCTATTTCCATCTTCATCTTTCCAGTATAGTGCTCAGGTAAAGAACACAGAAGTGTTTTGCCATAACAATGTTTCTTGCTCTAGAATGCATCCATTCCTACTCTTAGCTTTTTGGCATTTGGTCAGCTAGGAGTGTCACATGGAAACACCTGTAGCACATACAGAGGGCCAGAATTAAAATGTTGGTTTACAGCGACACATTAAGCAGGAAAAAGCTGCAAGCTGCTTTACAATGCTGCAATTGCTGTTGCAGATGAAACTCAGCCCTGGTGAGACCCCACCTGGAGTACTGTGTCCAGTTCTGGAGCCCCTATTACAAGAGGGATGTGGAGGTACTGGAAGGTGTCCAGAGAAGGGCCACAAGGATGATCAGAGGGCTGGAGCACCTCTCCTATGAGGACAGACTGAAGGAGTTGGGGCTGTTCAGTCTGCAGGAGAGAAGGCTCTGAGGTGACCTAATTGTGGCCTTCCAGTATCTGAAGGGGGCCTACAGGAAGGCTGGGGAAGGACTTCTCAGGATCTCAGGTAGTGATAGGACTAGGGGGAATGGAATGAAGCTGGAGGTGGGGAGATTCAGGCTAGATGTGAGGAGGAGGTTCTTCACCATGAGAGTGGTGAAACCCTGGAATGGGTTGTCCAGGGAGGTGGTCGAGGCCCCGTCCCTGGGGGTGTTTAAGCCCAGGCTGGATGAGGCTCTGTCCAGCCTGATCTAGCGTGGGGTGTCCCTGCCCATGGCAGGGGGGTTGGAACTAGATGATCCTTGTGGTCCCTTCCAACCCTGAATGAAACTATGAAACTATGAAACTATGAAAGTCTCCTGGCATGCACAGGTGACTAATTTAAACTTCACTGAAATAAAAGCATTTACTCTGTTATTGTAAGACACATAAATCACAGCACATCTGCTTTCAGAAAATTAGTATTATGTGGCTGATTCTATGTGTGAACTTGTGACTGTGACAACAGGAGATTGGACCTGATGACACAGGAGGTTCTTAGCAACCTTAAGTCCCTAAACAGCAAGTGGAAACTTTAAAGAACTATTTTCTACTATGTTTGGTTATTCTGGCTTTGGTTATTCTGGTTATTCTACTTTGGTTATTCTGGCTTTGTTCTTAAAACAACAGGCATTCCAATGGACTAGAGGAAGGACAATTCCCCCCTGGATTTCTTTTAAAACATGTAGCACTTACAAGCAAAGCATAATAAAATGTGTTTTCCCATAAGGACACTATTAAAATCAAGCTGACTTCAAACCTATATGGAGGTTTTAAATCCCATGTCAGAGATTTCACTACAGGTTCTATAAAAAAAATAGGGGGGGAGGGGAAACCATGGCTTTTCAAGATGTGTGGGGTTTCAGGTATAAGCCAATGCTGCCTTTTACCTAGGACTTCAGGAAAATGGCAAATGTTACTTCATAATGGGGCATTACCCACATGCTGGGTAATTCTGTTCTCCGTGCACCTCTTGTAGCTGCAGCCTCTTACAGGCTTGCAGGTTAATACACAGCTCCCTCAAGGAATGTTTTAGGGGTGAGAAAAGTGCCACTGCACTCTCCCCCTTTCCACTTTTTTTGCCCACCACTCAAGCACTTAAATTACTTTTTTCCTTCTATTTAAGCATGCCCATTAGATGCTGTCATTATAGGTCACTGAGCCTCACTGGAAGGAACTGAAATTTCTTTAAGCATCTAGACACAGATACTTGTTCTGTAGCTTTCTAAACCAGCAGGTTTTTTTTCCCCCCCTCTCCCTAAAGAATCTTTTGATTAACTGAAGTCAATTTTGCTAAGTGCTAGTGGCTCTCAGAAGCTTGTTGTGTCAGTGATCCCCAGGGCTCCATTATGTTTTCAGGGCTATAAACCAGGAATTGCTGTCTTTTTTTGCAGAAATGTGAGATTAGCAGCTAATTCTTCCAGCCTCAAACTCTTTGGATTTCACTCCCATCATTCCAAATCAGAGCATGTGCATCTTTTATGGCAGTTCCAGCAGAAATAGCCTAAGAGATTTCCCATCCTTTTTCTCAGTTTCAATCCAGCCTAACTTTGGGTGCTGCTCATGTCCTTGCCAATGACCTTTCTTTTACAATCACTGACACACCCACATTTTGGGACTTAACCTTTTGCCACACTAAAAGAACAAAATTGCTCACTATTTCTCTGTTTTCTAGGTTGTGCTATTTCCTCATTCCTCAGTTTGCTGCTCACAGCTACTGGCTGGAAAGAAACCAGATGATGCAAAAGCAATGCCATGACCTAGCAGAATAGATCATCATTGCTACCTGACACGTAAAGGGTTTTCATTAAGGGAAGCTGACAGCACTAATTAGACATGCAAGTCTCTGGCAAATCAAGTGTGATGGATCAAGAATTAAGTCAGGACTGGTTGTATTGCTTCAAGTAAAATTAATTACTCAACACATGCCTAAAAGCATAACAAGGAATCAATAGGACTTGAAAAATAACAAGGTATAGGCCAGGTGTTAAGCACAGTTTCCTGAGCTCTATTTGCCAGTGAAATAGAACCAGCAGTGTAGGAAATTCACTCCTGCCCTCTTTCACTAATACTTGGGCACATATTTTGCTATTAATCTAATTCAAAAGCTGTCCTAGTTAACCCCTCCACACTGAGTAACAACTGGAAATTTCATTGTGTATTTGTCAGCACTGAAGCCTCAAGGGAAAAAGGAAAGGAACATGACTTCTCTCCAGTCAAAGAATTCCAGTTCCCAGACATGACTGTGACCTTCAGGTCCTCAGATCCTCATGAAGTACAATCCACTTAGCTTTTGCTGAGATTTTTCTGGAGGACAAAAAAGCTTTTAGCACTGAAGTTGGAATGGTATGCTTGTTAATCCACTAATTCTTGGTCTGTGTAAAGTGAAAATACAACAGACAGATCGATACTTGACATCCAGCTTAATCTGAATGTTCTTGTTTTTACATTATCAGTCTAATGAACTTTAGGTACTGATTTTTGAGCTAGTAACTTTTGTGAGAGGCAATGTGCACTGTGCAGTAAGTAGTTAACTAGTGAAGAAGGGAGGGAAAGGCTTGAAATCCTTTAAATACTGAAGGAGAGAAAAATTATTACTTTCATCATCTAGATAACTCTCTAAGTATGTCCTGAGATACACACTAGGAAAATGATTTTTTTAAATTATGGCATAATAAGGAAAATATAAATTCTATTGCTTTCAATACTTAAATTACTGAAAGCTGTACAGATTCTTAACAGCAAATGGAATGAGAACATATTTGTAGCATAACTAAACCAGAATGGGAATTATTTTGTTGCACACAGGTTAGAGTAAGATATTATTTTTTTTTTTTTTAGTCATTATATGAGTAGAATAATCCCAGGCACAAATCCAGACTGGGCAGTGACTGGCTGGAAAGCAGCCCTGAGGAGAGAGACTTGGGGGTGCTGGTGGACAAAAAGATCAACATGAGCTCTCAGTGTGCACTTGCAGCCCGCAAAGCCAGTCAGATCCTGGGCTGCATCAGGAGAAGTGTGGCCAGCAGGTCAAGGGAAGTGATCCTCCTCCTCTACTCAGCTCTGGTGAGACACCACCTGGAGTACTGCATCCAGTTCTGGAGCCCCTATTACAAGAGGGATATGGAGGTGCTGGAACGTGTCCAGAGAAGGGCCACGAGGATGATCAGAGGGCTGGAGCACCTCTCCTATGAGGACAGACTGAAGGAGTTGGGGCTGTTCAGTCTGGAGAAGAGAAGGCTCCAAGGTGACCTAATTGTGGCCTTCCAGTATCTGAAGGGGGCCTACAGGAAGGCTGAGGAAGGACTTCTCAGGATCTCAGGTAGTGATAGGACTAGGGGGAATGGAATGAATCTGGAGGTGGGGAGATTCAGGCTGGATGTGAGGAGGAAGTTCTTCACCATGAGAGTGGTGAAGCCCTGAAATGGGTTGTCCAGGGAGGTGGTTGGGGCCCCGTCCCTGGAGGTGTTTAAGAGCAGGCTGGATGAGGCTCTGTCCAGCCTGATCTAGTGTGGGGTGTCCCTGCCCATGGCAGGGGGATTGGAACTAGATAATCCTTGTGGTCCCTTCCAACCCTGACTGATACTATGATAATATGGGAAACAACCTGCAAGGAACTAACTTTCTCAGTTTACATCTGCTTTCACAGATCTACTGTCATCTTTGAAGATACTGTTATACAAACCCCACGATAAGCCTGTATTCCTACCAATATCCACATCAGGAAAAGGATGTAAAATGCTGTAAACCCTTTCAGGATCACTAAGTGACAGAAGCACGTGGTGACTGAAGAAGCTAACAGCTGCTAGCTGAGTTCTGTCAGAGATCTCCCTCTCAGCACTAATTTTCATCTCTCCTCAGAGCTAACCAGCAAACAGCTATTAGCTGTCAGGCTTGAATGAACGGCCACCAAGAGAGCACTGGAAATGCAGCCACACATACCTTAGGAGATGGTCTAATCTTACAAACAAGAAGCTCCAATAGTATTCAAAGGGAAAAAAGTCAACAATCTTCTATAAAGAGCAGGAGAACCCAGTTTCCTGCTGTGCCTGTCACTGAATGTGGAGTTTCTACAGGGATAAAAACATAACAGAATCCTGACTTCACATCATCTTGACTCATCAGACTCATGACCTTCTCCCAAAGCAAACTTGTGAGGAGCTTATACAAACTAGTGGCTTCAACTTATCAAGAGCTGTAAAAACAATTTTGCACTAAAAATGTGCATTTTCTTTTTCAGATGCTGAAATTAACATTTCCCACCATGAAAGCTCTCAGTTTGTGGATTTGGCAGTATGGTTTCGTAAGCAGATTACCCCTCCCAAGTTTTTAGCTTGATTTAGTCATTTACATCTGAATGGCTGCTTCATGACCTAAAACATAATAAAATGACCCATTTATCTGCATGTCTGCATACTTTATCTAAACCTAGACCTTTCTTCCTAGTCTCACATAAAAGGAGTAAATAATCCACTGACAAGGATTGCAAAAGCATCCAGTCAGTGAACCAGCTCCTCCCAGGCTCACTATGAACACAAATCCTGAGCAGGTTGGCAGGAATAGAGACAACAGAAAGACAAACCTGCTTTGCATGGGATTTAAACAAAAAGTCAATCCTTTAGATGATCTGTTTTACTCAGTCTGAACTAATCTGGACCAAAACTAACATAAAAGGAGGACACATTTCATAACACAAACAAGTGGGCAGCCTCAAGCAGGGGCTCTTGTTCAGACTAATGCAGATGTCAGTTAATTAGAGTAGAAGGTTATATCATTAGCAGCCAAATCGATATAAAAGGAATTAGGAACTCGGACAGCAAGCTCCCCTGCTTTCCAGCACAGCACCCGGGGCTGTATTTAGCTAAAATTCAATACACATTAGCAGACAATCAATGCAGTCTTGTATGGGGATGTCTTCTTGAAATACTTTAATTGGGCTCTCTAGTGTTATCATTGCTAAACAAGATGTCAGATTAACGTAGAAGCCTTCCCAAATGGGACTGGCAGCCCACAGTCTGGAGAAGCCACATTTACTTCTATTAAAACCTCACTGGCTTTCCAACTTGTATTAATAGTACTATTTTCACAGTTATCTTAAGAAAGAGAGACTGAAAAGTGTCTTTGCATACAGGTGCTGCATCCTGTGAAACTCAGCCATTGGCACTAGCAGATCTTTTCCTTTCTTTCAGCCCTAGGCAACCTTAATCAAGAACCTGTCAGTCACAATAGACCCACAGCTTTTACCTTGAATTTATAACCTCTGCTGAGAATACAAATTGATATTGAAATCAGCAAGTGTAAAAGACTCAGCTGACAACCCCTGTCTGTAAAGGACAAGCAGCATCCACCAGACACAACTGTCAGGAGATGTCAGCTAGAAGAAAATTATAGCCTAGGCTAGCAAGAAAACTGACATTTACTCTCTGCACAGTAAATAATTGCTGTGTAAACTTCGAGGTATTACTCAATTAACTACTTATGCCCCTGAAAAATGCACTGCAATGATCTGATTCCCTTGTTTTTGCAACTTCTACAGAATACAAAGTGTGGAATTGCCTGACAACAGAGTTCTGCAGCACTGTCGATCTCCAGCAGATGAGCAGCATGCTCACCCAAGACTTCTCTATCAAAAAGAGTCCTGAATCTCAGGGTAGGGGGGATAATAATAATAAAACAAATTGTAAGTATTTCTAGGGATCCATTAAAATATTTCATCAGACAACATGGGACCACACAATGAAGTATATTAAGGAAGTGTCATGCCTATCAAGAACTGGCTATCAATTCACAAAACACACTGACACAAGGAATCAGATTACAGCCTACAGCTCCACTGCTGACTTTAGTTGTATTTGTCAAACACACCTTTTAAACGCCAGTACTCCCAACTCTTCACATGGGCCACCAGAATTTATTGCTTTTGGATGTAAAGCCCAAAACCCAATCCAGCATAATAAAAATTCTGAAGGTTGTATCAGAGTAATCTGTGTGGCTTTCCACTGTTAGACAGCACTTTCATACTCTGTCCTGGAAAAACATGAAGCCATCATTTCTCCCCAGCAATAAAACATGAAGCCATCATTTCTCCCCAGCAATAAATCATCTGAGCAATGTAGTACTTTCTATAATGGAAGAGCAACACACTGTATCTTCCATTAGTTTCCAGTTTAATTAAATGTTCCTTGAATACATCTTATGCTTACACTCTTGTGACATGCTACCAGTGCTGCCTTCTCCATTTATGAACTGACTGGACACAGTCCAATCATTCCTGCTTATTGAACCTGTCACTCACAGAAAACTCCAGACTCTTAGAAGCAGTCCTCTTTGGGTCTTTCTTTGCTAGTTATTAATTTGATATGTCTGTAGAACTGAATTAATTATCTGAGCTAGGTACCAAAAGACCTCTTAGCTCACATATTTAGAGTGGCCACAGGCTCAAGGACAGGACACCAACATTCCTTGAACTAAAACTACTAGGGAAAAAAACCCAGTTTGCTAAGCAGGAATACAGGCACTTGATTTAGTTTCAGTTTTCAATTAGGCAGAAATTTTTGGCTGAAAGAGCATGAAAAGCCTTATCTTTGCCTTTGAATATAGAATCTTCTTACTTATCTACCACGTTAGTGTAGCAGCAGCATGGGTAGACAGAGCAGTTTTAAACCACAAGAGCCCTTCAGATGCTTCCACATTTCTAGTCCACTGAAACACCATGGTGATTTAAGCCAACCTGGTTTCACTAGAACAGATGAAAGAAGAATTTATGTCCAACTGCCATTCTTCAGCAAATAAAGGCATATCTTTCAGAAGAGATGCAATAACAGTTTAAATCACCATTAGCCTAAATATTAACAGTCACCTGACAAAATGCCACCATGTAACCTGGGAAGAGACCGTATGAAGTGCCAGAAATTCTTCCAGATTATGTTAGCACTTAATAAAACAGAATGAGGGTAAGCAGTAAATCACATACCACTGGCAGTAAACCTATATAAAGTGGCATTTTCCTTTCCTGAACCAAGACTTTGACCAGGATCTTTTATAATGTTCTATTTAATATACACTTCATCATGATCAAGGAGCAATGGTAACTCTTCATGATGAAAAGAAAAAGCAAAGTAATCTATTTTCCTTAAAGCCACCTCTATGGATCTCCTTCTATTGCATCTCCATAGTACTGGTCTGATCTAGTGGGGTTTGTGTTTTGTTTTGATATTTCCTGCTCTTAAAAGGGACAAGAGACAAAACAACAACCTGGGCATCTAGATGAAATCCCTACTTTCTCAGAAACAGTTTAAAGGCACATATTACAGAAATCACTAAACTAATTACTTCAATGGCTGGAGTTAACACTCAACGTGTCAAGTGCTGGAGTTAAACTGAAGGTTATTAGCAGCCCAGTTTCTGCTGACCTGTGGAAAATTAACAGGGAACAAGATGTGTCATGGATGTCACAGCTGAGTTCCTTGGACTTTCTAATCCATCACAATGTGGCCAGCACCAGACAATTCAGACGTACTCAATTGTGTTTCAGAATGGCATCACTCTCTATTAAAGAAAATAAAGTCAATTATGTGCAGAGAATACTGTAGCAGTGCTTAACTTCATTTTCCTCAGGATGTCTAATACAATTCACTGTTACACCGAGGAAATAAATTCTGCATTTCTATCAGATCCAGTGACAGCAGAAACCACATTTGCAGCAATTCATCAGCTGGTAGAAGTCTACATGTGCACTACTGTGTCTTCTATCTGGATCAGTACAGCTCAGCTAATAAGCTAGGAATTTTAATCTAATTAGCACAGGTTACAAAAGCCCTGCAATCACAGTATCACAGTATCACCAAGGTTGGAAGAGACCTCAAAGATCATCGAGTCCAACCTGTCACCACAGACCTCATGACTAGACCATGGCACCAAGTGCCACATCCAATCCCCTCTTGAACACCTCCAGGGATGGTGACTCCACCACCTCCATGGGCAGCACATTCCAATGACAAATTACTCTCTCGGTGAAGAACTTTCTCCTCACCTCGAGTCTAAACTTCCCCTGGCACAGCTTGAGACTGTGTCCCCTTGTTCTGGTGCTGGTTGCCTGGGAGAAGAGACCAACCCCTTCAATCTAGCATGGCCCTTTACTTGGATATTCAAAAAGCCCTCAGAAGTGCTTCACTTGATTAGGGCTTACAAATCATCACAGTCCAGAAGAACTGGTGAAATTTGAGGTGTTGTCATAACTACACAGAAAAGTCAATTAAAATTCTTCTTATCACCACCACAGTAGAACCTAACCTGCTAAAAAATACTTTACATTTCACTCTAACATCAAGGCTATGAGGCAGAAAAAAACCTATTTTCTTACTTAACACATGCACCAACATACACTGGGGGCCGCCCAGCTGGAAAGCTACTTTGCAGGAAAGGACCTGGGGGTCCTGGTGGACACTGAACTGAACATAAGCCAGCAGCAAGTCCTTGTTGCCCAGAGAACAAATGGTCTCCTAGGATGCATCAGGAAAAGCATTGTCAGTAGGTCAAGTGAGGTGATCTTTCCCTTCTAGTTGGCATTGGTGAAGCCACGCCTTCGGTCCCTGTAAAGTTCTGGGCTTCGCAGTACATGACAGACATGGACACATTGAAGAGAGTCCCACAAATAACCATGAAGATGATGGACCAGAACACCTCTTCTATGAGGGGAGGCTGGGAGAGCTGGGACTGTATAGCCTGGAGAAGGCTCAAACAGCAATCTTACCAATGTGTACAAATACCCAAAGGGAAGATGGAAAGGGGATGGGGCCAGATTCTTCTCAATGGTGCCTACTGACAGAACAAGAGGCCACAGGCACAAACTGAAACACAGGAGGTTCTTCCTGAACATCAGGGAACACTTTTTTACTGTGAGGGTGACTTAAGTACTGGCTAGCACAGGCTGCATAGTTATGTGGAGGAGTCTCCCACCTTTGAGATATTCAAAAGCCATTAGGCCGTCAGAGCCATCACCCTGTCTATTCAGACCAGGTACGTCACACATTGTTTTGAGACAATAGAGTCATTGGGCTCTTACAGACACCTAACCACCACTGGTTTTGCTCTCTAATACATACATCTCTACTTTGCACTACTCCTCCATTAACCCCACAGTAGCAGCTATGCAGAAAACAGTCCCAATATCGTTTTGCGGGAGAGAAGATAGTTTTATGGCAGCTATTCTGTTAGAGAAATGCTGCGTTTGACTTTAAAAGATCAACTCAATTATGCCTCCTTTCCAATTAAATACATTTTCTCCTTTACACAGAGGCAAAAGGGAAACCTTACAGTGTATTGTGATCTTGTGATGTGCTGTCCCTCTCACAATCAGGAGGAGTTCTGGGTACTGGTTGTTTATTCATTTTGTAAGGTCAGAATTACTGCTCCCATTGTGATATAATTCTGCTGCCTTAAAACACAGTAATGGATTGCTGAGCACCATGAAACATCCTCCTTTTTCTCAAATGGAAAGTATAGTGAATGAGAAAAAAAATTAAAATGCCTGGACAGACCAAATGTAATTAAGGATTTTCAGAAGGAACTCTTCAAGAGTTTCCTGACATTAGAAATCTGCACTGTTGTGCTCACTGACAAAGCTCTGATACATAAGAAAACTACCAGCAGCTTTGACTTCTGTTTTACTTCCACACTCAATTCTTCAAGAGAGGGAAGAAAAAACCATCCTTGTATACCAATAGCTTCTACTTCTTCCAGCATAAACTTTCATCAATAATGAAAGGGGCAGTTCTGCCTTCCCACATTCACTTCTCTCATTCTTATGTTGACCCCAGTGGTCCCATGAAAAAACAGCAATGGACTTTCAGCCCAATTAGTTCTTTCATTACCATCCAGGCATACAACCATTAGCATCCAAACAAGGATGGACAGCGCAGGACTAACCTTGACAGCACACAGCACAGACTTCTGTCAGAGAGCAGTACCAGGGGAACCACAGACTGCAGGACCTCAGCACTGATGGGGCTGCTCACCAGTCACAGATTCCTATTGTTCACCAGCAAGATGCAGACCACCACCTCAATACATTGTCTCCAGCCTTTCTTCTTCTCAAGGATTTCTAGGATGCACAGCAGCACATTAAATGCAATCCAGTCATCTAGTTCTTACAACTCAGCCTAACCACAGTTTTGGAAGACTGGCTAAAAACTCCTCATGGTTCTTTACAGCGTTACTGTGATAGCTGGGGGTCTTAGTGGGCAATATGCTAAGGAAAAGGAGCAAACCGGTTTCCTGAGCACTTGGGCTAGTTATGCATGCACAGCTGATACCACATCCAAGCTCACCAGACACTGCAATTAAATAAAATCTCTTCAAAACAGAAAATATATTGCATGAGTCAATGGATTTCTGATATGAAGGAGTGATTCAGGCATTGTAAACACTTTAGCTGCACGACTCCTGGGTCCTCAGAAGCATTTTATGACACTTCATCTCAATTAACCTCACAAGAAAGCAATTGAGATCTGAGCAAGAGAGAGGGCAAAAAGACATTACTGACAACACACAAAACGCTGCTCTGATGTCACAGTGCTGTATTACTTGAGTCATAGACAGAGTTCCTGGAATCCAGTTTTGAAGCAGGGAAGCCAAGGATAAAGAGCACAGGAAGGACAGCTACTTGCTGTGGATCAGAGAAATTGTGTCAGATGCTGGTTATTACTATTGCTGAAAGTAGAAGCTTTCCAAACTTAAGACACTTGTCAACTTTGAAATCTTCCCTATCTCAATCATGTGCATACTACAAATAAAGGATGCAATAGTTTGAACTCTCTCAGAGTAGCTCCTGGGTCACAAGGTGGTCTTCTGTCTCCTTAGTTGCCAAAACAGACAATTTACCATAAAGGTGTTGAGGCCACTACCTGTTCTGACATTGTTGTTCCAGCACCCTTTACCTAGCAGCACCAAAAGAACTAAACATCAGTGCTCTGTGACATGATTTTAGGACTTCTTTCACTGTGTTACACTGTGTTCCACACATGAAAATTCATTACTTCCTTTGGAGCAGGAATACTTTTTGGTTGCATGAAGCTAGGAGTTTGTGATAATGGATCAGAAGGACAAATAACTACATGCAAAGGCCTGTAGGGTCCTAGCAATACTGAGGAATTATTAGCAGAGAGACCGCCTTAAACACAAAATATGTGAATCATAAAATGAATAACCTTATCAAACCCAGTCCTTGATGGTTTGGAGCAGATGCTCAAGATACCTATATCACTCCAGCATCACAGAACCAATGCTCCTGAAAACATTAAAATAAGCCTGATGTGATCAGCATACGAGAGCACACGTATTTCTGCAGTTCTTACACAGGGCTTCTGCAGGTCCATCAGTCAGAAAAGGATGGTTAATGAAGATGTACCCCCTCTAAGGAACGAGAACAGAGAACCAGTGTCAACAGATGAGGAGAATGCTGAGGTACTCAATAACTCTTTTTGCCTCAGTCTCCATTAGCAACTTTGCTTTTTACCCCTTCTGAGTTGATGGACCACTAGATGAGGACCAGATGGGTAAAGTCCCTCCTGCTGTACGGGAAGATCAGGTTAGGCACCACCTGAAGAACCTGAACACACAGATAGTTATGGGACCTGATGGGATGCATCCCAGAGTCATGATGGAACTAGCTGATGGAGTTACCAGGCAATTCTCCATGATCCTTGAAAAGTCCTGAAGCCAGTTGAAGTCCCTGGAGAGTTTCTGGAAGTAAGAACACTTAGAAAGAAGAAATATAAAGAATATTGGAAAGAAAAGCTTGTCTCATTCAGATGGGAAGTTTAACAACATTTCCCTTGAACAAAGTAAATCCACACTCAAGAGCCCAGCAACCGTGTCACAGAGCTGACACAAATGTCTGGGTAACCTTTTTCACTTCTGACAGGCAATCTCCTGCCTTTTGAAAGTATCCAGGGTGTGAGAGAATTTGTTCTTCACTCTTGATGAAAAATCAAGTATAAATGGTTTCCATCACATCTTAGGGTCACGTGGTTTCCAAGCTCTGCCCTTAATGATGTCTTGGCAGGTTGTACAACAAGCAAAAGTCGGAGTTGCATTAACTGTGCTAAATAGGGAACACAACCAATGGGAATTCTTATTGCATCAAATTCCTCAGTGTAAAATTCTACAAGAACCTATAACCATAGTTGACTCTTAAACAAGCTAAAAAGTATTTTGATAACATCATAATGAAGAAGCTGAATTCAGATAATGCAAAAGTCTGGATTTTCTCTAACTGTCAACAGGTTTTGCCTGTATTGGCAAGACCTTTATTGGTAAAGACCACTTACACTGCATTTCAGTGAGCATCTGCTGCACATCTGAAGATGTTAACTTTGAGGGGAAAAAAATTCCTCATAAAATAAAAAAAACCCCACATTTGTACGATGGACATCATTCCCTCTCCTCATGATGACCTTCATTGGCTTTGTCACTGCTTGAAGCACAAAACTATAGGAAAAAACCTACAGAGCTCAAGGTTGCTGATAAATATGGTGACCATAGCAAGCACAGAAGCTGGGTGGAGACCTTGGTGGCCTGTGCTGCCATGGCTCTGTGGAGAATGAGGGGGGCAAACCAGAGGCCCACTGTTCTATTCTTCCACTTACCACTTGTAATACTGCTAACCAGAGAAGTAACACCAAACTCAAGAAATGTCTTGTGCAATGATAAAAAGAATTGTTTAACCACAGTTCCACACAGGCATTGCACAATAGTAGATAATGAGGTATAAATTTTGTCCCAATTCATTTCTCAGTTGGAGGGGATTGAGAGTTTGATGCAAAATGGCAGGGACAGATGGATGGGTTTGTGTTCCTCACTCTCCCCCCAGAGGGATGTCTTTTGGTGAACCTTTGGCCTCAGCTATTCTGAATGCTTTCCTGGGAGATGGACTTGGTGATTGCAAGTGCATTGAGAGCTACAGAGCTGGTCTGTAGTTCAGTGCATTCATCACAGGTAGTCTTAAAGAACCTGCACATGATGCATGTGAATAACCTGAACTGTTGGTGCACCAACTGCTCCAGTGAGCACGACTGGGCCTGCAACAGCCAGGCTCCTATTGTGGCGGCTGTTGGATCCACGCTCACAGCAACCATTGCCAGAGCTGCTAAGAGGTCAGTCCAGCTATCCCAATCTCTTCTGACCTCTGAGGACTGAACAGAACCCACAGGGGGTTGTCTCTGACCCTTCTCTAAATGCAGCAGTCCCCACTTTTCCGTGAGGGACCAGAGACAGCCTCACCCTGCTAGCATGCAATGCCATTGTGAGCAAGCTCGTGCTCTTCCAGCAGCACCCAGTTAGGACAGCTAAATTAATCTGCACCTCCCAAAGATATTATCAGTTTTGATGCAGAGGATTTAATTAGCCCCCTGCTCTAAAAGCCAGCCCTGGTTGTCACTTAAAAGACGCAGCTATTACACAATGGAATGACAGGAAGAATTATGAGTTCTCATTATGAGCAAGTCTTCAGCAATTGAATTACTGAACTCTTAGCCATCATTAAGCAACCTGTCATCCTTTTCTTACTGCTTCAACAAAGAGCCCCAAGCGCCACCTCCTGCTGAACAGTTGGAACCACAAATAATCCCAGCAGCAGGTGATCTACTACGATGACAGCTACTCAGACAAGCAGATCCATCTGGTGAGTACCAAAAAGTAAACATGTTTTCTCACTAAGCAACTCAGTATGTCACAGCTATCAGAACTGATGCTTTTCGAGAAGAGCAATCATACGAAGTTAGGGCATGGCTGACCAAGTGGCACACATCAGGATCCTGATCACATAAGGGATATTTTGCTCAGAATTCAGAAAGCATCCAAATAAGTAGCACTTCGGGTGTTTTTTGGGTTTTGTGGTGGTGGGTGGTTTGGGACTTTTTGCCTTTTTTTTGGCTCTTTATTTTCGCAGCAGGTTCCGTATTTCTTACTGACATGCCATTGAGCACCTCAGGCATATTGTCAGTTTCTAGCCAGGAAAACAATACAGAACGCCCAGTGGGTCCCAAACTCAAGATGAACGGACTTGGGTACAATTACTTCACGGAACTAAAATCACGTATTTGATTCTATTCTTGTGAAAACTGAAGATGCTCAAATTAAACCAATGTTATCATCAACCAAATATAGAATTTAGTACAGAACAGTCCCCTCTTACAGGTGATCCTCAGCTATGTAGAACACAAAGGAGACTGTAAGGACAGCAAAAACTTATCTTCAGAATTCCGAGTCTCCTTTAGTCTGTGTTTTGGCGGACGGGACGGGATTGGGCAAAGTAGGGACGGGGTAGGGGACGGAGACGGGGACGGAGACGGGGACGGAGATGGGGACGGGGATGGAGACGGGGACGGGAACGGGACGAGGGTGGACTCAGCACCGCCGGACCGGACGGCGCGGAACGTTCCGCGGTAAACCCGCGTGCCCGCGACAACTAGCCAATCAAGTGTCAAGACTTCAGCACGCCTCCGCTGATTGGGAGCGAGGTGAGTCGCGTTCAGCCAAGGAGAAAGCTGCGTCTACAGAGCGGAAGTGCGTTTAGTGTGTGGCGCTGTAATTGGCTGGCAGGCGCGGCGGCGGGATGGCGGCGGCGGGGCTGGCTGGGAGTGACTTCTCGGACCTGCGGGAGATCAAGAAGCAGCTGCTGAGCGTGGCGGAGCGGAGCCGTGAGCGCGGTCTGCAGCACAGCGGGAAGTGGTGAGTGCTGCGGGCGGGCCCGGCCTCGCGGCCGGAGGGCCTTGCTTTAACGGCTCTCTCTTTCTCCTCGCAGGGCCTCTGAGTTGGCGTTTGCCTTGGACCCGCTACCGCTGAGTGAGCTGCCTCCGCCCCCAGCGCTCACGGAGGTACGGCCGGGACTGGGAGGAGGCCTGGCCAAGGATGGCTTCAGCGATCTGTGGCGCGGTGGTTTCCTTGGAACGCGACCGCACCGCGAACGGGCCCCCGCGGGCGGGGTGGGGTGACCCGAGCCCTAGCTCTAGCCCTGTTTGTGCTCGAGGATTAGAGGGGGTTAATAACGCGAAGGGAAAGCGCTGCAGCTCTCGCTAGTAGAGCAGATTTGTGATCCTGTCTGCATCTACTGAGGAAGAAGTGAGGTAGTGCTCTTGTTCCGGACCTGGGCGGGGCGCTTCAGAACGCTCTTGCCTCCTTGCCTTTCGGTATTTAACGGGGCGGCCTGAGCTCAGTGTGCTCCCCCAGGTGAAAGCATTGAATTTTGCATCTTGCTGTGCCTAAAGGTAGACGTTCGGTAAGCAAAATTTGAAATCATTTATTCGTCTTTAGTAAGGTCAAAATTTACTGTCAATACAATTCACAATGTACTATTAAACTTGTGCTTTCTAGGGCACGATTGTAACTAGTTGCATATCCATCCCCACCTGTGTTGGTGTACAGTAGGACTTTTAGATATATGCCTATTTATTGATAAATTACAGCAGTGTAACACCTTAGTGCATTTCAAGGTGTAGTTACCAAGGAAGTGTTTGCATTTAAGTTAGAAGGTCAGTATTGTTTGATGTGGAATTCCTGAGCAGCCTTCTTATTAATGGTCATTTCTGCCCATTGAACAGTGAATTGATGCCTTCTGGCAGCTTGACACAATTTGTTCCCTGGAAACTCAGTTTTCATTAAATGTTTCTACCTACTTTATACTCAAGAATGAGGAGACTTCTGATTGTATTCAAACCATCTTTGAGGATGAATAAACTTCATTTTTTGGCTTTTGGAGCAATTTCATTTATGTTTGTAACTAGATGATTTTTCTAAAGTGTGTCAGAAGTGAGGTCTTGAAACTTACCTGTGTCCCTGCAGGAGGATGCTCGTGATCTGGATGCCTATACACTAGCCAAGTCTTACTTTGATCTGAAGGAATATGACAGGGCTGCCTATTTTCTGCGGGGCTGCAAGAGTCAGAAGGCTTACTTCTTGTATATGTACTCCAGATACCTGGTAAGATAGAAGGGACGGTCATCTTTTAGCACTGAACTCCTCTGCTACCCACTTCTCTCTGGAATATCTATTTTGTCTGTTCTGTTCCACATTACCACTTACAAGTCCACGTTGTTTGTTCAGGGGGGGTGTTCTGAGAACTGTGATGTTTGTTCAAACTGTGTTTATGTGCTGCTGCTAGCATTGGAGCAAATGTAAGGAGTATGCTGTCATAATGCCATGTTGGTTTTCCTCTCTTTTCCACAGTCAGGGGAAAAGAAGAAGGATGATGAAACAGTGGATAGTTTGGGTAAGTCTCTGGTGACAAGAAACACAGGACAATATAATGAGCATTCCAGTGATGCTTCTTCATATAAATCAACTTGGTTTTAATGGTTTTCTTATCAATTTTTTTATGATAGTGTGCTACAACATGATTTCTTTCATTCTCTCTTAATTCATAGTAGAGTTTTAGTAGAGATTACAGACTTGTATCTAATTAACTCTCGCCTTAAAGCAGGTGATCAGACTAAGTGTTTTCTCTTAAGAAGGAAAATAATCATAGGCTGAGTAGCTTTCAGGTTGTGTCAGTGATCATTCTGAATGTAACTTGGACTTCAGTTGCTGTGGTATACCTGTGACTGAAAGCTCATCGTTTGGCTTTATTGTCCTGCAGGACCTCTGGAAAAAGGGCAGGTGAAAAATGAAGCTCTACGAGAATTGAGAGTTGAGCTCAGCAAGAAACACAAGGCACGGGAACTGGATGGATTTGGCCTTTATCTGTGAGTGTCTGTATTTCTAGCATGTTCATGTGTATTTGCATGGATGTGCAGAGTTTTGTGATTCAGATTAACTTGACAACTTTCTTTACAGATATGGTGTCGTGCTGCGAAAGCTGGACCTGGTGAAAGAAGCAATCGATGTGTTTGTCGAAGCTGCCCATGTCTTACCTTTGCACTGGGGAGCCTGGCTAGAACTTTGCAACTTGATTACAGATAAAGAGATGGTAAAACTTTGGCAATACTCAGTTGTGGTAACCTGCTTCAGTAATTGTTGCCACAAGCCTGATGTTGCTGTTGCTTTATTCTGTAAAACTGCATTGGGCAAAGCAATCCAAAATTGTAAATGATGCTGTTAAAACCTCTTTCTCTTCAGTTGCTTGCCATGCTGTACCTTGAAAACCTTTAGAGATGGGGCTAGTTTCTTCCCATTCACCCACAAAGTGATTTAAGAAACGGCTAACTTGTTTCTTCTGAAGTAGTTGTCAGCAAGGTTATTGCCTTACTCACTTAAATCATCCAGAATAGTGATGTGATATACTGATGATCAAACACAGGAAGCGGGTTCAGTCTTTCAAGGGACTTTGTAATATAACAGAGAAATATGGCCAGGGTCTGAAGCAGAACCTGAGCGCTGTCAGATTCAAATATAGTTTCTTCACTGACCAAATGAAATGTCTTCAGTTCTGCAATTTCAGCAGTCATGGGAATGGATTGGGAGTGACTAAATAGAATTACGTGGTTGATGTTGTGCTGCATTTCAGACCAAATCTCCTAATGCTTCCCTTCTCTTTAATACTGTCAGATTGTAGGCATTATTCAGTCCCCCCTGTGGAAGAACCTGGTATTAATTCTTGGTCCTAATACTGCTCTTTCGTAGCTGCTGCTTTAAGAAAGCGATTGCAGAAAAGCCTCTTGCATCAAGAGCATCTACTAAATCATGGGAGGGAAGAGAATGGATTCTTGCCATGGGTGGCTCTTGGAACGCTACTGATTGTCATCTCTTCCTCCTCTTCTTTGGTTCTTGATAGTTGAAGTTCCTGTCCTTGCCAGACACGTGGATGAAAGAGTTCTTTCTTGCACACATTTATACAGAGCTGCAGCTGATAGAGGAGGCTCTGCAGAAGTATCAGAGTCTGATTGATGCAGGATTTTCCAAAAGCACTTACATCATCTCTCAGATTGCAGTTGCCTACCACAATATCCGAGGTCAGTGACACTTAACTGGTGTAGGAATAAGCCTCTTCATGCAAACATGGCATTTATAGTTCTTGTTCTCCCCTCATCTTTCTTCAGATATTGACAAAGCTTTATCCATCTTTAATGAGCTAAGGAAACAAGACCCATACAGGATAGAAAACATGGACACTTTCTCCAACTTGCTGTATGTCAGGGTAAGCAGTCTTTTTGCTGCCTGTCCACAGTGATGGTATTTGTCAGAAGTATCTTAAACATGAGCAAAGGAGCTGTCTGGCCTGACCTGTCTGTGAATATAGGCTTTCAGCTTCCGCTTTCTACTTTGCAGTGCCATGAAATAGATGCAGTGTACACATTGTAAACTGCCTGGGTTTTCTTTGAAACAGTATCATGCTCCTTTTCTCATCACTTTCATTTCTTTGTTTCACTAGAGTATGAAGCCTGAGTTGAGCTACCTGGCTCACAATCTCTGTGAGATAGACAAGTATCGTGTTGAGACCTGCTGTGTAATTGGTGAGAGCCAGCTCTTTTCCACGTTCTTGCTATGCTGTCTGCAGGCTGTGTGAGGATGTCTTAGAAACACTTGTGAAAATGATCAGCCAGCAAAGCTGTAAGGCTTGACTGTGGATTCAGACAGCTTAAAAAACAGACCAAATTTCCACTGTTTCTTTATGAAAGAGCTGCTGTAATACTACCAGTGCAGAAAGGAGGTGAAGAAACCATTCTGAAGACCCATGTAGCTGGTAATCCCTTTAGAGTCTTGAAAACCCCAGTGGAAAGAATTGTGTGCCAGGAGCAGGAAATTTATGTTAGATCATGACATGAGTTTGAAGGCTGAGGAGATGTGATCTCTGATTACTACAACTGGAAAGGATTGAGGAAAAGACTGCTCTTTGGTCTCTTGAGGTTTGAGTCAGATCTGCCTTTAATAAGACTTTTTCCTTCCTAATTTAATGCTGGGGTTGGTTTGTTCATTCATTTATTATTATTACTTAATTTAAATAAATATTGTGGCTTTTGCTCTAGGGAATTATTATAGCTTGCGTTCCCAGCATGAAAAAGCAGCACTCTATTTCCAGAGGGCCTTGAAACTGAATCCTCGTTATCTGGGAGCCTGGACACTTATGGGACACGAATATATGGAAATGAAGAATACATCTGCAGCTATCCAGGCTTACAGGTATCACTCATGTACTGCACAAAAGTGGTTACACGGGGACTGAAGTAGTACTTGTCAGCGTTTTGTTAATCTCTTGCTGAACTCTGTCTTGGTTTTGATCCTGACTTTTTTCTGACTAGTTCATCTCCTTTTCTTTGACAGGCATGCAATAGAGGTGAACAAAAGGGACTACAGAGCCTGGTATGGCTTGGGGCAAACCTATGAAATCCTCAAGATGCCATTTTACTGTCTCTATTACTACCGACGGGCTCACCAGCTCAGGTAGCATTGAGAACCAAACTGTGTTTATTGGTTTTTGTTCAGAAGTAGTTGCTACTTGCTAAGGAATTTACACAGAGGAACTTATTTGAGCAAGGCAGAAGAGTATCAGTGCTATGTGATTTGTGCAGTCTTGCTATTTCAAATAAATTTTGGTTGTATTAGTTAAAGATTTTGTCAATGAAATGCCAAGAAGCACTGGTCAGGAGCATAAGTGATGTTCTATGTAAGGGAGGATGAGGACACTGTTAGGCCTAGATTTTGTTTGTTTTGTTGTTGTTGCTTGGCTTTTGTTCCCCCTCACCCCACTCTGAGATCAGATGGCTGTCCATCAAACTACATTTGGGAATTGTTCTTTTACAGACCAAATGATTCTCGTATGCTGGTTGCTCTAGGCGAGTGCTATGAGAAACTCAATCAGTTGGTGGAAGCTAAAAAGGTGAGTGAAAACTGTTGTATGGAGTAAGACATTAAGATGTCTTCCAGGACACTGGAGTTGTAGCAAAATTGTCTAGCTAGTGCTGCTGGAAATGCATACAGCATAATGTTAGGAGCTTGTGGAAACAATTTATGTGTGGTTTTCATTGGAGAGGTTCTGCTGCAGTGTAGCTAGAGTAGCTGACAAGTGGAGAGAGTCCTCTGCAGGTGATAGGTACCCCTTTGCTGGAAAGCCACATAGTATGTCTTTGTGGTGTGCTTGACTGAATTTCCTTCCCTACAGTGCTATTGGAGAGCTTATGCTGTGGGAGATGTGGAGAAAATGGCCCTGGTGAAGCTAGCAAAGTGAGTATCTGTGTTACCATGAGCTCTTGGTTCTGTGGTAAATGCAACCGGCACTTTGATAAAACACTAGATTGGAGTATTGCTTGGGGAGCACTGTAATAGCTGCTGTCTTAAGGTGTGTAGTGCATGCAAATCCTGGTGTCCAGCTTTAGTTGGCAGTTTCCCTAAGGAAAATCAGAGGGAATTAGCATAAGGTTGGTTGCAAGGGAGCTCTGAATTTTGAGGTTATTTGAGCAGGTAGTGCTAGCCATTGGTTGTTGTATTGAAACTTAAAAAGTAATCCATGGTGGCAGGTGATAGACAGCATTGTAGATTTTTTTTTTAACATATTTTTTCATTTCCCCAGTCTATGGTTCTGAAACTGGGAAAAGGTCCAATGTGAAAGAAACAAGCACTGACATCAGCCCTAGTTTTTGGTGGGGATTAAGTAATACAAAAAGCAAAGGGGAAGGAAAAGGGCAAGTGACAGGTGAAGCTGCTGTACAAAGACTTCTGGGATGTGGCAGGGAAGGGGCAGTACTTGGAGGAAATAGCCAGGTCTGGTAAAATCATGAAAATATAATGGAACAAGCAAAAGTCCCTGCTTTGGTTGTCACTTTGGTTGCCTGTCAGTATCTGACAGGCTCCCTTCCTGGAAATATAACTGTTCTGAAGCTGTGAGGGCAGCACATGGTACGTGTCTTGTAAATGCTAAAGGAAAAGACCTGGCTTTAATCCAGGTCAGGTTGAGTAGGTGCTTTCTCACGGGCCGAGAAGGTCCTCAACAGTGCAGTCTTGTTCCAGTGGCCCCTTTTTCTCCTTTCCTAGGCTGCACGAACAGCTGAATGAATCTGAACAGGCAGCTCAGTGCTATATCAAATACATCCAGGATATTTATTCCTGTGGGGTAAGATGATATCATGGGAATAAAAGGAGAAGTAAGCATGGTATAGATCTAACTTGGAAGGTGCTCACAGATTGTGGCTTCCCCCCCATCACTGCAGGAGATAGTGGAGCACCTGGAGGTCAGCACTGCCTTCCGTTACCTGGCCCAGTACTACATCAAGTGTAAGCTCTGGGACGAAGCCTCAGCGTGTGCTCAGAAATGCTGTGCTTTCAATGATGTGAGTAGTTGTGCAGCCTTTGCTCTTTCTTGGGGGATCTATGACCTTGATCTTGCTTCCCCTCAGAGTAGAAGGAATCCTTTTATCAAAGGAATGAGGGCTGTCTGCCATGCCAGTCACATTCTGAGTGGTGGTGGTGTAATACCTGATTACAAATGCTGCTTATGTCTAAAATCACAGGTTATGGTGTAGAGAGTAAATCTGAACTACTGGTGTTCCCTAAATAAAAGAATTCAAGGTTCCACATAGCAGACTGCTGAAAATCTTCGTGGTGAGGAGGTGGTTAATTGGTCAGACTCCCACATGCTGTGGAGCGGTGGTACTCACATAATGTCTTCTTTTTCTCATCCTCTGTATATAGACAGTGCAGAGGATGCAATAGTACTTGGGGTTTGTGTGTGACTATTCTGAGGTGTTCTGTAAACAGACATCTTTGGATTTCACTGCCTGAAATACCCAAGTACCACACAGATCAGGTGAGTAAAAGGAGGAGAGGCTTACTGACATGGTTTAACAATTTTCTTCTGCTATTTAAATGAGGATGGTAGCCTACACAATGACTAACTTACCCTGCTAACATACTGACTTTGACCCAGAAACCACCCAGTGATGGGTGTCTTGTTTTTTACAACTTGATTGCAGACTAGAGAAGAAGGAAAGGCCTTGCTGCGGCAGATCTTACAGCTTCGCAACCAAGGAGAAACATCATCCACAGATATTGCTGCTCCCTTCTTCCTCCCTGTGTCTTTGTCGGCCAACAACACTCCCACACGTCGTGTCTCCCCGCTCAATTTGTCTTCTGTAACACCATGAACAGTGCTGGTACTTCTGACCTATGCGTTGGATGTGACATTGCAGATAGGGCTTGTAACCACTGATTTCTTCCCAGTGAAATATCTACACTGATTTCTGCCTTCCTGTTAAGGGAAGGAGTTACTAGAGCCTGCAGCTGAAGACAGATGTGCCCCAGCAAGAAAAGGTGCTACCAATGTGAAAGTGACTACACTGATACGTGAGCACCCACGGTGCTTCTCACCAGGTCATCCCAGTGCCAGGGCAAATGTGTTCCTTATAGACAGGATTGCTCCTGACTGAGGGATTGGAAAGAGCTTACCTGCTTGAGTTCAAATATATTTGAAGTCTGAATCTGCCCTGTTACCTCTGATCTTCACTGAACTCCTTTGGATGACCTCTTAGTGATATCATTTCTGCCTGCATCAGAAACTGGCTACTTAAGGACTTAATGGCTGGCCTTGAACTACAGAGATGTTCCACTAAAGCAGTAGATTCAGGCACTTAGAGGTGCTGTATCTCTATGGAAAGACTCTGTCAGAGGAATTCCAAGTAGCCAGAGCTGACAGCTGTTTGCCATTCTGTCTGTGGATCTGACAGTTGTTTTGGCTTTCAGGCAAAAAGCAGCCAGTGTGATAGCACAATTAAAAAAACTAATGGTTAAGATACTGTTCTTGGGTGTCTTTATAGTGCAGCTTTCCTGTGAAACTTGGTTTCCTGTCAGCTGGAGGATGCTTCTTCCACATACACCTCCTTCACGTACTCATCTGTGCATCAGGGTTGAGCAGTTATGCCTGAGTTGGGTTGTAAGGACTGAGTTCATCAGTTTGTCTCCTCCAACTCGAGCTCAGGCACTTCATGTCAAGTTCAGAAACTTGTTTGATGACAGAGTGCCTACTGACAGGTCTGCTGTCTTGCGCTAGCTCTGGTTGGTAACAACATCTGTTGCACGAGGTGGTAGTGATTTGTTAAGGAGACAACTACATGCAAGTAGAGGTAGCTTTCTAGTGTCTATGAGCCATATATAATGCGCTACATTGTTAGAAACCCCAGTGGCCTTATAAAAATCATTAGCTGGCAGTGACAATTGGTGGTTAATTCTTATGCCAGATGAAATAGCTCCACTTCACCCATGAGGAAGCTGAAGCTGGGCCAGACTGGTCAGGTGTGCAGTGCCAGACTACTGAGTACTCATCCTTGCTTTCAATTCCCTTTTCTGATAGTTTCATGATAAAGGTTTGGAATGCTAGCAGTTGGTGAAGGAGTAAAGGAAACTGATGGAATTTGGTGTTTAGGACGGAGGACTCAAAATTTTGTCACTAGCTTTCTTCTGATTGTCACTGACCAAGGAACTACTTTATAAAAGGAGACAATCTGCAAATCCAGTACCCACCTCAACTCTCTTTTAGCTTCTATAAATGTGTTTGTTTTTTTTTCCTGTGGTTCAGAAAAAAACAACCCAGACCCCCAGCCTGCAATGTTTGCCTTTACTTAGACTCTTGTTGCTGTAGACCATTTTTCAGAAAAATGAGCACTTTCTCTGACCAGCTCTGCTACCCTTATTTCTCTGTAACCTGCCACAAGGACAAGGGTTGGAACTCTTGTTCATTGTCAACCTGCTGCATTCTTCCAGGGCTGTTGCTGTCAGTCTCTGGAAGGATGGGGATGAAGAGGCTTCCAAAGAATCTGAATAGCAAGGGCCTGTGGTGTCATTGTGTGCATAGCTGCCTCGCTCACGCTGGTGCTGTGCAGAAGTGCAATGGCTTCTGTGGGTCACCACGGTTTATTCAGATAGAAACGGTTCTCAGGCAGACTGGGCTGGATCTCGTTCCCGGAACGCTATGCACACCTTTCCCATGCGTGGCTCGTGGCTGCCTGGAACGCCAGCCCAGCACCCTCCATGCCGATGTCTCTTTCCTCCAGCACAACGATTTTTGCCATGAGGGGTGGTGTCAGGGTCTCGCTTGGGCCTCTCTCACCCCCGGCCTCCGCGCGTTTCCCGGGGTGGGGGGGCTGCCAGGCGCCGCGGTTCCGAGGGCTCTTTGTCGCCTGGGCTCTCTGGTCTGGGGGCGGCGGCCTCACAGACCCTGCGTTCCGCCGGCGGCCGCTGGGAGTCGGGGCGCGGTGGGGACCCCCTCCGCGGGCTCTGCCTCTGCCCGGGCCAGGCCGTGCCCGCCTCATCGCTCCCTTCGCTCCGCCGCGGCGTTGCCATGGCGGCCAGGCGCGCTGCTCTGCGCTGCGGCGGCGGGCGGGGCCTGCCGCAGACCCCGGCCCGGCAGCGCAGGCCTCCGCCGCGGGGAGGCGGCGGGGCGGGCGCCCGCGCTCAGCGTCGGCGCGCAGGAGGGCGGCGGGGCCGGGGCTGGGCGCTGGAGCCGCGGCGGCGGCGGGAAGATGGATGCGCCAGGCTCGTCCCTAGCCTCTCGGCATCCTCTCCTGGCCACGGCACGGTGAGCGGTGGCGGCTGGGGGGCTCGCCCGGTCCCCGCGGCGGCGGAACAATGACTGCGGCCGGCTGCGGAGGAATGGGGTGGAGGTGTGGGGCTAGGCGAGGAGCCGGGGCGGGGGAGAAGGAGCGATGGAGGCGAGCTGGCGATAGAGGAGGCAGCCGGAGCTGGTGATGGAGGAGAGGTGTGGCCGGGCGCAGCCCGCAGCGCGGTGCCAGAACCGCTGCAGCCTCTCCCGGCCTCGCACCATTGTGTGCCCGGTGCTCATTGTCTCTCCTCCCCGTACTGATCGCGGTGCGCTAGATGCCACCGCTGGGTACAAAGGGAGGGATTTTCCCAGAGCCGAACGGGATGTGCGGAGGCTGCGGCCGGCACTGCCTGCGCCGGACCTCAATGAGATGGCATCTGGGGCGGAGAGCAGAGCCCGGAGCAGCTGTGCGGGCGCTCCCCGGGTTATTTTTGCTCGAGGGCTGCTGCCTGCCCCATGGCACACACACCGCACACGGCTCCTTGCGAGCTCGGCTCTTCAGAAGCCTCCTGTGTGCGTATCGGGTTGCCAGGGCTGCTGTCTGAGGATGCGTGGGGAAACATCGCTCTGCAGCCCCTGCGAGCTCCATTTCTTTGTACGTGCAGTACAGGCCTGTTTCTATAGCCATCCCCCGACGGAACAGGCGCTGGGGCCGGCCGACTGCTTGTTCTGACACTGCCGATTGTAGCACCTGAGCCTCAGCATGGATGCTCAGGACAGGTCTGGGTGATGTGTTCGGGCTCTCTCGTGGCACTCAGTATTTATTTCTAGGCTGTTTCTGGTTTTTGTTGTGGATGCAACTACGTAAAAGATACTGAGTTTACCTTATAGGCAGGGTCGGGAGAGATTATGCATTTTCATAGTTGAATTTGAACTCTTGTAAGGAAAATAATAATGGGATGTCTATATTTTCAAACATCTGTGTTCTGATACTGACCTCTGCATCACTGTAAGGTGACACATTGGAGTCCAATTTCTCTATGAATCTTATTTCTTGGGTCAAATTCTCTACTGGTACACATATCATGCCTGATGTATCAGACCTGGGTGGCCCATCAGGAAAATGTTTTGTCCCTTTTCAGGCAGTAATGTGAGGTTTATTGCTTCTGCTCTGACTCAGGTTTTGTTTCTATTGATCTGTCCTACTGCTCTACAGAAAAATTTCAAATCCTGCTGTGCAGTGGATGCTAGCATGGCTGGCACTGGACCAGTGTGCTCAGATGGGTGACTGAGTGAGGTAAATACCTGGTGATTCCAAGAGGTTCATTGGGAATGGTCATGTCTGAGATAGATTATTGCTGAAGAAGGTATGACATGGGTGCTCTCTAAATAGTTCTGTAGCAATCAAAAGACACTGTGAATGTCTTGATACAAGAAGGACATGAAGCTATTAGGATGTGTCCAGACAGGGGCAACCAAAATGGGGGAAAGATCTCAAGAATTAGACTTATGAAGAGTGGGTAAAGTCACTTGACTTGTTCATCTTGGAGAAAGCTGAGGAGGGATCTCATTTCAACCTACAATTATCTCGAGGGGGACAGTGGAGAGGATGGTGCTGATCTCCCCTCTCCAGTGACAGGACACAAGGAACTGGAATAAAGCTGTGTTGGGAACAGTTCAGATTGGACATTAGGAGTAGCTTTGTCACTGAAGTGGTCATGTTACCAAACCTATCAGAGTGTAAGGAATGCTTGGACAAAGCTCTTAGTCAAATGGTTTAGTGTGAGGTGGTCCTGCAAGCATGTGATCCTTATGAGTCCATTCCAGCTGAGATATTCTGTGATTCTAATGAAGTTAGTGGGGTTGCAGCCAGTTCCACTCTTGCTTCCAAAGTGAGCAAAATCCCAAGGAGGAGACTCAGGGAGGTAAGGTTGTAAAGTTTCTGTGGAGTTGCCTGGTGGAGGTGGCTGGGAGCAGCTCTTGATGTGATTGTCCCTTATCACTTTCCCAGAGCTTTGGCAATGTGGTGGACTGCTGGGGATAGCTGGTTGTCAGCAGAGCTCCTAGCTGAAAGTGAGAGTGAGCTCCAGGATGCCAGTGAGACATACTGCAACCTTTCTCACTTGCTGATCTTGTACTGACTGTTCTGTTAGTGCCTGAAGGGCATGATCCTCATTGGAGGTGAATTTGAGCCAGATATTTCCAGTGTCCATCCCAAGCCTAACTGCCGGTTCTGTGATATATCAAATCCTAATGCATGCCTCAACTTCTGTTTTGATAAGCTTGTCCCTGCTACCTTTCAGTGGCTTCTGATAATCTCTCTGCTTCCAGAGGCCATTCCCAGCTAAATAATCTTCTGAATAATAGCCTCCTACTTACTGGGAACTGAACATAAGGTAACAGCTAAACCACAGTTGTGTGTTAAGGAGGTGATTGGCTATTGTATGTCATAAATGTATGCTGCTCTCTGGTAGACATTTTATTATCAAGACCTTGATGTAGCTGGAAGAATGCTACAAAATTTCTGTGCTATTACAAAGGGTAAGTGACCTCAGGGTCTTCTAGACAGAATGCTGTGAAACATAAGTGGCAAAATGATGCCCAGAATAATTTTCAGTTTTCACTTGTAGTCATCCATTTGATGACACAGTTGATATTTTGGTTTAAAGACTGTGTAAAAATAGTCCTCCAGCTGCAAAAAAGGTGTGGTGATGGATTCTGCTATCATAAGGCTGGTGTAACTCAGGCATAACTTGAGCAGTTGAGAGCAAATCAGTTTGTTAATGCCAACTTCTTTATTTTTTTTCCTTCCTCTTTTTAACCAAACTGTAGGAGACTGAAGATGCTTGAAATTTGATTTTCCCCTACTGAGTCATGATAATTTTTCATTGTGGTCATTATTTCTGCTTTCTATTTGCTTTGTGAAGTCATGAGGCAGCAAAACAGACCTTACCAGAAAGCATCACCTTCTAGTTAGTCATTCTTTGGATCCTCTAGGTTCCATCAGATTTCTCTTCAGTCTTTGTGCATGGCAATGCAATATTCGGGTTACAAGACTGCAAAAGAAATGTTTGTGTTTAAAACCTCAATTATTTTACTTGAATTTACAATGGCATGTTTGCATTATGTGTTTCCAAATCAATACCTTACTCAAATTCCCAGCAGGTGACCCCTTCAAAGATCCTCTCTAAATCTCTATCACTTGAAGATCTGGTCTTTATCAGATTATAACAAATTTATCTTCCCATTCTCAGAGATGGATTCTGTGCTGCCTTCTCTTTAGTAATCATCTACATCTGTGCAAAGCATCTGTGCAGTTCTCTGAGCTGTTGTCATCAGCTCTCAATATCTGGAAACCATGAGGGTAAAAACCCCTGTAATTTTTGTAGTACTTCTAGTTTCTGTATCTTTAAGGTCTATCTGAATTTCACCTTTTAAATACAAGGACTAAGTAATCTTTGCTCCAGGAGGTGGGACTCTAAATAGAAAATTCAGCAGCGTATTGGCAGAGTAGTGAAAAAGGTCCGTGGTCTCATCACACTGAATGCTGTCAAGTTAAATAAGTGTAAATACAGCTTCTTTGTACATGACAGAAAACCAGTGTGGATCACAGTCTGCAGCTTAGAGACTAAATCATCCAATGAACTTTAAAGGGAAAATAATGACATGCACGCACTTTCAGCAGGCTTCCCGTTCAGCTCACTACGATTTGCAGTGCTGTATGATTTGCTTGCCAGGCATTTGGGTCACTGGTGGGTAGCTGAGAAACTCTCACATCCTGGAAACTTTAGGACTTGTGTTTCATCTGGAAGGTCACATTTGGGCATCAGAGCCAGTTCCCCATGTAAAACAGTCTGAATCAGCTATTTCCAGACGAGAAGCGAAGTGAACTGATAGATGTGACCATCTATATAGCACAGTTAAACAACAAAGAGGCAAATGAATGCAGCAAACAGTGTGAAATCCTGTTAGTTAACAAACACCAACAAATAAGGAATACAAGTGGAGACTGGATAGGCCACAGCTGCATTTCTAACTTTGGGTGGAATGTAACTCTGTGGGGAATAACAAAGCAAGCTGATATACCTGAGAGAATGGCTTAGCTAGAAAAGTTGCTGTGGTATGGGAGCTCTTAAAACAATAATGCAAAGCATAACATTGTCTCAGAATATTTTACCAGAAATCTTCAAATGAAATACTTGAGAATGGCTGATGCTGAAGTAGACTTTTTTTTTTTCAATCTCCCATTTTCACTTTATGCATTTCATTCTCCACCTGGGAGGTAACATCTCACAGTTGCTGTTTAACACCTGTACTCCAATCATCAAGCTATTTGTTGAATTTTGTTGAAATTGTTTATTTTATACTCTTTCAAGGCTTTAGGGAAAAGCCTCATTAAACCTTACATTGCATGGACTGTAAACAAAAGGTCTAAGTTATGTGGAATCTAAAACTGAAAAGAAGAAATGGTCGTTCCATTAAGGTGCCTGGTGGTTTAAGGCAATCAATGAGTGAGGGAGTCAGGGCTTCTGCATTTAGAGATGGGGATGGGGGCAGGGAGGGGGGAATGTTGATTTTCTTTTAAAATGGAGACAGAAATATCTTTCATTATTCATTTCTATGCTGTCTCTGAAATCCTAAGAACCATTAATGGTACAGGTGCCAGAAATTGATTAGAGTCAATCCTGGTTTGTGTTTAGGGTAGGTTTGGTGCACAAATATTTTGGTGGTGAGTTTTTGAAAGACTTCAAAGTGTATTAATACATAATACACACTTGTGTTTTCATGAGCATGAATGTTATTTGTGTTCTTGAAGTTCTGTTATTCATAGATAAGTTCTTGGGGTTTTGTTACACTTTGCTTATGAGATTTAACACATCCAAGTGCCGGGTTCTGCACATTGGCCACAGCTACCCCATGCAGAGCTACAGGCTGGGGTCAGAGCGGCTGGAGAGCAGCCAGGTAGAGAGGGACCTGAGGGTACTGGTCGAAGGTAGGCTGAACATGAGCCTGCAGTGTGCCCAGGCAGCCAAGAGGGCCAATGGCATCCTGGCCTGCATCAAGAACAGCGTGGCCAGCAGGAGCAGGGAGGTCATTCTGCCCCTGTACACTGCACTGGTTAGGCCACACCTTGAGTCCTGTGTCCAGTTCTGGGCCCCTCAGTTTAGGAAGGATGTTGACTTGCTGGAACGTGTCCAGAGAAGGGCAACAAAGTTGGTGAGGGGCTTGGAACACAAGCCCTATGAGGAGAGGCTGAGGGAGCTGGGGTTCCTTAGCCTGGAGAAGAGGAGACTCAGGGGTGACCTCATTGCTCTCTACAACTACCTGAAGGGAGGTTGTAGACAGGCGGATGTTGGTCTCTTCTCCCAGGCAGCCAGTACCAGAACAAGAGGACACAGTCTCAGGCTGCGCCAGGGGAGGTTTAGGTTGGATGTTAGGAAGAAGTTCTATACAGAGAGAGTGATTGCCCATTGGAATGGGCTGCCTGAGGAGGTGGTGGAGTCACCATCGCTGGAGGTGTTCAGGAGGAGACTTGATTGGGTGCTTGGTGCCATGGGTTAGTTGTTCAGGTGGGTTGGATTGGTTGATGGGTTGGACGCTATGATCTTGAAGGTCTCTTCCAACCTGGTTATATTCTATGTATATGTATTCTATGTATTTAATAAGTTAAGGTTCTGCAAGCTGCTGTATTCTGTCTCTGTGCATTGGTGAGGAGCAAAATGAAATACAGTCATTTTTTTGAGAATCAGCTAGGAGAATGCTTTAATTTACTGTGGGCCTTAGTAATATCCCCTGCTTATCTTCTCTTTCTGATGGGAAATTGTAATGGGTTATAAGCAGTCTTTGACAAACAAAGAGTGCGTGGGGACAGTTGCACTTGAAAAGCGTTGAGTAATTTATGGCTGAAAGAGCGATTTTGTCGGTTACTATTTGGTAGCTTATAACTAAGCAAGAGGTTGCATTAATTGATTTGGAAATGCCTTTAAGAATGAACCTGTAAGTGTTTTAGAGGCAGAACTGTTTCACCCATGTGTCTACAGGGGTAGGTATTGCTGACCCAGTGGTGTTCAGCCCGTCTTCATAAGGCTCTGTGCTAGCAACGCCCCGTTGAGTTGCGTCACGTATTTTTGTAGGTCACAGCATGACCTACATGTTGCCGTTTTCCTGGAGTGTGCAGTCAGTGCCAGTGAGCTGTGTGGCAGCCTGTGTTAGGGGAACTCAATGGAGGTGTAAGCAGTGTCCTTGGAAACTGATTTGAAACTGTACACAATAGCTTCATGCCTATTAAAATCTCTGAAATTCCCATAAGGTACTTTTCTGGTTTCAAATGCAACCTTAATGGAGATGTGTGTGTGTGTGTGTGTGTTCAAGACAGTATTCTGAATGCCTTATAGCTGAAACCTCTTACTTCTTTAGCACTTTGCTATGTCATGTATGAACCTGCATCTCGATGGGTCTGATGGGTAGCTTTGTTCTTAAATCCTTGCCAGCTCAGAATACATCTCAACCCTTTGTACACAGGAGGAGAGCACTGCTCCCCTGGTCAGTACTAGCAGATGCTTCCATTTATAAAGCAACACAGTTCATCCTGTAAATATCAGGGGTCACTTTTAAATGGTAAACTGTGAGGATAAATATGACATTTAAGATGAGTTTTGCTTTATCCTGCTTGTTTATTTGTTGAGTCCTGTTCTTCGCATTATGAGCAGAGTGACAGGAACCTATCTTTTGAACATATGATAGAGGAGCAAGAATGACAGTAACTCAAATGAAAAAACCCAACTCTGATCACAGTGTGGTCATAAGTGAATAGTTTGGAGCATTTCTAGTGAATGCTGCTTGTGATGTTTTTATTTTTGAAGGTATTTTCACTGTAAAAGATGGATAGAAATAGCTAATGGGATATCCACATATGTGTTTATGTTTCTACTGAAAAGCTGATGTGAAGAGACAAACTGTAATGGGAATGCTCAGATTCTATTCCCAGAAAAAGGAAAGAAAGGGCAAGTATACAGGACTGAGCTCTGGTGAGACCCCACCTGGAGTACTGAGTCCAGTTCTGGAGCCCCTATTACAAGAGGGATGTGTACGTGCTGGAGCATGTCCAGAGAAGGGCCACGAGCATGATCAGAGGGCTGGAGCACCTCTCCTATGAGGACAGACTGAAGGAGTTGGGGCTGTTCAGTCTGGAGAAGAGGAGGCTCCCAGGTGACCTAATTGTGGCCTTCCAGTATCTGAAGGGGGCCTACAGGAAGGCTGGGGAAGGACTTCTCAGGATCTCAGGTAGTGATAGGACTAGGGGGAATGGAATGAAGCTGGAGGCGGGGAGATTCAGGCTAGATGTGAGGAGGAGGTTCTTCACCATGAGAGTGGTGAAACCCTGGAATGGGTTGTCCAGGGAGGTGGTTGAGGCCCCATCCCTTGCGGTGTTTAAGACCAGGCTGGACGAGGCTCTGTCCAGCCTGATGTAGTGTGGGGTGTCCCTGCTCATGGCAGGGGGGTTGGCACTAGATGGTCCTTGTGGTCCCTTCCAACCCTGACTGATACTATGATACTATGACATGGAAAGCTGGAGCAATGCATGCATGAGGTTCTGCAAGTCATTGATAGTGATACAATGGAGAAGAAAGAACACATTTTGAAGTGACATGGAACTGCAAGCTGACATGATCTTTTCATCTCAGTTGGCTTTCTTACTATTATGCATTTCAATTAAATAAAAGATGTTCTTGCTGGCATGTTAAAATCAAAATCAATGAAAAGAGAGCATGATATTATAAACTTTGGGAGCTGCAGTGTTCCAGGCTGTACATGTTGTCTCTGCTAGTGGTTGAGTGTGACCCTACTTGCAGAAAATAACAAAGAAACTTGCAATATATATATATATATATTTATATACATGCAAGTTATTATATTTTAATACATTATATATTTATAATATTATATATAAAAACATAATAAGTAATAATAAATTATAATAATATATCAATATATATTTATAATATTATATATAAAATATATAATAACTTGCATACAAAGCCATCTTTTTAGTGAACTAATAATGGACCTTGAATAATGCTTAAAGTAGGGAGCCACTGACATGTTTTCTTAGGCCCTCATCTTGCAGTGAGGTGGATGGGTTGAAGGGAATAAACAAACCATTTATTTAGAAGAGAATAAACCAAACCAGGTTGGAAGAGACCTTCAAGATCATCGCGTCCAACCCATCAACCAATCCAACTCACCTAAACAACTAACCCATGGCACCAAGCACCCCATGAAGTCTCCTCCTGAACACCTCCAATGATGGTGACTCCACCACCTCCCCGGGCAGCCCATTCCAATGGGCAATCACTCTCTCTGTATAGAACTTCTTCCTGACATCCAACCTGAACTTCCCCTGGCACAGCCTGGAAACTGTGTCCTCTTGTTCTGGTACTGGCTGCCTGGGAGAAGAGACCAACATCCGCCTGTCTACAACCTCCCTTCAGGTAGTTGTAGAGAGCGATAAGGTCACCGCTGAGTCTCCTCTTCTCCAGGCTAAGCAATCCCAGCTCCCTCAGTCTTTCCTCATAGGGCTTGTGTTAAGAGTTCATCCTTTTCCTTACAGTCCTGCTATTCTGTTCTGTTCTGTTCTGTTCTGTTCTGTTCTGTTCTATTCTATTCTGTTCTGTTCTGTTCTATAATAGTGTGTCTGTGTCCATGAACATCTCGTGCTGAAAAATACCAGTTCCAGAAAATGTCTGTTTCCTTTCAGGATAGGACAGGATTTTGTGTTTTCTCTGGTGATGTTCTTGGTGTGCATTGTGTTATGGCAACATCTAGGGAAATAGCTGTACGAAAAAGAGACAGATGGTATTTCAGCCACAGAATACTAGAATATTGGTTTAACAAATCTCCTCAGCTTTGCAGTGGATAACAATAATGCTTCTGTCCCCCTTTGACTGTTTCCATGGAGCCGCCAGCAGCTTGGATAGAGTTTTTTGGCTGATGTTTTAGAGTGAGGGCCAATGGTAATTTTAGCATGAGCGGCCTAGCAGCACCAGAGTCATCCTGGATTCCTTGTGCAGAACCCTGAATCCCATGGGTGCCTTGGGCTCAGTTCTGAAGATATTTTAATATTCCTGAAAATTATTTGGTATTGATTAAAAATCTAATTCAATAGTGTGATTTTTTTTTCCCCCATGCAATCAAAAGCAGGAAGTGGTTAAGGTTTGTTCTGAAGAGCTGTTCACTCCCATTTGGTGGAATCATGGAATTATAGAATTGTTAGGGTTGGAAGGGATCTCAAGGATCATCTAATTTCAACCCCCCTGCCATGGGCAGGGACCCCTCACACTACATCATGTTGCTCAGAGCCACATCCAGCCTGGCCTTAAAAGCCTCCAGGGATGAGGCTTCCAGCATCTCCCTGGGCAACCTGTTTCAGTGTCTCACCACCCTCATGGTGGGGAGCTTCTTCCTAACATCCAGTCTGAATCTACCCCTTTCTAATTTTTTCCCATTCCCCCTAGTCCCATCACTCCCTAACACCCTAAAAAGTGCCTCCCCAGCTTTCTTGTAGGCCCCCTTAAGATACTGGAAGGCCACAATTAGGTCTCCTCAGAGCCTTCTCTTCTCCAGACTGAACAGCCCCAACTCCCTCAGTCTGTCCTCATAGGAGAGGTGCTCCAGCCCTCTGATCATCCTTGTGGCCCTTCTCTGGACATGTTCAAGCACCTCCAGATCCTTTCTGTAATAGGGGCTCCAGAACTGGGCACAGCACTCCAGGTGGGGTCTCACCAGAGCAGAGCAGAGGGGGTGAATCACCTCCCTCAACCTGCTGGCTATGCTTCTCTTGAAGCATAAAAAACACTGAAAATATTTGCAGCAAGCCTGAGCTGAGTTTTTGGGTTGATCTTGGGACGCTTAATTAGGATATTATACTGAAATAATATAAATTGTGCTTTTAACCACAGCTTTTCTTGATTGTGCATTCTGTTATGTGACTTAACACACAGCATGAAGTGCAGTAATTAGGGATTTAATTTTATTCTGAAACAATGCAAAACACAGGTAAATAAAAAGCCAAAGCAAAGACTTGATTTTGGATTTATTCAAACCCCTCTGGCAGAATGAGACCTGTATGTTCCCTGTATAGCTAGCAGAAATACAGTGATGGGAACTGGCTGATCATGGAGTCACAGAATATATCTGTTTGGAAGAGACCTCAAAGATGATCCAGTCCAACCAATGTGGAAATGTTATTTCCCTAAAGTATTTCTTAGGACCAGATTAACAAACAAGCATGAATGCAGTCAAGCTACTGGGATGAAATTTCAAGCAAGTAAGTACTGGAAGTATTCCTGCAGTTCCCAAGGGAGTTTCACTATTTTGTGGGAGTGGAAAATGTCTCTCAAAATTGTGGCACATTGTTGGCAGAGATGGTGACGTAAACAAAGGCCACAAGGATTTGTTGACTATGAAAAACCATCACAGTGGCACTGGCTTTAGTTTTCGTGATTTGCATTAAGGAGCTGCTGTCCTGGGTTACCACAACCTCCTCTCACAAGCCCCTCTCTCCCTATGTAGATGAGGGAAAGTGGCGCAAAACCCCTCTGGGGTAAGTTAAAGAGTTTTACTGGAAATGATACAATGTACAATTATCTTAGCCTGTCTGCAGAAAAGTGCAGCAAAATGCAGAAGCAGCAGCAGAAGCCAGCGACCTTTCCCAACCCCCTGCCCTGCAGCCCACCCAGTGGAAAATACCAACCCCCCAAAACTGGAAACTGGAAGGAGCAGGTGGAACAAGAAGCCTCTCATGTTACAATTTGAACTTCCAGCCCCATGACACTTTGCTCCACCCAGCAATTTCATTTTGAAGCTGGCATGACAGCAGCTTGGTGTTGAGTATCAGCAGCAAATTCAACTCAACTGATGACACTTGCAAAGCTAGGGAAGAGCCACTAGAAGGCATGAAGATTTGGTTGACTTAAAGCTTGCAGAAGAAGTTGCCTTTGTGTCTGACATAGGGGTGGATATTGATTTGTATCCCTGAACCACTAAGCTTGTCTTTTTGGAAGGGCATAACAGCGCAACTTGAGATTTCGCTTTGCCGTGTTCTGAAGTCCTGGTTCTAGAGTCAGAATCGGGATCTAGAGCCAGAGTCCTTGGATCAGCAGTCTTGATTTGGGAAAACTCCTGATGGGGTTACCTAACCTGAATCCCGGCACCATTTTCTGGAGGAGAGATGGATCAGCAGAGTTATGAATTAGCCTGTTAATCACTGTCTTGGCAAGAGTTTAAATGCTGGCTCTGGGCCCCAGAGAAGACAAGCTTAGATGAGACTTTCTGGTTCTTCACATAGCCAAATCCACATCAGAGGGGAACAAATGTCACCCTCTACTTGAGCAGAGCCAAGTGTCTGATAGCATGGCTTTAGGAGGAGCACATGAATTACTTGTGGTCCCTGTCTGCTCTTGCTATCAGAAAGCAGAAAGTTAAAGTATTAGTGAAATTGAAATATGGCCATTCGAGTGAGCTCAGAGGGGATGAGACTTTTCCTATGGGCAAGGAAAATAAAAGCAGTTTCAGGTATAATCTGCTTGTTCAGCAGTGGTAAAATGACTTCTCCATGAGTTCCTCTTTGGTAGAACAGAGGTGATTATGAAAATGAGACAGTTCAAGAAATCCTGGTTGTCCCTCCCTAATATTTTACTGCCTTGTTATCCCCAGAAACTTCCTAATTTCAGAGAATTCAATTAAGAGAATGGGAAGTGGATTCATCTGCCCTGTTACAGGTGATCAGTCAATCTCTTGAAAGGGACAGAAGAGAGGAGCTAGTGCTTGTGCCAATATCCTGTCCAAAGTGTTTATTCTTTCTACTAAGGACTTCTGAGAAAGACGAGTATCACTGAAATACTGGGAGTAATTAAGCCTACTTGGTCAGATGTGGCCTGATGCTCTCTCGCTGTGGATGGGACAGGTTGATGTTAACAGTTCCCTGAGCTATTAGCTGTTGAGCAGCGACTGTCAGCTGTGCTGAGCTGTGTGATGTTTGCTCAGACACTTTGTGCTCCACTCCAGCACAGAGGAGCTGAAGCTGCCCACTTGCTCTGGAAATCTCCAGCTTATCAATGCTGTTTCCTTTATGATAAGCCTCACAGAATCAAATACACTTACTTCTGGAGGCAGAGTGCTTTCCAGAGCTGACATGCAATGATGATTTGGTCATGAGATATATGCTTGCTGATACTGCATGGTAGAATCCAACCTGGCGAGGTTTTGCAACTTCCTCGGTGTGCTGTGAAGGAAGCCATCGTTTCTTGCAGCTCTGTAGATCAGCTTGAGAATGAAAGTTGGAGAAGAGTGGGTGGCATCTATTAAGAGTTTTGTTTCTTTATGCTGTGAAAGCTGTTCTGTCAAACAACTGGTTGATATCAGATTTGGTAAACAAATCTTCACGGAACTCACAGGTGTTGTGAACTGAAGCAACCTTCTTGCTGCAGGGTTTTTTTCAGCGTTTCATTAGAGCTTGGTTTGACAGAGAGGCTTGGATTTTTGACACAGCTGTTTAATTTTTAAGCATGGCAGTATACAAACCAAAATAGTACTCTCAACAATGATTCATTGATTTCTCAATAGCAGGACAATTTCCAAAAGAGAAATATCAAAGTTCTCATCTCTTTTCTGTTAGCCAGGGATTTCCTTCATTTGCAGAATTTTCCACACTACATGAATTATGATTTTACTTTATTTCTTTATTTATTTTAAAACCAGCTCTAGATATTTGAGACTGATTGAAATCTACTTAGATTTGATCCCTTTTTTCCCTCTCCCTCTGTCCTCAAGGACTTTCTAATATTTTTTCAATGCTAAGAAGGGAAGAGATTTAGAAATTCAGAGAGCGGATTTGTCTCACAGTACTAATCATGACCTGGTCTAGAATTTCATGCCTTTGGACTCAATAGGGTCAGCACAGCTTTAGGGACAGATGCAACCCTGTGGTTAATAGAGAATAGAATAGAATAGAATAGAATAGAATAGAATAGAATAGAATAGAATAGAATAGAATAGAATAGAATAGAATAGAATAGACCAGACCAGGTTGGAAGAGACCTTCAAGATCATCGTGTCCAACCTATCATCCAACACCATCTAATCAACTAAACCATGAAACCAAGCACCCTATCAAGTCTCCTCCTGAACACCTCCAGTGATGGTGACTCCACCACCTCCCCAGGCAGCCCATTCCAATGGGCAATCACTCTCTCTGTGTAAAACTTCCTCCTAACCTCCAGCCTAAACCTCCCCTGGTGCAGCCTGAGACTGTGTCCTCTTGTTCTGGTACTGGTTGCCTGGGAGAAGAGACCAACCTCTGCCTGTCTACAGTCCCCCTTCAGGTAGCTGTAGACAGCAATAAGGTCACCCCTGAGTCTCCTCTTCTCCAGGCTAAGCAACCTCAGCTCCCTCAGCCTCTCCTCATAGGGCTTGTGTTCCAAGCCCCTCACCAACTTTGTTGCCCTTCTCTGGACACGTTCCAGCAAGTCAACATCCTTCCTAAAATGAGGAGCCCAGAACTGGACACAGCACTCGAGGTGCAGCCTAACCAGTGCAGTGTACAGGGGCAGAATGACCTCCCTGCTCCTGCTGGCCACACTGTTTCTGATGCAGGCATATTGTGAACTTACAGGGCTCTGTGAAGATTGTGATGTGCTGTGCAGACAATTATGTTTTCTTATTGATGATGCTGGGGTTTTGAGAGGGACAAAGGAGTGAATAATGTTGACCAAGCGCAGTGCTTTGTTAAATTTGGAAACACAGACACAAGCATCAAGTTTCTCTCTCTTTATTTTTTTTTTTTTTAAACTTCATGTCAGTAGGAGCACTTAAGTCAGTGGACTTCCTTGTGGTTTTTTAATGCATACATACATTTTTGTCTCACAGAATCACAGAATGTTATGGGTTGGAAAGGACTGCCAGAAGTCATTGAGTCCAACTCCCCTGCCAAAGCAGGATCACCTAAGGCAAGCTGCACAGGAAGGCATCCAGACAGGTTTTGAAAGTCTCCAGAGAAGGAGACTCCACAACCTCTCTGGGCAGCCTGTCCTAGTCCCTTGGTCAACATTTTGTGTTCCTCCTTTCAGCCTAATCTATGCTTAGCATGATGTGTCGCGTTGTAGCCATCTCTTGCCCATATCTAAACTGCTGCTTCCAAAAAATGCCTCCTGTCTAAAAGGAGCTTTAATACACTGAAGAACTGCTCTTTTGGTTTTTTTTAATTATGTGTGCAGAGGTACATGGATGCCTAATTCTCCTTTGCTCTCATGATAGCTGTGTGCACTTTCTCATCAATCAGGAATGCATTTCTACCTCCTGTGGCCACTTGGGCCTCTGAGAAAGTCCTAGGAGAAGGGCGTTTGCTGTCGAATTATTTATGTTATGTTGATGTTTGAGATACATTAGCTATTACAAGATGCCAAGGAAGCACAGAGAGTGGCTGCTGAACCTGCCTGGTTTTGATTTCTGTACAAGCAGATGTGTTTTCAAAAATGCCATATGCCCTCAGACCTCCTGGAGCACACAGCCTGTCAAAAGGGCAATGTATTTAACTTCGGGTCTTTAGAAGTGGATGCCTGAAGAGAAGGTTTACTGGCAAATGGAAGCCACCCACCCATTTCATAGCCAGGTAAACCATACATATGGGATGACAAATAATTCTCCTAGCTAGCTAATAATGAAAACTTTCTCAGTGATTTGTAGTTTCATATTTCTTACTGAAGATTTTATTCACTAAAAACTTCAAATCTTAACACAGACCTTTGCTATACCAGAACAATTTGTTAGGGATGAGCACAGGCTTAAGGTGGAGATGCCATTTGAAAAAAAATTCTTCTGTAGTGTCTTTTGCAGGTAGGAGAGACATAAAGTAAGGGGTTTAATATGTTCTTTATGAACATAGCTTTTCAATGACTGGAAAAAGAGGTGTGGATAGCAGGGAGCAGTTAGGATACTAGGAAGTAACTGAAACATCTGATCCAGTTCTAGTGACACATTGTCCTTTGTCACTTAAGGCTTGACAGAAATAATCTGTGTAGTGCTTCAGAAAATGTCATGAAAGCCTGTGTATGTATGGGAAGTGCCAAGCTGTCACTCAGATTAGAAGTCTGCAAACTCAGGTATCCTACTAGTGAAGAATGCAGTGCTACCAAAGAGCATTTTAGGAAACGTGAAAACTTCAGGGAATTGTTTAATATCTAGACAGAAATAACCACTGTCTTCTGGTCACAGAATCATAGAATGGTTTGGGTTGGAGGAGACCTTTAAAGAGATATCGGCTACTAAAACTCCTCTCAGCTACGTACTGGAAAAGAAGCCACCAAATATGAGGATGTGGCAGTAGTCCATTGCTGCTGTCTTAGTTTAAGAAGGACATTGAAACACTTGAACGTGTCCAGAGAAGGGCAACAAGGCTGGGGAGAGGCCTTGAGCACAAGCCCTATGAGGAGAAGCTGAGGGAGCTGGGATTGTTTAGCCTGGAGAAGAGGAGGCTCAGGGGTGACCTCATTGCCCTCTACAACTACCTGAAAGGTGGTTGTAGCCAGGAAGGGGTTGGTCTCTTCTCCCAGGCAACCAGCACCAGAACAAGGGGACACAGTCTGAAGCTGCGCCAGGGGAGGTTTAGGCTCGAGGTGAGGAGGAAGTTCATTCGTCATTGGAACGGGTTGCCCAGGGAGGTGGTGGAGTCATCGACCCTGGAGGCGTTCAAGGGGAGATTGGACATGGCACTTGGTGCCATGGTCTAGTCATGGGGTCTGTGGTTACAGGTTGGACTCGATGATCCTTGAGGTCCTTTCCAACCTAAGTGATACTGTGATACTGTGATATTGTTATTGCTGGGACCAGAACTGGAGGTTTCCAGCTCTGAAACTTCAGATGTTAAAATGTCAGCCCAGGGATGGAGGACCTGAGTGCTTACTTTAAAGCTCCTTAGACAGGTCTGGTGCTATTTTTGAAAAATATGAGGTAAGTGTTCCCACTTCATGGGGGAGTTAGAGACCAGGCACTGCTGAGAACCTGTTGTGAATGTTTTGGCACACTATTACTTTTATAAATCTGGTTGTGCATTCCCACAGATGGTAGCTTTGGGAGACTTCTGCTCTCTAGATGAGGTGCAGAGGGGAAAACAAAATGTATTCTGAAGAGTGGGTTATACTCTATTGCTGCCTGTCAGTGAGCAGCAGTTTGATAGAGAGGAATTTAAATGCTGTTTTCCACCACTGATGTGAAAAAAAGTTTTTTTTCCCCCAATTGATTATATTATTTGTTCAAAGAAAAATATCACAGCTGAAATTTTCATGAAGCCTATAATAGTTATAGGCCCAAATTCCACTGAATATTTGGGCACAAAATATGCAGGAGGAGACAAACTATTTTTGGGGTCCATTTCTATTGTGTTTGAAAGCCAGATGATGAAAGAGTCATCAGGATGAGCTGATATCTCTGCTCTTAGAGTCACAGAATTATTTCTATTGGAAAAGACCTCCAAGATCATTGATTCCAACCATCAACCCAACACCACCATGGCCATTAAGCCATGTCCAAAAATGCTGTGTCCACAGGTTTCTTGAACACCTTCAGAGATGGTGACTCCACCACCTCCCTGGGCAGACTTTTCCAAGGTCTGATCACTCTTTGAGTAAAGAAATTTTTACTCATATCCAACCTATATTCCCTGGTGCAATTTGGTGCCATTTCCTCTTGTGCTTTTAAAGACTTCTTTGAGATGGTGTAAGTTTGCACTATTGGCAATGTCTTGATATTCATAGACAAAGAACAGCTGCCCAGTAATTACTATTTGGAAAAGGCATATTCTGAAGTTATGTCATTAGATGTACACACTTGAATGTGTGTCTGTGTATTTAGCCACATGCAAGGTGTATAACGTGGTGTGTTTATTGGGGCAGGAGCAAAATTTACATTTTGTGTATTGTTTTCTAAGCATGTGACCTTGATTCTCCTTGCACCCACAGCCAAGTTACATCAACCATTTATGTTTGTCCCCTACATGCATTTCCTTTTGCATGAACAATTTAGGCCTCCCATTTCAAGCAGGTCTTGTATGCAATTGATGAAGAAAGCTAACCCATGGTTCAGAAGACAAAAATGGTCTGGTTGGATTCCTCTAATACATTTTTCTAGAGTCAAGCAAGGTACAATGGCAAAGATTCTTGCTACAAATGGGGAGAGTCATGCAGCGAGCTGTTGCAGCACTCTAAGAGAATGATGGCCTCAGTTATGTTCCTGACAAGGCCCCAGGCAGTGTCTGTGATGGAAATGGGGGCTCGCCTGTCAGATGTGCAAACTGGAGCATGTATGCCCATAGCTGTTGGCTTGGTGTGGTGCTTGGGGCTCTTCATACTCGGCTGAGCTTCCCCTGCAGAGAATGTGGGGTTTCTCTTGTGCTGTTGTTCCAGTGTGAATGGGAAAGCATTTTCTGTGACTTGTTTTGTTTGTTGCAAACAAAAAGAGAAAGGAGCCAATCTCCCTAAAGACAAATTGTTTTGAAATGGCCTGACCCCAGCTAGGTTATTGTTGGGAGCAACGTTAAGAGTATAGTTCTTTGTCACTTCAGATAGGGGATAATGGTGTTATGGGGGGAAGGTGTAGGTGTAGTTTTCCTCTATACTTTTGCTAGTGTATTACCAAGCCCAAATATTAATAAGCAGGTAATCTAGAATGCCATGGGAAAGAACAAAATCAGGAAATAAATGGGAAGTGGGGAGGGGGGATTAAAAGGAAAGCATGGAAGCAAAGGAAAAGTAATAGCAATGGGTGACATTTGTAGGACAGAAGAAAACTGAAGATTAAAGAGGCTTCTTAGGCAGACTCTTCTAGTGGGATTGCTCATCCAGTTGTACTTGTCTTTTTATAGTCAGTCTTAAAGATTACAGAGTGCTTTCCTTGAGGCATTCCTGGAGTTTTATGGCTTGTTCTGCCACAGGAAGCGGCGCAGTGTTATCTGCACACTCAGTGCTTGTCATACTCTGAGACTGGTATTTGCTTCACACCTCTGGGACTGTAAATATAAATAAACTTCTTCTACCTGCTTATAGTGTGCAGCTAAGCTTGAACTGATCTTGGAAAAAATCCAGCACAACAAAACAACACAAAAAAAATTTCCCAACAAGTCCTGAAATTCAAAGTAACTTTTCATACAATAGCAGTTCTAATGAAGTTCAAGTGTAGCCATGATCTCTCACTGATAAATACACCAGTGCCTCTTGTAAGAAGTGTGGCTAATTCTTCAGTGAATTCATGTAGATTTGCATTCAAGATGCATTTCAAAAGAAATGTGTGCAGCTGTTACTTCAGAATTTACTGGGTGGATTTTCTGGGGAGAGGGGCAAAATAAAATCTTTCCTTGAGAGCTCCAGACTGAATGTATTATGCTTTAGGAATGGGTTTAATCCTGTCTTCTTGGATGAAATCTGCACATAGGATTTTTAACTTTTTTTTTTTTTTTTTTTTTTTTTTTAATTAAACCATCTTTTTTTTGCTTAACCAGGGTTTTTTTTATGGCTCCAAGTACTCCAACAATAATTCCTACAGATCACAGTATCACAGTATCGCCAAGGTTAGAAGAGACCTTGAGGATCATTGAGTCCAACCTGTCACCACAGACCCATGACTAGACCATGGCACCAAGTGCCACGTCCAATCCCCTCTTGAACACCTCCAGGGATGGGGACTGCACCACCTCCCTGGGCAGCACATTCCAATGACGAATGACTCTCTTGGTGAAGAACTTTCTCCTTACCTCGAGCCTAAACTTCCCCTGGCGCAGCTTCAGACTGTGTCCCCTTGTTCTGGTGCTGGTTGCCTGGGAGAAGAGACCAACCCCTTCCTGGCTACAACCACCCTTCAGGTAGTTGTAGAGGGCAATGAGGTCACCCCTGAGCCTCCTCTTCTCCAGGCTAACAACCCCAGCTCCCTCAGCCTCTCCTCATAGGACTTGTGCTCAAGGCCTCTCCCCAGCCTTGTTGCCCTTCTCTGGACACATTCAAGTGTCTCAATGTCCTTCTTAAACTGAGGGGCCCAGAACTGGACACAGTACTCAAGGTGCGGCCTAACCAATGCAGAGTCCAGGGGCACAATGACCTCCCTGCTCCTGCTGGCCACACTATTCCTAATACAGGCCAGGATGCCATTGGCCTTCTTGGCCCCCTGGGCACACTGCTGGTTCATGTTTAGGCGGCTGTCAATCAGCACCCCCAGGTCCCTCTCTGATTATACTGACACGAGCTGGTAGAGGGCAAAGCTGCTGCTAGTGTGTGTGGCAGTCATTCATTGTAAATAATTCTGCCAGTCTTTGTGCTTGCAGATGTCTGACAGATGCTTCCTGCAATCTCTGAATGGTTGCATTGCCAATTATTAGGGCCGTCTTATTCTCACAGTCTGGGAACACTATTGGTGGTTTTAATTTTCTTGAGTTGATACATCTAATGGCATTAGCACTGTGCCCTGTGCCCTTCACAGAGTGCTGAAGGCTGCATCTCACTGAAATCAAGGGAATTTATTTATCTAGGGAACTAATCTGTTTCTTCTCAGACTTAGAATTTAGGATTTGATCCTATGCACTGCTGAGAACAAGTTAGTCTCATTGGTTCCCTCTCATCCTTTGGAATTGAGAATGCTCAGGAACTTGCCAATAACAAAGAAAAATGTGAAAACCCCAAACAAGCACCCCCAAAAAAACCCAACCAACAAACTTGTGTGTTTATGGAACAGAGAGACACTCGTGTTCATAGTGATAAAGAAAAAGCCCTTGGCTTCCTGATCTGCTGATGTGATTAAGCTCACTGCATCCCTCTTGGAACAGAATTTTACCAATAAGTTCAGTTGCTGGAAACCACTGGTGGAATTGTTTTGCATTCTCTTGGAAATAGCAGAGGGGACAATTTCCAGTCTGATACAGGCTTTTGCATGTTGATATTTTTCTGCTTCCACAGAGATCCAGGATGCTGGTGAGGTCATCAGCACTTTCCCCTTTCCTCCTGTGGCACATGGTAGGTGTGCTGGGGAATGTCTTTGAGTTTGTCATAGGATCTTGGGAAGGAATCAAGGACTGGGAAGGGTAAGAGGAAGATATTGTTAGTGGACTCCCAAGATTAAAGTGCCTGCTTTGTGGTTACCTCAGCCTGCATGACTTGGGTTAAATGATTTGTCCTTCCTAGTCCTGTACTCTCAACAGCACTTGTGGTAAACAAACTCTGATCTTCATTACATGGTGCCCCTTTCTGAAATCAGGAAAAGGGCATATATGGAATCTCCACTAGAACACCAGACTTGCATACAGAAGCCTAATTGTGCTGGGATTTCCCTTGCAGGTTTTTGGACAAAGATTGCAGTGTTTGTGGAAGTGAGCTATCTCTTGTGTTCAGTAACCATGTGAGCTGTCATGCTGCAGCATCCACTGACAAATAATAGTATGTCTTATCTCTTCCAGGGCTTCCAAAGCAGCTGAGTCTAGTACCTTAAGGAATGTCATGCAGTAGGTGCTAAACTAACTGGCACTGAAAGGAACACAAAAAGATGGCAGTCTGTATTTGAAGCAGTTAAACACATGGACTCTCGCTGACAAGAAACCATGTCAAAAAAAGGACGTAGCAAGGGCGAAAAGCCTGAGGCACTGATTGTTGCCCTACAGGGTGCCAACGAGGAACTCAGGACCAAGTTAACAGACATTCAAATTGAGCTGCATCAGGAGAAATCTAAGGTGAGTGAGGGTTTGGTTTTAAATAAGTGGCTGTGCTGAAGGAGAGAAACATGGAAAAGAAGTGTCACTCTTTCCTGGAACAGTGCTCTGATTCTTTCCCCACATACAACATTTTATTACTGTGGATGTCCTGTTGCTTCTGTGAGAAAGACTTCTTTTTACTGGAGGTACAAGCTTAAGTCTGGCCCACAAATTAAGCAGTATGTCCTTTGTAACATCTTTGACCATATTCCAGTTAGTGGGCTTGTCCTGTCCACTCAGTGTTTAGAAATTGTAGTGTTGGTGGGTTTTGCACAGCTGCCCTTATTTCACAGCTGAGTGAAGTATTCCTTAAATACAGAGGATGACAATCCATGCCAGCCCTTGTAACCCCTCTGTAGTACAGCTGAACCATGTTGTGTGCACTAGGGCATTGTGCATTGGTTTAAGCTTGTTCAGGTAGCAGTGGCCTGCCAGAACCACAGTCTCAGATGGGTAAAGTTAGTCTGAAGCCAGCTGAGTATTGTGCAGGCAGGGGATAATGAGGACCCACAGAGCTGTGAAGGTTTGAGGTCTCCCATAGACTTTAGAAGCCTTTGACCCAACTGCAGGGCTGTGTGCTACAGCTTCAGCTCCTGCCTACATCGTCTGGGGCAGCCCTTGTGAAACACATAACATCTCTTTACACTAACTACTACAGCTGTTGTAACCTGTAAGAAGGTCATGGGCTGGATGCTACCAGTATAAAATGCTGGCTGTTATTTATGCCCACTCTGCAGGCAGCATGACTGTGTGCTGTTAGAGTCCTTGCAAGCAAAATCAATTTTCTCACAGGTCATGCTGGAGTGGCTTTGCAAAGAAGTATACTTTTTGCTCTCTACAGCATTGCTCCCTCTTCATTTAGAGATGCTTCCAGCAGCAAGAACAATATGTCTTATGTTTTATAGCCAGAATACAGCTTTTGTGCTATAAACCCTTTATGTGGTAAGTGCTAAAGTTCCTTGAACATAGGTGAAATGAAGGCAGTCTTCAGGTCAAGCAGTGTGTTCTCTATGGGCAGTGTAGAGAGCAAATGTCTGTTTACTAACTCCTGGTGAATTCTTATGAAGAGGACTGGAAATAACCAGGCACCTGCAGTCTAGTGGCAGCAGGTGGGGGATTCACATCTTCAGAGGGTGAGCCTAGTGACACATTGTTTTTCCAAATGTAATATAATTTAAATCTATCAACCTGGAGTTTGATTCTTTCACAGATAAGCATATATCCTGGGGAAATAAACCCAGAAGTACTAACCTCTAGCTTCCAGACATGAATAAATACAAATCCTTTAGCCTGTAATAGGTCTTTTTCATAATTTCTCATATAGGCACAGATGTTCATGCCCCTGGCTCCTCTTTCTGAAAGGTTTGCTCTCTCTTCCTTGATCTTTATTTAAAAAGGAATTAACAAGGAAGTTCTAAGACTCTTTGAAACCACATTCTTTTTCACTGTAAATAACAAACCTACCAAGTTTGCTTTGACCTGAGCATTTGTTATCCATCGCTTTCCTTTGGTGTGGGTTCACACATGTTTCTGTTGTAGAACTGCTCAGGGATATGAAGTTGCACCTAGAGATATATTAGTGTCAGTGTGGATTACTCTCTGACTTTGGTTCCAAAGCCGCTGTCAAAGAACTTTAAAAACTATTGTTAATGAAGAGTAGTAGCAAAGGACATACCTTATGTAAAGTTGGCTGTACCATAGGCACAATAACTAACACAGGATGCTTTTCTGTAGATAGGTGTCTAAGAAGTGGCTATAATTGTCCATCTGTAAAAGACGATATGTTCCCTGGATTTTCAAACTTGCATCTTGCCTCAGCTGGGACCACAGAGAGCCAAGCTCTTCCCTCTCATCTGATTCACACATGGTCACGGAAGCTGTAGGAACCTGGCTGTTTCTGAGCTTTGTTAATTTTCTGGTGATGTTGACTGATGGGTTATGAAGTTATTAAACAAATGCACTTATATACAGGGAGTCTTATTCCCTGAGGAAATATTGAAAGTACATGTAGTGTCTGCATAAGATGAGACACCTGGAGGAGACAGTGTGGTTTTGGCTTGAGTAAAGACTATAAAATCTACGTGAATGCCGCAGGAACTGGCCCATATTTTGTGAAGGAGGGTAGAGGATCATAGAAATCATAGAATCACAGAATCAGTAAGGTTGGAAAAGACCTCAAAGATCATCAAGTCCAACCTGTCACCCAACACCTCATGACTACTCAACCATGGCAACAAGTGCCATGTCCAATCCCCTCTTGAACAGTGATGGTGACTCCACCACCTCCCTGGGCAGCACATTCCAATGGCCAACAACTCTCTCTGTGAAGAACTTTCTCCTCACTAAACTTCCCCTGGTGCAGCTTGAGACTGTGTCCTCTTGTTCTTGTGCTGGTTGCCTGGGAGAAGAGACCAACCCCTACCTGGATACAACCTCCCTTCAGGTAGCTGTAGACAGCAATAAGGTCTCCCCTGAGCCTCCTCTTCTCCAGGCTAAACAACCCTAGCTCCCTCAGCCTCTCCTCACAGGGCTGTGCTCAAGGCCTCTTCACAGCCTTGTTGCCCTAGGGCCTGCAGCAAGTTCCTGAATTTGACATGGCTGTGCATCTGTGTGGGCTTGTTTTGATGCCACTGTGTGTTGCAGGTGACTTTCAATTTATCTCAATGTAGGTTGCTAAACTTGAACGAGAGAAGACTCAAGAAACAAAGCGTATCCGGGAGGTGGAGCAGCGCAAGCAAACTGTGCAGATCACAGAGCTGAAAGCCAAACTCCATGAGGAGAAAATGAAGGAGCTGCAAGCCGTGAGGGAGAACCTCATCAAACAGCATGAGCAGGAGATGACACGGATGGTGAAAGTCCGGGACAGCGAAATCCAGCGCCTCAAGTCAGCGCTGTGTGCGCTGCGGGACGGGAGCAGCGATAAAGTAAGGACAGCGCTGACTATTGAGGCTCGTGAGGAGGCCAGGAAACAGTTTGACTCCGAGCGCCTTAAGCTTCTGCAGGAAATCACTGAGCTTAAGTCTGCTAAAAAGCAGGTAGATGAGGCCCTTAGCAACATGATCCAAGCTGATAAGATCAAGGCAGGGGATCTTCGGAGTGAGCATCAGTCCCACCAGGAAGCCATTTCCAAGATCAAATGGGAGAGTGAAAGAGACATTCGCCGCCTGGTCAGTAACCAAAGCAGTTCATGTGTTCTCTTACACTGTAGTAAGTTTGCTTCTTGTGCCTCTTAGCTTTTGGTGAATGACAGAAATCTGCAGTGCACCTCAGCCTGCACAAATATGACAAACTTCTCACTGTCCTTTGGCAGCAGTGAATGGATCACGGTGAGTCATCCAGAGCAAGCATGGTGGTGGCAGCTGACATCTCAAAGAAAGTGACTGGCCCAGTGCTGAGATGCTGGTGTGTGTGAAGTTAAAAGTGTCAGAAAAAGAATGTCTGCATCTGCACTTGTGGTTTGATAGTCTCTCTAGCCCTTGTGGTAGTATTCTAAACACAGCCGTAGCAGGAGGGAAGATATCTTTTGTTTTGGTCTTGGTGTAGCCCTCAGTAATAACTTACTAGGGAAAAAGAACAAAATGAGGCCTGCAGAAGCCACGGTGCAAGTTGCCCTGTCATCTGGGGAGCTGGACCTGCTTGCAACAGTGGGAAGTTTGTCATGAAAACTGTAATTCAAGATTTGAGAGTAAAGAAAGAAATGGTAATTTAAACTGTCAAGAAGAATTTATGTTGTTTCTTCCTTTTCTTTGGGGGTGTGTGTATTTTTTCCCCAATGTACTCAGTGTCTATTCTTGTGTTGCTGTGGGTTGAATTAGGGAGCAGTTCTTCTTGTCTTGGATAGTCCTGGGATATTAGTCATAAATGAAGTAACAATAAAATGATTAGCCCTGAGTTTGCACTCAGGAGATTAATGAGATGACAATCAGCTTGAAGAAATCCTAGGTCTGCATAGATCTGTTTGTGAGAATTGGACTGTAACCTCTTCTGTCTCATCTCACAGAGTTCCATTTACATGAGCAGGGGCTAGTCTAATCTCTCTTGGGTTTGTCAGAGTTTATACTGATTTTTCACCAATATAAATAACTGATTAAAATGCAATGTGAAAGCCTGAACTTTTCATCCAATTATCTGTTAACACTTAGCACCATGCTAAGGTCCTGGGCTTCACTCTGTGTATAGCTGGAGAATCTTGCTACTGTACCAGTGCATGGGTAAGGCTGAGACCTCAAAATGTGTTGCTTTACAAGCCTGGTGCAGTATGACATAGCAGATTTAAGTGGTGGACACTGCTGTGAAGTAAATCATGTACTACTAGACTGGAGAAAGTTGAAATGCTGTTGCCTTTACACCGTAATATTGCTGTTCTGGTGTTTCTCTCATGCAGATGGATGAGATCAAGGCCAAAGACAGAATCATATTTTCCTTGGAGAAAGAACTGGAGACACAGACAGGCTATGTGCAGAAGCTGCAGCTGCAGAAGGAAGCTCTGGATGAACAGCTCTTCTTGGTGAAGGAGGCAGAGTGTAACATGAGCAGTCCCAAGAGAGAGATTCCAGGAAGGGCTGGAGATGGTTCGGAGCACTGCAGCAGCCCTGTATGCAGGTTTTTCTAGCCCCTACAAAACAGAAACATATCTGTTTCTCTTGATTAAATGTTTTCTCAGGTCCTGGGCAAACATTATCACTATTCACTACAGAAATGTTAGGTCTATAGACTCTTCAGAGAGAATGCTATTGTGACAAAGGTTTGTAAGACTGTTCCCTCAGTCAAATACAAAACATCTTAAATAATTAGTGCCTCTCTGAAAGAATCAATGAGCCTAACTACCTGAGTAGCTTCTATAGAATTGGGAAGATGGGCAGGGAGAAAGCTGGGCTTTGAAATCCTGGAGACTCTTAGGAGAGCCTCCTCTGTCTTATTTTCCACATATCCAGCCACAATATCACAGTATCGCAGTATCACAGTATCGCCAAGGTTGGAAGAGACCTCGAGGATCATCGAGTCCAACCTGTAACCACAGACCTCATGACTAGACCATGGCATCAAGTGCCACGTCCAATCTCCTCTTGAACACCTCCAGGGATGGTGACTCCACCACCTCCCTGGGCAGCACATTCCAATGACTAATGACTCTCTCTGTGAAGAACTTTCTCCTCACCGCCAGCCTAAACTTCCCCTGGCGCAGCTTGAGACTGTGTCCCCTTGTTCTGGTGCTGGTTGCCTGGGAGAAGAGACCAACCCCTTCCTGGCTACAACCACCTTTCAGGTAGTTGTAGAGGGCAATGAGGTCACCCTTGAGCCTCCTCTTCTCCAGGCTAAACAACCCCAGCTCCCTCAGCCTCTCCTCATAGGGCTTGTGCTCAAGGCCTCTCCCCAGCCTTGTTGCCCTTCTCTGGACACGTTCAAGTGTCTCGATGTCCTTCTTAAACTGAGGGGCCCAGAATTGGACACAGCCCTTGTTGTCTTTCACAAAGCATGTAACTCACTGGTTGTGTCACTAAATTGATGATGTCTACGCAACAAAAGTGTGTATTTGCACAAATTGACACACATACAAATGAGGAATTAGAAATCAAATGTAACTGATCCTGAAAGGGATGTCCTTTTCCCCCTGACATAGTGGCTCAGCAAATAGAAGCAAGGTATAGGAAAAGGCAATAAAAATTAGAATCATTTAGCTTTTTGCTTTTTCTTCACCACCTTAAATATCAAAATCTGTTTGGTTGCTTTTCAGCTGTCTGAAAAAATAAAGATAGATTTTCAATTGGGTATCCCCCAAACCAGATGCTTTCTTCCAAAAATACTTTGTCAGCATGTCCAATATAGTAAAAATTCATAAATACACTTTGTTAGTGATGACAGGTGAAGATGACTGCTGTATGTTTCTTAAGGATTCTTTTCCCAAGCATGTGTAACTCTGCTGTGTTGTTGCCAACGAGCAGGACCTGCGCAGAAACCAGAAGAGAATAGCAGAGCTGAATGCCACCATCCGGAAGCTGGAGGACAGGAACACGCTGCTTGGGGACGAGCGGAACGAGCTGGTGTGTGAGCCTTGCACTGCCAGACAGAGGGGGGTGGGAGCCATAGGGACAGCAGAGAGAGGAGACAAGGATGACAGTCAGTGATGAATGTGCCTTTTCCATCCATCGGGCTAGTCACTCGTGAGGCTGGGGATGACTTTTTTATCCTGGAATTAAACAGTAATTGAATTACTGAAGTGGTACGAGTACAAAACCGCAGCAGAAGTTGAGGCAGAGGCTTGTAGGTTTCTGTGCAAGTGCTTATGTTCCCTCCTTGACTATTTAAGTGGACAGCAGTGTACCACGAGACTTTCCTTGTGAATGAAATTATGTGTGTAGTGCAGCATTTCACCAGATTGAGAATAGCTAAGTAGTGGATCTAGGGAGGATGGACAATGGGGAATTGATCCCTTTATCTGATTTACTTCTTTATCTGATTTACTTTATCTGATTTACTATGACACTGTTGATACCTTTATGTTAAAGTCAGTACCCTAGCTTTTTAACCTCTCTGTATCTACTTCCCTTATTAAGGATGAGGGTGGTGAAATTCAACTCTTGATATTTTATTTTAGTTTTATTCCTGAGCTAGGAATCCTCATACATTCCTTTCATATCTGTTCAGCTGGCTTGTATCTCCTGAGAGTTCTCAATGTCATATTTGCAAAATAATGACTTAGCTAGATTGCAAATGAGAAACATGTTCATGTGTGTCTCTTCAGTTGTGAAAAGCTCTCAATCCCCAGATTTCTGTGGTAGTGAATAGCATGGAGTCTGGAGAGTCAGCTTGACTAGCTGTTGTGTGCCATTAAATATTCAGCCTATTTTTCACAAGGAAAAGAATAAATTGAAAGGCTTCTAAGCTGTATCTTGCACAGCATGGCTAAAAGGAACCAATTTTGTGTAACGTGACCAGGAGTACTACTGGCAATACCATGCACTTTAAGGTACATTCACAATTAACTTCATTCTTAGGGGAGGATAAATGGTTGTTTTGTCCACAACTGTGCTGGTCAGAGATGTGACCACTTCTTAGCTGCTCCCTACCTTTTCTGTTAGCAGAAGAAACCTTCAGGTACCTGCTTCAGAAGAAAATCACTGGGTTAGTTTAATTAGCCTAATAAAATCATTTGATGCTGCTAGCAAATGTGGTTAACTGTCCCTAATAGCCACAGAAAACTCTTGCGGTCCTGTCCTCAGCAGAACTGTAAGAGGCAGGAACCTCCCAGTGACAAACAGTAATGCAGAGCCAGGACAGTGTCTTTGTTAGGTAGATCATCTGGGTACAAAGATAATGGATTTCCACAACCACATGCCAATCCCTTGTCTTCTCTTAGAAAAATAAATGATATCTATAAGATACTCAGTATTACTGGATGGGACTAATTCTTCAGAGAAAGGGATCTTGGTTAATAATCTAGTTGTACCAATACTGGGGCTTCCAAACATGTCCTGTGACACTTTCTTACCTTAAAGGGATTTGTTGTTTAAATGTTATGTGACTTGTTTATGGATACAAAGTTCATTGTGCATGTGCACAGGTATTGCACCATGTGGCATTAAAACCCAGACTTTATCTTCTAGATAAAGCACTGATCATTTGGGATTTTTGTAGCAGATTTGCAGCTGCCTGACTGTGTGTTGGGTTGCTTCATCTCTGTGTCAGAGTGTTTCCATGGATAAAGCCATCCTTAGCTGACATACAGAATTATGCTTTGAGATTTATAGACAAAGTAAGTTATGGTAGCTTCAGTTCCATTAGATCACTTGGGTGTTTTATGGAATGGAATGGAATGGATCAGGTTGGAAGAGACCTTCAAGATATCCTATCCTATCCTATCCTATCCTATCCTATCCTATCCTATCCTATCCTATCCTATCCTATCCTATCCTATCCTATCCTATCCTATCCTATCCTATCCTATCCTATCCTATCCTATCCTATCCTACAGAATTATGCTTTGAGATTTATAGACAAAGTAAGTTATGGAAACTTCAGTTCCATGAGATCACTTGGGTGTTTTGCTGAGACAGTAGTCCAACAGGGAAGTAACAAAAACACTCCTAACAAAGGAGGCAGAAAAGCTATCTCTTATTTTGATTGTTTCCAATTATTAATGGCATTTATCAATCCAGCTGAAGCGTGTTCGAGAAGCTGAGAAACAATGTAAACCTCTTCTGGAGAAGAACAAGTGCCTCACAAAGAGAAATGATGAACTCATGCAGTCATTGCAGCGCATGGAAGACAAACTCAAGGCAGTCACTAAAGAAAATATAGAAATGGTTGGTACTGAAGAGCAAAACGAGGATTACTGCATGATCTGTGTTTATTAGGTGTGCATGCATAGACTTGAAGAAAATGTGTTCTATAGAGTGTGTAACACTATTGATAAGATACAGCCATGGTTAGGTCTCTATAGAATCACAGAATGTTAGGGATTAGAAGAGACCTCCAGAGGTCAAGTCCAATCCCTTTGCCAAAGCAGGCTGCACAGGAATGCATCTAAGCAGGTTTTGAACGTCTCCAGAGGAGACTCCACAACCTCTCTGGGCAGTCTGCTCCAGTTCTCCATTACCCTCACTGTAACAGTGCCTCCTCATGTTGAGGTGGAACCTCCTGTGTTCCAGCTTGTACCTGGTGTTCCTTGTCCTATCAGTGAGCACCACTGAAAAGAGCCTGACACTTTCATCTTGACACCCACCCCTCTGATATTTATAGACATTGATAAGATTCCCTCTCAGCCTTCTCTTCTCCAGACTAAACAGCCCCAGGTCTCTCAGTCTTTCTTCGTAGGAGAGATGTTCAGGTCCCACACTCATCCTCATTCAACTCTCTTCAGTACATCCCTGTCTCTCTTTAACTGGGGAGCCCAAAACTGGACACAGTATTCCAGATGTGGTCTGACCAGGGCAGAATAGAGGGGGAGGCAAACCTTCTTAGACCTGCTGGATGCAATTTTCTTAATGCACCCCAGGATGCCTTTTGCCCTCTTGACCCCAAGGTCACATTGCTGTCCCATGGATAACTTGCTGTAAGTCTGTAGAACAGACTTAGATGCTACAGCATTGTGCATGGTGCATACCTGTGCAACACATTGAAGTGAATGCATCATCAGTCTTTAATAGTAGTCCCAGAATTAGAATATTGAGTTTCAATTGTTTCATGGAAAAGTGAATGAAAAAAATAATTACATCATTGAGTCATATCCTACTGTGCCATTTTACATCTGGCACTCAAAGCAGAAGCTGTTAGAGTGCTGTTTTATGTAAGCATGAGGTTCGTCTTTGAATGTAGATGTTCTTGTTTGAGCTGATGATGGCAAAGTGAAGTTCTGGTCTGCCAGTGAGCATGTACCATCTTTCCATGTGTGCATGGTAGATGGGTATGGGAAATGGAGAATGTGCTGGTGGTTTGAATTTGACTAGTGTCATAAATTCCGCACATCAGGGCTCCGTGAAGCAAGGGCAAAGCAGTTATGTCTCATATATCCTTCAGGTGGAATTGCCTTCAGTATCAGTCAGAATCTAGTCCCCATACATGCTCTCATATTGCTTTGGCAATAACAAAGACAGGAGGTGGAAGTTCAGTGTTCCAAGAGGTAAGGTTGCAGTCTGAGGAGACTTCCCCTGCTGTGTGTGTTTGTGTGCCATGCCTCTGGCTCACAGCAGCCACTGTCCTCATCTCAGGCTGGCTACCCTTCTGTGGGAGCAGCTTTCTGGCTGATTAGGACAAGATGGCCAGATTCACTTTCTTGTCTTATAGGAAAAAGGCTTTAGTGGTACAGGGTTAATCCACTTTAAGACTGCAGTTCAGCCATGCCCAGATGACAGATAAACTTCTTGCAGGTGTCATGGGTCAGAATTCTTCTCTCTCAGCTGTGGTAGCCCGGTGGCTTTTCCCACAGCAAAGAGAAGGAATTTGGGAATCTGCCTGCGTTAGACATCGGGGCAGTACTGCTGATGTGAATATATCTGCACATAGCACATGTATTCTAACTTAGCTCCTTAGAGCTCTGCTCTTTTCACTGTAAATGCCCAAATGATGGCAGCTGGCAAGCTGTGGGTACCTAGAGTAGCTCTTGTGGGCTGTAGCCAACTCTTCTCCCACATACACTCAGAAGTAGGCATGATGTGGACTTCTATTTAAAATAGATCTAGTACCACATTTTTGGACTTCCCTGCTCTTCTGACTGTCTTTCACATGACTAAAGCCATGTCCATTTCCACAGTGAATACAGCTGTATGATGGATATTAGTAAGGGCATAGCATCATGTGAATAGATTCTATTTACATACTCACTGGACAGGTAGGGAGTTGCACTGTATTTAGCACATGTTGGGGCACAGTGATGCAGGGCACAGGAAAAGCTTTGGTGTATGACATCTAAGAACTCCTGTAGAGGTTGTACTGCCACACAGGAAGTAAATGAAGCTTTGTTCTAGTTGATGTACTCAGCCTTGCTGTGCTGCTTTGTTGTTAAGAAGTGCTGATATGGGTATTAATAAAGTTATATAAATAGTGTAGCTAAAGAATATTTAAAGGGCTGTACACCTCAAATGAAACATAGTGTCTAAGTTTTAACTGAAAGGATGTTCTTTTTGTCTTTTAATTGATGGATCTTACTTTATCTGTTTCTTCTTACTACAGAGAGAAAAAATGACATCACATCCTCCTCTAAAGAAATTAAGATCTCTCAATGACTTGGATCAGGCTAATGAGGAACAAGAAACTGAATTCTTAAAGCTTCAAGTCATAGAACAACAGAACATAATTGATGAGTTAACAAGGGTATGTTCAGAGCACCAGGAAATTAAGAGTGATTCCTGCACACAGTATTTCTTCTCTTAGCTACAGGTCTGAGGGTTAATACCTTACTTTTAGCACCTGCATGGTTTTAGATGTAAGTGTGCCTGGATGCAGTTTAAGTGAGTTTCTAGGAGGGCAACTCAAAACTCTTGTGTGTGAATTGTCCTTTAGAAATGGATGCAGATTAAGAACTGTGGAGCTTGGGAAGATGCCTACATGGTCACAAGTCAAGGCTGTGCCAACCCATTTTGCCATTACAAATAAGCCACCATTATAAAGCTTCTTTAACAAGAGGCATGCACACAGTGTGATATTGTGTGCTGGTAGATAGTGGTTCACTAGTTCTGTTGAAGGGAAGGAGGAAGAAACTCCAAAACAGACTGTTGTCTCTCACAACACATCATTGCTAGGAGTGATGAATTCAACACTACTGTCATTTAAGGACTTTGAAGCAGACATCATCTCATCTGCAGAGAGAGCAGCTTCACAAAGGAAGCCTAAACCATAGGAGGCCCAAGGCCTCCTAGTGATTTTAACAGGAGATCCATCAGTTTTTTTATAGCTGTCCCTTCTTCCCTTTTAAGAGTGGTTTTCAGCTGACACTTGTACAGACTTGTCTATGAATCCTCTCTGGATTCCACCTGTTTAAAATGTGTACAGAGTTGGTGGAAACCAAATGTTTTATTTCCTCTGTAGATTTGGCCTTCTACAGCTGCAAATGAGAAGAGGGAGTAACTTCTTAATCTTATTTTCCAGGACAGGGAGAAACTCATTCGTCGCAGAAAGCATAAAAGGAGCTCAAAGCCAATTAAGGTAAGGGATCCTCGAGGTCTTTTCCAACCTTAGTTATACTGTGATACTGTGAAGGAGGAAAATTATATTCAGCTTATAAAAATGCTAGCAGACCCTGTAGGAAGCCACACTTCAGCAATGCAATGAAAGAGAGCTTTATGGATTATATGAATCTACTTTAGTGATCGGGTTTATTAACCTAAGTTACTTTGGGAGAGCTTTTTAAGTCCACTTGGAAATTCAGTTTAGGATGTGCAGCTATTATATTTTCAGCAAAATGGGGCCTTTCCTTCCCACTCTCTGAGATAGTAATAATCTTCAATCTGATTTCTATAAATACTGGTCTCAAGGTCTAGTATTCTGAGATATATTTACATTTTCAGAGAACTTCCCACCCATCTGCTGAGACATGATTTTCATAGCACATATGGGCTAAAACAAACATCCTCCTGCATCTTTATTCTTCAGGCAGAAGTTTTTGCACAAAAACCCTGTCATTCTCTACTGCACAGTTCCACAGGCCTTTGGCTGCCCCTTGTATTACTCTGAATTGGGTCAAGTCCAAAGCTGGTATAATTTACAACAATTTAAGAGCTGAGTAGTCAGTAGTGGTGCAAGGAACTCCTTTATCATCTAGAGAGGAAGAATAACTTCACAACAGCCACAACTCACCTCCAGAAAGCAGAAATACTGTGTAGGAAACATAGCTTGGTTGCTCTTTGTCCTCCAAGCATACACCCTAGCCCATCAGACATGTTCTGTGAAAGTAAGGCAACTCCTTTCTAAACACAGAGAATTTCAGACCAGTAAATCCTGGAGGTGTCATCACATTGTGTCTGTATGGGTTTTGAAGCATTACACAGCAGATGTAACAGGGAGACAAAGACTAAAAAGTGTTGTCATCAGTCAGCTTGATTTCTAAGGCATAGATTATAACAGGGGAGAAGTGGCTATTGCTTTCTCTTGGAAAAATAATGAACAAAAAAAAAACCAGAATACATTCAAAATGTTACTGGCATCTTTGGTACATGCTTTTTTTTTGTGTGTGGTTTGAAATCCAGGTTTAGAAAGTTGTAACCTGTCAGCAAAAGTGAAGATTGTTGCAAAGCAGAAGTGCAGCTTGAATGCTTGTCAGTCAGTTTGCAGAATTATTCATAAGCCAAGCATTTAAATGCTCAAGTCTGTACCTGAAACCAAGCCTTCAGGGTCAAGCATCTGTATCTTCACAGGACATGACTCACAGTTTTCATTTTATTTAATCCAGTTACTGAAATTGGAGATAGTGAGATGTCAGACACACAACCAAACTGTGTAGGGTGAGCAATCTCTTACAACATGTGCCAGTTATTCTACAACTGGAAAAGATGTGGAAATAAAAGTTCCTTCATGCTAGTTCTGTATTGAAATAACTTTCACTCGCTCCAACAGCAATATCAGTGAGAGAAGCACTGAGATACTGAAAATCTCAGCAGTGCCTGAGAGACAAGAAGGAGGGTTCCATGTTCCTTGTCCCTTTCCCAGCTTGGCACAGTGTTACCTCTGCACAGCAGTGTGCATATTGATGTCTTCTGGACGGCTTTGGGGTTAGCAAACAATTCTTTTGCCTTCCTGCAAGGGAAAAGGCTTTTCCTTTACCATGGTGCTGCTCCTCTTAAGTTTTCCAAGTTTTGGAGTGAGATGGATCTTTAAGCTCAGCACACTCATTCCCCACCAGTACAAGATCTAATCTTCATTAGGGCTCCCTTCTGGTTTGTTTGGTGATGGTAACTGCAGAGGTACTGCTTTTGTTTCATGTCTTGCCTTTTGTAAGTAACTAGCAATAAGATTTTGAACTAATTTACTTCGCTCTTGTCCTGCCCCACACCAAAAATCACATTAGCTGTTTCCAAGGAGATTCAGAAATAATGCTTTTACTTCTTTAGAGACATGTGGTGGACACATTTTTTGGGTACGATGATGATTCCATGGACTCTGAAACATCCTCTGTAGCCTCATATAGAACAGACAGGACACCAGCAACCCCAGATGATGATCTGGATGAGGTAAGATCTGACTCTTTCCATAGGCAAGGAGAGGTTTTCAAGAATCTTTGACTTCCAAAACAAGTAGCAGGCTCTCAGAAACAGTAAGGTTTTATAGTGCACGTTGAGTGGTAAGTTCTCATTAGTTTTGGCCTCAATTTTGGCTTCTGATACACTGAAATGCTGAGAGGTTCTAGTCCACTGAGTCTACAGCTGTGATATCATTGCAATGTGAGATTATTTTTTCCTCTCCCTCTTCAAGAAGAGAAATTTATCACATTTCATTTCAAGACATACAAATGCTGTAAAAATTACACATTCTTATTACTCTGTATTGCAGCTCACTGAAAAAAATCTATTTGAATCAAAACCTATAAACTAACAACTGTGCTTAACAAATCCCACTTGCACTCTTCTGCCTTGGCAGTGCTCTGCTGTCTGGTGCTCAGGCATGTCCTTTCTTCTCCTGCAGGGTTTAGCGGCGGAAGAGTCAGAGCTGCGGTTTCGACAGCTGACGAAGGAGTACCAGGCCCTGCAGAGAGCATATGCACTGCTGCAGGAGCAGACAGGAGGCATCATAGATGCTGAAAGAGAAGCCAAGGTCAGTAGTTGTTTGAGAGTAAAAGCATTTCATTGCTGACCAGACACGCAAACCCCTGAAAGTGACATACAAGGAGATGGAGTTACATACAACAACCATACTTAGAGAGATCTCCATTCGCTCATTATCTGAGGACATTTAAAGAGAGTGACAATTAAGAATGGAGACAATCACTCAATTTGCAAGGGGCTGTCCTCCACCTGAGCCTGGGCATTGCAGTCGGGCAGGCATGCCAAAGCAGGCAGTTCTGCAGTTTGTCACAGAACCATAAAGTTTTTCTCCTCTTTGGCCCAGGTGTGAAGGGGATGGGGTTTAAAGGTAAATGGAGGCCTGTGGGTTTTCACAAATATAGGCACTACACCAACTTTAGGAATAGGCACCTGAATGTTTCTAACAGAGAAATGCAAATACTAGTCAATTTAGATTGTGATACAGACTACAGTAAATTTTCGACAGCTGAAAATTTTGTCCCTGTGTTAAAATCACAGAATCGTTCAGACAGAAGGGGCCTCAGGCCCAAAGTCCTGTTCCAAGTAGTCTCAGCTGTGACATCTCACAAACATGTTTGCAGACTCAGCTCTTGCAGACCACCCTGGGCAGAAGGAATTGCTTCTTTCCAGTGCCTTTTCCCACTCTGACCTACTAAACACTTTTCTTCAGTTCAGGGACTAGCCCTAATAGGGTCTTTCAGCAAAGTCTTTCACCCCAAATACCTGAGCTTGTGTTTCACTAATGCAATACATGGTAACAATAGACTTGGTTGTGGAGTGGGGTCTGATCTACCACCCTGTTCCCTTGTGTCATCTGTATGCCAGTCAGGGGTGGTGCCAGATGTTGCTGAGCAGGAGTCTTTGTAACTGTTGCTCGTTCACTGAGCATAAACCCAGACTCTGATGTGTTTGGTTTTGTTTTAATACCAGCCACACTGCTGGTTTTGTTAGGGTTTAATGCTGTGCCTGACTTCAACAGGCACAGGAGCAGCTCCAAGCTGAAGTGCAGAGATATAAAGCCAAAATAGAAGATCTGGAGAAAACTTTGGCACAGAAAGGACAGGTAAGCACTTTTTGAGTATTTTCTTTTCCAATATTGGATCTTACTTGCTCTGCTTGGGAAATACCTAGCACAATTTCAGTATAGACTCTAATGAGATGTAATGTCGCTGTTGGGTCAACAGGCAGGCCTAGTGAGTTCAGAAGGCGCTTGGTAGAGTAACGTGTTGTTACTCTGTGAACAACAGTTCATTCCTATAGTATTTAACAGCTTGAATGTTGTGGCTCCAGTTTTCAATAAGTGAGCCCAACTTCATGGAGTTGGATTATTCTGTAATACCACTGCCTCATCCAACAGGACTCACACTGGGTGGAAGACAAGCAGCTATTCATTAAGAGGAACCAAGAGCTTTTAGACAAGGTATGTTCCCAAGTTTTGAGTGTTCACTCTGAAAGATCATCTGGATCCTGCAGCACACTTTTTGGATGTGCAGTCTGGTGCTTATAGGTTAATATGAATAGGACAGTGTATGGAAAGGCAAGCACTCTTCAGCTCTGCTTAGGTACCATTGTTACCAGCATCTGTTGATGCTCCTGTTTTGCTGGTGAGTTCCAGCCTGAGAGCTGAAAGCTCTGCTGCCCTTTTGGTACAGACCTTTGTGTTCCAGTAGCATTATACTGAAGGGTCTGCAACTGCTGCTGCACTGGCAGAAAAGTTGTGAAGACTTCATCCCTGGAAGTGTTTAAGACCAGACTGGATGAAACTTTGGGCACCCTGATCTAGTGGGAAGTGTCCCTGCCCATGGCAGGGCGGTTGAAACTTGATGATTGTTAAGGTGCCTTCCAACTCAAGCCATTCTATGATTCTGTGATCACTAGAGATTGGATTTTTTACAGCCCATGCTACCTCAGCTATTGTTCCCTAAATATTTAATATTTCTTGTGACAGTCACACTAGTGCTGAATTGAGATCTTTCCATTAGATAGAGAAACTGGACACAGAAAACAACCGTCTGCAACAGGAGCTGCAGGATGCCCGAGACCAGAATGAGCTGCTGGAGTTCCGCAACCTTGAGCTGGAGGTGATGGAGGAGTTCTTTTCAATGTGGCTGGTTACAGATTAAACTAGTGCACTTGTACTGGACATCAACTTTAATCAAGTGTATACACAAGCACTTTGGTGATAACAGAGTAACAAATCAGGACCAGCATTTCTAATTGTGAGCTGAAGTTTGTCAGCTCCAGTATCAGAAAAGAGTAAGCACCATATTGGTCTGGTTCTTCCCTCTGAGCTAGGTGTCCTGTGTGCATAGCTCAGCTTAGCTGATTGATGTCAGCTTGGCTGTTAGTTACTACACCTCTGGATAGGATTTTTCTAGTACTTTGGAGAAGTCTGTTATCTCCTGTCAAATAATTAGCCTGAGTTTAGGATCCTATCCCAACTGGCACACTGTTTTTCAGGTTAGGTCGCAATGTTTGTTTCTTCGACTTGTGAAACGAAGAGCTCGGCTCTGCAAAGCATGATATAAACAGTAGCTATGGCATTTAATGAGTTCTGTGTGCATCTCCTTTATTGTAATGTTCTCTGGCATCTTTGCAATTTACTTTCAGGAAAGAGAGAGACGGTCCCCACCATTTAATCTCCAGATTCACCCATTCTCAGATGGTGTGAGTGCTCTACAGATCTACTGCATGAAGGAAGGGGTTAAGGTAGGTCAGTTTTATAAGGCAGCATTTCTAACTACAGGAGAACTGGATGTGGCCCATACAATCCATTGTATTCATCTCTGCTGAACTTAAGCATTACAGCTCAGTCTAATTTAAGAGGATGTGATGACTGCCACAGTTGAATTGGACTCATAATTTTCACCATAATGGTAAAACTTAAATCAGTATGTGATGCATTGCCATGGTGCAAAACAAAATGGTTGATTTCAGCATGGTTCATAGGAGGGATGAATATTGGAGCTGTGATAAAATGTGTATGCCATGCCTTTACCTTCTTTTCTCTTTGCAGGATGTCAGCATCCCAGACCTTATAAAGCAGTTAGACATCCTTGGTGATAATGGGGTGAGTTAAAATGGGAGACATTTTCCTTTTAGAGGCTGCATTTTGTACAGTAGCATAAGTGAAATCTATAACTATAATGATTACTTTTAAGGTCCTTGTAAAATTTAAACTATATAATAACAGAACAGTTCATTTAAAGAGCATTTTATTTCCATCAGTTAAAGATTTGTTGAGATTTCAATAACCAGAGAAACTAGTAATGAAGCAGCAGCTTTAACATCTGGTTTAGCAGACTGTGAAGGACGTCCAAAGGCCACTGGTATTTGGAACTGGGCCTCACTGCACTCCTGTCATTCAAGCAAGCATGAGAATAAGTTTGAAACAGCTACATCTTCATCAGGACTAGAATCCTTCTGCTAACAGTTTCATCAATAGGCAAGAATTACGTAAGCCCCTGTGGCTTTCAAAGTCCCCACTTAAGTATTCTATATAAAAGAGATCGTCCTTTATCTCTTTCCAACATTAGATATACTTAAAGAAAATGTATAAAAAGCAAAACTGAAAGGTCATGATTGCCTCTTCACATGCTGGTCTAAATCAGCATTGTTTCAACAAAATCTTTTATGGAAATTCAGCTTTTTAAAGCTAGCATGAAGACAGAGAAATGGGTCTAATTTTGGTTTAGATGCAATGGGATGAAAACAGATAGTCCATATCATGCAGTGTTCTTTTGAATTAATATGTTAGCAGACTCTTGAGTGTTTCAATGGGAAGTGGGTGCCCAGTACTACAGGGATCTTCTGAAATCTGTCAGCCTAGTCCGTAGCCTGGGCTGTCTTTATTCATGCACAAAACTGCTGACAGTTTCCTGCTTTCCTCTCTCCACAGAATTTAAGAAATGAAGAACAAGTGGCCATAATTCAGGCTTCCACTGTGTTGTCCTTGGCAGAAAAGGTAAATTGTGTGCTTGCTTTTATGAGGTGTTACCTGAGGCCTCATCTAACACCGGAAACGTTCTTTGTTGTTGTCCGTATTGTCAAACTTTCTAGTGTAAGAAGTGACTCCCCAGGTAAACTGTGCCAGTGCAGCCCCAAACACCTTGCTAAAGCAGGGGGAAAAAACAATCAAACTCAAGTGGCCTAAGCTCTGATGTCAGAGCAACTGCAAATACAAAAAGAATGTCAGATGAAGCCTGCAGCTGTCTGCTGAATGAAAAGCATCCATGCCATACTTAGTTACTGTGTGGAATTTCTAGTCCTGAGATTTCTAGAGCTTCTGAAATGATCTGTATGCAAAATTTCCACTGGAATTATGTGTCTCAGTTGCTTGTTTTGGAAATGAAAAATAAAAGTGTGTAAGTTGATTAAGATTGCTTTTGGTGGCTCAAATGCAGCACACAATTTTGTCAACATGACATCTTCCAGGGTACAATTCCTCCTCTGCAAAGAGAATTGCCATCTACTCAGCTGAGCTATTTTTGAGATGCTCAAGCCTTATCATGGGCCTTTGTCCATGAGATGAATTCATTTCCCTTTCCATTTCCATCCAAGGAAGTGTGCTTTCCCATCTTTCAGTGATCTGGTAATGGTGATCCTCTTGCTTCTTCTCTGTCAAGTGCTAGACATTGCAGCTGCCCCTGTCATGGAAAAACAGCTTCAAGATGGGCCTAAAACTAGCAATAGGTCACTAAAACCAGACTAACAAGATGCTGTAGATATCCCAATTGCCACTGCCATTTGGCCTAGAAAACACAGCAAGTTACAGCTCTCACTGTCTTCTCTCCAGTGGATCCAGCAGATTGAAGGAGCTGAAGCTGCTCTGCATCAGAAGATGATGGAACTGGAAAGTGATATGGTAAGCAAACCTTCCTTAATATGCATTATAGGGACAAAAGACTGAGTGTGTCACTTGGTGTGCAGAAAGATCAGTGAAAAGGTCTTTTGGCAGATGAAGTATGCAGACTTCCTCTGGTTATTGGTGGCTCCATAGAATTGTTACTAGTCCAGTTCAGATGCAACAGCAGAATAGCACAGAAATAGTGAAGGTTGAAAACTTCCCCTGCCTTTCCATGAAGATGACTGTTTGTTAGTAAGTACAGAGCTCAAAGGTTGTTTGCTGATTTTCAGAGATGGGAAAGGCTTCACTCTTTGTCTCCTAAGGTTTACACTCTAAACATCAGCTATTGTATCACATTTTATTCAGTACTGATAGTGGGAAAGTAATGAATGATGACACTGGGCTCTTTCATTGCCATTTAAGCCCATACCAACCTAAAAGCAAAACAATCCCAGCTGAACTGAAGTTGCTGCAATAAAGTTAGTCACTTTACTCTTATTCTAGCTAATGAACAAGCACAACTGCATGAGCTGGATAGCTATAGTGGTTTACATTCTGTTGCTGTGGTGTGTATTGTACTTCAGTCAATTCAGCTTCAGGTAGGCTGAGAAGTTGAAATACAGCAGCTTCCCCCAGGTAGTGTGAACATAAATATGCCTGTTTAGCTCCTGTCTAGTTTAGAGCATTTTCATGCCTCTTCCAAAATAGGAGAAAGCACAAAAGGAGTTGTCCATGATGCCAGAGGAGGTATCTTCAGAAAGATCACAGTAACTCCTAAATTACGCTACTGAAATTCCAGGCAATACCACTGTAGTCACAAAGGGATGATGGATTTAGTTCCACATAGATAGATGTATTATCATACAAAAGCAATCCACAGCTGTTTTATCTTCCTTCTCTCCTAGCTGAGTCAGATATTAGTAACTCTGTAGAATAGAATAGAATAGAATAGAATAGAATAGAATAGAATAGAATAGACCAGACCAGACCAGACCAGACCAGACCAGGTTGGAAGAGACCTTCAAGATCATCATGTCCACCCTATCATCCAACACCACCTAATCAACTAAACCATGCAACCAAGCACCCTATCAAGTCTCCTCCTGAACACCTCCAGTGATGGTGACTCCACCACCTCCTCAGGCAGCCCATTCCAATGGGCAATCACTCTCTCTCTGTAAAACTTCCTCCTAACCTCCAGCCTAAACCTCCCCTGGCACAGCCTGAGACTGTGTCCTCTTCTTCTGGTACTGGTTGCCTGGGAGAAGAGACCAACCTCTGCCTGTCTACAACCCCCCTTAAGGTAGTTGTAGAGAGTAAGTGTCAGATGAAGACCAGTCTCCTGGTCCTGAGGCAGATACACATAGTTGATCTAATAAAACTTCCCATAGTATTTCGAGTAACTAATTCCTTTTTCTGTCCAAATGATCCTTCATTGTAGGAACAATTTTGCAAAATAAAAGGTTATTTGGAGGAAGAATTAGACTACAGGAAGCAAGCTCTTGACCAAGCATACATGGTATGTACAAAGGAAATTCTACAGCACATATTGGCCAATGTTGTGACATGGTGCAGACTCCCGTTGGATCAGGAAGAGAGGTTTTGCCTTTTTTCTTAGTGTCCTTCTATCACTTTGTTTTTTTCACATTGCACTACCATGCAATCTGCACAGCTTCAACATGACACCTAGCTTTTCCTGTCACAGAAAAGAAAACCTTAAGTCAGAAACTCTTTCGTCATCAGTTGTCATTATTGTTGGCTTGTCCAGGTGGAGTCAGTGTAACCATCTGGAATTCAGATCTGGAATCTTGGCCATTTTGCACATCACAGCAAGAAGACAATATGCCGTGAGAAGCGAAAGTTCCTGTTCTAAACACTGCTCTGCCAAGCTCTGATACATGGGTCTGATAACTGGCTGTGCAAGTTCAGCATTATTTGGTTTGTCAGGGTAATAAAATGCTCATTGATTAGAAGAGTCAAGAGCAAAGTGGTCTGACGGTGCCCTGCGATCTTTCCTCTTGTTTTTAGCACAGTGGGTCCAAATTTCAGAACTGGTGAAATGTTCATCTTTACACTTATAAAACAGGCACAAAAAGGCTATCCAGCTGCTTTGAAACAAAAAAGTCAAAGTGAGGGATTTCAGTGAAAATGTTAACACATTATTAATTCTTAATTAATATTAATTATTAATATTGAAATGTTTTTAAATGGAAGTTCCTATCCTTTTCAAAACACTGAGCCATTTTATGAGTTCTCACATTCCCACACACTTGAGCCCAGGGACCACTTCTCATGCAGGTGCCTGAATCTGTCACCAACCCTTCAGTTCCCGCTTGTTATTAAATAACGTTTCATCTCTAACTGGCTTTTGGTATTGCATCAACCAGAGGATCCAGGAGCTTGAAGCCACCTTGTACAATGCTTTGCAGCAAGAAACGGTGATAAAGTTTGGGGAACTACTCACTGAAAAACAGCAGGAAGAGCTGAGGACAGCAGTGGAAAAGCTAAGACGTCAGATGCTGAGGAAAAGCAGAGAATACGATTGCCAGATACTTCAGGAGAGGATGGAGCTGCTCCAGCAGGCTCATCAGGTGAGAAAAAGGAATGAAACACATGTGTATCGTCTCAGCTTTGATGTGTAAGTACATAAGCTGAGATCAAATTTAGGCAAGCTCCAGGTGATGAGGGAGCCTGTTTTATACTTTGTCTTTACTGTGTACATGAACACATACGATATTAGCTCATGGAGGATTGTTTTGGCATACTTTGAGTCCTAAAATTCCAAATCAAAGTTGTCACCCAGAATTCTGTCCACATAAATCTAACTTTGCACTAAACATGGTTACCTGTCTGGCCACCAGAGGAGCTGTATGATTGCTTCTAAAGACTACACCCTGTTTGTAAGCTACATGTGGTCTGCTCACCACGGAATCAGTGTTGTTACACTATTGTGTGCTTTTGTAATTCCAGATCTAATAACAACACCACTTCAATCCTTTTTCAGCATATCAACCTAAGAGAAATCTTAATGAATCATGAGAAATTCTAATGAGTATGACCTTGTGTGTCCCATCTATTTAACACAGGCTTACTATAACATAGATAGTGTGAAACAGATCCACTATTGATTATCATTTCCAGCATTTGAGGATGCAGTAACATATTTTGAGCAGTTGTGCACATGGTAAAGTTGTGGTTAAGCAGGGTTAGTGGTGTTACACAAGATGATCCCTGCAAAAGAAATGGATGTGTTAATTTCTAGGCTTTTGAACACCTGGAACCTTGTTACTTGTTCAGCAGGGCAAGTTTACTGAGAATTTAGTTTGGATGCTTTCTTCTTTGATTTCCAGAGGATACGAGATCTAGAAGACAAAACTGATATCCAAAAGAGACAAATTAAGGACTTGGAAGAAAAGGTTGGTTCTGTTACACTTCTGAAGCATGCTGATCAACTGTTCTCTTGAATCTCATAACTGTTTTGTTCAGCTGAATCAGCTGGAGCTGTTGGTGGTGTTCTGCTATGCTTTCTTTTCAATTTGTGTTTCAGTACATACAGATTTAATCTTAGAGTCTCCTCCACAACATTCCATTTTAGGAAGCAAATGCTCCACACTTTGAATTCTAGTGACTGATACTGTCCCAAATGATGAAGCCTTTACTTGGCTGTTAAATGCTGTTGGTAGACAGGCAATACTTCCACTAAGGACAGGGTGATGCTAGCAAGCAGGAAGGACTGAATGAAACTGAGTGAAGATTTGAAGATTGTCCTTATCTGGCAGGTGTAGCAGGTTCTGACACTGTCCTCTTTAATGAAGCCTGTAATCAACTATGCAGTATGAATATGGTACCAGAATCTTGCTCTTAAAATGAACTGGCAAAGAATTACACATGCACAGTCTTTATACACACACACACACATACACACTGTCTATAGCAGTATGCACTGCATTTTTATGGTGAATAAGGTCGACTCCATCACATGGAGTTTTGTTCCTTCTAGATAGGTTAGGTGGGACTGTTGAAAAAAGATCATAGTATGGGCACAGTGGCTGTTGCCAGTAGTGTTTCCTCTAGATATGCCAGGCTGATGTAAGGTGCATCTCCAGTGGTAGCCAGGCCAGTATGCTTACATAGGTAAAGATAATCTACATGTGCTGGTTATAATATGAAATATTGGCTCTGTCAGTACAGTGACAACAGTGCTAAGGAGCCATTTCAGTTTATCTGTGTCCCTACAGTGAAACAAGTGGGCATAATGCAAAACTTCATGCACATAATCCTCTCTGCTTTTCTGCCAGTGTTTTTGTGCTACAAGGACTCAGTGATAATCTGTGCTCAGACTAAGACAAACAAAGCAAAAACTTACACCATGGGCCGATGAGACCTTGAATAGGAGATTTTTTTTAGTGTCACTTTTCAAAAGAGCTTTCAACTCACACAAATTCACATCTCAGAAGGCAACACATTCATGATTAAAATGAGACATCCAAAAATTGATTATTGAACATTTAATGGTTAGGGTTTGGTATTGTGTGTGTGTGTGTGTATATATAGATATATATGTATGTATGTATTCCCAGGCCATTTCAAGCATGGATTGCAGGCACTGTTTTTAAATGCACCTCAAAATGCTACCCATGCTCTTTTTATGTCCAGTTTTGTGACTTCAGTCAACCCATGGTGGTTCATAATGACAGTTACACCTCAGGCTTTCAATATGGTGCCAACTGTAATTCATCACGATCTGTTTCCTGCGACTGGGTGGTACAGAAATAACTGTGGACATACAGTGTTCCCTGAACACACAGTTATTCTAACTTCCCTACACAGTGCAAAAGTAACCCAGTTGCTTACAATGCCATGACCATTAGTTTTTACACAATCTTCTTTTTCTTCTGCAGTTTCTCTTTCTATTCTTGTTCTTCTCTCTTGCCTTTATTCTTTGGCCTTGATGTCAATGTGCCTCTTGGAAAGGTAAGACTGTTTTATTTCTTTCCTCAAAGCTAGCACTTCTTGCACAGAACTGAGTATCACATCTTTGTGTGTTCTTGTGTATGTCTGGAGACAGAAAATTCAGCAGGTGCATCAGTTTGTAGTAGCTCACAATGGAGGGTTCTCACACTACTGAGTTGCCACAGGGAGCTGCAGTCAGACCAACACCATCCAACAGACTTGCAAGTGAACTGCCAAAGCTTGCTGCTGATGCTAAGCTATTCAGAATTGTGAAAATAAAAGCTAACAAGAATTTCATAGTATCAAACAGCTGAGAGAATTGCAGGTGAAATTCACTGCTGGCAAATATCTCTGATTTGGGGACACTCTGTCTCATGGCAGCTTTGTTTCAAAAGTTATTGAGACTTGTGCAGAAATACTTATGCCTATAGGGACTTCTATGGACCTGAGGGCTGTGCTATGTAGGCCAAATGGACAGGCTTGGCAAAATACCCAGCATTTTCATAAATGCCTTTCATATGGACAAGGAGAAAGAGTTCAACACTTAGAACTGTAAGAACAGACCTTTTCAATTTCTGATTGATAGGCTACATCTTGTCAGCTGGAATAGGCAGGCAGAGGAAATTGTCACTTATATGATACAGATGTTGTTCTTTTCTCTTTCTTTTTTGTTTGTTTTGTTTTCAGAGTGCCCAACCACACAGATACATCCTTATAAAGGCAAATGCTTCCACCCCCCCCAACGAAGAGAACATTGTTTACACCTATTTTAAAAAGTATAAAAATGAACAACTTGTAGCCAAGACTGCAACCACCTTGTATTTTAAAGCCATCACTCAAGATTTGTTACTTGACAGTTCCTGTCTAAAGCTATGATATATGCTGCATCTAATGAAATTCTATATGTTGAAATTACAAAAGAGGAAGACTAATAATAACCTGTGAATCTCCGTCACTTAGGAAGAACTTAAAGGGAAGGAACCATTTTCAGCTGATCAAGTCAGTGTGTCTTGGGCATGCAACCAAAGTTACAACAGAAAAATCTATCCCTGCTGTGCAGGGCACTCGTTTAAATGTGACTGTCATCCCACAAATGGATCAAAAGTTAACAGGACAGAGCAGAAGTAACGTGAGCTGTGGAGAGATGCTGACAACCAAGCATTGGGTTTGAACTGGCTGGCTGTCTCACTGCAGGGACTCCTCCCTCTTTGGTTTGAACCTCAGGAACAAATGACAGCTGCAACGTGGGGGGAAGAAAGAAAAATTATGTTCTGTTTTATTGCAGGATAAGCAGGACAGGGTACCACGTTTTGGTGCTCAAGATCATAACAAAGCATCACCCTACTTGGCAAAGGAAGGGAAGAAGAAGGTGTCTGGCCTAAGGAGGATCTCTGACAAAGCTGTAGCCTTATCTCTCTTTGCCCTCCCTCCGTGAACAACATTCTGTCTACTGTCAGATACTTTTCATACTCTTTCAAGACTGCCATTGAGATAATAATGACTACACTTGGGTTTACTATTTGAATAATACACTGAGGATTGGACCTACAGAATAGTTTCTGAAGAAGACAGGAAATATGTTGGAGGAAAGAGGGGAGAAAGACAACTCCCTTGTCCCTGTGGTACGATCCACAAAGCATCAGCTTCCAGCTGTTTTGTCCCAGCCCGGAAGAAACGTTTTGGTTTGGCTTGTCAAACTGACTTCGTTAGCTGGCTTCCCAATCAGTGACACATAAACCAAAAATGGGGAAAAGCTGTGTGAACACATCCTTGTTAGAAGTAAGAAGTATGGCTAGTCTGTGTAGAGTTTTCCACAGTTACGAATAACTAGAAGTAGTTTGCATTTCAGAGCATTCCTTGCCTCTCCCATCACAAAGCCTGGAACCCGGTCCTGGTGCCTCCCTGAGGTGTCACAGGTCCATGACCTCCCTGCCCCCCATAGTCAGTAAGAAATGAACCCTGAGGAGTGTCACACCTGCAGCAACCACTGCAAGGGTCCAGTGCCTGCTGGGGTGGGTGCAGCTGCACCCCTCTTCCCTTCCTCACTGAGGTGCTGTGTGAGCTGTGCGTGGCTGCGCTGCTCTGCGCCTGCTTTCATTTATTTCCCTGCAATCGAAGTCGTGCCTGTTCAGACTTCAGGTTCCTGTGGCAAGGCTCCTTACCTGAGCTGTGTCTTCCACGATGGAGCCTTGATTTTAACTGGGAGAAATGGATGTCTGTATTACAAATCCAGAAAGCTAAGGGCCAGAATGCAGCTTGTGCATTACTTAAACCTTCAAAACAGGGCTCACATGTACCAATGTCTTACGCACACAGACTCTGCCCATCAGAAGCTTTAGAAGTGCTTTAGAAAGAGTCTCTCCTTTGTTTGCTTTTTTGTTAATTACAGATGAAGCAACTGAGGCAAAAAGCAGTGGAATAACTTGCTGCAGCAACTCAGCAGGTCAAAAGCAGTTCCTTGGCCATAGCAAGGATGAAACTAGTGTCAAGGACTCCTCCCCGTCACAGATACTTTTTGGCCAGAATAGCCTTTAATCGTCAATGCTCATTCACCCGACGGGATTGCAGTGCTGGGCTCCATTTCTTCACAAAGACTCCAAACACCCTTATTTCTTGCATGCTCTCAGATTGTGTTAGCCTTCCATCAAAGGTTAGAAGCTATTAGCAAGTGATTTCCTTTTTTTCTACTCCTTAAGATTAATTTAAACTACAGAATGATCACATCATCTTTCAGCAATCTGCTTCAGGCAAGAGGTTTACTGAATTCTGCACCAACTGTATGTTTGTGGGTTCATTCTGTTAAAAGCAGACTTGTGGGCAGGTGTGGTAAATGAATACAGGTATGTTGCATGCTCTTTGTTCAAATTCTTCACAAATGTTCAAATTCTTTTCCCCCTGCAGCAGAATCTGTGGATGAGGCTGGCCCAAATCTACATGTGCTTCCCAAGAGTGCTGCTTAGCAGTTCACCCCTGAAATGCTGGAGTCAGGTCCTTTGAGAGTCCTGTGACACTATTAGATCAGTAACCAACTTTACAACACCTTGTTAGCTACAAAAGGAGGGTTTTCTTCTCTGGTTATTCCCTCTTTCCCCTCTCACTCCTCCTTCCCCTATTGCAGCTCCAGTTCATTTCATACCACTTGGTCGCAGTGTCCTGCAAGTGAACAGGGGATGCTGCTTTCCTAGAATGAAGGTCAGCAATTAAATGTGCTCTTCCAGTAGAAGAGTGAGCAGCACCTCTTTCCTGTGACAGTGGAAGAACTTCCACCTCTGTTTTGGTTAAAATTAAAAAGGAGGACTAGAAACCAAGCAATCAGAAGAGAGAAATCAGAAGACTCCTGGCTGATCTCATGGCAGCCTTTATCACTGAGGCCCTCTGAACTGTGCTGTGCTAATCTTAATTACTTTATCCTTTTTGTCTAATTTCCCTTCCCTTAGTCCTCAAATACACCTGCAGGTGCTCCATGTCCAAGGGCTGGGGGCAGTAGACAGTCCACAGCTTACCTTGGTCTGCAAACCTAGAAGATGGTTGTGTTCCCTCAGAGAGCTGAACAGCTGCTTTGCTCTCCTTGCAGCATAATGCAAGCCATGCCTAAAACACACTTGCTGATAGGAGTAATATAAACTTCCTGCTGTCAGCTAGATCCAAATGAGTTTGACCCTTGTGTATATATATATACATGTACCCATATAATACATATGTATATGTACATATATATACATACATATGCATATATCTATTCCCTATTGTATATAGTAAATTGTTGCTATAGTTTATGAAAGTATACTTCCAATCTAGGTATGGGGAACTGAATCTCAACTTGTTTAGCTGCCACAACTGGCACACTCCTTGTGGTTTAGTTTTACATCTCATGGGCAACTAGTATTTGGGTCTGTTTTTTTTGGGGGGTCTGCCACTTTCTCTGTCCCAAAGCTGTTTGTCTAGGGATTCCTGCTGTCCCCCCCCCCATCCCCTGAAACAGCCTATTGCGAATCCTCCCTCAAATTAGTCATTGCAGCCAACCTCCCCTCTTCACAACCACCCAGCAAATAAAAATCAATTTATGGCAGCCTTTGAGGGCAGCAGATGCAGCCCTGGGTTCCCCCATCCGTCTGCCCTAGGCTGCAGCGGGAGTGCCAGCACTCCTGGCTCTCTGTACCCTCAGAGCCACATCATGTCAGCTTGATCAGAGTCTGACTTCATGTTTTTTCTCCACTGACCATGTCAGGAGTTTCTGAAGATCATTCTTTCAATTGAAGCACTTCAGATGAGGGCCTATTTAAGTGAAATGCATTTAGGCAGCTGGGGTTGCAGAAAGAGGGCTTCTTGAAGTATCATCGCTTGGCTCACAGCTCCAGCTTCTCTTGTCGACGTGCCTGGAGGACCATGGAGGCTTTTTTGTAGATGTATTTAATTTTCCAGCTTCCTACCCTCATCTTGGTGGGAAACCTCCTGTGGACCCCCAAAGCTTTCTGTTCCATGGCTTCTCACAAAGACCAAACAGGCCAGGCTCTCTTCACCAGGGCAAGGTTCAGTAAACAGCCACACAGCTGCTGGTGATTCAAAGGGTTTTCCTTTTCCCTGCCCTCCCTCACATCAGCACCTCTGTGTGTTTTTATATCTGCTTTTTGTTCCCAGTTTTCTGGTGTCTGTTCCAGAACTGAATTGTAAATGACTTGGCAGAATGACCCTTTGATAAACACTGGACATGTGTCTGTACTATATGTATTCATGTGTAGAAGAGAATCCTTATTGTATGTAAAGTTTTATGAATGGTTATTTTTTAATTTATGTATTTAATATAGGATTCAATGACCTCTGGTGTTTTAGTTTGTATAAAAAAAAATAAAACAGCAACATTTTTAAAAAACAAACTCTCACTTTACATTCACAGAGATGCTCAGTGTCTGTCTGTGATCTGTTGGGAGGAACCATGCTAAATAGTGTGGCCAGCAGGAGCAGGGAAGTCATTGCGCCCCTGGACTCAGCATTGGTTAGGCCACACCTTGAGTACTGTGTCCAGTTCTGGGCCCCTCAGTTTAAGAAGCACATTGAGACACTTGAATGTGTCCAGAGAAGAGCAACGAGGCTGGGGAGATGCCTTGAGCACAAGCCCTGTGAGGAGAGGCTGAGGGAGCTGGGGTTGCTTAGCCTGGAGAAGAGGAGGCTCAGGGGAGACCTCATTGCCCTCTACAACTACCTGAAAGGTGGTTGTAGCCAGGAGGGGGTTGGTCTCTTCTCCCAGGCAACCAGCACCAGAACAAGAGGATACAGTCTCAAGCTGCCCCAGGGGAAGTTTAGGCTCGAGGTGAGGAGAAGGTTCTTCACTGAGAGAGTTGTTAGCCATTGGAATGGGCTGCCCAGGGAGGTGGTGGAGTCACCATCCCTGGAGGTGTCCAAGAGGGGATTGGACGTGGCTAGCCCTGTGCCATGGTCTAGTCATGAGGTCTGTGGTGACGGTTTGGACTTGATGATCTTTGAGGTCTCTTCCAACCTTGGTGATTCTGTGATTCTGTAAAGCTGATCACCGGAGATGCCTGCTCTGTCCCGGCTGATACCTAGCAGGGGAGAGGGGCGAGGCCGTGCCCGAGCAGCAGGGGCTAACGTGAAATTCTCCGTGCACATTCCGGCGTGGTTGGGTGATGAGGGCAGGCAGGCAGCTTCCCCAGCATGGGCCCAAATGTGAGTTCATGGGGCTGTGCTAGCCCTGTGCAGAGAAGAAAAAGAAAAAGAAAAGAAAAAGAAAATTAAAAAAAAAAAAAAAAAGGAAAAAAAAACCCAAAAGAAAACAAAAAAAAAAAAAAAAAAAAAAAAAAAAAGAAGGAAACCCAAGCTGCTTTCTCTTCGGTAGATGGGGGAGACCTAGTGTGTGCGATCCCTGTTCAATTCTTGCCTTGGGCTCTCTCCCGTTATCCAGAGCTTTCCAGCTGCTCGACGCTAGCTGGAGCCTTTTTGCGTTTCTGCCTGCGAGACACGGGCCGGGATGGGGCTCTGCTGGCCTCTGGCTGCGGAGAGGCGGCACCAGCACCACTACAAACTGCGTCCGCTCCACTGCGCGGCCGGAGTCGGGCAGCTGCTATCGCCGCGCTTCACTCGGCCGCCAGAGGGCAGCACCTCCGTCACCCAAGGAGGGGTTCCGCCCTCCCGTCACGCGCAGACCCGGCGGCTTCTCTCGGTCCCCTGCCTCGTCTCCCCTTCGACCCCCGGTGCCATCCTCCCCGGTCTCGCAACAAGCCCTGATACCTGAGCGGGGTGTAACTGCCGCGGGACCCTACGGGCCGGGCGTCACCCACTCGGCGCTGCTCGGCAGCTTAGGGGAGCGAGCACGCTGTGCCCAACCCGCAGCCGCTAACGGCAGGAATCTGCGAGCAGCGGGTGCGGGCTGCAGGAATAGCTGTGGGGGCCCTTTCTGTAACCAACAGTTGGGAAGCGTTGGGAACCACTTGGTGGAAGCTCATTAAAGTGAGAAACACAAACCGGTAATAGCGGTGAGGGAAAGCTGAATGTTTTTGCCAGACGTTGCCTCTTCAGGTGCTGGTGATACTTCCCACCATCGTTCCCAGTACTAAATGTGTGTATTTTGCATTGTTAGAGCCGTTATACTCTTTGGAAATCACTCCCCTGCAGCCGAATCTGTGCTATTTCTCGTCTTAAAATGAACTTTAAATTGTCACTGAAATAGGGAATAAAACTCCGTAGCGCTGGGGATAGCATTAACGAGCAGGCATTCATTTATTATAGAGTTGTGCAGGTCTGAGTGCTGAGCACAGCAGCTGACATTCACAGCTACGGACCATGTCAACCCCTCCTAACCATCTACAGGTTTGTCTCTTGCTGGCTTCCCATTGGAGCTCCAGCTTCTCTAAATTCACTGCATGTGAGGGGGTTTATTTTGGGCAGGGATTTTCCAGTCAGGAGCTGTGTGTTTTAACGTTGATTTAATGAAGCCCTTTTAGCCTAGGACTCTGTTTAGGAGCCAAAAGCTGACTGTGCTATTTAGTAGCACTTTTTTTTACATCGTTATCTAGGATGTTTCAACTCTCAAGGACATCCGGATCAGAAGTCCCTTTCTTCATTGTTCCGGTTTGTCCTCTAAAAGAACAGTTTAACCCTGAGCTTTTTTAGTAACAAAATGGTCATACTGGTAACTATGACTCCTGTGTATGACAAAGAACAAAGCTGCTGCTGGGGAGTCTCCTGTAATCACTGGGAGAAACCAAGATACACAGGCAGCTGCGCAAAACTATTGAAAATCTGCCCAGGTCTGTTGGGATAAAAGATTAATGACTCTGAATTTAAGGCTGCTTTCCTGGCTTTATGGATTATTGCTGAAAAGGTTTAGATTGGCCAGTAAAATAAAACTTTTCACTCAGCATGTACTGAGACGTTAATCTGTTGCTACCTGCAAGGTTCAGGGAATTGACCTTCTTTGGGAGCTTTCTCTTGTTCAGGAGAACAGACTGGACTTGTCCCACTTCTTCTGCTGAGATTTGTTTTTCATTTTCTTGAAGAATCTTCATGATGAGAAGCGGGGCAGCAGTGAACAGCAGTGCTTTTATTGCATTTGTTGTCAGAGAGACAAAATATTATTCAGCCCTACTTGGGAAGCCCATGATCCCAGAAGTCAAAGGCAGCACAGCCCTTGGAAGCTGTGTGCATGGCAGAAAAGAGATATTGGAAAGAAATCACCAAGGAAAGTCTGGGAGGAGAAATGGAAAGTACATCTTGAAAGTGCAGAGTTGTAGCCAGGAGTACTTTGCTCAAGGAATGAAGACACAGTGCAATGAAATCAGCTTCAGAATGGTAAGCCTTGGTGTCAAAATCCGTGGTCTGATTTTGCCATCTCCTGTGCACACCTGGAATCATGGCCATCCCAGAGGTCACTTTAATGACAGCAACAAGAACTTTGACACCAGAGTTTGGATTCAGATCTCCCTCTGTGTTTCTCTGGAACAGCTGCAAGACATTAGAAAGGATGGGACAATGCAAGGGAGCCCCAGACCATATGGTCCAGAAGCCAGGCATTGTGTGAATCTGTCCCTGGTATCTGACAGCACTTGACCTCCACCCTGTTAGAACATACACTGGCATGATGGTGTGGTGGTAGCCAGACTCAGGCTGTTTGGTCTGCGCCTGAGGAATGTCCACTTCATCCTGGCTTTTAGCATTAAGTAGGGCTTTGGTGAGAAGAGGACTGAGCTGCATCTGTCGGGGCAGGCATGGCCAGTACTCATGGCTGTATGACTGTGTGTTAGGAGGTTTCTGTGTTGTCTCTGCAGCCCATGTGGATGGCAGTAGTTTTCCATTGTTTGGGAGATTGTCTAAACATAGTCAAAGCCCTCATCACTGGCAACATGCCATCTGCTCTGTCTTGAGGGGGGCTGAGTTTCTGAACATGGTAGAAAAATATGTTCCATAGCCCCATTCCTGCTTGGACAGAGGAGCATCCCATAGCTTGTGCCACACTGACAAGAGGCCACTGTGCAAAGTCTGCTCTGGTGTCTGGCCACCAAGTGACAGCCATGAAGAGGGTGCTTTGTGCTACAAAGAAAATCCTTTGAAAACCATTTTGGAAGTCTGGAGCAGGACTGACACTGGAGATATAATGATTTCAGTGTGTACAACAGATGGAGACTTTAGAGCATGGAGCCACTAATCTATGGATTACAGACACCCTAATTATAGGCTGACACTTACCATTTCTGAGAGGCACTCGCAGTCGAGGGAGAATCTTGCAGATCTGAATGCCATGTTAGGGATAACTAGGGAAGGAAAGAGACTGGAAAATGCAACTGTACCAGACTCTTGCTCATTTGTGTCTTGGAATGCTGTATGGAATGGCTACATGGTAATGGCTGGAAGATAAACCAGCTTCAACAAAGATGAGACTGGAGCCTACCTAGAACCAGCAATGCTTTAAGTCCAGAGTTCTAATGGAGGTGCAATCACCCACCCTGCCTCCCAACATACATAAATTATTGAAACCTCATCTGTTTACTTCTGGCCTTATCCTGTACCAATCTAACTAGTAAAATGCAGAAATTAACTGAGCTACACAAAAGTCATCTGAGCCATCACTGGACTGAACACCAGCCAGAGCAAGGATCCTGATGCTGTACTTTGCCTAAATTCCTCTGTTGCCTCACACCCAAGGAAAACACCCATATTTGAGCCTAGCAGGAGCAGGAAATTCAAGCTCTTCACCTTTATTCTCCATTACACTGTCACTACTCATGCCTTGAGGATAGCTCCTACCCACAGCAGTCAAGGTAAGGCAATTGCAGAGATTAATAACAAAAACTTGGGATCTGGCAAGATGCAGTTGTCGAATAGGTTTTCAGTGCCTCCAGTCAAAACTGTTGAGTTAAACAAGCCTGGCATAGTGCCTGTTGGAGCTCCAGAGCCCAAAGAGCCTCCTGTCACTATGTTCACAGCCTGTAACCATCGTGTGCTCCCTGCTCTCTGAATACTCACTGCCTGCCTCACTAGCACTGACGGCTAGCAGCACCCACAAACTCTCACTCAGCACAGCCCTGGGTACTGAACCCAGCATCTTTGGGTGCTCTGCCTGCTCCTGTCAGGGGATGGTGCCCTGCTGCTGGCCCATGCACCATCACAGCCACATCCCCAGGCTAGGACCCATCTGGCACAACTGGTGTGCGATGACACACAGAACACATTTCCCACACTCAGTGTGGCAGGGGGTTGGGAGCAGAAGGCTCCTTCTGCCTCTGGACCCAAAGCAGATGATGTCAGAAGGGCTTTAAGCTCTGTCCCAGCCACATGACAGCATGTGGTTTAGGTTTAAAATATTCTCTCATCTGGAAGAATCATGAGCTCGTGACCTTAGTACTTGTGTTTCTGCAGATCTCACCCTGAGTGATAATATGTGGAACAGCCATCTGGCTATTGGGAGGATGTGCTGTGTTCTCCCCTCTCCACAGGTGACAGAATGATTTGTAAAGATCAGTTTGATAACAAACACCTCTCTGTTCCATATGGGTGGGTTTTTTCCACAGGTGGCTGCCTGTCTTTGCTACTCAATAGCTTCATCAGCATCTTCACCAGAAAATCCTGACTTGCAGCTTGCACATGAAATCATATTGAAAATGGATAAGGGACCTGTGCAGTAATTATATATTCCATTACATAGATCTTATGCATTTTAATCTAGATGAGAATGTGTATAGCCAGCCAAAAGAAAGTTCAAATTCCAAACTGTGTGTAATGACTGTTGTGTTATACTTTAGGGTTCACAGATTAAAATTCACATAAGCAGCAGCTCTTAAGAATGCTGGAAGTGAAAGAGGCCATTCAGGCTTACAATTCCCTGTACATTCATACACATTCTCTTTGATGTTTGACAAAAGCAAGGATAAAAAAAACCCAACAACTATATTAAAAGGAAGTCACCATGAACCAGAATAAGTATTTAAGTATTAAAAGAAATATATTGCAGCATTTTCCTGGCTGTGTGAAATGGGTTTTCAAGGTCTGGTAACTAATCTGGAGTGAAAGCCAGCAAGGAGGAGATGGGGAGATCTGAGCATGCCATTCAAGGTGTGTGTGCCACGGAGCCACTGGATCAATGGGTGAAGATTAGTACATGCCACAGCTACTGGGAAGAATCTTGGCAAGCTGGGTTAGAAGCTGAAACTTAATAAGTGAATCTCACTCAGCTCATAAGACAGTGTTTGTTCTGTGAATAAAGAGCGCCCAGAGCTCTCCTGCCAAGATTTAACTAAAAATCACACAAATATGCATGTTTATTAGATTCTGATCCTTAGAGAACCTGGGGACATGAATCCTTATAAACCAAGGTGGCTTGCAAAAAGAATCTGGATACTGTAAAAAAAACAACCCAACAAAACAATAAATTACATTGCTTCATCTGGTTTCCTTTAGACTCCTAAAGCAAAGTTGCTGAGCTGTTGCATTCCTGGTTGATGTCCTACATGAAATCATATTATTAAGTCCAGAGGCACAGCTGACTGTTCCCTGGTCCGTGTTTCATCATCGCTACAGCAACGGCCACAACAGCTTTGCAAACCCTATTGTTCCTTTTGGATTTGTTCCTGTCCACACTCCTCCCTCCCATGGCTCCTTCCAGCTATGGATGGGACAATTTACACTGCCTTCAGGCACTGATTCTTTAGGTGTCAGAAAGTGTGAGACTGAAGAGGGGAAGAGAAGCCAAGAGCAGTGAGAGAGCTGGACAGACAGTGAGCAGAGTAAGGAAATCTTCAGCACAACCTTGAGCAGGGCACAACCAGAGCAGCACAAACCCTCACCAACAGCTAATGCTGGGATATTTCCCAGAATATTATCTGGTGATTAACCTCTCCCAAGGCTTGTTTGAAGCTGGATGTCTGATGTCATCTGAGTGTTTTGCTGTTGTGGGGTTTCAGCAAGTGATCACAAGAAGTCAGCAACAAGGCTGTGTTCTGATCATGCTTCAGCCAGCAGGAACGGCTCTTGAGTGTTGTTGCTGCTGATTTACAGAGGTGTGACAGAGAGAACAGCCCAGCCAAAGGCTCCAGAGAAGGTGGGTAGAAAACTGGCAGTAATGTCAGCCCACTGCCTGAGCCTTGTGCTGGTGTGTTGCAGATACCTGAGACCAGGTGTGAAGGCCTGGGTAGGAAGTGCCTGCGTCTTACCATGTTAGCATTTCAGTGTGAAAAATGTGACAGGAAACTGTGATTTTACAAATTCAGATCCATAATGGAATAGGAAAAGTAGAGTCACCTCCTATACCACTTTAAAATATGACCACAAGACCCAAAGAAATCTTGAGATAGTCTCATAAAAATCAGACCAAAACCCTTTTGATGAAAATTGCAGCAGAAACATGAAGATTGACTGCCAAAAACTGTGAAAAGCTGAACTTGTCCATGCTTGGCTTTAGCAATTGTAAAATGATGGAGAGGCTGAAATCTGACATTGGTTTGGAAACCAGAAGAAAGTCACTAGAAATTGTTCTGGAATGGGTTTCCTAACAATTGTCTAAGTATATAGCTCAATTCACAGTGTAAAGAAGTGTAAGCAATAAAAGCAGTTAAAGCAAAACCTTCTCCATTCAGCAGGAGCCAACCCGTCAGGTGAAGCTGGTGGTCAGGCCATGCCTGTGCTAGCGGCCGTGGGGCTTTACCTGCCCTCTCCTGTCACTGCCTTAGCTGTGCCCTGTGTGGATGCCACCAGCCAGCAAGCGGGAGGCAGCTGATGGCTGCGGCGGACGCCGGTTTCCTTCCTGCAGTCAGCCACACGGTGATGATCTAACTGCTCCAGAATGCCTTCAAACTGCAGATGCGCAGCCTGATACCCACCCACAGCAGACATCTGCTGCGGAGAATGTTGCCTTGTCGGGAGGTCGTGCAGCCCTCTGCATGAACTGTTCCGCAGTGCTTCAGCTCAGCGTCCAGCAACTACACCCACAACTGGCCACGGGTGTCTATTAGTACTTCTTGGAGGGGAAGATACTTCCCTGTTAAAGACACGGCAGAAACTTCTGGTGTGCTTTCTCGGTGTGGTCTTAACTGAGGCTCCAGTGAAGCCACACTGAGGGGGGACTGTCCACATCTGCTCACTAGTGGTTGCTGAAGCCCAGGTACTTTAAGGGCTCAGGTCATCAGCAGAGTATTCCCTTTGTGAACAAACTTCAAGACAAATGCAGTGAGGATCGTGTAATAGTGGCTCATTAATGTTTATTTCTTTATAATAACCGTAATTAGGTTATGTGCATTCAGAGATTTGAAAGGGAAGCTTCTGGAACTGCAAGTCTTTTGTTTGTACACTTTTTGTATGTTTTCAACCATCCCAGAAGTTTAGTAATGTTAACCTGACACAAAACATACTTTACAAAAGATTATTATTCTGCTTTGCGTGGTCCAGGGGAAACATAATGAGCTTCACTTCCTGGAGCCAGATAAAGGAGGTCTGAAAGCCTCCTTTTCCCCCCAGTGGGGAATTTCCTGCCATTCCTGATGCTTCGCTGGTAAGAGACAACATTTTTCAACAGCAGTCTTCAAGTTAGGGATCAAAACTCCTGTCCAGGTGTGAAGAAAACACAACTGGATGTTTTCTTAGGATTAATGGAGAGCTTCACTGAAGAAGAAGGAGGGCAAGTGGCAGATTTGAAGCACTCAGCACATAGGAAAATCAGTCTGGTTTCATTAGGTACCAAGAGAAGATCTGTGTGAATGAAACCTGGGCAAATTCAGCCTGATCATTCTGACAAGCAGCACTGGCTGCTGTTATATCTTGGGTCCTCAGTTTGCAAGCTGTGATCCTGTCTTTAACTTAAAAACATGGAAGTATTCTAGACTGCATAAATAGTATTAATCATCAATGTAGAATGTGTGAAATGTTTTTCTCAGGATCCCCTCAGTCAGGATGTTTTAGGGCAGGATTAAGGCCCCCATGTGACATGTTGATAAAGCAAGCCAGAGAAAAGCAGTAGGCAGCTGTGTGAGCTGGAGTACAAGTACCCTGAGCTATTCTGAGCTTCAGAAGTGATGCTCAGAAAGCACTCTATAAATCTCCTCATCCAGAACCAACACATATGCTCAGACAAGAGTGCTGTTGTTAGACACAGCTGGAAGCCAGCAGTGTTGTGCTTTCCCTGTAACTTCAGAGAATGAACGAGACAAGAATGGCAATATCCACCAAGTAGCATAATAAAAACACAACAACCTACAGCATTTTTTATTCCTTTGTATATAAAACAGGGAACTTTTAAAGTGACCAGTTCCCCAAAGGTTTGATCCTTGGAGCACAACCCTGCATCCACACCCCCTTGTTTGGGGGTTCCCTACAGAGCTGTGTGCCCAGGGTGGAGTGCAGTGGATGAGCAGCACTTGTGCATGAAGCAGGACAACACCCCAGGAGGGATTTTCTGTGTTGCTGTTGCTGACTCCTGCATGCACCAGTGGCACACACTGGTCTCCTGAAACTTTGCAACTGTCAGATGAACTATGTTGATTAAATAAATGCCAATTATTTTTATGATGTGTTTTGGCCTTCACTGACCTGGTTAGAGTCACACAAATATCTGAAAGCTGGAAGCAAATGTAGCTTATTATTAACCCTCAGAGCTGTCTGCTTACCTGAAAGAACATGCTTTGGGAGACTTCTACAGGACCTCTAATTGATCAGAAGGTGACATGTCTGATGTCTGAGGATTTAACAAGGATCTTTTCATTTGGGCCTTTTTCTGTTCTCTTTGGTGCATAAAAGTGTTTTAGTATAAATAAAATCTACAAAACTTATCTTTTCATTGCAGTGTCTTCTTTCAACAAACAGAGATTTCAGCCAGGACTTAAGTTCATCCTCTGGCCAACAAAGATAAATCTCTCTCTCGTGATTCCTTCCCCCACACCTGCTTTCAAACAGATGGAAAGCAAACCCCTAGCTGTGAGCACGAGGCTCCCTGGCGTGGCTTGGAAAGAAACAAAAATGCTTGCAGACTTTCTTCTGGCCTAGCAGAGGGCACAGCTTTTCCTGGACATGGCAAGCATAGGTTTTAGTTCCTGCAAGCCATTGGTCCCTCCAGTGTGAGATTGTTTTACCTCCAGAGGGACAGCAAATGGACTGACAGGCAGGCAGACAGGCATGCTTCATTCACATCCTGGCTTGGGTGGCTTGCACACAGCTAAGGTGCTTATGTCAGGGGCTACACCAGGGGTCAGAGGGTTGGGGCAGAAACCCTGCACAATGACTGCCCTGCCTGCCTCAGAAGCTGGCCAAAATACATTTCACTGCTTGCTTCCTCACAGTCACAAGAGACTATATAAACAAACAAGCAAACACAGTACCTTTAAATCCACTGTAATTCTGCTCTGCTGAGATCTAATTACTGATTATAGGCATGTAATCACTGGCATGTAATCACTAATTATCTCTAGATACACCAGCTGTTTTTGCTAGAGAGCATCAGTGTACTCTCCTGAAGCTATGGGCAGGGCTGTTGAAACCAAGACCAATTTAGGTCTGCAATGGTTGATTAGGTCAAGCACAGCACCATGGAAACAAGGAAGTCTCAGCTTAGTCCTCAAAGTCTTGTCTAGAAATAATGGTAGGCTCAGAAAGTAGTAGCTGCTAACCCCTGGGACAGGCTGGAATGAGAGGGAGTCACAACTGACTGACATTTGAAAGCAAATCAGCATTTGCCATCACATCAAAGAACTAAAAGTGGATTTCTTGAGTGACAATGGCCAAGCCAGGCTTCACAGCTTGGAAGAATATACTGGATGGTGTCGTACAGGAAGCAGGGAATAAAACAGGGGGAAAGAGACTGATTTCAAGAAGCAGAACATGAACTTGGAAGAACTGGGCTGACTGCTCTTGTAGTGAATCTGGCACAAGTCTGGCAGAATTTGGACTTCAAACTGGTAAAGAATGGGTGTTGTCTTACATAAATCCACCTCATCCAGGCCCTAATGGTCCACTCCACTCCGAGTCAGACAGCTCTTCCAGAACATGCAGTCTCACCGTTCTCCAAACTGTGATCCTGAAAATGTCCCCTGACCTGTAGCCTACAGAAGATAGACAAAGGTTTATTCCGACTTTCTAACATATTATGTCCAAAAGTTAGAAACTGGAGCACGGTAATGGAAGCATCAGCCACTGTCCTTCCCTGGTCAATGGAGACAGCAGACTCATCAGTTGCATGCTCTTCATAAATGTGACATTTCTTGGCGAATGAAAGAATCCACCCACTTCTGACCTCTGCTTCTGAGTAGGACAAGCAGACCGTCCTGTCAAGTTTGTCTCTTTTACTCTCTCTTCTGTGCTTGTCCTTAGCCTGACTTGCCCTGAGGAACATGAAATGCAATGCTGGAGGCTGTCCTGACATTGCTTCAAGAATGAATCAGCAAAACAATCCTATTTCTCTGGCAGTCTCCTAAAACAGGATGCCCCAGTAAATCAGGACTGTGGAGTAAGGAAAGGCAGCTGTAGCTTTGCATGAATCAAGAGAACTCTGTCTAATTTCATCATTGCTACTCACCATGCATGTAATAAAGGGACGTGGCTTTATCAAACCCTGTAGGAAGAAAGCAGTGTTAATCTGCCACTACCACTGCCCTGCTGTTTCTCAGTGCTTCTCCAGCTCAATCTACAGACCTTAGAAGCAAATGAACTACAAACCCAGACATGCATGTATTATGCTAACAATGTTACATTGTTATTGTGTCCCTTTCATGCACAATTAAAGATCTGCAGCCTCCAGGCCCACAGGAAAACCAGTGTAAAACCATTTTGTATTGATTTGACATCAGGGAAGGAAATGTCCTTACTCACAGTACAGCTCTGCTTTCGTTGAGCTTGTGAGCATTGGTGAAGGTTGGAGTCAAATCTCACCTAATGTCAACAGTCTGTTTCCTTCAAATAACACAGCATTCTCTGAGCCTAGTGAGCATTGTGGTCATACTTACAGAGCCTGAGACATTTCTGTTCCACCCCCCTAATTCAGTAGTGAGCAGCTTCTAGCAGCACAGGCAACCTTATGTGAACAAGAAGCCACAGTCTGGGACATGCTTTACTCTTTTTTAATCCTTTTCTGGTTTTATTGTAGACAGAATGACATCGTGTAGAACTGGGAAGCAGCACAGGAGTTTGCCAACAGAGAATGTAGAGTTTTTCCAGTTAAGAAACTGCCTGTCAGCCTCACTAACAGAAAGTGAATTAGTAAAATTAACAGAAAATACCCAGCAGAGAGCAATGATGACTTGGCAGCAGCAGGCAAGATGACCTAATAAGACTTCTCTGTCAGTACCTTTGCTGTTTGAAGGATTTGCCTGGCAATTTAAACTCCCCTCCAAACATTAAAAAGATAACACTTAGTAAGTGGGCAGCCTCATAGAGAAAATGCTTGTGAGAGTTATACCACCTACTGTGGTTTACTCAGTCATCTCTGGAGCCAAGACTTCCCTGCACAGGTCCTACCGGGAAACACAGCTGATGCCCTGGCAGCAGATGATGAGAACAACAAAGGAAACCAACACAGGGCTGAGGGCACAGAATGAGGAAACGCCTACCCCAGACAGAGTGATTATGTCTCATCTCGTTAACTAATCCTTCTGTAGAAAGGGATTTGCTTAAAGACCAGTTCCAAGAAGGCTGCACCACTCCCCCCATTCATAACCAGCGCAGCTTTACCCTGCAGCATGGTTGATTTCCATTGCAGAGTTCTAATCATGGACACAGCTCTCACCCAGCCAGAGAGGCAGGCTAGTCAGACCTACATTAGAAGCTTGCCACTACAAATGGTAATTTCTGATAGAGTTAATGCTGTTCCTGAATCAGAACACCAGCCTATTATTTTCTTTCCGGACACGACCAGCAGTGCCCATCTGGCAGACTCAGACTCCTGACCCAGGAGGGACAGGCACCCCTGTGCTGGGGTCACAATGTGAATGCAGTCCCTGAGCTGAGGAAATGCTCTGCAGAACTGATGTTTTAGTTCTGGTAGGTCCTGCAATGGCACCCAAGTGACACTCAGTGTGTTGCAATGTCTGCCATCACCATCCCCCTGGGGGTCAGGACAATCGCCCCACCCCATGGGATCCCCACACTCTGATCTGTGTCACCCATCTACTTTGCACAGACAAGCAGGAGGAGATATGGTTTGCCAGCAGCACTGAAGATGCACCACTCACGACTGTTTGCCTTGACAGCATTTTTATAAGCTAGCAAACATAATTTAAAGAAAATGTGCTTAATTACAAGGGATGGACACTTTGTCATTGTGTAATTGAAAGCTTCAAATCTGATCTGAGACATACATACACATACAGAAATACAAATGATGTGTTCTGCTGGGTTCAAAAGCAAGGCCAGTGCAGTGAATACTGAGCCCAAACTTCAGTTTTTGTGGTATTGTTTGAACTAGAGGCCTTACAGCACCCAACAAAATGAATCTTAGAAGGGAATGGCCATTTGAGACATAAAGAACTGTCTTTCATACAGTGAATAATTTCCATTAAAGGTCAGATTTTAAAGGCTTGACTTCTTAGAAGAGCCCCTGTACTCCTTCACTGGTGCAGATAACTTCAGTGCAATCATTTCTGCAGCAAGGCACTAGGAAAGATAAACATTAGATTCAGGATTTGAATAAATATTGCTGTTAAAGTACAATGCTGAAACTTTGCACATTCACAGAATCAGACAAAGACCAGGCCCTGGTCCAAGGAATTTTAATTCCCCATAAAGCTACACAACCATATGGAGAAGTCCCAACCAAAACAAGGGGTTCAATCTTACTTCACTGTGGTCAGTGCACAAAGCCACCCAGCAGTCTGCGGCTCAGGAGATGGCTTTTTGTCCTGGGAAAGGCTTGCTTCCAAGTGTTAGTACTTGGCAGCTAGAAGTCACAGCCTCTGCTCACTGCCTGAAGTCTTCTGGACACTAGCTCTGACATCAGTAGACATGCACACTTCCCCCTTTTCTAGGGGCAGAAGCTGTCTGGGATGTTTTTTAGCCCAGGTGGATTTGCTCAATGAATCCAGCTTGCAGTGGAAGAAGGATAAATTGATTCAGGCTAAGGCAGTTCTTGAGGAAAACAAAGATGTGATGGGCAGTCACCCTGTGCATCTGATACTGGCAGTCTCACTGCTAAGTGGCTAGTTACAGAGGGAGAATGTTTGCCAGGAGAGCAGCAGTAGAAGAAGCTACAAACTGAACTCACTCGGACTGAGGGGATGCTTCCTTCCTTAGCTGCCAGGTGCTGCTGCTGTTCCTGTCCCTGGAAGGTGACAGCAAGCGCCACGCAGGCAGCAGCACAGGCCCCTTCTTGGCTGAACTGCAGGGCTCTGGTGCAGCATGAAGCCCACAGCACTAAATTCTGTGAAACCACAAAGCTGGGGTAGGTGCTCATTGAAGTTCATGTCAGACTGTGAGAACAACCAAATGTAATCTTCTCTGATGTTGCTTTACCTAAAAGGGTGGACACTGACCAGTGTTTGATAGGTGACGCAATGCTGTTAGAGTAACTTTCCAGCTTTGTTGGCTCTCTTCTCCTAGCCCCTCAGATATGAGTAATCAGTCAAAAATTCAAGGTCCTGTAGATTGTTCCACTCAGGTGGAGGGAAAAAAAAGCATAGAGTTAATGACACTGGTACAAGTTCAGTTACAAAAGCAGGCTGCTTCTCAGAGTGCAAAAGGAAGGAAACAATCCTAAACTATTTCCTCCCTTGTAACTTTGAGCCTCTGTCAGCCAGTGCCCATAGACTCCCACTCTGGGCTAATCACAGGAACAGTGTTCTCCAAGATAGCCCAGGCTCCATGGGAATTTTTCCATGAGTGAGAACCACCAGTCCTTGGCGGGCTGGCAGAGACAATAGAATCGCTTTGTTTGAAAAGAAAACGGCTGGAAAAAGCGTAACTGACAATGTCTCAAAACAGATAATGTGGTGTGAGAAATTGCTTGGCAGGATGTTGAGCCCAGGTACTGTGCACACTTGTTCTGTAGAAAGACAAGCACATTTGGGGAAAGACTTTCCAGTCAGAACTGCAGTTTTGGTGCCATGGAGCAGAATTCAGCGGCCGCTGCTCAGTGACAGCCCGTGACGCTCAGACTCAAGCCTTACTGTCGCTCTCCCTTTCAGGTCTCCGGCACTTGGCAGCTGAAGCTACACCTGAGCTCTCCGAGCAGCACCTGAAGCTAGCCCACCCCTCGAACTCGCTTCTGCAGCTGTGTTAAAGGTGTTGGCGTGACAGGCCCACGAGTGCCCACGCGTGTGCACAGCGAGCCCCTTGTGCAGCTGGCATTGCTTGTGCCCAGCCGCTGACTTTGATGCCTGCCAGGGCCGGTGGCCCGAGCGCAGTGACATGCAGCCATGTGCCGGTGAATAATCGCGATCAGGAGCCCCCGGGGGTGGCCGCTGCCGGGGCAGGCAGTGAGCTGAATTCCGGCAGCGGTGAACAGCACGGGCAAACCTCGGCTTCCCCGCCGAGCCCTGCCTCGATCCGCGCTGGAGACACGTTCCGGGCCTGCGGCCGGTGCCATCATACCTCCACAGACCCTCAGAAACCAACGGCTGTAGCGGTGCGGAGCGGTGTGGGGCAGCGCAGAGGCACCGGCGTCCCGCCCCGCCCCTGGGTACGCGGTGCAGCCGCCCTCGGGGCCGGGCGGGGAGGCGGCTGCTCGTGTCCCGCCCGTCGCCGGGGGCGCGCCCGGGCCCGCCGTGCACGTGGCTGTCCCAGCCAGGGCTGCTCGTCCTTTATCGCCGGAGGCCCGCCGGGACCGAGCTCTGCCAGACCGGTGGCAAGAGCAGGTCCGCCCGTCCGCTGAGCTCCCGCCGCCGACCCGAAGCCCAGCGGCGCCGGTGAGCGGCCCCGCCCCACTGAGAGCTGCCGCCAGCCCCGCCCCGCACGGAGCCGCCCGCGGCCCCGTCCCGCCCGTCCCGTCCCGTCCCGTCCCGGCGGCGCGGCGGGCATGGCGGAGGGCGGGCGGCGCGACGATGAGGAGCTGCCGGTGTACCTGGCGCGGCCCGGCACGGGCGCGGTGCCCCGGCAGAAGCGTGGCGGCCTCTTCTGCAGCGTCGAGGGCGCCTTCGAGAGCAAGACCCTGGACTTCGGTGCGCTGCGGGTCGGGCAGCGCCGCGCCCCGCCGCCTCCCGGCCCCCAGCCCAGCCCCAGTCCTAGTCCCGATCCCGGCCCCGGCTCCGACACCGGCGAGCCTCGCGCCACCTCCGAAGAGGAACGGCTGCCGGACGTGGCTCCCGCGGACGACAGGGTAGGAACCGGCGGGGAGGCACCGGGGACCGGTGCGGTACGCGGGAATCGGGCCGGTGTTGGTGGGGCTGGCGCTGGAGGGGCCACGGACGGGCCCCTGCCGTGGTGCCGGTGTGGGCTTTTCGGCTCCGTCTGTCTGCCGTGCCCTCCAGTGTGCGGAGATGCCGATTGCCGACGGTTGTCTTGGCAGAACCGCCCTCGCCCCGGTACCGGAATGGTGACTCTGAGCGGCAGCCTGTTGGACCCTGGGAACTCGAGTTGTTCCTTCTGTACGTGTGTGAAGGAATAGCTGCACCTCCCCCAAAAAAGGAAAATTTTGGAGTTGTTGCTCCAAACAAGGCTGACCCTCCTCTCATACTGACACGAACCTGAAGTGAGTGGCATCACATGAAAGGGTGAAAGGGACATCACTGAAGGTATCATCAGGCACAAAGTTTCTTGGCTTAAGCCAAGCTGAGGGCAGTGGTCAGACTTGTCCCACCCTGCTCTGCAGATCCTCTGGCAGAGGCTGGGATAGTTTCCTGTTCCAGCTCTGGTCTCAACAGCCTGAGTTTGGCAAAGGCATGAGTGACTGAGTGAATAGTGTGGAGTGAATTCCTTAGCTGGGGCTGCTGCAAGGGTGTTGCCACCATCAGGCCTGTGGGTCACTGCGTTCACTTGGAGATGAACTCAAGGGCACTGGGTTCCAAGGATCTTGTATCAGGGTCTGAAGAAATGGTGTGGCTGCTTTGGGGTTCTGCAAGAACCTCATCTTATGTCCAGAGTAGAACCTTGATAAACTGCAAGTGTTTGTCATCTGGAGGAATGACCTCAGCTGCAGGACCCTGGTGGAAGCAGGAGCAGTGAAGTGCAGTGACTTGGCCTGGGTTGGTTTGGAGGAAAGAATCAAGCTGTCCTTAATGCCTGCTATCTTCTGTAGAAACTTCTAACTGGGCAAACCTCAAAGCTGACGTAGGCTTTGGTTCCTGCTTATGAGCTTTACTCTTTTGCAGCTCATTTTACAGAGTCAGGAGTAAAACTGACATTATTCCAGTCGGAACAGTCTTGTCTGTGTGGTTTGAATAGCAGCTGCAGAGCTGACCACTGCGCTGACTTCATGCTGCTGTTTGTTGGAAAAGAAACAGAAACTCACAGGGGCTGTCTGCAGGCTTTGCTGAGGGCTCCTCTTTATTAGCTGTAACAAAAATTTGGAAGCCTTGTTCCCTTTTAAGGTCTTTTGTAGACACTCATCTCTGGAGTTTCGTAGTTGAGGTTTTTCTCTTCCTCGTGATTCCCGCTCCTAGATTTCTTCCTCTGAGGCCTTCCACCTGATAAGCATCAGCAACCAAATTCCTTTTCTCTGCACGTCTGGCCTGAGAAGATAGGAAGCTTCATATATGTGTTCTTGTGTGTTCTTGGCTAGAAAGAATCCTGTGACTTAGCACCACAACTGATGAGTTTAGGACTGTCCTGGAGTGTGACCATCCTGATGGGAAGTAGTGCCTGTCGTTCCTGCTCCGCTGCAGAGCATTTGATCACATTGAACTCTACAGACTCAGAGCGCACAAAGGCCCTTTTGTTGAGGCAAATCAAACTTCTTTGAATAATTTCACAGATTAAGAAACAGAGAGAGGTGAAGTCATCTACCCTTGACCAGGCAGCTTGTTTATTAGGAAAGCTGGAAGTGAGAGCCTTGCCTGTGCCCAGGGCAGTAGGGTATCTCCTGATTTTTGCAGGGGAAGTACAACAGACCAACACACTTTTTCTTTTCTTTTTCATGGCATTAATTACAATTAAAGCCTCAGCATTTCTGTGGGAAGACACTTGCAGTGTGAAGCTTCCTTGATGACATATGATGTCATCTGACCTGCCAGTGTGGTACAGGCCCAGGTAGATGTTTTAACCTTCCTTAACTTTATCACAAAGTCTACTAAGAGGACAAAAGCTGAGCTGTGTATTTGGGCACTGTGCAGCCACAGTTACACTGCAGTGAGGGACAGGCTAAGGGCAATGAGGTGCCATTGTCTGTGCTTCAGCAGTGGGAACTTGAGCTTTGCCTGCTGGTTGAGGAGTCCTTGGGGCATAATCAGGAGTGGCTGCTGGAGGGGGCTGCTGCCTACCTACTGCTGTGGGCAGAAGGACTACTGAACTTGGCCACATCCCAAGTCCTGGCACAGGTCTTAGAAGAGACATGCCTGTTGGGTGCTCCTGCTAAAATCAGGAGACTTCTTTCCATGGCACAAGGATCTGCTACAGTAAGAATTGTTGCAGAGCACTTGAGATTTGGAGTAACAATGCTGGGGGCAGATTCTGCTCTGATCTAGACTGTTTACAGAGATTGGTTGGCAGCAGTGATTTGACTGGGTGCAGGTTTCCATCAATAACAGCCAGTGTGGACTCTACCCTTGTGAAGTCTCCTGCAGCTTTCCTTGAGAGCTGCTTTTGTCTCACCAAAGTGGCTTGCAACATTCACCGCACTACAATGAAGCCAAAGAGTGGTTTTTTGTAGGTCACAGATAACAGCACTGTCTGAATTCTTGTGGTATGTTCATCGAGGGCAAGTGAGTAGGTACTGGAGAGCTGCACTTCTGGGCAGCTGCAGGGCTAACATGACTTCAAGGAGCAGGGAAGGAGCTTTACATTCTGTGTTCAGTGCCAGGGAAGAGGGTAGAGCGGAAGTGTGTGGTCACCTCCATGTAGTTGCTTGCTGACCCTCCTGGTCAGTCATGCAGGCAGGAGCCCGTGGCTGATCATGCTCATCCCAGACGTTTGGGCCCAGCCTGCTGCGAGGCTCTCCAGTGCAGTTGTCATTTCCAAGGCAACTGGCTGTGGTCCCACAAACACAGGATTGCAGCCTCTCTGCAGGCTAGGGCAGCTCCATCAGCCTGCTGGCTGGGGAGGAGCAGGACTATGAGGGAAAATACTAGGCAATGAAGGCAGGCAAAGGGTCTGTCTACTCCAGGAGACCTGCTGGAGCCAGTCCTTGGCTTTCTGCTGGAGGCAGCAAGCGTCACATGTGCCATGTCATGCTCAGTTGTGCGACACCACTCAGATTCAGTTTGTGATAAATCCTGGAAAGACACCAGGGCTGCCTCACATGGAGAAGGCAGCCTGAACTAACTCAATTCTCTTTCTGACTGTTGCAAAATGTGCTGTGACTCCAGCAATCAGCTTTTTTTTTCCTTTCCACTGCCAGTAATTTATAGCAGAAACTCCAAGCCAGCTGCAGTCTCTTCCTCACCAGAGAACTTGGCGTGGTGTAGGAGTTACAGTTGTGCACTGCCTTTTAGCACAGTTTAAAATCTTGCACTTGTGGAAGGGATTCTGAAGCACTTTAGCAGCATTTACTCATAACCTCAGTGTCACCCTGTTCAGCAGAGCTTGGATTTTCAGTTTGGTTGTACTTTTTCTTCTGTTTTTCTTTAAGAGAAGGCTTTGGAATTGCAGTATTTCTGGCATTTCTACAAAGAGGAACAAAACCAAGCTTCTGAACTATTTACAACAGTGAAACCCATATTATAAATGATGGAGTTTGATACTAAATACTCTGATCTTTGTTGAGAGAAGTCCCACATATCTCTGTGTTTTTAAGAAATCTGATGCCTGAAGCATTACAGTAAGAGGTCAGTTTTTAGCTGTTCATGCCAGGACATAGCCTATTGCCAGCAGTTATGCAAAACTGGAGAGTCTGATAAACCACCGCCTGGGTAAGAAGACACAGAGCCTGGATATCAGGTGTTACACAAGAGGGGGAGGTTTCTGAAGAAAAGAGGTTTATGCTTGCTGCAAAGAGCCTTTGTTTTACCCAGACCTGCACCCTAAAATGGCACTAGTTTGGTTTATTGTGCTACCTTGTGGCACCAGCCTTTGTTTTCCATCTGGCCATGTTCTCAGCTCTGGGGGGCCAAGGCTTTGAGCCACTGGTCCTGGTGTGGCATGGTGCCGCTGGAGCAGAGAGCTGTCTGCAGAACTGGGCACTGGGGATGCCTGCCCACCATGGCCACAAGGCACCAAGCTCAGGCAGCTGGAGCTTTAGAAGGATGCTGCAGCAGCCATTGTGGGTGATGTGTTCTTGAAAACCTCATGCTTTTCCCTGGATGATATAGGTCTTTATGGAACTTTTATGCAAGAAAGAAACTGGGTTTTGCAGCCAGGTGTAAAGGAGATGGGTTGATGGGAACTAAGTCATCTGCTGATCCAGCCTGTTCTCAGCCTCTTAAACAGGTCTCTTTGAAAAAGGCAGGGCATGGGGTGGGCTGCCTGGGACCACTGGCAAGATGAGCATTTCTGCTGGTGCCTCCTTTTGTGTCACAACCCTGGGATGCACAGTGTTTAGAGGCATTCTGGCATGGTGGTTTAGAAGAGGCTTGTGTGCACGACAAGGACTTCTTTACTGTGTCTGTGAGAGGGTTTAAAATGCTCTTTACCTTTCAAAATGATACCCCAAAAGCACTTCTATTTAAAATAAAAAGGCAATGATGTATTTTTCCTCCACATTTAACAACTAATGATGGATCCTAGCTGTGGCACATTTCACAGGACAGTGGGGCATCACCAAGCCTGCCATGAGGTGCACCACACACAAGATACTCTGGCAGTAGCCCAGTGCAGCAGATAGGACAGGTGATGATTCTTTAATGCTGTATATGTTTGCTGAGTTTGTCAGAAAACACAGCAAGACCTGCACCTGTGTTGGGAAAAGTCTGCTTTCATGAGTAGCTTCCAGAGTAGCTGAGATTGTTTCTCCCTTGACCATGGAGTCCCAGTGAGCTCCCCCAGTGCTCTGCTGGGGCCTCTGTCCCTGCCAAGCTACTGGCTTCAGTGTGAGGTGCAGAAATGTAGGGCTGATGCCTGGGCATCTCTGGTCCTGGCAGAGTTGTTACTGGGAGCCGCTTGGCAGACAGCTTTCAAGCTTCAGACATACTTTGGGAGCCAAATGAGCTACATGAACCATTTCTTGTGGTTCTCACAGATTTGTGTGACTTTGGAGATGCCCATATTAGGGGACAAAGGAAAACAATGAGAAATTCTGAGAAGGAGCTAAATAATTGGAGATTTGCAAGGCAAGACTTGCTGCTCTCTCTTGAGAGAGGCTCTGTTGTGTTGGAAACTCGTCTAAGCAATTTTATGAACATAGCTGAAAGTGTCAAACACAAACTGCAGTAGGCTTGAATTTAAATGAAACATTGTGGTTTGGCTGCAGCAAAATAGTTGGCTCTCTCCAAAATAATCTTTTCCTTTTCTTTTTATTCAAGATGTCAGTACCTCCAACAGGCCAGAACAACCCCAGCTCTGCCTGTCCATTGGGTGGAAGGAGTGTTTGTCTCCAAAAGGTGCCACCAGGAAGGTAGATGACAGGCTTTTGGGGGCTTTCTTTTCCTAATGGGTGGTGTCTTGCAGCAGACAGGCAGTTGCCAGGACGTATTTCTTCCATGAGGATCCAACAAAGTCCTGGGGTTGTAGCTCAGCAGCTTTTCTGTGTCACTCAGCTGCAATATCCATCTGCTCTCCTTGCACCATGTGCCTGGTGGCTTCTACCTGAGCAGGGTGCATGGGAGGCTCGGGGGCTCATAGGCTGCTTTTCCTCGATGGTGGCCAGTTGCTTACAGCCTCTGCACTGGATACAGGGATCAGGGCAGCCCAGAAGAAGCTGAGCTCTCCTGTGTGCAAGGAGGAGACCTGGAAATTATCTGGCAGCTGGGCTGCTGGCACTGGAGTTTGAGCATGACCTTGGCTGAGTGGATACAACCCAGGAGGAAAATTGTGAGGGGTTTAAAGGGAGGCTGTGAGAGTCATGTGGTGGGAGGCTGTGTTAAAAGTGACCCTGATTAGTATCACTGATGACTTGGAGGGAGAGGTACAGCATGTGTGCAGGTGACAGCAGTGTTGTGAACACTAGCTGGAGTGATCCATCATAGCCTTGAGGACTTAGACATGAGCCAGGAATGAAAAAAGAAATTAATCTTTGAAAAGTGCAAGCAAACAGACCTAGAGAAAGGCTGTAAAATGTGAATGGCATTGCAAGTGGCACCAAAACAAGGACATTTTGTGATGAGGCCCAGAAAAGTCCTCTCACTTGTGTGGCCTTCTCTTTAGAGGTGATCTGGGTGAGTGCCAAGCTGGTCACTGATGGTCAGACCTACTCCCGGGGAAAACCATGGTGGAGACCAGCTAGAGCTGTGGTTTTTACTTTGGTTGAAATCTTGCCCTGCACAGACCTCTTTCATTGTTGCTTCTGCGGAGAGGTGGAAGGCAGAGAAGGCTGAGAAGCAGTTGCTATGGGTGGCTGGAGGAAATGGGAGGAAGAAACAAAAACCAAACATGCCCGCAGCCTTCCTGGAGACAGGGCTGAGAGGCTGGAAAATATAGCTGGACCTTGGCTCTTTCAGCTGTGCTGGAGCTTAGCCATGGGGCAGATCCAGCAGCATCTCCCCCATGCTGCTGGGAAGAGCTGAGCTCCATTTTGCAGCACGTGGGTTTGGATCTGGTTCTGGCTGTTTCTGTTCAGCTGAGGAGGGAAAGAGGCAATGCTGAGCAGAGAGCTCAGACATTTCCTTGCTCTGCATGTTGAAGGGGGCCAGACGGGTGCCTGGATTTTACAGGCTCAGGCTGGCTTGGCTATGCTCTGAGGGAACTGAGTCATTTCAGTGGAAATCCTGAGGCTCTTGTGTAGCCAAAACCCACCCTGTGGAGGGAGCTTAGCACGGAGTGGAAACCGTCTGCCTTCAGGCTTGGCTTCAGCATTTCTCCAGAGACTGTTTTGGGGTGAGCCTCTCCTAGCCTGGATGCAGCATCTCCAGCGGTTGAGTCCTGCGCATCGCTGTCCCCATGGCAGCAGGCAGTGTGACACCCAGACACCTCCCTGCCCTGTGCTGTGTGCTGGTGTGGTGGCAGCTGTTGTGAAATCTGTGGGACATGTCCTAAGGAATGGGATTGTCAACTTGTGCCAGGAATCTGCATCCCCAGCTGTGGTGCCAGGGTCAGGCCTCCAGAACACTGATTTTGGGTTAAAGGTTGTGAGGTGACAAAGAGGCAGGCATGCTGTGTTGTCTTTGTTTGCAGCAGGCAGAGACAGGGAAGGTGACAGCTGAGTCCTCAGGCAGCAGTACCCTCCAGCAGCTGCACCAGCCCTGGGTCCCAGTGGGTCCATCTCTGTGCTCTGGTGACATCCTGTGGCAGGAGCACCCATCACCAGCCCTGTGCTGCTGGCGCTGGGCATCTCTGCCAGGCTGGGGCCGGAGCGGGAAGAACACAACTCCTGACTGGGTTGGAATGTCTCTGGGGCACCTCTTCTTCCTGAAAGCCTGGCTGTATGCTCCACTGCTTCTGCTTCTTTACCTATGGATGCTTTAGTTTGCACCCCACTTCTGCAGTCCAGTTCCAAGCCCTTGAAGCCATTTAAAGGTACGTGGTGGCAAAACCTAGATCTGTGAGTTCTGCAAGCCCAGTGCCACCACCTTTTTGTTCTCCTGCTTTTCCTCCCCTCCGTTTTTCTCCTGGTGTGATTTCTGTGGAGAGCCAGGAAGCCTCCCACTCACCTCTGGGCTTCCAGTTTCTCCATCCCTTCCTGCAGCAGGTCCTGTGGTGGGACCAGGGGTTTGTGGGGAGCAGAACCGAGGGTCTTGGATCAGGGGAGTGTGATAAGGACAGGGGTTGTTAATGCACGTGGTTGGTAATGAAGCCGGGGCACACATGCCACTCCTCTGGGCTCCCTGCATTTCCATCATGCCTTTGGAGGGAGGAACTGGAGAGTCAATTATCCAGGGGTGAAATGTCTTGTCTGGTCACTGCCTGATGTTGGTGCTGAGCAGAGGACAAGGGCCCTGGCAGTACCCAGTCCCACTGGACCAGCTGCAGTGGCTGGCAGCTGCCTCAAAGCCTTGTCCCTGTGTGGGTCACAGGGTGAAAGGAAAAGCACCTGCTGAGACCCCCAACTCAAGGGCACTTCATTGCTCTGCAGGATCAGGCTGTAATTGAATTAATTGGCCTTGAAGCTGCAGTCACTCGTGTACACACATTGGCATATCCCATTTGACATGTTTGGTTTCAAGCTCATTTATTTCTGGCAAAGAGAAGAAACAGCTTCTCCCTTGCCTGGACACCTCTGTGTGCGTGTGGGGAGCAGGAGCTGTTCTGTGGGGGCACCAGAGTGAAAGTGTGTGGGCTGGAAAGCTCCTTGTTGCCTCTGGGAGATGGTGTGCATGGTAGGAATGGTGCAAAAGCCAGTGTGGTTGTGTTTCTCAGTAACAGAGCCAGTGGGCTCTCTTCCCAGTTGCTTCTAGCTCTGGCTCTTGAGTTGTACATCAGAGGCTGGGCAGGCTGGAGCCGGCACCTCTGAATAGCACAACCGTCAAACGCTTGTGAGCACTCATCACTTGTAGCTGGACTCCCCCAAAGGAGAGAGGATGACCCTATGGATCTCAGTGGAAAGGGGACAAAGTGTGGAGGGAAACCCATAGCTTTGAGTCAGCAGCACCCTTCCAAAAGGGATGGCATGCACAAGCACAAGGAAAGCTTCTCTGAATTTTCTGTGTGGCCAAAGCTCCTTTTGACAACGTCCTTGCAGCCTTCTACTCCCTGTTCACACTGCTGGTGTTCCTCGCCAGGCTCCTGTCACCCATGGTGGCTGTCCACAAACACTTAGTGCTGTGTGATCCCTGTGGTTGTTTTGGGGAGGTTCTGAGCTGTAAGAGTATTGCCACTTTTAAATTTCAAATTGGCCATGCCTCTTGTTGAGGAAGTTTTGGAGCATATGAGTAACACCTCATTGCCTGTACCTGGAGGAGGTCCTGTGGAAAAAAAGAATCTTTTTCCATTTTGAATGTTTTGGACCCAGGGCAACATTTTTTTTTATAGTGTATTTGTGTGAGTGTCACATAGCAACTAGGAGGAAAGCACATCTCTTCAGAAGGGTCTGAAGTCACTGTGGTTGGCCAGGATCCAGGGGGCTGATGCAGGCTCGGGTCTCGTAGCTGTCCAACTGCTCGAGTCAGCAGTATCCATCTGCGTGGTCATTTATCTATTACTAACTAATTAACTGCTGCTGCAGACACCATACATGGTACCACCCAGATCAGGGATGCCCTTAAACTTTCTGGAAAAAGGGTGAGTGAAGTTTCAGGAGGTTTGGCAGTAAGGGTTAAGGGTCTGTCTTATCTCCTGCCCCAGCCAGTCCAATTTCAACAGAGACCGGCATCGCAGTGTTGTGGCAGGAGCAGAGTGGTCTTATGCCTCCTCCCCACACCCTCCTTGGCTGCAGACACTCCAGCACAGCTCTGCTCCTCAATCCCTTCCTGGTATTTGCACATACCTCTTTGCCCACAGATCCACCAGGGAGGGGGAAACTTCCAGAAGGCTTTCAGCCCATCTTCTGATGAATTACTGGGGTGGACCAGCTCAGCAGCAGCAGCACAGGAGCTGGAGAAGGCAGGCAAGGGGCAGGGCTTGAGTGGTTCAAGCAGCCCATGCAATTTTGCAGATTCCTTCAAAGTCCTGGCACTAGTAAGTAGGTTCTTGAGAAGCTGCTGACTTTCACTTCAAGCTGGTGAAAGCATTGGGGTTTCAGATAAATATGTATCCAGTAATACTTTCTAAGAGCTTCAGTGTGAGCACATACAGAGTAACAGACTCAGTGAATGACAAAAGCTTGGGGCTGGGTTACTGAGCTCTGGAAACACTAAAGCTGGTGGTGAGGGAGGCTTGCCATACAATTGCTGTTCTTAAACTCCACAGCAAAGAGAATGAATTATTAATACCAAGTATGATCCTCCACTGAATCCTGGCAGCAGAGCATATGCTCCAGTTGGTCCATGCTACCATCACCTGCTTCCCCAGGGCTTGGTGGTAAAGCTGGCTGCAGTGTCAGGGGTTGTGCTGTGGAGATGACTTTGCTCTACAGGCAGCAGTGAGCTGAGAGCTCTTTGAGCCCCTGCACCACTGCAAACCATAGTGGGGTTCTGGTTCAGAGGGAACTGAAGGGAGGATTGGGTGTTGATCTCTCCCAGATCAGATGGCTTGTTTCTCTAGAAATTGGATCTACCCGTGGCAGGTGTGGCTGTAGGATTTTGGTAGTGGGGGACACACCATGAGCTGCTGCCTGGTGGCAGAGTCTGTGGGAAGATCTTGCTGATGGCATTCAGATCTCTGCGCATGATGGGAGTTGCAGCTGGGAGAGAAAGCGAGATCCAAGCCTGGCCATGACTCTGCAGGGCAGGGAACCAGCCAGCCGCATCATGGATCATGTCAGGTGGGATTGGGTCATGTCATGTTCTTTCCATGGTAGCATATCTCCAGCTGGCCCACTCCCAGCTGTCAGTGGGGTCCCAGGCCCAGCATCACTCAGTCTCAGCTCACACTGAGTGCTGGTAACTAGCTCCACAGTTTAAACCTCCCTGCCAGGGAAAGCTGAAGAGCTGCAGATGTGCCCAGTGCTGCTGGCACTCATGGTGTTTGCATAGGACGCAGGATTCCTGAGGCAGACATGCACTGCATTTATTAGTTTATAAATGTTTTCAGTTCTTTGCTTGGGAAAGAAAGTTTGAGGTGATCCAAATGCACTCCAGCAGCACCAAAATACCTGTTCCTTTTAGAAATCTCATTATTACTAATTATGCCGTGGAAAAGTTTCATTCTGCAATGAGCCCTGTCTCTGCCTACTCCCCCAGCCCTCCTCCGCACTGGCTGGATCTGGGTGTGGGTCTGGCCTCACAGGGGCTGGTGGGCGATGCTGGGTGTGCTGCACCTCGGTACACTGTGAACGGTAGCCAGACCCCAATATGTGCTTTACGGGGAGTGGTACTCGGTGCTCGGTACCCACTACCCTGGGGCGGTGCCCAGCGCCTGATAGCTGCCGCACTGGGAGCGGTGCCCGGTACCTGATAGCCGTTACACTGAGAGTCGTGCCCGGTACCTGGTACCCGGTACACTGGGAGCGGTACCCAGAGCCCAATACCCACTGCGCTGGGAGCGGTGCCCGGTGGCGGGGCGCCCCCTGGCGGCGGCGGGCGGCGCTGTGGGCGGGGCGGGGCGGGCCCGTCCGTCTCCGGTGGCGGCTGGCACGGCGGGCGCGGGCTCGGTCTCGCCTTTGTGCGGAGCCGGTGCGGAGGGCAGCACAGGCGGCAGGCGGCCGGGCGGAACCATGTCGTACCAGGGCAAGAAGAACATCCCGCGCATCACGGTGCGTGCCGCGACTGAGCGCCCCGCGGGGCGGGCGGGGGTCGCGGGGCGGGCGGGGAGCGTGGGGCCGAGGCCGGGAGGTGCGGGCCGGACCGGGGCGGCGGCACGCAGACAAAGAGCGCTGCCCAGCGTGCCGATCGTCCAGGTGGCCCGGTGCCGCCGGTGAGCCCGGGCTGGGCGGAGCCGCGCCCTGGAGGAGTCAGCCCCGGCGGAGTCTCTGCGGCAGCAGCCGCTCTCCAGGCACTACCCGAGTCCCCGAGTACCCGCCTGGAGCAGCACCCAGAGAGCTGCCCTGCCGGGCGGTCACGCTAACCCGTCTGGGCGCATACCGACCCGCCGAGCCCGGGGCACCGGCAGGGAGCGGGTCCCGCTGCCGCCCGCCTGCTCGTGCCGCGAGCGGCCGTCCCCGGTGCTCGGCGGGTCCCCGCTGCCCCGGGGAGCGGGCGGCGGGTGCGGTCTGGTGTTCGCCCGGTGGCCGCAGGGCGTTCCCCGCGCTCGGTGCCGCCCGCGCATCCCGAGCCGTTCTCTGGTGCTGCCGCATCAGGTGCAGCAGGGGCCACACCTACCTCCGGCCCGGCCCCGCTCCGCTCCGCGGGAGGGAAGGGGTTGGAGTGTTCCGTGTGAGGGCCCCCTGTTCGGGCCCTGCTGGTGCTCTCGGTGCTGACTCCTCACCGGGTTTCCAGGCTCGGAGCCAGCCGGTGCCTCCCCTGCTTCCCCAGAGGCGGCTGCGTGGGGCTTTCTTCTGGGAAGGCGATCGGGTCCTTTCATCTCTGAGCTGATGGTTCTCTGCTGGCTTCCTATAGCTCTTGTCTTTCCTCCAGAGGACAGCTTTGGCCCTTGAAGAAAAAAGAAGAACAAAGGCTTGAGCTTCATTAATCTTTTTCGTGTACAGATGTGAGCAAAATGCTCTCAGAGAAGCACAAAGATCATTACCCCTGTCAGGAGAAATTCCTTTGTCAGCCCAGGTTCAGTTGCTGTAATGAGCAATTTTACAGCCTCACACATCTCACCTTTTCTGTGTCCTTCAACCAACCTGGTGACAACATTGCTGCTGCAGGTGGGATTTCTCTTGTTCCCTGGGGCCTTTTCTATGAGGACCTTTAATGATGTGCATTACCAATATGCAGGGCCTGATCCTGTGGGATCCAGCAGGAGCTTTCTCACCTCAATGGTACAAAGCCTGACATATTGCTTTATTTCTCCCTATGAAATCCTTTCCTCAGCCTGCTGGAGCTGAAAATGCTGTGGGTGAGTGGTGTCTGGGTAGCTGACCTTACAGTAGCTCTTTTCTGGCTTCTGCAGCAGAGGACAGCCCTCTAGGACTCACTTGCCCAGTTCTGCAGCATTATCGAGTCCTGGCTGGGTGCAGGAGATTGCTCTGGAATTCTGGTCAAATGACTCACCCATCCTCAGCCCCTGCTTTGAGGCCCAGGGGAAGTAATGAAGTCAGGTGTTGTGTGGTCTTCTGTGTTTTAACAGAACGGCAGAAAGAAAACATCAGCTATAGTGTCTCGCCTAGAACAAAGCCTTTGCTGTTCCTCTCTGCAGACTGCCCCCCCCCCCCCCCCCCCCGCCCCAGGCATTCTCTTGATTGTTTATTCCTCCCTCCTGGGTATCTGCCTCAGAACCTGTTCTTGCAGGTCAGGACACAGCAACTTCTGGGGACTGTCAGAGGCCTTTAAACCATGAGTGGGGTCTGGAGCGTGAGCAGAGAACTGCAGAAGCCACCTGGTGCTGGTGCTGGTGAATCTCAAAGCTCACAGCACTGAGCCTGAAGTGGAGGGAGCAATGCCCTCCTGCCATCTGTCACCCTGCAATGGGCAGAGTTGGCTTTTGTGAAGGATGTATTGGGTATTTGGATAATTTTACTTGCTGACAGATATAATTTGAACAGTGTGATTCTGGAGATGCACAAACCCTGCCTTCTGGTTCCTGTCACACACAGTTGTGCTGCAGTTGGAATTTGTAGCTAGTTTCAGACAATAACATCTAAAACCCCACAATTTGCTCACTCTTATCTGCTTGCAGCAATTTCTGGTCTGTTCTAGAACAGTAATTTTAGTGGAGAGGCCAGGAGCACAAAAGGGGGTGCATGTGCTTGGGCAAGATAAAGTGATGTGGGGGTGATGCCCAACCTGAGCTGGAAAAGCCAAATCTGCAGCTGTGTGTGGTGGGTGAGGCTGTAGCTTCTGAGGGGAGGTGGGGAAGTGTGGGCAGATCTGTTGGTTGTGATGTGTAGAAAACATGGGAAGGGGAGGTTAGCTGAGCTTTTAGCTTTCTCAGTGATTGCTTCACCAGCTTGGTATGGAAGTGTTGATCTTCACTGTGTCTTGGGTTGTGCACAGTGCATCAGAGACTAGTGAACGTATGATTACTTTCCAGGTGTGTGCTGATGCTGGGATGTCCAGCTCAGGAGAGCAGTTGCTTCAAGCCTTGTGCATCTATTGGCAGGCTTTTTATTAGTCCCTTTTCTTTGGTTGTTTGGAGATACAGTCAAAATATTCCCCCTCCTGCTGTCCACAGTATGTTTTCCTATCCCTGCAGAAGGAGAGGTGGAAGACAAGTAGTGAAATGCCTCACCCTGATTTCACAAAGTAACTGTTGACGGAACTGTTGGGTGAATCAAAATTGCCCACATTTTGTGCTTAGGTCACAAAAACCTTTCCTATCCCAGGCAGACTGGAGTTCCCATATCTTTTTCTTGGCATGAGCCATACCCATCCTGTTCAGCCACCCCATTACAGCCCATGAGCACAAGCTCTGTGATGTCCTTCACATCTAAAACCAGTGAGGTCTGCATGGTGATGGTTGGTGTGTTGTGTCAGGTGTAAGTGGGGAGAAAAGCCTCAGTGACTGAGGAGACAGATTTTGGTAAGCTGGCAGCTATCAGTGTGACATTTCTCACTGTGTCCACAGACTGGGTGTAGCTAGTGGCTGCCCTTCTATCCCTGCAACTCCAGCCAGGGTTTTTTCCATGCTGTCGTGTGGTCTGTTAGTAGGGAGGAGACATCCAGCTGCTGCTGAAACACCACTGCAGTAAGTGTCTTTTCTTTTTCAAAGGAAAGATCAGTAAAGCCATGTGCCTGCTTTCATGTTGCCCTATTTATGCCTGTGTGCTTTAAACAAGGTGAGCACTATTCCTGGATGGATTCAGCAGCCTTTGGGAAGCAGCTATTCCTTTTGCAGTGTCACACTGAGAAATGTTAAGAGACCCTCTGCTATTTTGGAATCTCAAATGACCAGATGATGCCAAAGAGCACCAGGAGCAGAGTGTGGGCATGAGGGAATGGGAAATGTTTTGAAAGCTTGATCCCAAATGCCAACAGGGAGAGACAGGCTTCTCAGCAGGGCAGGGTGTTGGGGGCTATTAGTGATCCTGCAGCTCTTGGCAGAGCTGTGGTGGAAGAGATCTTTCAGGCTTGGTTTCGTGTGGCAGTGCCTGTGCCCACAGTAGTGGATGCTTGTGAAAGGTGCCACACTGGTGACAAGTGGCCAGTCACTAGCTGCAATGAGGCTTGTTGAGGCACTATCAGCAGTGGAGATGAGGCTGGCAAGGCCAACAGGTCCATGCCAGCAGTCAGGTGGAGCTGCCACAGTCTGTCTGGCAGGTGGTACCTTTCACTCCCACTGCGACTTCAGCATGCCAGACCCTTTGTGCAGAGGCTGGCCCCTGGGCACACTCACCCAGTCCTGTGACACTTCTGCCAGGCTGGGAGGGAAGGTGCTCTCTGCAGTGTGCCCAGCTCCTGGATCAGGAGGGTTTCTCCGTCTGCTAACAATAGCTGATGACACGATCTGACACTGGCTGGCGGGGAGAGAGCTGGGTGTGGAGACACAGAAATGAGCCCTGGCAGGAGAAACAGTGCATTTATTGTCATCTGAGGCTGCCCTGGCAGCCAGTGCTGCAGTGTTGTTATAAAGTCAGACTTACTTCCTTGCAACTGCTCTGTGCTCTTCCTTTAGTGTTTTCCTGCCTCTTGACATCTGGGAGCACTCCTGAGTGGTGCCACAGCCTGTGGAGGTGATGTCATTTGGAATTTACTTATTTCACTTTATATTTTCTCTTGTAGCTGGTGGATGGACGCCCATGCAGCCCTTCCCTCTCCTGCAGGCATGGGGACGTTTGGCAGCCAGGCTCCAGGCAGGCCCCAAGGCAGCGCCCGATCCCCTCAATGAATGCCTTGTTCGTGCTCCAGCCATTATGGCCCTCACCATCTTGTGTACTAACAGAGTGAGCACTGAGCAGCCCTTCACATCTGCCACAGAATGACCATTTGTGTTTGTGGGCAGCATATTTTCTGAGTCCATATTCACAGTTTATTCAGTAATTGTTGAGTGCTGCAGTCTCCGACCCCCACGCCACCTGTGCCTGTCTGCTTTTGCTTTCTCTTGTCCCTGGTGCAGGTTGATGCAGGCCAGCAGCACTGCGTGCTGCTGCTCCTGGACTCTGGTGAGAACCAGCTCCAGGGCCTTTGAGAGAGCAAGTTGGGGATGTTTAAAGAGTATGGGCAAGACAAACAAGCCCAGTCATGCTATTGGATCTGGGCAGTTAGACTCGACTCTTCTCATCATGTAGACTAGATAAAGCCAAGGAGGATCTACCAGAGCATAGGGGACTGGTTAGGTTGGACAAATTCCACATGCAGTTCACTGAAATGTAAAACAGGGCGACTCTTCCCTGTGTTTCTAACCATGGCCTGATACTGTTGCTTGATAGTTTCTGTCTGCATTTTCTCTCCTGTTACGTCCTCTGTCTGAGCCTTCATGTCCCACTGCCCTCCTGCCGTATCTGCTTTCTTCTGCAGCATAGCTGGAGAAGTCATGGTGCAAACTGTTGGTATTCACAGCAGGTCTCCTTCCAGCCTTGATGGAACAGCAGGATTAAACAGAAGCCAGGCAGGCTGGCAGAAGTCTTGTGGATTTTTTTGGGGGGGGATTGTTTATAAATTGGTTGGAAGCAGGAGCACTGAGGTAGGGACAGGCTGAGCCCTTACCTCTGCCTTCAGAGTGGTTCCAAAGAATGTTTATCCATGTGGTGAAAGGTGCTTTATATATACAAATAGATATCTAAATCTGTCATCATTTGCATCTATGGGAACAACGTTGACTGACAGGCTATAAGCAACTGGCTGTGGTCACCTTTTGTTCTTTTAGGGGTTTCTGAACTTAAAATTACAATGTTGTTAGTGAGATGACAACTGGGTAGACACAAAGGGAAAGTCAAGTGCCCTGTGTTAGGGGAGGAGGACAAACAGTGGCTTGCCAACAGCATTTGGTTGTGCTTGGGGTCCTCATCCCCAGAGCTCCGCATGACTGGGTGTGTGTCTGTTGGAGGCAGGCATGGTGCAGGCTGAGAGCTGGCCTGAAGAAAAGTGCTGCAAATGGGAGGTAGTGATGGTCCCAAGGGTCATGAGTCAAGGCTGCTATCTTGGTGTGCTGGTTGTGGTCTCTCCGAGACACCTGTCTAAGCTGTGAGGGAAGGTCTGTGACCCTTGCTTCCAGACCCCCTGCCTTAGACAGCAGATTCTGCTGGACCTCTGCACCAATGTGTTAGCTTGGGTCTGAGGAGAAGGGGAGATGAGCCCAGATCTGCTTTCCAGGGAAGACAGTGGGTGGGACAGAACAGGGGAACAGCTCAGCCGTGCACGGTCCCTGGTGGGAGGCCAGGCTGCTGGTCCCTGTTGAGCTGCGCTGCACAGGGAGGTGATTCCCCGCTGCTGGGACTGGGGTCATGGGCACAGCTGTGGGCAAGGAGAGGCCAAAGCTGTGCCCCCGTGCCTATACCCCTACGCCAGCGCTGAGCTGCTGCCGGGCTGAGCATGCGGAGCGCTCCCAGCCTCTCCCCACCCAGTTCCTTTGTCTGGCTGTGAGGATGAGATGGCTGTGAAAACGCACACGGCTGGCAGGGCCTCGGCTGCTGCAGGATGCAGGGACACGGGGGGATTCTCTTTCATCCTCTGTTGTCAGGGAGGAAGCTGCAAATTGGCACCGCTGTGGTGATACTCCCAGAAACCACCCCGGGAGGGGGGGGGGGCGGGGAGGGGGAAGGGAGTGGGGGCAGATGAAGAACAAACCCGTTCCCTCGGGAGGAGTTAATTGTGCAAGAGCTTCCCAGGGCGAGGCTGGCTGTGAGCCCTGCGGAAGGCTTCGGGCAGCCGTGGTCCAGGCTGGGGCTGTAGAAGGAGGGGTTAATTCACACACCAGAGCCTGGGCTGTGGGCGCTGGCTGGGGAGAACAGAGGAGGGTAAGGGGAGGTGGAGGGTGTTTGGGGCATTTTACATAGTCAATAAGATGGAATATTTCCTGGAACATCAGCCAGCTGTGCTACCCCAGTACCTGGTAGCCATGTGTGAGATCAGGCTGTTTGTCCCTGTACTGCCTGCAGTGGGTGTTCAGACTTGGGCAGGTAGAGGTAGTAAGTAGAGCAGCACTTCAGGAGTCCAAGTTCCTCAGGACAGGGGCTGTTCCCCACAGGACAGTGTCCTTTCTCTCCCATCAGTGTATGCTGAGTTGCCCAGATCCAAAAGCATGAAAACAGGAAGAGCATAAGAGCAGTTCTGGTCTTGGTGCTCCTCCACTGTCTGGTCACACTCCTTTGGAGAAGGTTGATGGCCACTTGGGTCGATAAAAAGGAAAATAGAGGAGGTGGTGAGATGGGCATGCAGTTCAATGCCTCTTGGGCATTGTAAGATGCCTCAAAAGGACTACTGCCAAGTGTTGTAAGGGAGGGACAGATTCCAGCAGCAGATGCATCATCTTTAGGGCTGCCTATCCCGTGGGTGGTCTTTGCAAGGTATATCTTTGCAAGATATAAGTTGTCGCCTTTAATATAGCTTATTATGCATAATATTTGGGTAGGATTTAAGGACATGCCCTTAAGAAACTATGTGCTAAATACCAGTGCATGGCTTGTGCTGGCTGCAGATTTATGTGCATTGTGACCTGGTGTGGGAAGCTTTTGACTTCTCTCTGTGTATTTTGGAGGCATCTTTGGCGTGTCCCCAGTGACTCTCCTTTGTACTCATCTTGCCTCACTGGTGGCTCTGTAAGCACCTCTTCTGCTAAAAATCAGCCCTACGAGTATGGTTGTTTTGGTCCTTGCCCTTGTCCTGTGGTTTCAAGTGTCAGTCCAGATGTGCAGTCTCTGCAGTGTTGGGGTGCTGAGCTGTGCAGTGCAGTTGGAGAGCACCTGAGGACAGTGATGGCCACTGAGAAGCATGAGTGTTGCCTGCTGCTGATAACCACTGTGTTTTTCCCCCTCATAGAGTGATCGTCTCCTTATCAAAGGAGGGAGGATAGTCAATGATGACCAGTCATTCTATGCTGACATTTACATGGAAGATGGCCTCATCAAGTAAGTATGGGACTTCTGTTATCTCCACTACTCCTTAAATCAGGTTGTATGGTTATTGTCTTTTTCTGTCTGTGGCCTGTACCCAACTTGCCAGCCAGTAAAACTTGATGGCCTGCACTGGTTAGAGGTTGAGCTGTGCAGAGAGTGTGAGCAGTTGTCTGCTCTGTATGGTGACTCCAGTGGCTGAGCTACAGCCAGGCTGGTGACTTCCATGATGCAGCATCCATTGCAGAGCAGAGCTACATCTGATTGCACCAGGAACAAGATTTATCTTTGACTCCTGCTCTGCCCTTTTAACAGCATTACATTACCGTGAACGGCCTCACACAAGATTGCATTTGCTGGCACTACCCAGGCTGGTGCTGTGCTGCAGGTCATCTGCATCCTTGAGATTTTCAGAAATTGCAGGCACCCAGCTTGTTCATCTGTGTTTTGGAGCTGCAGTAATGGCCTCATTTTTTAATGGCTTCAGTTCAGATGTGGAAATGTATCCCACTGGGACCAGCTCCAAGCTGGGTGAGTTGAAGGAGCCATGATGGTTTGTAGCAGAGAGGCCTGAAAAGACATTTCTTGCTCCATGGTGAGAGGAAAATATCCAGACTTCAGAGCATGGTGTGTTTTAAAGACCTATCAACAGATCAATACTTTAACAAGTGGGGCTGTATTTTTTGTGAGGCTGGTATTAACTGAGGCATTTGTGATTGACTAGTACTCATACCCAGGCGGGGATCAGAGCCAGCTTCAGGTCTTGCTATGGCACAGATTTTCTGGGTACTCTTGGGCAAATCACTTGGCATCATTTGCATCCTGAAGGTCACAGAATTTCATTTCCTTGGAAGGAAAATGCTCTCACGAGTGAATTCTGTTAAGAAAACAGCGAGAAGTTTAAATGCTTTGGTGATGGATTCATCCCCATAAAAGTGGGGGAAAGAGCTGATGGTTCATTGCTGTGAGGATGCTGGAGCAAGCAGTTCTGCCCACAGAATTTTGTTACTCTAAGAAAAAAGCCTCCAAAGTGATTAGGGTTGAATGAAATGTGAAAATGGAATTTGTTCTTCATTTACCTCCCCAGCGTGCCAAGGAAATCAGAAGTTTTCCACTAAACCCAACTTGTCTTTTTTCTTGATCTGCCAGGGAAGACTGACTGAGGAAGGCTTGATGGAAATAGGATTTCTGAAAGAAGAGATTTGAAGGCTGGGTGCTACATATGGACAGATAAAGGGATTGAGGGGGTGAGGGGCTGAGTGAAGGGGCTTCTAAGGCTCAGGTGACCTAGCCTGAAGGAGGGCTGGGTATATCTTGGGAGGAGACTCCCATGTGCTAGAACAGCACAAACTCCAGAGGACTGTCCTGTCCTGGCATTTTAAGTTATGGGCAGAGGTAAACTGGAACTTTTTTGGTCTCCTGTTTTCAGGAGTTATTTTTAGGTACTTGGGATTTTAGCTGCCTTCACTACAGCATGGCCCTGCTGAGAGCAAAAATATCCTTCAGGGTGAAGGAGACAATGTGAGAGGGAAGGTCTTGGGATGGGAAGGACTCAGAGAGAGGCCACCCAGGCTGCAGGTGACTCTGCTGTATGCTTCACGAGGTCCTCACCAGCTCCCTGGAGGGAGGCTTCCCTCTGCCCTCAGGACTGGGTGCTGTGAGCAGCATTACAAGTCTCTGAGTCCTGAGCTGGCCCAGCAGCTGTGGCATTACAGTGGGAAATCATCTTTCTCTGTAAGTAAGCCTCAGACTTGAGCCTTACTTAAAGTGGTCAGGAGGATGAGGGAGAGGAGAGATTAGGGGTGCAGCTTACAGGAAGCGGGGCTGGTGTGGGGTTTTGTGTAGCAGTTCTGCCTTCTGGAAGTGCTTTCAGGAGCCTGATTTGTGAGTCTGTTGGGTGTGATGTCCTAGCCAGCTTTCTGCCATATGCTACATATAGCTCCACGCCCATCACAACATACTCACCAGTTACCCCAACCCAGCACCTACCCCTGCCAACAGGTTCCATCACAGGAACCACTGAAGCAGTGGGACAGGTGGCAGCCACCCCTGGACTGTGCAAATTGAAGGTTTAAGCAGGGCAGACAATCTTGTGTGTTGCTGCAGAGCAAAGTGGTTTCACTCTGCTGGCTCCCACAAGTGCAGCTGTGGAAGTGGAGAGGAGCAGTGGGAGTTGACCAGGCTGCTCCCAACCTGAACCCTTCACTGATTGTATTGTCGTTGGTTTTCCTTTGCTGTGGCTCACCACCTTGGTGTGATCTCATCAGGCAGATTGGAGACAATCTGATTGTCCCTGGAGGTGTCAAAACCATAGAAGCCAATGGGAAGATGGTGATCCCTGGAGGAATTGATGTCCACACTCGCCTGCAGATGCCATACAAGGGGATGACAGCAGTGGATGATTTCTTCCAAGGAACGAAAGCAGCCCTGGCTGGTGGAACCACCATGATTAGTGAGTGCACCAGGAAGGTCCTGAACATGACAGCACCCACCACTCTTGAAACATTTCCCAGTTACTTCTTTTTCCTTTACTCAGTCTTGTTTTAAACATCTGTGACAGCTTGCTCACCTTTTCTGTGTGCTTTGTCAATGCAGTCTAGAGAGTGAGGATTGGTATGAATCTCTGGGATCCTTAGTAATAACAAAGTGGTGGGATGGAGAATTGCGTAAGACCCCTTGCCTTGCAGATCCCATGTTCTACAGGGCTTCATTATCTGCAGCTGTGGGTGCCCCTGGGACCCTCAAAAGGAGCAACATTAGTTTTTCCCCCTGTTATATAAAAATAGGGCAGCATGATGCTCAGATGACTCTGAGCAGAGGAACAGAGCAATGTCCTGGCATCCTGTGCTGCTCAGAAATAAACAGTGCTAACGAAAAAGGACAAGGAATTCTGAGGTCCTTCCCTGGAGAAGGCCATGGCTGCACTGGTTTGAGGTCCAGGTTTTATGGCTGTGCAGTGGTCACAGCTGGGTGCACTGCAGGGTTTCTTGGGATGCAGGAGCAACTGTTGATCCTTCCAGGAAAGGTCTGGATTTCATGTCCTCTCCCTGTCAGTTATCCTTCCCCCTGGGCCAAATAAATAAGCTGTGTGGTAAGGCGTGAGGATGACAGGGTGGGCAATAAAAGGTGCATTAGTACTGCAGTGTGGGAGAAAGCTGTTTGTTAATGGAGTGGAAGTGGGGGTGAGGGAGGACAAGGCCCTTCAGCTGATTTCTCTGCAGAAGCCTGTAAAAGCCCCTGGACCCCTGCCAAAGGCCATTAGCGAAGGCTCTGTGTGCTCCCTGCTGAGACAGGAGCCCTGACGTATCGCAGAGCTGATGGGCACCACTTTGGAGTTGGGCTGGGATCGTGGCAATGGCTGGCAGCATGCAGGCTCCTGGTGGGGTGTCCTGGGTGGGGACCCCATGCCCACCCTTTGCCTCACTGTGCCTCTGCAGTGGACCACGTGGTGCCGGACCCCGAGTCCAGCCTGGTGGAGGCCTGGGAGCGGTGGCGGGAGTGGGCGGACGGCAAAGCCTGCTGCGACTACGCGCTGCACGTGGACATCCCCCGCTGGAGCGACCGCGTCCGCCAGGAGCTGCACACCATGGTCCACGAGAAAGGTTTGCTGCCCACCACCCCCTGCACCTCGGCCTTGGTGAGGAGGGCCAAGGGTGACCAGCCATCCTCAAACTGTTGAGTGCCTGCTGGCATCTGGCATGGCTGCCAGCAGGCGCTGTGCCTGTGGGCGGGCTGGTCGGGAGGAAGAGCCTCAGCTCACCCCACTGTCCTCTCTACTCTGCTTCAGGAGTCAACTCCTTCATGGTGTACATGGCCTACAAAGACTTGTACCAGATGTCAAACACTGAGGTGAGACCTGCTCTGCCACCTTGGCTGTGTCAGTGCGAGGGGTGGTGAGGGGATGGCAGCCATGCTGGGCACAGAGTGGCTGGGGGATGGCAGCAGTGGTGGGTGTAGGGCAGTGGGGAGATGGCAGCCATGCTGGGCACAGAGTGGCTGGGGGATAGCAGCAATGGTGGGTGTAGGGCAGTGGGGAGATGGCAGCCATGCTGGGCACAGAGTGGCTGGGGGATGGCAGCAGTGGTGGGTGTAGGGCAGTGGGGAGATGGCAGCCATGCTGGGCACAGAGTGGCTGGGGGATGGCAGCAATGCTGGGCACAGGGACTGCCAAGGCCATGCACAGGCTAGGGCTGTGTCTCTGCTCTGCAATCATTTTTTTCTTGTCTCTCTTTTAGCTGTATGAGATATTCAGCTGCCTGGCAGAGCTTGGTGCCATAGCTCAAGTTCATGCTGAGAATGGAGATATAATTGCCCAGGTAACTAACTACTCTTCTGGTGGGCAGGGACTGTGTGTCTGTCCCAGGCAGATGTGTAGGGCAGCAGCAAAATGGTTGTAAAGCTGCATGGACATCTGCAACATGGTCGCTTTGCTGCTGAGTAGCAGCATCTAACATACCAAGATTCTTTTTGCTGTGAGTGTGTGCTGTATAAGTGACTCTAAATAGTGAGTTGGTGATTATCTAAATGGAAGAGGGTGGGCCATCAAGTACGGTATGTTCTCTCTGACCACAGCCCTTGTTCAGTGTGGAGAGGGAGAGGCCTTTGCCTTGCCCACAGCCAGCTAAGAGAATTGAAGTGCTTGAAAAGTGCCGTGGTAAGAGAGGAATTTTCTCCCTGCTGTAAGCACACAGCCAGCTAATGGAGCTGGGAATTGTTGTGAGGGATGTGGTTTAGTGGGCAGTCTGTGTTGGCTGTGCTGTAATTGGTGCTGGATGAGAGAAAGTCCAAATGTTTTGTTTTTCATTAGGAGAGAGAAGACGTTGCTCAGTTATGCTCTTCAATTACTTGTCTTTTTCCTGTCTCTCTTGTTCTTGAGAGTTGAAGAAGTGTGAATGAAGAGGTCATTCTTAGAACATCCCCTCAGATGACAAGACTCCGTTGTTCTTTGGGCTTTTTAGAGCTGCGGTGCACAATTGGGTGGCTTTTTCACATGGAAACAGAGAGTGATCAGAGGAATTGTATTGGCTAGAGTTTACTTCAATGCCAGACTAACTGCAAAATGCCTCAGAACTATTAGTTGGTATCATTTCACAGGCCTGCATGCACAGATGGACATGGTTATCCATGATCCTTAATTATAACAGCAAAATACTTGGGATGATGTCAACAGAGGAACCCAAAACCTCACAGTACCAGCTTCTGTAGAAAATGATACAGGATTTAGCATTTGCAGATTTCCCAATGACTAAATAACAGCACTGGGGACCCAGGAATAACCTTGGGAGCAGAACTTTTTACTGCTTTAATGACTGTTTTCTCAGTAATTTCTCCCTGGACTATTTGCTTTTCAGAAGGTGAGGAGAGCCAGGGGGAGGCTTTGAAAGGGACTGTAAGCATCAAATGCTCTACATGGAGATGGGGAGCTTTGTACCCTTGTTTTGCCCACACTGTGCTGGTTTCATTGAAGATGCTTCAGGCGGTGTCTGTGCTCCCTCTGAGCCCTCCTCTTTCCCCATCCTCTTTCTCGCTCAAACCCTTTGAGGGTGCAGCAGCCTCTCACCATGTATGCTGGTCTCCATGACACAGGGTTGTGGCAGCAGTCCTGAGGGAAGGGCTGCACGCAAGGAGGGATCTGCTTCTGTATGATAGGTAGTTTCACAGTCCTGTAACATCCTTCTGCCCTTTTGGTGTCCTAGGAACAAGCCAGGATGTTGGAGATGGGAATAACCGGCCCCGAAGGCCATGTGCTGAGCAGACCTGAGGAGGTAAGATGCAAAGGACAACACCAGCCTTGCACTGAAGAGCTTTCTCCACAAGTCACAGCAGGGTATAGTGGGGCCAAGCATGCACTCTGTGTGTGTGCACCCCTGAGTGTCTACTTGTACAGGCAGCACTGACTTGCTTGTCATCAGCTCAGGAAAGAGTGAGGTGCATGCTTGTGACAAACATTTTTCAATCTTGCTCAAGTCTCTTAGCAGAAAAAAGGGCTTCTAACTCTCCCAGAGGTTAACCAACAGAAAGTTCTGTGTGGCTATAGCAGCATTTGGGGCTGGTTTGAGTCTTGTATAGATTAATCCATGGTTGTGAGAGGCCTGAGAAGAATTGAAGGTTGAGTTTCAGTTCCTCTGACAACTCACTGTGCACATCTGAGTGCATGGTCCAGCCTCTTCCTGCTTAATCTCTGCTCACGGTCTAAAGTGTGTTTCAAAATCAGATGGACAAAGCCTTTGGTGGAAGGAGTGGGAGGGACGGAGAGGGGAAATTCCCTGGTTACAAATTATTGTCAAGACACTAATTAGATTACTGCTAATTTTAGCTCTCAGGGTATTTTTGGTCCATTAATATGAGCTGAGTCTAATTTCAGATGGGTTTTCTTGAGGTAGCTTCCTGCTGAGAGGTGCTTTTAACTTCCTACAGCACGTCAAAGGAGAGAACAATAGGAATTGGGTAGAGTAGCAGAATTTAGTAGCTGAACAGGGGAGCACAGGGACAGATTTGTATTTCAGGGTTGTCTGGAAATAAAATCAGTTGTCTTAAATTAAAAGTGTAAGAGCTAGACTCTCTAATGGCTGGTAACAGCAGACACAGCCCAGTGCAATGCAGTGCTTGCTCTCTTTGAAGCATGAGAGTGGAAAGCATTTTCCTGCACAGAGAAGAGACTCAGTGTCAAATCAGAGTCCCTCTGTGTGTAAACTGCCATTTATTTTTATGGCTCTAAACCCATTGCCACTACTTGGCAAGCTGACCTGCAATTATGGGATGTCATGGTTGTGCCAGGATTTGAGAACTGACCTATTATTACATGACAGCACTGCAGTTCTTCTGCAAAGTTGGTGAAACATTGTTGAGTGTTTGATCTTGAAATGCCACTAGAGCATAAGGCAGCTGAGACCAGTGCAAGAAGGCTCTAGATACCCAGATTTCATTGCCTTTGAAAGTAACCAGTCAGACATACTCTGCCTGGGAAAATGTAGGGTAGAGCACAAATGACCCTGCTGCTGCTCATAAAGCCTGCAGGTTAACGACTAAGCAGTGGGAGAGTGGTCCATAGCTCCATGGGACCTCTGTGGAGGTTAAAGACATGCTCTTCTACCAGGTGATGGTAGAGATTGGTAGGGCAGGATGGTGCTGCTCCAGATTGTGACTTGTGAACAGTGTTCAGTGATGGCTTTGTGTGCTCCTATCTACATGTGAAACCCCCTCAACGATTAAAGTCCGTAAGTGTGCTCTTCTTTAATTTTGTGTTTAAAGAGTGTTTGTGCAGAAGAGAAAAAGCTCATTTCTCTGTGCAGTGAATAGGCCTGCAGAAGTAGGAGAGGTGTCTGGGTGCATGTGTGTCTGGGTGCAGGATCTGCTCCTCTGACTCCTGGCAGAGCAAAGCTCACACAGCCGCAGGCAGCTCCCTGCAGCTGGCAGCCCTGGCCTCCCCCGGGAGCTGGCTGTGGCACGTTGTCTTTTTAAGGCTTCTGTTGTGAACTTTCTCATGCCGAAGCTTGAAGCCAAACTGTAGAGCAAACACTTGGAGAACCTCTGGGGTTGAGCTCAGGCCAAGCATGAGCTGATGTCATTGTCCAAAGATATCCCTGGTGATGGAAATCCGCCCTCTGTTAACAGCAGGGCAGAGAGACACAGGGCGGGTGTCCACAGGCTGGGGCAGCAGCAGCTGCGTGGCAGGACAGCAGACCCTGGTGCCAGCAGCCTGCCAGTGCAGGGCTTTGGGCACCCCAGCCTCCAGCAGGGTGGCACTTGGTTAAAGCAAGTGCAGCTGAAGGAGAGCTGAGAGCAGGCAGGAATCTGAAGGGGCAGACCTTTTCAACCTGTGAGCTGTGCTGTCAGGCATGGTCAGCAGACCGTGGGCTTCTCTGGTTGTCAGGAGAGCTGGAACCAGGCAGTGGGCCAGGCATGGTCTGGACAGTGCTGCCCTGCTGAGAGTCCTGTGGCTGGACTCATGGTTTGGGCCTGAGGGAGGCTGGAATGGCCCCCTCAGGGGTCCCTGATTTACCTGCCCTCAGAGACTCAGGAGTAAGGAGTGGATGCAGGGTGTCAGCAGCAATCCATACTGTGCCAAGAGGTACAGGAGTTCCTCCCTGCCCACCCTGTGCTCCTCTGAAGCCCTGCACCATCCTCTCTTCCAGCTGGAAGCAGAGGCTGTCTTCCGGGCCATCACAATTGCCAGCCAGACCAACTGTCCCCTCTATGTGACTAAAGTGATGAGCAAAAGTGCTGCTGACCTCATCTCTCAAGCCAGAAAAAAAGGTGAGTGGTAGACCCCTGCTGCACACAGCCTTGCTGCTGCCACAGGGGTCCTGGACAGCTGGAGACAGTGGTCCCTGTGTCCTCATGGTTGTTTTGCACGGCCACCACTGTGCCTCATGTGCAGACCAGTGCTTCCCCTTCTGCTGGGGAGCAGTGAGCTCAGGGATTCACCTGACCTGTGAAGGGCACAGGGACACTGCATTGGGCCATGGGAAGTCACCTCTTGTCACATCAGGTAACATCAGCACATGAGTCACTGGTAGGAGCAGTGCTTTAAGCACCAAAGTTTGCCTGCAGCTGTGGAAGGGCTTTCTGAGGATACTTGTCCAACCTATGTGCAAATGGTTTGAGCTGCTGTGTACAGCCCTGGCCTGCCTTTGAAATGCTGGCCTCTCAGAGGTGCTGGTGCCTCTTCAAGTGGCTCAGGGCTTCCTTTGTCTCTGGTGGTGCAGCTCAGGGACTCATGTGCACTTGAGCATGTACACAGGCCATGTTCAGTGAGCCCTAGCCCCAAGAGTTGGTGAATGAGGAGGAGGCTGGCAGGCCGCCTCTGCCCAGACTGCTCACCCCTGACACTGATACAGGCTTTGCTGTCTCTCCTTTCTGCCCAGCACCTGAGGTCCAGCAGGCAGCATGGGATGGCCTGATGTGGGTCTAGGTGTCCTCTGGTCAGAGCAGGCTGTTGGTAGTGTTGTGGAACAGAGATGCCTCCAGGCTCCTCCAGAACAACATGCTTTCTGTTCCCCTTTCTAGGCAACGTGGTATTCGGTGAGCCGATCACAGCTAGTCTCGGGACTGATGGGACACACTACTGGAGCAAGAACTGGGCCAAGGCTGCTGCATTTGTGGTCTCTCCACCTCTGAGCCCAGACCCAACAACTCCTGACTACATCAACTCCCTCCTTGCCAGGTGAGTGACAGCTCTGCTGGGCACTGCTCTGGCCTTGGATAGGGAAGGAGGATGTTAGAAGGTATCTGGGCAGTGCAGACATCAGAGCAACCTGAACCACTGCTGTAGCTGTTTCATGAGCTGACTGATGACATGACTCTGGCCCCAAGCCTCGGTGGCTCTGACTCTCTGCAGCCTGCAGGGGTCTGTCCTGACACCTTTTCTGCAGTTTTCTGTGAGGCTTCAGCAGGAGGAGAGGTGGCAAGGTTCCAGCTGGGCTGGATGGCTTGTCTTATTTCACCGGAACAAATCTGGCAGAGATTAGGAGGCATGTTGTCAGCCTGGGCCTCTGGCAGTGCAGTCACTCAGACATATGGCTGAAATTACCAGAGGAAGATGCAGATTACCAGTGGATTATGGCTGACTCACAGCCCCAAGCAGAGCTGTGGTATCTGTGCCATCCCAAATTCAGGCACAGCTGCTCTGGGAGCCAGGTGCCTGAGGCCACTTGCTTCATGGGCAATGCCAGGAGCCATTCATCCTGCCATCAGATAAACATGTGGCCATGGGTGGTGTTTGCCTTTGTGGCAGAGATGCCATACCCTGGGCCAGAAGCTACACAGCTTCTTCATCTGCTGTGTTGTGTGAGTGTCTGTGTGGGGCTGAGAAGAGCCTTTGGTAAGCTCCAGCGAGCCAAGCAACTCAAAACAGAGCCCTGCAGCAGATTACGATGCTCTCCTCACTGGGGAAGGTGGGCAGTGCCCCTTGGGTGCAGGAGCTGGCAGTACACAACAAAAGGGCTGAATGTGGGGTTCAGACCTCAGGAGGAGTGGCATCTTCCTCCCTGCATGGCAAAGGGGCTGCCCTCCCAAATAGACCTGAAGTGGCCAGAAATGGCTTTTCTGACTCAGGCTGGGATGTCTGGGGTTTTTTATCCTTTGTGTTAGTGCAAATGATAGTCTGGTATGAAAGGACATTGTAGGGCTTGACACAAAGGCTGCCTTGTTCTTGCTGAGCTTCTCAGGTGTGCAGGGTGCTGTCCATGCCCAGGTGGGCAGTACAGCCTGGCAGTTTCTATGCACCCATGGGACACAACCATCACAGGTGGAATTCTTCACTCAAAAGGGGCTGTAGAAATAAGGGTGCAGAGTAAAACAGAACTGAGCTGGGGGCTACGCATGCTCCGTGTCTCTCATATTCCTGCTGTAGTCTGACCATGAAGTGACTGATAATGATTTTGCTGCCACCACCCTGCAGTGGTGACCTGCAGGTGTCAGGAAGTGCCCACTGCACGTTCAGCACTGCGCAGAAAGCAATTGGAAAAGACAACTTCACAGCCATCCCAGAAGGGACCAACGGCATAGAGGAGCGGATGTCTGTCATCTGGGACAAGGCAGTGGTAAGAGCCACACCAGGGAGAGGGTAGAGCAGGCAGGTGTGATGGGCACCTCTGACACTTCCCTGCAGAGCTGGGCACCCAGCTGCCTCTCTCCTCTGGCTCTGAGAGTCAAAGCAAGCAGAGCAGCAGAGGCAGCTCTTGTGGGTTCGGGGTGAACAGCCAGGAGCTGTGCCAGTGCCCTCACTTCTTGGTCTGTCTGCCACCAGCAGCGGGATCAGCTGCGGCGGTCTGGGTCCAGCTATCCAGCGGGTTGTGTGGGCGTGAGTCTGGTGCTTCCCAGGGCTTTTATCCTTCCTGTCTCCATAAGAGTGCTTTGTTCTCTTTGTGTCTGAGCAGGCCACAGGAAAGATGGATGAGAACCAGTTTGTGGCTGTGACCAGCACTAATGCTGCAAAAATCTTCAACTTGTACCCACGGAAGGGGAGAATAGCAGTGGGCTCGGACAGTGACCTGGTTATCTGGGACCCCGATGCTGTGAAGATCGTCACGGCAAAAACCCATCAGTCTGTAAGCCTCTGCTCACCTGTGGGAACACTGGGGTCTCATCTTGGGGGTGCACTGTGTGAATGCTGCCTGGCTGCTGGGAGCATGGCACAGCCCATGGACTGAGCTCAGGCTCTGAGCAATGCTACTGTGACTGTGGGGTAGGAGGTCTGTGAGCCCTGGACTAACATATGGAGCTTTTCTCATCCTACTCTGTTGCTCTTCTGCTAGGCCTGATTCAGGCAGGTGCATTACTTCTTATCTGGTTCCTTGTCCAGGTACAAACTTTTCCTGGCTGTGTTAGCTTGCTTTGTTCATGCCTTACTTTGAGCCTAAGTCACGCCCTCCTCTGCAGTTGAAGTCCTTGCTTACATCAAGCTCTGAAGTGGCAGGTCCTGGTGGGTTCTTAGTCTGATGGACTAGTGAACTAAAGGAGGCCTCCAGGGCAGGCAAGGCTGTCACAGGTGTCCTCTCTGCATTGGTGATGTCAGCAGCTAGGTGTGCTGACTAACCAGCCCTGAGTGGGCAGGCAGTGCTCATGTGCCTCCTGACTATCACCTTCTGGTTGTTGCAGGCAGCTGAATACAACATCTTTGAAGGGATGGAGCTACGTGGGGCCCCGTTGGTTGTCATATGCCAGGGGAAGATCATGCTGGAGGATGGAAACCTGCATGTGACCCAGGGGACTGGACGCTTCCTGCCCAGCAGCCCTTTCCCTGACTATGTCTACAAGCGCATCAAGGCCAGGAGGAAGGTGAGGAGATCGGGAAGCCCCAAGGCAGAGTTGGGATACTGTTAGCCCTAATTACCCTTTTCCCTTATAACTGATTGGTTTTCCTCTGCTATTCTCATTGGACCCTGGAAACAGTGCTGCAAACTGATGTATTTTGAGCCTGCAGCTGGTTTAGCTAAGGCTTGGGCAGAGAGCTTTGTCCTCAGTGTTGAGGGTGGTCCAGCACTGGGGGCAGATGCTTAGCTGGGTCAGCAGTGGGTGACACCTGCTGCTGTTGCTCTGCTGCTGCAGCAGGAGCCTGTACTGAGCTCAAAATGAGGAGACTGGGCAAAACAGCCTCTGGTTCCTCATGCAGGCAGTATAAACTCATGCCAATGGACTGCCTGTTGTTGCGCTGTGCATGCTCTGCAGGATGGGAGTGAAGGAAGACTGTCACACAGGAGGGGTGAAAGGGCTGCACCAGGTTACCCTGGGCTGCAGGAGGTCTCAGGCATGCAGGATGAAGGGCACAGGACTGGTGGTGGGAGCTGCTTCTGCAGTGGGACTGCAGAGCCAAGGATCACCGGAGTGTGCTGCTGCCGTGGCAGGATGCTCCCTGGGAGCAGAAATGTGTCACTGTCCTCTTCTCTTCAATGACAGATGGCGGAGATGCACGCTGTGCCCCGGGGCATGTATGATGGACCTGTGTTTGACCTGACTACCACTCCCAAGGGGGGCACCCCTGCAGGCTCAACCAGGGGGTCTCCAACGAGGCAGACACCCCCCGTCAGGAACCTCCATCAGTCTGGATTCAGCCTGTCAGGTGAACACACGTGACAGCTGGGCTGAGAGGGCGCAGAACCACTTGCCATACTGTCCCAGCCCTGGCTTGTGCAGGGGGCAAATTGGAGATGACCTGGGGCAAGCTGAGCACAAAAGCAGAGCATAGCAGGGCTAGACCCCTTGTGTCCCTTAAAGGACGGGCCTGGAGCTGTTCCTCCACCCTTCTGCACCTTTCACTAGGAGCAAGGAGGACTGTGGCTACGGAGGTGCCAGCACAGCATCACCCCTGCTCTTTCAGTGTGGGTCTGTTCATGGAGGAGTGTCTGCACAGGCACTGAAGCCAGCACAGCTCTCATGGTCATTACTGGAGGTGGAGATAGAGCAGGTTGCTGTAGACAGCCTTGGGAGGCCCTTTGGCAAGACCCTGGGCTGCCTGACATCTCAGTCCTGTGAAGAAAATGCTCCTAACTTGGCTGTCCCCGTTTCCTCTGTGCCTTTTTCCTCTCCCAGGTACCCAGATTGATGAGGGCGTTCGCTCCGCGAGCAAGCGCATCGTTGCGCCCCCAGGAGGCCGCTCCAACATCACCTCCCTCAGTTAAGTGTCCCTGCCGAGGAGGAAACAAAACCCCTGCGGAAGCGAAGGAATAAAAATGGTACCTTGGTGTTTAAGAAGGAAAAGCAAATAAACCTGTTCTGAAGAATTGATGAGCCTCAAGCCTTATGTTTCACAAACGCTCCTCGCTACCTAGCTTTAAAGATATTGCTTCGTTTTGTTTTATGCATAGCCTTAAACCCCTGTGGTTGTTGTTGTGGGTGCGGTCGGGTCGTGTTTCTCCTCCTCCTCTCTGTATGCATGCCGCTCAGACAGGTCAGTGTGGTGTTCGTGTTGGACGCGTGTGGGATGCGGTGGCGCGGGGCAGCGGGAAGGACCCGGCCTGGGGAGCCAGCCGGGCAGGCGAAGCGTGGGGCCGGCCTGAGGCACGGCGTGGGACGGGCAGGGCAGGCTCACGGGTGCTGGCAGGGGCAGCCGGGGCCGTGTCGTGTTGGTGTCCTTCATCCCCGCCCGGCGCTCGCTGGCGTTTCACTGCGAGGCCCCACGGGGAGCCCAGATCATCTCTGTAACAGCTGCCGCAGCGCCTCGTGTCAGGAGTTTTACTACTTTGTACACTTTATTAAAAAAAAAAAAGGTTCCTTCAAACAACTGCTGTGGCTGGTTGGATTGTTTTTGTCTTCCTTGGGCTGCTGCTGGGCAGGGGTGGGGGGAAACTGTGCCTTGTGGGCCAGCCGGGCAGTGGGGCTCCAGGAGGGTCTGTGGGCTGTGTTGGAGCTGGAAGACACCGTTGGGTGGAAGCAGCATGGTGTTTGCTGCTGCAGGTCAGAGCTTCTTGGGCAAGAGCAGAGGTCTGGGGAAGCTGGCACACTGCATTGGGTGACAGGCTGCTCAGTTTGTCCTTCTGGTCCCTGACTGCAGCCTGGCCTGGCCATCATGGACCATGATGCCAGTTAGAGCTGCACCTGGTATCTTTGTGGTGCATAGCCCACCTCTGCACAGCATGGCCTGTGCTCAGGGCTGGCCTGGAGGCTGAGAGTTAAATCCTCCCCTTCTGTCCAGTGCTGTTCATCAAACCCAGGGTCACAACCTCCCAAAATTTGCAGAGCATGCAGAGGAACCCAATTGTTTGTGAAGTACTACAAAAAATTAAGTGCCAATTTTGGCTGTGCTAAATAAATACAGTTGGGTTTGTTTGTTGTTGGTCTTTTTTTCTCCTTTCTTTTTTCTTCTCCCCCCCCCCTTGCCCTTAAGGTCAAATACTTGGAATATTCATTTTTACATGCCTGCAACTCAGGACAAGTTGTCCATGCAGCCATCTTTTGGGGGCCATGCCAGAACAGCTGTGCTGGGGGGAGGAAGGCTGCTCATGCTTAGGAGTTTTGTGAAGTTCTGCTCTCAAATAATTCAAGACTTTTCCCTCCTGCCTGGTACTGATCAAGCTGAGGCTGTGCCTCCATTCACACAGAAAGAGGGGAAAGGAGGAAAGACTTTAGAAGTCATTTAAGTTCTCAAAGTTTTGGGGGTTTCTGCCAACCAGTACAATATTTATGCAGCCACAGATTTTTCCCGAGTGAGGAGCAGGGTGTGCTGTGACACAGCAGGTGAAGGTGGCTTTCCACTTGCAGTGCCCTGCTTTGAGGACTATGACAAGCACTCATGAACTAACTCCAGGCCAACACTACAGCTCCCTGGACAGACCAAGGGTCATGCTTCCCTGGTTGGTTGTTTCCACACCAGCAGTTCACAGCGAAGCTGCTGCCACTCTTCCCAGCCCTGCAATCTTCCCTGTGCTGCAACCATGCTAAGAGCCTGATACGAGCAAAAAGCCCAGGCTGCCAAGCACAGCATGTGGAAGGAGGTGGTGGCACTGCTGTGCACCGGTCCCTGCCTGCGGGGCACTTAACCAACTGTGCAGAGGAAACCAATGTGCACGGCCCTTAGGGCTCTAGGGAGGAGGAACACCCCTTCTGCTTTGCTGTGCAAATAACCTCAGAAGTAACATTGACTTCTGATCATTGGGGAAGGTGCCTTTCATTTGCTGTTGGGTTTTATTCAGGTCGTTTTTTTACTTGGTCAGATTTTTGAGTTGATCAGAAAGACAGGAAGGCAGAGGGGACACAAAGACAACCTTTGGGTAAGTAAGAGGCAAATGGTTCTTCACTCATTCATTATATTGCTGAGAACAGGAGAGAGAAGGAGGTGAAACCTCAGGTCTGCCAGAGCACTTAAACATTGGCATCATTGCCAGCATGAAGGTGAAAGAAATGCTTTGGCCAACCTCAGCTTGGGCAGAGCCTGCTCCAGAGTGTAGCTGTTCCTGCAAAGAGAGCTGCTTATATCAGGCATGGCTTCAATGTCAGAGAGGCTGAAAATCCCCATTCAGAGTTACCTCTGGTATTGGAGGCCAAGCCCAATCAGATTCAGTGAGTTGTGGCAGTATCACATGATGGTGGATGTTTTTTAAAGGCTGGCCTGGAAAAGCAGCTGCATGTCAGTCATTCAGCAGTGCCTGGTTGTTTCCTCTTCAGTCCACATCTGTCTGCGTGCCATGAGCACCCACCGTGCCAGCCCTGCTCTATGAGAAACAGGTACAGGAACCGGCAAGGAGAGAGGGGGAAAGAGACAGCAAACCTTTGCTGCCTCCTCCCAGCTACAGAAGGTCATCACTGCTCCCAGCTAAGGAAGATCTTCACCACCTCCAGCCCTTGGTGCCCACGCTCAAGGGATGTTCACAGGAGGTGTCCGTAAACAAAAGCCACCCTTGTCACTATGCACCGGTGGAGACCTTGCAGCTGAGAGAAGCCTCTTCTATCTGGTGCAACCAGCTATGAGCCCATGGAGACTTTGGAGCTCCACAGAGCCTGGATCCACTGCCAAGACCAATGGTAGTGATGACAGCTCTATAAACAATGCATGCTCAATCCTTGGGTGATGCTGCTGGCAGTCACCTTGCAGGCAGCACCAGGGGCAGTGATGCTGTCTAGCCAAGCTGAAAGGGTGACAACTGTCTCATCCATTTTCACTCAGTCACATTCCTACCACCAAGAAAAGCAGAATAAGAGGATCTGAGTCTGACTGACTGTGGCAAATTGCAAAGGCAGCACCCACGGCCTTTCCCCCCACACCCAGGATCCACAGGCTGTGGGGTGGAAAGCACAGGGAGTGAGTGTCCCAGCTCCAACCAGCCACCCTCTCCTGGGCTGTGGGCAGTGTCCTGGCAGCAGTGGACGAATCCAGTGGCCCAGTGCCATGAAGGTTTGAGGTGGACATGCAGAGGCACCATAAGAAACACTCCAGCAGGGTTTATGCTGCTCTCAGAGGTTGTTGTTCTGGTTGTCCTCCTGGGATCTGCCTCTGCTTTTTGTCAGTGTCTCCTGGGTGTCCTTGTGGTGGTGTTTCACCCTTAGGGAGAGAAAGTGACAGCTGAGCTGGGAGGGTCCCTGCAGCCCCCACAACAGCAGAGCATGCACAAATGGGACAGTTCAAGCAGCTTGTGGCTGTGGTCCCAGCCCTCCACCTCAAGGACAGAAACACCATGGTGTCAGATGCCAGAGCAACCAGCATACCAGGTGCCTGCTCTCCTTGTTATGAAGCTCCTAAACCTCCACCCACAGCATCTGCCAAGGTGGCCCCAAACCCAGCTCTGTGAAAGGCTTTGCCAAGGGCCAGAGTCTCTTCTGCTGCCTCTGCACCAACACTTACTTTTCTCTGTTGAAAACAATGAAGTCTCTCTGGAGCATCTCCAGGTGCTTTTGAAGATGGCAGGCCTTTGACATTGAAATATGAAAACAAAGAGATGAGGAAAAAAAATCACAGTTTGACTCAGGAAGGTACTGCAAGGACAATTGCAAGGAGATAGATATCTGTAGATAAAGAGCATCTGTAGCACTTCAGGGGGGAGAATGGCATTAGGATTCTCCTCTCACACAAAACTGGTGTCTGCACATGCTGCCTGCCTCCAGAGGGAAGATGTGGAAGAGTTTGGGGAATAAAGTTGGTCACAAGGGACAAAAAAACTGATCTGTTTAAACAGTTTTCTGTGGTCTTGCTAGATGGCAATCAGCTTTTTGGGAATACAAGAGACTTCCCTGACCACATGCTTGCACCTGCCAGCTCTCACCTGGGAGGAGTTGCTTCTGTTGGTGTCTTTCTTCTTAGCCAAGCGCTTTTTCTTCTTGTGCAGAGGTTTGGATTCTAGGATCATTTCTTCCAGTTCAAAGGTTGGGTCACAGTTCAGTCTGCCTTTCTGAAGGGGACAGAAAGATGCCTTAAGTAGTCACAGCCTGTCTTGAAGAGTCTCCCAAAAACCAGACTGCACCTGGGAGTTGAATCCTGGCAGAAATAAACTAACTAGACCTGCACACAGAGTCAGAACACCCCCTGTACCGTGTTCAAAGCCAAGCTGGACAGGGCCTTGAGCAACCTGGTCTAATAGGAGGTATCTGTGCTGGTAGCAGGTGGGCTTGGAACTACTTGATTTTTCAGGTCCCTTCCAACCCAAACCAGTCTGTGATGATTCTGTAAGTCTCTATCTGGTGCCAGGCACGAGGGCACTCTGAGAACCTCTTAAAGTCAAATTGCCTTACTGTGGGAATAAATTCTGGCGTGATCCTTTTGTGGAGCACAGCATCCCAGTTCACGTCAGACAGGTATGGAAAGTCCTGGATATCTTTCAGCTGAGAAAAACGCTTCTCAGGGTTGGGCTCCAGCAGCTGCAGCAAGAGCAAAATGAAAGAGGTGAGAGAGTGAGACCTGGAGATGCACAGTCAGAGGTCAGGCACCTACAGAGGGGTCAGTGGCAGTCACACCAGGTATGGGCCCTGGGGTGAAACTCCAGGAGCTCCAGCTGCCATCGCTTAGAACAAAGTTCCCAGTTTGGGCTGAGCCATGCCCCATGAAAGGGAGCAGGGCTGGGAACACTGGGCCTCTGTCTCCATTGCTGCTCTGCAGCTCATACCCCTATGTTACTGCTAGGCTTAATGAAATACTAGCTCTGTTGAATTTTAAGCAAATGGAGATATTCTTCAATCTTCTTTTGGGGAACTCTGCCATGATCCTGTCTCAGCAAGGGATCAATGTCCCATTTTCATTAAGAAGTTTGAGAGTATTCCATCAGAGACAGCAAAAATATTTCTGTCTACTGTTCTGAAAAAATAATGGGGAAAAAAAAGAGAGAGAACAAAGCTGCACTAAGGACTCCTTCATTGCCTACACTAATTTGAGAATTAGAAACCTCTTTACACATTTTCCCAGCCTTGCAGCTCATGCTGTCACACAGGCTCAGCACCTCAGCTCTGCTGCTGTTGAGTGCAGACAGCCCCTGGCACTGTCAAGCAGTACTTCTGTTTATTGAAGTGATGGCTTCACTTCAAGCATGATTTCAGCTTCAAAATGATCCCAGTAATGATTCTGAAGCAATTTTGATAACAGCTCTAATAAAAATGAATTACAGTGGTGCATAAACCACCCAGCATCAAAGGATTTCAGCAGCCTCAGCACTTGCAGATCTTTTCACTGTTGGGAAAAGTGTTTCAGGGCTTTTTAAGTTAAAAAAAATATATATATTCAATTTTTGGTCCAAATTTATTGAGGTAGGTATCATTATCTACCTCCAAGTTATGTCATTGCAGAGAGACAAAGTCACAGGAGAAAGTCTAGAAGCAAAACTCAGGTGTCCTTAGAAGAGCTGCATTAGCAACACCTTGCTTGCCAGCACAAACTCCATTCCATCACCCAGCTCTGCAGCTGGTCATTGCACTGCTCTGCTGCAACGCTAAGAGCTGGATGCTTGTCAGATAGCACCACCTGAAGGTCACTGACATCGGCTCTGGACACAGTTTACAATGTCGCTCTACAATTTGCCCCAAAGGCTACAGATCAGGATGAAATGACTTGGTGTGCTTTCCCCAGGTGCCCAGACACAAGCCCCAGCGCTGCTCTGGCCATGGCCTCACCTTCTTGATGAGTGACACCATCTCTGCAGACCATGCTGCAGGGTACATCACTGTTGCTGTCTTGAACACGTGAGCAATTTCATTTGTGGAGGTGTTGGAGCGGATGTGGTAGGGCCTCTGTGGAGAATAACACATGGGGGGCATTTTAATTTACCTGCTTTTACAGGCTCCTTGGGAAAGCTTTTTAGAGCAAAGAAGCTTCAAACAAAGTCTCATTGTTCGTTCTCCAAGCCTCCCCTTGGAAGTCTCTCCCTCTGTGATCGTAGCTCAGTTGAAATAAACAAAACAACAGTCAGCTAGAACAATGATAATAACCAGACATTTACACAGCATGGCAGGAGACAAACCCCCCAAAGCCTGTGTCATCAACCAGCCTGTGTTTAGATTTTATATGCCTATATACTACATCCATCTACAGAGCTGTGCCAATATTCCCTGTCAAAAGTGCTGCTGTTTTCAATTCTTCACAAGTGAAAAGGAGCAGGATTCCTCCCATGTCTCAAATCAGCTGCAAACGTGATGTTTCAGGAAGGGTTCCAAGTCCTAGGTGGGTCCTCAGGCTGCTGCAGGACCTGTCCTTTCTCCCCATGACCAGCGTCCTGGCAGAACTTGTGTCCTCAAGCATTAACCTTCCCAACAGAGTATTTAAGGACAGAGATGGACAGATGGAGAGGGGGACAGCATGCACCCTACCCGGGTCCTGAGCAGCTCGTAGGCAGTGATTCCCAGTGACCACCAGTCCACAGCGAAGGAATAGCCAGTGGGCTTAGTGGGACTAAACATCTCAGGTGCTGTAAAACAGAGAAAAAGGACAGCTTGCCTTGCTGCCATCTCGAGTGGAAAGGAGATGCACAGACTGTAGAGAACACCTTGCTGCTCTACTCGGGGTACAACCTAGTGAGTGATGCTACCACACCTTTGGTAAGTTGTGCTTTTTTCTTCAGAACTGGTGGACTGGTCCTTTACCAAAACACTGCCACAGTGGACTTGAGTCAGAACACAGGGGGTTCCTTGCAGAAGTTTATCTTTTGGACTGCTGTCAGCCTTGCAGAGCAGAAATACCAGCTGGTGAGGAGCCTTGGCATGGAGAGAAGAGCAAACCCCTAACTGTGCCAACCGCCCTCATCTCCCACCCCTACCTTCCACACTGGTTACTGCTTCTGCTCCCTGCCCAGCAGGACCTGCCAGCCTCATGTGCTCAGCACTGAGCATCATTGTCTTGGGAGCCAGACCTGAACCAGATCCCAGCACACCATCTTAGCCCAGGTACTTTCCTGCCCTGGGAGCAGATACACTTTAAAACCCCCACACTGCTGACTAACTACAGGTGCAATTAGCACAGAATGAAACATTTTCTACTGTGTCAAAACACAAACAAGCGTTCCAGCTTCTCTGCGCCCCACCTGTGAAATGGGGCAATTTCTGCTTCAATGGACTGTTACAGAACTTAATTGATTAATGTGTGTAAATGGTGGGATGGCCTTGAGAAAGAGGTGTGCTCTCATCTTTGTAACTGGAACCAAAGTTCTCACCTTTGTAACTGGACCAGAGCTAAAGCCTCATTGCCTGTTTCAAATGTTGACCTGATACCATCACTGCCATGCTTTCAACTGGCCAGCCTGACAAGAGAACAGAGTCCCCCCTGCCCCAGCTGAGTAGGTGCTACTGCCCAGTAAAGCATCAAGTCTTAAGCCAAATCACCTGTCCTAAACACAGAGTAATTCTGCTTTTTAAAGCAGCCAGCTTATGTAAAAATTCCAATTATTGCTGGTGATGCAGCAGTGCAGGTGCCCTAATGTACTGAGGGACCAAAATTTCATGCTTCATTTTCCTTTGCAAGGGGAGATAGAGCATGTTGGCATGGCTTGGCTGCTGCTATGAAATGCTCCAAGATCTCAGGAGTGCAATTATCTTGTTTTATAATCAAAATCATGCTGTACAGTGTGGTGTAGTAGCACTAAAATCCCTGTTTATGGTACACTTGCTGTCGTGCTGTGTGAAACCACATTTACCAGCTGCATCAGCTGGGTGTCACTGAGGGGAAAACTCCTACCACACTCTCCTGCCGTACCTCTTGAGCTTGCTCCTAATTTCAGAGACACGTTTTGCCACATACCAGGAAGAGGAGCTCAAACTCCCATCAACAAGAACTCCATTTGCACCCCATCAGTGCCGCGGGATCAAGCCCATAAGACAGTAGTTAAAGACTAATGATTGTCATTGCTGCTTACCCATGTAGGGCTTTGTGCCAGCGATGGTGGTGACTTGGATTTCCTTAGTCAGCATCGTGGCAATATTGAAATCTGTGATGTGCACGTGTCCTGAAAGACAGAGGTTAATATGCAACTTGAGTTATTTCAATTTCACACAGAAATAGCTTGGAGTCAAAATGCTCTACGGAAAAGAGTTTCTAGAGGGGAAAAAAAAATTCTGGTGGGAGAACAAACAGAAAATATTTCAGCTTGCAGGCTGCTTTACAGATGCCTCCTCTTATACCAAACATCACCTTACTTAACTTTTGGGGAGCAAAAAACCTGGAGGTCTCCAAGAAATAATTTAATGATCATTGTTTTGACTTTATCTAAATTTGGGAAGGAGAGCTGAAAACAATTTCTCGATTTTGAAAGAAAAAAAACCCAGCCACTCAAAACCCCATCCAAAAGTCCTTGATGTTTTTTTTCCCATTCTAGCTACTCGCCCTTTGATGTTCCCAGGTACTAAGCACTTCCCTTTCCTTTCATTAGAGGACGTCTCCAGAATGGCAGCAAGCAAAACAGCCTTGTAACAGAAATTCAAAGACCAGGGACCCCCCTTTGGGGGCAGGCCCGGTTTCTGCCGTCACTGCTGCCAGCAAACTGAGACAGAAATGAAAGGCAGGGATGAGAAAGGAAATGCTTCCACCTAGCTCCTGTCTGCTCTTTTACTTGCACTTTTTTTGGTAAGCACCACCTAATTTAATCTCCCTCTTTCCCAGCACCCGTCAGTGAGTGACCCATCGTCCCAGCACTCCAGGCGAGCAGCACAAGGCTGGCTTCACTGAAGTGAATTTCTTTGGAACTCCTGGGCTAGTTCAGCCTAATTCCTCTGATTAAACTGAGACCGTTTCCATTTCTCCCTGACCCCATGAACCTTCTCCTTAGGCACTGAACTTGCTCACCCCTGATGGAGCTGGGCTCCTTATCACACGCATCAGATGTTTTGCTTTGTTGTGTTTTGCAGACTCATCAACCTCCTCTGCAATCTCAGAGGGTGGCTGAGCTGCTGCTGTTCCCCTTTACCACGGAGATCAAATCAAAGTGGCTTCTGCTGCTGGACTCTGTGACAGTACTGCCCTCAGTCATTAGCATCAGCAGCCAGAAAGTCACTGCACTGTCAGTTCATGAGTTCAGGTGGAGTAAGATCACCTTGATATGTCTGAAAGTTAATGCCTCTGTAATGAACTCCTGTTGTCTTGTAAAGATTGATTTAACTGTTTCACAGCATCCAGACAATTGTGGCTATCTCTGTGACACGAGAACAGGGACATGTTTCCCTGCTGTGAATCTTTGATCTAGCTGGGCACCATTGGGGAATAAAAGTAGAATTTGTGATTTCACCTAAAACCACTAAATTCTTCATCCTCACTCAGCTCTTCAGGAATTCCATCTTCCCCCATGAGAATGCCCCAAGCAGGAAAAGGCAGGTACAGCCCAGCAGGACAGTGACCTACAGCCCTGTGTCGGCACCTGCAGGCTCTCTGGGCTGCCCGTGCCACCGAGACACCAACTTCCTTATCAAATCCACAGTGCTTGTTTGGAGTTTGAAGGAAGAAAAAGAAAACTTGAGGTCCCTCTGTGAGATGTGGACTCTGCTGGCAGAGTGTGAGCAAGATATCAGAGCTGACCCCACGGGGTACCTGACTGCTCTGCCCACAGCACGTGTCCCTCCCTGTTGCTCACCCTGCTCCACATCATCAGCCCCTCTCCAGTCTACCCACTATGGGAAAGGTTACAAAGCCCTGGGGAGCACTCAAGAGAAAAGCTGTCCTGCCTGGGTAAGTCCTCCACGCCCCTTGCATTGCTCCCTCTTCCATCCCCAGCTCTCCCCCCTCTTTAGGGAGCTGTTCTCATCAATCTGAATCATAAAGACTTATTAAGAATTTGAGATTCCAAGCACAAAAGTGCTGTTCTCTAGATGCATCTTTTAAGTGATTCACTTCAAACAGATCACAAGTTTCATAAACTTGCCCTCTTGGGAAATTACTAAGAGAAGCCAGCAAGGCTCTAGATGGCACAGCGAGGCTGAGCAGCCATGGAGTGTTAAAAAATGAGGGGGACTGAAAGACAGATGGAAGCTGCTGGTAGCCAAAAGGGATACACTGAGTGCTGCTCCTGGACTTGAGACTCACCCTTTGAGGCTCCTGCTTTCCTGGTTGCTCAGTCTCTGGTTGCAGCTGTTCGGAACCAGCACACCCAGAGCAGTGCTCCACACTGAGTCCTTCCCAGAGCTCACCCTGCCCACCTGAAACCAGCACTTTCAGATCAAGCTTTTGGTTCTGGATTAGGGCAAAGGATTTTCTGCTGATATTCAGCACCTGTTACTGCACAGCTCTTTCACCTTTCTAGAGCAGTTTTTTTGTGAAGGGAAAAAAAAATCAGGCCTCTGCAGATCCAGCTAAGGTAGCATTTCAAAGAAGATGAACCTGGAGCAATAGGGAGCTGTGGAGAATGGAGATTCTCAGACAGGCTGTGCTGTAACTTATCCAAGAGGAGAGCACAAAGGGCCTGTGTGTGCAGTGCCTGCACTGGCATGAGCTTGCCTGGTTCAGCACTGCCCTCCAGAACCTTTCAGCATTGGTATAAAGAACAGCTCTGAGCAGAGCCACCACTGGGCTCTTGCAAAAAAACCTCACTTTTACTAGAGATAAAACGGAGCTTTTCTTCAGTTTTATTAGACAAATGACCTGGCTGAAAACTCCAGATGAATTAGTCACAGTTCCTGGAAACTGCCATCTGTTATATTCTCCAATTCCCAGGTGAGCTGTGCTGTCGTTGAGCCAAATCGATAGACTCGTCATTAAAGGAGGAAATCACTTCGTGCTTGGGATGCCTGCTGAAGGTGGGCTCCTGCTGAGGAGTTTTTTTTTTCATTGTGGGACCTGATCCCAATCTCTGATGTTGGACCAATTCTTTATTTATTGCACAGCAAGACATTTGCCCAATAGCCCAATGTATTTATGTCTCACTTTAATTTCCTAGCTGGAATGGATATGGCAATACAGAATGCCACTGACCAGGCTGGCAGAGGCAAATGCATGAGATGTGTGTCAAGGTCATTACAGCAGCAGGATGACACACCTCAACGTGCAGCATAATGAGGGGGGAATTAATACCATCCAAAACCTGAACCTAGACAAGGATCAGATCAAGGGCTCCTGCAGCCTCAGCATTGATTAAGAGTGGCAAAAAGGCTGCTGCAAGTCCTAACAGACATGAAAAGCCAACAGGCTGAAGGAGTCACAGCTGGAAATGGCCTTTACAGCTGGAAAGGAAGATAGGCCAAAAGACAGAGCTGAAGGGCAAGGAAAGTATCAAAATGAAGGCCTGAAGTCTGATTGCTGAAGGTCTTAGGGTGCTTTGTACTCTCAGGGGACTGGCCTCAATCAAGAACATGATAAAAAATTGATGCTATCAAATAGCACATATTTTGTGATCACTGTTGTGAAAACCTCCTGAAGGGAGAGAGAATGAGGAGCTGCAGCTCCATTCCATGGGGAAAGAGACACTGAAAAACAAGCACAATCTACCAGGCTAAATACAGATAAACATGCTCCAGCAGCATCTGCTCTGGGGACAGGAAAAACTTGAACTGTGTGTGCACAAAGCTTTCTGTATGCATGAGAGGGCACACCTTTGCTGCCATGGATGAAGAAAAGGAATATTACAAGGCAGTCAGAAGGACACTGAAGGGTACATCCACAACAAATAGCTCTGAAATCTCTGCCACAGACAGTTAAACCATGACAGACAGCAGAGAACAGACTCAAAATCAACCTAAATTGTGGTGTCATTACCAGAGCGTGCAGGATACATCCTGCTGGGCTGAATGAGGCTGCAGGGACAAGCAGAGCTTTTCCCCCCTCTTTTTTTTCCCTCTTCAGGGACACTGACCTACATTTCCATGGCTCTAGCTCTCCCAGCTCCCTCTCAGGTGGCTGTGGCACCTCAGTCCTGTGGGCGCAGAGATTCTTGGATGATGGTGACAGATCACCAAGAGTGTCTGCTGGTGAGGGCTGACCAAGCACAGCCTTGCACCAGCACCACACTGTACTGGGGATCCTGGGAGTCTGGCCCGGTCTGGCCAAGCAGGACCACAGTCCAGTGGCGGGCATTGGAGGCAGAGGATGGGTCCCTGCATCAGTCTGTGCACGGGGCAGGGCAGAGGCTTCTGCACTTGGATGAGGAGGCAGAGCCAGTTGTGCTAACAGCTCCTAAATAAATAATTAGCTTGCACTTTGAAATTAGAGGTCATATGCAAAACAGGCAGAGCCTGGGCTCAGGTGCTGCCAGGCAACCCTTGTCACACAGAGCCACAGTGATCCCCAAGAGCTTCAGCATCTCAGCTGCAGCCCCTGAAGTCATCATGAATTCAGAAACACCTTGTCCCTGCACTGACTTTTTCTCCTCAGTGCCTTGCTCTAGTTGCTGCTGAAGATCTCTCACAACAAGCTGGCTTTCAATGACATGAAATGACAAAGTGGTTTTGTAATGAGTTAAAAGCTAATAAATATCAGACAACTCTTCACTGTGAGAGCTTTGCCAGGACCAAAAGGTGTCTAGGGAGGGATGCAAGTTAGAGTTTTGCCAGAACAAGAGACTAAAGAAAAAAACAAGAGCAGTATCTATATTGCACCCACTCTAAATCCTCCTTGGAGCTCCCTCCCTATGCCAAATGCTCAAGAAAGAAAAAAATTCCCTGAGTGAAGTTTATCAGTTCAGCTACAGCTCATTCTGCCTGTGAGCATTCATGACACAGCCCGTGGCGGCAGCAGCATTTCCGTTCAAACAATTGCATGCTAAGTTTTAATCAAGAGCCAAGAGGGTCTTGGGATAAGGTCTGCCAGGCACCTGACCACAAGCAGCACAAAACATGTCCCTGCTAATGCTTCTAGGGCACTGTGAAGGTACCAGCTGTTATTCAAAAACCAAGCAAGGCAGGGAAGGATGGTCTCATTCTGCATGTATATGAGGGTGAGGGAGTAGCACAAAATGAGGAAGAGAGCACTTGAGTCGAGCTTGGACCTTCTGTTCCTGGCTCTGCTTTTATGCATGAACATGATCAGGAAGCAACTGGCACTTACCATGCTCATCCAGTAAGATGTTGTCAGGCTTGATGTCTCTGAGAAAAAGGCAGAGAAGGGAGACAGCTATTAGCCTGGGAAAGTGACATGATACACTGCCATGGATGCTTTAGGACAGCCCAGGCTCTGGAAGGACCCACATCCAGAGACAGTGTGTCCTGGAAGGTGTCTGCTGGGGCTCTTCATCCCTGGTATTCCTGTAGGGTTTGGATTAGCCATCAGAGAATAACTAATCAAAGAACAAAAGCAGAAATGGTGGCAGAGGGCTGTGGTGGTGAAAGCTGCTGTGGTTTGGACTGGCAGCACTTGGGTACTCCACCTACGTTGGAGTTTCTGTTTATCTTTTTTCCCCTTTTTAGTTCTTAACCTGTTTCAATACTATTTGAGAGCTGTTCCACATTTACTCAGTAAAGAGCAAATTATTTTAACATCTTTGTTCTAGAAACAAATGGGTTCCTCACTGAAAACCAAACCCAGGACACCAGCACCTAAAGCCATGCTGCAGGGAAAGGCTTCCTGATGAAGGAAGTGCAGGTACACCTGATACATCAACTCTATCCACCCCAGTGCCTTTACAAGGCATTACCTGGTTTTAATGAGCTAATTACACCAGTGCCTGCTCACCCACTGCCAGCTGAGCCTGGCACCTGGCAGCCAAGTGCCTGTAAGGAGCCTGGCACACAGCAGGCAGACACACGTGGAGTAACTCAATGCCATCCTGACACTGACCATCAGCCCTGGGCTTCAAGAGAGGAAATGGGCAGGGTTAGGATTTTATTGTGAAAATGCTGTCATTAAGCTAGAGTTTGAATTCACCTGGGCACCTGGACTCCAGAAGAGACAATATACCTAATTATTCAGTAATAGCTTACAGCCCTCTGCCATCTTCTCACCCAAACCACTGCCAGTGAATTATAAATACCCCAGGTACTTTCCCTGAGCCACCCTCACCCCACAAGGGAGCACAGGGACGAGTCTCTTTGTCAGGACACTACGGAGTGGGTTCAGGGGCTGGTTTGCCCTGTAAGTGCAGCAAAACTGAGCCTCAGGCCAGAGGCAAACAGCCCAGAAGGGCAGAAGCATGTATGTGACAGCACTTTGGAGAAAACATTAATTTAAGCAAAGACTTCAAGAGAAGTTTCAGCAAAAAGAGTTTGGAAAAAAATGGATTCTTTGAATGGAATGAAGCTGGAGGTGGGGAGATTCAGACTGGACGAGAGGAGGAATCTCTTCACTGTGAGAGTGGTGAGGCCCTGGAAGGGGTTGTCCAGGGAGGTTGTTGAGGTGCCATCCCTGGAGGAGTTTGAGACCAGGCTGGATGAGGCTCTGGTGTGGGGTGTCCCTGCCCATGGCAGGGGGGTTGGAACTAGATGATCCTTGTGGTCCCTTCCAACCCTGACTGATTCTATGAATCTGCTGATACAAAATGACTTCCAGTTTTGAAAGAACCATAAGGACAGCTTTTTATTTCTCATCCAATTTCAACTTTTTCCCCCCCCCCACCAATTATTCCTTTTTTTCCCCATTTATTATTATTCCCACTGGGGCCTTTCCTGATCATGCTGAGGCTGGTGTGCAGGCGATGGTAATTGCACCAGCACACTGAGATCGCTCCCAAGAGGCAAACAACGAGCAGGGATCACTTTGTTTATTGATGATTTGTTTATTTATTTTTGAGAAATATTTCCTAGCCTGGGGAAAAAAAATAAACCAATCAACAAATATTTCCCATTCTTCTCCCTGTAGGTGAGAAGTCATTCCAGCCATGGCTCTGTCTGCTGCCTCTGCACAGCTTTGCTCAGACAGCAGCAGCCATCTCTTGCCTGTCTCTGCTGGTCCCAGTTACAGATGTTGCAGGGAAGGGACTCGGCTGAGTCTCTTTATCGACCTAATACTGTCCCACTGGTTTATAGCATTAATTAAACAACTTGCACTACTGTGTTAATTAAATAATTTGCAAATTAAACAGCCTGCCGTGGAGTCTTTGTTCTACTCAACTCACCTGAAACACATATAGATGCTTGAAGTGCACACTGCTGCCTGAGCCTGCGCTGCTCCCACCCTTGTTTACAATAACTCTCTGGGAAAGGCCCAGAGCTTTTTCCCTTTGCATGTCCACTTTTTACCTCTCCTCGTGTGTGACCGTTTGAGGCTGCCACAGCAGGACAACAGCCCAGCTCTTGGCAATGTTTACAGCCATGCAGTGTTGCTGATGGCCACACAATGCTCATGGGCACACAACTGCAGGGACAAAGCTCGGAATAGGCAATGCAGCCACCCTGTGCTCCCAGAGCTATCACATTTTCCATCATTACAGAATCAACCTCCTTCTCATCCAGATTTGTTCTGACAGCAAGGAACTGTGAAGAACTTTCAGCTCCTTACTTCTATAACCACCGCTATTGTGACACCTCACTGATAGAGAAGGATTTCACCCCTGTGCCCCACTCAGCATGTTCAGGCCAAGCCAGCAGCATAAGGATTCATCCCTGGCTGCTCAGGGTTCTGCATTTCACATCTTTAATTCATGCTCATCCATTATTTGGTGCTGGTGAGCAGGTGTTGGGTGGAGAGGGCCAGCGCAATGTCCCCATCACCACACACCAGCTTCACGTCCCAGACCACAGCAGGGCAGCCAGGATGGCTGCTGTGCCAAGATCAGGGGCATCAGAGTAGAAATCTATGCAGGTATAAAACCAAACAAACATTGTGAAAGATGAGACTCCTGAGAAAGCAGGAACTCTCCCCAAGGAGGTCTGGCTCCAACTACAGCAGAGCAAAACCCCCTCTGCTGCTGAAGGGCTCTCCATTGTGGCACAGGGCAAGCTATGGGCATATCAGACATCGGCTTTTAGGGCAAGCTATGGGCATATCAGACATTGACTTTTAGGGCAAGCTATGGGCATATCAGACATTGGCTTTTCTGCCTTCACAGTTCAGGAATGGCAGCCAGATGCTGTGAACATGAAGTGTTCCTCTCCACCAGCCTTTCACAACACGCTCTTCCCCTGCTAACAGCCAGGATATTGCAGTTTTAAATTCTGGACCATGCTTCATTTTCACACCTCACAAGAACAACCTTCTGGAATTATATTTATAAATGAGATGATCTTCCCTGCACCTTCATTAATCCTGTGTTAGTTCCTGTTCATACCCTCTGTATGAGCAGGAGCAGCTCCTAAGAAAACCCTTGGACCCCAAGGTCTGCTTTGCCCAGCAGGAAGCAGCTGCATGTCCATTGGTCTGGAGCTGGAATTTCCCTCTCCAGCCAGGGAAAACCTTGGTCTTTGAATGTATTGGAAGAGCTCATGTATTTTTTTTTTTTTCATTTGTTATTAAAAACAAACAAACAAACAAACAAACCAACATCTTGATGGCCAGAAATAAATTCTTCCCACATCTAGAAAGAGATTCAACCTCACACAAAATAAGCTGCATCTGGTCCCGCTCTGCGTCTCTCAGCACCGTGCAGGGAGGGACCAAATGGGAGACACCTTCCAGGGTGACAGCAGAGGAATTCTGAGTGCTGATGCCTACTCTCCCTGGACCAGGATGGATATTAATGAGCTACAGCTAATTAAACTTATCAGAGACAGCTTTTTGCAGGATCAGCAAACAAATCAAGTATGCTTATTACAACCATCCCAGAGGGAGAAGTCAGACGCTCCCTGCTGTACACAGAACGCTTCTCCCTGGGAAGCCTGGTCCTGGGAGAGTATTTCGTTTAGCTGTTCAGTCTCTGTTTGTCCTTTAACATCAAAAAGGAAAAAGCCCACCACTACTGCAGTCTGCAAGCATCAGCCCACCCTGGAGGTCCCCAGCTGACCTGTGGATGATGTGTCTGCTCTGGAGATAGTCGAGGGCCAGCACCAGCTCACAGATGAAGAGCTTCACGGTGCCTTCCTGGAACCTCACGTTTTGCTGGAGATGGTAGCGCAGATCTCCTCCAAGCAGCAGGTCTACAACCATAAACATGTCTTCTTCATCCTGGAAAGAGTACCTAAAACGTATGGACAAGCATGGTTCAGGGGTGGTAACACTGAAAAAAGCCAGATTCCAAAGAGACAGGTGGTATCTCTGGGAATACTCATCATGACTTGGAACTTTTCCACCCAGGAAATGGTAATTTCATGACCTTCCCATGCTCTGTTCCCACTGTGACTAAACTCCTGTTGTTATACTCCAGGTGACAATAACTTACCCTCAGATCCACAACAGAGCCAGAGCAGCTTGTATGAACAACTAACTACCTGCAGGTCTATGAGAAGCACAGGAACCAAATGTTTTCACGTTGAACTTTTTACTATCAGACACTTACAAAAACAAAGCCACATCTGAACCTCCCAAACCAAGCACTCTGACACAGCTTGCTGCTGATTGCCCTCTCCCCAAGGGCTGTGAAGGGAGATGGGCAGGAGCCTGCCAGGCAGGCACAGCTCTTGGGTGTGTTTATCACGGATAGGAGCAGCAGTGACTGGTCCCTCTGGAGGATCTTGAAAGATCCCTTCACTTGTTGCCACGTCACAGGCAGACAAGTAGTCAGTATCTCACCACAGCAGTGTCAGTCCAACTTGGAGCTCTGGAGAATACCATCTTTTCCTCTTGGGCAATCTTGTTCCCCACAGCACTCATGGGCCGCTGCTGCTGCTCACACCGCAGGCAGTGCCTGAGACAGCCCTCCCACTAGACATGCACACTTTGCCTGTTGTCTGGCTTGGTGGGCAGCACCACAAACGTCATGGTGCCCATTGTGCTGTGCTGGCAAGACACCAGCTGCTCACAAAACTAGCTTGCAGCAGAGAAGTAGCTATGTCGGGTCTGAAAGGTGTCTGACATCTCTGGTGCAGCCAGTGAGTAAAGGAGCAGTACCTTACCATAAATTAACTAAGAAGGGGTGCTCCAGCCCCTGCATGATCTGCAGCTCCTTGAAGACGTTTCTCACTTCGTTACGCTCCACACACTTTTGTTTGTTCATGTATTTCATGGCATACATCTTCTTGGTATCATTCTTCTGCACAACACAGACCTAGGTGAGCAAATCAAGGGGTAGATCAGAGCTGATCTGTCAGCAAGCTCAAGCAGTGAGACATGGCCACATGAGTGGTCTGCAGGGGCTTTAGCAAAGTCCATACTGCCAACGGGTCCCAGGTCCATGCATCAGTGCTGCAGCACTGCACAGATGGCCAGCACCCAGTTTTCAGCCATAGAAGAAATTTTGCTGAAAGGAAGGGGAGGAATTCCTTGCTACAAGGATGGGAGACAGGGAATCTCACACAAGTCAGTGTTGTATTTAGCAGTGGGAATTATTGATTAATCTTGGTGGTGTCTGTTCCTCCCACATCAGTGACTCTTTCTCCCACAGAACTACAGGTTAGAAAACAGAAAGCAGTACCTGATTTCAACATAAAAATAAACCATCTGACCATAACCTGATGCTCAATAGCAACCAATGTTTTATAGAGAAATATCCTCCTAAAAAAAATCACCTGTCCTTCCACATTGCCTGTAGCTCCTTGTTAATAATGATGCATCGTGATGTTCAGGGCTGGGAAGTCTTAGAAAATGCTCTCCAGAAAGATAATTAAATTCAGCCTGTTTGATTTATCTGTTTGTCATTTTAATCTCCTGTAATATAATTTGTGGCTGTGGAATGGATGAGGAATGGGGCCCTGATTCCTTCCTGATTACCGGGAGTTGAAGATCAGGTCAAAGCTCATTGATAATGCAGGGGCTTCTTTCTCTACGCTCATGTCAGACCCTAGCTCAGCTCTCTCTCCATCAGCCACATTCCCAGGGGTCCATGCAGTGAGCAGTTCACAAAATACTCACCTTCCCAAAGCTGCCCTTCCCGATAGCTCGCAAAATCTTGAAATGGTCAAAGGTGACTGCAAGAAAGAGCAAAGATTCAAATGTTAAATGGCTGAGCAAGCATCTGATGATGGGATTCCATAAGAGCTGAGAAAAACCAACGGACACTCCAGCAAGTTTGTGCTGCTTTTAGAGATGTGGCTGCTGCTCAAAACTTGGTTTCAAACAGGCTTTTTGTCTGTGCAGCTCAGCTGCAACAGCAAGTTCCCTGGGTCAGCCTTTGTCCACAGCAGACCAGGCAAGGAACCATCCAATGTGTGTCTTCAGTCTGCCCTGCCTGTTAAACACAAAAGCCTCATCTTGCTGCTGCTGAAACCAGATGCAAAGAAGTTGAGTCCATCACACATTTATATCCCGTGAAGATGTAAATGGGCAGCTGGATCCTTGTGGTCTTTCAGACAACCCTTTGATAGCTGTGCAAGATGAAAACAGCAGCCCTGGCTGCAAGCATTGCTGCCATTCCTCACCCAGGACATCTGCTTCTGCTCAGAAGAGAACCAGGAGAGCAGCATCTTTGCAGATGCTGCACTGAGGCAGGGAGGGAGGAATCTTAACGTGCTTCACTTCCTGTCCTCTGGCTGAGGATGGGGCTGGGAGGTGCACATCTGCACAGCAAGGGAGAACATTCTGCAGTGCTGGTCAGAAGGGCACTGCAGATCAAGTGTCTCTGATTAGGCAGGATGAACCTGCTTGTGTTTCATCTCAGGCAGTAAAGAGATTCAGAGAAACAGCAAATCAAATTACCCTGATTACAGCAAACACTGACTGCACGGGGCTCAAACCTGCTGCCAGCTGCAGGAGAAGGCACCACAACAACGGTCACTGGGTTGAACCCTACTAATGCTTCTCCACCGGGCTGTGCCCAGCAGCCATCAGCAAAGGGAAAGTCAGGCTCAACGATTGCTGCTGCTGGCTGCACCAAACCACACCAAAATGCTTCTTCAAGGCATCAGAGAAAGGCTCTGATAGCAGCTCATCATCTCTAACCAGCTTTCAACAACAGCCACAAGTATTGGAGCAAATGCAAGCTGATAAGGCGTTTAACTAGATCTGTTTGTCAGTTAGACCATCTGAGAGAAGAGCAGTAGATACCTGCAGAATGCAAAGGGAGAGTGAAGATGTTTATCACCTGCAGATAACAATGAGAGGGGAAGGAAAAACTCTTGAGCCTGCTATGGAGAGCGATGAGCTGCAGGAGCTGCCTGCTGTCCCATGCAGCTTGTGACTGTGGGGAGAGGGACCCTAAGGTCCCAGATACTGTCTCAGCTATCCTCTCATCCCCAGTCTTACTCCCAAACAGCACCAAAATTAGTGAATCCATCCTGAATCCACATCTACAGCTTTGACAAGCCTCATTTCACTGCCTGATGGCACCTAGAACAATGACAGCACCAAAGCATTTGCCCTTCAGAGGGAAAGTTCCTGTGATATGCCAACTCAGACAAATGATGTTTAAGAGATGCCAAGGCAGATAGTACAACTGCTATAAAGAAGCAACTGAAGCATAACCATGACATACTGTTTTGAAAGCAGGGGTTGTATTTTTAAATCCAGGTTCAAGGAACACTATTCAGACACAGAAATACAGATCCTAACCAGCCATGAAGAACTGATCAGAGGCAAGTCAGGCCTGCCAGAGCCACTGGACTCCAACTGCCAAGTGAAATTCACTGCTTCAGTGTGCTCAGGTCCTGCCATCCCCATCACCCATGCCAGCACAGCCAGCACCCACCATGGTCTGTTACAACATCTTCCTTCTGTCACTGTAATCTCCCCCATTTTCACTCTGTTCCCTCCCTTCCTTGCTTCTCCCACTGCAGCCTCAGCAAAACAAGGGCTAGCACAGGATTGTGCTAGGAAGGACAACCCAAGTTACTCTGTGTTGAAGAGCTGAACTCCACACAGACCCAGGCAGAGGAATAAAGATACATCCGTGGGGCACTTTAAAGACAGAATAGTTGATGGTTGCTAGAGGGCACACGGGCAGAGGACCGCAGAATGAGGTATGGCACTCTTGCCCAGCCACTGCCCTCACCTACCAACTATTTCTGCTCTATCTTCCAGCAGATTTGGCCAGCTGGGGAGAGTATCTGGCTGCCATCCTCCAGAATGCTTCCCCCCACTCTTTTGCCCAGAAGCAGCACAAAATCTGGCTTTTAACATGGTCACATCCTGACTGCATCAGGGTTGAGAGCACCTTGCAGCACTGAGCCTTCTGTCTGGTTATTACATTTTCTTTTCATCTCACCAGCTTATTATCCACCACTGTGCCTACTCAGAGGAAATGCTGAGAGAAAATAGTGCTGGCATCCCACTCCAGCTGAAGGCAAAGAAAGGCTCTTTGGGAAGTCCATTAGAAAAAGATAATAAAAATGATGGTGAAACAGGAAACAAATGACAGCAAATCATAGCAGTTTGGGAAAGGTGTAGGGACTGTGAGTGCACATCGAAGGGTGAGGGGAGCCCAGCAAGGCGTGAGCCCTGCTCTCATGTGTCTCTGCACTCTGCAGAAGGTGGCCCACAGTCCGTGGAGCAAACAGCTGAGCTGTGGGAGGAGAAGGGAGCCAGCTGATGAAGAATGGAGGCACAAGAGGGAGAAGACATTTGCCCGTGGTTATTCAGAACACTATAGCACAACATAAATCAAGATGTTTTCACCCATGAGTCAGCTCCTTAACAAGGCTGTTTTACAAAAGGTTTCACCTTGTTGCAGCTGCCTGAGTATTCTTCAGGATCTTTTTTATGTTCAGGGAAATTGACAAGTAATGAGAGAAATGAAATCAAAGGTTACAGCACGGTTCTCTGAGGAGCAGACCTGATTTTTGGGCACAACAGCAAAATGTCCTTTAGACTGGGATTTTTCCTCCTCCCACCTTCGCCAGCAATGCCCCAGTGAGCATCTGGCAGAGAGCTGCCCAACTGGTAGATGCAGCTGCAGCACCCAACTGCCAGAGGTGGAACTCAGGCTGTGGGGAATCAGATTCTGGAGCACTTCACCACTCACACTGCTGTTGTTTGCATCTACACAGATCCCAAAGCAAAAGCCTCTCTGTAACACAGCCAAGGTGGGACCGCTCTCCACTGGCCACAGCCCAGTGACCCACCATTGTCATGGAACAGAAAAGCTGTTGTGCTGCCTCCTGCTGTACCCAGCAGGTCGTAATTAATTTCAGTTTTAATTGAAATTAGAATAAGGACAAGATTATGACATCCAAGGTGACAGTCTCTGGTCACAAATCTGCCAAGATCATGAAAAAGTTTACAAAGGACATCCCTGTTTCAGCTGGGTTTCTCTTCCCCCATTATATCCAAATAGGACTAATTAGAGACAAAAAGTGCATGGGTCACTGTGCTGCCCAGAGTGCCATTTATTTCTCAGGCAAAAGGTCTGGTACCACATGGAGAGCATTGAACCCAGAGAGCCCAGTCCCACCAAGAAGAATTCAGTTTGCTTCAGCCAGTCCCACAGCCAGGGCACACCATCCAAGGAAGACAGTCAGCAGCGGGAACAGAGTTAGTCATCCTGAGCTAGCTCCAGCAGCTCTCTGTGAGAGGCCAGTACTGAGCTGTGAGATGCAGCAACGATAAAACCTCCAGGAAAACCCTGCAGCATGGACATCTTGCACATTAAACTAATGGGGAAAAATATGGGAAAATAATTAAAATGGCAAGCAGCCAGAGAGCAGCTGGTGTTGTGGGCACAGCAGTGCAGGGGGTGAGGCAGGAGAGGTTCCTCCTTGATGGCACAGCAGCTAGTAAGAACCCAAAGTGCCAAACCCTCCCTGGAGGATGAGGAATGGAGGTGTAGAGGGAAGGGCTGGATCACAGCAGGGTAGCCCAGGACTGTGAGGGGGAAACTGTGTTGTGCAGAACAACTTCTTTCTTCCCTAGGCAGATGTTCATGGAGATGGAGCGGTGAGACAGCCACAGCTCAGGGCAGAAGCTGGGGCAGAGGATGCTGTACCAGAAGCACTGACAGCACTACTAGGGATAGATCCCTGCACTTCCAGGATGAAAGGACACTTCTCCTCGAGACCTCTTTCCCCAGGTACTGAGTGGAAAAGACTACATTTTGGCCAACATTCTCTCCTTTTCCCTTTATGCCCCCAGTAACCAGGATTCCATCCTCCCCAGCTGGGGTTCTTACATTTGAGACAGCAGTTCCCGACTTGTCTAGGTTCTTGTAGATTTTACTTTGATTTCTCTGTGATTGTATTTATCTACATCTGCGTTTTATCACTGTACCTAGGTGAAAGCCCATATGGCAGTTAGCAAGCTGACTCATGCAACAGAAAATATATTTAAGGAACAATCTTTTAACGACTGTCTCTACAGTCTTGGCAGCATGGTGACACTGGCCTCCAGCACTGCTCTCAGCACTGCATTCTCCTTTTCCAGCCAACCTAGCCTGCATGCTGGGCTCCCAGCGCCAGCGGGTAGACCTGCCCAGCTGGACAGGGACCAGGAACCTCCACTCTGCTGCTGCTTACCAGGTCTTTCTTGGGGGCCCTCACACCAACCTCAAAGCAGGGATGGGAACAGACATCACTCAAACTATCTTCCCACCACACCTCATACCAGTCCTTCTTATGCTGTGATCTCCAGAAGAAACTTCACCTGCCTGCAGATCTGCAGCATTTCCCCCCTGCCTCCAAAGGGGCTGGCTCTGCCAACAGTTCTTCCAGTGCCTGGCCACAGAGAGGGGTGGTGAAAAGACCACCTGGCCCCTGGCCATAGCTCTGCAGGATACCAAGGCTACACACCTTGGCACACTCTTAGTTAATCAACAACGTCTGGGTGTCTGCAATCCCAGCATGGTGACTCTCAAACTAACAATCTCTGCACTTTGCAGTCCCAGACAACAACTAAGAAAATTTCTTACCATCTTCATTTTCACTGAAGGGTGATGGCTTGCTGGAAGTGTTTGCTCCCATGGCGTGCTCAGACCTGGCTCAGCTTTCTCCACTTTTCTCTTAACTCACAGGTCACTTCCAGCAGACCTGAGGAATGTTCTGCTGCTGCATCCTGGAGAAGCCAGGAGGCAAAAAGTTAGCAGCATTCAGGATCAAGACACATTTTGCAGCTTGTAAATTTCCCTCTGGAGGCTCACTGCTCTGGAGACAAAACTGAGTATTAGGGAAAATGCACCTTACTAGAGAAACCCAGTAACACCACAGCAGTGTAACCCAGACCAAGACTGCTGCCCACAAAGGGAAGTGCAGGAACAGACCAAGAGGGTTCCAGACACAATGGAGAAGCACATATTGGTGTTAAGCAAGGTCAGCTGCTCAAGATTTTCTTGCAGCTTAATTTATTTTTTGACAATCTACCAATAGATAACAGCTGTGAGGAAGGGACACAGGTATTTATTCCTTGAAACTAACCTCTTCTGAGTACTAGTTACTGGGATTTGTATCTTTATAAAGCGCACCCAGCCCACAGTGATGATCCATCTTCTCCTGCTTCACACTGCAAAGTCACAATATTATTAAAATCATTGCTTTCCCTTGGGCCAAGATGACTAATGCTTCCACAGTAACTTCATGATCGGTCAGACCACGGAGCAGCAGCTCCACTCACTCCTCAGTGGTCCCAGGCTCTCGGCAGCCACTCTGGTGGCTGCTGCAGAAATCTTACAGGCATGGGAAAGCTGCTTCTTGAGAATGGCCAGGGAATTGCCCCACCTCCCACCTCTGGAGCCCAGCAGCACACCTCCACATTGCCAAGGGTATTTTATCCTCAGCAGATAAACATAAAACCAAAGCAAAGCCGATGAAAGGTAACCCCTGGAGCAGCATAGCCGGGGCTCTACAGCCACCCCGCTGGCAGAGGTGCTCCTCACCAGGAGAGGGTCTCAGCAGGGCCCAGGAGAGGGCTGCAGGTTTGTACCAGAGGAAAGTGGCCAGCTGCTTTGTTAAGAACTATCAGTAGTGGGTGACCACTGAGCTTCCTAGGAAGAGGACCACTAGCTTGGAGGGTTTGTAAATGATTTCTCTTACCACTCGTGCACTGCTGGGTCCTGCTCAGGGGCGGGTGATGCTGCTGTTCTGAATTGAAGCTGAGGAGTACTGCAGCGATGTGTGACATTGTCCTACTGCTTCTATCCCAGAGAAACTACAGATGGTCCCCAACTCATCTGCCTCCACCACAGAGCTCGGGAAGACCCAGAGCAGCTGCCATGGGTGTTCCCTGAACCGGAGCCTCCCCCGGCAGCGCACCGGGTAGGTACCGAGTCAGCACCCGCCACCCCATGACAACATCCAGCAATGCTCCCCAGGGACCCCCAAGATAACAGTCAGCAATGTCCCCCACCCCCAAAGCCGCGGGGCAGCGGATCCGCTGGGGCGATGCAGCTCCGCCCTCGAAGCGCTGCTGGGGCCGGCACCTACCTGGGGAGGGAAGAATGGAAGGGGCCGCGGCGGCTACAACCGGCGGCGGCCAGGAGGAGGAGAGGAGCCCGGGAAGCCGAGGAGTCCTGGAGCTGGAGGAGCACGGGAACAGGAGCAGCCTGGAAGCCAGAGGAGTCCGGAGCTGGAGTCCAGCGCCGTGGCAGCCGGAGCGGCCGCTCCGCCGCCGGCCCAGCGGGGTACCGACCAGCCCCACCTGGCCGAGTGCCCCTCCAGCGGCGCCGGGCGGAGCCTGCGGCAGCAAAACCGAGGACCCACACACGGGACGCACCCGCTCACGCCGCCGCGCCCGTGGGGCCGTCCCCTCCTCGTTACCGCCTGTCCGCGGCCCCCGCTGCAGCAGCCCCGCCGTGTCCGGTCCCTCCGGCCCCTCCGCAGGGCAGTGCTGGGACAGCTGCTGCGGCGGGGGAAGGGTGACTCTGTCCCATCGCAGCATCGCCTGAGCTGGAGACCTCCAAGATCATTAAGTCCAACCATTCTCCCAGCACTGCCAGGTCACCACTAAACCAGCACCACATCTACACGGCTTTGAAACCCCTCCAGTGATGGGGACTCCATCACTGCCCTGAACAGCCTGGGCCAGGGCTTGACAGCCCTTTTGGGGAAGAAATTGTCCCTCACTTGTCCTTCATATCCAATTTAAACCTCCCCTGGGGCAACTTGAAGCCATGTTTATCTTGTCCTATCACTTGTTCCTTGACTGAAGAGACCCTTTCTGCCACTGGAGATGTGCTCTTTGCTGTGGGTCAGGCTGGGGTTTACTCCTCCTTTCCAACTCATACATTTTTATTATTTTTGATAAGGGAAGGGTGAGGCTCCAAACTACCCCCCTCGGGTGCACCCTTTCTCAGAACCAGGTGTCACCCTGCTCTGGAAGAACTCAGTCCCACAGGATGCTCAGCACTTAGCCTCCATCCCAGCCTGGCTAAGTAATGCCCAAATTAATCACTGCCACCCTCCCTGCCTTTTGAGGAGACACCTGCAGTGAAGCAAGGTCCCCTTGGAACACAGTCCCAGTTACTCTGCCCCCGGGAAGGCCAGGTTCCAGTAGGCACACCATCTCTGGATGCAATCCTGTTTGGAAGGATTCTGTGGCAAGGCAGACCCCACAGTTCCCATCCCATTGTCCATTCTGTGCACACTGCCTTTTCCTGTCTCCTTGAGTGTTTGGAGCAGGCTCAGGCTCCTGGGGCTCCCAGGGACAGCAGACCTTGCCTCAGGATAGCTGGAAGTCAGAATAATTACCCAATTTAAGTCATATTTGTGTACCTGGAGGAGATCCCCACCACCTAAGGACATCTCTGGGCAACAGCTGCAGACATGCTCCTGTGATATGTCAGAGCTGGGAAGCAGCGTGGTTCCTTGGAGCAGCAGAGCAATCTGTGTGGAAGAGGCAGTGGTGGGGGCTGCCTGAACTGAAGCCTGCGGGGCAGGAGATTGGGGCAGAGGAGTGGGCTCACCAGGACCCCCGCCATGCCAAACAGACACATCCAGCCTTCCCGGCTCCTGCCAGGGAGCACCACGGTAGATCTCTGGTGCCTTCTAATGGAGAAGAGGCAAGGCTGGTCCCTCCTCCCAGAGGCTCCGGTAACAAATCCAACACTCTCTGCACCACCACCCGTACTGAAACCCCTCATCCCACCCCAGCTTTGTATACAGGACACCCCCCACCCCCCCGGCTCTGCAAAGGGCAGAGGAGCCAAGCACCTGATTGCTGCCACTGAATTAAAACAACAGCTGGGGAAAAGAAAGGAAGAAGAAAAGGAAAAAAGGTTATTCCATTGTATTTCTTTACAACTTAAACTAGTCCTCCAACTGCATTTTTGTTTTGAGTGCCAATCTAATTTTTATCAGGGGCTTACTAAAACAGAGTTTAGCCATGCTCACAGCACCTATTTCCTGGAACTCTTAAGCCACAGAAGTAGTGAAATTATACTCAGCAGCTGTAACTCACTGGTGAACTTTAATGTCATGGTATGTCTTCATGCGACAGATTTTAATAGCCTCTGCTGGCATCTCTATGGTCAAAGTGGGCTCACTCTCACCTGAGTGCCCAAAGCCCTCACCCAGCCAGAGACATTCGGGATGCTTTGCAGCTGGATGCCTGTTTGAGAGACAGGCATCAACACATGTGTCTAATCAATCTCACAACTGCTACATTGAATATTTTAATCTAATTCATTTATTTTCCCCAGGGCTCTCAGCCCACCAGACCCCTGTAGCTGCCTGTCCTGGCTCAGTGCTGGGGCTCAGGGCTGTACCTGAGGGCAGCAGTGCTGCCACAGGCCATGGAGTGCAGACCCATGCTCTCCTTGACAGGACTACCATGGCAAGCAGTTTTGCCCTGCTGCAGATGCCTGCATCTAGTGTCACCATGTAAAGTGGGCTCTGTTCACACAGGCATCACGAGTGGGAGCTGATGGCTTCCCATTCCTAAATCCTGAGCAGCAGCAACTCCAGAGCCCTTTCCCTTCGCTTCCACCAGTGCTACGTGAGGGTACAGACCCCCAGGGTTGCCCTCCAGCAGCGCTGCTGTTCCCACAGGCTACAAATGAGGTTTACTGAATGGGTGAGTCTGTCCCTGGTATTAGTTAACCCATCTAACCCACATGGAAGTGAGGACTCTGTTATGCCAGCTGAAGATCAAACTCCTGTCTATTAAAAGACAGACTGCAAAACCTCTCAGGGGCAGTAAAAATGACATTATTGCTCTGAAGGGGCCTTAAAAGTCACAAGAGATGACATTTGCTTAGGAAAAAACAAGAGAGGTGACTCCTCCCTCCAAGGACAAAACTTCAAGTGTGACAGTGAACAAAAAGATCCTTGTCTTCAGCAGATCATGTGAAACAGTGCCAATACCATACACTGCCTTGAATAAAAGGCTTTGCAAAGCTCTAGGCAGAGATGTCTAAATTAAACAATGAAGAGTTTGTTAGAGTTTGGAGGAGTATTTTGGTTTATACTTGACACATAATTGCTCAAGGATCAAAATGGTCCAGCCCTGAGAGGTACAAAGGCTAAATTCCTCCCACAGCCAAGAGGAATTTGGTATGGGAAATTCCTGTTTGTTCTGGGTCTGGGCTTTAAACAGAAAAGAAGAAAACATTAAATAATTTGGAAGATGGTGGGGGTCAATGTAGCAGAAGTTTTGGTGCTTGAGATCATGGCATGTCACCTGCCTCCCTTGGAACTTCTGTGTCTCTGGTCCAGGGTCAGGGATGTGACACCCAACCTCTATTGTTGTAGCAGGGCTGTGGTGTGAAGTTTTCTTTTACCTCACTGGTGTGCCAAAAGATCCCAGACCCCAAGACAGAAGGGTTTTCCACACCATCATGTACATTCATACCTCTTCTGATCTCTGACCAAGAATCTCCTCCTTCAGACCTCTGAGCAAAAAACAAACCAGGAAACACTTAAGCATCCCCCCTGCAGGGTTGGAATTGAAGCAACCCATGATGACTGCAGCAGAGAGGTGGGGATAGTGGTTAGGCAGTATTCTGCAATGCTGGTTACACAAATTCTGCCTGATTTTTAGGCAGACATTACCTCCAAGGTGAGAAGCTGCTCTTTCAAAGCCACAACCTGTGGCAGGGTCTCCCCTGGCAGAGTGCAGGGCCCATGCACAACTGGCCATCTGTCCTTCTAGCCTTCACAAAAGAAAACAACATGCCCTCATTCATCTTTTGCATAATCACCCTGCATTGCAGCTTGATGTTTTCCCTGCTTTGCTTAGCATGTTGTTCAGCTCCCTGAGTTCATAGAAATGCAGTGTGATTTTTAGCAGGAAAGGCTGCTCATTGGCTTTGAGGAAGTGCACTTTGAAGCATCAATGATGTGTCTCCACTACCACCTGCTCAAGCACTATGCACACAAAAGTGCTGCTGGAATAACACTAAGGGGCCACAGGGCATCTCACCAGAGCCTGCAAAAGAACCCCTGAGACATAGTATCATAGTATCAGTCAGGGTTGGAAGGGACCACAAGGATCATCTAGTTCCAACCCCCCTGCCATGGGCAGGGACACCTCACACTAGATCAGGCTGGCCAGAGCCAGCTTTATGCTTAAAACAGAGACCTGGATTGCAGCTCTTGATCACAAGCATATCCCCAGTGATGCCACAATCAATCAAAAACCTCCTACAGGTTACAGCAAGTAACCCAACACCTGGTCCTGCTGTTTCACAACCCCTCTGGAAGCCAAGGTGATGAACATAATTTCTTTTATCATGCACCCAGATAAAGGCTGTGTCATAAACTGATAAACAAGGAAAGCAGCTCTAGTTCTGTGCACATGCTCATAACTCTAGCAAGATAACACCAACATGAGGAACAGGACACATGGAAGAAAGGCCATGGCCAAATTTGCTTCCTTGCTGGACACCAGAACTCATGGCAGACACAGATGCTATTTTGCTACCAGTTGGCAGGCACCATTTTGACTCCTCCTGACGCTGTCTGCAGAACACCATGCTTTACCACCCTTTTCATACAACTGAAGCAGCCTGGAGGATTCATGGTTTTGTGGAAAGTCACCTCAAAAAATCATCAACATTTCTGCTCATGTTTCTGGGTGTTTCAGTACACAATGTTTTATGCTGCACGTGTCCACATTGGAGTTCAGCTAAGCAAAACCCAAACAGCTGCTGCTACATACTGGAACAAAGTAAAACTCCATGAAAGCTCCTTAGATAGGCACAGGACTTCTGCCTCAGTGATGTTCCACATCCTGTATCTGGTTTCTGTAATAATGCTCTGAATAAACTGAGCTTGCTTTTTGACAGACATCATACTGTATCACCCTCAGACTGGTCTGCTCTGGTGGCTTCAATCATTCTCCACCATTTCAGAGTAGGATCCAATCCTTCTCTACTGTGCATTATTACCCTTGGAGCATGCTCAGGCTGAAATACCTGTAACTGGTGGCTAAATTTCACAGTATCACAGTATAACTTAGGTTGGAAAGGACCTCAAGGATCATCGAGTCCAACCTATCAACACAGACCCCATGCCTAGACCATGGCACCAAGTGCCACGTCCCATCTCCTCTTGGATGCCTCCAGGGTTGATGACTCAACCACCTCCCTGGGCAACCCGTTCCAATGACGAATGACTCGCTCGGTGAAGAATTTCCTCCTCACCTCGAGTCTAAACCTCCCCTGGCACAGCTTGAGACTGTGTCCCCTTGTTCTGGTGCTGGTTGCCTGGGAGAAGAGGTCAACCCCTTCCTGGCTACAACCACCTTTCAGGTAGTTGTAGAGGGCAATGAAGTCATCTTCAAAAGTCCCTGGGCTTACCCTTTACTTGCAGGTCTGAAAGGCAAAGGAGAGTGGGGTTAAACCACTCTCCTTCTGCAGGTTTTAACTTTTGACATCATCATGTCATCAAATGCAGCTGGAGCCCATTAACAGTAGCTTAAACAACCTAGAACATCAAAGCATAGCTGTGTCTTCCCCTTTCAGTCAAAACTGCCTTAAATACCAAACCAAACCCCCCAACCCTCCCGCCCACCAACCCCTAAAATCGCAAGAAGAGCTCTGTCAAACTCTCGAGCAAAAGGCAACGATGTCAGTTAAAAGCCAAACACCAGAAAACTTCTAAAGTAGCTTGGAAAACTCTCGGGCTCCTGGCTTCCCAGGGCTGCAGCGGTGAGGTGCAGGGCTCCCCAGCTAGAGGTCACTCGAATTCCAGGAAACACAGAATTCCGGGCTGAAGCTTCAGAGGGAGGAGATGCTCTGCAGAGAAGACTGCTGGAGAAAAACTTGTCTGTATTGATCGTGCGGCCAGCTGAAGCTCCGCGCTCCCTCTTTAATGGTGGTGCTGGTGAAGCGATGGCACGACGGTAACGAATCTGCTGGCAAGGCAGATTTTCTTGATTTAAAAAAATCATTTCTAGATATTTAACAATGAAAAACAACTAGGAGAAAATCGTAGTACAGCAGGAAAAAAGTTTCCAGTAAGTTTCTGCAGAAATGACTAGTCTGTGAATAGCTCTATGCACAAGCATACAGTGAGTATCACAGTATAACTTAGGTTGGAAAGGACCTCGAAGATCATCGAGTCCAACCTATCAACACAGACCCCATGACTAGACCATAGCACCAAGTGCCACGTCCAATCTCCTCTTGAACGCCTCCAGGGTCGATGACTCCACCACCTCCCTGGGCAGCACATTCCAATGACGAATGACTCGCTCGGTGAAGAATTTCCTCCTCACCTCGAGTCTAAACCTCCCCTGGCGCAGCTTGAGACTGTGTCCCCTTGTAGCAGCTCTGATCCAGGGAGCTGGGTGTTGATGGGCTCCATTCACACCAAGAGCAGAACCCCACAGAAGCCAGCTCGAGTTAGCTACCTCAAGAGGTGTCAATGGGTGAGCTGGGCAGCAAAAAAAGCTTTTCTCTTCATGCTCCATCTAATACACCCGTCTGCAACGGGCACACCCCAATCAACAGCTGCTGGGCTCTAGGGCTGGAGGTCTGAGGCCAGGTGTCACACAGCAAGAGAGAAGTGGGATCCTCAGCTGCTGTAAGTAAACTGGAGCATTTTTATCGGTAGAAATCTATCAAAACAAGGGTTACTAAACCCAAGCAGCACCGTATTAGATGCTGCCTTTGTCCTCGGATTTGAGGCTGTGCCTGAGGAATCTGTCTTAGCAGCTGCTCTGTAGCATGCAGTGAACGGACAGAAGCCCTGTTGATGTCCCAGCAGCCCAGCCAATACAATTCTAAAGGTACCACTTTCCAGGGCTCTTGAAAAAGTTGAGAGTTATAAATAATTTCTCTAAACCCTCAGTTTTCACCTTTCATGGAAAAAAAAAAACCAACCAACCAAACACACCCAAATCCCAAAGCAAACCCTGCTCTGGTACGGAGAAGCTTTTCTTAGGCGAGAGCTGCAAACAATGCTGAATGGAGCTGGGCAAGCAGCCAGGAAGGAAACCCCCACGGGGTGTCGTGCTGTCTGTCCATTCTCCTGCCCGTGGCTACTCTGTGAGCAGCCAGCATTTTGGAAAACACAAGAATCCCTTCTTCCAGAAACTGGCTAGGTGTCATCAGACTCCCCGACTAGGAGGGAGAATTTTAAGTTACAAATCCTTTTTCCTTTGAGGAGCAATTCTGAGTTGAATTAGAGAGTAACAGCTTTCTAGAAAGGGCATCATGATGCTGCTCCTCTCAACCACCAAGTTCTATACTTGCTTTTGAAACAGCCTGGCAGAATTTAGGAGACATTCAAGTTAATGCAATCATGTTAAGACCCATTTTTGTAGATGTCATATTTTTTTTGCATCTTCCTGTTATTTGGATGTCTGAAGCTACAAGTCTCACTGGACTTAATATTCCTTCAAAATCCTATCAAACTATCTCACACCCTTCAAGTCTAGATTTTTCCATACTCTTATAACTCAATTTGCCCCCTGGATTCTGCTTGAATCAGCCAGTTTTAGACTTTGCATCTATGATGTATTAAGTCAATTATATTATGTTTAATATAGCTCATATGTAATGATCTGTTTAATATAGATTATATGTACTGATCTGTTTTCATACACAAAAGCTTATGATTTAAATAAATCAGACAGAAATCTCACAAGGACTTTTGGGTAGGCCATAAGGTAGTCCAGTTAACTCACCTATATCTCCAGCTATACATAATCTCCCTGTCCTGTGTTTTCCCTTTTTCAGGGCAGTAACAAGTGCCCCAGCACCACCCTGTGACTGAGCCAACTGCAAGACACATTTTTTGTGCCACATCACCTGTGTGTAACTCAGGTAAGATGACATCTCCTCTCCTTGTGGCTCCATCATGCTGCTTGCTTCATGTCTGGAAACTGCTCTGAAATAAAGTGTGTCTTAGGATAAAGGGAATCAAGTGGCCCTCTGAGGCAGTGGACTTTGTATGCTACAGTGAAGGTTGCATTACAGAAAGGGAAGCTCTGATGAGCTGTTGAGAAAATGAGGAGCAGCAGTAGATAAAATTCTTATTCCTCTCAGAGCGGCTTAACACAGAGTATTGCTGCAGCAGCAAGCGCAGCTGAGAGAGCTACAGTTTCATCATGTGCCTTGTGATCAAAATGCCTCTGGGATTCTTTTAAAGCAGCTACCACACACTTCTGATTCCAGGCAAATGATGATGATGTTAAGATGTCCTGGAAAGCAGCTTTGTTCTGCTTGGGTTCATGGCCAAGCAGTTCACAATTACACTGACCACAAACTGGATAAAAATTTGGTGGCAGCAAGAGTAGTACTCTTTTTTCTGTCTCGCCCTGTTTAGCAGTGCTGGCAATGATGGGGGCCATTAGTATTCTGATGGGGAGAGGCTGTGACAAAGAGGGTGACTGCAGGCCCGCTGACTCTTCTGTGCTGCTGCCAGTGATGGGGGGGAGGGGGTGGCTCCAGTTGCACCACCTCGGAATAGCCCCGCCATGGTACGGGGAGCACAGACGGGCATTCATAGCTCAGGCGCCACACGCTCGCTCCTGCAGTGCTAGCGTTGAGCTTGGCATGGGAGAATGACACCAGGTGAGCAGAGGCTGATGTTCACGCAGATATTATGCGCCAGTTTGTGTGTCTGTGTGCATATGCAAAGGGACAAGCTCTGTACCAGCGTGATCGTGTCTTACCTGCTTTCTGCGTGTGCTTCCCTGGCAGGATTTGGAAACCTCATGCAGGATGTGCTGTGGTGCTTTAGTCAAGTGAAGGGAACTATAGACGTTGGCGTGACAGAAGGTAAGCTGAGTTTTCCCTTTTGTTGCTGAGATCCAGAGTCACTTGTTGGTCCTTTACAACTTTCCTGATCAGTGTGTGAGGGGCTGCTCACCTGTGTTTGGAAACTGCTGGCACAGAGCTGAGTTACACTGTTTTCTGCCTTTACTAAGCAATTACACATTGGAAAGAGATGGGCTGCTAAAGTTAGCTATTGATCCAAGAAATTAATTTGAAGGCATCATAGCTTAATCACATCAATATCTCCAAAACAGATTTCCTTTGGGTTTTCAGTTGTTATTTACAGAATCTTTGAGGGAATTATGAGAGAGCCTCTCCCACTGTTACAGCTGAGCTCTGTTTCTGGGTAATTCAGCTGTGACTTGATGCTCATTCTGCTGTCTGAAGTTCAGCTGCAGTGCATGTGTGTGTACAGACCCATGTTTGTGCAGGAGGGATGATGCAGGCAGTTGGAGAGTATAGGAGCACACCCAACAGCTTTCAGGGTGTTTTGTGCTCCTCAGGCGTTTGGGCACTCCCCTCTCTGCAAGCACATCTGGTCAGCAGTTAGCCAACACGTGGGCTGCAAACCCATGGACAATTGAGATGAAATAGGTTCAGTCAATTTTTCAACTCTAAAGCTGAGTTTATTCATTCAGCTTCATTCTCCCTGTGATTGTTCTGGTTTAAACTTCTTAGTAGGCATTTTCTTACATTTTCTCATTTCCCACTTTCATCTTCTCTTATTGCATTGCCCATTAATCCATTCATCCCTCTCCCTTTCCATTTCACATTTTATTCCCTGTATGTTCTTTATCCCTCAAGAATAAGCTAAACCTTTATCATATCCCCCTTTTCTTAACCTCCCAGTATATTTAGGCATCTAAATTTAGAGCCATTGGCCTGTGCTGTAAGGGGGCCAAACAAGCAGTGCTGGAATCCTGCTTTCCTGTGTATGGAGCAGGTTGGTTTGTGTTCCTCAGTGACCTTGTACATTCATATGTAACTGTCTGTGCTGTTTTGGAGCTCCAGAGGACATGCGTGGTGTCCTCTGGGACCACACTGTGCATGGACCACACCATGGACAGGCTGGGATCTGAAGGTAGCCTATGAGGCAGCTGCCCAGCAAGGATTAGTTGCACTGGCAGAGCACTGGCAGAACACTCTCAATGTTTTTCTGACTGAAACCAGAGTGTTGGCAGTCTCAACATTGCCAGTAGCATTTCATCCTCCACCTCAATGGTTTGGGATATGAGGATAATGCTGGGGAAAGGGCTTGCCAATAGGAGCAGCAGTGTTTGGAAGAGCATTGCTGGAAGTGCAGATGCTCACAGATCCTTGGGTGGCTGTTGAGGGAGGGAACTGAGATGGCCTCTTAGATCTATTTCTTCTGATTTGTTGTATTTCCTGTGAGATGCTTTCTTTAAAAGCCTGGTTTTCTACGACAGCAGAGAGGACAGAGCCAGCCCACGCTGACAGCAGAGCTCTGACTGTTCTAGGAGGGATGTGGTTCTCCCCAGAGTCCTGTCCCCTCTTCCACCTCAGCAGCAGATCTCTCTTAGGCTGCTTCTGCAGAAGGGAGGTTCAATCTATAACCTCTAGAGATCACAGTGGGCACAAAACTCAGAATAATATTCAACAATCTGTTAAATCTTTTTTTTTTTTTGGAGGGGTGAGGGTGTGTGAATCTGCAGATCAAGATCAAGAGTGCTTGTTTGTTAGTGGGGGATTAATAAAATGGGAGGCTGCCTTTTCTTATTCCTTATCATTTTGTTAGTGGAACCAGTTATTAACAGAAGCCTATCAGGGTTTTTTAAAGTTTATTTTAGTTTTCTATTTGTGACTTAGTGCAGGAGGAATCCAGAGGTGCTGGGACAGGAAGGAACTCCTGTAATTTCTTCTTGGGCTATCTTGGACTCACAGAACAGTAAAGGCTGGTAGATGACACTTAAAGGCCATATTCAGTGAAACCAGTAATAACAACAACAATAAAATATGACTGTGTGGGTCTGTGGAATCAAGAGACAACTTCATCACTTTCTCAGGTAAACCCATGCATAGTTTCCAGGCACAGCTGACCAGCACTCCTTGCTTCAGAGACAGTGGTTTGCATTTCCAGGCAAGTACATTAAATAATCTCATTGTGACGGTCCTGCATGAACACACAAAGTGACTTCCCATGAGAGTGCTTTAGAAAATACTGTCTCTTTGTTCCATCGCTTGTTTCTTGGGTTGGATTTTGGATACACAGCAGTACTTGGTTTTCAGCCGTCAACTCTTAAGCAGGAAGACTTTGCACTGCTTGCAGCCCAGACCTGAATTGATTTTCCACACCCAGGAAGGATATTTTGAATAAAGATATTCAAGTGAAATGAAAAGCTCCTCTCTTCACTGGCACAGGTGCTTTGCATCTCTCTGGTATAGATGCTGTCATCTGCCAGCAGCAGCAGAATTAGAAGTTTGCAGACAGATGCTGAGAACAGGCAAAGAATGAGCCTGTGCTCCGCACAAGGACTCAGCATCAGGGTGGCTAGTGGCATAGTCCTAACCCCCAAACTTGTCCATAGAAAGCAGAAAGCAGGGCTGTGAACAGCAGCAGTGCTTCTCATCATTTCTTTCCAACCTGCCCTTCTGATGCTGTGGTATGTTCTGTTGTGGTATCTGGGCAGATTGTGGCAGGGAGGGTTTGGAATGTGCCAAGCTGTGAGAGATCTCTGGACAGTGATTGGAAAAGCTCTGGGAATATTGATCCCGATCCGTTCCACTTACTGAGTGCTGCAGGACCTGAGTTGGTAGCAGCAGCGCCCTGGCAGAATCCCTAACACAGCAAAACGCGATCTCATGCTCTGCTGTCGTTTGCGTACTCCGGACTGGAGGTGCCTTTCCGGTGCCTCTCAGTTCGCTTCCCCCGATCCGAAGAGGGCTCCCGGCTGCGGGATTGAAGCGGTCCTCGGGTCTCGGGAATGCTCCGGCCTCGAGGGCTCGGGAATCCCTCGGGGATGACTCATGGCTCGGGAGCGCAGCAGAGTTTTAAAGCAGAAATGACGCCAGAATCCTGCCGCTTTCCCGGTGGCTGTCCCGAGGACCGCCGCTCCGCCCGCTGCGCTCCCGGGGTCAGAGCCGAGGGACGGCTGCGGAGCTTGGCCGCTGCTGGGGCGGGGCGGTTGGGGCACGGCGGAATCCCCACAGCCTGCCCACGGGGCCGCCCGCCCGGCTCTGCTCCTCCCGGGGCCGTGTTCTCGGCCGGGACCGGCTTAGTCAGCAGCCCGGGGCCGGGCGGGCGGGAGTCGGCAGCATGGGGAACGGCGGCACCGGGAGCCTCCGGCCGCCTCTCACTGCCGGGCAGCCCCCGCACTGAGCCCACGCTGCTGCCATGTAGCTGCCAGGGGGGCTGAGCCGGGGCCACGTTATTGCCGACTGGTTTTGTTTGGTTTGGCTTTTTTTTTTAATTTGGTTGTTTGGTTTGGTGTTTTTGTTTAGTTGTTGGTTGTTTGGGTTTGTGGGGTTTTGTTTTGTTTTTCTTTTAGCTTTGTCTGCTTTCACCCCGCTCCCTCGTTGTTTTAACTACGGGTTGGGAAGATGCGGTGCTTCTGGCGGTCCCTGCCGTACCTGCTGCGCCCGCCCCGCTCCGCTCTCGCCGCCAGCTGCCACGCGGAAGGTACGCGCAGAGTCTGCGGGGAGAGCGCGGCGGGGAGTGGGGGGAGCCTCGGGCCGGGGCCCAGCGGCTCTTACCGGGTGGGGGTGAGGGGCTGGAGCTGAGCGCTGTCAGCGCTGCTCTGACTGCAACCAACAAGCAGCAGAGCCGCGGAAGGAAGACTTCGGCTGTGGTTCTGCTGCGTGTTCTGCAGGTTTTTGTCGTTTGTAACGGTGGCTTTTAACTTGTCTGCCGCCCGAAAACAAACAAATCCCGTCAAGCACTGCCCGTGTGCAGCCTTCCCACACTAGGTGAAGCAAAGCCGGCCTGCAGCCCTCGCAAACCAGCTCTGCAGCGACCCGGGGTAAACGAAACCTGCTCGCCACCGAGTGAGCTTTAATGGGTGGGAACGCAGAGTTCCAGCGCTGTGTGCGCCCAGGTGGAGGGAGCAGTGCTTGTCCTGCTGCGCGTGTGACAGGGCTGTCAGATATGTGCGTGTGGATGGGTTTGAGGAGGTTAGCCTCAGTTGCTGCCCATGTGTCCAGAGAAAAAACAGCGCTATGGGGACAACCTCACCAATGGCTCCTGATGCCTTGGCCAAGGCTGAAAGTACAGAGGGGAAAGGTCAGGCAGGGGACTAGGTAAGTAGGTGATGACCCTCCAGGCTATGTTATGGTATTAACTTAGGCTGCTGTATTGCAGTCCAAGAAGACAGTATGGACTATTCCTGCCCTCCCCTTCTCTGAAGTTCTAAGCCGATAAAATTATCCCTGTCAGAGAAAAGGAGCTGCTCTCCTGCCCCAGCTTGGCAGAGGTGTCCCTTTGTGCCTCTGCAGCACCCTTTGCACTCACCCCTTCCTGCTAAAGATGTTCCTCCAAAGACTCTTATGATCCTGGCTCCATCCAGACCCAGACCTGAAATCTCAATGCATTTTCCATTACCTCACTGTAAGAATTACTTCTTTGTTCATCCCAAATTCCCAAAGCTGTCAGCAAGAGATCTGGGTCAGCAAAGATCCTGGAACAGAGAACAAAACTGTAATAAGCCTGAAGTTTAAGCACACTTGTTTATCCTCCTCAGGCAGTGCCTATGAAGTAGGTTTAGAAGGTTGCTGCTGAGCTCTCATTTATTTCCCTGTAGACCAGTTTGTTGTTGGCCTCTGCTTTGCTGGGAAATTGTGGCCCTTGACTGGCACTGCCCATGGAAATGATCCAGAATTGCTATTGTTATTCTGGAGGTGCAGAGTTGTGATGGGGAGGAGAGGGTCCAGCTAGAGAAAGCTGGTGCAGGTGAGGTGCCTTAGGTGGTGAATGTGGTGGCTGAACAGGCAGTGTGCTGGTTTCACTTGTCTGGCCTCTTGTTGCAGTCTCACTGCTGGTACTTGGTGCTGTCCAGAAATGCCAGTCCTCCCCGTACCAGGGCACGTGCCCTAGCAGGAGTACAGTACCTGTGTTTGGAGACCCTATGGAAATACTGCCTGGGCTTCAGCAACACAGCTCAGTGAGGCCTCCAGATGTGTGGGCAGCATGGCATGTTCAAATTCAGTCAGCCTAGCAGCACGTAGGACACAAGCTGTGTTCTGTTGACCCTAGAGACTGTAGCTTGGCTGAGCAGTTTGACAGAACTTGAACCCACCACCCTGCCCTTGGGACCCTGATTGCTTCTGCGGAGCTGTGCCAGAACAGGGAGGAACGTTGCTGCAGGAAAGCAGTTCTTGGTCTGTTACTTAAGATGCAGCACAACTATCTGAGTCTGCCTTCTTCTCAAGGTGGTGTGGGCACTGAAAAATGATCCAAACACATCCCAGCCTGCCCTGTGGGCTTCCAATCCTTCATTGTTTGCTGAAAAGGGGCAGAGGGACAGAGGGGCTGGTGCCCTAGGAGAAGTGTGTGTGTGCTCCTGTCAGGTCTGTGAGGACTGTGGGGAGGCTGCAGCAGGGAAGGCTGTGTGATTGCAAAATAAACCCCTTCAGAGTGAACACAGCTGTACTGGTCACACTGTGCCTGGGGTTTAAATGCAAACCTTTTTTATATCAGCAACATGTTCAACACCAGGATATCAAAGATCATTTAAACCCTTAGCTAAGCAACCCTTCAGAGAAAAGCCTTTGAATCAAGAAAACAATCTCCTTTCCTGCAGAGGCGGAAGCAAGCACAAAGATGGGAAGTGAGTTCTCTGAGGTCATGAAATTGCCAAACTTTTAGTCATGCATGTGTTTTTCTCCTAGAATTAAAACAGAAATGTGTTTTTGTGCACTTTTGTGAGCAGGGTTTGAAGTGTTGGCTCTTCCTGTGGAAGTATTGATTCTTTTGGATACTTTAAGTGATGCTTAGACATGTAGTAGTTATTTCCTGTCCTGAAATCTGTTACTCTGTGTGTGTGATCTTTAACTGCATTGTTAATTTGACAGGCCAACACCTTGGATACCATTTTCAGTAACTTAATTTTTTTCCAGATTTGGTTGACATTGAGTTAGGCTGAAGGTCTCAGATCACTCTGGTAAGTGCAGCTGTTCGTCACTACAGTGGTGGGATGTCTGGGCAATAGCGTGTTAGTTAGGGATCATTTAAATATTAATCTTTATTTAATATTAAATACTTTGTCCAACATCTAAATTTACTGCTCAAGTCTAGATTATTATTATTGTTTTATATTGTGACAGAAAAATAATGGTGCAGAGTTGACACTGCAGTGCTGAAACTCTGGGCAGTCAGTCCAGTGAGAGCAAGCTGAGGAGGTGTGCACCAAAGAGGCACTGCTGCTTTTAAGCCAGGCCCCACACAAAGACATGCTGTGGGTTTTGTACCATTTTATTAACTCCAGTCACCTTAGGCCAGAGGGTTAGAGCTCAGTCGTGGCTGTGAGGAGGCTCAAGAAGTACTAGTATGAGCAATAAATTCACTGGTGGTTCTGCACCAGCAAGTCACAGTATCACAGCATCACAGTATAACTAAGGTTGGAAGAGACCTCAAGGATCATCAAGTCCAACCTGTCGCCACAGGCCTCATGACTAGACCATGGCACCAAGTGCCACATCCAATCTCCTCTGAACACCTCCAGGGACGGTGACTCCACCACCTCCCTGGGCAGCACATTCCAATGACGAATGACTCTCTCAGTGAAGAACTTTCTCCTCACCTCGAGTCTAAACCTCCCCTGGCACAGCTTGAGACTGTGTCCCCTTCTTGGTATTTCTTGCGTTGAAAAGTCCCCCAGGAGCTTGTCACTGCTCTGCAGCTCATTTCTGAATGTTCTTTATTTGTGCAAATAATTTAGAATGAGTAAATCAGCAGCTTACAGAAAGTTTTGATGGTGGAGCATTACAAACAGTATTTGGCCAAGTATAAGGTTTGTAATTATGGCTGTGGAATTCTGCTGCTGGATTGTTTGTTTTTTTTTCTCATGGGGGACAAAACAGCTTCACCCTGTACTGTGGGTAGATTTCTGTTTGGCTGGGAAATAGAAAACAGAGAAATAAAGCTTCCTGTAGCCAGGGTACCCAGAACCGAGAGAGTGCACAAGGCGTAGGGCCAGTCTGTGTAAGATACCAGTAGGGAGAGCTGCTGAGGGTGACGAAGGGCTCTGGTACCCTGTCATGCTTCATCCTTCTGCCATCAGAGGCAGCTGTGAGAGGAGCAGTACTGCTCAAATGTGACTCGTGTTGGAGAACAAGAAGTGCAGGGAGCACGGGAAGGTCATGAATCACAGCTGCAGGGATGGAAACAAGGGCTGGCTGTACAGTCACCACAGGCTGTCATCTGGGTCCAAGTCTCCTTGGTCAACATCTCAACTGTTTATCACATTATCATAGTGGCTGCACTCACTGTCCTCTTGGCTGTGCCTCTGGCTGGGAGCTCTGACTCCTGGAAGCAGAGGCACAGGTTGGAGCCTGACTGTGATGAGGGTGAGCACCAGTCCCTGGTGCAGCCCTATTCCACCCTGCCACAGATACAGACAGCCCTTGGTTCCCCACTGTCTGCCAAGAAGTTATCCCAGGGCATGGATTGGATGTTAGGAACGAATTCTTTACCATGAGAGTGGTGGAACACTAGAACAGGTTGCCCAGGGAGGTAGTTGAGACCCCAACCCTGGAGATATTCAAGGTCAGGCATGATGAGGCTCTGAGCAACCTGATCTAGTGGAGGATGTCCCTGTTCACTGCAAGGGGGTTGGACTAGCTGGCCTTTGGTGGTCCCTTCTGACACAAACTATGCTGCGATTCTATGAGTGTATGATTCCATATTGGTCTGGTGGCAGCTGGCCTGGTCCCAGCACAGAGCTAGATGTGCACCCATGGTTCATCAGTTAATCTGTTGCTTTTGGAGGTTCCAGTGGAGGTGACACAAAGGCCAAGGTGCTTAATCGTTTACATTTGAGTTGATTTTAAAGCTTAGCTCAAAGGTGCCCTAAAGTTAGAGGCTTAGCTTTTTTTTGATCATTAACACAAAAGCTCAGCCAGAGGCACCTTAAAACTAAGCTCTCTACCTCAGGGGCACCTCTAGGCTGAGCTTTTGGCCTTGGAATATTTTGACTGATGCATGTGAAAAATAAAGATAGTTGTTTTCTGATAGGCTGCAGGCAGTGGATTCCTGTGTGAGTGACCACAAGAAGCAGGTTCAGGTTTTACCTCTGAGTATTTTGTAGCTCAGTTGAATAGGACAGTTACTGAAGTGAGGGAAGGTTTGCTTGGGAACTGCTGAGATTTAGATCCATGTTCAGCAGTGACCCTGGTCTGGGGTGTTCAATGTCCACGGACCAGCAAGCTGAGGCTGTCTCCCTCCTCTGGCTTGCACTCAGTCTCTGCATGAGGCTTTGCAGAGCAAACCTTGCTCTGGATGCTGAAGAGCTCTTGGGACAGCAGGAATCACAGGCCAAATCCTTGGCTGGGAGTGAACCTGGAATATGTAATTTTTGTTTGTTCTTTTTGGAGACATTAGCTTTGTTGTTACAATGCCCCTCCACTTACCATCAGCTGCTTAGTTTTGTCCCTGCTGTGCTGAACACAAGTGGGTTTATTTTTCTGATGGCTCTGACCCGAGTTAATCAGGCACTAGCAGTCAGGAGCTTCACTGAAGTCCTGAATTACCCTGGAGTAAACCCCACATCAATTAAATCTGGAGCAGCATTAATGCTACAGAAGAGGGGTTGTGTGTTGGAGGTACAGCGAGGTTGTGTAACTATGCAAATAGGGTTTGGTGTAACTAATAGTCTATAATTACATGAAGGGAGGCCATGAGTTTAAGGCTGATGGGGAGAACATTGAGTTAAGATTGAGTTTTCTGCAATAATTGCATTTCCTGATTTAGCTGTTCTTTAATTTCTGTCTCAGTGCCATATCAACCCTTGCTTTTTAGTGAGGAACATCAGACTTGCTCTAATCTTTGCTCTTGCATTTGTCATGCTGTGAACAGGATCCCAACCACTTGGTCTGGGCCTTCCATAGCATCCAGTGAGGTTAATTTTGGGTAGTTGTGCACAAATGAATTGTTGCTGGGGGAAAAGAAGCAAACTCCCTCTCCAAAGTCCTAGGCATAAGGGCAAAACAAAGCATGGTGTGTAAGAACTGTTTCACATCCTCCTGAACTCAAGGCCTTGTTTTTTGCCACATCTGTTTCTCTCTATTCCTGTTCACCCACAGGAGATGCAGAAAAGGAGGCTGAGGGGGGACCTTACTCTCTACAACTCTCTGAAAGGAGGTTAGAGCCAGCTAGGGATTGGTCTCTTCTCGCAAGGAACAAGAGATAGGATGAGAAGACATGGCCTCAAGTTGCCCCAGGATTGGACATTAGAAGAAACTTCTTCATTGAAAGGATTATCAAAGACTGGAATAGGCTGCCCACAGAGGTAGTTGAATCCCTATCCCTGGAGGTGTTTAAAAGAGGCAGAGATGTGGTGCTGAGGGACATGGGTTAGCAGCAGCCTTGGTTCAGAACAGTTGGATGATATGATCTTAAAGGTCTTTTACAACCCAAATGGTTCTGTGATCCTATGACCTCCCTATGCTACCCAGCCCCTGTGCAGTGCCAGCTGTGAAGGGCAGACATGCTGCAGCTGTAGGGCAGGGTGAGCCTCTGGCACGACTCTGGACTTCTTCATCCCGAGAGATAATGGACCTTGCCCTGGGTAGATCTGGTAGGGAGCTCCGGGATGCCCCGTGCGGCAGTACCTGGCAGAGCTGGAGGCTGTACCAGCCGAGAGGGAGTCACAGACCCGGTTAGGGACACGAGCGGGGGTCCGGCCCTGCGGCAGCCCTGCTCTCCCGGCTCGTGGTGCTGCTGTCACCGAGACGCGTGTCGGTAGGGACTGTTGGCAAAACTGAACCCAGGACTGTCCCCAGAACTGTCAGTAGGCTCTGTCCCCGTACTCCTTCCGGGCGAGACCCGCGCCTTTCGGACCCGTCTCGGTGTTGCCGGTGGCTGTGGCCCGTCCTGCCAGACAGAGCCGAACGCCGAGCCCCAGATATCCCCGAGTCCTGCCCCGTTCCTACTACTTTTGCCCGTGCCGAGCGGGCACTGCCCCGCATGGGCCATTAGCCGCTGCTACCGTCGCTGTTCGGCACTCCTCGCCCCTCCCCGCTCCGCTCCGCCCCGCTCCGCCCGCCGCGAGTCCCAGCGGCTGCCGGGCGGGGGCGGTGTCTGCCAGTGCCGGGGGCACTGGGCCTGGCTTGGCGGGGTCTTCTCGGGGCAGGGTCCCCCGGCACGTCTCGGGGTACGCTGGGAGGTTTGGGTGGCACCCTCGGGGGATCTCCTTGCCGCCTTCCCGCTAGCGAGGGATGCTGGCTCTGTGCCACTCGGCCTTCCCTGGTAGCTTCGGACCAGCCGGGCTGTCGCATCCCCCGCGGAGGAGAGAACCGAGCGCGGCGTGGTCGGTGAAGGTGCCACTGGCAGCCGCCTCGGTGGTGCCTGCAGCGGGCCCAGCCTCGGACGGGGCCAGGGACGGGACCGGGGCCGGCTCTAAGGAAAGCACGGCGAGCGCTCGCTCCGTGGGGAACTCGGCAGGGCTCCGGCGCCGGTAAACGTGACCGTGGCCGAGCTCTCTGCTGTTCGGGAGCCCGCCGCCCTTGTCGGTTCACTGCCCGGCATGGCGAGTGGAGTCGCACCCGCGAGTGGCACCAACCAACGGTGCTCCGGCGCTGGCGTGTCGCACCCGCGGCTCGGTGGGACCTCGCTCCTGCCCTTGCGTGCTCTCATGACGGGTGCCCGCAGGAGGCTGAGAGCAGCACGTTCCTTCATTACAAAAAATGTCACTGGGCGTGTGTGTTTGTCAGAAATACTTGTGATTGTGGGTGTGCATCCTGCTGTCAGAGGATTTTGAAGATGATTTTCCTTCTTTCCCAGTCTGGGTTGGGAAGTTGCTCCCCATCCCTCTGTGCTGCTCAGCAACGCCCCCTGCATCGGGCTCTTGGTGGTAGGCCTCCTGTGATCTGCACATCAAACCTGCTCCAGCAAAGACAGAGCACGTTTGCAGCATGTTTCCAGGGCTCTAGAGATGTTTCTATTGTGTGACTGCTCTTCACTCACTACAGATGGGTTCAGCTGTGCTTCCCAGTGTTCCCATGTCATCTATATTTAGTTAGTGCTTAAATCAGCACAAAGGTACCTTCTGTCATCCCTCCCGCTCTGAAGAGACCTCATTGAGGTTGCAGGGTTGCACAGCTAGAGATGCTTCTGAGTGGGAGAGAGGGAAAGCAGCTGGCTGGGAGCCTGAGCTCTGGCATGGGGCCTGGCTCCAAGTGCAGTTATTTCAAGCGTTTTGGGAGAATGCAAGATGGTGAAATGTGGTCAGAGTGACCTACCTTTAAGGGAAAGTGGGGAAATTGTGTCTGTTTCTGGGCTTCACCATGGACAGCTTTGCCTGTGGTTGGTGGGATTGCTGGATCTGTAATCCCAAGGCAGTAAGGCTATGTTCCCCCTACAGCACAGGCTGCGTTTGGCATACACCAGAGGCACAGCTCAGTGCCTCTGATGAAACCTAGAGGCGTGTTTAGCTGCTATCCTGGGCTGCCAGACCTGATGGTCAGTAGCCAGAGGTAGCCCAGAAATGTCACAAGCCCTTGCACTGGCAGAATGCGTGAGGGGTCATAGCTCTCCTGTCAACGGGAACATTCACAGAATCAGCATCCTGAGGTCTAACCTTTCTCTTCTTTGCAGGCAGCTTTGCTAAAGCCAGCTCACCAGGAAAGTCCCAGAAATTCCTGAGATGGTTTGATGCGATGGTGAAGCTGTGCAGGGGTAATCGCCATCCGCAGGACCCTGTTCTGACCATGAAAGCCTTACACCCGTGGCTGTTCAACAGCAACCAATGAATCCTGGTTCATACTATACTCCAAACAATGTTCTGATGTGGATTTTAAAAGCAGCCCAGACTGTCACAGGCAGATCGTGCTATATTTGGGAGATAAATGTGCTATCAGCTTTGTAAAGCCATATGGTGTATTTATTCACAATCAGCAGTTCCTTTCAAACCCGGGTTCGTGGCATTTAGCAATACATTTCCAGTATACAGCTCAGCACTCTTTGCTTCTTTTTCCTTTTCCAGCAGATGATTTGAGAGTGGTCATCTGGCTGCTGTCGTAGGCCACCTCTTGTCTGGGCAAGGCATATTCAGCACTATAATTAATCACTTACATTAGTGGGTTCTTGCAGAGTCCTGTGCTCTTCATCATCAGGTTTTGTCCCTGCACGGGTTCGTTTCTGGTGCTGCTGGCTGCTTTTGTTCCTTTCTGTGCAGCGTGGCGCAGCAGTATGACTTTTTGTCTTGGTTTCCTCTGGAAATGGGGTTTGTAAGGTCACCCTCAGGGCATGTGTCAGTGTGGCACATGCTTTCGTCCTGTACTCCTGGCACTTGCTTCTGCTCTGCCAGATCTGGCTGAGGTCTGGGGGTTTTGGAGGTTCCAGCTCTGTGGGAGTGTGGGCAGAGAGAGGTCCTCTTGGCCATCTGGAGATGGTGAGTCTTGGAGCTTGTCACAGCCATGGGCTGAACACTTGGTTACTGCTCACTGGTGGTCTAGGCATGAAGTCTCTGTATCTGAAGGGGCAGGGAACTTGATGAAGGTTATTTAAAAACAGTATAGAGTCAGGCACAGGATTTACATTTCTCGAGTTTTTTGTCTTTATTGATCCTGTTTGCATTGTCGCCAGGAGATATCTTTAGTTTTTGCAGAGGAAGCAATGTCATGAGAGCCAGAAGTTACTGTGAGCAGCACATCCAGTAGTGCAGCAGCTCATAGCAGTGCTGATGCCCTTTACTTCAGCACTCACTGAGCTTTGTTTAGCACTATGGCTGGACTTGGCCTGTGCAAAAGGCACAGCTGACAGGTTGTGTCCTCCAGATGCTTCTGTAGGAGATCCTGGCCCTGTGGGGCTGGGCTCTCCTCTGAGAGGTTTGAAGGGATATTGGTCATCTCATAGGGTAGCCACATACAATAAATGCATAATATATCTTCAGGTTTTGCCTGGACTGCTCTAAGTCTCTCCCTTCTGCACTTCTCTTGCTCAGAAACCAAGATACTGCCAGCTTCTGGGGCTGTGAAATTGTGAGTACCTTGGTTCTCCAGTGGCATTGGAAGCCTGGCTTTAAAGCCTGAGCTATCCAGTGAGAAAGGACATACTGCAATGGGTGTCCATAGGGATTCCATCCCTTGGTCTAGGCTGGATCAGTTTACAGCACAGCAGTGATCCCCAGGCGTCGGGAAGCAGCGAGCTGAGAAGTGTGTTGGTCCAAGAGAGGTGTCTATGAGGCAGAACTCAGCTTGGAGCTCTCTTTCCTCCTTCGAGCCGTGGGACATCCATGCACGCCCACGCAGACAGGCAGACACGTGTGTGCAGATCCTGGGTTGACACCAGTCTGCACGCTGGTGTTATTGCTCGGTAATCTGGTTTCTTAGTAACGGTCCTGAAGTGGAAATTTCAAAACAAAACCAGTGCATTCAAAAGCAGAAGCTGATGAGGAGGCTTCTCTTTTATTTTTGCCTTGATTCTGCCTTTAAATTCAACATTCCTCAGCTGAAATGAGTGAGCAAGTCACAAGCAGATGGCAACAAACCCACCACTAACCCACGATGAAAACCCACCAAGGTACATCTTTTGACCCACTGCCACATAGCTGGATGTTATTCTCTTGAAAAAAGGTTAACTGCCCTGACTGACCTAATAGCAGTTTAGGCTTCTCTCCATCCACACTGTCAACCTGAGGTGACAGAATAATTGGAGAAGAAAACAAATAATCCAACTGATTAGAAACAGGAGCAGCCTGAGTGAGAGGCAAAAGTGTTTGTGCCTGGGGAGACAAAATGCTGCCATGTGCTTATTCTTGTCTGTTGTGTTCCCATGGGAATGGGAGCCACTGTGGGCCATTGCTGCCCATGGCTGGGATAGCCACATGCCCAGGATGGGGCCTGGGGGTGCTTCTAGGGGACTCCTAGCCTGAGTGGAGGCTCTGCAGTGTGATGGGAGAGGGTCAGGAGTCACGCAGAGGTGCTAATTTTCAGGAGAGGTTCAGGACTGCAGTGACAGCTCCTGGTGCACAAGCAGCACCTGAGGGTGCCTGGTGCAGAGCAAGGAGAGAGGCTTGGCCCCGCATAGGGGTGAGCAGAGGCTGCCCAGACCCATGGCGTGGCCCCAAGGGGTCCTGTGTCTTCCCTGTCTTCTCACTGGGGAGGCAAACAGCTTTTCCTCTTCTTCGGGGGTTCTGCACATCGCCTGCAGATAATCCATTTACAGTCCTCCACTGCTTGGGCTGCTCTCAAACCTTCTTGTTTTTGTGCTGGCTTTGTGATTTTTCAAGGATGATTGTCCTTGAGAGGAAAAGCATTGCAGGTTTGCTGGGCTTCACTCTCCCTGTTGTCTAAACTTAAAAGCCATAAAATTCACGCTGGTGAAATTTCACATGTGTGAGGCTGAGGAGACCACAGGGAGGGTTTGTGATAGAATGTCATAGCCATATTTTTCTGACACAGATTATCTGAGGGCAGGAGTGAAGGAACATGGCTGTTTGGACATTTTGTTCCTTCAATTTAGGTCTCAGAAAATGGAGCACTGGAGCCTCTTTGCCACAGGCTGTTGGCAAGAGTTCCACATGATAGCGTGCATGGATCTGAAGCAGGCTCTGCAGGGTTATAACTGACTCTTCTCTGGTCAGCTATAGAGTGGAGCAGAAGGGCAAAGGGAGATGAAGCATGGGAGATGCTTGGGACAGGCTGGTGGGGACCCAGAGCTGCAGATGCTGGTGCCTGCAGCACAGCTGGGTGTTGCCCAGGACACTCTTCTGAGGGTGTGGAGTGGGTTACTAATCTCTGTGAACTCAGGGTGATGCCACTCAAATACCTTTTCTTAATTAGCACAATTGTTTGGTTTAGGTGAGTAATCACAGTAAGACTGCAGGTCAGTTGGAATCCAGTTTGGCATACATATTGCATGAAGAATGGGGTGTTCAGTGCTTCATGCCTCAGCACTGGGCTGTGTCCAGAGAACATGCTGATGGGTGGGGGATGCTCGTGCTAATGAATCAATTACTCTCCATGTGTGAGTGTTTCTTCCCTTAAATGTTCAGAAATCATTCAAAAACATGACAGGAATTACATCAGTTTGGTTTATTAAATTGAATTACAGCAACTGGATTCCCATGTGGACAGGGGCAATTGGATTTGGTGTTACTTTGCATGTTGCTCCAGTCTCACCGTGCTGGGGAGGGCTCAGGGAGTAATTTTCTTTTAAGGGACAGTAAGATGGTAATGATCACACTGTCACATTTCACTGTGCATCCACACAGTGTCACACGGACCTCCTTGCTTATGCTGTTGCTGTGTGGCGTTCAGGAGAAGGCTTTGGGGAGGGGGAGGGGGGGAGGTTGGTGTGTGAGCACAGCTGATGTTCCTGTGTGACCCACCTGCTGCTGGAGCCATGGCTTGGTCGGGGCTGGGAGGTTTCCTTCCCTCAGGCATTTTGTAATCCGTTTAACGTAACACAGTCATTTGTCTTGTTTGCCGACTGCTTAACAGACGGATTTGTGGTGTTTGTAATTACTGTATGAACGTTAATAAGACATGATATCTTTTATTAATTAACACTTTTCCAGGTTTGTTTTTTCCAAATGACATGAGGTAGATTATGTGTAAATACTGGTGACACACAAATACTGGTTTTGCAGTCCTAGTGCTCTGAGAATCGTGCAGACTTTTATGGCTCCCCGTGGTGTTGTCTTTTTTTACTCTCTCCCCTAAGCTGTCCTTCATAATCATTGTCCAGAGCACCACTGGGTTTGTGTTTTGTGAAGGCTCGGTGTAAGGAGAGCACAGACCTGGCTCCTGTCCTGAGCCATTCTCTATGTTTATTCTGCCTGTGTGTGTTGTTCCATCCCACTTAGATCCCTGCGTCGTTCTCACATCCCATCTTCCTCCGGGAGATTTCCAGAAGTGGAAATTGATGTAAATGAATACACACCAGAGAGAGGACTTCTCCAGTGCTGGGATGTGGCATTGTCTGGGAGCTGCTCCTGTGCAGTGACTGAGGGGAAGAACAGAACATTGATCTCTGTTGTCTTGGGTGGTGGCTAGAGGCTGGCAGAGCAGAGCAGAGCAGGACTTTGCAAGGTTCATTTTCACTGGTGACAACTCAGTCCCTTGTGCTGGGACACTGAAAACAGGTTATGTTTTGTGCTAGAGCAGCCAGGCGCTGGGGCACACACAGGAATGGGTGCTCCAGCCAGGCCCAGCCCTGTGTTTCCTCATGCTACCATCTCCTCTGGAGACACCTGGAGATCCTGTGCAGCAGGAATTGCAGTTCCAGGAGCCATTGATGAAATCCCAATGTGGAATTGAAGGTGTTTGGAGAGTTGAATGCAATGGGATGAGATGGGAGGGCAGGGTTGTGCTGAGGCAGTGCCTGCCTGCAGGGCTGCAGCCTCAGCCACCCTGTGTGCTCCCAGTTTGTGGCACTAAGTCATGGGGATGCAGCACTGAGAACTGAATTTAGAACCTGTGCATGTGAGGAAGGTCAAACTGGGGGAGCACGACACTCCTTGACCCTCAGGTACTGCTCAGGTGCTTCCAACATGGTTTAAGCTGAAAGGTTCCCTTCTTAAGGGTTTTTCTTTGTAGGCTGTTGTAATGGTGTGTGATTGTATGCAGACACAGGCATGACATGAGTATGGTGCAGGGTCACCTGCTGACATGCAGGCCTGGGCACAGCCACCGGCCCTAAGCGCTCCCATCCTGGGCTCTGGTCTCACTGCTCCTGGACAGGGGCTCAAGGGCAGTCCCCATGCTACAGCTGCCATCCTGTGAGGCACCCAAGCTGTGCCTCTGAGGCATGTGGCCACGTGGTCCCAATGGGTCAGGGGAAGCAAAGCCTGCTGTGATGACTTCTGGTGTTTTTCCCCATACCAAAAGAGTTTCATGCTTAAAATACATCCTGAGTTCACCGGAGCATGCAGGAGGCTGGGCTGGCTTTCCAGCTGGATTTCAGGCTCAGCTCATTGCAGTTCACTGCCAACAGACTGTGTCCTGCTGCCAGGGCAGCTGGGAGCCAACATGGTTATCAGGTGCCAGCCCTTCCTTCACCTGTGGCTGGTGTGGCTTTGTGAAGTATCACCACAAATTCACAACCCTCTGTGAACGCAGTCGACAGGCAGGCAGATCACCTCTTCCAGGTATTGCTTTCAGTGGTGCAGCAAACAACTGCTTTCTTTGTCCACACCCAGCTCTGTGTTACCCAGCAGCCTGGTGTTGAGACCCTGTCCATCCTTCCAATGTCTGGGAAGCTTCAGTTGATCCCAGTACAGGTCCCAGTGGCTGCTTCACCAGACATGCAGCTTCCTTTACTTTGGGGAATTAATCCTCTGGCTGATCAGCCTCTGTGCTTTTCACCTTACAAGCATGGCCAAGCTGCATCTGGTATTCTCCTTCTGCTGCCATTTGAGGACAAGCAGAATGGTTTTGATCCCAGCACCAAGCTCTCAATGCTGTGAAAAGTGCTGTGCTTATGTTACAAGATGTGCACAATTAAATCTTTACTGTGATTTCATTACCTGTTGATGTAGTCCAGGTCCAGATTAAATGAAGGCAGTGCAGGAACTGCAGCTCAGGAGACAGGATTCAAAATGACCTAGATGTGTAGGTGTCTCATGTGGGCATATGTCCTTTCAAATCAAGTCCACCTTTGGGACCACATAGAGTTGTGTGTATTTAATAGTAACCGAACAGAACAAAACAGTCATCCTGCCAAATCACACCTCCCCCCAGGGTGTATGGAGTGTGTCTGAGGGCTCAGCAAAAATACAGCTTTTTGTCTGCACTTAAACTGATCTTGGTTTCTCTGTTTGTCACTTTTGATCCTGCAGCTGATTGATAGGTGCACAGTGTGTAGACTTTGGAGAGCTTTCCAAAGATTCGGGGGTTGGGTTTGTGTTACTACTGTGGTGGGTGATTGTCGTCTTGGCTCCATGGAATTGTTTGTTGCCTTTGATGACTGAAGTTTTTTGAGCAAGGAAGTGCTGAATGAAGCAGTTTGTGGAAGGCAGCTCCCATCTGTGTTCTTGCCAGCAGCTACTGGTCCTTGCACCCAATGGGGACAAGGTCGTGTGTGGTGAGCAGACAGTACCAGGGGCGTGCTTGACTGGGCTGTGCAACCAGCTGAAGATGAGCAGAGCTTTACACTCACTGCCTATTCCTCTCAAATACATATGTGAGTTTATGTTCCCCTTTAGTAGGTGACCTTGCCTAATGCAGACCATTTTGGGAGCTGTGTCTTGGTATAAAATAGTGGAATTAGCATGTGATTATCTTCACCAACTCCAAATAAGCCAAGAGAGGAATCCAAGAAACAAACTCCTGACTTTATTTTTCCATTCTGTGCTCACTAAATTTAGTTATTCAGCCTTAGAAATCCTGTAATGGTTATCTCATGAACAATGTTCTGCTGTAGTCTTTGTCCTTTGTATTGCATTTCTCTGCAGCAGACACTGAGCACTTAGGGGCAAGGTGCCAGTATTTGTGTTACTGCATGGTGCTGTGTGCTCTATATATAGAGCTGCAGTCCCCAGGGGACCTTCTGCACTGGTGTCCATGCTGGTGTTTCATGATGGGATGCCTAGCCAGCACCAGGCAGGCTTTGGCTTTCCACTGTGGGCTGTGGTGGAGTTTGTACTCCATTAAAACCCCAAGGGACAAACAGGACCTCAGTGCTGACAGAAGGTCTCATCTCCAGCTCTGCTAAGAGTAGCTGTTTTAAAGCAAAAACTTCTTCCTTAGCATAGACTGTGCTCAACTGATTCAGATGCACTGGTGCTGTAACATGTGGCCTTAATCCTCAGAAGTGGCAAATCCTATTTACTGTGTAAGTATTTAAGCTAATTATATCTCTGATATGAGGAACATGTGACAAACACTTTGCCCTGTAGCCTTGAAAGGGCACTCCAGTCTCGGACCCTCATGAAATATCCTGTGCCTCATTCCATGTTTGGGGCATTGCACATGTTCTGCAGTGGGTGTAGAAATAATAGAATTTGTAATAACACAGGAAAAAAAAGAGTTTATTGTGGCTGGATCATCTGCAGAGTAAAGGAAGAAGCATCTCCTCACGTGTTTCTCCTGGAAGCGCTGTGTTCATCACAGCTGCATGGTGAGGGCATTGGCTGTGCTGCAGGAGTGATGTGGGAAAGAGAAAGATGCCTTGGCTTTAGAAAAGCTGCTACTTCCAGATGGTTCTACTGCCATCAGAGATGGTGGGTTTGATGTGAGCGTGCCTGGCCCCATTTGGTGCATCCAGAGCTCATGGGAGCATGAGGGGAAGTGTGGCTGGACAGCTGTCTAGCAGAAAGGGACCTGGGCATTCTAATTGACAAGCAACTGGATATGAGCAAGCAGTGTGCCCAGGTGGTCAAGAAAGCCAATGGCATCCTGTCTTGGATTAGGAATGCTGTGTCCAGCAGCAGTAAGGAGGTGATTGTCCCCTTGTACTCAGCTCTGGTGAAGCCACACCTTGTGTACTGTGTCCAGTTTTGGGCACTTCAGTACAAGAGAGGTGTGGAGGTGCTGGAGAGAGTGCGGAGGAGGGCAGTGAAGCTGGGGAAGGGCCTGGAGAATAAATCTTATGAAGAGTGACTGAAGGAGCTGTTGAGTTTGGAAAAGAGGCTGAGGGGAGGCCTCATTGCTCTCTACAACTACCTGAAAGGACATTGTAGAGAGGCTGGTGCTGGTCTCTTCTCCCAGGTAATTAGTGATCGAACAAGAGGGAATGGCCTCAGGCTGCAACTGGGTAGGTTTAGACTGGACATTAAGAAGATTTTTTTTCAGGGAAGGAGGGGTCAGGCATTGGGAGGGGCTGCCCAGGGAGGTGTTTGAGTCACCAACCCTGGATGTGTTTAAGGCTCATTTGGATGTGGTGCTTGGGGATATGGTTTAGGGGTGAACCTTGTAGAGCAGGGTTATTGGTTGGACTTGGTGAGGGTCTTTTCCAACCTGAATGTTCCTGTGATTCTGTGACCTGTCCATACTGCACATGCAGCATGTGCATGGTTACACAGAGACACACTGACATGTGCAAAATCTGACACTACCTGTGCAAAATGTGTGTCATTTGCACTGACAGCCGTGTCCCACTGGCTCTGGTGTAGCTGTTTGGGTACAACGAGGGGAGAGCAAAGTGTTGCCTCAGAAGAACCTGGGTGAGGAGCACTGGCTGGGGCTGCTTGACAAAAGGGCAGAAGCGGTGAATGGGCAGAGGGAGGCTGTTTTCAGAGCCTGGAATGAACTGCTAGTGGGCAAAGAGTAAAAATGTAGAAATTCCTGCTAAAATACCGCAGGACTGGTAAGTGTCACTGAAGAAGAGAAGGCACTTGGGGAGCAGCTGTTCCCTGAACCAGGCTGGGTGTGTGGCCGCACTCATTACTGGTGTGCAGTTAATCATGTACAGCTTGTACCAGTACCAGGAACAGCACAGCACAGGGGTGAAGGCCAAGTAGATCCATTCACCGTTCAACCTTTGGGAGGCAGAAGTCTTTCCCTCCTTTGCATTCAATGAACTGATTCTTCCCTTTTCTGCCCTGAGGTCCTGACCCTCACTCTGTCATTTGTGAGCAAGAGGGCTGCAGTTTGCCTGCTGCCCACGACCTGATGTCCCAGTTTTCTTGATCTTGGTCTTCCTGCAGTCATGCTAATTAAGGTTCGTGTGCCTGGGACATCATCCCAGACATGGTTTACAGCCTACTCAGCTTGCTTATGTGACTTGTAGGTGAAAACATGAGGAGCCAAATGACTTAATATAGTGGAATCTGAGTTAACTTGTCTGGTGTGCTGGAGGAGAAACCCAAGGGCATAGTTTTAGAGCATGACTGGGGAATGTGCAGGAAGCTCAGGAGCCTGGTAATGGGCAGTGGGATTCACAGATGTTCTCTGGTGACCATGCAGCAGCCCAGCCTGCAAGTGAAGAGAATAGCCCTGCACGAGGCCTTCAGCAGGATGTTTACCTGCACTGTGTATCCCTGAGTGGCTGGGTGGGAATGGTCTTTACTGACCATCACAAGTTGGTGTGCTTCCTGAGCCTTCCCTGGCCTCCCAGGCTGTGCACAGGGAATGCTGATCCCTCAGGATGCTCAGCTCTGTGAAGGGCTGGAGTGCTGGTGGTCCTTCAGAAAGAAGTGTGCCTGCCCTGCTGTCTGCACCTCTGGTTCTGCATTGAACCACCAGAGTGTTGGACCAGGTGCTGCTTTGAGAAGGCTTCAGAGTATTGGGCATTGTGGTGGGGACAAGCACAGGGCTCAGCAAAGGGACAGCCCCTTTCCCTTTGGGTCATGCCTTTGGCTGACACTGACTGCATGTGGGGTAACAGGAATGTAATTACCCCATTTGTGCTGCTTAATTAGCTGCTCAGATTGGAAGTGCTCTCTACTGGAAGTGCTCTCTACTGGAATCTGCAGGCCAAGGGGTGGGGAGCACATTCGTAAATGCACTGAGAATTGGACCTGATGAGAGAAATGGTGAAAGAGCTTTAGCTGCTCTCCTTCTCAGAACATCAGTTTTGTGACAGAACCTTCAGCCAGATCAAAGCTTGGACCTGAGCAGCAGTGTGAGCTGGACTGGGTCAGGAGGGCTGCCTGCATGGGCTGCCAGCAGGGCTGCTGCCACAGGCTGCACCCCTTGGCAGTGGCACCGTGCCAGCCATCAGCTCATCAACAGATGTAACTCCCACAAGTTTAACGGACATTCTGTTATCTAGTAATACATTTAGTGGTTAAAAACACGAGGCTAGTGCTGTAACCCAGAGCAGTAATGAGAACAGATTTAGTGCCTGTGGATGTGAGGGCAGAGTGAATGGATGGAGGAAGTTTGTGCTGAGCACAAAATCAGGGGTTTGACTGAATTATTCCTGACACACTGCTTCGGCCCCACAGAAACCTGCACACGGGAGCTCTCCAGCCTCTCGTAACTGAAGCAAAAATCAGCGGAGTGGAAAGTGTTCTGGCTCTTCAGGAGATGTCAGAGCCTGTAACAGGGCAGGCACTGGGGGCTTGGAGAACTGTGGCAGCTACAAGCTGACCTTTGGCGAATTTAATCTGCAAATGGATCCCCGCTCAGGACAGCGAATGCGTTCACAGTTATTGCACCTGGGCTTTAAAGAGCTGAGGATAAATGGATTTCCTGATGCAGCCCCTATGTGCTGTGCATGACAAGCAGGTGGCTGGTGTGTGGCAGTGACAGGGGGTGCAGAGAAACTTTGCAGGACTTGTGCATGCATCATTTTAATTCTTGCACAGTGGGCAGATTTTTTCTGGTTAATAAAGGAGGAAGGGCTTGGCACTTGTTGGAATGGAAACAGAGTGGAGACGGAGCCTGCTAAGAAGGAGAATGGGGTTTGGGTTTGTGTTTGTACTTCTTAAATGATATTGCTTAGCATTGCAGAGGCTTGTGGCTTGGCTGGGTATTGCCCTGTGACCAGGGCATGCCCACTGAGGTCTGAGATATGGTAGTGTTGGCTCATTGAAAACCTGCCTTTGTTTTACTTTTCTGGAGTGCAGTAGCTTGAGCTTGATGCTCCTGTGTCTCACACAGCTGTGAACCAGCAGGTAGAGGCAATCCCATTCCTGGGTCTAGTGAAGCTTGGGTTGGTTTTAACATTTCTTCTCCTTCTCTTTTCATGTGGGAAGTCTGTTCCCTTCCTGTCCCTGTGGAGACCACAAGCACAGAGGTGTCAGTTCCCTGCCCAGAGCCAGCAGCAGTTGTGTCTTGTGGTGCCATGTGTGGTTGTATTCCCTGCACTGTAGCATGCACCCAGAGCCACCAGCCACATGAAGGTGGTTTTTAAAGGGTGATGTCACTGCTGTGACTTCATCTGTCCTGCAAGAGAGCTTTGGTGAATTCACCTTTGCACTTTGCCATGGAATCATGGCTGGGTCCTGGGCCATGTCCCAGTGGGCAGTCAGACCAACCTGTGGTTCTCAGCCACCTCATCCAGAGCAGTATCAGCTGCCACTACATTTACCTCCCTTCCAGATGTGCATCATGATTACAGTGAGGAACTCATGTTCCAGTGATGGCTCTGGGCATGGAGTCTTCAGACTCATGCGTGGCTGGTGACTGCTTCTGGCTTGTTACATCAGTGATGCCCACAGCAATGAATGGCCCATGGAGTGATGTGGTTGACTGACAAGTCCCTGAAGGTACAGACACACATGAGCAATGCCAGAGCCCTTCAAGGTGCAGTTTTACACCACTTCATGTCAGCCCCTACATGACAGCATGTCAGCAAGTGTGCTGGGCAGGCTGGCAGCTCCCACCCCGGGACATCGCCTTCCCTCACCAGGTCACAGCATGGGGCACGAAGAGCTTTTCCTGTCTCCTGCTTCTTGTCTGAGAGGACTCACAATGGTCCTCCAGAAGGCATGTGGCAGTGTGACAGCACTGAGGAGTGATGATGCTGAGGTGCTGTGGAGCAACCAGTCCACAAGCTGTGCATACTGGTTTTACTGGAATCCCTTATCCGCCTCACTCAGAAGTACTTCCCTGCAGTCGCAGCTCCCAGGCAGGCAGCATGATTTCCACAGAACCATATTGTGGGCTGTAAAATCTTGCAGCCTCCCCATGAGATTCTAGTTGTGACTACAGTTAGGAGGGGAACTGCAGCTGCAGCAGAGCGGTGTCACCACTGCAGCACAGCGTTGTCCAACACTGCTGTCCCGTTCCCTATGGGCCCCAGTAACAATAACGCAACCTGCTGATGGGGGCACCGAGCTCTCAGGACAGCTCCTGTGGTGTTGCAGAGCTGTGCTCTGCCAAAGCAGGTGCTGAGCTCCATGGCTCCTTTGCCCTGCTCTGGTCCTGTGCTGGGAGAGGCTCAAGGGATGCCAGGTTACTGTGCTTGCAAGTGGGCACAGAGTGCAAAGGTGCCGTGGGGCCTGTGTCCATGTGTGCCCAACTTTCCTGTGGCACCCAGCCAGTGCCCAGCGCTGATGAGTGAGGGCTGCTGATAGGTTTTACCTCTGGCTGAGGGTTCAGGAGCTCGGAGAATTGAAGTTGGGGACTTACCCTCCATGAGTTTCTCCTGTGTCACCAGTGGCTCGGCCAATGCCAAGGCTTACTTCTTCCCGGACAAAAAACTCACCTTAAGAGACGCCGTTCCCCTTTCGGGCAGCGGTCTGCAGTCGGGACGGGAGCATCCCCGGGACAGGGGCGTATCCCGGGACAGGACCATTTCTCGGGGCAAGGGCAGAGGCAGCGCTGCGCCCCTCCCGTCCGGGATGTGCCGAGCACGACGGGACGGGTGGAGCGCGGCGCTGCACCGTGCCGATCCCGTGTCATGCCGAACCAGGCCGTGCCGATTCGCTCCGTGCAGAGCCGAGCCGTTCCGTGCCGTATGGGAGGAGCCAGCGGGCTCCGCCGCCCCTGCGCCCCCCCCCACCGCCGCATTTCGCGGCCGGCCGCCGGAGCAGGGCGCGGGGGGGGATGATGGATCCGCGGCTGCGGTTGCTGACGCCCCGCGCCCGCCAGCCCGCCGTCAATGGAGGAGGACGTTGAGAGCCGCAAGATCAGCGGCAGCTTCCTGCGGGACCACAGCTATGCCACGGAAGGTGAGCCGCAGCCGCTGGGGGGTAAACCGCTGCCCACCCGCAGCAGGTGGGGGACGCCCCGCGCCGGTCCCCGGCCCCGGTTCCCCGGCCCCGGCTTCTGCCCACATTCGTCCCATCCTTCTCCCGTCGCTTTCCCCGCACCTCTGGCCGCGCTGGCGGGGCTGCTGCTGGCGCCGGGGCCGGGCATCGCTCCCCGCCGGGCCGAGCCGGGCAGCCCCGCGGCGGCACGGCCCGGGTGCGGCGCAGGGGTCCCGGGCGTCCGTGCGAGCTGCGCCGTGCGGCGGACCCGCTCCGGTGACTCAGCAGCGCCGGTGCCACTGGGTCCCTCCCGCCGGGGCGGGCTCCCCTGAGCCGATCTTGCGGGGCTCCGGGACCTCCGCAGCGCTCAGCCGGGCTGATGCCACCGGAGCCGCGGCCAGTGCCCAGTCGGAGAACCGGCTGCCGAGTCGGAGAACCGGGAGCCTCCCTCCAGGAGCCCCTAGCCTGAGCTCGGGAGCTGGAGCGGGCCGGGGCAGAGCCTGCCCCGCCCGGCCGGTTCCCCCGACCCTGGTTGCTTGGGCGGGAGCGGGGCGAGCTCGGGACCCTCCGCAGCCCCTTCCTCGGCGGAGCGGCGCCAATGTCCTTCCAGGGCCGGGAATTGCCGGTGGCTGCTGGGCTCACTGGGAGCGGGAGGCTGCGTTCACGGCCTCGGCGGGCAGCCCGTGGCCGTGGCTGTGTTGGCACCGGGAGGAAACGGGAGGCTGCCGCTGGCACCCCTGTTAACGAGCAGCATTGAACAGCTGTCTCGGGACCGCTTTTCCTGCAAAGCCTCTGCAGGGAGCGACGCCTGTGCAGAGCCGCGCGTTGCAGGGGCGAGAAGATGCCAGGGCTGTGGCCATGGGCAGTGGCACAGCCCGGCCGAGCCGCGGGTGCAGCCCAGCCCGGTTTCCCGTGATGGCTCGGGAGCAGCCGGTGTGGCCATGTTCGGCTCATCGCGAAGGGAGCTGCAGCCTGCACATGACGCTGCAGCCTGCCACAAAGAGACGGGCTCCACAGCCGGGTGGGGACGGAGGGGACCAAGCTGCCGCCAGCCGAGAAGCTGGTGACTTCACAGCAGCTCCGCCACAACCTGCTTCTGCTCCCCGGCTTCAGGAGGGAAATGCAGCTGCTGTGAGGCAAAATCAAACACCACCGCCATCCCTCCCGGCAGCACTGACCCCTTGCGTGGAACTTCAAAACCAGGCTCCACACCAGAGAGTCTGAACAGATTTATTAATAGCTTAATTAGTCGCTGAAGAGGCTTTCCCTTACTGTCTGATCCTCCTAAGGCTCTAGAGGAAGCCAACGCAGACAAGGCTTTGGGAATTTTATGACTCTGGCACATGGCTAAAGGAGGATTTATCTTGGCTTAATATAGTAATGGAAAGCTTTGGATACCTGGTGAGCCATGGAAAATGATCCAATGAGTTGCTGTTGCTGGTGTGTAGCTGAAATGTAAGTGCTGGTGTTGACAGCCCCCAGGGACAGAGAGGTGACACTGTGGGGCTGGTGGACAGGGAGACCCCAGTGGCCTCCTCCCTACCCACTTGCCAAGGATGTTTCTGAGAGGAATGGCAGAAGCTGGTGCCTCAGGAGAACAGTGTGAGCGCAATGGGGCCAAGCTCACAGGCTTCCCAGGCACCTGACTCACATCACCTGCTGCTCTGCTCCATGGAAGGATGACTTTGCTGTTGCTGCATCAGAAAAGGGAGCTGCAGTAGCCAGCAAGTGAAAAATGGGTCTGCAGCCGCTCTGTTGTGACCTGCTGAGAACTTGGTTCTTCTGGTCAGAAGGATGGAGGGTTGAGACGAGCCTGAAGTGATTTCAGGCTGTGGCACCAGGAGGTCTGGGGGTTTTCCAGCCCAAGGTTTCAGTGATGACATCCAGCCTGTCTAGTAATCCGTGGTGAATTTCCCCAAGATGTATGCTGGTCTTTTCAGAATAACTTGGTATGTTGTACCAGAAAGCTGCAGCAAACCTCCCTGTAGAACTGACACACCCACAAGTTCTTGTGCAGTGGTGGAGCTGGAGGAGGTATCTGAGAGTGTTTCATGGCTCCCTGTTGGCTGAGAGCTCCTCCTCACCTCGTTGTGTTTAAGAGTTCTGATTCTCCATGTGGTTGTTTCTCTGGAGGAAGGCTGAACACACTTTGAAATGGTAGATCTTGCTGGGGTGGAAAAAAGAAAGCCTTTTTTATTTCTTCTACACATGAAAGCAGCATGTTCCCGAAGTGATGTGGTTGGTAACCCATCTTCTGCTTAAAATGTAAGTCCTTCTAGGTACTGTTCAGGAGGTGAAGACCGGCTTTGGAAGTGGAAGTATCTCTGGGATGTCAACAGAGGGAACAAACGGGGTTATGTAATTTGGTTGAGTGAAATGTTGTTGTCACTTAAGTAGGTCTGGTATTTTCATGCAAATGTGGGGTGAGGATGGCATTTCAGGAGCACACAGTTGAATGCCTCCTCTGGTGTGGTGGTGCCCAGAGTACTGCCAATGGAGGAAGCAGAGCCCCTGTGCTTGCTGTGCTTGGGCTGCCAGGGAATGCTGAGCTGCTGAGATGTCATGCACGCTGTGGGGCTGCTGTCACAGGGTTTGCCCTGCACAAGGAACAGTGTAAGCTGGTTCCAGGGTGGTGCCAGTAAAGTTGCTCCTGGCTCAGAGCTCACAGTGCTGCCCTGCAACAGCAGGTCTCACGTGAAGGATGTCCAGAGAATATGCTTGGTTTGTTCTGCTGCATAAATCCATCCTCATTCGCTGTGCAGCTGAGTGCCCAGCCAAAAGTAGGACAAACTGAGACTATTTGCATACAAAACAAACTATTTGAGTAGCTTCCACTTGTAGACTTGCTTGCTAGAGAAGTTGAGGGGCTCTTCAGACCCACCCTCACCCCCCAGCACTGGCCCATTTCCAGTAGCTTGACCCAAAACACCCATCTCCTGTGCTTCAAGCTGTGAGTGTTACCTTTTTGTATAGCATTGCTGTCCACCTGGCAAGTCTCTGCATTTCTTGGTGGCTTATAGTTGGATAAATGTCATCAAACAAAGGAGGAATGATGTGAACACCTCGTGCTGTGTGCCCTGCCCTGACGAGAGTGACAATGGTGACCAAGGCCCTGTGCTCAGCAGGTTCAGGTGGAATAGGAGTTGTGGCAGTCAGGCTCAGCCTGGGAGGATGCCACCTGAGGAATGAGGGTATTTCATCTCTGTAAGCATCAACCCTGTTGCAGGGCAGGGTCTTTGGTGGAGGATGGATGTTAGTCTGGGGCAGCTGGGTCTGGTGGCAGGGCTGGTTTGGGGCTAGGCCGGGCTGGCACCACCCAGGAGCAGGACCAGGAGCATAACCACTGTGCACATCTCCCCTCAGGATGCTCTCTCTCTCTCTCTGTTCCCATCCCCTTCTGATGCTGTAGAATGTCCTGGGCTCTTTGTAAAAAGCCTGTGGGGTTTGGCCCATGGTATCCATGGTTAGGCACCCCTTCTGCATGGCTTGGTACAGCCAACAGGAAGATCTCTTGCAATGTGACTGTCTGGTGTCCCAGGCACTGTGGACCTGCTCCAGGGAGGGCCCCTGAGAAGTCTGTGAGTGAGGTGTGTGTTTTGGGGTATGCACCTCATCTGTAGTCTGGTGCAAATGCCTCAGCTGCAGGTGGTACAGGTTTGGGTGCTACCCTGGCACATGTGGTTCCCATCAGTGTGCTTGAAAGAGGAGTGATGGCATTGCCTGGCACTGCCTGGGGGAGGTGACCTTGGGAGGGCTCTTGGGAGGGCTGTAGTGAGAGGCCAGCTGTGTCTTGATGCCATCCTGACCTCCCACAGAGGAATATCCCTGTCTCCTGACAGCTCTGCCAGGGAAGCATCTCCTGTGTGGATAAAAGCACAGCTGTGCTGGGGCTACATGGTGTCATGGACGTGGCATACCCACTGGATGGGAAGGCTATGACACCCCATGGCTGCTCCCTGCACCCCTTCTCCCATGGCTCTGGCTGATGCCCCAGCCAGTCCTTAATCTCCTTGAGGAGTGTTTCCCAAACTGAATAGATTTTGCCGTTGATAAATCCATCACTAAGCCTTCATTTCCTTTTCCTGCTTTAATCCTGTTACTTCCAGCTGTAACCCCCTCGCTTTTCTCAGTCATTCCCATCCTGCTTTATCCCTACCCTGCCATCCTGCTGTGGGAAGGAGTCCTGATGATGGGCTCCTTCCACTCTGATGCCAGGGATGTGGCCACCCCAGTACCTCCACCAGCACCTCAGAAGGACTTTTGGGTACCCAGAGCTGTCAGATGTGTCACAGCTTCCACTTATGGCAGAGGATGGGTTCAGGCCCTTTTGTTCTTTTCTGGGAGAGAGAAGCATTCAATGCCTTTACAACCTGACCAGCTGGTCATGAGTTTCCTTATCAGCTGATTGTGTGCCCATCCCAGGGGTTTTCCAGTCTTTACCTCTCCATGCCCACCCCAGGGATTGGGACTGGGCTGGAGGTCCCTGCAGCCTTTCCCAGCTGTCTCTGGGGAGCACATTCCTGGTTCCTGCTCATCCTCATGGAATGAGCTGCAGAAGCAGCCTGGGACTGTACCAGACCCATAGTGTCTCTTCTGGGACCCTAAAAGCTTCTCTTCTTTGCTGGGCAGTTTGCTGAGAGCTCTCTGTGACAGCTGTGGTGGCATTTGGAGGACCCATGTGTAGTCCCCAGCCCAGCAGCGAGCGAGGTGTTTGCCCAGGGCACAGCTGCGGGGTGTCTGTGTCAGAAGGCAGCAAGGTGCTGTTTGGGTTGGGATCAGCTGGGTTGGGCTTTCATTAATCTAGGAACCTCCTCAAAGATGTTGTTTTATCACATAAGCACTTTGATTACAAAACACAATCTGTCCATTATGCTTTGATGTACATATGTGTCCTGTGCTTAGTCCTCCCTTCCTCTCCCTGAGCCTGGGCTCCAGCTGGGTAGGAAGGACCCACGGACACAGCTCCTTCTCTCTAATCCAGGGATCACTGGGAGGAGAGCGGTGACTCGGCCCCGGCAGTGCCCTGTGTCAAAGCCGACTTGGGGATACTTTAATCCAGAGATTAATGAGAGAAGAGCTGTGCCTGGGGAGTCTGTAATCCCAGGATTACTGAGGGGCTGGGAGCAGGCAATGATGTGGCTTGGACCCACCACAGATGGGTCTGAGAGCCCCTGGTCACTGATAATGGCATCTGTGGGGCTCACACTGTCTGCAGGGGATGGGGATCAGCGTGTCAGCCTTCCAGTCTTTGTGCAAGGACCGTGTCAGGACCTGCTTCCTCTCTGGTGGTAGGGAAAACCGAGTCAATCCCAGCAGGCATGGACAGCAGTGTGGAGTGGTCTGGCCCTAAACCTCAGCATTTCCCTGGTCCCTGTTGCTGTAGGGGCCCATCCTCTCCTGGGACCAGCTGCATCATGCTGTGCTGTGGGTGCTCACACGTCAAGCCCAGGGGTGGTGGCACTGGAAACCTGGTCCTCAGGTTTCCACATGGGACTGTTGCACTTGGTCAAGTGGTGGTGGAGGCCCCAGGGGCTTTCCCTATGCCTTTCCTGTCCCTTCTGTGCCTCCCTCCATTTTGTGCTTTGTCTTGGGCATGCATGTTCCTCAGGCAGCTCCTGTGGTGGTGTCTAGGCTCGGTAGAGTGCTGGTGTCTGATCAGAGGGCTCCTGGAGCACTCAGGGTGATCTTTCCACTTAAGAGTGACCACGTTGTGCTGGTGCTGTGAGGTGTGAGGAGGTTGGCAAGGATGCAAGGTGTTTTGTGCTCCTGCCCTGTCCTGCAGCCACTGGCATGTGTATGAGACTGTGTTGTGGCAGAGGCACTATGAGCACCAGGGAGTAACCTGTGAAGGTCCAGTGGGGCTGCAGTCATATGAAGGGGAGCAGACCTGGGAAACGTTCCTGTGGGATAGTGAACCCTCATGATCTTTCAGCATCTGCAAGAGATTGGACAAAGTCATGGAAGCTGTCAAGGTTTACATGGCTCTGGAGGCCCCTGAGCTGCACCTTGTTAGAGGGTGGAAGAAAATGTGAGTGGAAACACTTTATGTGGTCGTCTCATTTGTGTGTATCTCCTGCTGTCTGCTGGAGGTGGGACACGGGGCTGCATGTGCTTTTGATCTGACCCAGTATGGCCTTGCTCCTGGGCAAGGCTCTCGGGGTTGCTTGTGTGAACAAGAGTCCACAGCTCTCTGCCAAGCCCCTACCTGGTGAAGTCCTGTGACTGGAAGGTCGGAAGGTCTGCCATGGCACCCAGGTTACCATCAACCACCCTAAAACTGTAGGAACTAGAGCAGAGGTGTGCCCCTGGCATGGGGCTCAGTGGTGCTCAGCTGTGCTAATAAAGGTTTCTGGAAGAGATCCTTTGAGAAGATAAATCCTAGCTCCTGGGCCACTGGTGGGGGCTGGTGGCTCCTGTAACTCCTGCAGGAGGTGTGTGCTGGCTGGCACAGGGGTGAGGTGGGCAGAGCCAAGGTGCGTTGGCAGGCAGGGTGCTGACCCAGCGGGTTAAAAATAGGAGCTGCTTCCACCCTGCTCCTCCCCATCTTGGTTACCACTGGGAGCTGGCAGAGCCAAGACTAAGGTGCTGAGCAGGCATCCAGCTGCAGGCAGGGCTGTACTGAGCTTGGACACTGCAAGGAGTGCTGAGCAGTGCCACACAGGTGCTGGCTGCTGTGGGACTGGAGTGGCGATTTGGGGTGCCAAACAATGCCAAACACATGCTCATTTCTCCTCTCAGCATCAGTGTGGTGCTGCTGTGACTGCTAGGCACCTAGCAGCCCTGTGCAGTGGCACCTGGGTCCTTTCAAAATCCCTGTGAGCTGGGGGACTGGCAACTGCCCTGCCCTGGATCTGGGCAGCTGGGGCAGAGCAAACCTGGGACTAGCCTGGGCACGCTGCTCCTGGCCCCAGCACTCCTGGACAGGGTGAGGTGCCACTGTGGCCGTCCTGCCCCCGCACCTGGGTGCCAGAGACACTGAGCACGTAGTTCATAGCTTGCCAGAAGTGCTGAGCACAGCTGGTGTCCCGGGAAAGGTGTAACTGAGCCGCAGGAGTCAACGTCTCCACTCAGAGCTGTTCTTCCAGCACCCTGCTTGTCTTTCATCTGATGCACTGTGAGCCTGACTTCTTGAGGGAAAGTATTTGGAGGGACTGGGCAGTTTGTTCTCCTGCAGCAGTTGCTGTCATGGGTGGAGCAGGGAGTGGTGCTGCTCCTCCTGCACTGTGCCCTTTGAATCCCACTGTACTTAGCAGGACCGTGTGTGGTGTGGCAGTGAGTGAGAGGAATCCTGGGTGCTGTTGTTGTCTTTGACATCCCTGTGTTATTTCCTGCCAGGTTTGCAGTGACATACAGCAGTTGCCTGAGCTGGATGGTGGTTCATGTTGCTCTTGACAGTTCAGACAGCTCCTGTCCTGAGCTAGCTGCAGCCCCTCTGCCAGGAGCTGCGTGGGTGAGCACAGCACAGTGCCAGGCGAGTGGCACAGGCTGGGGTAACACCCTGCAGGAGAGCTTTGTAGTTTTGCTGAGGCTTTTCTACAGCCTGGGTGTTTCCCATGAGCAATGCAGGCTTTGCACTCCTCCTCCATCAAGTTCAGGCTTCTCCTTGATTCCTTGGGCTTCTTAATCCTCTCATCAGTGTGGTGCTGCCTGGGCAGGGCTGGCCCATCTCAGACATGGGCTTCTGTCACTGCTGCTCTGGTGGAGGAGTGTGCTGCCCGTCCCTGCTCACGCTGGTGAATGCCCTGGGGTGTTGCCTGCTCCTTGTCTCAGGGATGGAGGCTCTGCCAAGATCTAATTGATCTAAGTGATTGCCCATTGGAATGGGCTGCCTGGGGAGGTGGTGGAGTCACTGGAGGTGTTCAGTAGGAGACTTGACAGGGTGCTTGGTTACATGGGTTAGTTGATTGGGTGGTGTTGGGTGATAGGTTGGACGCAATGATCTTGAAGGTCTCTTCCAACCTGGTTTATTCTATTCTATTCTAAGAGGAGCTTCTTAGCCCTTGCCTGGAGCCCAGATGAGCAACTATGAAGGAAACCCCAGCGCAGCCACTGCTCCTTGGTGTCATGCCCACTCTGGGTCAAGGTAAGACCCTCCCAAGCAGTGCTTGGTTAGGGAGTTTGGAGGTGGAGCAGCCATGGAGCAGGAACATACCTGCTGAGGGTGGCCCATGACACTTCTGCCTATTCTATGATTCTGTGATTTTTAGTGTGCAGCAAACATGAGTGGCAGTCATTGGGAGGGACAATGTGGCTGAGCCCCTCACTATAGCCCTTTCTGTCACAGCAAGGCCTGGCACATGGCTGTGTGATCTGTGTGGGTTTTCTGTTTCTCAGGATTTCACTGCTCAGCCCTCCTGCAATTTTTCTCGCTGCAGCTTCACTCTATTTTGGGGCCAGCTCACCAGGCTGTGGTAGATCTTTGAGGTGTGATGTGTGTCTTGGGAAGGAAGATGTCAGAGGGGCTAGAAGCTGGTGGGGGGCAGCAGGGCTTGGCAGAGACCAGAGACTCTTTCCCAGGTGGCTGGGGGATCGGGCAGGGTCCTGCCTTGGTGGCAGGGCTGTTTGTCTGCCTTGCACAGAAACGCTCTGCAGCCTTTTTGTTTCTTTGAAAAACTCTTTCCTCTCTGGCTTGTGTGCAGCGTGGCAGTGGCTGCGCAGCATGAGGGACCAGATCCCCTGAGCTAAAGCAGATCCTGTGAAAGGAAGGGTAATGGGAGCAGAAACCAGAACCCAAAGCAGCAGCCAATCTCCCATTTTGATCTGCCTTGCCCTGGGTCCCAGAGGATTCCCCAGTGCAGTCATAAAACACACCCATGATCTCCACTCCCCGTGAACGCAAACCAATCGCTGTGGTTTCCCTGCTCCTGGGCCTGTCCCTTATCCATGCTCTCTGAGTAACAATAAAACATTAATGGAGATAAAGGCTCTTATCTCCCTCACGGCTGCTTTGTCATCGGAATAACAACTTTAACTGTTAAGATTGCTGAGGTTTATAGATGCCAAGCCTGCTCAGCAAAAATAAATCATGTTCTGTAGTGCCCGTTACCAGTTCCTGCTGCTGTCTTATCTGGAGCCAGAGTGGGTGTTAACCCTCTGATAACATCCTCAAAGGGTGTTCTAAATAACTTTGTTGTTCAACTTAAAAATGCAGTTGGCTGCCTGGTTTGCTCTGCAGCTCATTCGGTGCAGGGGTGCTGAAGTGGAAACTCTCCAAAACTCTGAAGTGCAGCAGCAGTGGAGCCAGACCTGGCACAGCCACTGTTTGAGCTGCATCTCCAGTGACACTGGTCCCACACGTGTGGCTTCCCCAGTGTGCTGTTTTCCAGGGGTTTGTAGGCTTTGGAAGACAACTGGAGTGTTCAGGCTTCGTCTTGGTGCTTTCACTCTCGGTGTAGAAGCCCTCAGAGACTTACACATTGATGGCCAGATAGACACGTTTGAGCTGGTGTTTAACATGTGTCCTGGGCTGGTGTGACCCTGTGGTCAGCACCTCTTTGGGTAGTGCCCTAGCCCTCTGACCATCCTTGGGGATGGGTTGATGCCCACTGCAGCACCCAGTGACAGCCAGCTTGGGACTGGTGTTCTGTGCCCAGTGCTGGTGCTCTGGGTGTCCTGGGTATCCCTTGGTCACGGTCAGGACCAAGGACAGTAATCGAGACGCTACCTGTGGGCAGCTGTATCACCAAGGCAGTCCTGGAGTGAGCAGCCTTGGTGGTGAGTCCTGAGGCATGTCCTGTGTTCCTCTGTTAGGTCTGTAAGCAAAGTGACCTGGCTGACAAGCCTGGTGCTGGACCAGCACTGAGTGCCAGCCAGACAAAGCCCTTCTGCTACCACTCTCCCACCATTCACAGCTGATGGGCAGTGTTATCTGGGGTGGCAGAGGCTCTGCTGGTGGGCTGAGTAAATTCTACCAGGTGAGGAGGGGGAGGGAGGTCGAGGGGAGCAGAAGAGCCAGTCTTTCCTCTCTGTCCTTCTTCCCTTCCAAACCTATAGATGTCAGTTGATTTCCACCTTGCTGGCAGGTGGAGAGAGCCTCTGTTCTGAGGTTATTTGTGACTTCTGACATGGAAACTTTGCACTTGCTGCTCCAGAGCAGGAGGTAGGGTCTGCTGCTGGAGGTTAGACATCAGCAGAGGTGGAAGCTGCTCTGGCCTGGCTGTCAAGCTGTCCATGGAACTGTGCATCTGTGTGGGATCAGGGAAATGAAGGAGGGAGAATGAGAGAGGTGGTTTGTGAGAGCCCTCCTTCCCAGTCCTGAATAAACTTGGCCCTGGCTGCAGCAGGCTGGCAGACCCTTAATTACAGCAGCGTCGGGAGCAGTGGTGCTCTGTAACTGGCTCCCCACTGAAATCGCTGGCTGGCAGCAGGGCTCTGCCAGCTGTCTGCTCGCAATTGCTGCTGCCGGTGCAGACCAGCTCGGGGCAATGCTCTCAGCTGGAGGAGACAAATACTGCAGGTGTCCAGGGCTGGCTTAGTTGCCTTGCCTGCTTTCTTAGTGGAAGCCAGAGTCTCAGTGCATAGACCCATCAAAATCTTCACTGGCACCCCTGCAGCAGCTATCTTCTGCACAAAGTGGTTGTGTGAGGACCTGTGCATCTCCAGACAGGGATGTGCTGCTGCGATCTGGCTCAAATCTGGAGGTGTCCCTCCACCCCAGCTTTAGTCATGCTCTCTGTCTGGGGGTTCATGCAGCCACCATGCCACTGTGATTCCAATCTATGGAGACATGGCCATGCAGCGATGGGGTCTGCCTGCCTCGGCAGTGCCTGAGTTCCAGGAGCTTTGCTGGGCTGGAAGACACTGAATGATGCTCTGAGCCTGTGATGTCCTCATACCTGTGCTCTTTGTGTCAGAGAAGGAAGCAGACTTGGGGCTGGATGGTAGAGGCCCAGCTGCTGTAAGGAAGATCCTGACTGTTGCTAGTGAGCATGTGAGACTATGCTGAATGAGAAAGCCAGAGGGAAGTCATCTCTCAGCCAAGCTGGCCCAGCACTGGGCAGTATGCCATGCTGTTGGCACCATGAAGGTATCTCCTGGTGTGTCACATCCAGCAGTGTGCAGCTGCAAGCCCCTCTCCCCCAGTCCCAGTTAGGTCTGAGGTTCCCTTGGCTGAGTGCTTTGGTTATGGATCCTGTTTCACACTGTGGTTTGGCACCATGATGGGATATTTTCATTAGGAGCCCTGTGAAATGCAGCAGCTTGGGGTTACTGGTGAAGTAGCTCCAGCTAAAATCAGGTTACTCAGCTTTTTTTCAGTGATGCAAGTAGTGAAGAAGCATCTTTTTCAGTCATTGGGCAAAAAATTAAGTCAGAGGCCAATACTGGTGACACTACCTGGTTTAGTTCACCCAAGATTGTGTTTGTGATGCCTCATAGCCAGGGCTGTCTCTGAAGTTGATGGAACCAGATGTGTTTCTCCCCACAGGTCCTGAGATGGTCAGAGCTCAGTATTCCCTGTCAGTGTGGTGCCTGTCAGGTGACAATTCTCTCTGCTGGGAGACTGGCATAGGGATCCAGCCTGAATCAGGCCCTGGGGAATCCTTATGCAGCTGTAACATTGCCATGAGAATAGCAGTTCCTTCAGCCCTCCTCCAGCAGCAGTTCTCAAAGTGCATCACAAAAGAGCTGTGGCTTCTCACTCCTGTTTTGCTGGATTCATTGATTCTTGCCCATTAGGGCACTACCAGGCTTAGCACTGCTGGCTGAAGCTGGAGCTGAAGTCTGCAGCATTACCTTGTCTGTGCAGGGCTCTTGGGAGGAGACAGTGAGGTCTTGTCATGTTTGGACATTTGATCTAGCCTAAGAGCTCTCTAATTAGGATGTTCACAAGTTAATCACATGTGACACTTTGTCTGTGCCCGGCTGCAGGCCTGAGATGTGTGTGAGGATGTGGGGAAGTGGATCATCCTTTTTTTGGCTTTGTGTCACCCTAATACATTACATCCATCTGGTTGTCTCCTCCCCCCTCGTGTTCCTCAGCTGGAGGTAAGTGTGCACCAGTGGCTATTAATAGCAGGATCCTCAGCAGCCTGCTCCTGCAGATGGGATCTGCAGCTCCCAGAGCCTAACCTCGTTACAGGGGAAGCAGTTCCCCAGGCTCGGTGCAGCTAGCTCTGGGTTCTCAGCCTTGCTGGGCGTTGGATTCTCAGCCCTGCTGGGTGCTGGGTTCTTGCAGCCAAGCACTGCCCTCTGTTCCTGTGTGAAGGTTACCCATCAGTGTCCTGGCCCACAGGTCCTGACCAGCACATCTCTTGGTCACTCATGTAGCTGTTGATGTGGATGCAGCTGTGGTGCTTTGTCACCAGCGCTGTCTGTCTGCTAAATACCACTGTGACATCCTGGCTCTGACACCTCTGTGCCTGCAGTCCTGGTGTTCTCTGTGGTTTAGGCCCCAGGACAGGAGCATTGATGCTCTCTACAGGTTGTCTGTGTTGCTCATAGACAATGGCTGTGGAGGTCTTTGACTTTGCTACCATCTCCTTGAGCAGGTAAAACCATAGTGCAAGTTGCCCTTGTCGCACAAGGGGTTCCTGTGTGCAGTGGGACACCATCTCTCTCTTTCTGACTGGGGTGTTTCACCTATGGGAGGAGGCAAGAGGGCAGAGAAAGGTTCATGAGCATTTCTGGGACACCCTTTCTCCAGGGAGGAGGAGCTGTGAATCCAGCAGCCCACACAGCTGGAGGTGGTCGGTTGTGTCTTCACTTGCCACCTTGTGTGCCCTTGTGCGTGACTGCCCAGACATGGATTTGTTGTGGTCGTGAGCAAGCCTGCTCCTGCCTGCTGGGCTGGGCACTGATTGAAAGGAAGAAGGGAGAAAGAAATGAACCACTTCAGCATGAGGGCAGTGGGAGACTGTGTGGAGTGTCCTTAGGACAGCTCAGTGAAGCAGGTAGAGCTCTGGTGGCAGGTCCCTAGGCAGGTTTCCATCCCCATGGTTGGGTGCACAGCTGCAGGCAGTGCTGGGTAGCCTTGTGAGGCACGTGGACAGCATGGTAGGCAGCGACATCACGGCCATCTCAAACACTGGTGGCACATAATGTGACAAATTCAAAGCTGTGGGGTTCAGCATTTTCTTTGCTCTTCTCAGAGTCTTCAGAACTCCTGTATTTTGTGTTGTCTTTCCATAACTGTGACAACCTGTTGCTAAGGTTACAAATTCATAACATTGTTCTGTAGATCCTTCATAAATGTGGTGGGTTGAAAATTCCCCCTCACTTGGATGTCACACCTCCCTGAGCTGCTCAGGAGCCTGGAGGGCTTCTTTGCCTTGCTCACACAAAGGCATCTTCACCTCTGTTTCTTCTCAGGGGACTCTGACCCACCCAAGGCAGTAATGAAGATGTCCTCAACTAACTTAATGGGAAGGATTAGGCCATTTGCCTCCATGGGACAAGTGGAGAAAACAGTCATGTGACTCTGTCTTCATGTCTATGTCTAGGGTCCTCCTCTCATTGACTGCCAGGCAGCACTCCCAGCCTTCCTCCTTCTCCTTTGCTCATTCACAGAAGAGCTGGTAGGTCCATGCATGTTGTGCTAACAGTTGAGTTGCAGGAGCAGGAGAGGTGGAGCTCTGGTGAACATGTTCCTTTAAGCTGTCTATGAAAACACAGTAAAACCTATGGACCCTATGGAGATCCTTCCTGAAGGGGAGTTGGAGACCCTGCAAAGTGGCTGATAGTGTGGATTCCAGCAGGGTTTCACCTCCTGGGCCTGTGAGCATCACAGAGCTCCTGTGCTGCAGTGTTCACAGCTATCAGAAATAGCTCCAGACACAAATGTGATGGGGGCAGAAGGAATCAGTCAGCTTGTGTTTTGGGCAGGTGTCCTGTGGGGGTTGGTGTGGCTAATCCCAGACTGAGAATGTTGCTAAAATTCCTGCTGAAACCAGGACATCTGTCCTCTCAAATGGCAGCCTCTATGTTCTACTGCTGAAGGTAGTTTCTGGCGCTGGGGCACCAAGCCTTGCTCCTGCCTTTCTCCTTTCACACATGCCCTTCCCCAGCTCTCCAGCTCCTTGCAGGGCAGGTGTGTCCAGTGAGGGACCAGCTGATGATGGAGTGGCAGGAGACTGGTGTGGGGTGACAGGAACCTCCTGCAGAAGGCACTCTGCACAGAGCTGGGTTTAGAGAGAAATGCCAGGTTGGCTCCAAGTCGCGCTTGCGTCTGGTGTGCTTCCCCTTGCCAGGGACCCTGCTGCCCTGGCAGCCTGCAAGGTTGACAGCTCTGGCAGCTTCATGCTTGCAGGTCTGGTCTTTAATTGTGGCAGAGCTCTGCTTTCTCCTCAGAGAGGACCCTGCCCTGAGTCTGAGAGGTTGTTTGTGGATCCCTTTTACCTTTCCTTGCACTTTGTGGAGGAAGTGTCACCATAGGGATGCTCATGTCCCTGTGCACAGGAGGTGTCTGTCCCCATAGGGGTCTTGCCCTGTCTCTGTGCTTGTTGGGGATGGGCAAAGGGTCCTTCCCAAAGTCCTTTGTGTGTTTTACATCATGGCTTGGATGCAGGGAGTGATCACTGTGGTGAGTATGGCTGGTGCCGCTGTCCCTTTCTGACCAGGGGACCACAGCAGGATCACTCTGCTTGTGGATCTTCACTTGTGCAGTGCTAAGGCACCCAGGCTGGAGAACGTGGGGCTGTTCCCTTGGCTGGCCAGGAATGAGCATCATGGCTCTGGAGAGGAGCCATGCCCTGGTTTGAGGCATCACTGTCCTGAATCCCTGACTTCTGTGGCACTTCATTCTCCATCTTCTGAGAGCTCCTGCCTCACCAAACCTCCTTCTTTCTTTGCAATCTGTTTCTGACAATGTGTGAAGTTATTGACAAGGTGATGAAATCTGGTGGACTAGGACTTGCCAGAAAAAGCAGCCTTTCTCCCTCTGCACATGCAGTCTCTGGCCTTCAGAGGAAACCATCTCCCCTGTACAACCTATAGCTCATGCCCAGTGTACCAGGTTCGGAGCAGTGGCTGCAGGCAGTGGCCAGCAGGCTGGTGGCTTCCTGGCTCATGGGTCAAGCAATACCTTTTCTGTGTATGTGCAGGCTTCAAAAGAGACACAGGTGATGATGAGCACAACAAAAACATGCTGTGATACTGTCCTTGTGAGCTAGAAAAGATCTCTAAGACCATTGAGTCCAACTGTTAACCCAGCACTGCCAGCTCACCACTAAACCAAATCCCTTGGCGCCACATCTCCATGGCTTTGAACTCCCTCCAGGAATGGGGATTCTGCCTCTGCTCTGGGCATCCTGGGCCAGGCCTTGACAACCCCTTTGGAGGAGAGATTTTCTCATGCTTAGCCTAAACCTCCCCTGGCACAACTTGAGGCAGTTTCCTCTCATCCTATCTGTAGTTTGTTGGAGAAAACCCTGTCTTGGCAGAGTGCTTGGAAAGACTTCTGCAGAGTTAATGTTGGATTTTAGGTGGGGTTTGGGTGGCTGTTCTCTTGCTTTCAGTGATCCTTGCAGAGGAACCTTTCTGGTGGCTCAGTGGGTGCAGGGGGCTGTGGGTGCCCCAAAAGCTGCAGAGGTGGCTCAATGAACAGTGGCTGTGTTTGCCTGGTGTGGTTGAGATGGTCTCTGCGTGGTGGCACATTGAAATAGAAGCTGTGTAACCCTTGCACTCGGTTACCTCCAGCTTGAGTGTGCCGATGGAGTGCCCAGCAGGAGCCACCTTTGCTGTGCTCTCGGCAGAGCTGTCTGGAGGCTGGGAGGCTATTTTAGGTGTATTTAATTACAGCTTTAGCTTGCTTGGCGAGGAGCTGCTGCCACAGTTATTAAGCTGTAGTGAAAAACGTGAAAGCAGATGGGGAATACTCAAGGCATCCTTTTGTCCCATCCCCCTCTAGAAGATGGGGAAGCCAACGTCTGTGCCGACCAGCAGCTCTGCTCTCTGCTCGTGGGGTTTCAGGCAGTTGCTGTCTGCATTTACTTTCCAAAAGCCATCGATTCTTGGAGCGTTGCAATTAGAAAACAAGAAGCCCATAAAATGATGTTATTCCTGTGGTTTAAAATGGAGTTCCAGACTCCTGCTGGCTTTTTATTGGTTTCCCCTCTTTCCAGCCCTGCTGAATGCTGCCTGAGTCAGCATGTTGTAATTGGCCTGCGGAGATGCAGGTCCTGCTGGGAGCACTGAAACCCCAAATGCCTTTGCTGTGATTCTACCATTCTTGGGCTTCCCAAGCAGCGGGAGCGCTCCTGGGCAGCTCCTGCTGCAGCTGCATTGATGGGGAGCACTTGGCTAATCACTTCCTGTAATTAAATTCTTCACTAGGAGTAAAGTTAATCTTCTCAGAGCATGTAAAACCTGACCCGCAGCCTGAGCAGGCAGAAACACTCTTGTTTAGAGGCACCTTCATCCGAGTGTAAAGGGTCCCTTCCCAAACCAGAAGCAATTAGTGTAATTAGATACTCCTCATCCTGAGACAGGGATACATAATAATAAATTGACTGACAGGGCAGCTTTCTGCTGAAGATTTCACAGGTTTCCAAGGTGGGAAGGGACCATCTTGCCTGTTCCCATTGATCTCTGGTGGGACCCAGCTTTTCTCAGCGCCCCTTTCAGCTCCTCTGTTCTGCCTGTCCATCCTTGGGACTGATGCAGAGGGTTGTTGTTCTTTTTAGTTTTTAATAGATTAACATTTTTTTTCAGCCCTTTGATGCTTAGTAGGTTTGCCAGAGAGAAACTGAGGAGACTTTCCCCAACTCTTTTCCTCTGCGTTTGGGTAAACACATTAATAAACTAATTGACCAAATCCTTGCTGGCTGGTGGCAGCATTAAGCTTGCTGTGGGTCCAGCTGACTGGGACCATATGGCTTGATCCCAAGGCTTCTTTGGGTTTTTAGAAGAGGTTCAGAAAGTGTACATTTGCATCATCTTGAAGTACTGACATTCCAAGCACAAATAAGTTTTGCATAATTTATTACCCTCAGTGTGGCTTTGCTCATGCTCCTAAGTCCAACTTCAAAGTCCTGCCTCCTCGCTCGTAATTATTTCTGTGCGGCAAAACAAACCCCCAGCCAGAGCCAGCCAGGCATTGCTGTGTTCCCTCTGCTGGAGAAACTCAACGTTTTCCTCCTGCAGTCACAAAATTTCTTGTCCTTTTATCAAGAGCCAAGGACAGGATAAAAATAACCTTTCCCACAGCCACTGACAGTTGCCTTTCCTCAACTTGGACGGGTCAAAATCATGGGCTTGTGGAGAGCAGCTCTGTGTTACCTGGGTGGTGCCAGGTACTCACCCTCAGAGGTTTAATTTGGACAATTAAGGTGCATTTGTCACTTCCACTTTCATTTAGAGTGAGCTCCACTTGCCCATGCTCACAGGCTGCCTTGGTGCAGCGACGTTTCACTACAGGCAGCATCAGGCAGTGGATGTGGCAGGGCTGCCATTTGCTTCTCCCAGTTTGATTGCTCTGCAGCACTGGAGGGACTCTTCAGAGACTCACAACTGAAGGGTCAACTTGGCCTTGCTTCATATCTGGGAGCCTGCCTGTCACTCTGGGATATTCCTTGCTCCTTCAGTTCTGTTAGCAAAGCCAAAGCTGCTGCTGGGTGGTGTTGGGTGGAGTGGGCAGTGGTGATGGGTGGTGTGATGGGGAGTGGTCCCACTGGGAAGTGGTGGAGAGATTGTCTGTTATCTCTGCAGCAAATACTGTTATGTCCAAAATCAGAAATGAGCAAAAGGTGCAAAGCTGTCCTGTGAGCAGAGTGCCAGGGTGCCCTGAGAGCAGGACTTCCCCAAGCCTGCTTTGCTTGTCAGATCTGGTTTGTGTGCTAGGTTCCCATCGTCATGATCTTGGGCCTCCTGCTGATCGATTCTGCCCTGGCTAATGGATGATCATGGAGGGCAGTGGGGACGTGCTCCCATCATCTGCATCCTTCCCATCGTGTAGATGCTAATGAAGGGTACCAGGGAGATGTCAACCATCATGATAGACAGGGTCTGAATAACTCCCTGTGCATGGATGGCTGAGCATCTTTGTTGTAAAACAAATGGCCTGTGGTCAGTTAATCAAATAAAGAAACATCTCCCAGACCTCATGGCATTATTCATAAGTCCTAAATCCTCTTGCAGTTCCATGAACAGAACATCTGTTAAAATATGGAGAAATTATAGCCTGGAACAGCTAGAAATGTGGCTGCCACAGATTGCAGGGGAAAGGAGTGAGAGGTGCTGCTTTTGCAAAGGCTTGTGCCCACTGTGTGAACTGTCCCCTTCAGCTCGCAGCTCTCCTCTGCCAACTCTGCCTTTCTCGCTGTGCCCACACAGCTCTGGTGGCAGCTCTCTGCTCACTTCTCACTCCCTGAAAATGGGAGGGGAGCACCTTCTGCTGAGGGCCTAGGACTGGTGTCTGTTGCCTTTCCATCAGCGTTTTAAAACTCAGTCCAACCGTGGCTGTCCCAGTTTGCAGTTTCTGTTGGGAGAAAGTGGCTCTTATGCCTTGCCAGCCCTCAGCACGTTCACTTGTTAAATTATGCATATGCTAATGAAGTGTGAAAATCAGCCAAATCACAGCTCTCTGTAATCACTTCATGTCCCCAGAGCATTGTGGCTTTTTTATTATTATTATTATTATTATTTTATGATTTGTGACCGGTTCTGAGGCACGTCCCTGCCGGGCCCTCTGCCAGCAGCTGAGGTTAATTAGTGATTTCACTTACATAGAATACACAGAATAAACCAGGTTGGAAGAGACCTTCAAGATCATTGTGTCCAACCCATCAACCAATCCAACCCAACTAAACAACTAACCCATGGCACCAAGCACCCCATCAAGTCTCCTCCTGAACACCTCCAGTGATGGTGACTCCACCACCTCCCCAGGCAGCCCATTCCAATGGGCAATCACTCTGGAAGCCCCAACACGTGCAGCCTCCTGGGCAGTTTGTGCTCCCCCTTCTGAGCTGAGTAAACCCCAGTTCCATCAGGGTGGGGAGCAGCTTCCATTACCACTGCTGACATCCATGCCCTGACCCTTGGCTTGGACAGGGCTGTGGCAGTGTTGGGTGTCCTCTGCAGTTGCTCAGGCTGCCATGGCTGTTTTGGGGAACTGTGCTGCACCTTGTGTCCCCTGTCCTGTCTCCCTTTCCAGTGCAGCCTTCTGCTCTGCCTGAAGCATATTGGTTATTGATATGCATCCCTAGGTTCCCTAAGATGTAGTAATTAAAACAGTAAACATTATCTGCTGCAGCAGCATGAAGAGAATGGTACAGGTGGTCTTCTGTCTGACCAACAGAACAAGAGGACACAGTCTCAAGCTGCACCAGGGGAGGTCTGCCTGGATGTTAGGAAGAAGTTCTTCACACAAAGAGTGATTTGCCATTGGAATGGGCTGCCCAGGGTGGTGGTGGAGTCACCATCACTGGAAATGTTTAGGAAGAGACTGGATGGGGAGCTTGGTGCCATGGTTTAGTTGATTAGATGGTGTTGGATGTTAGGTTGGACTCGATGATCTCCAAAGTCTTTTCCAACCTGGTTAATTCTATTCTATTCTAATATTCTAAAGCATTGCTCCAGAACATTAAACCCCGAGCTGATCCCATCACTGCACAGTAGAACACCCTGGCAGAGGCTGTACCAGGTGGGCAACAAACTGGTGTAAGGAGGATGTGACATTGAAAGCATGATGTCATCTGGCACCAGAAACCACTGTTTCTCCTCCATGGATCACTGTTGAGTGCCACATTGGGGTGTTGCCTCATCCCACCCAGGGCAGGTGTGTGTGAGCTTTCGTGGCACTGATCCCTCTTTGTGGCAGAGATTGTTCCACAGTCATGAGGGATGCAGGGCAGTGACAGAGCAGAGAAGACTTTAGTGGGCTCCAGTGATGCTGGGGATCACCAGAGTTGAGTGAGCTGTGGTGTCTGGATGGGGAGCTCTGAGCTGAAGCTGCTGGTGACTCATACTTAAAGCAGGTTTACATCTGTTCTACTATGGCCTTACTCAAGAAATGTAACTCACTTGTTGGTGAACCTCAGTGGGAAGCCATGTGAGAAAAGGGAAGCCCAGTGCCTTATCTTTGGGTAGGTCATGGTATAAAAGCATCACTGCTTAATGTCTGGTGGGATCTTGTAAGCAGCTTTCTCACTGACAACACAGGGAGGACTAGAGCTAGGGTACCTAGACCTTATCTCACAGAGGTGTGGTGAGGAGCACTGTGTGTGAGGGCTTGAAATCATTTCTGGAAGGTGGTCTGGCAGAGATGAGATTGTTTATCACTGTGGGTTTTCAGTGGAAAGGGTTGGATGTTTTATAATGTGTTTGGTGTTGGCCATGGGTGCTTGAGGCACACTCCATAAGCTCCCTCTGCTGGACCAGAGCTATTTCCCACACTCACCCCACTTCTTTTGTGTCCATAACTGCCTTGTGTCGATGAGCTTTGTGCTTGTGGTGCCAGGCCATTTATCTGTGACATGTGCAGTCATGCTCTTCACCATGAACCAGAACTTTGTTCAAACAAAGTGTGGACAGAGAAGGAAAAGACTTCTCCACCTTCTTTTGTGATGAGGCCCCAACTCTTGGGCTTGTCTAGATGAGCCATGGCTTTCTGTTGCTGCTCAGCCCTGTCATGATGCGGAGGTGTGGTCTCTGCATTGGTCTGCCCTTTCTCTGCTCTCTGTTTTGTTTTCCTGTGTCATTGTGTTAAGACCTTGCTGGGAACCACCAGGTTCAGCTCCAGGTCTGGTTCCTGCGCTGTGGCAGATAAACGATGTCAGGATTGTCTTGGTCTGATGAATTTGTCCAAAATATTTTGTCCCAGCACTGCCTGGGGAAGCTCTGTGATAGCTTAGATGTCAGCCCCACACCAGACAGACCTCCCAGCAAAGACCTCCAGTTCCCTAATTAATCCCATCTGACTGGGAGGGGGTTTCCTTTGATCTAATGAGTGTCCATGCTTCCATTTCATCCTGGAGGTGATTCCCTGTTAACAAGCAAGGTTTGTCTGCTGTTTCCACTAAAGCTTGATTAAAATAAATCCAAGCAAGTTTTCCTTCCAATAGGAAAATTCCATGCTAGGATTGATAATTGCAAATGAGGAGCAAGGGGACTGCAGCTGCATTTGCTGGTGAGGCAGACACGGCCCCATGGCTGCCCCAGGCTGGGTGCTGGCCTGGCAAGGTGTCCTGCAGCCCTTCTGCTCTGCATGGAGGAGCTGGTCTGGTCACCTGGAGAATGGACACCAGCATGCTCATGTTTGGCATGTCCTCCAAAGCACATTGAGCCAAAGGGTCAGTTGGTGCTCTGGGGACAGTTCCCCCAGGGTAGGTAACTAGCTTGTGTTCACACAAGGGTGGTGGGAGCTTGGGGTCCCATGCAGGGGTGCACTGCCCACACAGCATCTACCCCATCCATAACCCTAAGATAAGTGCTCATGATGTGTGCCAGCAGAGAAGCAGCAACCTTCCTGAGCTCTCCAGAGGGTCTGTACTCCACCAGCTCTCTGGAATCCTGGCCACTTGCACACTTAACCCCTGCTGAAAGTCACCAAACTGGTTTGTGCTCATGGGAAGGCTTAGCTGGAGAGCAATTGGCAGGTCCCTCTTGTCCTGTGTTGCTGAAAAGTCCTTCAGTATTCTGCTGTATGCATTTCTTGCAGATGCTGGTGGTGAGCAGCCTAGCTAGGAGCTGACTGTAGCATCCTTAAGCTTTAAGACAGCAAATATGAAGGATGAATTCTTCTTATCACGACCCAGCAGGGCCTAAAAATATCCTGACCGGGAGCTTTCCACTCCAGACCCAGACAGAGCAGTGATTTATCCCTCAGGGAGGCAGTGAGTTGATTTCTTTTTTTGGCAGACAGGAGGAGATGTTCCAGCAATGCCTTAGATCTTATATGGGCTCAGAGAAGAGCAAGATTCCAGGTGTGAATGTGACGTTCCTGGTGGGTTTCAAAAGCAAATATTAGTTATTTACCTTTGCTGTTTACAAACCAGGTGGGTTTCACTCTCTTCCTTACCAGCAGGTCCCCTAAAGCTTTCTTGGAATACACACTGTGGGCCATCCCCAGGGTAAGGGCAGCATGTGCATCACTCAGCTGCTTTCTTCTCCCCTAGCAACACAGCTTTGGGCTTGGCTGTGTGGTGCTGAGCCTGCCAAACACCACCAAGGCAGGGTTCCCCTGTGTCGCACTGGAACTGGGCTGGACTCTGTGGAGACTGCTGCTAGCTACATGTTCTGAAACATTCCCTCAGACGGTGCCCAGAGATGCCAGGCACAGCAATGTACCTGCACTGCTGCCACCAGCCAAGGAGGCAGCGTTCAGGAGCTGGCCCCATCTGCAGCCATCAGCTCTTCCTTTGGCTGCTGCACAAATTACTGGAAGCATTTCATTTCAGTGGCTCAGAACATGCCTTAATGAACTCAACACTGAAGCGAAGGAAGAGAAAGTTTAATTAAAATACTGCGTGGAAAATGCCTTGAGACAAGCTCTTCCAGGGGCAGACCGAGAGAGATGGCACAGCCAGCTTCTGCTGCAGGAGATGTTGAAGCAGGCAGAAGGTCTCCTGTATGGTGAGTTTTAAACCAAGCAGACAAAATGTGTGTTGGAGACTGACCCTGTACAGGGCACTGTCAGGCTTGTCCTGGGTGAACATGAGGTTTTGGATCACTTATTGAGGGCTTTGTGCCCCAGCTGAGGAGTGGTGGAGCTGTGGTGGACATCGTGGTTGGGTCTGGGATGGTGCAGAGCCCCAGCAGCCTGACAGTGGCCATCAGCCTTTGGAATGACACATGTCCTGGAGGCAGGACCCCATGCTGCACTGGTCTCTGAAGGCACTGAGAGGTAGTGGATGCTCAGGGGCCATGCCACCTCCTGGAAAGGGGACCGTGGCCTGGAGGATGGACACAAGATGATGGGACTGGAGCAGGACATTACACATTTGCCTCCTCCCATTCTCTGGTGTGTGCCAAGCCCACCCATGTCTCACAGCTGATCTGCTAGTGTTTCTCCCCTGTGCACCCTCCTCCCTGGCTGTCCCCACACTGGCAGCACAAAGGATGCTCTTGCTTTCAGGTGTCTGTGACAACTTTGCAGTGGGTCCACCTTGTTGGCACAAGGTGTCCCCTTGCGACAGACCATCCTTGTCATGTGGTGGTGTTTGCTGTGTTGGCTTTCTAAAGCTCATTCTGAGTGGTGTCACCATCATTTGTTCCCCAAAAGGATTGCCAGGCCCTGGCCCAGGCTGCCCAGGGCAGTGATGGAGATGTTTCAGAGCCGTGGAGATGTTGTACTGAGGGACATGGTTTAGTGGTGACCTGGCAGTGCTGGGTTAAGGGTTGGACTTCATTATCTTAATGGTTTCTTACAACCAAAAAGATTCTATGACTGTAGCTTGTCATCTTCAGGGAGGGAGTGTTTTGGATCTGTACTCAACCTGATTCCCAAGGGATGCCATCTCCAGCACTGCTGAACAGCAAGCTTGCATCTTGCCAGCCATGATGTTTGGCAAGGAGATGCCCTGGTCCCAGAAGCTTCAGAGGAGATGAGAGTCATCTCAAAGCTGGAAAGCAAGTGAACAGTTGTGGTGCTCATCCTGTGGCTAATCTGAAGACCTGAGGTCTTAAGTGTGCCTGTGTGAGTGCTCAAGGGCTGTGCTAGCGCCAGCGCCTGTGACAGCTTTTACAGAGCCTGTAGAGCTTGAAGCTTTAGAAGAGCTGAGTGGCCAGAAGGTCTTCGGACTGGGAGAAGCCACAGGAGACCCTTTCTGGCAGACTTTGAGGGGATCTGCAGGATCCCACTCCTGGCTGTGGGATCTCAACTTTACCCAGGTATTAGAAAGCTGGGAAGGAGGATAAAATGGAGAAGATCTGCGAGGAGGGAACTTCTGAGCCGAGTAGCCCAAGCGATGGGGCTAGCCTGGGGCACTGAGGCAGCTCTTTGGATTGGCCCATGCCCAGGTTTGCCCACTGGTAAAACTGGTGCTGGGATTCTCCACGTCTGTGAAACATTTTGTGATCCTTCATGGAATGAGTCTCTGCTGGGGGTGCTGGTTGCTCCGTGTCAGAGTCCTGTTAGAAACCTCACTTGCAGGAGATCTCTGTGTGTTGCACCTCCACGCTCAGCCCGGGTTCCTCTGCCAGGGACACCAAGCTGCAGTAACGTGACAGAGAGTGACATCAGTGCAAGCTGATAACAAATTTTGGTCAGAAGCTGAAAACAGCTGCTCTACATGAGAGGAAGGCTTGCTGCTTCCAAATTTTGCTCGTTTAGCTGACATTTGGGTACTTCTAATTAACATTTTTAAAAGCCACCAGGTCTGGCTGCTCAGTGAACAGATGGCGTCAGCGAGGTGACCGAGAGGCAGCGTGTGTGGCATACTGTGCCTTGGCACAGCCCCCAGCCTGGGGTCTGCACCCACCCTCCTGCCACAGCCCTGACGTCGTGCCCAGGGTGTCCTGGGTCTGCAGGGTGGCACCCTGAGGGTACCCCTGTGTGCCAGCAGCCAGAGCCAGCCACCATGGCATGGGGCTTGCCAGAAAAGCAGTTGCTGTGTTCCTGCTGAGCATAAGGATCTGTGAGCCCAGAGAGCTGTGTGTTGGTGTCTGCGAGCTCCTGATCCTGGGTCACCTGGGCAGCTGTGGGACCCAGAGGGGTCACTGGACACTGCGGGTTCTTGGGAGATCCACAAGCAGCCAGAGCTCCCCAGGACAGGTGTCTCCTGAGCTTGCCAGGATTGGTGTGTCCCTGCCCAGAAGGGCAGAAGGTTTGACCCAGCTCATAACAGAGACCAGCAGGGTCCAGCAGAACAGAAAGGCAGGATGGGGGTAAGGAGGATTTTGAAAGATGGAGGCTGTTGGAAAGATCCTGCCTGTTGGTTGCTGTGATGGGACCCTCTAAAGTCAAGGTGTGTTGGGGTGACAAAGAAGTGTCTCTGTCAAGTGCCTTATGGATCATGGAATCTTAGTGCCACGCTGTGCCACGCCGTGCCGTGCTGCGCCACACCGTGCCGTGCTGCACTGTGCTTCACGGTGTTGGTGTTTCAGAGCATTTTGCTGATGATACCAGATCCTTACTGGGCTTAATGCAGTGGAATTGATTCCCATTTGCCAGGCTATCATTTGCCTCAGCAGTGGAAAATCAATGCTGATCAATCATGGGTGGATTTTGCATGCCATCAGATCCCAGCCTGACCTCTGCCGGTCTTGTCCTGCTGCCCGGCTCCTCCCCTGCTGGGGACTGCGCTGTCTGGGGAGGGTTGGTGGCTTGGGCTCAGCCTGTGTCACCCTGTGGATGGCACTTTGCCTCTTTCTGAAGGGACTCAGATGGCATTTTAATGTCTGCTCCAGCTCTGTTTTCTTGCCCAGGCTCTCCTCTTCAGCCCCTTATTTAGGTGGCCAAGGGGCCCTGGCGTCCTCCCCAGTCTGGTTCCTGGCTAATACTTTTTCACTGGCAGGGAAGGAGGCTGCGTTCAGGTCTCTGGATGAGCTCTGCCTGTGGCATGGGGACAGGGGCTTCTGGCTCTGCTATGGCTGCTGGCCATGCTGGGGGGCACAAGGCTGGTCCCACTCTTCCCACAGCTCACACTGGAGCTGCTGGGTGCTTAGGAGGTGTTCCCAAGGTGTTCGTTCTTGAATGTCCACACAAGAAGGGAACCTGTAAAGCTTCCCAGTCCCTGAATGGCCAGGATGGCTCCCTTGGCTGCCTTCCTGGTGCAGAGGTCCCTCTGTATGGGAGTCAGGACAAGGCCCTTGTGTGCTGGCTGGGGCACCCAGGACAGAGAGGCTTGACTGGCTGGTCTGAGCTTGGGAGTGAGGCTTGGCTGATGGGTTTGGGTATGGATCAGGTTTTGTGAATCAAAACAGCAGGTCCTGGCTCCTTTTAAAACACCTCGCAGCGCCTGAGCCAGCATGTTCACAACTCCCCATCAAACTCCCCAAGTCTGCCTGTGATGTGTAGTGTGAATTCTCCTTCTGCCAGCCTGCTGCAGTTATTAAAAAACACCCCTCACCCTCTACTTGGGTTTGTTTTCAGGAGAGGCAGACGGGGAAGCCAAAGGGATTCTTGTAAGCACGCAACGTCCGCCCCTTTCCTGAGCAAGGCAAGACCCACAGACTGTGGTTCAGAGCCAGGAGCCCTCCTGGGGGGTGTGCTGCATTATTCAGTGGAAACTCAAGGGTTTGCCTCCTTGAAAGCCCTTTCTGACCGGAGCTCAGATCCACCTCCGGTCACAAAGCGCTGGGATGCAGAGGTGGAGCTCTGCTGCTCTGAGACCCTGCGGAGGGCCATGGATGGGTTGTGGTCTGGCTCTCCCATCACCAGACGTGGCTCTGTCTTTCATTCCCATCCCCAACCCTTTAATTTTTCATGACCTCCTCGTGCTTTCTCCATCCACCTGAGTGGTTTCAGATGCAGATTTTGCTCTCCAGTTGACAGGACCTGTCGGTGTCCCACTTGCTGTCTCCATCGCAGCTGAGCAGTGGGCTTGCGGGGAGGTGGCTGTGCTGCAGCTCAGGGATGCTCCTGCTGGGGGCTGCATGGCTCTTGTCCTCTCTGCATGTGAGAGGATGGGGAGTGGGGGTGGGGGGAGGGGACGGGACGGACCATGGCTGTGTTTGTGGTGAGTCTTTATCCCACACTTACAGGACTGAACTGGATTTAGCAACTCACAGCCTGGGATGGGAATGATCCAAATGCTGCTCCGTTTGCAGCTCCATTTGCTGTTATTTTTGGTGCTGCCCAGTTCATGGTCATCTGCAGGGCTGGGGGCTGCCATCCTCAGGTGATTTATATGAAATAAAGGGAAGGGGGCATCCAGAGCTAAGATCTGGATACAGGTCCCCTCACAGTGTCTCTGGTGCCCAACTCCAGCTGGCAGAGATGGCCAGCAGCATGCTGGCAAGCTAGGACCACCTGGTACAGGTCAGGAGAGGCCTGAGGAAGGCAGAGCTCCATCCTTGAGAAACTGGGGAAAGAATTAGCCTGATGGTGTCATTTGCACAGCTCCTGGGATCGTTTGTTGGTATGGGAACATGGTAACCCATACTGTCTGCCCCAAAAGAGTCCTGTCCTACTGGGGAAGCAGCCAGGGAGGAAGGAGATGCAGGAATGAGTGACAGGATTGGGTCTTTCTTGCTCATCCTTCCTGAACTCCTGGTGTTTGCAGATTGCTGTCATTACAGAGAAAGTGCATATCCTGGGCACCATCAGTTGTGAGGTGGAGAGCAGAGCAGCCAGGGCTGCAGCATGCCCCTGCTCTGTCCCTGGGCCAGGCTCTTTCTGCCCCTGCAGGGTTCCACTGGGGCACATGGGGAGCTTTGCAGAAGTGTTTGTGCATCTGTGGAGGAGCTGCCCTGGGGGCAGAGGGTGTCATGGGAGGCTGCTTGGCTCCCACAGTTGCAGAGATGTGGCAGCAGAGGCACCCAGAGAGATGCTGCCATGTGGTGACTCGTGTGTCCCTGGCTTTAGGCTGAGGGTGCCCAGAACCTCCTGGCAGGCAGCATGAGGTGGGTGCCAGCAGTATGCTGATGGGTGCCTTTGTGCCATTGCTGCCAGCAGCAGCAGGGTGTGGGATGCTGGCACTGCCATGCTGGCAGCCCCTTGCTGCCTGTGCTTGACACCCAACAGGTTCTGTCGTGGGGAGCACAGCACAAGCACATTTCTGAGAGGCTGCTGGGAGATGGTGGTTTAGGCTCTGGGGTTGCAGGTGCTGGAACACAACTACCTCAGCTGAAGCCTGCAGACAGGCTTTTCCCTGCCTGTCCCAGCTGTGACCTCTCTGGCTTGCTGTGCTCTGAAGGACACCAGGGCTCTTCATGTTGGATTGCTCCTGCACTGCCATGTGGCCAGGTGCGTTGGGATGCACCATCACATCCCGGGTGGAATTGTTCTTCCCCCTAGAAACTGGCTGACTTTGGTAGAAAGGGCATAAAGGTGGCACTTCTGTGCAGAGCAGGACCTGGAGAGCTGTGCCAGGCAGGGGAGGCACAGTCCTGGGCTGTGCTGGGCCTGAGCCACTTCTCTGTGCCAGGCACTCTGGGATGTGGGGGCACATAGAAGTGGGCAGAGCCCCAGGTGGGGCTGGGATGCTCCAGGAGCAAGGATGAGGAGCCTGGGTTGCACTGGGAGTGGAGATGGGGTACCTAGGGAGTGGGATGAGGTTACTGAGGTGCTCCAGGAGCAGGGACAAGGCACCTGCACTGAGCAGGAGAGGGATGCCATCACGGGCAGCTCCCTTCTCCAGGCCAGGCTGCTCCAGGGATGCAGATCTGGGCACCAAGTGCAGCTGCCCTGGTTCTGCCGTTCCCTCTACTGAGGGATTTGCTTTCCTGTTCCTGGCGGGGAGCCTTCCCTCCACACTTGGAGATGTTGGGGGGGGGAGGGTGTGTTATAAATTTCCTATTTTCTGATGAAACCAAGCGGCCACGGCAGAAACCAGATCCCGTCCGGGCTATTTTTAGCAGGGAGGCTGAGGAGCTGCTGCCGAGGGAGGAGGCCGGGCGGTGCTGGCGAGGGGAGCGTCTCCATGGAAACAGCTTTCTGCAGCTTCCCACTTTGGGGGCATGGAGCGTGTGGGAGGTGATGGAGGAAATGCAGAGGCAAAGAGAGAGAGGCTTTTTGCCTGCTGTTGTCACAAAACTGCCGTAGGAACCTGAGGAGAAAGGGGCGTAAATTATTGATCATTTGGATGCAAATCCCTGTGGATTTTAATTAATCATCTCCCTGCCGTTTCTTGGGGCGTGGGGGTAGGCAGGCAGCAGCCTGTGACCCATCAGCCTGTGCTGGAGGGGCCCAAGTTTGCTGGGAAATGTCTCTGGAAGGGGTCTGATGCTAAGATGTGCTCCTGAATCGTAGCCCCTTCAGGGCCTCCTCCATTTCACCCCCGGGGAAGTTCTCCTGTGCAATTCTAGACCCAGAGACGTCGAGGAGAGCCCAGCCCATCGGTGCTGGGGGTGATGCTCCTGTTGGTGGTGGTGGGTTTGGGCTGGGTTGATACTTCCACTTACAAGAGATTTCTTCTGAGCTGTTGGTGTTTTTTTAAGGTGTGAAAGCATGTTGTTATCCTTGTTTGCTCTTGCCAGTCATCAGGATTTCAGACATGTCCAGGACTCTGTGGGGTCCTGTGAACCCACATCCCCCTTCCCCCCAGGCACAGAATAAATGGCTGATGGGGCTAGAGTGACACAAGGACCTCGTGGTACCCAGCCTGATGTTTCAGGTGTTAGCTCTGCTGACAGGATGATGCATTGAGTAGCAGGCACTGTCTGAAAACCATCTGACTGCAGCATGGAAAGTTATTTTTAATCCATTGAGAAGTGAATGACCTAAAACCAGCAGCTGGAGAAGATGAAATAGCGTGAGGCAGGTACATTTCCAGCCGAGTGGGCTTAGAAGGAAAGAACCCCCCTCGGTGTGAGTGACACAAGTGCTGCCTGCCCGTGGCCTCTGCTGTTCCTCAGCTGCTTCTGAGCCTGTCTCTGGTCTGTTCTTCACCTGACTGAAGGAGCTGGGGCTGTTCAGTCTGCAGAAGAGAAGGCTCCGAGGTGACCTAATTGTGGCCTTCCAGTATCTGAAGGGGGCCTACAGGAAGGCTGGGGAAGGACTTCTCAGGATCTCAGGTAGTGATAGGACTAGGGGGAATGGAATGAAGCTGGAGGTGGGGAGATTTAGGCTGGAAGTGAGGAGGAAGTTCTTCACCATGAGAGTGGTGAAGCCCTGGAATGGGTTGTCCAGGGAGGTGGTCGAGGCCCCGTCCCTGGAGGTGTTTAAGCCCAGGCTGGATGAGGCTCTGGCCAGCCTGATCTAGTGTGGGGTGTCCCTGCCCATGGCAGGGGGGTTGGAACTAGATGATCCTTGTGGTCCCTTCCAACCCTGACTGATACTATGATACTATGACACCTCTGCTGATGCTGGGCTTGGGTGAAGACATTGTGATGCTTGCCAGGGTGGAGGTCATCTGCTAGAGGAGTGAAAACCCGTGCTTGGACTGGGGCTTAGCTGAGATTTGTTTCCAAACACAGAGTTTCTCAGTGCTGGAGCACACTTGTTTCTGGCTGTGGCATCTGCCTGCAGCCATGGGTGCAGTGACCTATGGGATTGGGAGATGGCCTTTGATGCAGCTCCTCAGGGGTCTGGTTGTTCTTGTATGTGTTAGACCTGGTGTCTTCTCCTGATTGCAGACTGGTTTCTGATTCTGCAGGGTCCTCAGATGATGTACAAGTCTGACAGGCTCACAGCAGCATGGGTGGGATGTGCCCTGTCCAGGGGTTCCCTGCCAGCCTTCAACAGATGCTGAAAGTACGTGTCTTGGCCACTGAGAGGTGTTGCCTGAATGTGCAGGTTGCAGAAAGAGAACTCTCTTGGGTGAATGTTCATTTCATGGATATTTTCCCATTTAATTTCTGAGGTTGCACCTCCAGTGCAGCCCCTTTGCAGAGCTTTCTCTCATGCAGAGGACTTTGTGGGTCCTTGCTGCTCTGGCCCATTGGTCAATCAGAGCCAAGGGTAAAGGGCTGGGTGGCTACGGGAGAGGTTTCCATAAGTAGGTCCTTGTTTAACAGCAGCATCAAAACTATGTCTGAGCTCTGGGAGCAGGTTGTTGGTCTTTCCTGTTGGGACTAAGACCCAACTGTGTGTGTGCTGTGGCTTCCTGTAGGATCGTGGGAGGAGGGAAGCCCCTTGCACAGAGTGTGGGGAGATGTTGTGTGCCTCCAGTGCATGTTGTGAATAGCAGAAGCAACCCAGAAGTGTGTGTGTGTATACCATTGCCTAAGGGAAACTGGGAAAAACCCCACCTTGGGAGCCTTCCATGATCTGTTTTCCCAGTTGCTAAATGGAAAAATGTTTAACCATTAGCTCAAACCCATGCAGAAGAGGAGGAGGTGGTGATCTGGAGAAGTGCAGATCCACTCAGTGACTTTAACCCCAAAAGGCAGAAACTCCTGAATGATGACCAGGGTGAGCTGAGGCTACTGGGGCGTGCCCGAGGTCAGGGTGCTGCTTGGGCATTGGCATGTGGTGAGCAGCCATGAGCCAGTGAGAAGTGGTGTGTGCTGGTCAGTGCCCTGCCTGGGCACATGGTGGCTGCCTGGCCATGACCTGCTGCTGGCAGCTGTTCTGATTGCCAGGCCCTCTCAAGTCACTCACTCGGCCAAGAAACTGTCCTGAGGTGAAGATGGGCTGGTTTAGAGGAGATTGCAGCTGGGGAAGAGGTTCTGAAGTGCCTCCCCTGGGGGACACTGTGGTGTGGGGTTTGTATTTGGGAGGTGCTGTCTCAGCTGATGTCTTGGTGACAGATTGTCCTCAGCAGCTGTGGAGCCCTGTGCCAGCTACTGGTTTGGGAGCAGTGGAGGTTTGTTCCTTTTCTGATGTGCCATGGTGACTCTCCAGGGAGTATCTGAGAGGGATACAAATGATTAGAAGGAGACAGGACAATTCAGGTTCTGTGGTCCAGAGCATACAATGGTTTGAGTTAGAGTGACCTTAAAGATCATCTGGTTCCAACCTCCCTGCCGTGGGCAGGGACACCTCCCACCAGACCAGGCTGCTCCATCCAACCTGGCCTCAAACACCTCCAGACAGGGAGCATCCACAGTTTCTCTGGATGGGATGTTTTTCTCTGCTGGCACATGACAGAGTTAGTAAGCAAGAGCTGTCCCTGCACTGGTCAGCAGCTCTGAAGGGGCCAGAGTTGTGGTCTGGGTGGCACTGGTGCCCCAGCTGCACAGCCCGTGTTGGCAGCCCCAGCAATCACAGGGGCACTCTGCCCCTTCCTAGAGCTGTGGGGCCTGCACAGCCCTGTCAGTGTGTATGTGGGGGTGTTAGAGCTGAGAGGGCAAAGAGATGCCAACGTGTGGGGACTGTCAGCTGGAGCCAGCTGCTCTTGCCACAGTAGATGCCACTCGTAGCAAAACCCCTTCCTGTGCCCAGCGCTGTGTCCAGGGCTTTGTCTGCTCATCCCTTCCTTGGCTCCCAGAGCTGCTGCTGCTGCTTGTGGGCGAGCACCAGCTGGCCACTAATTGCTGGGGAATTAACCTCTGACCTGCTTCTAAAAATAGACCAAATCAATCCTCTCATTAGCAGCTCTGCTGGCTGTGCCTGGCAGGTGGTCACTGCAGGTCAAAGCCAGCATAGGTCCCCGGCTGGGAGTGCTCTCACAGCAGTTGCGGGGTGCTGGTGGAGGTTGGTGGCTTTTGTGGTGACAGAGAGCTGAAAGGTGTCACTGGGAGACTGAACAGCAAGCACAGAGAAGTAACAGAGCTGATGTGTCACTTGGGCTGCTCTGTCAGGGAAGTCTGGTGGACAACAGAAGCATCAAGCTGTGGAATTGTTTTGGTTGGAAAGGACCTCCAAGGTCACCAAGTCCAACTACGAGCCCAAACCCACCATGGCTATCAAACCATGTCCCAAAGTGCCATGTCCACAGATTTCTTGAACACCTCCAGGGATAGTGACTCCACCACCTCCCTGAGCAGCCTGTTTTAATCCCTGACCACTCTTGCAGGAAAGAAATTGTTCCTCATGTCCAACCTAAACCTCCTCTGGCATAGCTTGAGGCTATTTTCTCTCAACTTTTCACTGGTTCCTTGGGAGAAGAAACTGACTCCTACCTTCATCCCTCTGATCTGTCTCCTCCAAGGGTCATTCAAGCCACCCCTCAAAGTGCCAGAGGAAAGCAGAAGAGCCAGGTGGTAGTGAGACCTGCCCCTTGCAGGGGTGCTGAGACAAAGTGCTAGGGTGCCAGGCAGCACCAAGCCTTCCCCAGAGCCTAGGAATTATCATCACCTAGAGTGGTGGGGACAGCTCCACAGGGCACAAGGAGAGCATGTCATGCTGTGCCATGCCATGCCTTGCTGACCAGCTTGGGGCTGCTGCAGCCCACAGTGGTTCCCTGGCTGTGCTCAGCATGGATCTCCATGCCCACCCTGGCCTTGGCTGGGGTAGGGCAAGGGACGGGAGTGCAGGGCAGGTCCTGGATCACGACCACAGTGCTCCTAGGTGCCATGGCCATTATTGTGACAGCAATGGAAAAGGGGGCTGGGACAAGGTGCTGGCATGGGCACAGTGCCTACCAGAGCTGGGCTGTTGTCACTGGAATGGTCTTTGTCTTCTCCTTCCAGCTGACATCATCTCTACAGTAGAGTTCAACCACACTGGAGAGCTGCTGGCAACAGGGGACAAAGGGGGCCGAGTTGTGATATTCCAGCGTGAGCAGGAGGTAAGAGACAGGGAATGCAAAGTGCCTGTTTTATCCTTTCAAGAGAAGCTCCTGCTCTGTCCTGATCCATTGGTGTCACTCCTGACCCAGTCTCTCCCAGCAGACACCAGACTGACAAGTGACCATCGCCATGAGCTTGCCCACGTCCCTGCTGGTACAGCACCTCCAGAGCCAAGTGGCATCTCCTGTGTCCTTTTGCTCTGGTTGCAGCTCTTTGCAGCTGGATGCACCTTGGGCTGGCGGGTCTGACTGTGCCATGTGTGTGCCCATCTCATGGCCAGCATCCCCCCAAATCCTCTCACATTACCAAAGCATCCAGAAAGCCTGGATGGATGAAGCAGTCATAGCCATATGACATTCTCAGAGTTAGAGCCTCAAAATTATTTCTGCCAGTGCTGGAGAGAGCTGCTGGGTTAAGAGTTCCACACACAGATTCTTCACCAGTCTTTCCAGCCCCATCCCATTCCTCATCTCCCATTTCATTCTTCCACTACTTTCCCTGAACTTCATCCTCCCATCAGCATGCCCAGCATCCTGCTCAGCTCCTGTTCTGGAGCACTACTGCACTCCAGGGACCAGTGGGAATTGAACCCAAATGCTCCATTCCTGCTCAGTTCCTGCTTCAGTCCCACTCCAGTCTCACTCTGTTCCCACTCCATTCCTGCTGTCTTCTCTCTTCATTCCTGCTCTCTCCCCACTTTCTTCCCAATATATTCCCACTCTCTTCCCAGTACATTCCCATTCCCACTCCAGTCCCACTGTTTGCTCTTCTTTCTTGCTCTGTTCCTACTCCATTCCCAATGTCTTCTCTCTCCATTGCTGCTCCATTCCTGCCGTGTTCCCATTCCATTCCCACTGTTTTCTCTCTCCATTCCTGCTACCTTCTTTCTCTCTTCCCAGTCCATTCCCCACTCTGTTCCCACCAAGCCCACCAGCATGCAGGAGCCTGTGCACCAGCAGAGGCCATGCCTTGGCTGTCAGTGCTGTCCCGTGTGACTGTGACCGCGGCGCTTGCTGTCACCTAACAATCCCTGGAGCCCCACCAGGGGATGTCCCCCGCTCTGAGCCTCACGGCTGCCTGTCCCCCGCGCAGAGCAAGCACCAGTCCCACCGCCGCGGCGAGTACAATGTCTACAGCACCTTCCAGAGCCACGAGCCGGAGTTCGATTACCTGAAGAGCCTGGAGATAGAGGAGAAGATCAACAAGATCCGATGGCTCCCGCAGCAGAACGCAGCCTATTTCCTGCTCTCCACCAACGGTAGGTGGCCGCGGGCAGCCCGGGCCGGCTGGGCACACGTTGACACCAGTGCTGCCATCCCCCCACCTCAGATCCCTGAGCCCTGTGTTTCTTTGGGGGGGAAAAAAACATGTTTAAAAGAAAGTCGGCTCCCTCCAGGGTGACACAGGTCCAAAACTGACTGGAGTGCTTGATTCCTGTGCTCGAGTGTTGTCCTTCTTCCCCTGCAAGGGAGAGAGGCTCTTCCCCCTGCCAGCAGCTTCTGTTTTCTAGTCTTTGGATCCTGGGAGCTCTTTGGGGCTTTTATTACTCTTTTTGATTGTATTTATTTATTGAACCTGGTGCTGATCTGTTTCTGTTTGCAGCTGGGCTCATCTCAGCCCTTCCATGTTATGCTCAGATAAATGCCAGCAGGATCTGGGAATATTGCTTGGGATGAATAGAACCTTAAGATGGATGGGACTTAGTTTACTTCAGGGGAAAAGGAGGGGTCTAATTATGTTCCATAACCAACTTACTTTGTATCATAGAATTGGCTCTATTGATCATTGTAATACAATCCAAACTCATCTGGGGAGGGGGGGAGGGAGAGAGAATCACTGAAATGCAATGAAGATTAATTATAGAGCATAATGTTCTGTTAATTGAGTTTTTAAGTAGGGGTTTTTTTGATTAACAGGGATATTATCTCTCCATTTGGGAGGGTGTCTCCTGCACCAGCAGGTTGTCAAAACAGTTCTTTTAGAAACACTCCCATGTTCTGCTGTCTCCTTTTGTTCTTGCTGTTAAACCACCAGATAGATACAGTCACACCCCCCCCAAAGAACAGGGGGTTAATAAACACAAAATTAATGGCATTTGGTGGAGCTGCTGTGGGGAGGAGGAAATGAAGATGGATGATTGGGTTGGGTGTGAGACCTGGTGAAAGTGATGATAAACTCTGAAGAGAGGCTGTGCCAGGAGGGAGGAAAGAAAGCACCATTATTCAGAATAAACTCCTGTGTTGTGGGGGCTCTGTGCCCTGGGGGCTTTGTGGCACAGGGTGGTGGGATTCCAGGAGGGGACAGGACATAGGGGGAGGCTCAGAGCTGCATTCAGCCCAGGGTAAATGCTGGGCTCCATACAGTTGCTGGGTGTGGAAGGTCAGGATGGATTTGGGGTGAGTTGCAGGCACCATTTCACCCCTTTGGGGAGCTCCCATGGCCAGCTCCACTCCATGAGTTTTGCTCTTTCATGGTGCTGTGGTACCAGCAGCTTGCTGGCACCTTGTGTCACCTGCTGCTCTGCTCACTGCCTCCTGGAATCCTGCAGGACCTCTGCTGGGGGCACAGGGACTCACCTTGTGATACCTGACTGGTGAGCTTTGGAGCCATGCAGAACTCCTGGTCTCTTCTGCTGGTGTGGACACTGCTATGGCACCCCTGCACCAAACACCCCAACACCAGTAGGGTGGCACCAGCCAGAGCCACCCTCAGGCATCCCCATCCCTCCTCTTGTGATTCTGAAGGGCAGTGGTGGGGCTGAGGTGTGAAAGGCAACATCTTGATGCCAGGGGGTCATCCAGGGTAGCTGAGGGGTGTTTGCAGTGTGAGGGTCAAAGAGGAGGAGGAACAGAGCAGCTGGTGGGGATGGAATCAGGAGAGCTGTTGCATCCCTGATGTTTAATGATTGCAGTGACTGGAAGTGAAACAAATTTGGGAGTTACTCTTGGAAAGCAGTTGGTGCCCCCTGAGCAACCACTGCGTGACCTAGGAAATGGGGGAGGAAGATCTTAGATGGGAGTCTGCTCTGGGTGTAGGTGTTGGGAAGGGAGGGTGCACAGGTGTGTGACACATCTGTTGATGGCAGGATGGAGCAGAGCAGCCATGTGTGATGCTGGCCTGTTGCTGGGATGTTGGGTTCAGCTCCCTGGCCCTGCTCAAGCTGCCCCATCCTGGTGCCATCCCCTTGTCACCTCCTCTGGGGTCACTCAGCCCTATCACTCAATGTGTCAAACACCAACACTCAGGGCATGACCTCTGAGGCTCTGTGCCCTGGGAAATCACTTCTCCTGGTATTTCTCCATTAACCCAATGGTTCTGTTCTCTTGTTCAACTATCTGTGTATGTCTGGACTCAACATACCAGTGGCTGTCCAGCAAGAAGAGGCAAGCCAGGGCTCTGGCGCCACAGTGCTGTGGTGACAGGGGCAGCTTCTGAGAGGATGTCTTCCCCTAGGGCTGTGTTGGTTGGCAGGTGGGGACACAAAGGATGTGAGGGGACAGCCAGCCCTGACCTGCTGCTCTCTCCTGCCCCAGATAAGACCGTGAAGCTATGGAAGGTCAGCGAGCGGGACAAGCGGCCCGAGGGCTACAACCTGAAGGACGAGGATGGTCGGCTCCGAGACCCCTCCATGATCACCATGCTGCGGGTGAGTGGCACAGACCAAGGCTGCTGGGGAGCCTTTCTCCAAGGTCTGAAGAAAATTGCTGCCAGTGTCTCCTGGATGGCAGCCCTGGTTATGCCATCCTGCCCTGGTGGCTTGGTGTTGGAGGGCAGAGGGGTGCGCTGTGTTTTGGAGCCCAGGCTGGGGTGTGGGAGCTGTGCTTGGGCTGTGCCATCTCTGGCATTATGTGTGCCATACTCTGTCTCATGCTGGGTGCTTCCTGCCGTGGTGCTGCACTGCCTGGCATGCCTATCCTGGTGAGGAGACAGCTGACAAGCTTGTCCTGCATTGACCATTCACCAGCACAGCTTGGGGAGCACAAGTACCTTCTCCAAGTGAGTTTTGCTCCCAGCTTAAGAAGATTAAAACCTCCCCAGACGAACGTGAACACCTGAGGCTGTGTTTCTGTTTTACTGCATGGGCACAGAAGTAGAGTCCCCATTGGAGCTGCTGTTCTGTGTGGCTGCTGGGAAGCATGGCCAGGGCATGCCTTTGTGCCCAGGGAGCTGGCTGTACCTGGCCAGCAGTGCCCACAGGATGGCTCTTCCTCGGAACTACTTTGGGGTAGCTGTTTGGGATCTTCAATCTGCATATAGAGAGCCAGCTCCAGCCCTGAGCACTGCAAGCCCTATGCATTCCATCAGAGCTCATCCCATGCCCTGGCAGCTGCACAGTGGATATAGGCAGTGGGTACAGGCAGCTCTGGAGACCCCAAACAGGGCATTCAGCAAGCAGCCACACTGTCACATTAGAGCAGAGACAACCAATGACCCCTTTAGCCCACAGAAGTGCTAAGAGCACAGTAATTTTGTCCTGACATGAGTCAACCCAGCCCAGCCTGTAATTGATGAGCATCCTGTTGGGATTTGCATTTAGAATCCCTGGGGAGTTGTGTCAGTGCCCATGGAATTGTGGCTTTAAGGACCCAGGGCTCACTGTGCAGGCTCCAGCTCCAGAGCAGATGAAGCCATTGAGAAACTCAGACAGGGAGTTAATTCTCACCTTCCCTCCCAGTCACTCCTGGTGGCTGGCAGCATTTTCCTCAGCAGAGCAAGAAAACATTTTGTTTGGTGTCTGGTGTAGCTGCTGTCATGTTTCAGGCAGCGTTACCTAGACACAGAGATGCTGGAGGAGTTTGCTTGGCATCGGGATGCTGGAGCTGGGCTGGCAGGCAGGTTAAAGGCAGTCAGTTTCTTCTCCAAAGAAACAAGTGACAGGACAAGAGGAAATGGCCTCAGGTTGCACCAGGGGAGGTTTAGGGTGGGCATTAGGAACAATTCTTTTCCCCAAAAGGTTGTCAAACCCTGGTGCAGGCTGCCCAGGGCTGTAGTGGAGACCCCATCCCTTGGAGGGGTTTCAAAGCTGTGGAGATGTGGTGCTGAGGGCCATGGTTTAGTGGTGACCTGGCAGTGCTGGGTGGGTGGTTGGACTGGATGATCTTAGTGGCTTTTCCAACCAGACGAGCTCTACGATTCCATGATTCTGGGAGCACTGGGTGTTGACATTTTGCAGTGAAGCTTGTGAACCTTTTGAAAACACATCTCTCTCCCTTGAGCTGACCTGACTCAGCTCTGCAGGTGTCACAGTGTCCAGCTTGACTGCCGTGGTGCGAGCTGGTTGAGTCTGACCCTGTCTTGGTGCTCGAATCTGTGACTCTAGGGCTGAAGCAGAGCCAGAAATCATCCTGAGTGTTTGTGCAAGCAGTCAGCCTGAGGGTACCCCATCCATCCACCCAGCTAGCCTGTGCCCAGCATGGGGAGATGAGTCGTCCCCTAGCCCAGCTGGATCTGATGGTTTTCCTTAGGTATGTCCTCAGGCAGAGCTGTGCCTGCACCATGTGGTGTGTGCAGGGTTGTGTCTCACCCAGGTTACTGAGGACTCAGGAGATTGCCCTGGTGCAGAGGATGGTTTCCCATGGTCTCCACTGGGCACTTCCCTGGCTGAGGAATGACCCTCCATGATGTGGGTGTGATGAGCAGGTGCCTTGATGTGCCCAGCTCTTGGTGTCTGTGGCTGCCACAGGGTAGCTGCCAGCTCTCTGATTAGGAGCTATCATTTCACTCGATTCCAGCACAATCCATCATCCTTTGCTTTCTAGCCCCCATTTTGCCAAAATCTGGGATTTCTCAGCCCCACCAGAGTCTCCTGTGGGGGCTGTTGCTCTGTCCCCCTGCAGCCAGTGCCCTGGAGTGGGCTTGTGTGATGGGAGAGGGGTGGGGGTGCTTGGGAGAGGGGGGTACTTGGGAGAGGGGGTGCTTGGGAGAGGGGGTGCTTGGGAGAGGGGCTGCCGTGCTGCTGCATTTCAGCCCCAGCAGAGATCTGTCTGCCTCTTGCTTGCACGCATCCTCCAGAGCATTACCATTTAAATGACAAGGTAATGGCAGGCGTTTGGCTTATTTTTTGGGGGGGCTATAAAATGCACACGGCAGAACTAATCAATTTCAAATGATCCTCCTCAAAGCATTGCTACAGAGATTAAAAAAAAATAGAAATAAAAACATCCCATTTGCCCCTCTGCCTGCTCCCTCTGCCTGCCCCCCCTGCCGCCCCCCTGCCGCCCCCCTGCCCCCCCTGCCGACCCCCTGCCGCCCCCCCTGCCGCCCCTCTGCCGGCCCCCTGCCGCCCCTCTGCCACCCCTCTGCCTGCCCCCTCTGCAGACCCCCTGCCGCCCCCCTGCCGGCCCCCCCTGCCGCCCCTCTGCCTGCCCCCTCTGCAGACCTCCTGCCGCCCCTCTGCCTGCCCCCTCTGCAGACCCCCTGCCGCCCCTCTGCCGGCTCCCCCTGCCGCCCCTCTGCCTGCCCCCTCTGCAGACCTCCTGCCGCCCCTCTGCCGGCCCACCCTGCCGACCCTCTGCTTGCCCCCCCTGCCGCCCCTCTGCCTGCCTCCCCTGCCGACCCTCTGCCTCCGCCCCTCTGCCTGCCCCCCATGCTGGGGTTGCTCCGAGCATGTGCTGGTACCAGGGATGGATGCGCCTGTGTCCACTTCCCCTGGGATAACAGGAAAATTGTGAGCTGCCTGCTGGGATTTCACCGGATTTCACCTCTTCTTCAGCAGGAGAAAGAGGTTAAAAAAACGTCTTTTGTGCACAATGGCATCTTGAAGAGAAGTGAAATTCTAAGGAGATTGGTGTGAAGGGGTTGCAGTGAAGGGTCTGAACTGCAGGAAAATGTTTTGCTTCTTCCTTGAGGTCTCTGCAAATGAATTTCAGCATTTGGTGAAGGGGATCCTGGAGTGAAGTAGCTGAGCCACGACGAGTTCTCCATTGCAAGCCAACAAAAAAGATGCTATAAAAATGCACAGAGAATGGGAAATCTGGTGTGTGAGCTGGGACTTGCAGGAGATGCTCAGCCCTGTGCTTGAAACCCTTCATGAACTGGCTCTGGGCTTGGGTGTGTGTATAGGAGGTGTTTGTGTTGACGGCCCCTAACAGTTGGCCCCCATGGACTAACTCCAGGCTCTGAACTCTGCATCTTGGTGCTGATGGACCAGGCTAGAACCTGCTGCCCACAAACAGCTCTTGTCTTCTGCTGGGGACAAGACAATGGCCCTGCTTCTGCCCTTCTGCAGGGTAAGGGGCTCTGGGAGGGTGTGGGGCAGGTGATGGAGGGACCTGCCTCCAGGCACTCCACCACTGCCCTGGGCAGCCTGCCCCAGGGCTTAACAACCCTTTTGGGGAAGAAATCGTTCCTCTCATGTGCAACCTAAACATCTTATGGGGCAACTTGAAGCCATTTCCTCTTGTCCTACTGCTTCTTTCATGGGAGAAGAGACTTTCTCCCCTTTCAGCTCCTGCAGATGGATGTTGAGCGCCTGCTGGTGCCCTGTAGTGTGCTGGTGCCAGTGTGCAGTGTTGTACCAATGCCCTGTGGTGTGCCAGCAGCCTCCTTCGTGGTGGAGCAGTCACTAAGCTTCTGGACATGACTCCAGCACCTCAACATGGGCTGCATTGCCCTCCCTGCAGACCTGCTGCCCACAGTCCTCCCCCTGTTCCTGGACTCCAGGTGGGACCCAGATCCTTTTGGTGCAGCCTGTCCCTCTTGGACCTGCACAGGTGAAGGTGAATCTTCAGCTGGCAGGGAGTGTGTGCCTCTGGTTTGCTCTATAGTAAAGTACTCTGCACCAGGAGGAGTGGCATCAGCGTGGTGCTTAGCAAGGAGGGACATGTCTAGGGAGAATAGGTGAGCCCAGGAGCTCCGTCAGCTGCATGAAGCAGTAATGAGATAGTGGCTTTATCCTCCCATGGGAGGCCACCTTCCACACTTCAGAGGGAAGGTCCAATAAGATGAAATCCTGAAGAGCGTGAAATTGTCCATCTGCTGTGGAAATGGTGTTTGGAGCACATTTTGCTGCAAGATACTCACCTGCAGGCAGTGCTGGCTGGTGGCAGAGCCTGCCTTTTGTAGGCAGCAAACAAACATGGGGAGCACTTGGAGGAGCTGCCGGAGCAGGTGAGGAGCTGCCGGATTTGTGGCCAGCAGCTGCCTTTGCCCTCTGGTTTGCCAGGAACTGGATTACATTTTTCCTTCTTGCAAACCCAGGGCTTGGGTTAATCTGGGCTTGGGCTGCAGCTAATCCCCTGTGTCCAGATCCTGCAGCTCACTGGGGCTGGGTAGGCTGGTGGGCATGGGGCTGCTTGTGGAGGGGCACAGTGGAAGCTGCCCTGCAGTTGGCATTGTGGCTGCCAGGCTGCCCTGCTGCCGGTCCCGAGGGTGATTTCAGAGCTTCCACTGCTGTTGTGCTGAGGCCTGGTCACCCCTCATGAGGTGGGGACAGATTGTCACCTCAGTGGGTTGTTTATTGATTCTTTTTCAGTGGCTGCTAGTCTGGGACTGACTGAGATCTCAGTGTAAGGCCAGTTGGCTCTGTTGTGCCCAGAGGATTTCTGTGGAGGTACCTGAGAGAAGAACCTCCTTCTCTGTCACACAGAATGGGTTCATGGTCCCAGCACTGACCAGCCTGTGATTTCCCTGGCTCCCATCTGTCTGTGGCAGCAGCATTGGGCAGGCACAGAATCCATGCCAGGGTGATGCTGGGAGCTGCTGCATCTGGGCAGAGGTGGCATCACTGCTTTGCTTGTTTGTACTGGGCATCCCCTCTGTGAGCCAGCCCTGTCATAGTTGGAATACAGCTGGCCTCCAGTGTGGCCCCTAAGGAGGATCCCAGTAGTGGTGGCCAAGTCCCATCTCACTGCAGGGCTGTGGGGGGAGGTTCCATGTGACCAGTCTGACCCCAGTAATGGGCAGTTCAAACCTGGCATGTGTTGGATTTGTGCTGGTGAGAGATTCTGTGGCCACACCATCCTGAAGCTGGGGCCTCTGCCTGGTACATTGACATGTGTTTGGAAGATGCTGTGAGCCATGGAGCGCCTCTGGGTTCTCCTGACAAATGCCCACCCTCTGCATCTCCTCAGGCCACGTCCATCACAGTGCTGCAACTGACGAGGAGAAGCTCTGCCAGGAGCAGCTTTTCCTCCAGGAGCAGGTTGTGTTTGTTGACAGCAGAGATGGCAGACAATGAAAGGGGCAGACCTGGTGGGAATAAGGGACAGCAGTTACTGACATGGTGTGACCAGTGCCAAGGTCCTTGGCTCAGCAGCTGGAGGTGGCAGGAGGACCTGAAGCAGTGGCAGAGGGGATGGACCAGGGTGTGCTGGCTCACTCCATCCCCAACCACGAGACAATGAATTTTGCAGCTCAGGGGCAGATGAGTGCTTCATTATCTGGGGAATAGGGAAGCCTTGGCCAGACAGTAGAGCAGTCCAGTGCCTCGTGTGCTGTGGGTGAGTGGCACCCACGCTCATGCAGGGGGGGCCTGCTGAAGGCAGGGAGGAAAATTAAGATGTATTTTGTCTTAAATGAAAAATGACTGGCACCCCCCCTCCCTTCCTGAAAACAGGCAGTAATTTAATTTGTTAGTGGTTTATTTTATTTGACAGCCTCTGAATGCACTTGATGTGGTTTGTTACACTGCATTACCCTCTAATAGTGGGTGTGTGGCACCAGAGCTGCCCCAGGGAGGGAAGCACTGAGAGGGTTCTGTGGTCCTCAGGGTTGCACTGGCAGTGCTGGGGGTGGCTGCTTTAGGTTGGATGCTGCTGCTGACTTCATGTGCTTCAAGAAAAGCAAAAAGCCCAAGTTTCAGCCCAGTTGCTGTCCTGTTGCCTCATTCAGTGTGTGCTTTCTCTTCACTGTCACTGACCGTGGCCACCCTGAGCTGCCTGCCTGCCCAGCTGGGCATGTCTGTGGCTCCTGGAGCAGTCTGCAGGCTCTCCATGCACATCACCCTTCCTGTCCCTTTCTGTTTCTTTACTGGACGTTGATCAGAAGCCTGCTGCAGGTACCACAGAGGTTACCACCTGGAGGTTACATTGCTGTAGACCAGGCAGCATGCTGGGAGAGAGACAACCAGGAGCAGGATGAGCAGGAGAGGGGGCAGAAGGATTTTCTTCTCTGCCCATTATCTGAATGTCAAATGCCAGTAGTGGAGTCCAGCCATCAGCATGGCCCCTTGTCAGCCTCCCCTGTGGTAGCCATTTCCAGCTAGCTTCAGGACAGGCTTCAGCAGAGAGGAGATTAAACCCAGGCTGTGCTGGCAGCTGCTCACCTGAACCAGTGTTTGCTTCAGCAAAAAGATTCCTGCTGCCTGGGATGAGATCCCCAGGCTGGTCTGAGCTCCCAGCACATTCCTGGCTGCTCCTGCCCCAACCTCTTGCTGCTTTCAGTGACACTCTTAAGCAGCACCTGGTGAGGAGGGGCAGGGGACACTTGCTGGTTGCCATATTCCAGTGCAGATTGTTCCCACTGCAGCAGATGACACATCCTGCCTTAACAAAACACTCATGGATGACCAGGTTTGTTCCTCCCCTGGGGTTTTATCTGCTGAGGTACCAAGTTCCAGACATAAAAAACTCCCCAGAATGTGGCTTTGAAGTAGGGTGTGGAGTATTCTCTTGGCTGAAGAGTTCCTCTTAGAATAGAATAGAATAGAATAGAATAGAATAGAATAGAATAGAATAGAATAGACCAGACCAGACCAGACCAGAACAGAACAGAATAGACCAGACCAGGTTGGAAGAGACCTTCTGTGAGTAGCTGCCATGTAAGAGCTGGGCAGGGAGTTGTGCTGGGGTGCCAAAGGCTGTAGATGGCTGCACTGCTGCAGTTCAGACATGGGCTGCCCTGACTGATGCCCACTGTTGGGCTCTCCTGGGCACGGGGCCTGGCACAGCATCATCTTGCTGGGTGAAATCCACTGCTAAAGCCTTTGCTGGAGTTATTTTTGTGCCCAGCAAGGCCTGGTGTGACATGGAGCCCTCTCTCTGCACAACCATCATGTTTCTGTCACTCTGAATGACAGCCCAGCTCCTGTGATCCCCCAGCAGACTGCGAGCCCCATCCCCAGCTGGCTGCACCCAGCCCTTCCACGGCAAACGATGCATCATTGCCCGTGTCAGCCCAGATTAGCAGGCAGGCTGTCACATTAGGCTCTGAGCCGGCACTCCTGTGCTCTCCTGTCACTCGAGCTGGCTGTCACACTCCTGGCCCCACCGCTGCAGCCCTGGGAGATCTCTTTGGGCAGCAGACAGATAATGCATATGGTAATGAAGTAGCTGGAGAAGAGAGCTGGCGAGCTGGGGAGAGCTCTCTGGAGCCCAAGCTGGCACCTTGCTAGGGGATGAAGTTGCCTGGTAAGCATCACGTCTGGAGTGGCTGCTACACTGCTCCTCACCTGCTGCCCCCCTGCTGGTTACAGGAGTGAAGTTTGTCAGTCTGAACCTGAACATGCATCGCTCTGCATTGCTCTGTTCCCAGCCCCTCCATCCCTCCCTGCCCGGTGCTGTCCTTCTCCCTGTCTCTTCTCATCCTTTATCTCCATCACTTCACTGTGGAACAAATGCAAAGGAGTGAAAAGTCTGCACTGGACCTGGCTCTGAAGAAATCCACTTCTGTTAGAAAAGGAGTGTCAGGCTTTGCTCAGCAGAGTCAAAACAAGGATGGAGTGGTGTTTGTTTTTTTCCCAAAGGAATGGTTGCTGCAGCAGAGAGCTGAGCCCAGTGCTGGGCTCCCACTGCCTCACTGTAGCCTCACCATACTGGTTCCTCTTTCCAAATCAGCAGGCTTTTGTGTCTGCTGGTCCTTCTGCTCCTTCCCTCAGGAAGACATCAGGGTTCTTTGGTGAGAGCATGGAGGGTGGGATGGGGCACTGGGAGCCAGAGCTACTGCTGTGGCCACAGGGTTGTTCACCCCCATGCCGTGTGCTGGCATGGGCCTGGTGGGACAGCCTGACGCTGTCCCTGGGTGCTGACTCTCTGCCTCCCGCCCTGCAGGTGCCTGTGCTCCGGCCCATGGACCTGATGGTGGAGGCCACGCCACGGAGGGTGTTTGCCAACGCTCACACCTACCACATCAACTCCATCTCTGTCAACAGCGACTATGAGACCTACATGTCAGCAGATGACCTGAGGATAAACCTGTGGAACTTTGAAATCACAAACCAGAGTTTTAGTATCCTTTGGTGTGTGCTGCAGGGCTGTGCCCATGTCTGCTGTGATGGTGACCAAGAAGGTAGTACAGCATCTCGCAGGTCATGTCCCCACACCCTGCTCATGGTTCCTTGGTGCAGGAGCTTCAGCCTCTGGCAGGGGCTCAGCTGTACTAAACAGTGCTGCCAGCTGTGCATCCAGCTACAGAATGCCCCAAATCCCAGTCCCTGGTGTCATTGCCAGGACACTCCCTTCTCACAGAACCCTGGAATGCTGAGGGCTGGAAGGGACCTCTGGAGAAGAACCTCTGGAGATCATCTAGTCTAATCCCCCGCTGAAGCAGGTTTGCCTCTGCCCATGCTGCTAGGCTGACACCAGCCTGTCTCCAGTGGGCACTCTCCACATCACAGCAGCCACAAGGCTCATCTGGCATCACTCAGCTGCTGCCTCCTGCTGTGGCACACTCTTAAGGAGTTTTGCCTGCAGGGTCTTTGTGGGGTGGGTGGGAGGGAGAGGTTCTGCGAGTGATGGAAGAGGCAGGTGCCTTGGGGAAGAAAGAGAAAGGAGACATTAATGGTGCAAGTTCCCTTCTGCCCTGCAGCAGGGTGACAGGCTGCCAGTCACCGCAGCACAAACGAGGCCCTGCCAGTCACCCCAGGAACAGCTGCATCAGGAACGAACACAGCAGGGCACTAATCACCGCGGGGGTGGGTTAGAGTGGTTCCCAGCAAGAGATCCTCGGGGCCTGTGGCAAATATAGGCAGCTGGAGAGGACTTCAGCAGTCACAGGAGGCTGGCTGTTGGGATCTTGATATAGCTGTGGCTGAGCAGGGCTGCGATGGGTGCTGTGTTGTGGGGAGGAGGACGAGGAGCACCGAACTTGGGTGAAACCTCAGGGGGCTCAGATGACCTGAGGAGTTTGGCCAAGGTGCAAGTGCAGCACCCAAAATGCTTGGTAAGAATTGATGTAGAAATGTCACCACCAGAGAGGTGTCACTCAGGTGTCCTGTTGCACCACAGCGTTCTGCAAATGATGTGTCTGGGGGCTGTGGTGGGTTTCTGTGGGTTGTTGTGCCCTGGGTTTTGGTTCCCTCTCTGTGGGTTTGGTGCAGTTTCGTTGCCCTGGCACTGCAATAAAAGTTGTTTGCTCTGTCTGGGGCCAGATGAGCACAGTCAGGTCTTGTGCCATGCAGAGGGGCTACAGGCCATGGTACTGGAGCTGTCATCCCTGGCTGAACAGGAAAGGTGACAGATGTTGTCTGACCCCTACACTGGCACTGGCTGGTCCCAGCTGTGCTGTGGTGCTGCCCGGGACTATGCTGCTGCCCTCCTGGGCACACCCGGTTGGCACAAAGCAGGGGGAGCCCGGGTGCTCACAGACATCACCGGGAGGAGACCTCTGGGAGGAGCAGGGGCCGGGCTCTGCATAGGTCCTTGACTCGCCCTGCCAGACATCGTGGACATCAAGCCAGCCAACATGGAGGAGCTGACGGAGGTGATCACGGCGGCCGAGTTCCATCCGCACCACTGCAACACGTTCGTCTACAGCAGCAGCAAGGGCACCATCCGGCTCTGCGACATGCGCACCGCCGCGCTCTGCGACCGCCACGCCAAGTGTGAGTGCGCCTGCCCGCGGGGCTCACCCCGACCCCAAGAGGGAGTGTGGAGACCCACCTGGGCTCACCTCTGCCCTGCCACCTCACCCCATCCTCCTCGGGGTCCTCCCCACCGCCGGCTGTTCTCCTGGCCGTCTGCTGTCCCCAAAAGGAGGAGCTTCCCCTGGGGCCTGCCCCCACGCTCTGGGGAACACATTGGAAACCCTTTGGTGATGTTCCAGCAGCAGCAGCAGGTCTGAGGGGTCGCTGGGATGTTGCTGTGCAGTGAGTGTGGAGCTGTTGGTGCCAGGGAGGGCTGGGCTCGTTCAGGTCCTGTCCAAGCAGCCCCATCACCTGTTGTCACTGTTGGCCGATGCAAAGTATCACAGTATAACTAAGGTTGGAAGAGACCTCGAGGATCATCGAGTCCCACCTATCAACACAGACCCCATGACTAGACCATGGCACCAAGTGCCACGTCCAATCCCTTCTTGAACACCTCCAGGGATGGTGACTCCACCACCTCCCTGGGCAGCACATTCCAATGACGAACGACTCGCTTGGTGAAGAACTTTCTCCTCACCTCGAGTCTAAACCTCCTCTGGCACAGCTTGAGACTGTGTCCCCGTGTTCTGGTGCTGGATGGGCTCAGGATGTGCCTCCTCCATGTCTGGAGTAAGCTGGGCAGCTGGGGAGCATGTCCTTGGCCCTCCCTAGGCTGGTGCCATGCAGAAGCTGCTGCTGAGGCAGCTGGTGGGGCTCAGCCCCTGCTCAGCCTGGCAGGAGGCTGTCATTGGGAATATTGTCCTCACCAGCAGCTGCTGATGGAATACCAGCATGGACACCCTCAGCGCTTCTGGCTGGGCTGGTGGCTGCCTGCTGCTGCTCTTCATGCTCACTCAGCTCCTGGAAGGCAGTTCTGTGCTGACTGTGGGGTGTGAATAGGACACAAGGATGGGTTAGACCTGTGGGAGCTTGGGGTCTGCCCCAAAGACAGCAAGGGCCACTGTGCTGTGTGACAGGACAGCTAAACCCCTGTGTAATGGGCATGCTCGAGTTCTCTTCAGAAAATGGCCTCTGTCTTGTGGGGAAATGAGGAGGTTTTCAGTCCCCAAAGTGTGATTGTGTCACCAGAACAAGATGCAGGAGCCAGGTGGGATTTACTGGAGCCCCACACAAGTCATGTCTATCCAGAGAACTCTGGGGATATCAGATTCAGGTTTCCTGCAGGGAATTACACACCAGCTGCTGCTGTTGTGCTTCTGAGCTGTGGCCACATCTGATACCTGTTCTAAACCGAAGGAAACTAGCTGGGGGCGAAAGTTTCCTTCACTTTGGAGGAGCTGAAATAGCAAGTGGCAGTGTCCCCAAATCCTGAGCAGAACTGGGCTGGCATTTCCTGACTGTCTGGCAGCCCTGCAGTGACAGCTCCCAGATGAGGCTCAAAATTCATCTTCCCCACACTTCAGCAGAGGCTCCCCTGGCATTTCCCTTTGTCTGGGGCTGTGGCGTCCCTCCTGCCCTAGGTGAGCTCAGCAGCCGTGGTGAATCCCAGCGGTGAATGCTGGCTGAGTTTGACCTCCCCTGTGACATCTCCTTATTGATTTCCCTCAGCCCCTCAGAAGCAGCAGCCTCAGTCAATTTCAGCTCAGCAGAGGCGTGAGTGGAAATTGAGACAGTTCATCAAAGTTCAAAATGAAAAGCAAGGTTGGCTTCTGGAGGCGAATCCTGCAGCGGAGACATTTAATAACTGTCAGTGGTTAATACAGATCCAGGGGACAGCCCTGCACATCCCACCCTCTTCATTTAGATGGATGCAGTTTGCTGCTCAGGGCCAGCTTTTACTCATCTGCTTCTCTTATTAGATTTTGTTTGCCCATTTGATTTGAGGCTGTGTGATGTGTGACAGGGCGTGTGTCACCTGCAGCTTTGTGGCTGGGCTGGGAGAGAGCATCAGCTCCCATGGAGGAGCACTCGCTAGGGGGACAGAGGTGCTGTGAGGGGACATTTCCCTGAGCACACTGAGCACAGAAACATCACCCCTGCTGTCCAAAGCCCCACAGGAGGCCAAAGGGGAGATCTGGGTTCCTGGAGCACCTGCTCATGCTGGCAAAAGTGACCTGTTTGAAAAGCATGTGGGGAAGGGAGGAGGAGCCCTGCTGGGGCTTCCTGTGGTTGGTTGACCCTGGCAAAGGTGTTGGGCTTTTCAATTCTGTTTTAGGAGCCACCTGTGGTTGTACTGCCCAAGCTCCTGGAGCAAAAGGATCCAGGTACAGTCCCAAGGGGACCTTTGTCTTGTCACTGCTGGCTGTGTTACAGCAACACCACAGTTCAAGCTTGGTTAGAAATAAGCAGCCCACGGAGATGCTCTGGTGAGGTGAGGACAGCTCACTGCTCTTAACTGGAGCCTGCAGTGGTTCGGAAGCTCCTTCTGCTTGGGCAGGTGCTGCTGCCTCTGGGGAGGCCCCAGTGGGGAAGACTGTAACTGTAGCTCGACTCAGCACTGCTGAGGCTTTCCAAGCAGGTGGCAGAAAGTTCTCCCTGAGGAGCAAGAGCACCCTGTGGGCCCTTCTTGGCTGTCTTGGCATTGGTTGGGTCTGTGCCCCATGGTGCTGATGAGGGCTGCGGGCAGAGGGAGCTGGCACAGTGCAAGCAGCTCAGTGCCAGAGGGCAGTGGGTTGGTTGTGTAACAGAATTAGTGCTCAGAAATCCGTTGGCTCAGCAGCACAGATCTGCTCCTGCAGTGGGAGCGAAGCCACACAAAAGCCTTCAGCTGGCAAGCAAAAATAGCTCCCCCAAGCCCCTGCCCAGTGCCCACTCTGCTTCTGGTGGCACTGCCAGTATGCTGTGACCCCAGTCCTGGCAGAGCCCTGCTGCTCCAGCACTGGGACTGGGCAGAGTCTGAGCATCCCATGGAGGAGTGGGCATCTCAGAAGAGCCCTGGCACAAACCCACACACCCTGATCCATGGCAGTAAAACATCTCATGGGGCAATGACCTGGTGGCAGCACAGACAAGTAGTGATCAGTGCCCTCCATAGACTGCTGGGATCCTTTTGCTCTCTGGCTGCTCTCACTCCCCTTGTTCCACAGCCCCAGTGTGTGGTCAGGGCTCCTGCCAGTGACTGAAAGAGCTGGAGTAGGTCCTGAGGTGGGCACTGACATTGCTGATTTGCAGAGATTACGCAGACTGGCATTTCAGGAGCATTTTCCTCTGTACTCATGCTGAGGTGTTGGTGCTGCAGGGCTCAGGGGATGATAAGCCCAAGCACTGTGCCAGGCACAGAGCCACTGGCAAATCTGTGGCTGTGGCCATTGGCTGGTCAGAGCCAGCAGCCACCATAGCAGAGGGGTTGTAAGAGAGCCTGGAGACAGGGTCAGGCAGGGTCAGGCAGTGTGGCTGGCAGCTGGTTTTCCTCCAGTGGAGAAGCAGTGTGAGCTCCTCCAGCTTGCCCAGCAGCATCCAGCAGAGCTGTGCTGGAGAGCTGTGGAGAGAGGAGGCTGGATGGATGGCCCTGTGTCGGCAGCAGCTCTCTTGCTGCCACTCTGTGCTGGGTCTCCAAAGCCACACTTGCCCAGCTGATGTTGCTTTGAAATCAAATTTGTAAATACATTTAATTTGGAACTTCATCAGTCTCCTTCAGCCTGCTCAAACCATGATTTACTCAGCCTGACCAGATTCCATCTGCCGGTTGCAGCAGCTGTAAAATATTGCCATTGACTTTTGGTTCCGCTGCACATCGATTTCCAGAGAGCAGAAGTGACACACAGGGCTCTAAATTGTCTGGGCTTCTGTGGAGCTGTTGATGGTTGGTCTGCAATCATCCCTCCTGTTCATTGCATGCATCCAAAACAGGAGCTTCCATTGTGCCAAGTCAGAGCCTTATAACACGTGTGTTAGTCTGGCCTGGGCCAAACCCAGCGGTGGGAAGCATTCACCCAGCTCACTGTGGTGACATCCTGCAGGGACACGGTGCCCCTGCTTAGTTCCAGAGGGTGTTTGGGTGGTGGCTGATGGCAGGACTTGTCCTTTGCTCTTGCACAGTTTTTGAGGAGCCTGAAGACCCCAGTAACCGGTCGTTTTTCTCTGAGATCATCTCCTCAATCTCCGATGTCAAATTCAGCCACAGCGGGAGGTATATCATGACCCGTGACTATCTCACCGTCAAGGTGTGGGACCTGAACATGGAGAACCGGCCCATTGAGACCTACCAGGTGAGTGTGGCACGGCTGGGCATCAGCAGCGCTTGGGCACCTGCAGTGCTGCTGCCTGAGCTGTGCTCCCACGCCAGTACAAATGTGATGGGTGGGAACACTGTGCCATTAAATCGTGGGAAGCAAAGAAAGGACTGTTACATGTGGGAATGAGTAGCCTGGTGGATTGTAACGTGGAAACAACCTCAAGTTGCACCAGGGGAGGTTTAGGTTGAACATGAAGAACAACTTTCGTTCCCCAGAAGTGTTGTCTAGGCCTGGCCCAGGCTACCTAGGGGAGTGGTGGAGTCCCCATCCCTGGAGGGGTTTCAAAGCCCTGGAGATGTGGTGCTGAGGGACATGGTTTAGTGGTGACCTGGCAGTGCTGGGTTAGTGGTTGGACTTGACTGTCTTTTCCAACCAAAATGATTCATGATTCAGCCTCTGGTGGGCACCAGGCTGGCGTTAGCTGGTGGCTGGGCTGTGCCAGCCGGTGCTGGGTCCTCACACCCTGTCCCTCCGTGCTGGCAGGTTCACGACTACCTGCGGAGCAAGCTGTGCTCGCTCTACGAGAACGACTGCATCTTTGACAAGTTTGAGTGCGTCTGGAACGGCTCTGACAGGTGAGTGCTCACTGCTGTGGCTGCAGCAGGCTTCCAGCCTGCCACATGCCCAGTTTGGGTGCACCTTAGGGGTGTCCTGGAGGGTCCAGTGTCCCCATGTAGTCCCTTCCCCAGGCTGCGGCTGGCTGTGGGGTCTGGAGAGTACAAGGATCACCTGAACCTGAAGCTCCAAATCCAAGTGTTGCTGGGGGGTCTGGTGGGGTTCCAGCTCTCTTCCAGATTGAGTTTGGTTCCTGTTTCCATTTCACCCACACCTGAAGAGAGTAGTGATGTGTCCAGCTCCAGCTTGCTAAGCCTGGGGTTGGAACTCTGTCCTCACATAGGCCACATTGATGTGGGTGGCAGAAGGATACATGGCCAAGTGTGGTCTGGTAGAGCTGACAGAGATTTTGCTCTGCACCATCAGAGCAAATTAAGGAGGCATAGCTGGGCCTGGGGCCCAGACTCCAAACCTCATTTTGCTTCTGGATTTTCAGCCTCCTTTAGTACAAGGCTGTTTGCCTCAAGAAAGAGGTGGAAACCCCTTGGGGCCATGTCAGCTAAAGCTCTGCCCTAAGGACTGAGCTCCACGTGTTTTTACTCTTGAGAGGCGTTGTCCTCCCTGTCTGTGTAGCCCCTGGTTGAAGGACAAGGCTAGGGTGAGGACATGGCTCCAGTGGCTGAGCCTGAGCCTTTTGGCACAGAATGAGGCACAAGCTGCTGGGGAGCCTGGTTGTGCCCCCCACATGCCACGGGGCCTGTGCCGGGCAGGGCCGGGGCATCACGGGCAGGCTGGCAGCAGGGCCGGGGCCGCCGGTGGTGACCCATCCTGTCCCCTCCCGGCAGCGTCATCATGAGCGGCTCCTACAACAACTTCTTCCGCATGTTCGACCGCAACACGAAGCGCGACGTGACGCTGGAGGCCTCGCGGGAGAACAGCAAACCCCGCGCTGTGCTCAAGCCCCGCAAGGTCTGCGTGGGCGGCAAGCGGCGGAAGGACGAGATCAGCGTCGACAGCCTGGACTTTAGCAAAAAGATCCTGCACACAGCCTGGCACCCCTCCGAGAACATCATCGCCGTGGCAGCCACCAACAACCTCTACATCTTCCAGGACAAGGTCAACTAGGAGGACACGGTGCTCCTGAGGAGTCTTGTGTATGGGCACCAGCACACACGAGATCTCAAGTGTTGCTTTGCTTTTCTTTCTTTCTTTCTTTCTTTCTTTTTTTCCCCCTTTTCCTTCCTCTTCCTTCCTTCAGTTGTTGCTCTTCAGGTAGCATCTGAACAGGGGGCAGGAGTGCTCTGCACCCTCAGTTCTGGGGCACACCCAGAGACACCCCCCATTTCCTGTTGAGAGCTCAGAGGTCTTGAGTGTTTGCTGTCCCAGTGTCCTGGGGTGGCTCTGGGCTTTCTGGAGCTGTCTGTTTGTGGGCAAGGTGGTGGTAGCAGTGGTGTGGGCTGTCAGCAGTGGACACAGAGGGGGCACGTGGTGTATGTGCCCATGGGAGCACATGGTGAGTCCTGCTCTGATGGTTCAAACTTGACCCAGGCAGCATTCCACCTGTTGTGTTGCAAGACTAGAATGTTGTCCCCGTGGCCCTTTTCCACATTTGTCTTTTTCTTATCATTTTGTGTTTTCACCAAGGGACAGCAAACCTCACCCTAGCCTGGGACAGTTCAGATTTGCAAGGGACGAGCTTATAGTGAGGGGGGATCTGCTGCACACTGGCCAGGCTGCTGCTTCCCCCCACCCCACTGACATCCTCCTGAGGATTTGGCTTTGTAGATACTGTGGTGCCTTTCTTGGTATATGAAATACCTTTATAAATGATGCTTCCAAACTGCATTGACTGCAAACCAAATCCAGCCTGGGCAAACCTCTGCAGCTCCTGTCTTTTGCTTTGGTCATTTTCACCTGTTCTGTTGTGAGCTCTTGCATGTTGTGACTGTCTCTTTCTCTTTCTCTCTCTCCTCCTCTCTCTCTGTTTTTCTCTCTCTCTCTCTCTTTTTTTTTTTTTTTAATTATTTATTTATTAGATTTTTTAAAAGATAAAAGTTGCTAATTTATGACCTCCTAAACAAAAGGAACCCAGCCCTACCTTGCTGATAGCGCCTGACTGCTTCAGAGAGGGGCCCTTCGAGGTCCTACCTTATCATAACGATAATAACGATAATAAAAAGCAGTAACTCCTCCTCTCTGCATGGCCAGGCTGCCCCTCTCTGCTCTAAAAGACTGCTCAGGCCCTTCCTCCTTCCACTTGAGCGACTGTTCAATAAAAACACCACCACCAAACAGAACTGCTGAATTTTCAGTCAATCTGCAAACTGCTCCTGCAACAAAAAGGAAGCGAGTCAATGAAGTCGGTGAAGAGCCAGCGCTGGCGCTGCAGGAGTGGCTCTCTAAGGGCATCCCTCCAGTGCTGGCAGCCCTGGGGGGAACGGTCAAAGGAAGCTCCACGGGCCAAATGTCCTCTTGGGACGGTCTCTGTGGGGCACCACAAGCATTCCAGCGCGCCCTGCTGTGGCCTCCCAGCTCCCACACCCAGCACAGGAGAGGAGCTGCAAAGCAGGGGGACCCCAGCCAGACCTTGGCCCCTGGAAGGGAGCCTGGGAGCACCGGGACAGAGCTGACCACCTTCAGAGGAGTGACCACAGGGGAAGAACAAAGTGCACTGGCTCAGCAATGTACCACAAGTGATGGCTCTTGGGAGTAACTGGTTGGGTTTGGTTATTTGGTTTTTTTTTTAATGAAATGGTTAAAAAAATAAAATAGGAAGAGTCCTGAATGGGGGTTTTTTAAAACAAAAGCTCTTTTTTGGTTCCTGTACAGAAAGCCTGCACTCTGCTCTCAGAAGTAAAGTTGTCCCAAACCTGTCTTGGTGTGGAGTCACTGCTTGTTGTGCCCCGCTGTGCTGGTGGCTCTGGGGCAGCCAGACCATAGCTGAAGGTCCCTGCTCAGTGGACTGAGAGTTGCTGGGGTCTGTGCAGACAAGGAACAGCCTAGGGGGGCCCAGAGAGCCTAGAGGTGCTGATCCTAGGTGAGGGTAGGGCCTGTGGTGGCAGTGGACAATTTGGAGAGCAATGTGTGGGAATCCAGCCTCTCACTCTAGCAGCCTGGTGAGTGTCAGTCCTTGGGTACTGGGCAAACATTCCCCCAGTCCCATTCTGCTGTTGGTAGTGTGTGGGACAGGGAGCAGACACAGGGGTGCATCCAGGGGGATGGTCTCCTCCTTTATACTGTGGTTTAAGGTCCTGTGGATGGCCCCCTGGTTTTGTCCCTCACAGCCCTGTCCCATTCAGGATGTTTGTGGGGGGAAGTCAGTGCTGCAGCTGGTGCAGGGCCAGGCCTGGCATGAACTGCAGTACCAAGGAGCTAGCAGCTACCAGTGACTCCTACCAGTCTCAGACAGGGAGAACATCAGCCTTGGAAGCTGTCCTGCCCAGTGGCCCGTACCACATGCCCAGAGGCCCCAGCTATTGCATCAGGGTGATGGCCAGACAGAGGGGGTTGTCACAAAGCCAGCACAGGGCAGCTCAACACTAAGTTTTAAACTGGAAGTTCCTCCTCACACCAGCACAGAGATGTGATAAAATTAGACTCCTGTGCCTGTTTATTAGCCACTGACCACAGACCCCCTCCTACAGCACAGTAAGAGTGGCTTTAAAGTACAGGCACAAAGTTCATAATAAATGTCCCCAGGAGGTGTGGGAGCAGCAGGTGGCACAGTCCTGTGGTGCTCCAGCCCCTCACTGGGATCCCAGTTATTGCTGTTTCAGGAGTGTCTGAGATCCCCAGAACCCCCCAGGCTCAGTGCCAGCTCCTGGAGCAGAAGGAAGAAGAAACCACTGAGTGGTGACGGGGTCTACTCAGCAGCTGGAAACAGCCACACAGCCTCAAAAGAGACTGGCTGTCCTGCCAAGAATGGGTTGCAGCTCCTGCCCAGAAAGGAGTTGGGCTTTTTACTAGTTGAGTCTCTCTCTTTTTCCTCACCTCACATTTCCCTCCTGCCCTGCTGGCTCACTGCTTGTTCAGAAGCAGTCCTAGGCTGGTCTGTGATGGGAAAGGTGTTAGAAACACTGCCAGCATTCCTGCATCTCTGAAGGAGGATCCCACCCTCTCCCTGTTGCTGGGGGGACAGAAGGGACCATGCCTGAGGTGTTGCAGGGGTGACTGAGCAGCTCCCTACTGTTCTGCATCACCAGCACAGCATGGCTGCAGCTGCAGCACCCCCCGCCTGCTGCCTCAGGGGTAATTGCTTTATCCCCAGAATAAGGAGATAAATAAATGCTAATGAACATCTGGTGCCCATAAACAAGATAAATTTAAATTAATAGCAATCACATTCATTTAATGAATGAGTTCAGCACATTTTAAAGCCATCATAAACCACGCAGGGCCTCCTGCAGGGCTGAGCCAGGAGGAATCCCCCCACTGGCAGAGCAGAGTCCTGTGCTCCCATGGTGAGGGACATGGTGCCATGAGCCCACCAGCAGTGTCCTGCCCTGGGCACCTGTGTCCCTACTGTGTCCTTTGAGGTCAGGGAGCAGTGTGATGCCCTGGTAATCCATGAGGAATTAGTTTGGGACCTGCTGAGCCACTTGGACACTCACAAGTCCATGGGACCAGATGGGATCCATCCTAGGGTGCTGAGGGAGCTGGCAGATGTGCTGGCCAAGCTGCTCTCCATCATCTTCCTCCAGTCCTGGCTCACCAGTGAACTCCTGGGTGACTGGAAGCTGGCCAATGTGGTCCCCATCCACAAGAAGGGTCAGATGGAGGAACCTGGAAACTCCAGGCCAGTCAGCCTGACCTCAGTGCCAGGGAAAGTGATGGAGCAGATCATCCTGGCGGCAATAACTGCGCACCTGAAGGATGGCCAAGGGCTCAGGTCCAGCCAACATGGATTTAGGAAGGGCAGGTCCTGCCTCTCCAACCTGATCTCCTTCTATGATCAGGTGACCCGTCTGGTGGACATGGGGAGGCCTGTGGATGTGGTCTACCTAGACTTCAGCAAGGCCTTTGACACCATCCCCCACAGCAAACTGCTGGCTAAGCTGTCAGCTCGAGGCTTGGACCACTACACTCTGTGCTGGGCTAGGAACTGGCTGGAGGGCCGGGCCCAGAGAGTGGTGGTGAATGGTGCCACATCCAGCTGGCAGCCAGTCACCAGTGGTGTCCCCCAGGGATCAGTGCTGGGCCCTGTCCTCTTCAACATCTTCACTGATGAGATCTGGATGAAGGGGTTCAGTCAGTCATCAGCAAATTTGCAGATGACACCAAGTTAGGGGCAGATGTTAGTCAGTTAGAGGGTAGAAAGGCTCTGCAGAGGGACCTCGACCGACTGGACAGATGGGCAGAGTCCAATGGGATGGCATTCAACAAGTCCAAGTGCCGAGTGCTGCACTTTGGCTACGGCAACCCCATGCAGAACTACAGGCTGGGGTCAGAGTGGCTGAGAGCTGCCAAACAGAGAGGGACCTGGGTGTGCTGATCCACAGCCACCTGAACATGAGCCAGCAGTGTGCCCAGGTGGCCAGGAGGGCCAATGGCATCCTGGCCTGCATTAGGAAAAGTGTGGCCAGCAGGAGCAGGGAAGTCATTGGGCCCCTGTACTCTGCTTTGGTTAGGCTGCACCTTGAGTACTGTGTCCAGTTCTGGGCCCCTCAGTTTAAGAAGGACATTGAGACACTTGAATGTGTCCAGAGAAGGGCAACAAGGCACAAGCACAAGCCCTATGAGGAGAGGCTGAGGGAGCTGGGATTGTTTAGCCTGGAGAAGAGGAGGCTCAGGGGTGCCCTCTACAACTACCTGAAGGGTGGTTGTAGCCAGGAAGGGGTTGGTCTCTTCTCCCAGGCAACCAGCACCAGAACAAGGGGACACAGTCCCAAGCTGCACCAGGGGAGGTTTAGACTCAAGGTGAGGAGAAAGTTCTTCACTGAGAGAGTCGTTCGTCATTGGAATGTGCTGCCCAGGGAGGTGGTGGAGTCACCATCCCTGGAGGTGTTCAAGAGGAGATTGGATGTGGCACTTGGTGCCATGGTCTAGTCATGAGGTCTGTGTTGATAGGTTGGACTTGATGATCCTCGAGGTCTCTTCCAACCTTAGTTATACTGTGATACTGTGACCATAGAGTTGGTGCCCGGAAGCAGCAGAGAAGACACAAGGTCCCTGTGGGGGCTGGTGGGTGTGGATGGGCTTTGCTAGGGGCTCCCCTGTCTGGGGGGGTTGAGAGGACTCTGTGCTGGCAGCTGGGCACTGACAGGAGGTGATCTGCCATCACCACCTGACCCTGTTTACTCCTCAACTCAGCAGTCCAAGAAGAGGCAGCACAAAGGGGTGTTGGGCCTGTACAATCCATATATAAAAAGGGTTGGTTTATTGTCGTTCAAATACAGAAACTGGACAATCCCAACGTTTCAAAATTAAACTTTAGAAACACAAGTTTAACATTCAAAACAGGAGTATAGTTTACAAGAGTTGCCCAGAGGGGAGATCCACAGTCTAATCCAGAGTGTGTAAAGATCACTTGATGGTAAAGAAAAAGGTGTTTGGACAACCGTCCTGTGCTGTGCCGGCACTCACCCAGCAGCTCCGGCCTCGGGGAGAAGCTATCAGACAAATCTTCACTTGGGCAGAGCAACCTCGTCTGTGTCTAACTCGTAGGTTGGGGGAGGAACAAAGCAGAGCTGTGAACAAGTTTGGTTTGGTCTCTCAGGCCCACTTCTCTCAGTTCTAACCCTGGCTGGGATGGATTGAGCTCCATCCCAAGGGTGAAGGCAAGCAGAAGACTAGGAGCTGTGTCTACAGAACACAGCCTTCAATAACCAATAACTTAGAGGTCCCAGGCAGCACTTCTCCTCCCAGTGAGGGCCCACAGTAACACTGGGAAGCTGGTGGCACACATGCAGTACAAGTTCAAACCACAAGACTCACACCTAGGACCCTGCCTAGAAGGCAGCCTCCACATCCCACCACCTGCACCTCACACACAGACTCTGCATCGCTCCAGAGCTGGTCACCAAACACCACCCACACACTCCCATTCTTGTCAGTCATGCCCCAGAGAAGCTCATAAATACCTTCAACGTGGGCTTTTTGTTGTTGGTTCTCCCCCACCCACCCAGAGACCATTTCATGTTCACAAATGCTGCTTCTTCCTCTGCTCCTTAGATGGTTTTGCACTGTACTCACGGCAATGTGTATGTATAAACCTGACAGATGGCTCATGCAAGCTTTTGGATTTTAGACATCCCCAGCTGAGGAGTATTTCAGGACTATTTTGTTGTTCTCCTTGTGGGCTCTGAGGCTGTGGGTGGTGGAGGTGGGCCCCGGCGGTCCAGGTCATCCACGTAGGACACGATCAGCTTGCGCCTCTCCTCCGGCACGCAGTCGAGCACCAGGTAACGCTTGTCGTTCTGTAAGATCTTCTCTACATCCTTCAGGTGCTGATCTGACTCCTGGATCAGCTTTTTGGATCTGAAAGCAAGTGTAACAATTACTACCTGAGTGGTCTGGGGTGCTCAGAACACCCCAGAGCCCACACAACACCCCAGGAGCCTCCCAAAGCTGCCCTCACCCCAAGAAAGCACAGGTCGAGACAGTGGGGAGGAGAAGCAAGGAAAGGGTGCAGAGACCTGGAGATCTTCATTAGAAAGAAGGTGCTCTAGGTCAGGAGCAGGCACATCAATACCAGCCTGGACAGGACAGAGCCACCTATGTTGGTGCCACACTAATGAACACCAAAGGAAGACAGCTGTCTGGCTGCAGTGGCCTTGCACAGCACTACCTGAGCTATGCAAATGCTAAAGCCTAGAGAGACAAAAAAGTACAATCAGGGTTTTAGACTGACATTTAAATGAGGCAAATAATTAGAATTTGGATGTGGCAGCCTCAGTTCAGCCCAGCCTGACTGGCTGAGCATTCCCTCCTCACCAGCTTTGAGCACTGACAGTGACAGCAACTCCACCTGACACTAGAATCCCAACACACTAGCACATAAGGCCACCAAGAGGTTTGTTGGGATCCAAAGAGTTTCATTTAGTTCTCCTTTATTAATCAGCCTTGTGTTTCTGGCAGACTTGTTTTGGTCCATGCCCAGGACTCTCCATCAGCCTCACTACCCCCTGAAGCTTTGCAAACCTGTGAGGCCCCTGTCAGAGAAGTCCTCCCACAGAAGCCAGGCACTTTAGTTATGGGGGTTTTAACAACGTTTCAATGAAAGCAATATTTCTTTGCTGTCTGCTCCAGAGTCCTGAAGCAGAGCCTTCATTTCAGGATGGATCCTTCTGGAGTCTAAAGCAAGTGCTAGCACAGACATGAAGAATGTCCTTCACCACGACACAAATCTAACACCTGGCAGCTCAGGGTACTGCTCCCAGAGCACTAATCCAGAGCCAAAGGGAACCTCACCTCATGCTGGTTTGATTTGCACTACATATGTCGAAATAAAGCAAATAGAGGTCTCCAGCTGCTGTAGATTTTTGCTGACAGGTTATGAAAGGTTGTAAAGTGTAACTCAGACATCAGCTCATGCTGGGAGAAAAACAGCAGGCTGCAGCCCTTTAGATGGAGGAGCACAAGAAGGAGCTGAGCCCTTTGCTGTCCCCATGCCACACACCTGTAGGTTATAAATTTGGTCTCTTTCAGCAGCGTCCTGAAGTCAGCTTTGGCAGTGATGTATTTGTCCCGGATGTACTCCTCAAACTCCCTTTGCTTCTTCTGCAGAGAAACAGAACAAGCTTCAAACACTGGGTGCAGAGCTTCATGCAGCTCAAGCAGTAATTACCCCTTAATGCTGGGTTTCCTTTCCACAGTTTTCTCTTCATCAGTGGCACTGCTCACAGAGCAGGAACCCTTTCTGCAGCCATTAACCTGCCCTGCACCTGCACTGCAAGGCAGCCACCACAGAGATGCAAACCACTCACCCTGTCACTCGAAGAGAATTTAATGCACCTTGGATCTTCTTTAATGATTTTTTTCACTTCTTTCCACGTGGATGTTAAGGTTATCTTTCAAAAAAAAAAGCAGAAGCAGTTAAATTAAAACAAACAAAACCCAAAATCCACACACCACCTAACAGACTAGATTCTAAGATGACAGGATGTAAATATTCCTCTAGCTAGAGCTCTGACATTTCCCAAATCCACTGACTAAACTGCTGCTGTTAAGTGCTGGGGTTTGGTCATTTTTGCTGCTACCTTTGTATTTTCCATCAGATGACTTTGTACATTTACTTTCCTCTAGTATTTGGAGATAGCACTTTCAGCTCCAAGTCCTCACAAACGCCATTTACATCCCAGCAGCCTTTTCTAGCACATATTGACAGCTGCCTGAACATGAGCCAGCAGTATGCCCAAGTGGCCAAGAAGGCCAATGGCATCCTGGCCTGCATCAAGAATAGTGTGGCCAGCAGGAGCAGAGAAGTCCTTGTGCCCCTGTACTCCACACTGGTTAGGCCACACCTTGAGTACTGTGTCCAGTTCTGGACCCCTCAGTTTAAGGGCACTGAGTCTCTTGAACATGTCCAGAGAAGGGCAACAAGGCTGGGGAGGGGTCTGGGGCACAGCCCTGTGAGGAGAGGCTGAGGGAGCTGGGGTTGTTTAGCCTGGAGAAGAGGAGGCTCAGGGGAGACCTTATTGCTGTCTACAACTACCTGAAGGGAGGCTGTAGCCAGTAGTGGATTGGTCTCTTTCCCCAGGCAACCAGCACCAGAACAAGAGGACACAGTCTCAAGCTGCACCAGGGGAAGTTTAGGCTCAAGGTGAGGAGAAAGTTCTTCACTGAGAGAGTCATTCATCATTGGAATGGGCTGCCCAGGGAGGTGGTGGAGTCACCATCCCTGGAGGTGTTCAAGAGGGGATTGGACATGGCACTTGGTGCCATGGTTTAGTCATGAGGTCTTAGGTGACAGGTTGGACATGATGATCTTTGAGGTGTCTCCCAACCTTGGTGATTCTGTGATATGTGAATACACTGTTACAAATGACCTACAGAAAACCTGCTCCAGTGTCATGTCACATCAAAATCTGCCTAATGTTCTTAATGAAGGTGTTAAAACTGAAGTAATAATTTTGGGGTTAAAAGCAAGCTGACTGAAGCTGGCACACAACTGAAAAGGAGCAAGACTCACTAAACCCCATGACACAGAATAGGTGATGGATTTCCAGAGCATCACACAGCATAAAAAGTTCAGATTCAGCAGCATGAAATAAAGCAGGAGAACATTAAAAGGGGTGAACTTGGTAAGATTAGAAACTGCTATTCATTAGGACAAAAACACTGGGTGTCTGAGAGAGCAAGATGCCACAAAGAGTATCAAATAACTCAGTGCTAAGGAAATGCAACATCCTGCAGGAGAGAAAAAGATCACTGGTTAGAAGCTCCAATATCAATGAACTGAATGTTAAACCAAAAGAGCAGGGAACAGGTAAGGTAATAGAATGCACAAAAAGGTTGTTATGGAGAAGAAAAGGGTGGTAGAGCAAAGAGGCCCTGGAACATGTCCAGAGAAGGGCCATGAGGATGATCAGAGGGCTGGAGCACCTCTCCTATGAGGACAGACTGAAGGAGTTGGGGCTGTTCAGTCTGGAGAAGAGAAGGCTCCAAGGTGACCTAATTGTGGCCTTCCAGTATCTGAAGGGGGCCTACAGGAAGGCTGGGGAGGGACTTCTCAGGATCTCAGGTAGTGATAGGACTAGGGGGAATGGAATGAAGCTGGAGGTGGGGAGATTCAGGCTGGATGTGAGGAGGAAGTTCTTCACCATGAGAGTGGTGAAGCACTGGAATGGGTTGTCCAGGGAGATGGTTGGGGTGCCGTCCCTGGAGGTGTTTAAGCCCAGGCTGGATGAGGCTCTGGGCAGCCTGATCTAGTGTGGGGTGTCCCTGCCCATGGCAGGGGGGTTGGAACTAGATGATCCTTGTGGTCCCTTCCAACCCTGACTGATACTATGAAATCAAACCACACAAACCCGAGAGTGTGACACAAAACCAGAGGAGGAATCATGAGGGGCTGGCAGGAATGCAGAGCATGAATGTACAGAGCTCTTACCGCTGAAGTTTCATCCAGGAGCTGCCTGAAATGTTCCCTCTTTTTTTTGGTAAGTGCTTCAATGTGCTCATTGAAGAGCTTCTCTTTCTCTTCTCTTTCTAGCAAGGAGCCCGATTCCCACCGGTGATCTTTGCGTAGGGTCCTCCTGGTGTCGGACCAGGACACATCTGAAGAACGCACCTGAGCAGGACAGGATTGGGTTTGAAACCATTTATCCCATACTTCATTGGGATCTCTTCTGCACACCTGGAGTTATTTCTTGGTGTTTTTTTCTTACAAAACCCTGTGGTGGTTTGAGCCTTAACTGGGGCTTCAGAGCTCAGATGGCGGCAAGGCTGAGAATCCCTCCCCCATTTCCCTCCCTCCTCTTTCCCAATAGAGAGAGAAAAAAAACAGGAGGGGAGCAAATCCACCAAGAAATAATTTGGGTTTGGCTTGGAAGTAGAAAGGCAAAGAATTTTCTTTAAACAATACATATATATGTAACAATGACAGGCAGGGTTCACAAGGGTAAGAAACAAGGATGGATGGGAAAAGGAAAAGAAATATGAGATACAGAACCAGTCTTTTGCAAGGGAAGCCACAGGGAGGACCACGTGGCAGGGAAGCAGCAAGCCAGCAGCAACTCTCTCTCGTCCCCACAAAGCAGAAGGAAGAGAGAGAGCAATGGCTGCAATGTCCTCCCTTTTATACCCCTGCTGGACAAGGTGTGTGTGTGGGGAGGGGGAGTGGAACAGACCAAGTCTGTTTCCCAGGGGGGAAAACACCCTCCAGGGAGGGCAAAAAACTCTCACACGGCCTCCCCCGCTGTTTTCAGGGTGGGCATAGCCCACCACAACCCCAGCAACCAAACCCAAACAGCCTTTGCGAAGAGACTGTGGCAGCTTCACCACAAAGTCTACATAAACACAATGTCAAAAAGCTTTTCCCACTGGGCAGAGCTTCAGGGAGCAGCTGAGCAAGGCCCTGCACATCTCACCATGTCAGACAGAAGGGCTTTGAAGTTCTGGATGGCCTCCTCCCGCTTGTGCTGCTCCCGCTCGCGGTCGATCTCCTTGGTCTGCTCGGAGCGCGCTTTCTGCACCTCGCGCTCGCGCTCCCGCAGGCTCGCCTCGATGCGCGCCTGCCTCTCCAGCTCCTTCTCCTTCTCAGAGTCTAAGTTCTAGAGTGCAAGAACAAGCTTGGCTCAATAAAAACACCACCTTTCAGACTTTCATTAGACAAGTGAATCAAGGGGTTATCAGACCCAAGGCACCTTGGAACAAAGCGCTTCACCCTGACTCGAGATCTGGAGCTTACAAACTCTTCAGCAGCCACACTGAGCACTGCAGGGTTTGTGTGGGGGGCACAAGGCTGAGCACACAACCACTGCTCTCAGGAGCATCTCCTTTGTGTGCAGGGACAAGCTGCTGATAATGGGAGGACAGGGGAGAGTGAATCACTATTGGTGAACCCAGCTTTACATTCTCAACCGTGAACTGCCTGAGGAGATACTAGATTAGGGGAGAACCACCGGTGAAGGAATTGTGTGCACACCACCTGCATTCCTGAAGGAAGCTGGGCTTACACAAAAGGTCAGGCATTGGAATGGGTTAACCCAGGGAGATGGTGGAGTCACCAACCCTGAAGGTGTTCAAGAGACATGCAGACATGGCACTTTGGGATGTGGTTTAATGGCCACAATGGTCTTAGTTTGGTAGTTGGACTCAATGACCTTAGAGGTCTTTTCCAACCAAAACAGTTCTGTGTTTGTGAAAAGTCACACCAAGCTAAGCCTGTACACCCTGGAGGGAAGAAATCACTGTGGTGTCTGCCTTTCCTGAAGCTTTACTCTATTTTTACAACCAGGGGCTTTACAGGAGTCTCCTTCTTTCTTGCTCTGCTGGTTAAGTTCTCCCCATACCATGTGTGGATATGCACACACAGGTACCATGACCATCTGCAGCAGCACCCCCTGAGATAGCATCTCTAGGCTTCAGGCTGTCATTTTGGGGTACTTCTACAAGTAACATAGGTGTAGAGTTTTCTTTCCATGAACTAAAGCACAGACTGGTCTGTCTCCCAGTTAGCTGCTCTACACATTAAAAGCCACATGGTCAGCAGAACATCCAGGGTCACAGGCATACCTTGGCTATTTTCTCTATGTACTGTTTGAAAAGGTCTTCCCTCTGTGAGGAGCTATCCACTGCCTTGTAACGGGGGTCAGTCTCCACTTTGTCCTTCACTTTGCTCCAGCGAGACTGACTGTCCAGGTGGTGGTTAGCCAGGAGCTCAAAGAAGTCCATTTTGATCTGTTTTACAGACAGAAACAGAAAGACAGGAGCTTGAGAAAGATCCTTTGAGACCAAACAGTCTGCTCTTATGAAAAAAGGAGTTGACTTACCTCCAGGAGAGGGAAGCACATTAATATCACATCCCACAACAAAGAAATCACTAAACCCCTCCATTTAGACTCAAAAAGCATTTCAAACTCCTCTTCCCTTGGGCCAATTTTGCTAAAGCAGATGCATTAGGAGGATCTGCTATAGTTCATCCTGGATGAACTGTCGTTCTTTAACAAATGATTCCCCAATACAGATTTTCCCATTTCACTCCAATTTATGCTTCTTTCTTGCCCTTTCATATCTCAAAGTAACGAGTTACTGACTCTTCATGAGAGCATTTTGCATGTTAATGCTACAGAAGTTTTGCAGCTTTAAACTGGGGTCCAGACAAATATTTATTGACTCATCCTACCAGTGTCCAACGAACAGGGGTAAATACTTGGAGCTGCTGACAAAGAGCAGTGTCTTTAGGTGGATCTAACCAACCAAGAATTACCCACAGTGCATTACAGTTAAGGTGGATATGCACACAGATATATCTGGAAGTTTTAAGTATTTTAGTCTCCATTTTCAATGGGAATTGGCATGCCAGCACTCTGCCCATCACACCAAACCCAGCAAAGGGCTTGCAGAGGATCAGTCATGGCAGGCTTTTTAGTTCTAGATAGCTAGGAACACATTTTCATCCAAACTCCCAACAGCAGCTGCAAGAGTCTGCTGGGCTTGTATTACACCTTTTCTCTGGGGCAGATGATGTCTTGCTCCTGCTGCACTTTGGTGCCTGCTTTTTCCCTCCTTTTTATCTCATCCCAAGCCTGGTTTGACCCTTCAGCCCCACTTCTCACTGAGTGCCAGGGAATGCCTCCAGTGACTCCCCACACAAGGTGAAGCATGCTGCCTTCACAGCACCCCAAACCCTGCTGGGCCACGGCATCAACCCTTCTGGATGGCACACTGGTTAAAAACCCCAAGCCCAGAAGGGATGGCCATTCAGTTTTCATTACTCATCTCCCCTTCAAAACAGAAAACCACTGAAGCAGTGGAGCTGCAGCACAGTGAGGTTCATGAGGGAAGGCAGCACATGGACAGACCAACAAATTCTGGCTTGCCAGAGAACTGTCCCAGCCCCACTCCCCCAAGATGTGTTTAGTTACTGAGTGCAAGAGCAAAATGAAATTAGAACCAACACTCTGCAGCCTTGACCCCAAATAATTTTAGTTCTTCACAATATTAACATATAAACATAAAAGGCTTTATAGGGTTTTTCCTTTACTATCTTAGCAAGGAGATGAAGAGAGCAGAGGTTAGAAAACACCTGGTTAGTGCCAGTGATGCTCTATATCTACAGCACTAGCACCATTTCTTACAGCAGCTGAACAAAATGCTAAGCAAACCATTTACTCATTGTAAAATTAAGAATCTTGTTGTAAAACATCTTAAAACAAGCATGCAGTATCAAAAGGATGAAGCTTTCTAAGCCTTGGCATGAGAAATATTCCTTCAAAGTCAAATGACTCCCAGATGTTACCACAGAAGTCTGTAAGGTAAGGGTATGGCCAAGTCTCAACAGCAGCACTGCCCAAACTACCTGTGGGTCTGCCCCATAGCATCAACACTGCACCCCCATGGATCCCTGCCCCATAGCATCAACACTGTGGGCAGCACCATGGCACCCACTGCAGCACAACCCAAATCTAGGAAGAACAGCATGATCTGCAGAATGGTGCTTCTGTGGGACCACCAGCAGCCACCTGAGCCCCCTCAAGCTGTGTGCTTACTCCTGCTCAAATTATGGCTGTGGGTGAGCGGAGAAGCAGGAGGGCACAGCCAGCTCCCTCCCCAGAAAAAAAAGAGGGACACTTCCAGACCTTGCAGCATGGGTTTAGCTTCAGCCACCCTCCATGCAGGTGCTGCAGCTTGGGTTTCAATTTGAAAAACAGGTGAAAAATCAAACAAATTAGTCAAAAACATTTCCCCAGGGAATACTCTGTTAAGGTCACAGCTCTGTGACATTGAGAGGTTAGGGATCTATACACAGAAGCTAGCTTACTAAGAGAGCTGTTGGGAGGTGGTGACACAGGACAGCTGAGCAGCCACCAGCACAGGGAGCTGTGGGACCTCTGCAATTGAAGGTTTCTCTCAGTGGGTGACAAGGGGGTGTCAGGCTCTGCTGCTGCCACAGGTCTCATCAAGGACATGGGGCAGCGCTGTGTCCTGGGACAGCACAGCAGTAGCTTGCTCAGCATTGCCAGGCCAGGTCCCCTCCTCCACACCCTGAAACCCTCCTGCACTTCCTCCTTTGCCACCAAGATTGTATTTCCTTACTGCAATGAGGCAGCTGACCAAACCCCACCCCACTGAAGGGCGATGCTGGAGCAGCCAGCTCAAGAAGCCATACCTCAGGGCAGCAAAAAAACCCCCACCCCAATCAATCAATCAAACCCTTCCAGGACTTATAAACCCTTACATTAAAGATTTCTGTGAAGTTAATCCTCCCTTAAATCAAGGGTTTGGGCTTTTTTTTTTGAAAACCAAACCAAATCAAACCAAACCAAACCAAACCAAACCACCACAGAGCAAAACAGACTGAGAAAGCTTCCGGCGAAACGCCTTAAAACGTTCTTTCTTTTTTTTCAGGTTTTAAGCACTTTGAAAAGCAAAGGAAAACAAAACTGAAACTATTTCAGGTGTATTTAGAAGTCTTTTTTTTTTTTGGCAGTTAAGAACATTGCAGGTACAACTCTCATCATCACTTCACAAGGTAAAAGACTAAAAAAATGTAAAGTACCGGAAGGGCGGGAGGCTAAAGTCACCACACAGAGATACCAATGCTTTCCTCACTAGGGAATCCCATAATATTTGCGTGTCAGTGATTGACAGCTGTCAGACTGAACTGATTGCCAGGCCGCACAGCACATAACTGTCAAGTCTATCCACTTGTTATAAAACAGAATACATAAAATGGTTACAAAAGGCTTAAAGGGAAAAAAAAAAAAGTAAATCAAAAAGAAACAGAGCAAACCAACAAAAGAAAAGAAAAACACCAAACCCCAACAACAGAGCATCATTTCCAGAGCAAACACACCCACACACACACACACAGAGGCTCTCCCTTTTAACTTTGCAGCAGTAGGGCGATCATGCAACACCACCAGGCAGCAGCTGGGTTTGCTGCTTCTTTGGAAGGAGGCTTTAGGGTGGCACGTTTCTTAACCAAAATGCAGCGTACCATCACGGCATCGGGGTGCGTGGAGAGGTCTGGCTTTGAGCTACAGCAGCTCCTCCCTCTGCTAGCACAAAAGGTATCAGCAAGGAGCCAGCAGTGGGGAAAAGCTGAGTGTAGAATGGGATCAAAGCAGAGCAGCTGGGGTTGAAAGATGTGCGGAACTCGCTGGATAACTAAACTGCCCCCAGCTCTCAGCTGGCACTCAGCGTTTTCTCACCTGGGAGCGCTCTCAGTAGGTGGAATTTGCAGTAAATTTATAGTATAAATATTACAGGCTGTGAACTGGCAGCAGTGATCATGCTCAGAGGTCACTTTCCCCACTCACACACCACACAGATCACGCAGGGCAGTGGCTGCGCTCTGTGCTAACACCTGAGGCCACCTCTCCAGCAGCTTGCTCTGCTACGGCCAACAGGGCCAAGGGACACAGGGAATCCCTCAGGCTTTAGCAGCTGACCCTTCACTCTGATAAGCAGCAGTTCATACACAGGAAACATTTACTGGAAGATTCAGAAGGCACTGCAGTGCTGGCTTTGGATGGGTATGGAAGCTGTCTGCAATCTAAATGGAAGATCCTACAGAGAACTGCAGGTTCTCACTTCCCCCACTGAGAGCAGAGAGGCCGTGGCCAGCTCTGGGGCCAAACAGGACACCAATCCTTTTCCTTCTAATGCTTCAGGGAAACAAACCAAAACAATGTGTTTTAAAAAATCAGGCATTATTGCAGGTAAGAATGCTACTTGCTTAGGTAAATGAAAAAAAGGGATAAAGTAAACTCAGCTTCACAAAAAGAATTTAACACTTCAGTTGTCTCTACTGTACAAGTCAGTACAGCTCAGAGAGACCACGGGGATAGGTGGGAAGTGTTTAGGCTGCACAACCTCTGCAGAGAGAGAAGGACCATGTCTGAGGGCTCCCTGGAAAGCAGGCACAGGCTGTCCCCACCCCTCTCTCAGACTCACACCACTCACACTGCTAAGACGAAAAGATTCTCCTTACCTTCTCCCCTCTGGTCTTCGAGTCTTCTTTTTCCTTCTTTCTTGCCGCTGTGATAAACTCATTAAACAAGGCCTCTCGATCTTTCATCTTTTCAATTGCCTTGAACCTCGAGTCTTTAGCATGCTTGGCTGCAAATTCACTAAAAGTAGTTCTGCAACAAAATGGCAAGTGAACTCATTTGGCAGAGCTGTCTTTGCTGGGGAGCAGGTTCAGCAGAGAAAAATTCCTCCTGCTGGGATGTGCCAGAGCACAGTGCAAAACCAAACCCAAGGTCCTGCAGGCTCGCTAGAGCTGCTCCATCACTGCTCTATGTAGAAGGGCGTAGGCACACACATGGAAGCTTTTGTCACAGACAAAAGGGGGAGGTGGGGGTGCGGGGGGATGGTTTGTTGGACTACAGCTACCTGCAGAAAGTGCAGGCACAGGAGAGAGATTGCAGCGCAACCAAGAAGAAGAAATGGAAAAACTCAAGTGGTCTAGAAAAAAAAACCAACAACATCTTCCTTTCTTGTGGGTGAGCAGTTCAGCCACCAGCCTGCCCAGGCACTTCACAGCTGTGGAACTGAAAATTTTAGGTGCACTCACTTGCAGCCAAACCATGCTAAGAGTTGAACAAGGAAAAAACACCAAACAATCACCTGTTGGTATTAGCCACAATGGCTGAACCTTTTTTTTTGCTCCTACAGTGAACATTGCACAGCCTGATCTCAAACCACAGGGAGCTGAGGCATCTCCACACTACAGGCAGAGGGCTTTTGGCCTACAATCCCCACAGCCTTCCCTGAGCCTTCTCTCACCTCCAGGGCCAGATTCCAAGCTGTGCAGTAGATGTGGTACTGCCACTTACCTCGAAAAAAACCACTACTGTGCTTTTTCCAAGCTCTGATGCAAATCTGGCCCCAAGAATACGTGAGACACTTATAATCATACGAATGTTTTCATCACAGCATGGAAATAATTAGACTTGGAAAATCCAGCCTACTGTTGCTGTAGGGTAAATTGAAACAAGAAGAGAATTTGGTAGCTTATTCAAAAAGATTAGAAAGTGAATGTACAGCTATATTGAAGAACAAGAGCTGTTTAAGTGAAGTGGAACACAAACTCTTGAGCATGTTGGACTGAGATAGATGATAAAAAACCAGTCTGGCACTCACAGGAGTACAGCAATACCTCTAGACAAACACTGAAACCAGAAGACAAAGGATAAGATTAAACAAGACAGTATCTCAGCTGGAACTCTCTTTCCCACCCCAGCCCATGATCAGGTAAGTCAGTCTCAATCACTGGAGAGGAAGTGGAGGATACTAAAGCTAACACAGCAGCCCACCTTAACTCTCAGAATTATTAAGTAAACTTACTACTGATGACCTTTGCCTTAAACCATTTCCATGACTCCATTCTTCCCAGCCTACTACGAAACTGCTACCCTTGTTAACTGAGCAGCTGGGTGTTTAAATAAGAGTTATTAATTACTTCTGAGGCAATTTAAAAGGTAACATAACAGTGGGTTTCCCTCAGATTGCCACAATGGCTCACTGAAAAAAAGGAAAAGGCAGCTGAAGTGAAAAAAATGAGTTGTTATTTCACTGTAAAAGAACTCCTGTCAGCTAGGCCAAGAGGTGCTGAAAGAGAATGTTTTGGGGCTCAGCTGGTGACACAGGCACATAGCTAATGATTTCTGTGTGAGAAAGCTGGGAAACAAATAATCCAGGCAGTAAAATGTTGCATGTTCTGTACATTCACTGCATGGCCTCCCTGCTATCACTGCAAGCAGGTCTGCACAGCAGGGGGATGTAATCATTTCTGTATTAAAGCAACTAGAACATTCTGCCCCGTGATCATGAGCGCACTTTGTAACCACAAAAGCACCCCTCAGCCCCTTCACACTGAAGAAACCTCCCTAGCACTTCTCAGAGACTATTGGTCAGAAGAAGGCTATTACAGAAAACTCCTGGTGGAGCACAAGGCCTGTCTGACAGTCCAGAGTGCTGGGGACTTCTTCCAAGTGAATCATTGTAAACCACAGGGTCTGTTATTTCATGGGGCTATGGGAACACAAGCAGGCAGAAGAGGATTTCAACGAGATCTTGTGCATTTTCTCCTTTGCCCATTCTGAAAGAGGTTAACGGGCCTGAAGTCACCCAGCACACCTTGTTCTAATAGAAGTTATGCCTATGAGCAGGAAAGAAGCTCTTACCTTGGATTAATCTTTGCTTCTTCCATCATTTTCTTGAAATCCTCCTTGGCCTGCATTATTTTGTTTTTCTTCTCCTTGCGCTCCTCTTCTGCTCGCGTTTTCACATACTGATCAAACACCTACAGAAACACCAGTCACCAACACAGAGCATACACACCTCAGGCCACCTCAGCTCTAGGCATGGGGGGGTGGGGGAAACAACATTTCTTCCTTTTCTCTATTTCCCTTTCTCCCATTTCCTCTCCTCTCACCACAGACCCAACAGAGAAGGCAGAACGAAGGGTTAGGGACCCTTTGTGTTTGAACACATAGATTACCCCACCCTGCTGAACGCAGGGGATGATACATGAACTGCATCTAAACACAGCCTGAGACCTGTGAAGCTTCTTACACTCCGTGGTATGTTGACATTCCTCTGGGTCATACCTTTAAGCCAGCAGAACACTTCCTGTAATCTTGAAGCTTTCCATTTCCCTACATCCAGCTGAAGAAAAGCTTCTGGAGCGAGAACTTCTTTAACAATAAAAATGCACTTTAGGTCCTCCCCCTCCCACTATGTCATAAATAGATTATTCATTACACCAATATTTCAAAGAGATACTGGTGATTACTGGTTTTGGAAGCTCTATGTAAGTACACAACTTCCACTGTTAAAATATTAGATCTTCCAACCACAGGAGAAATGAAACCATCAACTTGCTTCTTTTCTTGCTGCCTCCTTCTGTTACCAGACAAACCCTAAGCATAGCAACCAGCGCCCCCCCCAGGACACTGCTTAGCCTGGAAGGTGAGCAGGGACAGAAGCAGCAGACTGAGGATGGGGAGAGAGGTTATCTTCTCTTTTACCTGTTTTCTTTCTTTTGGGTTGAGAAGTAAGTAACGAGGATCAAAAACTATCTTGTGCAGCTCTTTCTCCCACGTTGAAAAAGCAGAAACCTTTAATTAAAAGAAGTCAGAATTCAGCTAATGGTTAAAGCCTCCTCAAACATACAGAAGCTGAGCAGTTTTGCTGGAAAACTATAGGACATCTGATAAGAGTAAAACCACCTCATCCTGGCGTTTCCCTCACTAACAGATGATTCGACACTAATGGGCTCTGAAAACTACTAAGTAACACAACACACCCTTAATTACTGCTGCTGTGTGACACTTAAAAACCCATCAATCCATCAGAAGAAAGCCTTGAGATTCTCTTCTCACAGCCCACAGCTGCTCTGTACCTTTTGTAAGTGTTGTGAGTGCAAACAGCTCTGCTACAAGAGATGGATTTAAGTGCTTTCCTGCTCATCTTAAATAAAGCTTTATCAAAACTACCACATAAACCCAGGTATTGAAACTAAATGAAAGCTGCATAGGCAGCTGGAACCACTGTACTTTAAGTTTCCCCATGCATTTACATCTTAACAGCCTCATTTCTCTGTCAAAGCTGACTGGCATCAAGCAGATTTCCAATTTAATTGACTGAAAGTCTCCCAACAAAGGCTAAGAGCAAACAGAACTCACTGTCTCACACAGGATGCTCACATAAGGATGTGTCCAGTCTGACTGATTTGTTTTCTATGGCAGCTTTCAATTAGGTAATTACTTGGAAAAAATAGTTAAGAAAAAATGAATCAGTCTGCCTTGATGCTGCTTAATTTCAGTCACTTGGAAATCAAAGGTTTTCTATCACCACAATGCTCTTTAAAAGCTGGTACCAAATGCATCCACTGAGCAGAGGAAGGATGAGATGGTTTGCCTCACATAAAGCACTGCAGGTTCTGAATGCACCAAGAGCTGAAATCTCTGCCTGAACCACCCCCTCCCTCTCTCCCTTTCTCCCTCACACACACACAGAGATTTCTCTGACCCCTCTTTCTAGAAGCATGTCCTTGAACTGTTTCATCCGAGCCTCCAGTGGGACAATGGCTCTCTCTCGGGCGGCTTTAATTTCAGCTTCCATAGCAGCCTCCTTCTCTGAATCAATATCTTTGTTATCATCCTTCCTGAAAATAAACATTAAACACACAGCATAACTAAGGGAAGTGACATGACAAACCCTGCAGGTTAGAAATTAACTCCACCAGGACAGAATGAGCATGACCAGGTACTTCAGAAGCACAGGCTTCCAAATCCTGAGAGCCATTCTCTGAGAGCTTTTATAGCAGAGCAATCACCAGGAAAATCTGCATGGCTGGAGCTTCTGGCAACAAAACCTCAGTGCACAGAAATTAACAAGATGGATAAACAAGCAACAGAAACAAACTATGCTGAACTGCACTCGAAATAGTCCTTGGATTGAGCAGCTGATACCATTTTTGATGATTGATGCTATTTCATCTATCCAGGAATTTCAGCTGTCTCAGGGAAATATTTGAGCTGCCCAAGTAAAACAGCAGGAAGCTGATAATTTCACCAAAGCTGTTCAGAAGAGGGCCACAAAGATGATCCAAGGGCTGGAACACCTCTGCTATGAAGACAGAATGAGGGAGCTGGGGTTGTTCAGCCTAGAGAGAAGATGACTTTGGGGCAACCTTAAAGCTGCCTTCCAATACCTGAAAGGATCCTGAGGGAAGGCTTGAGAGGGACTTTTAATAAGGCTGTCTAGCAATAGGACAAAGGGGTATTGTTTTAAGCTGACAGAGAGGAAGTTTAGACTGGACCATAGGAAGAAGTTCCTCAGTAGAAGGGTGGTGAGACTCTGGAACAGGTTGCTCAGAGAGGCTGTGGATGCCTCCTCCCTGGAGCTGTTCAAGGCCAGGTTAGATGAGGCCTCAAGCCGCTGAGTCTAGTTGAGAAGTGTCCCTGCCCATGGCAGGGATGTTGGAATAGACGATCTCTAAGGTGCCTTCCAACCTAAGCCATTCCACAATTCTATCAGTTACTGCCCTGCTGAACACAAGCACACCCTCAGCTCAGCACACCCTCAGCCTCAGGTATTTATCCCCAGAGCCCCCTGAGCACTGATCAAACTTACTTGCGCTTTTTGATTTTGATGGGCTCGTCCTCGTTCGCATCCTCTGTGGATTCGTGCTCTTCTCTGACTGTAACAGATTGCAACAACACTTTAGATATTGTGTTTATGAGGCTCCTAACTAACAAATGAAGACCTGTACCCAAACAGAGGGCAATGTGTACAGCAATGATATGTCCAGGCAAAGGAGATAATGGGGCTTTCAGAATAACACAGTGGGAACTTGCTGGCAGGGCTAATTGACTTGTGGCCAGCTTTGGATTTAAAGTGACAAAACACTGACCTCTTGTTTCCAGGGGAAATAACCTCAGGCTGAACCAGCCAGTGAAGCTCATTTGGGTCCCCTGATCACCTGCTTGCACTTTGCTCACCTCCAACTACCAAGCCCCTGTCATCCCAGGATCATTTACAAGAACTCATGCCAAAGAAAGGTCTTATTTCAGCAGCCTCTTGAATGTTCTCTGCTCTTGGCAGCTGTTTCCAAGCTGCATCCCAGTTGGTGTTCTCCAAGGTAAATCCTCTTATGTGAGAGCCCATTCCTACCTTATGATAAATCTTCCCTGGCCCCCAAATTGTTTTTGCTTATAAAACACACACAACCTTTTTCTTTTCTTTTGGTACTAAAAACCCCAACAGTCTTATTTTCAGCCTGGTGTCATTTAGAAAACAGTTAACCTCTCTTTTTTCTTGACAGCCTACTTCTTCACAAAGGACTCTATCAACCTCCATTCCAAACAGCCCTCTTCAGTTCCAAAGCTGGACATATTTTAAAGCCTTCCTGACATTTCGCTTGCTCGTTTGGATGTTACCAGCTTTGGAAGCCAACACCAAAGAAGTTATCAGCTACATTCAGACTTCTGAAGAAGACAAGGAGGTGACAGAAGCATTCAGTCATGCTCTTACTAAGTTTTTTTGCTTCTTCCATTCCTTTTTTGTGAGGAGGTTCTTGGATAATCTTGTCGACATCAGCTCTTCCAATGAGGTCGTCGGGTCGGTCCCACATGGACAGACGCGTGGTGGGGTTGTAGAAGAAGACACGCTCATCACCAGTCCACACCACACACCTGGGGGGTTGACAGTCAGACACAACAGCTGGATCACACCTTGCTGTCCACACCTGATGCTACACTCAGACTGAAGCAAGCCCAGTCATCCTAGACAGACCCAGCTACCCTCACTGCACCACTCCCAGACACTCCTACTGCCCAAATGGGACATGGAATTGCTGCTTTTCTCCCCTAGCAGACTGGAAGTGCAATGGTTAAGTGGCTTCATCAGGAGCTGCTGCATGCTCAGTGCTTCTCCAGAAAAAGGCTTTGACAGGTGAATCACCTTTTGGGATAACACTGACCTCATCTCTTCTCTGTCTCACAAAAGGAGAGAAAAAGGAATGTAATGATTTCGCCAGAACTTAAAAAAGGACGGGATGAAAACAACCACAGAGACAGTCCTAGGTAACAAAGATCAGTAAAAAAAGTGTCAATGTCTCAATTGCAATGTCTAAAATTACCTTGGCCATCCAAACAGATAGTACAGCAGAAGTAACTTCACCATGACATCAAATAGATGGGGCACCTGACCAGTATCTGTACTGAGTGAAAACCTCCAAAATGACTGCTCTGGCCAACAGTCATACCTACTCCTTCCCCACACCTATCTCCTTCCTGGGGGAAAAGAAGTCCAGGATTGTATTTTTTTGGTCAGTATTTCATCCTGCATCAACAGAAACTGGTGACAGCTGAGGGGAGCTGGGATATGAGATCTGTACTAGTAGCATCCTTTGCAGGCCTGTGGTTCACGTGTGGTAGAACAGCCACACACACACCACAAGACGTCATGGGCAGTGTTGGCTGTGGGAAATTCAACATCATTTGAGACAGAAGCACACACTGTTCCAGACAACCCAGCAACCCTCCTGGTGGCTTACAGGCAGCAATGCTCCAGTCCCACAGTAACAGTCATAGGGAGAACCATCACCTACCATGGGGTTCCTGGAATAGGAGTGGTTGCTACTGGCTTGGCCTTCTGAGCTGCTTTCTCTTCTTCAGTCATCTCCTCCTCCTTCGGCTCCTCAAAGAAAACACAAGTTAGAGGGTTCATGCAAGGACAGCTGGACAATTATTTATTGTACAGCAAGCAACTTGTTTTAAACAGGCAAATGCGTCTGGCAGTATTTTGGTAACCAGCTGACAACTGCAGCTCGTCCGTGCCTGAAACAGAAGCGTTGGAATTTTAGCAGTAACTGCTGCTCAAAATTCTCCATTCAGACAACCTCCAAGTGTTCACTGAACTTCTGACTTCAGAGAAGTCTCATGGAAACTCCTGCACGAGTCCTAGAATCAAGGCCTGAGCACAGGGACAAGGATGAAGGTTCCCACAAAGCGATTCTGACTTACTCTTAAAACTAATTCACTGGAACACGAGACAGTCAAAAATCTGCAGTCACCTTTGGAGCAGAAATAACCCAACCAGCAGCTCCCAAGTCAACGGGTTGGAGTGGTAATAAACCCCAGGAACCAAATTCTGTGCTTTGGTCTACAAAGCTACACTGAAGTTGACAGAAATCAGCGGAAAAGCTTTGATTTTTTTTCATTCCAACACCTCAGTGTTTTCAGAACTAGGCTTTTTCAGCAGGACAAAAACCAACTTTACAGGAAAAGCTCATTTTGCTTCCTGCACTCTAGACATTTTCTAGGGTATGCTTCTAACAGATTCAACTTATCAGTTAGAGCACATGGAGAACACGTGAGGATTGTTTTAAAGCTTTTCATAATGAAGTATTAAAGAACCAGAGAAAAACCTAGGAGAGATGTCAAACATTCAGGACACATTTCACTTTCCCCCACACCTTAAAAATCAGCAAGACAAGATCACATCTATGAGATGAGCTAACTTGACTTCCATGCTCTTACTAAATTTCTTAGCTCACATACTCTGGATTTTTGCTTTAAATGTCCTTTTTCCTTATGTAAAAAAAACCAAAACCCAATTAACAACCACAACAAAAAAGGCAGCAAAGCAGCTATGAGTCCAAAATCACCCCAGGAACTGAAGAACTCAAACCGTGCCTGTTGTCAATACCCCTGGTCTACAAACGCAGCCTCACCTGTAGGCTGTAGGGTTCAAAATGCTGACACTATTTGGTTGCAAGGTCTTTTACCTCCTTTATAAGTTCTTTTATAGGTTCTTCTTTTGGCTCTTCTTCTTCTGTCTCCATGGGTAATGGCTCCTCTGTGGGCTCTTTAATTGGCTCTTTGATCTTCTCTTCCATTTTTTCTACATAAAGACACAATTTTTTTCCCTTTCCAAAACCATTCCAGAACCACAACAAAATGTATTTTCCTCAGAATGATTTTGCAAGCAAAACAGCAAAACAAAACTTAATTTTAATGTGTTTTCACTTTCTGTCCTTCTTGGGTTTTGCAGTGTCCACTTATAAAGACGTAATTATTTCCTGCACCAAGATCTGCTTGGGACTGGAAACTGAAATGCTGTAAGGCAGCCCTTTAATACCAAAAAGCTAAGTGAAATGTGCCAACAGAAAGAGCTGGACCATCATAGAATCAACAAGGTTGGAAAAAACCTCAAAGATCATCAAGTCCAACCTGTCACCCAACACCTCATGACTACTAGACCACGGCACCAAGTGCCACATCCAATCCCCTCTTGAACACCTCCAGGGATGGTGACTCCACCACCTCCCTGGGCAGCACACTCCAACAGCTAACAACTCTCTCTGTGAAGAACTTTCTCCTCACCTCAAGCCTAAACTTCCCCTGGCACAGCTTGACACTGTGTCCTCTTGTTCTGGTGCTGGTTGCCTGGGAGAAGAGACCAACCCCTTCCTGGCTACAATCAAAGTATCAGCCCACATTGCTACGCTGAGGGCCATTTTCAGATGGGAAATGCTGATGACAAAACTCCAGAAAAAGCAGAGAAAATTGAGGGAGAATCACCTGAGGATTGCTCTGCCCCCATTTAAAAACTATTAAATGTATACTCCTCACTCAGCAAAACTGCTGTTTGCTGTCAGAGATGTTTTTACCTCAGTCAAAAGATCTGTTACTTAATGCTGCTTAGAAAGAAGAGTATGAACTAAGCTAGCTGTGTGAGTGCTCTGAATTTCTCTAAACAAAGATTCAACAGGCAATAAAAGACCTAGTTGAGTTCAGCTGGATTTGTGTTCCTATAAGGCTGCAAAATGACCAAAAACCCACAGGATTTTTGCCCCTTCTTCCTTGTTTATGACACAAGCACAGTTTCCCTCCAGGATGACACCACTCATGGACATGATATAGATTCAGAGAAACACAGCTCAGAGAACACAACCAGAATTGGACTTTGGGATGCACACAGAGGGAGAGGATTCATTTTCCCCTCATATTCCAAATGTGTTTAAATGTTTAGCTTCTCAAGTTCAGCATTCCAACCATCTTCATTCTCTCCTGGTTTACAGCCTTTAGAGTATCTGCATTTGCCCCTCACTTTCTATCTTTCTGCAACTGGAATCCCCTCACACAGTGAGTACATAAAGCACTTACTGCCTGCTGGAGTAGGAACTGGCATTTACCCAAGTGCCAGGGGATTTGGGGGCACCTCTAGAACCCAGCACTCTTAGAACACATTGGGAAACAAAGCAGCTGGAATGTTTAGACTGCAAACCAACTCAAATGGACACTTATGATCAGGATTTCAAAGCATTCCTATGGGAGGAAAGGGACTTGATATACTCTGCTGCCACTTTTTCAGTCACAACCACTGATGCTCCAAGCAGTCAAAGTAAGAACAAAGAGCACCTTTCTCTTTCAGCTCTTGAGGTTTCTCCCACGTTGACTCCAAAGTCCTGTTGTTATAATAGTAAGTCTTCCCATCTGCTGTCTTGTACTCTGTCCACTCAGAGACTGCACTGGCTCCAGCCAGCGTAGCAGGTGAGGCAGCAATGGCAACCTGGGGGTGGATCATGGGCACGATGGGAGGAGCCATGCCTGGCAGGACACCTGTGGGGAGAAGGGGGGGGAAAGGGGAAAAGAAAAACAAAAAAGGAAAAGGGAAAGAAACCAGTAAGTGACAAGGAAGTACCTAAGAGCAAAACCCTAGCACTTCACTGACTTCATTTACAAATGATCAGCCTATGAAGATCGTGTGCAGATCCAATTGCATCCCTCCTCAGCTTCCTCTCCTGTACAACCAGCAATGCCCCACTCAGGCAGCTTTTTACTTTCACATAAAGGTGCAAGTCTGCACCATGCTTGTGAGGTTTTAGGTGTTTGCTTTAAGACTTCAAAATTGAGTGTTCTGTTTACTGAAAAAGTCTTTATTAGGTCTTTATAGAAAGTGATTTTAAAATTATCTACTCCTCTGCTTGTCATGCAGGAGAGATTCCTACTGCTCTTGAAAAACATACAGCAGTGGCTTGAATTTGAGCCATTGTAATATGGAGCAGAACTCTGAGAAATCTCAAATCCTGACTTGGAAAAATGAATTCAGGGCCTTGGATAAAAACTGATGAGAAGGAAATTATTTCCAATTGTCTGGTGGTTTTGTTCAGTGCCACAGACTGACTGGGGGGGTGGGGGGGAAGGCTAAGCAAGTTTTATTCACACCCTTAAGCAAAATGGCAAGTAGATATCCAAAGGAATACCACACTACCCTGTTATTTCTCTGCTCATCCCCACCAAATGGATATACTGAGCTGAGCTGGATGTCAAGCTCTAGAAACCCAAACTGGATAGGACTAGAACTACAAGATTGTAATTTTGAGGCCTCCGAAAAGGTCTGTCCTTGGAAATCCCAGAAAAGCACACATTGCCAGCAAGTGCTCTCAGCAAGTGACTTGGCTTAAACCCCCAGTTTGAAGAATGAAACTCATACTGAGACGCACAAACACGCACACCAACATGCGAGCACAGTCATGTCACTGCACATGTGGAGGTAGGAAAACAAAAACCCACACACAAGGAACTCAGAACTCAGGAGAATGGGCATGAGGAGTTTCACACTTGTTACAGAACTGAGTGATTAAAAGTGTTCTGGAGTTTGGGGATGAAAGAAGCTAACACTACCAGTTATGTGGGCAAGTGATTTCCTGGCCAAATGGGATATTTGCATTTATACTGGTTTGAAAAAGAAAAGTATATAAATATTCATTCAGTTGGGGAAGCAAATAAATGAAGAAAAGATAAACAACAACATTCACTACCATGCCAACTTACAGACAAAACGAACTAAGATGGGTTGGAAAATTACCGGTCTTGGTGGTAGCGACTGTCTTTACATACGGGCAGCTGACTATTTGCATCATTGCTACACCTGCAAAAGGGACAAGCAAGCATGTTGGAAAGCTGCCAGCAGAGGTCAGCTACCACGGTGGGGGGGGGGGCTGGCTGCTACAGGCTTCCTGCTACCATTTGGGGTGCCACTTTCTGCTGGCCTCCCGGCCAGAAATGCCCAGCAGTTTTGCTCCAATGTTTTATGCCAGATCAAACAAAACTAATCGCAAGCTGCTGCAACCATTTCTGCCTACATTAAACCAGCTCTTGAGCACCTTGTTAGGATGCCATTGAGTAAAAAAAAAAAGGTGTTTCATTAAAGACTCAGGGGTTTAAGTTCAGCCAAGGGGGGAGCTCAGATCTCCTTGCAGGGCAGTGCCATGGGAAAATGCCCCACTGGGGCTGTGGTTCTCCTCCGACAGCCTCTGCTGGGACAGAGCCATCGGAGAGCAGCCACACAGCAAACCCAAAGGTCTCTGCTGCTTGCAGGCTGCTGCTGCATGTGAAAGGCAGTGGCAAGAGCAGAAGGACAGACTGAATTACTCAGACTATAGCAAGGTGTGGAGGGGCAAAAGCCAAGCTCAACTTGGAGTGAAAGCTGAGGTTACAGGGTCATAGGGGACAGCTGGAGTTGGAATAAGGTGGGGAAGAGAAACAGAAGCAATGAAGCTGCACAGAGAGGGGCGCTCAGCTGCACCGGGTCAGTGGCAGCAAACATTTTCTTTACTTTGTTGTTTTCTTTACTTTTTTTATGAAAAGTGCTCTAAAAGCAGCATAACCAGCCCTCAAAAAGGTAGCATCATGCACTGCTCTGCTCTCCAGCTCACTAAGAAATGACACAGAAAGGCCACAAAGAGGAAAGCATCTCATCCGCCTCTATTAGACACAGAATTCAGTGGGAAATCAGACAGGGGGAAGGGAAATGCATTTGAAAAAGGAAGGAAAGAAAACTGTAGAAGTTCTCTCTATGTTCCTCCAGTCTGGACACTCAGAAACTGAAATGCTTCAGAAACTTCCCCTTAAAGGGTTTCAATTCCATCATCCGAGGTTGGAAATCCTCCAGCACAAAGTGAAATTAAACCCCTGTGTTTAGAACCAAAGCAATTTCTGGTTTTCTTCATTAGAGATCTGGTGTGGAAATCACACAAAAATCCTGCCAACTGATGGGAAAATACTTTTGAGAAGGCAGAATTATACAGGTCTTCCATTCTAATTGAATTCCAGTGAAAGAATTCCAAACTAGACTTAAAAAAAGTACAAATTGAGACACAAAAAACATTGACTCAGACATCACTGAATGAAGAGTTTGTCTAAATTTGGGGAGGGGGAAGGGGGGGAAGCCTTCATGTGATGTACTTGAAAAGGAATCTGAACATTCCTTTTGTTGAGGAAGTTACAGCAGGGCTTAAAAGTGGGTCAGTGCAAATGATGCCATCTGTGGGCTCCCTGAGATTAGAGAGACTGCAGCACAGAGCACTTCGCAAACAGCCAGGCTGTTTCCTCTGCCAAGTGCATTCCCAGCCACACAACTAGCTTTCAACATGTGAATCGAGAGAGAGCAGCCTTACTTTTTAGATCTGAGATTATCAGATAGCACCAATCAACCCCTCCACTGCTCTGGCTTGCTAAGTACAATGCAGAGATTAATCTGGCAGTCAGTTGGCAGCAGCATTGTGCAGCTCTGGCTCTCTAATTGGCTGATGCTGTACCCAGTGCCAAACCTCCAAATGCATTAACCTCCATCAGCCTTTTTGACCTCACCTTATGCTGCCATTAAGTAATTTTGACTTCTCTGTTGTTTCTTGTTAAAAATTTTTAAAAGTTTCCTTTTCTTTCACAGTGTTTAGAAACCACCACAGCCAAGTCAAGCCAGAATCAGCTGAAGGAAGTAGACTGATTTTATTCTGTAGTTAAGCAAAATGACAAATTAGGCTCATTAGTGGAAGCACACACTGCACTGCTGGGTATCCTTCCCATGTCTTATGGGCTCATCTCACTGTGAGGTGAAGCCAAAGGCTGACCACCAGGGACCTTCTGAAAAAAAACCCACTTTCAAGGATGAGTTTAAGAAGAAGTTTAAAAATAAGATGGTTTTACTCTATCTTTCCTACTCTGCTGCACTACTCACAAAACTGACAGAGCCTACCAAAAAACCCAACCCAAGCACACCCCCCAGTGTGGCTCTCCTGCTCTGACCACTTCACCTGACTTCTCCCAGGCAGCACCAGATGATACCCCTCACAGATACAGAAGGCTCTCTCACTCTGTTTCTCCTTCCTGGCAGCATAGGAACTGCAGCTCAGAACGTTCAGCTGCCCACCTTTAAGGCTGAACCCTTGTTACTGTTCTTCCAAAGCTCACAAATACACAGGCATCAGAATTCTCCCTCTGTCCTTTATCTTTGCTCAGCCCTGAACATCAAGTTCAGAATGGACTTTCTTGCCTGTCTTAAAACAAGCCCTACACTGTGAAAACAAGTGTACTGCACTGGGATTTCCTTTCCAAGCTAATTACTGACTGAAGGAGCTTTGCCCAGATATTTCAGAAGCCTTTTCTAAAAGGAGAGGCAGCTACAAGCTGGTCCTCTCTCCCAGTTATCAGAACTAGCATCCATTTTAACTCCTTTGGTGCTTGTAGCCTTTACCAGGAGTGTTCTGAAGGATCACTTTTCATCCAGCCAATTCAATGGAAGGTCAAGGCCTCCCTTCCTGCGCCCCTGATTGATACACTGAAAGGACAGCAGGAATAGGGGTGGATCTCACTCAGCTTGTACAGAATCAAAAACAGGAGAATGCTGCTCTGAGCTGCTCCTTTGTGATTCTTAACAAGAAACTAACTCATGTCTAACATAACTGCAGTTTCAAACTTTCCTCTGCAACTGAAAATCACCAGCTCTTGGTGGCTATTTAGGGAAAAAGTGTTAATTACTTGTGTGCTGGAACAGAAGCTCAGCTGTATCCATGCACACTGGAATGTGGTATTTAACCAAGTAGCAGCTTTAGTGACCTCTCAGGAGGAGCTTTCCTGCAGTCACAAAATTTTGCCAGCCCAAAAATCACTTAAGCATCTAAATGTTTGATGAAGACTTCAGAGCACAGCATTTGTTCTTGAACCTGTGGGCTGCCACCCAAGATTTCTTCCTGATGGTCTTTGCATCTAAAACCTGTGAGCAACGTTGTGGCACCCTGAACACCTCCACCACAGTTCCCAGCTCAAACTTAACACTTGGTGGGCACATTCAGCATCCCTTGACAGCTGCAAGCCCAGGGAACTGCAGACACCTCACATCACTCAGGGGCAGCGTATCTGAAAGGCTGCTCATAAATACATTGTTTTCATTTCCTTCAGCTATAATCCATGCCTTCATACATATTTCTGCACAACACTTAAGGTCAAAATCAAGCAGGTAGAAGTGGTAAAATACAGAGCTGCAGTATTCCCAGTCACAGATGGGCCATGCCCAGCAGCTCTCCTTTAATATTAACTAAGATGACAAGGTAGATATGTGTCACGAGTCTGAGCAGTGTTTGGTGCAATTCTTGTGTTTTCCAATCAGCTAACAGAAAGAGGTTTTTACAGGTTTAAATGCAGCTGTTTTCTGAGGACCAGAAGTCCCCAAATGCCATGTTCTAATGCAAAAGTCTGTCTGCCAACCCTGAATTCTTTCAGAGCTACTCTAGTGGAGAGGATTCAGGCACGTTCCGTACACAGTGGACACATGAGTGCAAACAAATTGACAACATGGACATGTAGCAGACAAGACAGTTACAGTTTGCCAATTTACCTGGAAGTGGAATAGGCATGCCAGGAAGGGGGACACGAAATGGAGGTACCATTACTGGTGGAAAAGCAGGAATTGCTGCAGTTGGCTGCGGCACTGCATGAGGAACTGCAGGAGGCAATGTCTGTGGGACTGGCTGGGGTACAGTCTGCACAGGTGTAGCAGAAGGAGCAGAGGTTGAAACACTGACTGATGGTGTGGCAACTGAAACACCCGAACTCGGGGTCTGGTCTTGTGTGGTAGGTGCTGATAAAAAAAAACAAAGAACACCTTGTATCTTCGACACTGCAAAAGAGGCACTGCAAACATACTGGCTCTCTGTTTCCCACAGACCTTACAGCAGCAGATATGCTCAGATATCATCAGCAGGAAGACACTCTTGGACTGAAAAAAAACAACACACCTTTGCCTTCTCTGTAACATTAAATACCCATACAGTCAAGTTCAAGTTTTGCTTTGTCCCATTCTTTATGCCTACCAAGTCTCTGGAGCAGCAGCAAGGGTGTAGTCAAAGGAAAAACACAAGCTGAAATGGAACTGTGCTCTGCATCCCTGCTCAGGTAAACTGACAGGGAAGGCTGCAGAGTGTTTCAATTGGGAGAAGGCTGTGAAATTAACACAGGCTCTGTTTTTTGGTAACAATGGCAGCAGCGTGTGCGTGACACCAGTCTGTCTAAAATTATGCTCAGCAAGCTGTGATCCAAGAATGGAAAAATGCCAATTAAAAACAAGTGTAAATAAGCAAGAAGGGGAAGTACTTTTGCTCAGAAGCTGCAGGAACTTTCTTGGTCTTCAGTGCCTCCCAGTGGGAAAATGCACTGCTGGCATTCAATTCCAGCATCCTTGCAGCATGACTGAAATCAGCCCTCGGCTGAGGACAACGTGCCCTGTGCATCACAGCGCTGGCAAACAGGAGCAGGGCCAGGACCAGTTCAACTCACCCACCAGCCTTGCCAATTTACACACTGAGACTTGGTGGAGATTTAGGATGAGGAGCTGTTGTAAAAAATGAGCTAATCAAAACAAAGCAAGCACACCAACTTCTGACCGTGCTCTATGCAGGCACACTCTGCATTTTCTTCAGTGTTTACCAGCAGCATTCCCAAGACTGTATCACTATTAGCACATTTAAATAAAGACTTTTGATCTGTTGCTAAGTGGTTCAGAAAGAGTGAAAGTTCTTAGCACTGCCTAAAATTGAGGGAAACAGAGCAGACAGTCAGTATGTGATTTAAGTCCTAAGTCATACCAGAACCAGACAAGAATGAAGCTCAGCCACAAGTCCCATTTTGTTTTTTACAGGCCAAGGCTGACTCATTAAATTATTTTAAGTCATAGAATTTTATCAGCTAGGCACAGACACCAACAGTAGCAGTTCTTGAAAGCAAAGGCAAAGTTTAGCAGGTAAAACAGGTAGAAGGAGGACAGATTCTCAGCATTGTTAGGAAATTGTGCTTTGGAGAAGGTGCAGAAAGCATTACAAAAGTAGGACCAGTTCTCAAAAGCCTAGCATTGGGCCAGAAGCTAACACTCACCTCCTGTCTGGATCTTTGCACTCAGCAAAACAGTTAGAGTAGACCAGATTTCAACAACACAGCACTAAGCTACCTTTCAAATTCAAGAGGAGCTCTACAATGCTTTGAGCAACACAAATTATTTGCTGCTCTAATGATCTGTCCTCCCTTCAGGGTTAACTGAAAGCATAATTTGAGAGTTACTAAAACCTGACTCTCTCACACACAGATCTCTGAAGTCAAGGTCAGATGCTGAGTGAAACCTGACTTGTTTCCTCTGTTGAAAGAAAAAGATGAAGGAGTTCCAGAAGATGCAGCTATATCCTCCAGCTGGAGTGACAACAGCTCAGCAGCTGCTCATCCTTTGCACACTCCTTGGCCTGACTCAGTGCTCACATGCTTGCCAGCATAGCTCCAGTGACCAGGACTGTCCAACAACAGGCTCCTGATCAGCACAGATGCTGTGCTGACCCAGCCCTGCACTCAGGGACATTGCCCAGGCTGCTCCATGACCAGCTCACCTTGCTTTGTGGCACACCACCTGATCTTACTCCTTGTCTGCTGCTGACACACTAGTGTGTTTACAGCATGCATCTCTCTGCACCAGAGGCACCTTGCTAGGACACCCATAAGCCCCGGTATAGGACAAATCTCACACTGTTGATATGAGCTGCAGAGATTGTGAATAAACATGCACCATGTGCACGCTGCAGGAATTCAGGTCCCTTTTCTCTTCTAATTCTCTCAGCTGCAAAGCCCTTAAAAGCAAAGGCTCAGCCTATGTCAACAGCAGCAAACTTCACACTATTATTAAAAGGTCACAATGAACAATAAGGGCTCTAGGGACCTTTTTTCCTCATTCATGCAGCTCTAGCAAATGGGAACTTAGAGGCTCAATCAGAAGAACACCACCAGTGAAAGCAGAAGCAGCTCTTCTCTGCAACCACCCAACTTTGCCAGCCCAGGAGCAGCACTAAAGATCTTGCCTCTTAAAGCCACTGAGGCCATGTTGAAAACAAAGAGGCAATGGCTACAGCTGTAATTCCTACCTCAGGTGAACTTTTCTAGTGCTTTTAAAAACAAATTAGCTTTATCTACAGTCAAAAGGAAATGGATGCATAACAGCTTTGAGATGATGTGGTAACAGCAGAGGGAAAATACACAAAGACCTAAAAGAGAAGGGCTGCATGCTGATCTAGCATCACTGTCCTGGAGTAACTTTCAGACTTGGGAGGAAATAAACCAGACAGGTTCACATGCAAAGTTCTTCAGGATTGTGTACTTGCAACTCATATTCCTCCTGGATCCCAAGATTTTGCTGCAGCGACTCCCCACAGCAGCGTCCCCACCACCTCCTCCCCCGCACCGCGAAGCTGGAGAAGGCCTGGGTTACTCACTGGAGATGGTCTGTGACACTGAAGTGGCTGTGGTGGTGGTGGAGGTTGTGGAGGACTGAGTGCTGGAGGAGGTGGATGGAGATGCTGCAGAAGCAGGGCTGCTGGTGGTCGGCGTGGAGGCACCCACAGCCTGGGCCTGGGCCTGCGCCGCCAGCATGGGCGTCAGCTCCGACTGCTGGATCACCTTGACCCCATCTGGCTTCGTCCAGGCCGACTCGCGCGTGCGCGCGTTGTAGAAGTACACCTGCGGGCCAAGAGCTCACCGTCACGCCAGGGCTCTGCTCCGGGAGCAGGCAGCGCCTCCTGCCCTACCGACGGCTACCAGGAGCACCGGCTGTGCCGCGGCGCCAGGCTGCGTGTGCCGGCGGCAAACGCCCCTCACCCGGCTGCCTCCTTACCTTGCCATCCGGGGTCTTGTTTTCTACCCAGATCTCTTCAGCTGGAGGCATTGCTGGCGTGCCAGGAGCAGTGACGGGTGGCATTCCTGGAGGGAACATCATACCAGGAGGTGGTGGCATGCTACCCATGGGAGGAGGCATAAATGGTGGTCTCTAAAGGCATATAACAACAACAGTGAGGATAATGGAGCTGTCCAGCAGAGCCTTCCTTCATCAGCACACCAACAAAGCACAGCCACAGCAACCTTAACTCTGTCAGGCCTGAGAGCTGCTTTAGCCATCTCATGAGACCCCAACTTGGAGCTGTGTGTCCAGCTCTGGAGCCCCCAACACAGGAGTGACATGGAACTGCTGGAGTGGGTCCAGGAGGCACAAAGACGATTAGAAGGCTAGAAAACCTTCCCCTATGGGGTCAGGCCGAAAGAGTTGGGGTTGTTCAGCCTACAGAAGAGAAGGCTTCAGGGAGACCTAAGAGCAGCCTTTCAGCATCCAGAGGGAGATACAGAAGACCTGGGGAGGGACTTTGTACAAAGGCTTCTAGTGACAGGATGAGGGGTGATGGGTTCAAACTGGAAGAAGACGGACTTAAATCACACATTAGGAAGAAATTCTTCCCTGTGAGGGTGGTGAGGCACTGGAACAGGTTGACAGGATAGATCGTGAAGGTCCCAAGCTTAGAAGTGTTCAAAGCCAGGTTGATTAACCTGGTCCAGTGGAAGGTGTCTCTGCCCATGGCAGAGAGAGGTGGAAATAGATGATCTTTAAGGCCCCCTCCAACCCAAACCAGTGATGCAATGCTACCAGCTCAAAGAACATGCTTCCTGATGAGGCACCAGCCGTGGCAGAGCAGCTTCTGTGAGCACTTCACTTCTGAGATGCTAACAGAAATGCAAAGCATAAGAAAAAAAGTGGCATGAGAAGAAGTGGAGTGCAAGAAAACTCTCCTGAAATGGAAAAAATACCCCAGTGCAAGAAAGAAAATGAATGGAAGAACTGTTCTTAACGACCAGCACTCAGCCATGCCCAGCTGTGAACCAAACATCCCTGGGCAGTCACACAACAGCCCTCCCAGTGAAGAAACAGAGGAAACATTTAACTTATGAGCAAGCACCCAACTCATCAGCACAGCAGAGCAGTGGATTTCATTACAATCCATTACACTCCTCCATTTCCCACTAACTAAAGCTCTAACTGGTGTTAACTGGAAAAAAAATAAAGCAAGCCTATCAAGTTCCATTTTCATTTCTGCCTCATCCCAAGAAAGCCAGAAGTGCCCCTGCACAGCACTGCTCCCTAAACATCTGCTTTCTGAGGAGAAGGACAGCAAGTTCTGCTCATCTGGAGTACTCTGGAATGCCCTGGGAACAAGCAGCACAGCAAACGTCCTTATGAAAAGACAGTCAATAGAATCCACCAAGCTCTGAACTCGCTCTGCACACACCTACAGCTGCCCTCATTACCTCCATCACTTCAGTCCTCACGCAACTCCTGATTCAGAAGTGTTCCTCTTCACAAAGGCAACTCCGAGACAGCTCACAGGCAGGGATGTCTGAGCTGCTGCTCTGCTCGCTAACAGAACAGGAGTGGAATCAAGCCCAGGAGGTGTGCAGGGAGCCCTGTGCCACAGGAGCTGGTGGCTCTGTGTGACATGAGCCCCAGGCTCTACCCTGTGCCAAGAGCTGGGGTGCAGCCCTCAGGGCAGTGATCAGCGTGTGCTATGTCCTTGCCTCCTATCTGCATTCAGCTTCTTTTAGAAGCTGAGATCAAAATCTCTGCTGTAAGAGTGATAATTTAAACTGCTCTTCAAATCCCTGGGTTTTGTTAAACCCTGCTACAAATGAAGCCCAGAGCACATGGACAGAACTCAAAACACACACACAAGAGTAAGGTAACTACAGCCTTTCTTTCCTTCCTTTCTTCTGCACAGCTCCTCCACCTGCCACCAGATCGTCTTTTCACTGCTCTCCAGTCTGTGAGAAGAATCCAGCAGAGCTCATTTCTGTCTGCTGCTGCTTTCCCCCCAGAAAGGGATTAGTCCCTTACAGGGCAGCCCTGAGAGCCAGGAGGGGGTGAGGGCTACCCAGCCAGGGCACCCAGAACACCCTTCCAGCTCTGCTCCTAGCACACCTACTCCTCGCTGCCTTGCACAAGGCCTTTCAGCATCCTGTCTTCCCTTACCAGGAGCAGGGTGAGGAGCTGAAGCCCAAACACTTGGTGCAAAGCAGAGCACAGGGCTGATGTGGTGTGAAACATTTACACACTTGGTGGGTGGACTCCACATGTGACTATGAGTTGTAGAAGACACCCTGACTGCACAGCAAGAACAGCTCTGATGGAACAGCTGAAAGCTGCACCATGTTCAGAACACAAATCAAACAGAGCTACATGGTGAACTGATATGTGTTAAGAGTAATGGGTGGGGGGAAAAAGCTTCCACAGCTTTGCTGCCAAAAACCACATGCAAAGCAGGGCCTAAAGTGTCATGGAATACCCCAAGACAGTATGTTCTCTTCTCATCTTGCCCACATCCCCATTTTTCAAAGTAAATTTCCCAGCACTGAAGTCACTATTCTAGGACAAACGGTGGGTCTGAACCACAAACAAGCTATGGTCTCTTCACAGGTGTGTGGGGCCTGTCAGACTGTTTGAGTCTCTGAAAAGCAGGCAAAAGAACTTAAATATTCATCTCCATGAAATACAGACAGAAATCTACCTGGTCTGAGCACAGCAGGCTGACCCAACCCCTGCAGGTGCTAGAAGTGCTGTCAGGTTAAACCAAAACCCAGCCAGCAGAACAATGAACACAAGGCAGAGCGTTCTGCCTCTGCCAAGAGTCATCTCATGTCAGCACAAGAGCCGCCTCAGCTGCTCCAGCCAAACATGGAGCCTACTCTAAGGTTCTTCTCCACATACTAGATTTTCCTTTGTCTGTTTTGACAATTTCTGATGCACCCTCCTGAACACAGCACTGCAGTGAAACACACCTCACCACTGATCAGATCCCTACATCTTGTAGTAACTCCTGCCCTCCTCATCCACTCCTTAATGAGCAGCAATAAATAACACCACATAGCAGCAAGGGCAGGTGTGGCTCTGCTGGCACCCACACATGATTCAGCTGCACCTCCTCCCTCCCTGCATCCTTGCATCACCAAGGGGATACAGGCAGAATTTGGGTAGCCCCAGAAGGCCAGTGTGCACTTCAGGTGCTGGCTATGAGGGCACACAAGCCATACCTCGTGTTCTGTATGGCCACAGGGCACCAGCACCAAGTCAGGTTCTAGCAGAGCCTCTGCTGGTGAGCATAAACCAGCTGCATAATTGGTTCATTTAGAACTGCCTCAAGCAGCTGAACAAGCTGTGTTTACATACCACAGCTATGTGCTAGCTTTACAACACCATGCACCAGCCCTGTGCTTTCATCATGTCCTGCTATTTTCCTCATCCATTTTAATGTCTCTCCTTTCATTATTTCCACACATGAAAACAAACGGGGGGGGGGGGGGAGGGGAGGAAATAAAGCAAGCCCAAAACTCCAACTCAACAAACCCAGCGATTTCCCCCCTTCTTTACCTGTAAATGTGGAGGTCCCATCGGGGGAGGAATGCCCCCTGGAGGTGGCATGGGAGGCATGTTGGGGTCAAAGGGAGGCCGTCCAAACGGGGGGCGAGGCGGCGGAGGGGGCCCTCGCATCATGCCGAAGGGTGGAGGTGGCCGCATGAGCGGCGGGGGGCCCCGCATCACCGCGTTGGGTGGGGGAGCTGGGCCACGAAACCTCAGTGCTTGCTGCTGAGCCATCCTGCGGAGAAGCCCAAAGGGAAACAGTTTATTTCTGCTTGCTGCTGAGGAGTAAGATAATCAGTTCTTACAGCAAACATGGAAAAACCCTAATAGAAACGGAAAGGGCATGGGAAAAAAAAAGCCAGGCTTGACTCAACCAAGTTAGGCGTGCTTAGCTAGTGAAGAAACCACTTCAGCAATTTCTTCCACTTCACAATTCAGGTTTATTAGTTCTCAACTGTTAATTTTCACTCGTGGTATGTACAACCTATAGACAGGATCGGGGCTGGCAGGCACTGCAGCGCCCTATCCAGATCTGCCAATGCTCCTTCAACACAACCTGCAGCTGCCTCCTGTCTGCATATACGTCCTGGACCTCTCAAGCCACGGCCCGGCTGTCAGTCGTGCCAAGGGCTTAATTATTCTGTAGCACGGGTTTCTGCACGGGCTGCCTACATCCTCTGCATCTGTGACTTCCGACAGGATGTGAGCCCTGACCGTCACGCTGAACCCTCTGTGCCACCCAACCCTCCACACAGGGAGCCTTGTAAGTGTAGATATAGAAAAAACGTTCACCTTTGGAACCAACAAACGCTCTTCTGCTGCTCTCAGGAAAACAATATTGCCCACCATTTAGTGCCAGTGCAATACCAATGTTGGCATGATGACTCAAAATTGAAAAAAACAAAGGTTATGAGAAGGTGAACAGCGACAGCCCCGTAGCTCAGCGCTGGGCCGCTGGGCAGCCCCTGCTCCTGCTGACCTGCACTGCGAGCAGCGCGGGCAGCACTGCTCGGCGAGAGCGGGCACAGGGGACACCGCCGGGCGCCCCGACCAACCCCTCAGCCCAGCTCCACGCCCGAGAGCGGAGCTTCCCCCGGTGGGCAGCCCCGGCCCGGCGACAAGGGCTCGACTGCCCCGCGGGGCCCGTCCGGCGCCGGCGCACGCGGGAAGAGAAAATGGAGACGGCGAGAGCAACTCCCGCCGGCCCGCCCGCCCCGGCCCCGCCCCGCCTCATGGCCGCGCCCAGGTCCCGGCCTAGCCCCGGGCCTGCAACCCCGCCGGGCTCAAGCCGAGTCCGCAAACGAGCTACGGGAAGGCCGAGCTGGGCCGAGCCAGGCCAGGCCAGGCCAGAACAGACCAGACCACGCCAGGGCAGGCCAGGCCAGGCCGCGGCCCCCGCCCCCGAGAGCCCGTCCCCGAAAGCCGGCCGCCGGTGGTACCTGAGTTCGCTGCCGTACCGCTCTGCCGCCGCCTCCCCCTCGCCACCACCGGCCCCTGCGCCGCCGCCTCCGCCCCGCTCCGCCATCGCCGCCTCGCAGCGCCGCCGAGCCCCGCCGCTGCCGCTGCCGCCCCAAACCCGCCGCACCCCATTGGCCGGTTCGCACGCCTGTCAATACACGCGAGGCGCGGTGCGACCTGCGATTGGTCGCTGCACCCGCCGACTTTGAATGGAGGAAGACAGGCGCTGCAGGATTGGCTAAGTGCAGGCGTTCCGCACCGCATACGCACGGGTCACGTAGGCGTGACCTGCGTAGAGTACCGGAAGCGGCCCCACGTCAGACGGAACAGGCCCCAGGGAAGAAAGGGACGGGCGCTCTAACCAATCAATGGGCAGAATCCCGTGCACCAATCATACCCCGCAGGCGGCTGCGCACTCCAACCAGAAAGCCAAATCGGAGGCTTCACGGCGCAGGGGGTTCTAGCAGCAGCCAATGGCGGAGCGCGAGGGAGGGGCAACCGCCCAGGCAACCTGGCAGGCGCTAATCAGCGGGCACGGCGGGGGGAAGCTCTGCCCCCGCCGCTGGGGGGCGCTGTCTGCCGAGCGGGCCTGGGCTTTGTCCAGAGCGGCCGCAGGGTTCCCGGGGTGGGGGTCATCAGCGAATCTGGGAGGGAGGGGGGCCCGTGGGGATCCGAGGGGAGGGATCTGGCATCCGAATGCTCCGGGGTTCTGGGAGGGTTGTGGGGATGTCTTGGGGTACTCCCTCGCGTCCCCTGTGCCGGGGCCCCGCGGCGAGATACCTGAGAATCTCGGGGGCTGTATGCCCTCTCTCCGCACCATGGGCCCTTCTCCCCAGTGCGGGCGCTGGGGCCTGCCCCTCATCACCACCTGGGGCGGGGGGCTGCATCGGGAGGCCGGGGGGCAGAGGCTGTGGCTGGGTTCCTCCGTCTCCCTCAGCAGCAGTGTGATCCCAGGCGCTGCCGCGGCAGCCGCTCCCCACGCAGGCCCAGAGCCCCCGCGCTGCGCTGGCCGGCGCTGCTTGAGGAGGCAGTGACCCCAGTAAAGGCTCTGCTGCAGGGGTTTGATTTCCCACGGTGGCTGGGTTTGTAATAACACCCCACCGGTGTGCACAGTATGTCTGCTAGGGCTCCCTGGCTGGGGCTGCGTGACTCTGCCCAGGCCCTACCCCAGCCTGAACCCACCTCTGTATCTCCTACCTCTGCAGTGTGCTGCAGGGGCTGGGCTGGGATGTTTAGTGCCCCTATGGGGGGCTGCTGGCCTGGGCCATCTGCCCCCAGCATCCAGCTGCGGGGCTGAGACAGAGCAAGCTGTGGGCAATGCAGGGGACATGACTTGGGGGGCTATGACTACAGTAGAATCCCCCAAAATGCCTCATGCATATGTAGGTGAGAGAGGTTGTGCTGCACAATGCTTACTGTGGGACTCAAGTGGGTTCTGCTGCTTTGGGGAGAGAGGGAGCCCCATTGGGGCAGCTGTGTTGGGACCAGGTCTGCAGCCAGCAGCACTTGTGGGTTCCCTGGAGGTGTAACCTTCAGGACTGCCCAGGGAGCCCATCAGGCAGGTTACTAGCTGAGGGCTTGTTACAGATGAGCCACAAACATGGGAAATGGTGCACTCAGGGTGCAAAGGGAACTTGGAATCATAGAATCAACAAGGTTGGAAAAGACCTCAAAGATCATCAAGTCCAACCTGTCACCCAAGACCTCATGATTGCTAGAGCATGGCTCCGAGTACCACGTCCAATCCCCTCTTGAACACCTCCAGGGATGGTGACTCCACCACCTCCTTAGGTAGCCCATTCCAATGGCTCACAACTTTGTGAAGAGCTTTCTCCTCACCTCCAGCCTAATTTGCCTCCAGTTCCAATTTGCCTAACTTGCCTTCAGTTCCAATGCCCAGCCCTGGGTTTATTCTGTGGATATGGTTTGGCTACTCCATGAGCCACCAGCCAGCCCTGGCCTGTCAGGTGGGCACTCAGAAAACTGACTTTATGGCTGAAGCCTCCAGAACCCACTGCAGGGACAGCTGAGCTGTGCCTGCGATGCAGTGAGATGTAAACTGCCATGCTGAAAAGTCTCCTGCATCTGATCTGTTTCAGAAGAAAAAGCCCACAGCAAGGAGGGGCAGATGTCCCCCTGCAAAGCCACGTGTTGTGTTCCAGGGGACATCTCCATCCCTCCTGCTGTGGGGAATGTGTGGGGAGCCTTGCTGAGCCCTCACATCCCCCCGTCTCTCACGGCTTTGATTCTCTGCTCCCACTTTTCCCATTCCCCTCTTTCTGTCAAAAATTAAGAAAAAGAAAAGGGGAAAAAAAAGAAAGCTGTCTTCTTAAATAATAAAGTGATGGAATTGCTGAGGGACCTTTTGGTGGTGCTGTGCTAACGAGGCTCTTGCACTTTGATTTTGCTGCTCAGTCTCTCTATTGATGTGTTTGCTTGAAGTTGCTGCTGCTGTGAGGATTTTGACAGCTCAGGACTGGCTGGGGCTCCCTGGCTCCCTGCATGCCCCACTCCGTGTCCCTGTGTCCTCAGCCTGTCCTGGTCCCAGGCAGCTTAGGGGGCTGGGGACCCTCCCTGTCGCTTTGGCCCTTTAAGATGCTGTGGGACGGAGCAAGGGCTGGCTTCCACCAGCGCTGCCTTCCACCAGCGCTGCATCAACAACAAGGTGCAGAGAGCCTGCTTAAACCACCCCACCCCACCCCACATCCCCCTCACCAGTGCTGAGAGTGCTGAAAGCTTGCTGATGTCAGGAGATTGAAAGGGGGTTTGGGCACAATAGCTGAGATCCTCCCCAAACAGGGGGGCTGCCTGTCTTCCAGGAGCAGCTTTCATCCCCCCCTTTTCATCTGCTTGCTTCAGGATTGTCTCAATAATTTATTAATTGCAAGCTGGCAGAGCGGAGCCTTTGCAGGGCCCATGCCCATGCTGGGGGAGAGCTGGCTGGGTTCCACCAGAGCCCCAAGCTGCCCCCCCAGTTCAGCTCTGTTTTCTCAGAACACTTCAGGCAGTGACTCTCAGGCTGCAGCTCTTTCAGGAGCAATTAATTGTGAGCAGTGTTGGTGGATGCTCTGGCAGCTACCTGTTCAGCAGGATGTGGAAATGGCAGGGTTACTGTGCTCACCACGCTGCTCTCCTGGATTTCACTGAAAATCTCAGATCTAGCAACCCAGGCTGCTCTTTGCAGGGACCCCTCACTGAGGTACCAGCAGAGCAGGCTGCTGGAGCCTAGGTATGGGAGGGGACTGAGGACCCACAGCCCTTGGACACACTTAGGTCTGCACTGAGGCTGATGCAGAGCAGGATCTCAGCAGCCATGGCTCTTTGACCTCCTCTGAAGGGTTCACTACTGCTCTCCAGTCTGAGAGAGCACCACTGGTACCCCTTGTTCCTGAGAGGAACAGGACTGAGACAGCACCCATGAGGAGCATGGAAAAAAAACAGGGGAACGGAGATGTGAACCAGCTGCAGTGGTCCTGGACCTGCTGAAATGTGATGTCTTCTGGGCCAGCTGGGTATCCAGGTGGCTTTTCAGGGAAGCTCATAGCCAGGGTGTCCACTGTGGCTGAGGTTCCCATCTCCCAAATCTCCCCCAGGCTCCTTGCTCCAGGCTGGCATGGAAGCTGCCAACTCCACTCTGCCACAGAATGACACAGGGTGCTGCCACTGCTTGTTCTCCATGGACACCCTTAAACTGAAAACCTTGTCAAATGTTCAGATCTCTGTTTCAAAGGACCATTCCTTACACGGTCCTACTTCTCTGCCAGGTATGCAGGAAGGTGCTTGAAATTCTGCATTTGGACTACTCTGACATCTGCCCAGGTTCCCAGGTTCTCTGGGTCCAAGGCAGCTGGCCTTTTCCTTCACTCTATGTGACATGAACTGAATTTTGGCACTTGGGTTTCCTCTGGCTGTGAGTGCCACAGCCCTGGTGGGCTCACACGAGGGTGGATGTCCTGCAGCCCTGCTGAGTGCTGAGGCCAGCAGTGGAGCTGTGATCAGCCCTTCAGTTCTGCAGGCTCTGAGATGCTGACATCTTGTCATGCTTTTGTTTTTCCTTCTTCTTCTTTTTTTTTCCTTCAGATTTCAGGTTGAAGTGTGATGTTGAATTAAAAATCTTGCCCTGGGCTTTCTGCAGGGCCTCTCAGCTGCTGCAGTACCAACATCTGCCAGGGAGACCCCCAGCTCCTGTGCCGGAGGGTGGCAGCCCCAAGCTGGCGCCAGGCAGCATTCCCAGCTCCCTGCTCACCTTCACATTTCACCATGGCCAAAGTGGTGCTCGGGGCATGGGGCAGGTCTGTGGGAAGAGAAGGTCCCTACAGGGACCTCACCCAGGGATCAGGCTGACTCCAGCCTGCCCTGACTGCCAGCAGTTGGTTAGCAAAAGCAGAGCATGGCTTTGGCAAAGGGGAATGGTCTGGGTGCCACTGCACTGGATCTGGGCATCTCTTGCTGAAAAGAGCAGCTCTGGGCAGCCACAGCTCAGCCCTTGGCAAACCAGAGACTGGGTTTGTGTGCAGCATCAGCTGGGCTGACAAGGCTGGGACATGTCCACAGAGGCAGAAGAATGGAGCAGCCATCCATGCCCAGCTACCTCCAGCCTTACACCACCTCCATCCCCAGTCACCTCCATCTTCACACCACCTCCACTTGAGTGTTCCCCAGGGTCTGTCCTGCAGCCCTGTGGGGGTTAACAGGGCTCTTCTGAGGCTTGTCCAGAGATAGAAAGGTCTTGGAGCGTGGTTCTGATGGGATCCAGGCCTCACTGCTGTGGTAACAGCTCCATTTTTCCCTTCTGGTGTATTTTTTTTTCACAGAACAGCAACAATTAAAACAGTAATTGGCTTCACTCTGGCTGATTTCATTGCACAGCAACCCTCTCTGCAGAGCAACCCTTTCTGACTGCCAGGCTGTTAAACTGAGGGCAGAAGCAGGGTTTGTGGTTGTGCTGTCCTGTGAGGTTTAAATAATTATTTGGTTTGGGAACTAGACCTTGGAATTGAAGAGGGAGGAGCTGTTGGAGGAAACTCAGGGAGCCAGCAATGGGGAGCCCAGCACCTCAGCATGCACACTGCAGTGGTGGTACCCACCATGCCATGCCACGTGGCATTGTGCTGCACCACACCACTCACCTCTTTGCTCCTGCAGCCTGAGAAGGTGTAATGTTAATTAGACCATTCAGTAACCCTGTGGTGGGGTTCCAGAGGTGGGTTTTGGGGCTGGCCTCTCACTGACGTGTTGCTTGCACCCCTCTGCCGGCCACGAGCTCCATGTGTGCCATGCTTTGGCTCAGTGGTGAGGCTGGAGCCAGCCATGGTGAGACACTGGCTGGCCACTGCTGAGTAGGAGGCATGTCTGGGTGCTGTCAAATGGCTGCAGGAGGGCACAGCCCCATCCAGCACCTCAGCTGCCAGGCATGGGACACCCCAACCAGCCTCATGCTTTCCCTGTCCTGTACATGGGGAGCCTGTAGATTCCCCGCTGACATGGGAAGGGTACTTCAGAGGTGGGTGTGAGGTCCCTGGAGGTGCCCAGTCAGCCTGAGCAGAGTACTTTGCTCACAGTGGGGCTCATTTGGAGGTTAGAGGTGGAGCAGAGCCAGGGAAGCCAGCCCAGCTTCTCTGCTTGCTGTCTGCAGCACCAGCATCTCTTGCAGCTTGGCCAGGTAGGACCACCCCACCCCACCCTGCAAGTCCTTCTGAAAGTGTTGGAGATCTGTGACCACCATAAGCACTGACCACAGGGCCAAGGAGCTAGCCTTGGGTGAGGAGAGAAGGCTCAGCCCCTGCCCCAAAATTCTGGGGGTGTCAAGGGCAGCTTCTGCTGCCTGCAACCAGCCGGAGCTGACGCTAATAGGAAACGACCACTAAAGAGCTCTGTGCTGCTCTGCTCTCCTGCTGCTGGTCCCTCTCTCCCTTTGTTGCTGCTGGCATTTTATGAATTATTCATGTGCCTAGGTGCTGCTGCTCTCCCGTTTCCTCCGCTGCAGCTCCCACTGCCACAGCCGGATCCACACCGTCCCGGGGACCTGCTGCCGTCAGGGGGTGACAGGAAGGCTCAGTCCCCTGTGTGTCCCCATGGCAGAGCTAAACCACCGAGCAGCTCCATCCCAGTGCTGAAGCCCAGACCTGGGCTCCTGGCTGGCGTGGATTGGAGCTTGATATGGACATGGAGATGGCCTGTGTGTTTCTCCACTCATGCAAGGCTCTTCTCCTCCAGCTCCTGATCATCATTTCTGCTCACCCCTAGGTCCTGTCTCAGTCTATGCTGTTGGGGGATTCTCCTCAGGATGGTCTCAGCTCTCTCCCTCAGAGCACACGGTGCAGGATGCAGGGCACGTGGTGCAATCACAATTTGGCAGAGAGCACAGGCCAGGGGCTGCCTGACCCCAGAAGTATCCCCAGGGAAGCCCTCCAGCAGTATCACCACAGGAGAGGAGTGTTGGGTGGGCACCAGGAATGGCTGTAGGGTCAGCTCAGGGGACTGCTCTGCATCCCTTCCCGGTGGGAGGTGGGGGCCATGTGCCAGCCTTGTGCACGTACATGTGCCAGGGTATTTGGGCAAGGAGATCTTCCAGGAGCACTGAAAATGTGCCTCTTTCCCAGAGAGACCAGAAGAGCTCTGTCGCTGGGGTTAATATTTCATGAGGTGGTTTTAGGACAGGAGCTGCCTGCTGAGGGATGGCAGACGTGCTCTCCTGCTCACACGGCATATGGAGGGGTCACAGTGACACTGGGACAGTGTCTGTGGGGCTGTTCCTGAGTGATGAAACATCAGGGTGGGAGCCATAGGGGCCCAGGGACCATGGTACCCGCAGCCATCCCCAGCAGCCCCTGCTCAGGGGCTGAAGCAGAGGGACAGGGGGGCTGCAGCAGGGTGGTAGAGCTCTGTTTGTCTGGAGGGCTGCCCCTGATCCGGGGTTCTGCTGCCTGGGGCTGTTCTGAAGTGGAGCAGACCCACTCCTTGGCTCCACCTTGACTCCACTGCCCATGATGGGGAACAGCATCACCGTGCAGTCCCATGGCATTGCATCTCATGGCCAATTTGCTCAGGTTTCCTCGGCGGGGGCTAATGTGTTTTCCATGTTACTGTGCCTGCACGTGGCACCCAGCCCGCCTGCAACGTGGCACTGCCAATGCCTGTGACCAGCTCATGTGCCCCTTGGAGGGGATGGGGGCCACATGCCGCTCCCACCCTGTGCCTCTCGACTGCCTTGGCCTGGGCTGACCCCAGATTTGCAATGTTTCACGTTAAGGGAAGAAGCCAATGGGCTCCTTCCACCCCAGTGCCTCTGAGAAGGGAAACACTTGCTCTGTCCAAGATATCTCAGGTTCCTTCATTGTCCCCCCAAAAGGCTACTGAAAAAAAGGCACAAAATTTCTCTTTGAAGAGTCCATCATTCAAAGACACCTCCAGATTTTTCCTAAACTCCTTTCTATCTTTGGACTGGGGTCATTTTGAGTTGTGAGGCACTTCAACCCCACTGGCATTATCAGTCCTGCTCCCCCTCCATCTTCATCCCATCTGCAACTGACTCTGAGGGTCCTCCTCTAGAAGAAGGGTCCAAAGGAGCTCATCCTTGTTGCTCACCCAGAATGACCATTCCTAACCCTCCCATCCTGTTGCCACTCCAAGGAGAGCTACACAGTCATCCCTCTGCTCCATGGGGACATGAGGAGAGGCCAGTCAGGAGGGACCTGCAGTGCATGGTGCCACAAAGGGTGCAGAGATGGGAGGTGCCATGCTGGTGGTGGCTGAATCCTCCCTGTGGGCAGCCAGGCTGGTTTCAGCCAAGGCTGGAGCAGGCTGGAGGCCAGCTGCAGAAGAAATTCCTGCCTCCTTTTGCCCCTTCATGTGTCCCCACAGCCACAGCTGCAGCCTGAAACCAGCCAAACAGTCAGCAGAAGCTCAGATGATTTTTCCAGATGCTTTTCTAAGTTCTCACTGCCTCACTTCAAGAAGGAGCCCCAAGCTTTGCTGTTATTTCTGTAGGCAGAAAGCTGTTCTCAGGCCGCTGGGTGGTGACGGCTGCAGCCTGATTTGGCTTGGCATTTGGGGAAAACCAGGCGGCTTCAGGAACAACCGCGACATCAAACTTTAACCATCTGCTCTGACTCGAATCCTTGACAGCTTTTGTCCCTGCTCGCAGAGCTGCCGAAGGGACACGCAAGTGCCAGCAGGTGGGAGCAGGCTGGTGAGCTCAGGAGCTAGCTCAGCACCCTGCTGCCACGGGGCTGAACGGAGTCAAGCTGGCTGACAGGGTCCTGAGGCAGCGCTACCAGGGTCCAGCAGCGGGGCTCGCCCCGGGTGAGCAGCAGCCCCAGCAAACCCTCAGAAGCCACGCGTTAGATGCAAGCCTCAAAAGGACGAAAATCAAAGGTTTCCCTGTGAATCCGTCTGCTCTACATCTCCCCTCCATCCTGATCTCCAAACTCATGCAAGTTTAAAAAGCAGGTAAATGCTGACAGTGTGATTAACCTCCCCACCTGCTCCCTGCTTCTTCCCTCCTGAAGAGAGTGGCTCAGCTCACCTGCCTGGTGGGAGCATCTCCTTCAAGTGCAAGGATGTAGGGAGCCAAACCAAGGTGGTTCTGCCGAAATAACAAAACACTCCACTTTTAAACAGGTGCTGAATTATTCAGTGCCCTCACTCTGCCCAAACACTTTGCTCTTTCAGTGGATGATGGCTCAGTGCCCCCCAGCTTTTCTGATGTGACAGTGAACAAATGGAGAGATGAGAGACTCACCGATCCAGGTTTGTGTGGCATTATTGGATGCTGTTAAAGCTCTTTGGGTTTAAAACCAGCCAAACTTTTGCAGATTGTTTTGCTGCTCTGTATAAAATCCTGTTGAAAACACTGTGACAGGCATCTCCATAGACTGCTCTGCATAAGCTCAGGGAAACAAAGTCTGAACCAGTGCTTGGTGACAGAATAAATTTATATCTAGTATTTACAGGAAAACTGCAAAGCACAACTGGTGTCTTTAGAGACAAATTTGCCTAATTGCTCTAAAACTCCACTCTGACAAGAACTGCTGGAGCTGCAGGACTGGAGTCAGTTCCTGCTCTGTGTTGATGCAGGGTGGGATTGTCTCTCCTCAGTGGGTCTCTGCAGAGTTCCTGTCTCTGCTGGGAGTTCCCACCCGAAGCCTACAGCCACATGCTTGCATCATCCCTGTGCTGTTCCAGCTGAACTGGTGGGTACTGGGCCAGGCTGGGCTGCCCTGGGTTCTGGAACTCCTGGTCCTCTGGTCCCAATACTGTGGTGCTTCCTCACCCTGCAGTCCCACACCTCTCAGGGAAGATTGCCAACCCCCGCCTCACCTGTATGGACCATCCCTGAGAGTAGGGGCTTGGATCAGAGGCTGGGCTCTTGCCACAGACCAATTTCAGCAGAAACTGCTTTCTTCAGAAACATTTTTCTTCCCAAACTGGATGTGTCTCCCAGGGAGGGTAAACCCCCTCCTTGGAAACCTGAAGTGCGGGAGGTGGTCGAGGCCCCGTCCCTGGGGGTGTTTAAGAGCAGGCTGGATGAGGCTCTGTCCAGCCTGATCTAGTGTGGGGTGTCCCTGCCCATGGCAGGGGGGTTGGAACTAGATGATCCTTGTGGTCCCTTCCAACCCTGAATGAAACTATGAAACTATGAAAGTATGGAGACAAAAGAGACAGGAAGGGCTTTGCAGCTTAACAATCACAACTCTCTCTTGGAAATAAACATGGCCCTGGCTCCAGCTTGTGCTCCCCTCACTAGCAGCTGCCTCCTTCAACCATCCCCCGGGGACTCCCCAGCTGCACGGGAACTGCTGTGCTCTCCAGTTTGCAGCCACGAGTGAGAATCATCAGGGGTGAATCCTGCCCTGATGGACAGACAGATGGACAGACAGACACACCCCCCACACCCCTCCCCTCCTGCACACCCCAAACTCCCACGTATGCCTCAAATTCCCCTGCACATCTCAAACCACACCACATGCTCCAAATCCCCTGCGTATCCCAAACCCCCTGTCCATCCCAAATCCCCTGCCCTGCAGCCCCACAGTCCCAGACTCCCCAATGTCAAGTGTCTGCCCCCTGTCCTAATTCCCCCATCTCCCCCCTCTTCTCCCTTTCCCCCCTGTCCCCACTCCCCTCCCTGTGTGCTTTTGTAGGTCTGGAGGCTCCCCCCTCCTGCAGCTCCCAGGATATCAGATGTGCTTCTATTGATTTCCTCCCTCCATTTGTTTTTGTTATTCATTATTAATGGGATCACTTTTCCATGGTTGGCTCAGGGAGGCAGATTTTGTGTAAAAATCAATTGCCTGAGCAGTGCTGGTGGCTTGTTTGGCTTCTCTGCGCTTTCATCTCCGCGCACAGCCCCCAGGAGACACAGAGCAGGATATTACAGAACAACCAGGGAATGGGGCAAAAATAATCAATCAGTTGTGAGTGCTTCAGAGCCCACTGAGAAGGGTTTGCCCACTGAACCCTTGTCTGGTGCACAGAGGCTATGCTGGGCATCTCCCTGCCCACCCTCCCCCAGCTTAGTGGGTTCCGCTTTGCCTTCCCCTCCCTGCCACTGGAAGGGAATCCTGTCTCAGCAGCTTTGGCTGCAGGTTTGCAGGTTTTGTGGCACCTGCAGGAGGTGGATTTGTGTGTGTGGAGGTGTTGAAGAATGGAGTGTTACAGAGTGAGATACACAGACCTGCAGGTCAGGATGAGAGCACCAGCCCTCTGAAGAGCTGAGAATCCTGATCCTCCTGCACCTGGGGACATCAACAGGGCTCAAGGGTGCAAGGGCACTGGTGGCAGCTCCTCACAAAAGTGAGGCCTGAGAAGGTTATCCTGGCACAGCCTTCATCTAGGACCTGGACCCAAGGCAGGGCTGGAGGTCCAGGAGTGCAGGATGGGTGAAGGCTGGGCAGGATGGAGCCTGAGGGGCTGCATTCCCTGCAAGCCTTATCCAAATGCTGCTTCTCACTGGGTTTGTCCAGAAGCTTGTCAGGACACAGCTCCTCACAAAGCCTTTTAGCGGCACAACAGATCCCAACAAGTGAGTAGTGCCTTCATCTGTGTCCCTGGGCACAGAACCCCAGGATCAGAAATGCAAACCATTTACAGCCAGTAAAACTCTCTTTGCAGATCCCAACTGTGGACAAACCAGCCTGCCACAGTCTTGGCTTTGTAGGGTCATGTGGGGCAGAGAAGCTGGAGGTGATCATGCTTGTGGCAGCAGAGAGAGGAGGAGGGCTGCACACCTAAGTCTGTCTCTGCTGCTAGTCAGGGATTCCACTGAGCACTATCCCCTCCCACCTTCCCTCCACCACCTGGCATGGGTGGCCTGGCCTCACCTTCTGGCTTTAGGGCAGAAGGAAAACTTGTAGGCTGTTGTTTTGTGTCTCCTCAGCAAGTGTCCCTTCTGAGCTATTCCCAGTGAAGAAGAAGGAACTCAGCCCCCAGCTCCAGGAGCTCAGATGAGTTTCCTGTATCATGATGTTTATTTGGCACCAGGTGTTTGGGATCTAGACCCAGGGAAAGGGTAAGGCACCAATGATGGCTAAACCAGCACCTACCTGACCTCCAAAGTAACTCCCAAGTGAAGGGATCAGGTCCTGTGTGTGAGAGCTGGGCAGAGCAAGCCACTAACCTGGAGTGGAAACAACCCTGGAATTTGCAGAGAGGGAAATCTGGGCAAAGAGTCTCTGCAGTGCTGTCCCCATGCAGAGAGGAGTGGGGGTAAAGGAGGGTCAGCAAGAAAGACCAGGGGCTTTAGACTCTCCTGGTCAGCATGCCTGAGGGAGAGGAGTATGGAGGAACTGGTGCAGTAATTTCACGTTTGGCAAAGGTAATTTAGCACTTGTTTGACATCTTTAAACCATTTTCTGGATCTATGCAAAAGGGAAAGATGCAAAACTGTCAGAACAACAGAGCAGATTGATGCAAACCCAGGACAGCCAGATGAAGTAAACCAGCCGTGACCCCTCTGCCACCATCGGAACAAGCATGATCCGATTTCCCTCTCTGTAGGGAACAGAAAAGAAGATGTGGTCACCCCAGCCAGGAGTCTGTTGTACCCTGGAGAGCAGAGGCATGGGCTGGGTGAGGCTCAGGCTGGGTTTAACGCAAAGCAGGCAGGATAATGACCCCTTCTGAGGACAGCTTTAGGAGGTTTGATTTGTTTCTGTTCCATGGTGGTGCCCACCCGCTGTATCACCGCCCCGCCCGGGTCTCTCTGTCCCTTATGAGGGGACTGACAACCCCCCTGGAGCCGGGACCTTGGGACAGGGAACTGAGGGGGCGACGGTGGCGACTGGGATAGGAATCCAGGGGGAGACAGGGTCCTGGGACCGCGCTCCGTGGCGGCCGAGCGAGCAGCATTGTCCCGGGCACGGCCCCTCCGCTGGACACCGCCGTAGCGAGTCCCGCTCCCACCACCCCCGTCCAGTCGCAGCCCGGTCGCACCAGCTCGCAGGGAGCCCCAACAGCCGCCAGTGCCGGTACCCAGCCCGAGCCGGGTGCGGAGCGGCAGAGACGGTGACAGCTCCCCACGGGGCAATGAACCTGCCTCTTACCTGGACTCTTCGTGCAGCCCCGCGCCCGGCCACACCGGGAGCTGTGCGGGGGTGGGGCGCTCTGCGAAGTGCTGCCGGGCTGCGGCGGGAGGATGCCGCCAGAGCCCACTCCTGCCCCTCGCGGCCCGTGGCCGGCGGATAACGATGCAGCGGCACCGGGATCAGTTACTGACAGGAACAGGACTGGGGGAAACCCCGGGGGTGTCTCGGAGAACGCGGGGCTGCCAGGATTTGCCGTTGAGGGGCTGAACTCGGGGGGTCCTTCCCCACCTTGGGGGAGGCTGAGACCAGGCTCAGAGGGCTTATGTCGGTCACTCACTGAAGTGCTGAAGCGGAGCGTTCCGCGGGGCTCTGCGCCCAGCGTGAATTTGAAAATCGTTACGGTTAATAGGTTAATCAGGTTAATTTGTAATCATCAATGACAAACAAAAGCCCTTCCCTTCTAAGCGGCCTTAGGGGTGGACCCGCCATAGGGTCGGGGGGCAGGATGTTTTGGTTCCCACCCGACGGGCGGAATGCGATGTGGAGGAGGATGCCGGTGCTGGGGAACAGGGTTGGCTCCGGGGATCCTCCGCGGCGGTCCGCGGGCGCGGAGTGGGGCCGGGACCGGGCGCCGACGGCAGCGCTGGACCCGCTGGGGCAAAGCCTGGTCCCCTTTCCCGGGGAGGCCGCCCGGCGGGAGGGCATTCGTTGGATTCGCGTTGCCGAGTGCTTTCTTCGGCGGAGCCGGCGCGGGGCGGCGAGGAAGGGCGCGTCTCTTCGGGTTGAAAAATAAAGCTTTATTCCGGAGAAGGGGACCGGGCAGCTCGGGGCTCTCCGCGGCTTCATGGGGAGGGGGGAGATGAGGGGTTGGGGGGGGAGAACGGCGGGCCGAGATGCGGGGAGTGACTCGTCCCTCCCGTAGCGGAGTGGAGCCCGGTATGCGGGGCAGCCCCCGCGACGCGCCCCGTTCCGGTGCCGGTCCGGCGGCGATGTCCGGCTGGGCACGGATGGGGCGAGAGCCGCGGGGCCGCGCGGGCCCACCGCGGATATTCGCCGGAGGCCGCGCCGTCGGTGGCGCCGGTGCGGCGGGCGCCGTCAGTGCACAGCCGAATACTTCATGCGTTTCTGCTTCTGGCGCTGGTTGCAGAACCAGACGCGCACCACATTCTTCTTCAGGTCCAACTTCTCGGCGATGGCCGCGATCTTCTCGGCCGAGGGTCGCGGCTGCAGCGCGAAGTAAGCCTCCAGCGAGCGCTTCTCGGGCGCGGCGATCGAGGTCCGCTTGCGCTTGCGCTCGGCCGAGCCGGGCAGCGGCCCGGTGCCACCGGCGCGGTCGCGGTGGGCGGCTTCGGCCCCCTCCAGCCATGCCTGCAGCACCGGCCGCAGCGCCGACATGTTGTTGTGCGACAGCGTCAGCGACTCGAAGCGGCAGATCGTGCTCTGGCTCAGCGAACCCACCCCCGGCAGCTTCAGCGCGGCCAGCGCCGCCCCCACGTCAGCTTGGGTCACCCCCAGCCGCACCCGCCGCTGCTTGAACCGCTCCGCGAACGCCTCAAGCTCCCGCGGGTCTGAATCGGCCTCGACGGCGGGGGGAGGAGGCGGGGGGGGGGCCCACGCCCACGGGCAGGGGTCCGGCGGCGGGCAGCGGGGGCGGCGGCAGCGGGGCGGGCAGGGCGGGGGGCTCGGGCAGCCCCCCGACAGCCAGCGAGGGAGAGAGGTGCTCCAGGAGGTCGCTGCCGTCCAGCGTTGGGTGCGGAAGCGGGTGAGGGAGCGCGGCGGGGTGCGGGAGGGCTGCGGCGGCGCAGGGGACGCCGCTCATGGCGGGGAAGGGGGCGTCCGGCTTGAAGGGGGGATGGTGGTGGTGGCCTTTGGCGTGGGGGACGATGTCGACGGCGGCCAGAGCCTCGGCGCGGGCCAGCAAGCTCTCATCGAAGCTGCCGAATATATTGGCCTGCAGCTGCGGGTGAGAGCGCGGGGGGTCAGCGGGGAATAGCGGCTCCTGCCCGGCTCCGCCGGCGCTCCCGGCTCAGGTCATAAAAATTAATGGGGCGGCGGCAGCCCCATGGCACAGCCGTGTGCGGGGCAGGCAGCGGAGCGGGGGGAGAGAGGTGCCGCGATGCGCCCCTTGTGAGGCGACATCAAAAAAACATGAAGCGGAGCCTGTCAGAAAATGTGCCCTAAAGCGGCAGCCGCGCCTCGGCTACGTACCTGGGGGGCCGGCAGGCAAACCCTGCGCATCGCCTCGGCAGGGGGGTGCAGCCCGGGGAACTTGGGCTCATGCAGCGCGGCGGGCACGGCGAAGGCCTGCTTGGCGTTCATGGCCATCATCCCGGCTCAGCTGGCGGGTGGGCAGCCCTGGCATCGGCTCGGGCTGGGCTCTGCCTCGCCACTGCCCGAGTGCGGGACGCTCGGTGGCAGAACAGCCCCTGCGCGCCGCTGCCCCCCCGCACTCGCTGCCTCATCTTACAGCTGCGTGCCAGGAGCGGGCCCGCGCAGGCGTGGTGGCTGCGGGGAGTCGAGGGCAGCGCAGGGGCAGCGCGGGGGCAGCGGGACGTCCCGGGACGCCTCGGCACCCCCAGTTCCCCGCCGCCCCCCAGCACTCCGCTTGGAGCAGCGGGACGCGCCGTCGAGGTCGGGAGCGACTTGCAGCTCCGGGCCGGGCTGGCATCGGCTCCCTGGACAGTTCCAGCTGTGTCCACCTTCTTGGGTCCCGATGCATCTTCTCTGCCCTTCCCTGCCAGACCGTGGGCCGGAAGGAGGGCCGAGAAAGGGGGCCACGTCCCGGGGCAGGACACATTTCCCCGCGGGTAAAGCCCATGTGCTCATGTTTGGACCAGAGGGACCATCCTTGCCCACAGACCTGCTGTGCCTGCACCCATCAGCTGCTGGCACCAGCCACTCACCCCAAACATCTGCGCCCCCCCCCCCAAAAAAAAGAAAAACCCAACAAAAAACCAGCTCCTCTGCCCTCGGCAGCAAGAGGGACAAACCCGCCAAGCCACGGTGTTTCCGAGGGAAAAACGCTTCTGTGTCCTCTGCATCACTGGCAGGGCCCCTCCGGCTGCACCTCAGTGCCACACCTCAGTGCCGCAGGATCTGGCCCTGCTCTGCCTGAGGGGCTGCTGGATCAAGGAGCTCAGGTTCAAACTGCTCAGCACCCCGCGGCTGGCACTCAGCCCCTCACATGCCCTGGTGACCATCACCCGTGGGTCCATCCTGTGCTTTCTACTCTAGCGGATGTCCCAATGATAGCAGGGTGGTGAGGTCTCCCACCCCCTGCTCCCGGCTGGAGCCTTCATAAGCCCTGTGAAATACATTCTCAGGTAGAGGAGAGTAAACTGAGAGATGCTTCATAAGCTGTGCTGTGCTCACAGCTCTGCTATGGGCTGCAAACATCAGCTCCTTGAGAAGACAGCCTACCCTCCCTGAGAAAAGCAGTGGGCACAGAGCTGCTGTGGAGTGGTTGGTTTGTTTTCCCTTTCTCATCTTCACAAGCATTCAGACTCCACTCGAGTTTGATGGCTCAGGGGCAGAAGCATTTTGCAAGTGTGAAATAGGAAGTCCTTTAAACTAAAACGGACTTGAAGCTTCCAAGAATTTTATGATCCTTCATAAATACAGAGCAGGACCTGAAGGAGCTGCTGTGTCTGTTTGAAGTGGTGGCCAGAGGAAAGAGAAGGTGCTGGTGAGCTAAAATATGAGACACTGGGCAAAGAGGCACACACCGAGGGTGGGAACCTTGCCTCCGGATCCCGAAGAAGGTGAAAATGGGTGATGAATGCCAAGAAGTGGCCCGCTTATAACTCACCCGCAGAGAATGATCCAATCTGGTGCACATTCTTGAGTGTTCTCTCCCCAAAACACACGGGGGAGCAGATGGGGCTGGTGGGACCAGGCTGCAGAGGGAAGAACCTGGATGCGGGAGCTGGGAACCGCTGCCCGGCCCCGATAACGCACTTCGGGAGAATCCAGCCGCCGGTCTCGCCTCGTTCCCCGCCCGGAGCCTCCCCGTGCACCGCAGCCGTGCCGAGGGCAGCGGGGACGGGCGGGCTCAGCACCACGGACAGCGCCCGTCCCGGGGGCTCGCAGGGTCCGCAGGGCGGGTGCGAGGGGCACGGAGCCGCAGCTGGGGGTGCCCCGTCCCGTCCGTGCCACCCGGGGGTCTGAGCCGGGGCCCGGGTGCGAGGAGGGGGCGGGCGGAGCAGCCTCCTGTCGCCAGGGCTGGGGGGAATCGGCGCATCGCCGCCCAGCACTGTGCTCTGATTTATGATAAAAAATTTAAAGGAAATCATTTATATTTCAGAGGGCCTAAAGAGCTGCATGAAAGTTTTATCTGAAGTGGCACCATATTTATCGGCAGCCCTGCTGCGGTGCAGGTAATTAATAGAAGGATAAATTTCAGACCTTCCTCTGGCTCTCACACCCCCTCTCCCTCTCCCCTCTCTCCCCCCCATCCCCTCTTCCTTCCCCATTACTTAGCGCTGTGGGGTTAACGGGCACAAACAGCGGGGTGCCTACAGCAGGCTGGGTACAGAGCCCGAGGCAGTGCCCGCTCCTCAGAGTCCCTCTCCCCAGCCCTGCACGAAGGGCAGCTGCACGGTCTCCGTGTTTTTCCAGCTCTCTGCTGTAGCCTCCTTCTCTCTGGAGTGAGAAGCTGGAGATCTCGCTCCCCTCCTGCCCCACGTGCTGTGTGGAGGACACGCTGCAGCCAAGCATCGTGGGTTTGTTTGGGTACAGAGCTGGGAGCGGGGCTAATGTCACGGTGCAGATCTGTCCTCTATCACAGCCCACCCCAGGACTACCACTCGTGATGTCCTGTTCAGTGTACAGGATCTACCCTCCCTCCCGAAAGCAGCTGCTCCGAGAGCCCGGGCTGGGTAACAGAGCTGCTGAGCTGCCTTTAATTAAAGCTGTAAAATATTGATGCTCCTGGCCCTGCCTCCTGCTGTTACACCTCACAGACAGGGGAGGGGAGCCCAAAGGAGGAACAATAACGAGTTAAAGGTGCCCAGATGGTTTGCCATCAGAAACTATCTGCAGGCTCGGAGGTGTCACTGCAGTGGATTTCAGAGATCACTCACCTACTGGTAAATATTTAATGGTATTTCTGGAAGGCAAAAAACACAATCGAACCCATACCCTGGTGCAGCATCACCAGTCACTCACTGGAAATCTGAGGCCAAAACCAGATCAGAACCCTCTGCACTTCTTTCTTTGCCATCATTCAAAACTTGCCATCCATTCCCCCTATATAGGAACATTTTCTGTACTTATTTAGTATTTGATTCCAGACTTCCCCAGAGCACTGCTGCTGGGCTCTTAGTTTTGTTGCATCTGTGTGATTTAGTGGACTGGTGATGCAGTGAATGCCCACACAGGGCTGAGGGGGGGCCTGAAATACAAACTGGTTTTAACACACAACTCACATCGACAGCCCCTGCCCTGGGCTGGCTGTTGCAGGCTCAAAGCCAACAGATCCCAGCCCATGGCACTTCCTTCACTTGCTGCTTCAACCAACCACAAAACCCCCTGCCCATGGGGCTTTTCTCCAGCAGAGCACCATGATCCTCCCATTACACAGAGGTAGGTACTCCTTGCTGGGGGGCACAGCCACCTGCACACCCTTTCTGCCTCCTATGCTGGAGCCTTCACTCCCCTGCTCACCCCAGCCCTGACTGAAGATGCAGTTGGTGGGAAGTTCTGCTGCTGGGGTGCAGCCTCTCACCAGGAGGTGGCTGACTACGGTGAGGGGGGGCAATGAACACTGGCTACAAGGAGTCCCCACAGAGCCTGCACAGCACCTCTCCAGTCCCCTCAGCACCTGGGTGCTGTGTGTGTTCCATGACACAATCTGATGGAGGAGGTGTCTAGGGTTACCCAGACACTTAATTATTCATCAGCTAAATGCCCAAGCATCATTTACCTGGCTTGATTCTCATCTTCATTAAGGAGATTGAAGAGTGCAACTTAACAAAGCAAAGAGAGAGCTGCTGTCACAGGAGCTGCCTGGCTCAGTGGTAGGGCCACAGCATGTCAGGTGCTCATTGGGGAGGGGTCTTGCAGCCATGAGGTCGCCAGGCTGCTCAGGTGTCACCCAGTGCACCGGGGCTTGGGAGGTGTCTGTCCCTCCACAGGGTTGGCAGCAACGGGGTTAAACACTTGGGGTCAGAACTGAACCTTGGGGTGGTACCCAGAGGGGTCAGACTGACCCCAAGGAGAAGGCTGGAGAGACAGAAAGGTATTGTGAAGAAGAACTTGAAGGATTAAAACAAGGGGGCAGGGAAGTTTGTAGTGCAAAGAGAGTGGAATGGAAGCTTTCAGAGAGACAAGCTGCAAGTGGCATCTCCACAGAGGTGCTGCTCAGCAGAGACCCTCAGCCAGGCCCTGCAGCAGGGAGGTCCTACAGGTGGTTTCAAACAAAACCGCATTTCCCACCACTCCTGAGACACCTCCTCATGCAAACTGGTGTGTGGCTGAGGGTCAAGCTCCGTGGGGCACAGCCACTCACCCAGGATGCTGCGGCAGCCCTGGGTTTGAAGCTTCCAGTGAAGAAGGCTTTGATTTGAGGTCCCAGGAATGCCAGATGCCAGACGGTTCATGCTGACAGGGAGGTCTCCCTTGTACTCGCTTGTAAAGTGCATGAATTATGGAGCTTGTTTCTTGTATCCTTGCCTGAAATTAAAATTGTAACAAAGGACAGATCTGGGCTTGTTAAAAATAAACCCAACCTGCTCCTGGTGGAGATGACAGCAGCAACACAACAACATTTCCAGGGGAGGTGGAACCCAGCACTTGTCTCTCAGGCTTCTCTTTCTTGTTATATTTGCTCCCCGCTCTAGAAATGCATCTGCATGTAGCCTAAGAGGACTCTGTTCTGCGAGAGATTAATGAGGAGCAAACATTAATTATTCACCTCCTGAAGCAGTAGGGCTGCTAATGTTTTTGCTAATCAACAAGTCAAACAGCTGCATCTTGGTCAGGGCCACCTTGGGAAGGTGGGGGAAGAACGAGGCTGTTAGGTTGGACCCTGCAGCCCCCAAGGCTTTGCACATTTCTCCACTGGGAAGCCATCCTGGGTTCCTGCTGCCTTTTAACACCATCCCTTGTTCCAGGGTTGAACAGGGGTAAAATGGCACCTGCAGCCTGAGCCACACTTGGGTGAGGAAGCTGCTGATGTCCCCCGGGTGGGGCTCTGTGGGGAGCAGGGGTGCTGGGGAGCTGGTGGGTGCTGGTGCGAACCACAGCTCTGTAAAGTGACCCAGCTCTGAGCTGCCTTCACTAGCCTGACACCTTAATGCTCCCCCAGATCCTCATTAAAGTTTGAAATGAAAATGTAACAATGGAAGAGGGTGGGGAGGAGTCCTGTCACCCGACATTAAACTCATCCCTTCCATAGTCACATTTCCTGGGGTTCTGTGTGTGAGGACACTGGGCCCTGCAGTGCCAGCTGCTGGACAGCCCTCACTGCCCTTTGTCACCGTGGAGCCTTCAGTGTGGCATCCCTTTGCTTCTTTCAGTTCTTTGGCTCTCAGGCACATCAAGAGACCTGGCTGTGATGAGGAGAAAAAAACTCACATTCATAGAATCACAAAATGGTTTGTGTTGGAAGGGACCTTTAAAGCTTGACTAGTCCAACAGAGACATCTGCAGCTAGAGCAGGGTGTTAGAGCCCCAAACAACCTGACCTGCAATGGTTCCAGGGATGGAGCATATCTCACCTCTCTAGGCAGCCTAAACCAGGCTCTCACCACCCTCACTGTCAACCATTTCTTCCTTCTCTTCAGTCTGAGTCTCCCTCTTTTAATTCAAACCATCACCCCCTGTCCTGTCACAACAGGCCCTGCTCAAAAGACTGTCCCCAGCTTTCTGAACAGCCCTTTGAAGTCCTAACAGGCCACCAGGACTTCCTGCAGCCTTCTCTTCTCCAGGCTGAACAATCTGAAATGTCCTAGCCTGGCCTCACAGCAGAGAACTTTCAGCCCTCCCATCATTGCTGTGGCCTCCTCTGGCCCCACTCCAACAGGTCCATGTCTCTTCTGTGCTGAGGACTCCAGAGCTGCCCCAGCACTGCAGGTGGGGTCTCAGCAGAGTGGATCAGAGGGATTCTGCCACCAGAGACCCACTGAGGCTCCTCATCTTGAGTTGATTCTAAAGAGTGTTCACATGAATGACCAAAGTGCCAGGGGTGGATAATTCATCAGCCTAGAGTGCACCACAGAGCAGGCTGGGGATGCAGGAGGTGCAGGCTGGGCTGCAATCACCTCATCAGCACGGTGAGGTCAGCACAGTGCTCTCAGGGTGCCACAGTGGCATCATGCAGCAGCCAGACTATGTACAGGAGGGGTTGCACTCCCGAAACATAGGATGGACACCACCAGCAACCAGGAGTCCCCCGAGCTGGGGGTGACACTGGTGCAGGGCTGGTATTTCCCTAGCTCTGGGGCTCCTCCTGACACCTCCTCGAGGCAGGGGATGCTTTCCCTCTCGAGCACTTGCAGTGATGGCAGTGTGGGAGCATCACAGTGCAGCCTCTCCCAGAGGAGACATACAAATCACCTGTGGTTGGCAAAGGAGTCCTTGTCACTACTGCTGGGAAATCCCTGCTGGGGTTCTCCTCTGGCTTTTGTCACTTGCCCCTACCACAGCTGGACACACCAAGAGTGGTGTCACCAGCTCTGTTACAGCTTTGGCTTGGGCTGGGGGGCACTGAGCAGTGAAAATGGTGTTTGATTTCCAAGCTAAAAGCTGTTTCTGACAAAAAGTGCATTCGCCACAAAGCAGCAGAAAAAAACTTGGTTTTGCTTCTGTGGGAAGTAGGGGGAAGACCCAGATTGTTCTTGTGCACCTGCACTGAGCCATCTCTGCACCCCACAGCTCCAGCTGACATGGAGATGTCACACTCTCCTCTGCAGTGTCCCATTACAACCTCTCCTGTTGAGAAATTCTTATTGCAGAGAAAATCATCCCTCTTTGATCTGGCAAGTGAGTGGTTTGTGTACTCAGACTATTTGGATGCTCACCTCTCTCTCATTTCTATTTTTGGGGACTATTACTGCTGCTTGTCCCCACAAAGAGCTCCAACTCCTCCCCCAGAGGAAGCTTGGGAGTGGGGGGATGCTTCCTGCAGACACAGGCTGCAAGGCAGTTCCCTGGGCATCACGGTACCAGCTGTCATCTGGGGAGTGAAAAGTGTCACCTGCTGAGCCCCAGTGTCAGCTTCAGCTGCCCCCAGGTTTCTGAGAAGAAGGTCCTGGGCTGCGGGTCCCGTTGTGAAGCCACTGCCACACCAAGGAGGTGCTGAGAAGCTGGGTGGCACGGGGTGTGCCACCTGCTTGTCGCTCCCAGACAGCAGGGTAGGGGATAAAAGGCAGTGCTGTGTCACTTCACCCAGCCCTGCCTTTGAGCTGAAAGCTGTGGGAGCTTTCACTTTAAGCACTGCAGGCTAAAACCTGAAAATACTCAGGTCCTCAAGAAGCAGGTTTCAAATGATTCCAGATAACCACTGGGTTCTGATGCTTTTACCTTTCCATTCAACCTGCCTCCAAGCAGTGAGAACACCTGAGAGGTGCTGGTGACCATGGAGCAGAGGTGTGGAGATCCTGGCCAGGAAGACTCCTGGTATCCTCTTTGTGCTGAAGGGTCTCCTTTAAAATGCTGTATCATCTTCTCCAGCCTGACTTCTCCTCAGTTCTCCTACTGAGCTCCTGCCACTGACAGACACTCTCCCAGCAGAGCTTCAGCCACCCTTTCAAAGACTTGTTTTGTCCTTCCATCCTGGATGTTGCTCTCACCACCTTCACCCACCTCACATCTCCCCAGGTCTCCTCAGGAGCAGTTGTAACCCAAACCCTCCACCAGACCTCATTCCCACCTTGCTGCCAGCTCTTCAGCGATTCTCCACAGCTGGCTCCACATGTCCAGGGTTCAGCACAGACCAACCTAGCCCAAAATTAACAACTGGAAATGGTCCCTGAAACAATGCTGGGGAGAAAGGAAAAGGTCAATAAGACCATTTACAGTTTGGACATCACAGCTGGCAGTGGAAGAACTCACAAAACTTCAGAGGAATGTCAGACTCCCCTCTCCCTTCCCAGCCACGCTCATGTCCATGATCTCCTCCACAAGGACTCAGGCAGACATCACACAACCTGCTCCAGGGGCTCCACTTGGGAGAGTTGGGTCTCACACTTCAGGAGAAGTTACAATTCCATTCCCACCCTCAGGAAGCCCCTCCATGTACAATTCCAGTGGGATGTCTCACAGCCGTGGCTGCAGCTGCTGAAGAGACTCTTGGCCTAACGAACACAGCAGCGATTTGCCTTCATCTCTTTGCTCAGTTGCTGACACACCTTTCTTCCTCCATCTGCCATTCAGCAGGACTAGGATCAGCAGCTGCAGGAAGTGCTGCCACCCCCACAAACAGCACTCCATCAGGGGAACCCTCAGGAAACAGCTAGGGGGAAGAAATCCAAAGCCACATAGAGAGGAAAACACCAGTGAGCTCAAGTTGCCTTCTGGTCACACAGGGGGACACTGAACTGAACACCAAAGTGCCAAGGCTCCATCTCCTCTGAGGACTTTGCTATGTCCTGCAGGATGAGAACCATTCTGTTATGGACACGAAATGGAACTGTGGGAAGACTCTGAAGTTCAGTTGCTGGCAGTGAGGAAATGTCCCAAAGCTGCAGGTTTGTCTTCAAGAGGCTTTTCAGCAGGAGAGCAACCAGTTGGTGGTCTGCAGGGCCACATGGGTGGGAAGGAGACTATGACAGACGTGGCTACATAGCTCAGCAAGTGCCTTCCTCTCCTGCTGCTCAAGATGAGTACAGGGAAGGAAGGAACAACTCCCAACCTCCTCAGCGCACGGGAACATGAGTAAGAAAAGGGAGTAGAAGACAGGCATTGAAAACTCAGGTCACCAGCAAACATTCAGAGTCATGAAAGCAATGCAGGGAAGAGAAAGGAGCAAACACAACCAGAGGGAGCAGCACAGCCCGAGAGCAGAGTGAACAACAGAACAAATCAGTGCTAGAGCAGATGGCAAAGGGGTTGGGTTTTGAGGAGTTTCATGCTTGGTACTTAATTTTCATCCAATCCCAGACTGATTTGGGTTGGAAGGGGCCTTAAAGATCATCTTGTTCCAAACCCCTGCAACTAGACCAAGGCCCCAGCCAACCTGCCTTGGAACATTTACAGGCTTGGGGCCTCCACAACTTCCCTGGGGAACCCATTCTCCTTCCCCTGGGGAAGAATTCCTTCCTAATGTTTCATCTCAACCCAGCTCCTTCCAGTGTGAAGCCACCACCCCTAGTCCTCCCACTCCCTGCTTTTATACAGACAGGCCTTTTCAAATCTGCCAGCAGTATGGCAAAGCTGGGAGAGACCAGAACATACCAGGGGCTCCAAAACTTTTTTCTTTGCTGTTAAGCTCTGAACCTTCCCCAAAAATGTAACAACGCCTCTCCTGGAACCTCTCCCGGAACCTCTCCCACCCTGCTGCACCTCCCTCCTCTCCTTTAGCTGGCTCATTTAGTGCCATTTACATAGAATATTACATAGAATAAACCAGGTTGGAAGAGACCTTCAAGATCATCGCGTCCAACCCACCAACCAATCCAACCCACCTAATCAACTGAACCATGGCACCAAGCACCCCATCAAGTCTCCTCCTGAACACCTCCAGCGATGGTGACTCCACCACCTCCTCAGGCAGCCCATTCCAATGGGCAATCACTCTCTCTGTATAGAACTTCTTCCTAATATCCAACCTAAACCTCCCCTGGTGCAGCCTGAGACTGTGTCCTCTTGTTCTGGTACTGGCTGCCTGGGAGAAGAGACCAACATCTGCCTGTCTACAATCTCCCTTCAGGTAGTTGTAGACAGCAATAAGGTCACCCCTGAGTCTCCTCTTCTCCAGGCTAAGCAACCCCAGCTCCCTCAGCCTCTCCTCATAGGGCTTGTGTTCCAAGCCCCTCACCAACTTTGTTGCTCTTCTCTGGACTCGCTCCAGCAAGTCAACATCCTTCCTAAACTGAGGGGCCCAGAACTGGACACAGAGCTCAAGGTGTGGCCTAACCAGTGCAGTGTACAGGGGCAGAATGACCTCCCTGCTCCTGCTGGCCACACTGTTCCTGATGCAGGCCAGGATGCCATTGACCCTCTTGGCTGCCTGGGCACACTGCAGGCTCGTGTTCAGCCTGCCATCGACCGGTACCCCCAGGTCCCTCTCTACCTGGCTGCCCTCCAGCCACACTCTGACCCCAGCCTGTAGCACTGCATGGGGTTGTTGTGGCCAATGTGCAGAACCCAGCACTTGCATGTGTTCAATCTCCTGCCCTTGGACTCTGCCCATCTGCCCAGCCTGTCGAGGTCCCTCTGCAGAGCCTCTCTACCCTCCAGCAGATCAACTCCTGCCCCCAGCTTGGTGTCATCTGCAAATTTACTGATGATGGACTCAATGCCCTCATCCAGATCATCAATAAAGATGTTAAAGAGCATGGGGCCCAGCACTGATCCTTGGGGCACACCACTAGTGACTGGCCCAAGGCACTTAAAAACTTGCACACACACATCCCACACCACTAAAGTGTGTCCCCCCACCCCACACACACACACTCACTGCCCCCCCCAAAGAAGTGATCAGGCTCTTTTGGTGATGGTTGTAATGGTTTGGAATGGTTCTGGCTCTCCAATTGCAGTTAGAACTGACTTTGTCTTTTCTAGATCTTGAACCATTCCACTGTATATCTTTATTGGGGGAAAAAAAAGGGGAAAAAGAAAGAAAAAAAAAAAGGAAGTCAACATGCATCTTGGAAATTAATCTTGTAATCAATAAAACAAACATTACAGATAGGAATTTAATGTATAAACAGTTAGAAATCCAACAATATCTCCTAGGGTGCTATTACACAAGTTCACATCTGTAAAAACTATGGTACAGGGTCACTGTACAGCAAGGCCTCCTGTTCCTTTTCACATGATTTGGCAGCACAAAGCAGCGGCAGCTGGTTCCACACCGGGCAGTTCAACTCTTGCTTTGCCCTCTTTTGCTCAGGTGAACTCAAAGAGAGAGAGAGAATCCTTCCTGACAGGGACTTTCTTTCATTACTCTTGCAGTGCTCGCACCCCAAGCTCAGGCTGGTGACACCTAACCCACACGCTGCTGGTGAAGGCCCTGGCTGCGCACAGGAGTGATGATGCTGGCTCTGAGCTGGTCCAGGGTACCCCTTGAAAATACAGGTGAATTTTCCAGGGAAGTGTTGCCACAGCAAGCAAGCAGTGCTGTTGTACTGTTTGGGGATTTCTGTTCAACAGGTAACACAACAGAGCCTAAAATCCAGGGAGCTCTCTGAGCTGTGGCAAAAAGGTGACTCCCAAGAGCTTTCCTGCTCCCTACACCCCCAAGTCAGGCACTGCTGTCCTGCCCACTACCTGCACTCCCCAACCACCCCACAGCTCCCTATCCACACACAAGCCAGGTTCAGGAGCACAACTCTGCCTCACCACCTAGAAATCACCATGTTTGGGATATGCCCAGAGGATTTATGGAAGCCTGCCAGCGTGTGCTGTAAAGGGGAATAAACCCAGCCCAGAAATTGGATGAAGCCCTCACAAGTTCACCAGCTAAAGCCACCACTTGCCTCCCTCTGGCCCAAAAGTGCCCCTGAACGGGGTGCCAGCCAGGCAGGGCCACCCCAAATGAAAAACCATATGAAAAGGAATCCCATTCTACCTGTGCCAAGGCTACTGCCATTGCTCTTACAGCTTTCATCCATTCACTGCAGTTTTCATTTTCCAGATACAAAAATACAACAGTTCTCATGGAAATCTAGAGGCTGGTAGTTTTAGTACACAAAAAAAGCAAAGTATTTACAAAATTATACAGTTTAAGAAAAAGCTCTGTACAAAAAAATATATAAATCCTTTTGTTCCCTCTATCACTTTTTAAACTGTCAGCACTCAAGATGGGTTTGCTGCAATGGAGTTTGCAAATTACACACTGAGTGAGCCACAGACACTGAGATAAAACACTGGAGGTGATGGGAGGAAAGCAAGACTTGCAAGGATGTTGGAGTGGCTGCCCCTTGTTTCCTCCTGTCTGCAACTTAGCCTCAATCAGCAGGAAAGTCCTAATTATGTAGGGGTTGAACCTGGAGACAATACTGAGACACATTCCCTTTGCTGGCAGGGAAACAAAGTGATACTGGCTTGAGCTTTGATCCATCACCACGGCAGAAGGATAACAAAGTTTGGGGACTGCTGACCTCAAATCATGCTCAGCTACAGGCCACCTGCCAAGCTCAGAGCCATTTAGAGGGTTTGATGGGCATTTTCCCTCAGCTGGGAACTTGCTAAGCTGATTATTCCCAGGAGGAGAGCATTTCTGCACCAGAGGACAGCATTTCTGCATCCAGAAGCTGCTTATCTCATGTAGAAATGCATCTGAAATGTAGTGAACCTGCACAGTGCAAGGGGCAGGCAAGGAAAGGCTACCTGGAGATCTCAGGAGCTGCAGGAGCTGTCACAATGGAGATGCACAGCTCAGGCACCTGACCCTGTGATCCTCAATACTATTGAACCACCTCATTCACAGGAGCTGTTCTTACAGTGGAACACCAGTAAGGCAATGGAGAATGGAATGGTGCTCATCTTGAAGGTAAGCTCAGAACCTCTCAAGCCCAGCTCTGAACACTTGTCTAGGGACTGGCCACTCCCAGTACAGGTTTAACACTGCTCTTGGAGCAGGACACCAACACTGCCTTGCCTAAAAAGCATTTTGCTCTGAGTACTTCATGGATTTGGGTTGAAGATCAAAGGGCTGCTGACAGGGAGAGGAGGGAGAGCTGGCAGGCAGCTGCCAGTTTAGTTGTTTTTCAGTATGAAACATTACATTCCTGCTCAGCAACACTGAAATGCAGTAAACAGAATCTAACATGAACCTTACCCTGAAACTATGGCAGAGAACCAAGAAAAAGTGAAAATCCACTCCAGCAGGGGCCATTGCTGGTTTTTTCTGTGGAGCAGAATTTGAACAAACCAACCAACCAACCAGGACAATGACATGGCAATACCCTGTTAAACTGCTTCTTCCACCTCCTCTCCCCAGAAAGCAGTCAAACATAAAACCTGGCGGCCTTCACAGACTGCAATAGATGCATTGATCTAGCCACAAATAATTCCTATAACAAGTGATTCCACCTGAAATACAATGTTTCCCCCTTCTCAATTAGCAAATGAGGCCATTTTTTCTTTCATAACATTTAATGAAAGTTTGTGTCTTACCCCCAAGTCCAGAATATTGCTAAATGAAACCTGGGGTAGCTTTGCAATTAGAACCCAACAAATCAACGACGTTATAAAAAACCCAACACAAGGTAATACAGGTGACACAAAGAGGACAAGAAAATATCTATTATTTCTTACTCCCCTCTCTCTTTTTCATCCTCCTTAAATAGAAAATATCACCAGCCTGGTGAGCTTGGTAAGGATGTAAAAATCCACTGGGCCTTTGGCTAGCTTCGTGTCACAGCTCTAGATCCCAAAATGTTTTGTAACCAACTTTGCTCACTTTAGACCTTGTGGTTTGAAAAGAAAGTAAAGCTTTTTTCTTCTTTTTTTTTTTTTTTTTGGCTCATCAACTTCCTTAAATAAATGTTTAAAAGGTGTAGCTTGAACTATATTCCTAAAATTATACATTTCCAACATCAAGTTTCATCTTCTCCAGGAACGCGATTCATCCTCGTCTTCGTCGTCGTCGTCGTCATCTTCGTGCAAAAATAAGTCTGAGGTTTCAGTTTCCTAGAGGAAGAAGAAATGGACTTAAACCAACCACATCCATGCATCCTAGGGAACAGCCACCCCACATAGCACCAGTCCTGCTTTAGATCAGGGTCCTGTTCCCCAGATCTCACTGAAACAGTCCTGTGCCAGAAGGGTTAGGGACAGAACAGCAGGGAAGGAGGAGGGAGCTGCAGTAAGCCACCGCTCACCCTCTCTGAAACAACTTTTCTGGTCAGTGCCTGCTCAGAAAAATCTTTGAAAGCTTTCTGTGCTCAATTACAGGGACAAATCCAGACAGTGACTTATCCTCCCTGGAGCACCAATTCTGTGAGCCTCAGAAAATCAACATCCCAGCCAGGAAGATTCTTTTTTTATCATTTTTCCTTTTCCATCTTTCCCCCCTGCCCCCAACTACTCCAAACCAGCCAAGTGTCTGAAGCAACCTCCTTAATGACACTGCTTCACTAAACAGAAAATGGTGAAAGCTCTGAGGCAATGCATTCTTACAAGAATGGTTGGGGTAGTAACACACTCTCATACCTCTTCCTTGGATTCCTCTTCCTCGATCTCAGTGGACACTGAAGGTACCTTGGGTTTGTACCATGATATCTGTAGCCTTCGGTCTTTGAAGCGGGATCCTTGGTTAGCAGCCTGGATTGGATTTGAAATGAACAGATTTTCAAAGCCTGGGTCAGGTAAAGAGTTTCTAAGATCTCCAACAATGTGCTAGGCCCTGGGAACACCACACAAATGGTGGTAAGGCACTGTAACAGGTTTCCCAGAGATGTTACGGAGGCTCCAAGCCTGGAAATGTTCAAAGCCAGGTTGGATGGGACCTTGAGCAACCTGGTCTAGGAGGAGGATTGGAACTAGATGGTCTTTAAGGTCCCTTCCAATCCAAACCCATTATGATTCTATGAAATGCACATGTGAAGACCTCAGACACAAGCCACAACAATCTGCTTCAGTCTTCTGAAAGCAACTTCACTCAAACCTGAATCTGCCAAACAATGCTCATCTACCAGCAGCTGAAAAGCTTAGCAGAGCTCTGTGTCACTACCAGGGTAAGGAAGAGCTGTGTCCCCCTCTAGTGAAACTGCCTGCAGCAGCAAAACCAACCCCAGTGTCCAGCCCAAACCAGCAGGAACCAAAGCACGCTACATTTTAAAAGAAGGGAGACCCAAGAAGTTCAATATTCCTATTTCAGAACCTCCCTTCCTCTACTCACATTCTCAGCTTCTGAGCGAGATTTAAAAGTCAGGACAACACTTAATGGGGAATCCTCCTCTTGAAGGTCTTCAATATCTCCAAATTTCTAGAAGAGAAAAGTCAGTTAGGAACAGCTGTGATATTCTCCTCCAAGACCATGATGATCATGTGCTACAACTGCAGCCACTGAAACCTGATTTTTTTTTTGACAGAAGATGGACAGCCAGAGAGAGCTCAGCTGCATCGCCCCTGAGTACCGCAGCATTTGTACTGGTAGTTCTTGGCCAAAGCAGGAAAGTAGCTCAAAAGCCAGTAAGAAAATAGCTGCAGTAAAGCACTAATTGCTGGTGAAAACTACTACTGGTTTTAGTAGCTAAGGACAGCTAAAACTTTAAAAAGCCATGAAGTCTTTTGGAAATAAGACTAAAAAGCTTCACAATAGAGGCACTCTGGGCCCCCTCAGGGCTCTTCCCAGGGTTCATGGCACCCTTACCATAAAGCAGGTTGGAATTTGTGATCAAATCACAGACCATTTTTCACTGAGTTTACCTCAAAGCACCAGGCAACAAAGCTGGGAAGGGGTTTGGAGCACAAGCCCTATGAGGAGAGCCTAAGGGAGCTGGGCTTGCTTAGCCTGGAGAAGAGGAGGCTCAGAGGAGATCTTATTGCTCTCTACAACTACCTGAAGGGAAGTTGCAGCCAGGTGGGGTTTGGTCTCTTCTCCCAGGCAACCAGCACCAGAACAAGAGAACACAGTCTCAAGCTGTGCCAGGGGAGGTTCAGGCTGGATGTTAGGAAGAAATTCTTCACAGTAAGAGTGATTGGTCATTGGAATGGGCTGTCCAGGGAGGTGGTGGAGTCACCATCATTAGAAGTGTTTAAGAGCCCGGATGAGGCACTTGGTGCCATGGTTTAGTTGATCAGATGGTGCTGGGTGATAGGTTGGACTTGATGATCTTTAAGGTCTTTTCAAACCTGGTTAATTCTATTATCTTCTATTCTCTAACCTTTTGACAGGCAGTGAGGCCAAAGCAGGAACCTGCTGCTGCATGAAGAACTGCAAATGTCTGTTCCCACTCCAACCAGAAAGAAACCAGCTTTCAGACTAGCAGCTCAAGAGCTCCACTGCTGCTTTGTACCCAGTTCTGAAGGGGAGGGCTACAGAAGTATCAGCCACTTGCTTTGCACAGAGCTTCCAGACACGCCAAAGTGACTGGGCCAAGCTTGAATGTCATGCTGGGTCTATCTATGAAGTATGACATCACCTCTCCACAAAGTTTACCATCTTTGCACAACAAAACATCTCCCTCTGGAAAGGGCAGCTGAGGGGAATGGAAAATCAAGTTTTCCTCTGCTAACTTGGTTAGGATTCCAATACTACCTTAGCTGGCAAACTAGCAAGCTGCTTACTCCACCATGAATGCAGGAACAAACATAACTCTTCTGAAACTACTGTCCTGCATAGCAAAGCAGCACTTTGCCTCTGGAGCTCCAGAGAGACAAGAGAAATGGTGTGAACTGCTGATCTGAAAGACAGCTCGTGAACAGAGAGAGGCTGATGGTTATTTTTCATCAATCTGACATCTATTTTAAGCTACTTCAGTGAAAAATTAATGAGTAAGCTTCTTAGCTCTGCCCATTAAAAGAAAGCACTGGGCAGCTTTTGTGAAGCAGCTGCAGACACTTTACATTTACACCCTCGCTAACTCTTGATGCTGTTTGCTTATCCACAGCCTGCTCCATGAGTTCAGGAGGAAGTCTTTGATTTGCCTGCACTAACAAAAACAAACAGACTTGCATCTTCAAGACTTTGGCAGAGAGTTGTTAGTGCCCCTCTGCAAGCGAGCATACGGTCAGGAGGCTGGTTCCCTGCTTCACCTCCAAGTTACAGCTCAGCCACCATTCTCAGGTTTTGTGGGGGTTTTAATGTGACCTTGTACTTACAGAGAAGTGCTGTAACAATTCATCTTTCTCCTCTTCCACGAAGCCTCCCACTGTCAGTGCTTTGGGGCGATGATCCACCACCATGTGGTTCAACATGCCCCTGCCTCTGCCACCACGGCCCCGGCCCCGGCCCCTCCCCTGGCCTGGTGACATCTTCCCGCGGCCAGCCGGCAGGATCCCCAAGCGTGCAGCCTGGGAAAGGAGGCAAAGAGCATATGATGTCACCCTCAGTTTGGGAGGACTGGAAGTGGTTATACTTCATCAACACATCAACAGCATCAGTCCAAACTCACCTCGACCTGTAGCTGGTTGAGCTTTTTTCTCAGCTCAGTTGTGTCCTCTCCAGAAGAGAGTCTCTTATGGAAGTCCAGCTCTGCATCTAGAAGTTCCTTTTGTGCCTTGGGGAAAAAGGGTGTGGAAAAAGGAAGGGAAAAGCAGAAGTGCAAGTTATGCTTTTAGTGTGTTTTTCCTCAGTAATGCAGTGATGTAAATGATAGAGGCAGAGCAGCACACAATAACCACTCATTGCTCTAAGTTGTTTTCACTGCCTTCATGTCTCTCCCCCAGCTCACTTTTCAAAGGGCCCAGAATTCTCTGCCTCAGAACTGGAACAAGCTTAAATGAGCTACATGCAAAACTAGGTCATTCCAGCTCCTTAAAACCATCACCTGCTTGTCCATGACCATCACCCTCAAATTCAAAACACCACTTGGAAGTGTTTTGATGTTAGTCTGCTGCATCTTTAGGGCACGGCATTGGAAACCGTTACAAAACACAGCTGGGCAAGTGTCTTGTGCCACACATACCTCTGTCTTGGACTTCAATTTTGATGTTGTGGAGGTTGTAGATGAAGTTTTTAATTCATCCTTTAACTGAGATATTTTGCCTGTTAACTCTTTTAAGGTCTTCATGATTTCTGCCCTTTCTTCTGGTTTCATGGCCTTGTTTTTCTCCAGCTTGGATATCAACATCTACAGGTTAACAAAAGAACAGGAATATAAGATTCCAGCAACACCACCACTGGACAGACAGCTACCTACAAACCCAGAATGCATCTTCTAGAAGACACTTCAGAGTTACCTTCTGGCATTCAATTTGTTTTTCTAACATCTCCTGCTTCTTTTTCCTCATGTCTTGCTGGAGTTTCATTGCCTCCTGCATGAGAAGAAAACTCTTTCAGCCAGTAAAAAGCATTAGATGTACTCACACAGATCACATTTCCTTCTTTGGGTCTAAAAGCAAGACCAGCAAATTGCTGGTCTGCAACATGCAAAAGGATGAAATGTATTTGGGTTGCAGAACAACAAGCTTCTAACTTCCTGCTGGGAAGTATTCCCAGTACATTTTTGCCTCCTTCAAAGAGATCTAAAGAAACAGATCCTGCATTGTCATTTAAGTGTCTAATACCTCCAAAGATTATAATCAGGGAAACACCACAGGAAACCCCAGAAACCCCATGCATGACCCTTGAGTGCCAGTTGAGGCACCCCAAAGGAAGGAATATCCACTTATCCATGACTAACCTCAGTGTGCGCTTGCAAGACATGCCTGATAACGACAAAACCTGCACAAAATTAGGGAGATAAGCAGCAATCTCTGAGGTTTCAGTGGCCCTCCATCCTTTTCCTTACCTAGTGCTTTGATCACTACACTGTCAGGCAGCCAACAAACAGCAAAGTACCTGTTTTTTTTTAAGGGCTTCTTGCACATCGTGTGGTTTAGACCCTGCACCAGGCTTCCCAGGTGCCTTGAGGTGTGAAGCACTGTAAACCATTTTTGAGTGGCTTGTGGGAGTGGGAAACGTCTGAAATCAGTAAAAACACACAAAAACCAGAACAGCTTAAAACAAGCATGTGAGACCAGCAATGAATTGCAGAGGAATGTGTTTTGTGAAACATGAACACAAACCTCCAGCTCTGTGCAATGAGACAAAAGGACCAAGACCAAGGTCATTGTAACAGGTAGATCAAGGTGTGGGTCTAAACTCGGCTTCCTCAGAAGCAATCAGCTTAACTGCTTGTGCAGAGGATTTTGGCAGAAGACAGTTCCTTTCTTCACCCACCACTCCCTCTGTATCTTGATAAGTACTAAGACCAGTGAATCTGATCTGCATTATATGTAGTTTCACAGTCATCATCTGACATGAGACTTTATGAACAAGTAAGACAGCAAAAGTCACCTGCTTGCTTCCTGTAAGTGAGGGCCCCTCTGTGGCCAGGAGCACATGCTGCTCTAGCATACCGGTGTGAAGTCAACTGGATCAGCTTCAGCTCAGAGCAGAATTACTGAATGGCTTAGGTTGGAAGGGATTTCAGAGATCATCTCCTCCAACCTCCCTGCCATGAGCAGGGAAGGCTCTCAGACTTGGTTGCCCAAAGCCTCATCCAACCTGAGCTTGGACACCCCCAGGGAGGGGGCATCCACAACCTCCGCAGGCAGCTTATTCCAGGGTCTCACCACCCATGTACTGAAGAGCTTCTTCCAAAGGTCCAGTCTAAGCTTGCTCTCCTTCAGCTTAAAACCATTCCCCCTTGTCCTCTTGCAAGACACCCTTATGAAAAGGTCTCTCTTCCAGACTTCCTGTAGGATTCTTTCAGGTATTGGAAGGCAGCTCTAATGTCCCCCTGGAGCCTTCTCTTCTCCAGGCTGAACAACCCCAGCTCCTTCAGCCTGTCCTTATAGCAGAGGTGTTGCAGCCCTTGTGGCCCTTCTCTGGGCTCACTCCAACAGTTCTGCACCCTTCCTATGATGGGGAAACCAGAATTCACACAGTATGTGAGGTGCAGCCTTACAAGGGCAGAGTAAAGGGGCAAAATCACTTTTCCTGCCTGCTGGCCACACTCTTCTTGACGCAGCCTAGAATGTAATTTGCTGCCTGGGCCTTCTATAAGCTTCCAGCGCTACTGTTAAAGCACAGCATAAGCTTGGCAGGCACCAGGAAGGCAGTGACATTCACCCAGAGAAAGCTGGCCTCACACTGAGGCTGCCAAGCTGGTTTACTATGAAGCATTGCCAAGAGTATTTCATGCTACTTTAAATACTGACTGTTTCTGGAGTTGCTGTCCCTGTTTTACAGAAACGGGTCGTGAAACTGGGAAGTGACTGATGATGGTTGCATGGAGCCCAAGTGAAGAGAAATGGCCAACTGGGAACAACTCAAGCTGTGCTTGCTGGCTTCTCCTTGGGTAACAGTCCAGAGCCTTAACCCAAAGCATGAAGATGGTCAGAGCCTCACTAGCATACCTGAGAATCCTCCACCACAGCCCCAGTTTGGCTCAGGTCAGTCTGGTTTCCTCCTGCTGCTCCAAGGCGACGTTTCACAGGGACTTTATTAAGGACATAGGCACCAGATGCCAGGGGTTTGTTCATCACCTGTTGCACCAGGAGATATCAACAAAGGGAAGGTTACCCACCATGTCCCGGAGCACCAGTCACTGAGGAACGCTGGTGATGTTCAGTTGCGGGTCAGGGCAGCACGGTACCTTTGAGAGATTGCTGTGCATGGTCACGGCAGGTGTCGTGGTCAGGGCTTGCTGCTGAAGGTGAAGCTGGTGGTGGAGAGGCTGAGGGGGTGTCTGCTGCTGCTGCAGCACTGGGGGCTGCTGCTCACCGTCCCTGTGCCACAGCACTCGGATAAAGCGGTTGTTGAGAACGGCCTCTGTGCTGGAAATGGCCTTCCTGGCCTCCTCATTATTCAAGTACTGAATTAGAGCAGCCTCAGGGTCGTTTTGGAAAGCAACCTAGAGCAAAAGTTCAGCAGAGTGTGTGATTTCTCAAGGAAGGAAACATCTCAGCCAGAAGCAAACTGCAAATAACCTGCACTAGCAGTGGGCTATCCAAGGACAGTAACAGCTCAAAACACAGGTCACACATGCTGTGTGATCAAACCCAGGAACCTTCTGGCAGACACTGCACACACTTGCAGCAAAGCCTAAACACAGGAAAATGAAACAGACTCCCCCAAACAGCATCACGCACTCAGAGCAGTGTGAGCTTCCCTCAGGGTATGACTGAAGAGACCCCAGTGCAGACTGGAAGAGCAGACTGCTGTCAGGGGTGGACAATGCAAAGGATCCCCACATTCCCAAACCAGAATGACAGTGTCACTGTTTTTCTCTACAAATTAATCACAGGAATAAAAGCACACCTTGGCTTGTTTTGATGACTGAGCAGGTTTTAAATGCTTTACTTCAGCAGTGAAGTGCAGAAAGCACCTTGATGGTGAAATAAAGCATTTGCAACATGCTGAGCTAAGACATGAAATCCTTAATTCAATAAATACAGAAGCTTCCCAGGTATCTGTCTTTAGTTCAGACCTCTGTGGCCCTAGGCAACTGTTTTCTCCAGAAAAATAAATGGATGTTAAGCCATTTAAGCCACTTAACTACCTGTGCTTTGTGTATATGGCTTTCTCTCACCTCTTACAGTGCAAGCAACACTACAGCACGGCAGCCAGCACTAGGGTGCAAAGTGGTGATGGACTGCTGCCTGTAAAGACTCTCCTGTAGCATCATAGGCAAAGTTTTGACTATGAAATACTGCAGGGACAGGACATAGAGCAATACATCCAGGACAGGAATGGTTAAAGGCTCTCTTTCATGAGCTGCTTAAGACTCTGAGTTGGTTTAATGTTGCTAAACCTGCAAGCCTCTCCAGTTTAATAAGGTCTGAGGAAGGCAGAAGCCCACAGGCTTGCACAGAACTAATACCAGGCAGAGAAATAGAAGTTTCCTCTCAGTCTGATCAGCTGCTCTCCCAGTTTGCTTCCACCAAGACTCCTCAAAGAATGTAGCTCAGTTGCAATATTCAGGTAGGCAGAAAAGTGGCCTTTGATTTTTACCTGAATGTTGACAATAGTTCCAAACTTGCTGAAGTGCTCATTGAGCTGTGTGATGTTGTTCAGGTCTGGGGGAATTTTCCTCACTTCCAGTTTGGTGTTTGTATACTGGTTCTTCTTCAAGAATCCTGGCTTGTTCTGGTTGTTATTTGCTTGCCTAGAGAAAATGACAACAAGGTGGTAATTTGACGGGCACACATACACTTGAGGAAGGCACATGTTGGAAGTTAAATGTGGACTATTTTTCTCTAGACACGAGCTAGAGTCCTCCCACTGCCAGATATTGAATCTCCACATTGTGGGATTAAGGATTTTCTGACCTAATCATCTTAAACTACAGGGATTGGTGAAAAATGACACTCCCAGCACTGTCAGCAATCAACTGCATCCCAAATAGTCAACAACAGCTGTTAATTCTTACTTTCCCAGCCAGGGCTTCTTTAATGGTGGACACTCCATGCTACTTGGAGATCTTTTCCTGCTGTCTGGTTCCAGGACAACTCGAGTGACATTGCTGCTGTTATTTGTGATAGGAATGGGAGGCTCAGTCTGGATGATAATATTGGCAGCTAGGGAGAAGGAAAAAGGCCTCTGTTAGTCACCATACACCCAAGGAGACACTGGGAGAGAGCTTTCACTTAGACAGCAAAGGAGGATTGAGTTTAACAACAGAAAATGGTGGAAGACTTTATAAAGCTGGTCAGTTTGGTTTATGAAGTGATTTGGAGAAGACTTGCTGGTCTAACTGAACAGAGAAAAGAAAATAGTTAGTCCAGCCAGCAGAAAGGAGGCCTTGACCTTTAAGACTGGTATTAGTTTAGAGAAAAGATGAAACTCCATCTTTCAGGTACTAAAAATTCAGATTCTACAGGAAAAGAGCAGGGGGGGAAAGGAGGAAAAGAAGGCAGCTGGGTTCCCAGGCTACAGGTCAGAGTGTGGGGCACAGGCTGAACAAACAACCAACTTTCCCTGTATTAACCCTTGACAGTGAAAAAGCAACCAAGAACCCATTCCTCCCCCTGCTACCCCCTTGTCATCCCTCCACAGAATCTTCATCAACAAACTGTTAATTAAGCACAAATTTGCCATGGAATTATACTCTGAGACATTAGAGCTTGAAACAACTTCCCCAAAGACAAAGCTGAAGCACTATATCAGTTTGACAAGGATTTATTTACAGCCTTTTCAAGATTAAGCTGTTCCTGTTGGTCTCCTGTGTATGCCAAACAGTCAGCTCCTAAAAAGAAGTCTGAGTTAGAAGTCATTTTCCCAGGGCATTTAGATATGCCCAGAGCTCTGCTGGTTACCCTGGTAAGGACACAGACTGGGCATTTTGGGGCACAGTTTTAATCTCTGGAAGATGACTAGAGTAAACATGCCATACCTGTGACAAAGACTTAGTAAAACAAGTGGTCTGAAGCCCAGTCCTTACAAATGGAATGGGCTCTCAGAGAGAACCTGAAGGCCAGCAACAAAGCCCCAAATCTGCTTTTGTGATGTTCATTGAGATGAAACCAGCAATCTCTGCAGCAATACTTAATCATGTTCTGCATAGAATGAGTCACTGGAAGGAAATAGTGAACAATAAAACTTCATCTACTGAATAAGGAACAGTGAAGCGTGGCAGTGAGCACTGATATTTCACAGCTTTTAAGTGCTGAGGAGAGGAATACAGAAGGGAAAAAGAAAGTTATACTAACAGAGCAAAAAATAAACCCTTAGAGAGCCTCAACTTGTTCTCTCCCCTAGAAGATGCTGTGTGTGTGCTGCCACTAAGAGACTACATCCACACGCAGCCAGTTAAGGACTCAGAATTACTGCAGTGCCAGCTGGGATCTCCATAGACTGGGACAACTGGAATGCTGCAGTGTTCACGTGAAAGAGAGTATCTGGCTGACAGACTATCAAGCACAAACACATGCCACAGTAGTTCCCCTCTTCACTGCCACCACAGCAGCCAAGGTAAATGTTGGAGATGATGGCCTCTGTGCCCCATCTCCTAAACACACCCTTTGCAAATCAAAGGCAATCTTCAGATTGTCCTGCTTCAAGCCATGTTTCTGCACCTTGTTTCCTTCTTCCAGCACCCAAAAAGTGCCTTCACAGGCTAAAGAGAAATAAACCCCAACCAACCAAGCAGCTGCAAATCCCTTGTAATGTTCCCAAGCCAGTGGCTATGTTCACTCCCAAAGGCTGCTGTGACCACAGGAGGGTCAGATTAGCGTTTAAAAAGGCAAAGATGTCCAAAACCCCATCTGGAACACTAGATCAGTGAGAAAAACTATTGCTTTCAGCCTGAAAAAGGGGAAAACAAGTGTTGAAGTCTTGGACAGAAACAGCAACAGCAATGACTAGAAACCCTTCCTACCTCTTGGATTTGTATCCATCTCCCCAGATGTTAGGCCAATTAGATTGGGACGCTGCGTTTGTGCTCTCGTAAAGAACTGTCGGTACTGGGATCTCCCAGCACTGGTAATGCTGGGAGCTTCAGGGTTATAGCCATCTGGCTCATATGTATCTATAAAAAAAGGAGAGAAATGAAAGAATTTTTCAAATGAGCTGGAGACTCAGGGTTAATGTTCCCTTAGGGAAATGCACAGATGTCCAAGACTCAGAAGTTGGTTTGGATGAAGAGAAGAGGGAACAAAGGTCGTACAGCCAAGGTGTGCAGCCACTCAACTCCTCAGCTGAGCTCTACACCCAGGGCTGACTGGGCATGTTCTCCTCTGGCTTTGAATGACTGCTGCTGTTTGTCAGAAGCACACAGGTTGCAGCAACTGAGTCCTGATGGGCTGCCTGGGGAAGGAGCCTGGTGTCTGTGTCACAACCTCTGATGGCATTTCAAAGGCAGCACCAAAAGATTTACTGTGGGCATTTCCACTGCATGGCCCAAGATGCAAAGAGACTTCCAGTCTTTGCTGCCCAGCAGGCTACTTTGCTGCAGAAAAGGGGCTTTGGGGAAGAACAAACTTCAGTGATTCCAGTCACAGAAAGCTGAGAAATTGAGTAATTTGACCAATACTTACCTATTAAATGATGCTAAGAATGAGACCAGTTGCCTAGCTCCATCAAGGTACTAAGGATTATTCTAACTAAAAGGGGAACACAAGATGATAGAATTGACTCATTGTTCCTCAAGCCCAAGATCCACAGCAAGGATGATGCATTCTTCCAACCACAGAAAGGAAAAGCTATACAAGAACTAGAATAAATGAAGTCTATGGAAAGCCTTCTCAGAAACACACCATGTCCTGGACCAGAAATGAATGCCTACACAGGGGAACGTGGCAGGCTTGAAGCACTCTACGTTTCAGCTCCTTATTCCACAGCAATGATAAAATAAAGACTGCAAAACTTAGAGCAGATGCTCCAGAATGTCAATATTGATGTTCTACACCTGAGTTTTGTTTTGCTATGAGCCTTCATTACCCTTGCACATCGTGACCCACAAGCTCCTCCTCCATGATCTGGCATGTGATTGACTGCCAGAAGGCAACCAGCAGAAGTTCCCACAACAGTCCAAGAAAAGGAGATGAGAATCAACAGAGATGTTGTGGAGAACAGACTCAGGCACAACAGCTGAAGTTAGTGATACCCTGTGAGCTCACGCTGATGGAATCACCTACTAGGATAAGTTCTGAAGCTGAAAGAATAGGATGGGAACATCTGAATGCTGGACAGCATTTTGAGATCACTGTACAGATTATCTAACAAGACAGCTGAGTGACTGAAGTTCTGAGAAGCATGGAAGAAGCCACAAAGGAAATGACATGGAGCATGAACTAGACCTCTCCCTTGGATATGTAAAAACAGCCCAGATGGTAATAGGATAAACCACTGAAAGCCAGACATTTTTTAATCCAGAAAGCCAGAACTAAGTTGATTTTGGAAAGCAGATGGAATCAAATCTCTCATCTGTAGTAGCCCAAACCAGAAGGGAATAAAGACCAGGTCAGACGGCAATTACAGGTTTGCAGATCCATCTTCTGCTTACTACGGATTGCTTGGTGTACATAAACCCCAAAGGAAACTCCCCACAAGTGACTTTTCCTCAGCCAGGGCAGAGCACCACTGCTGCTTCCCACAGCAGCAGCCCCTGGAGCAAGCCTTCAGACTTCTTTTTAGATTTGTACGCACTGGAGGAAGGCAGAGGCCATTTCTCATCACACAGCAACAGAGGAACATCACAACTTCTGTCTCACGCAGGTTTCAAAGACAGGAGTTTGCTTACGTTCTGAGACTGTGTAGAGCAGGTTCTGGGGTAGAGGAGGAGGCAGCCTTGCTCCCACAGGTGCCAGGCTGGGCACCGCGCTTGTCCCAGGCTGCTCACGATTGTTGATCAAACTGGACTGCGTTAATGGGGGTCCTGCAACGACACCAAAGAGCAGGTCACCAGGGCTTGTAAGTCCACAGATAAAATATGCACATGGTTCAGTGCTCTCTGCTTATGCCTTGCTCTGGGCATGCTCAGCAGCAGAGAGATTTAGCCCCGCGCAGTAATAGTGCATTGAGAAGCCCCCTTCAGGTAAGTTACTGACTCCACCAGCTGCTTTATCCTGGGAAGCACAGGCCTTCAAGAAAAACAAATAAAAGGGAGGAGGAAAGAAGGGTTATGAGGTAAGGTGAAAGAAATTCCCCTTCACTTCTCTGCCCAACCTATCCAACTGCATGTGAAGAGCTGGGAACATCAACATTTAAAAGCTGATTCTCCAGAACTATTTTGGCAACGCTCTGAACAGCATATTGCTAAGCAAAGCAACTAGAACTCGCTACCTCACATAGAGATCTTCCAGAGAGCTGTCACCACTGCCACTTGGTGACAAAGAAACACAGAACAAAGTTGTGACTCACTTGGTACAGGAAGGACAACGGGAGGCGGTGCCTGTGGGTGAGCTTGTGGAACCGGTAGCCTCATGTTCCGAGCTGGACCTGGCAGAGGGGGCAGGAGCATACCAGGAGGAGGAGGAAGTCCCGGAGGCGGTGGAGGAAAAGGAATCATACTTGGCAAAGAAACTTCATCTACTACTAAAGGATCACTTCCATGATCAAACTGGCAAAGATCTCCAAATACACAGAATCCTCGCTCTGCAAAACAGGACAGTTCATCATTTTTTTTAAGACAAAAGAGTAATAATCAATGAATAAGCAAATCAATGTAGCTGTCAGCAACCTGTGGCATTTCAGTTTTTGCTGACACAAAACATTCAGTCACCGATCCGACGCCACACTGCCACGTGAGGCTTCAAAGTCATTCAAATTAGAATAATCTTCCTGAAAAGCACACAAAACATACATGCAGCCAGCATAAAAGCAGTGGGAAAATAAAGTCAGAAGTCCCAGGTGATTTACACTGAACACAGACTACAGTCTTCATCAGAAGTATTTGCCATACACATACAGAATTCTGAACAAACTCCATGTGTTTGTTAATTCTGTTCTATTCTTATCCAGCTACTGTCAGAGTGTAAGTAAATTGCCTCCAGTCAGAGCAGTTATTTCTCTAGAAAAATACAGGCATATAGGTATCTTTTACATAAGGAACACTTCGCATCCCACTGCATTTTGACTCCCAGATTACGTTCAGTGGATAACTCCAAAGCAAAGCTCAGAGAGTAAATGAAACAAGGCACAAAGCTGAAAACTAAAACACCTCACCGTCATAATCTTGACATCTTCTTTTAGGAGGAGGGTTTCTGCCAAAGGAACTGGGGTTGTTGTGATTGTTATAGAAATTTGACCAGCTCTCTGTTGTGTTTTCAAGATGGTGTGCAGGTGCAACAACAGTGACAGTGCTGGGGATAGATTGTGCAGCGGAATACTGCTCAGATGATTTACTGGGAGAGACGGCAACCGGATTGTAGGAGACCTCCACATCATTCCTTTCGCTCTTGAACTTTGATCTCTCTCGGTGCTCTGTTGTTAAAAAACAGAAGTAGTTAGGTAAAGCCTTCATGCTTTGTTCTGCATACCAGAGCCTTGAAAAAAGTACACAACAGCATAAATATTTCCTTAAATATTCAGTATTCTGCACTTAAGACTAAGCTCCTTCAAGAACAGTATGTCAATGAAATAAGAACTAAATACAATGCAAACAGGGTTTTAATTTCAGAAAGCTAAATGTTTTCTTTGCAAAATGCATGTTCATTCCTCTACTCCTTAATCCATTCTAGATTACAGCTTTGTCTTTTAAAATAGAAAAAGGAGGGAAAAAGCCTGAAACAACAAACCTACCCCCGCCCTTAACTAACGTGGTCTCAACAGGCGTGGAAATCTGTTGTAATCTGTGCCTCTTATTTTTCCAACAGACCTGAATTAGCCCTAAAAGAACAATGGAACACATGGTAACCACCTTCAAATAGAAAGAAACCTTCTCTAAAACACACACAATAACAAAGTGACAAAGAGGGTAACACTATTTTACAAACACAGATCTTTGAGGGGGTAAAAATAAATAAGAATAAACAGCTTTGTCAACACACAGAGCACAAAAACTATCAGCTGCTGCTACTCTCTGGTATACACCAATGGGTACATTAAGAGGTTAGCAACAAAGAAATTATCTCCTTAATAGTTCTACGCTGAAGGACAGCATCTTAATTAATAATTTCAGGAAGACAAAAGCTCTCAAATTTTGCTCCAGCTACTCTAGGACACGCACAGCCTACCAGACCACACAGTTTGCAGAAGCTACCACACATCACTGCCATCAGATGCTCTCCCCAAGCCCCAAGTACTCACCAGCACTCCTGGCGTCGTGGTCTTTGCTCCTGCCCCGGCTGCGGCTGCGGCTCCGGCTCAGGCCCCTGCTCTTGGAGCGGCTCTTGCTGCGCCCGCGCCGCCAGCTCGACTTCTCCCTGTACAGCTCACTCCTGTCGTAGTACCTGTCGTAGTCCCTCCACTTCCCATCATCTCTCTTTTTGTCTCTGGATCTAGAAAAGACAGACGTGGGCCACGTTCATGAAGAGAGAAACCAAAGAAAGAAAAAAGCACCCAGCAAGATGCTCTGCATCCCTTCCACCCAGTTTGGCCAGCAAAACATTCAGATCAGAATTTGACAGAATGAGTCACAGAATGGTAAGGGCTGGAAGGGACCTCTAGAAATCAAGTCCAAACCCCTGCTAAAGAAGCAGCACCCACAGCAGCTTGCCCAGGATTACAATGTCCAGGTGGACCAAATTTCTCCAGAGATGAAGACTCCACAACCTTTCCGGGCAGCCTGCTCCAGAGTTTTAGCACCCTCACACTAAAGAGGTTTCTCCTCAGTTTCCTAAACAAGGCAGAAAAGCACAGAATCTCCAAGCTGGGTCACCAATTCAGAGCAATCAGCAAGGGCACAACTAAGGAAAGCCAGCAAGTGAGAAGTTTGAGGAGCAGAACAGGGCATATTTTAAAAGTGATGTTGGCACTGTGAACAACCCCCTCAATCCTTCCAGAGCCCCCAGCAATGCTTTTCAATTCTGTAGGAAGGGAAGGGATGGAGCTGATGTTATTCCCTGGCATCCACATCTGAAAAACAGCCCTTCTGCTCTGAAGAGCCCAACTGAAGGTGAAAGATTCTCATGCAGTGGTCAGCGCACAGATAATGCAGTGCAGGGAGAATGTTACTGCTGCTGTGAAAAATCATCACCTGCAAGGTAAAAATCCACAGCTGGAGATTTCCAGTGAATGCAGCAGAAAACATGAAAACTTTGGGTCAGAACTAACCTCTGCTCACTGGAATCTGTACGGCTTCTCTGCGGACTGGAGTACTTCTTCTTCCTGCTCTCCCGCTCTTCTTCCACTACCTCTTGGAAATTCTGCTTCAGAGGCAACTACCAAGCAAGGATGAGGATCAGGTTTGGTGGTTTGTTTTTAAAAGGAAGAAAGTAAGATCAGATTGAGCGAAAACTAAGATGATTTGGATGAATAAACATCTGTCTTAGACAAGTGATAGCAGAGGATTCTACAGAGAGACTTAGCCAACCTCAGGAATATGATTTCGCTTTTCTCAAAAACTTGATTGCTTTTAATTTGGTTAACAAAACTTAAAACCAAGGCAAGAGAAAGAGCTGCTGGCAAATGAACACTACCTCCCTTCAAAAGTCTTTATCCCTCGATATGGAGGCCACCAGATGTCACTGATTTTTAAATATTACAGAAAACATTTAAAATCCTTTATACTTCTCACAAAATCTGAAATGCTTTTCCTGCTTTTCTCTCATACCCTTCCCAAACCATTATCAGCTCCTATTGCCAGTGACAGCTGGCTAGGATTTCTGAGTGCTCTAAATCTACATCAAAGGCAGGCTCTGCAGAGGGATTTCAAAGTCTTCTTATCTGAAGGGCCATCTTCCATTTTTCCTCAGATGCACAGGGATCACAAAACTCATTGGTCACAACACCACAGACTTTTCTTCTCACTTCACGTACAGGACAGTTGATTGGAAGATTAGTGACAAGTAGACAGCAAAACAATGTTACCTCTTCCTTGACTTCTTCTTTTTCCTGACCTGCAGGCTTTGCTTCTGCTTTTGGAGGTTCCAGAGAGGGAAGGTAACTCTTTGTGTACAGACTTTCAAAAAGTTTATCTACAAAACCTGAAGTTTCTGAGGATACAGAACACAAGAATATAGTGTTACATACTGATTTAAGGGCACTGCTGGATTCACCAGAGAAGTCCCTCAAAGAAGTCACCCTGGTGGACTACTGACAGAAGCATCTTAAACTGGTGAACATTAGCTCTGTTCCAGGAGCTGGAATGACATTGTGGAACTTGTGTATTTTAGGTTTATCAAAGAGCTTCCTTCAATCACATTCACCACTTTGAAACGCTCTAAGGAGCAAGTGTGATCAAAAGTTATGATACGGGAGTGAGTCCAGTTACTCCAACAGCTGCAGTCAGCAGCCTCTTTACAGCAGTCTTTGAGAGCAAATGGCTCACAGGAAGCTAATCACAATCATCAGTTTCACATCAGCTCATGGAAAAACTCACTGAAGTTCAAGCGTTTAAAAGTTGGGTTTGAACCAAACTGCTGTGAGCAGCTCACCAGAAGCCTGAAAGTTTACTATGGACCAGGTTGTCAGAAGGTACCAAATACCTGTCAGAACTCCTGGCAGCATGAGGCACACCAAGAGATTAAACGTCTAGCTTTTATTTCAGAGGACAAGACTAAGCTACATACCTTCATCTGAAGGCTATTTTTAAAAAGCCACACAATTTTTATTCCTTCACACTCTGTTAGAAATAGTGCCTGGATAACAAGAACTCTTTTGAAGGCAGCAGCAGTGGGTCATCCCCCCCTCCTCCCCTTGCTGACAAGAGCCCCAAAGAACAGGGCACAGCACAGTACCTTTTTGCAGAAAGACATCCAGCTGATCAGCACAGAAAGCTTTCAGCTCTTTCTCCGGCTTGTCTTTCTTGACTAGTGCCACAACATAGTTGGCTAAGGCAGAGGGGTCTGCATCACATCTATGGAGAGAAAGAACCAGTCTTCACTCTGCTGAAGTTTGCTAACGTCCTGTGTCGGGCAATCACTGCCAGGAAGAGCCACCAAAGGAAGCCTGGCCATGCATGCTGGATGCTGCTGACACCCAGCACTGACCTGGACCTGCTGCAGTGGCTGAGCCAGCAAAGGGTCCATCACGGTATTTTAGTTGCTTTGTGTCCCCATCCCACCCAACAGCCCTCCCTTGCTCCTTCCTGAGCTTGGCTTAGGAAAAGCCACCCTTCTATTACACAGAAAGAGCCAATACTAGGCCAGCTGAACAACTGCCACCATCTCTCAGCTTTCTCCATGCACAGCAACCACCACAAAGTAGGACTCCACAAGAACAGGAGAGCAATCACCAGCAAAGTCACTGCCCATGACTAAAGCATTACAGGGGCTTTAAAGCCTTGAAACGCTGTTACCATGAGCAGCAGTTCAGAAAGCCCAAAAGAGCCCATTTTAAATACACAAAGAGAAACCTGCAGCACAGCTGTCGTTACTGTGTCCAACACACTGGTTTTCACCCCCCAAGGACTCTTTCCACGCCTACAAACTTTACAGCAATCCTTACGCACTGTTAAAATGTCTAGGGGGGTGCAACTGTCAATATCCATTCACTATCTGCACTACCTAGGCCCTTATCTAGCCTCATGAAGGCCACAGATAGCCAGCTGTGCAGCACCACTCTGCCACAGTTTTACATGGGCTATTGCTCGAGATCCCATCAGACAGCTACCAGAGAAACACTCCAAGCACAAACCGCGTGAACAGGGTCAAATGATTAAGCAACAACCCCTCATCTTGCCTCTAAAGATGCAGATGCAGGCTATCAGGTGCTAGGCAGGAACTTCAAACAGTTTGACCTTGCAAAGATGATTTTTTTTATTTTGTTAAGATTAACAGAGAGAGGATTGTGCATTTCCTAAGAACATTAAAACTATGGAAACAGAAGGCAACAGTGCAAAGTATACAGAGCACAACATAAATTAGCCACCCTCTATAACAGAAAAATAAAGCTAAACACAAAGCCAGGCAGGTGACAACTGTCTGGAGAAAATAAAAACCCTCAGTGAGCACCAATCTAGCAGCTCCACTCCAAATTAGTTTGCTGGCTGCTTCCAACATGCACTAAAAGCCAAGTTAAGTGTAGCAATTAACAACAAAGAGACCACAAATGTATGCATTTTACAACTCTCAAGCACACATTTACAACAAGAAATAAACTCTATGTAATGGATTTGGTGCCAGTGCCCACACAGAATCCACTATAAACCTTCAGTTTAAAATAAAGGACATGAACCATCCCTTTAAAACCATTCCTACCCCTCTCTCCATACATTAGTTTCTTTTAGGCACTACATTATGCACGACAAGAGCACACAAAGCTAACCACACTTCTCCAGGTTAACCACTTTGTACTTTCACACCACAGGGATTTCTGATTCCCTGCCATGAACTCTCAACTCTGATTTGCATCTCTACAGTGCAGGGAATGCAAGGACAGTGCAGGACAGCAAGAGAGAAGGCCAACTGTAAATGGCAACGGAGGTGTAGGAGCAAAAGCCACACGCAGTCCAGAGCAACTTTTGGAAGGATGTGATCAAGTCTCAGAGACTCTTTGCCTTAAAAACCAGAAAAAAGGAAAGTCATGAGGAATGTTCAAAGGCCTGTTATTCCATGACTACAGCTAAGTATTTCTAAAGCCTGTTTAAAGTAGGAAAGCAGAAATGTAGCTGTAAAAATATCAGTTAACCACACACGGTAAACTGCAGCTTCAAACAGGGCTTATTTTTACACCCTAGAAACTACGAGACTAACGAGTTACTGACAAGTTAGGTTCCTCCAGGACCCCCTTCCTGCAGAGTAGATTCCACCAACACCTCCCTGTGTCCATGCCACAAGTGCTCAGTCAGCCCGCTAGCTGCCTTTCGTGAACACAGTGCCTTTCATTGCCAACAACAAACCCCCGGAACAATCCTCACCCAGCACTCACAGCTCCAGAAACAAGCCAGCTTGTCTGCCCCTCCTGCAGTGCCTGCCTGCGTGCTTGGCTACTCTGGGACTCTGGCTTCTTGGCTCACGCTCCCATGCCACAACCCGATGTTACGCAGCGGGAATAAAGCTCTGACACCACCGCAGCCCCGGGCGCTGCCCGCTCTCTGCCTCTGCCCAAGGCCGATACACAACTGTCGGGACAAAAGGCCAGGCCCGGCGCCCTCTGGAAATCCCAGTTCCCAGCCCAAGTCATTTAAGCCGGATTCTCGCGTAAACCCAGCGTGACTTCTGAATCGCCGGCCAACGGCGCGGCTCTGGGCCGGGCCCTGTCACCTCACACGGCCTCATAACGCCGGGTTGCCTGTGCTCGACGGAACGCAGCGGTGGGACGAGGGAGGGAGAACTGGGCCCGGGTGCCTCGCCGCTTCGTCCGGGTTCTGGCCCCACACGCAGCGCCGTTCCGCAGGAGCAAGTGCCAAGTGTTGCCCACCCCGACCTCCGTCTGCGTTCACCCCTCGTCGCTGAACCACCTCCCTTCACAGCGGGGGCCGGCCTGCCCCTACACCTACCCCACCGCCACACCACTGGCCGGGCCGCGCCGGCCCTGCCCCAGTCCGCACTCACATCGGCTCCAGCAACTTGGCCAGCCAAGACTTGAGAGCGTCCACGTTCTCTATAATCATGGTGGCCCCACTGCTCCGCCCGGCTCAGCTCTACACCACCGCCGCCATGGCCGCTCGCTCGGCCCGCTCCCGCCGCTCGTCCTGGGCCCTTCTCCGCGCTGAGGCCTACTACAGGAACTAGCCACCAGTGCGCAACGGAACGTGCTGGGTACAGCCGGGGCGGGAACAAGACACCGCTCACCAATCAGACAGCAGGATTTACACAGCTCGAGCCAATGGGAGCTGCGAAGAGCCTGTCCCGAAGGTCAAAGGAGACCTAACAAGGTAGGTGGCACACACGCATGAACCCCGACGTGATGTCTGTGCGGGCGCGTTTAAAGCGGCAGCATGCCTCAGCGGACAGCGCCGCGGTGGCACCCCCTAGAGGCCCGGCGGGATCCCCGCGTCGGGGGCGGATTTGATTTATTTTTCGGTTTTTCGGGGTTTCCGCAGCGGGACATGCTCCCTGGCCGCCCCCTTGGGCCGCGGGCTCGGGACTCTGCGGTGACACACCGGGCAGCAGTGATGTGCCCCAGCCTCCCAGACCTGTGTTGGCGCTGGAGCTCTGTCAGGATCGACCTCAGCGCGAGCAGCCCCGACTGTCGGACCGGTGAGACCTATTAGACCCTGTTATTGCGCTGGGCTGGCCGCTGGGAGCGGGGGTCTGTCTGCGCTCGGGCGGCGCACCGGCACAGCACCGGGTACGGGTGGGCGGCAGAACTACAGGAGACGAACAGGTGCACCGTCTCCGTCCTGGCTGCTGCAAGCGGCGGTGGGGAACAGGAGCCAACCAGTACAAAAGACCCGCGCCGGCAGCGCCCGCCTCTGCTGGACCGCCACCTCGGTTTGGTAGGGCCCGGCCCGCTCCGTCCTGCTGCTTGTTACGGCTCGGCCCCGCCGGGGGGTGTGGCCTGGTCCCGCGCGGCGTGGGCGGGGCGGGCGCTCAGTGTCCCGGCAGGCGTGGCGGCCCGACAGCCATGGCGGTGAGTGCGGGCGGGTCGTGCTTCCTGCCAGCTGCCGTCTGTGAGCGCTCTGGGCCCGCCTCGTGGGGTCCTGCTCTGGGGCCATGGTGGGGTCTCTGCGGGGTGTCCGCCGGGTTCCGTCCCCGGGGCCGTGGCCGGGCTCCCTGCGCTTCCCTCCGCACCAGCGTGGCGGTCCCCGTTCTCGGCGCTGTGGTGCGCGGATGGTGCCCAGGGCCGTGCAGGGTGGCGGGGACGCCGGGCGGGGTGTAGCTGCCCCGCGACGTTTTGGAGCCCCACCGCTGGTGCTGGGCGGTGTGTTTCGGGGGACTGCCGGAACCGGCGAGGCCGTGAGAGCCCGCGCGGCTCCGCAGCGGCTCCGGTGGCGGTGTAAGGGACGTGGGGACTGGCAGCTGGCAGAGCCACGCGGCGGGCGGTGATTCAGTGGCGTGGGGAATGAGGGGTCAGCGATGAAACGTCCTGGTGTGAGTTAGAACCTACCATTAAGCTTTCGTAGTTTATTTGCTTTTCCTTTAAAGGTATTTTGCAGTTTGCTGTGGTGCTTTTCTCTCAGTCAGGTTTCTGTTTGCTTCTAAGAGTAAAGGCAGGCACAGGGCACCTTGTAATGCTTTCATCTTGCGGGAAAAGACCCCAAGCCCTTGGGGTATGTGTGTCAAGTCTATGGCTGTGGTATCTGCATCGGTTATGTGTCCTTTAATAGTTAGCATCATAAAACTCCAGACTGTTTTGGGTTGAAAGGGCCTTAAAAACCATCTAGTCCAACCCCCTGCACACAGCAGGGACACCTGCAACGACAGCAGGGTGTCAGAGCCTCAAGCAACCTGACCTGGAATGGTTCCAGGGATCAGGTAGACATAGCTTCTCTGGACAACCTGTTCCAGTATCTTGGCACCATCGCAGGGAAGAATTTCTTCCTTACATCTAATTTAAATCTCCCCTCTTCCAGTTTGCCACTGTTACCCATTGCCTTATCACTGCACACCCTTGTAAAACATGTTGCAATGTATGGTATGCTAAAAGAACAAGGAGAAGGAACATTGTATGCTTATTGGTAGTGTTTGAACGCTGATGGAACTGAAAATAATTTAAAGCTCTCTCTGAGAACTACTGTTAGAATAGACTTGAATGCCAGGGTCTTCTGGCATAGGAAGTTCTATTCCCACCTAATATTAGCAAGATGAAGACACATTGGATGGGTTTATGAAGAGTCTGGAATAAAATCAGAATTTCAAGTTGGTTGGTTGGTTTTTTCCTTACAGTTTATATCCATTCTCATCTCCTAAGTTCAGAAACCTCTAGTTAGGCCCTGGGAAGATCAGTATCTTTGTGTGTTATGCTGGCTACTGTAGAACCTTTCCCCTTGAAAAAACAGTTATTAACTCTTAAAGACTTTTGATCTTGCTTCAGAAGGCAGGATCCCAAGGATTTCACATCAAGGACACTGAGATTCTTGAACATGTCCAGAGAAGGGCAACGAGGCTGGTGAGAGCTCTTGAGCATAAGTGATACAAGGAGAGGCTGAGGGAGCTGGGATTGTTTAGCCTGGAGAAGAGGAGGCTCAGGGGCCTCTACAACTGTCTACAACTACCTGAAAGGAGATTGTAGCCAGGAGGGGGCTGGTCTCTTATCCCAGGCAACCAGCACCAGAACAAGAGGACACAGTCTCAAGCTGCACCAGGGGAAGTTTAGGCTGGAGGTGAGGAGAAAGTTCTTCATAGAGAGAGCTGTTAGCTGTTGGAATGTGCTGCCCAGGGAGGTGGTGGAGTCACCATCCCTGGAGATGTTCAAGAGGGGATTGGACGTGTCACTTGGTGCCATGGTTTAGTAGTCATGAGGTGTTGGGTGACAGGTTGGACTTGATGATCTTTGAGGTCTTTTCCAACCTTGTTGATTCTATGCTCAGCTGTTGAGATGGTGCTGCAGTGTTAGAGAGCCCAGAGGAGTGCTCACCCCTCGTGAGAGGGCGGTCTGTAACACATTCTGCGTTTGTTAGCCCCTTCAGGCAGACTTTCCCTTTTGTGTTTCACAGGAACGTAAAGGGACAGCCAAAGTCGATTTCCTGAAGAAAATTGAGAAGGAGATCCAGCAGAAGTGGGACAATGAGCGAGTCTTTGAGGTCAACGCTGCAGATAGGCAGAACCAAAAGAGGTAGCTGCTTTTGTTTTCTCACAGATTTTGTCTTTGACCGCTTGAAATGTGCAAGAGAACATAGTGTGTACTCAAAACAGCCTGCAGTGAGAGAGCCCTGTGAAATGAGAGGCTGTTTATGCTGAGAAAAAAACCCAATCCAGAACTCAAGACAGTGGGAGATCAAATGAATGACTTCAAGCCTTTGCAGTAACTAATATACAGAGGCAGGATTAGAATTTGTTACCTTTGGGAAGATGTTGTATCTGTTTCAGAGGTTCTTTGTGTTCTCAGGCCTATGTGGGTGTTTTCTTTTGTGTATGTTTTAAAGATGTTAAAGCCTGTTACTATATCACCTCTTTAAAATCAGAGACTCCTGTTACTGGCAGGGAAAATATTACTTTAATGTCCCTGTGGGCTGGTGATAGCTGAACCTATCTGTTAACCTGCACTTGTGTGTCTTCTGATGGCCATTTTTAAAGCTGGTTACCTGTTCTGATTCTTTCCATTTCTTCTCAGCACAGGGAAGTACTTTGTCACCTTTCCTTACCCCTACATGAATGGCCGCCTTCACCTGGGACACACATTTTCTTTATCCAAATGTGAGGTAAAAACTTTCCTTTCTAACATCTTTAAATGCTACTCTGGAACCAGTGCTGATTTAGCAGCTACGTTTTGAGCTAACAGAACACCTTCTTAATAACTTGGTGGCCAAGAAGGCCACTGGTATCCTGGCCTCCCTCAGAAATAGTGTGGCCAGTGGGAGCAGGGAGGTCATTCTGCCCTGTACTCAGCACTGGTTGGACCACACCTCGAGTACTGTGTCCAGTTCTGGGCCCCTCAATTTAAGAAGGATATTGAGACACTTGAATGTGTCCAGAGAAGGGCAATGAGGCTGAGGAGGGGTCTGGAGCAGAGCCTTGTGAGGAGAGGCTGAGGGAGCAGGAGTTGTTTAATCTGGAGAAGAGGAAGCACAGGGGTGACCTTACTACTCTCTACAACTATCTGAAGGGAGGTTGTAAACAGGAGGGGTTGGTCTCTTCTCCCAGGCAATTAGCACCAGAACAAGAGGACACAGTCTCAGGCTGCACCAGGGGAAGTTTAGGCTTGAAGGGAGGAGAAAGGTCATCACAGAGAGAGTTGTTGGCTATTGGAATGGGCTGTCCAGGGAGGTGGTGGAGGAGTCCCTGTCCCTGGAGGTGTTCAAGAGGAGATTGGATGTGACACTTGGTGCCATGGTTTAGTTAGTCATGAGGTGTTGGGTGACAGGTTGGACTTGATGATCTCTGAGGTCTTTTCCAACCTTATTGATTCTATGATTCTATGATTTATAGATCAGTGGCTTATTCAAACTTTCCTTTTATCCCCTCTTTTCAGTGGCAATATTTTTGGTTGAAGAGAAACACCACTCATTGTTTTTCCTAGGAGTCTAGAGCACAGCTGTTTCCTCTATTCAGTCTTTCAGTTTTCCCAGCACTTTTAGGAAGTGCTGTGAAATAGCACAAACTTGCTGTCTGATTTGGTGATGAGCACTGTGCTCTGGTGTGCTAACAGATTCTAGTGGACAGAATCCTCCAGGATGAATCCCTTCTTTGGCCCCATTTTTCTCCAGCCCAAACCAGCCTCCTGGAAATTAGGAGCACTTGTGCTTCCACAGCCAGGCAGTGGCAGAGCTGATTACAAAATCCAGTTTCAGCACCTTTTTCTGTTCTCTACCTTCCTGGATGCTGGTAGCTGTCTTCATCTCTTTCATTAGCTTCATGTCAAAGAAGGAACTGCACTTATTTTATGAGAAGGAGGCCAACTGAGGCTGGTGCCATTTTGATTTCATCTCTTTCATTTTTCCCCTTTCACAGTTTGCAGTTGGGTATCAGAGGCTAAAGGGGAAGAGCTGCTTGTTTCCATTTGGGCTGCACTGCACTGGGATGCCTATAAAGGTAAGAGGTTGGGAGGTGCTGAGGGCTTTTTGTAGTGGTTTTTATACCACATGCTATCTAGGACATTTGTTGCTGTCTAGTCCAAACGTCACTTTATCAAAATTTTATCAAGCTGATGTGATTTGCAACCTGAATTTGTGGTAAAGATGTGCTTGAGCTATCCATTATCACTTTCCAGGAAACAAAAAGCTTTAAACCCAAGTTTTCTTGTGGTTTTTTTTGCAAGAAAATCAAATCCTCTCTGTGACCCTCTTCCTGCTATGTCAGGGTTCCTGAGTGTGCAAGATCTCCTAGGGTTTAATGCAGGATCCAGGGATGTTTAAAGTGTGGTGAAATGCTAAGTGCTGCCAGTAACAAGCACTCTTGAGCCATGACTGAAGTGACTGCCACAGAGAAGTGCTGACAGACTGCCATTGACTCTCTTTAGGCTTGTGCAGATAAGCTGAAGAGAGAAATGGAGTTGTATGGCTGCCCACCTGAATTTCCTGATGAGGAGGAAGAGGAGGAAGAAAATTCTGCTAAAAAAGAAGATGAAATTATCATCAAAGACAAAGCAAAAGGCAAAAAGGTAAACTTCAAACAAAGACTTTATGGTTTGGTAGCTTCAAGGTATGCTTTAGGGATTCTTCTTGCTTTGCACTTGGAGACCCCTGGGATACACATTTTGCTTGGTTTTTCCCAAGGCAGCTGAGTGCTTCTAAGGTAGGCTTGGAAAAGACAACAACTGTGTGGTTCCAGGGATAGGAGTTTAATGTGTGACATCTTAGTGGTGAGCTGGTGCTCTGGTTAAGAGTATCCTGAAAAAACTGAGACCACCCAGAGTAACACTCTCTTCCTTTTTTTGTTTTCTCCCCTTGTTTTTCTTTTCTTTTCCTTCTTCTGTACAAAGCATTCACAAACACGTTATAGGAAGTAGCCCTGCTCTCTCAGAGGTAGGGGATGATGCATATATATGTCTGTATGTACACACACACCCTCTGTTCTGACTCTTTTCTTGTGAATCAGTGTCTGGCCTCTCCTGGGTGGCTATGTCAAGAAGTAAAAACATCCAAATTGTTTTGGCTTATCAGATGGATTTTGGGATTATCACAAAGTAAGCAAATGAGTCAAGTCCAGGCAAAATTCAGAGGTGTTATGCGCATTGTGCATGTGTGCTCATGGCATTGTCGCACTGGAAGAACTGGATTGGGATTCTGTCTGCTCTGCATCAGCAGAAAGTGTGATCTTGCTGCTCTTCAGTATCACAGAATCACCAAGGTTGGAAGAGACCTCGAGGATCATCGAGTCCAACCTGTCACCACAGACCCATGACTAGACCATGGCACCAAGTGCCACGTCCAGTCTCCTCTTGAACACCTCCAGGGATGGTGACTCCACCACCTCCCTGGGCAGCAGATTCCAATGACTGACTCTCTCAGTGAAGAACTTTCTCCTCACCTCCAGCCTAAACCTCCCCTGGCGCAGCTTGAGACTGTGTCCCCTTGTTCTGGTGCTGGTTGCCTGGGAGAAGACCAACCCCTTCCTAGCTACAACTTCCCTTGATGTAGTTGTAGAGGGCAATGAGGTCACCCCTGAGCCTCCTCTTGTCCAGGCTAAACAATCCCAGCTCCCTCAGCCTCTCCTCACAGGGCTTGTGCTCAAGGCCCCTCCCCAGCCTTGTTGCCCTTCTCTGGACACGTTCAAGTGTCTCGATGTCCTTCTTAAACTGAGGGGCCCAGAACTGGACACAGTACTCAAGGTGCAGCCTAACCAATGCAGAGTACAGGGGCACAATGACTTCCCTGCTCCTGCCGGCCACACTATTGCTGATGCAGGCCAGGATGCCATTGGGCTTCTTGGCCATCTGGGCACACTGCTGGCTCATGTTTAGGTGGCTGTCAATCAGCACCCCCAGGTCCCTCTCTGGCATCTCTCCACCCACTCTGACCCCAGCCTGTAGCTCTGCATGGGGTTGCCATGGCCAAAGTGCAGCACTGTCACGGTCCGGAGACATTAGATGTCTCGGTCCAGAGACACAGTTCTTTTAAATATTCCCGTGTTGTGAAATTAAAGGCACAAACGAGGCCAAAGTATCAACAGCTAGACTATTTATTAGATAAATAAGAAAGGGAGAGGGAGAAAATAGAGAAAGTGGACATAAGAAGGGAGGGAGAAAAGAGAGAGAGAGAGAGAGAAGAGGAAAGGAATTATATTACCACACCCCTCATCCCCCCCAGGACAGTTAAAGTCTGTGGAGGAAAGGTGCTGCAGGAGATGTTCGGTTTGTAGAGACACCGTGGTGAGGCTTTTGCTGGAGAACAGCTGTGGTCCTCTGGGGAGATGTTGGGTTGATACAGGAACAGTGCTGAGGCTCCTCTGGGCAGCCTGGGTCTGTAGAGGGCTGGAGCTGTGGTCCTCCGGGCAGCTTCTGTTCTCCGGAGCAGCATTGTCCCGGCTTCTCAGCGGCCTGGCCCGTCTCCTGTGTTTTTCTTCATCTCCATTTTTCTCCCCGTTTTTCTCCTCTGTTTCTCTCCTTTGTTTCTCTCCTTTGTTTCTCTCTACAAACCAGCAGTTGCTCAAGTCTTTTATACAGTTTTTTAGTCCTTAGGTATGTAGTCAAATATTGTCCCTCAGGAATTCCAGTGGCAGGAAATCTGTGTGTTTGGGCAAGACCCTGGCTGGAGGAGGGGGGAATCTCCGTCTACCCTGTCTCCATCCAGACAAAGCTCAGGAAACAGGTGGTGATTATCTTGCCCTAAAGGTGTGATGGCTGGGTCCTTGGGTCCATTGTTGTAGTCCCGTGTTATCACGATGCAATCACAAGCTGATTTGCATCCAGGATTGGTGGACAGGATTCTTTCCACCTTCTTTCCAGTGGCTCTGCTATCACTTTTATCTTTGTTGACTCACATAGAGAGAGACAAACTTATTAGACTGTCACACCACCCCGTCAATCAAAGATAAAAGGAAGAAAGAAAGGAAAGAAAGGAAAGAAGTGGAAAAGGAAGGAAAGAAGTTTTAAACAATTTTTGCAATAGACATAAGTTTTGATTGGCTAACAGCACAAATCTGTTGTACACCATCATTAGACACAAACTGCATGTTGGACACTACATGTTGAATCACTGTATACAACAGGGATTTATACAAGATTGACAATGCTAAGAAAATATAACAAAATTAAACCAGGTAATTACACAAGGTGAAAGCATCCTTGTTCCTCCTGGAAGCCAGGAGAACAAACAAACCCATGCCCCCCCACCCCGTCAGTCCTTCAGTTTGGAATTGAAGTGAGAGCTTCAGTCCAGATCTGAATGTCTGCGGGGTTATGGAAAGTACAGTCCTTGAAGAGATGTCTTCTGTGATGCAAAACTTGAGAAGTCTTCCATATTGTAGCAAGACAAGTCCTTCTGACAATACATCAGGTAGTCTTCAGCATTAGAACTTAAATTTAGCATTAGAACTTAAATAAGAAACACAAATAAGAAACACAACCTTGAAACATACAAAACTGGTATTTCCAGGTTACCATTCAGAGCCACCCTCTCAGGTGATAATTACTTTGAATGGGCCTGTAAGTATCGTTGATTGTTTCAGGTTCTCTCAAAGCCAAGCTAAACACAAACAAAGGCCTTTTTCCAAACCAAGTACAATTTTCTGGTGATCTCCTGACTCATGCTTCACCCCCCAATTCACCGCTGGGAAGTGAAGCCCTTAGTTGCCCTGGGGGCCATATCCCTCCCCTCATCAAATGGTCCCACCAAGAGGGGAGCAGTGACCTCAGCCCTCTTTTTAGGCTCGGGCCAACATTGCACAATGATTCGTAATTGTCTCGTGGCTACCCCATCAACCACTTCTTTTGGAATACCTTTCTCCCGACCCACCCCCCACCAATATTGCCGGGTATTCAAGTGTTCCCTGCCCCCAGCCAGGTGCCTACTAGGAATACGGCGCATCTGGCCTTGGGGGCTTGGTGGGTGAGTCATTTTCACATGTCTCAAGCCTCTAGTTTGAGGTTTTTTCATTTCCTCAGGTACACTATACTGCCTAGCATAATCTAATAATTCCCTCCCCACATCTTGCCATGTCCTGGAAGAAAGTGGGGTATTAGCTATTTCTTTTTGAAGCTGGATACCTCTTATTTTAAGCAAGTCAGAGAGGCCCCTGATCAAAGGAGTCATTCTGTTTGCATCCACCAGGATAGAAAGAGGGGATTCAAAATGATGTTTTAGTTCCCTTTCATATATCATCTGCAGGCATGCAGCTTTTTGCACATTCTCCATTATCTGATTCATCCCTCCCCGCAGAATTAGGGGTTCACCCCTCTCTTTTGGATCAAACCCCCCTGCCCAATAGGCAGCTCTTTGCGTAAGACTCCAGGGTCCACTTCTGTTTTTTGTAGTTAGAAAAACATTATCACCCCAATAGCCCATGGCTTCAGCTTCTGTTAACAGAATCTGATCACCTCCAGTTTTTGAAACTCGCCAGACATATTCCACCTCAGATTCCTCAGCAGAGCGTGCAAATTCTTTACGAATTTTGGCCAATTCAGTGTAGGAGAAAGGAGTTTCTTTGGTTGTGATAGTGGGGGTAACCTCCCCATCCTCATATAAAACTTCAGTTTTAATGAGAGGTCTGATATGCGCAGCAGCTTCCTTAGCCACTGTCAGTTCTGCCCGAGGGCACATAGGGGCAGACTCCAAGTAATTCACACCCTCTTTTGAGTCCAAATACGAATTTTGCCTCCTCTCCTTTTCCAATTGAATTTTAAGATCTGCCACTACGTCTTTCAAAGTGGCAACATGGCTTTGTAGTGACGAAACTAAGTCCTGCAAAGAGGAAATAGTTATATTTTCCTGTTCATGCCATTCATCTTTCTCCTTCACTGAGGCGGCTAAACAGGCACCTAAAACCGCACAAATAAAACCTTTGCCTTTCCCGGCTTTTGCTCGTGCATCTTTCTGCAGGGCCACAATTCTATCAGCCACACTCTGGAAATTATGCCAATTTTCACGGGCCCAGTCAAGTACCTGTACAGATGGGCGGGCACCGTGAACTTCTAAAAGGTTAAAAAGCCTCTCACTCCGGGCCATCTCTTTTGTTTCACAAAGCATTTCTTAATAGGGCACTAAGTTTCACAGGGAAATCAGATCAAAACACTGTTTGTACCAGCAAAATCTTCCCTGGAAAAACGTACACTTTTAAAAGGCTTACTCCAAAATAATCTTCTCCAGGAAAAATGCACAATAGATTTCTCAGGAGAGGTCACACACAAGAAAAAACAACAACAACCTGGGCTTCTCAAGGAAGTCACACTATTTCCCTGAGTGAACCCACACTTGCAAAAGCTTCTCAGCTTTTGTACGACAAATTTTTTTGTTACACTAGGATAACAACCTTGTGATTCTTAGGGAAGAGTCACTCTGTTTCCCTGAGCGAACACACACCAGCAGAAGTTTCTCAACTTTTGCTTCAATACTGGGCTTCTCGGGAAAGCCACACTTTACAAATATCACCAACACTGGGTTTCCTAAAAGAGGGTACTGAGAATTCTCGGGGAGGTCACACTATACAGTCAACAGTTGTACCCCAGATAATCTTCCCCGGGAATGCACACACAAATTTAAAGCAGGGTACAGAGGATTCTCGAGGAGGTCACACTATAAAACCAACAGTTGTACCCCAGATAATCTTCCCCGAGAAAGCACACACATTTAAAGCTTTTGAGAACTCCCACACAGTCTCTCTGAAAATTTCGCTTCAAGCACTCAGCACTTGGACTTGTTGAGTGCCATCCCATTGGACTCTGCCCTTCTGTCCAGTCGGTCGAGGTCCCTCTGCAGAGCCTTTCTACCCTCTAACATCTGCCCCTAACTTGGTGTCATCTGCAAACTTGCTGATGACTGACTCAATCCCCTCATCCAGATCATCAATGAAGATGTTAAAGAGCACAGGGCCCAGCACTGATCCCTGGGGGACGCCACTGGTGACTGGCTGCCAGCTGGATGTGGCACCGTTCACTACCACTCTCTGGGCTCGGCCCTCCAGCCAGTTCCTAACCCAGCTCAGAGTGTAGTGGTCCAAGCCACGAGCTGACAGCTTAGCCAGCAGTTTGCTGTGGGGGATGGTGTCAAAGGCTTTGCTGAAGTCCAGGCTCTTGCAGGTAGCAAGTTATTGTTGTGCACAGACGTAAAATATTTGGGGGATAATCACTGCAGAAAAAAAGTATATAAATGGTGCAGAAATTCTAATAATTAATTTTCAGAGCTAGAGAAAGGCCATTAGAATATTTGTATTCACTTGTTTATTTGGGAATGGGAACCATGCCACCAATGCAGAGAAGTATTCCTGAGCTCATGCAGCTGTCACATTTTCCTGATCACAATTGTTCTTTCAGAGTAAGGCTGCTGCCAAGACTGGCTCTTCCAAATACCAGTGGGGAATCATGAAGTCTTTGGGTCTTTCTGATGCAGAAGTAGTCAATTTTTCTGAAGCTGAGCACTGGCTGGATTATTTCCCTCCCCTTGCTGTCCAGGATCTGAAGAGCATGGGATTGAAGGTGAGTCTGAGATCTAAAACTCCTGAGTTATACGAGCAGCCATGCTTTCTGGATGTGCTGCTGCTTTGAGAAGGTTATCTGCAGAACACCAGAAATATTTCTGGTTTATGGAAATATTAATTTAACCTTCTAATAGTCTTGGCATGCTTATACCATGTGCAGTGATCTCAGCTGGAATCAAAAACTGAGTGAAGGAATTGTGACCTCTTGTTTCTGTATGAGATCCCTGTTCTGTAGGCAGCATTGGCAGTAGCTTTAGGGAGACTCAAGATGTGCTGTTAAGTAAAGGTACTTGTCCTACTGACAAGTGATTTTTAAGACTAAAGATGAAACAGGTAAATGTAGCTTGAGTGGCTGTTTAGAACTCCCACAAAACCTCTCAAATCCTCAGTCAGCAGGCAAGGCCTTGAGTCTTTGACATCTCAGGTCTGGAAGACTTGGAAGCACGCAGAGACTGAGTGGATATATTTCTAAGCATGCACCCTTTGTGTGGTCCTAGAATCAGGAAAAGGTTTGGATTGGAAGGGGCCTTAAAGATCATCCAGTTCCAACACCCTGCCATGGGCAGGGACACCTATTAGACCAGGTTGCTCAAGATTCCATCCAACCTGACTTGGAACCCTTCCAGACTTGGAGTCTCTACAGCTTCTCTGGGCAACCCGTTCTAGTGTCTGTCCATGCCTTTGTAAAGTGCCCCTTTATTAGAATTAGAATAAACCTTTATTAGAATAAACCAAACAAGGTTGGAAGAGACCTTCAAGATCATCGTGTCCAACCCATCAACCAATCCAACCCACCCAAACAGCTAACCCATGACACCAAGCTCCCCATCAAGTCTCCTTCTGAATACCTTCAATGACGGCGACTCCACCACCTCCCCGGGCAGCCCATTCCATAGCGCAATCACTGTTTCTGTATAGAACTTCTTCCCTGTCCAGCTCTCCTGTAGCCCCTTCAAATAAATGTACTTGCATTATCTTCTTCTGATTTTTTTTAAGATGTAGGTTTCCTGCTGTGAGGTTCCTTCCATTTCTGATGGTATTCACTTACTGGAGACTCTGCCATTTGCAGGTGGACTGGAGGCGTTCCTTTGTCACTACAGATGTTAACCCTTACTATGATTCCTTTGTACGATGGCAGTTCCTTACCTTAAAGGAGAGAAATAAGATCAAGTTTGGGAAAAGGTAAAGCCTGCCTCAGCTCTGAATCACTGTGAGTCTGGATAAGCAAAGAGGGAGCTTAGAAAGTGTCGCTAGAACATGCTTACAAATCACATTAAAGCAGAGTCCTTTCACTGCGCTAGACAAGATGAAGTTGTGTGTGTTGTGCTAGCTCAGAGTGTGAGCTTGTGGTGCTGGTTTGGTGTTTCCATGGGCAGCAGCTCAAAGCAAAACACAGCCCATACTGACATCTCTTCAAACTGACTGACTGGTGGCATAGATGGAAACAGATCTGCACAAAATTCTAAAGTTCCATCAAGAGCTCTCTCTTCCATGAAGATCTTTGTTTTCCTCTTGGCTGTGTTCTTGTTTGCTGCTAACTGACACTGGACCTTTTTTCTAGATACACCATTTACTCTCCAAAGGATGGCCAGCCTTGCATGGATCATGACAGGCAAACAGGAGAGGTAATAATGTGTTGCTTATCTTGAATACTGAATGGGAAAAAAACTTGTCTTGGGCAAAATGGGTTTTGCATGTCCAGAGTGATCCAAAGCTCTCAGTGCAGGTGGAAATGGAGTGAACTCCTTTACTGGGAAGATTTCTGTTGAGCTGTAGACATTGGTTTCCATTGCAGCTGTTTGCTGTGGTTATTTGGCAGTTTGTGTCAGCAGCATCACTACCTTGTATTGTTCTCTGTTCAGTCAAAGCAAGTCAGCTGTCAGTAGCTGATGTATTGTAGAGGTAGAGGATGTGGTGAGTCCAGTTTTGGACCGAGGGCCGAAGGATGACCTCTGTCTCAAGTCTGCATTGTAGTGAGCTGCTCTTTTTGACAATTGAAGCATCATTTACCAGCCTTGCATGGCATTTGGTCTGGGTTACTGTAAAACAGGAGCTGGTTTCTTTACTGCTCAGGTCAGTGTCATGTGTTGACTGCTGCATGTTTGTGAATTGCAGGGTGTGGGGCCTCAGGAGTACACACTAATAAAAATGAAGGTCTTGGATCCTTATCCTGCAAAATTAAGGTAGGTCTTGAATTTGTAGTGGCAGATAGGTTCTGTCTTGTGACCATTGAAGTAGACAGTCCAGTTTACCTAATGCAGGATTGAATTTCACCCTGTCACTTCAAAGACTTGGCCTCTGTGGGTCTCACACTGGAGCTTTAAAATAGAGGAAGAAAATGGAAAACCCACAAAGAACTTGGCATGTTTTGATCCCTTGGGAAATACTACCTCAAAGTTCATATTAGCTTAAAAGCCTGCTTTGCATTACCTTGGATGGCTTTGTTCTGATGATTTCTCATGTACTTTTCTTTTTTCACCCTTCCACAAGTGGCCTAAGAGGAAAAAATATCTTCTTGGTGGCTGCCACACTCAGACCAGAGACCATGTTTGGCCAGACCAACTGCTGGGTGCGCCCAGACATGAAGTACATTGGCTTTGAGACTGTCAGTGGGGACATCTTCATCTGCACCCAGAGAGCTGCCAGGAACATGTCCTACCAGGGCTTCACCAAAGACAATGGAGTTGTGCCTGTTGTCAAGGAGCTGATGGGAGAGGTGAGCATCTTGCACAAGCTTGGCTGTTCCTGTGAGGCTTAATCTTGTAGAGGTGATTGTAGAATTCTGCTTACAATGAAAATACAGCAACTGCCACACAAACTACTGCAAACCTTGGAGTGTTTAGTGGTAAAACAGGAAGGCAGCTGAGCTGCAGCTGCTTCTGGGAGTTGAACCTGAGGCTCATATCTGTGGACAAATGCACTGCCATTGTGTGGCTTTAAGCAAAAGTTTTCTGTGTGCTGGGGAGAGTGGTGACTGCTTTAGGAGGAATGGAAAGGGACAGAAAGAAGAGCTAGAAAGGGCTGTGTGAAAAGACTTTTTGTCAGTGCTGATGTTCTCAGCCCATTTTTGAGTGAAGCATTCTTAGCTAGGTGGTGGAATGTTCTGATATTTACTATCCTTAACTTCTGTGCTTTGACTAAAGCTAGTTAGTGACATTTGTTCATCCTAATGCAGAGCACCTTCTGGCTGCTCACATCACTGTCTCCACTTGCTACAGTTTGTCACCATCTTTCTTGAGGATGAAGTATGAAATACAGTTTTGGTTTCTTTGTTGGGGGTCATGGTGTGAATTCAAGCAAATCAGAGAGAAGATGACTGCAGCTTCCTCCTGTCAGTGCATAAATGGTCTTGATGTGCTTCTCCTGCCTCCCTTTAATCTGGCTTTTGGCACCAGCTTCCTCATTCATTCTTCTCTTCAGATACTTGGAGGCAAACTCTGCTGTTTACTTTTTTCCAGCTCTGTACTTCAGTGATTTTGCTTTCTCTTGTATTTTCTGTTCTTCAACTTTTCTACCAGTCAGTAGTCCATGTACTGTGTCAAGTGGTGCACACTTGATTTTCATACCTACTTCCTCCTTCTCTAACATACCCTGATTCTTTTTTTTCTCCCCAATGTTTTTGTTTGTTACAGCAGTTGTTTGGAATGCCAACAAATGCAAAGAATGTCACCCAGGAGAGTGTACTCAGCTAGGCTGACAAAGAATTATTTATGATACTGATTGGAATAATGTTTCTTTGCCTTGTGCAGGAGATCCTTGGTGCTGCGCTTTCAGCACCCCTCACCACCTACAAAGTGATCTATGCCCTCCCCATGCTCACCATCAAGGAAGACAAAGGTAACTTGACAGCAGCCTGGTTGATGCACACTGTGCATTCAGTTCCTGTGGGCTCATTTTTTAACCTGTTGTATCTTACCCTTTGAGGAACTGGAGTGGTGACAAGTGTTCCCTCAGATTCTCCAGATGACATTGCAGCCCTTAGGGATCTGAAAAAAAAACAGGTCAGTGTTAACAGAATTGCTTCTGGTTCTGTTTGCTTTCCATAGTGTGAGGAGTGTCCAGGGGGAAAAAATGAAACTCCTTTTCATTGGAGTTTTGCCATCTCTAACTTGAAATCAGTGAAGTTAAAACCAGCTGGGCTGGGACAGGTAGATGTTTGTTCTCAGACTTCAAGAAGAGTTTTGGACAAGTATCTTGTGACTTCTGCTGCTGCATATTAAGGTAGAGAAGAGAACCAGTGAAATAGAAATAAATCCCTGTTGTGGAAGTGAGTTCCAGAGGTGAGACTGAGACCTCTGTGTGGATTTCAAGTGAGACTTAAAGTAGCTGTTCTGTTGCAGCTTTAAGAGCATCTGGACAGCTGTCCCTAGCTATTGAATGTTTGCCTTACTCATTTTAAGGGCAGAGCAGTAGTGGTTTTCCCCTCTTAAAAATCAAATAATGGAATGGTTTGATTGGAAGAGATGCTTAAAAGTCATCTGATCCAACACCTCTTCAGTGAGCAGGGATATCTGCAACTGGAGCAGGTTGCTCAGAGTCCAGCCTGACTTGGAATGGTTCCATGTAGACAAAGATTTTACTTGGAGGTGGGAAGGTGGGTGGGAGATATGAGGGATGGTGGGAAGGTGAGGAAGTGGCTTTGTCTGCTTTATAATAGATTATTATGTACAAAAACCCCCCTATGAATCTAGAAAATTGTTCTTCCATCCATGCTGCTTTTTGTTTTCTTCTGACTTTCAAAGGCTTTGAGGATGAAGTATGGCATCAAGGATGAAATGGTCCTGCCATTTGAACCGGTGAGTACAACCAGTGTGCAGCCCCCTGAAGGACACAGGCTTTGTGTTCACTGGTGGGAAACTCACAGCAGCTGTCAGGGTGTCCGCTTAAAGTCCTCCTCAGCTGGAAGAGCTGAAATGTTTAGACTGAAGTTTTCATGTTTTGCTGTAGTTGTATTAACCAAGAGTAGTTATTTGGTGCTGTACTTCAGAGATCAAGGGATGCTTTGATTTCTGTGCGAGTTACTGGTCTGGAGAATACTTTGTAAGTCTACAGATGGTTGCACAGCACAGTAGGAGTTTGACATAGTCCTGGCACCTGCTTCTGCTGCTATTACTGTTGCATTTGGCTAGGTAACTAGTGACATCTACCTCTTCCTATGCATAATCTGTGCTTCAGGCTCCCATGCCCTCCTGGGGCGGGCAAACTGAGCTATAGAGACCTGTGTCTGCTGCATGCAGTGCAGCACTTCAGTGGAGCTTGTGGAAGGCAGGAACTAAATCTTTGTGTAGGTTTGATGATAATTCAGACTGAATATCTGACACTGTTTTGTTCATTCTCAGGTGCCCATCATTGAAATCCCAGACTATGGTAACCTTTGTGCACCATTTATCTGTGATGAGCTCAAAATCCAGAGCCAGAATGACAGAGAGAAGCTTGCTGAGGCCAAGGAGAGAGTGTACCTGAAAGGATTTTATGAGGGAGTAAGTAATAAAAGATTTGGTTAAGTGTTTTCTTGCTAAGTTTGATCAGGAGGGGGGAAAAAAAGTGATGAAGAGTTGAAAATCAAAAGCAAACAACAGACTGCAAGAAATGAAGATTTTCTTTGCCTTTTTTCCTTTGGACTTCCCCCACTGTCAGGGTCTGTGGTTGCAGGAGTTATGTACAATTGAAGAAAGAGACTAGAGGAATCTAGGACTGCAAACTGAGATTTCCTAGCAAGTGATCATCCTTTAGGGTGCTGATAAGTTTTGTTACAAGCATTGATTTGGCAGCTGCTATGACAAGAGCAGGGTGTAGGGGTGGGACTTTTTGGTGGGTTTCTTTTGTTGTTGTGGGTTTCCCCCCCACCCCTCCTGTTTTTACTTGTGTAGAGTTTTGCTTGGTGTCTTTCTGAGCTGTTTTCTTGTAGCTGGCAGCCATTTTTTTTCTCCCTGACTATCTGTGTTCAGTTTGCTATGTGGGTAAAGGTGATTGTTTTTAATGGTAACAGCACCCCTTCCATTCCTATTTTCTGTGTATCAATGACTGCAGTAACTGCTACTCCTTTATGCTGACCTAAAAAACTACTGCACCCATTTCTTGTTAGTTAAAATCAGCTCCTGTGGCCTTTCTTTTACAGGTAATGTTGGTGGATGGATTCAAAGGGCAGAAAGTTCAAGATGTCAAGAAAGTGATTCAGAAGATGATGGTGGATAAGGTATGTGGTGCTGTGCACACAGCTGATCTTGAGTGATCCTTTCTGTCCTTTTAGGAGTAGCTGAGCCCCTGAGGAAACTTCTCGGGCCTGCTTCTGTGCTTTGGATCAATAGAGAGTATAAAATGCTCCTAAAAGGAGGACCTTGTTTTCTGGGATGAAGAGCTTGATTGGAGACCTCTAATTGCCTGTTCAGCTTACCACCTTCTCCAGGAGATATGTTGGTGGTTTGATTTCATTGCCAATACAGTTGGGCAGGTAGCTGTTTTAATAAGCTGGGGCATAATCAGTGAGTAATATTTTGTGCTTGTCTCCTCCTTTGTGTCATGCACAGAGACATGCTTCACAAAATCATCTGAACTGATGCCTAAACATGCCTGGCTGAGCTTTGCCCTTGTTTTACTGAGGTGAATACTGAGGCAGAGAGCCTGTGCTGTGATGAAAGCCATGCAGCAAATGCTGTAGAACAGAGGAGAGTAGAGAGGATGCTTTCTAGTGAGATGTGAAGACTTTTAGGACTGAATACTTCAGTGTTATCTTTTATTGCCATTTCATCCCTTAGGATGAAGCCATGATTTATATGGAACCTGAGAAACAAGTTATGTCAAGGTCTGCTGATGAGTGTGTGGTGGCTCTTTGTGACCAGTGGTAGGTGAAGTAAAGCTGTAGTTCTAAAGTTCCTGCCCAGTGATGTCCTACCTGTGAATTGCTCTGTTCCAATAGACTTCTCCTGCCTCTAGGTATTTAGATTATGGTGAAGTGAACTGGAAGAAGGAGACATCAGAATGCTTGAACCATCTAGAGACGTAAGTGGTGAAAGGAGCTGTGAAGGGGAGTGATTACTGGTGGTGATCCTGGAGGGCTGAGAGGAATAATTGCTTATTTCTTACAGGTTTTGTGAAGAGACTAGGAGAAATTTTGAAGCTACTTTAGGCTGGCTACAAGAGCATGCATGCTCCAGGACATATGGCTTAGGTAGGCAAATTGCTGCTTCTCCCACTCAGTGCTTTGTGAGGGTGGGATTGTCACTGTTTGGAAGGCTGTGATGCTCTCTAGGACCCAAGGTGGTGTGGGTAAGAGCAAGACAATCTTATCCAACCTCTATCCTGAGCCAGCACACCAGAGGGCACACTAACACATTTGGCTAGAGGAGGGTTTATTTTTGCATTGCTGTAATGATTCCATGCATTATCCCCATAGCCTTTTGCCTGGGCCATTGATTTGGTAGGGACCTTAGGAGAAGGCACTCCACACCTTAAATTCTGACTAGCTTTCATCTTGTGTAGCCTGTGACATGGGACAGCTGTTGCACTGCCATATTTTTTACAAGGGCCTGTAGTGATAGAATGAGAGGGAATGGATTGAAGCTGTAAGAGTGTAGATTTGGATGAGATTGGGAAGAAATTCTTTACAGTGAGGGTAGTGAGACACTGGAACAGTTTGTCCAGGGAGGTTGTGGATGCTGCCTCCCTGGAGGTGTTCAAAGCCAGGCTGGATGAGGCCTTGAGCAACCTGGGCTAGTGGAAGGTGTCCCTGCCCATGGCAGGGGTTTGGAACTGCATGATCTTTAAGGTCCCTTCCAACACAAACCATTCTATGAGTCTGTGAGCTGAGTGTTGTTTGGCAGCTGTTAAGAAACTGGCTACAAAAGCAGCAGGATTTTTCTCTTTGAGAACATTTTCAAATGCTGAAGCTGGATATTTTGGGTTTTTTTTAAAGAATATTTTTGAAAGCATGAGCATGGCTACTTGCATGTGTATATCTCCATCTGTGTTCCTTTGAGAGCCATGAGCTACTTGTGTGTGCCTGGGTGTCCTGCTGGCTGTGTCTGACCTGGCTGCCGTCTCCTGCAGGTACCCGGCTGCCCTGGGACGAGCAGTGGCTGATAGAGTCTCTCTCTGACTCCACTATCTACATGGCCTATTATACTGTGGCCCATCTGCTCCAGGGAGGGAACCTGAGGGGCCAGAGCGAATCTCCTCTGGGCATCAGGTAAGGAGAGTGGCTCGTGAGGTTTGCCTGATCTATTCTTTGTGCCTATCTCCCAAATTGTTCTTGGCAGACTTGCCAAGGAGACTGATTATTTGTTTCTGGCCTTAAAAAGCATCCTTATTAAAACTTAAACTGCTGCTAAGTAAGTTAGAGCAGGTCTGCAGAAGGGAGATTTGGCCACAAGAACCCCATGCAGCACTACAGGCTGGGGTCAGAGTGGCTGGAGAGCTGCCAAACAGAAAGGAGCCTGGGGGTACTGATTGACAGCTGGCTGAACATGAGCCAGCAGTGTGCCCAGGTGGCCAAGAAGCCCAATGGCATCCTGGCCTGCATCAGCAATAGTGTGGCCAGCAGGAGCAGGGAATTCATTGTGTCCCTGTACTCAGCAGTGGTTAGGCCACACCTTGAGTACTGTGTCCAGTTCTGGGCCCCTCAGTTTAAGAAGGACATCGAAACACTTGAATGTGTCCAGAGAAGGGCAACAAGGCTGGGGAGAGGCCTTGAGCACAAGCCCTATGAGGAGAGGCTGAGGGAGCTGGGATTGTTTAGCCTGGAGAAGAGGAGGCTCAGGGGAGACCTTATTGCTGTCTACAACTGCCTGAAGGGGGGTTGTAGACAGGAGGGGTTTGGTCTCTTCTCCCAGGTAACCAGCGCCAGAACAAGAGGACACAGTCTTGAGCTGTGCCAGGGGAAGTTTAGGCTGGAGATGAGGAGAAAGTTCTTGACTGAGAGAGTTGTTAGCCATTGGAATGTGCTGCCCAGGGAGGTGGTGGAGTCACCATCCCTGGAAGTGTTCAAGAGGGGATTGGACGTGGCACTTGGTGCCATGGTTTAGTAGTCATGAGGTGTTGGGTGACAGGTTGGACTTGATGATCTGTGAGTTCTCTTCCAACCTTAGTGATTCTATGAAATAAGGAAAGGGAAAGGAGTATGGTGGCCAGAGAGAGAGGGGCAACATCCCTAGAAGCAGAGCTGTCTGCAGAGGAAATCTCCTTTTTGATTATTTGTTTGCCTTGCCAGGACATGGTCCTTACCAGCTGGTTTAGAGTGACTGGCTCCAGGGGATGGTGAAGTGTCTCTGCTTATTGAGACCACTTTGCACCTACGAAAATTGTGTTCTTTGCTGTCAAAAGTGAGCAGGCTCAGCACTTGGCTTTTGTCACAGTGTGAAAAACTGGCAACTTCCTTAGATTTGAGCCCTCTTTTATCCACAACTCCTGTGTGGGAGCCTTCAAGGTAAGAGGGTGAAGGCATTTGTGCTAAAATACCTCCTGTGACTGCCCTGTGACCTCTTGGAGAGTTGTGAACTTCCAGTGCTAGAGAGCTGAGACAGTACCGCTGATCTGGAACTGGATGAAAACCCCTTCCAGCCTTGCCTTCAGTCTTATGTTGTAATTTTGCATGGCTGAACTATTTTCTGGAGTGGTTCACACACTGCAACTTGCCTTATTCAGTGCTGTAACTAATCTGAAAAACAATTTCAAAGCCAAGATTCTCCACACAGGAATGATGCTGAGAGACCTGGCCAGGCATCCAGTTTGGTTCCAAACTCTGTAATTAGAGGCTCCACAGGAGTCATGTCTGCAAACAAACTTTGAAGTGAGCATGCTGAGCATGGTAGATTTGGTGTTATTAAGTACATACAATTACAGTGTACTCCTAAGGTGAGTAGATAACTCATTTCCTACAGAGTTAAAACCACTTCATTTCAGAGTATGTCTTAGTAAAAAGTATGAGGGGAATTTGTGGTGCATCCTTGTCAGCCTCCCTTCAGTTACAGGGAGGTTTGGTACCAAACCTTGAAGCAGAGTCACAGCACCCTATAGTTATTTAAAGACAGAACAGTGACTAGCTGATCTCAAACAGAACTGGTGCATGTAGGACCTTATTGCAGCCTGGTGGGGTTCAGTGTCATTTGAACTACTGGTGACAGTACTTTGGACCCAGAGTGCTTTTCTTCCCTGCACAATAGAGGCCAAAGCACCTCAGGAGATCTTAACAAACAATAAAGTTTGATTTGAAATGATTCAGTTGGAGATAGAATAGAATAAACCAGGTTGGAAGAGACCTTCAAGATCATTGTATCCAACCCACCTAAACAACTGAACCATGGCACCAAGCACCCCATCAAATCTCCTCCTGAACACCTCCAATGATGGTGACTCCACCACCTCCCTGGGCAGCCCATTCCAATGGGCAATCACTCTCTCTGTGTAAAACTTCCTCCTAACCTCCAGCCTAAACCTCCCCTGGTGCAGCCTGAGACTGTGTCTTCTTGTTCCAGTGCTGGCTACCTGGGAGAAGAGACCAACCTCTGCCTGTCTACAACCTCCCTTCAGGTAGTCATAGAGAGCAATAAGGTCACCCCTGAGCCTCCTCTTCTCCAGGCTAAACAACCCCAGCTCCCTCAGTCTCTCCTCATAGGGCTTGTGTTCCAAACCCCTCCCCAATTTTGTTGTCCTTCTCTGGACTCATTCCAGCAAGTCAACCTCCTTCCTAAACTGAGGGGCCCAGAACTGGACACAGGACTCAAGGTGTGGCCTAACCAGTGCAGTGTACAGGGGCACAATGACCTCCCTGCTCCTGCTGGCCACGCTGTTCCTGATGCAGGCCAGGATGCCATTGGCCCTCTTGGCTGCCTGGGCACACTGCAGGCTCATGTTCAGCCTACCATCAACCAGCACCCCCAGGTCCTTCTCTTCCTGGCCGCTCTCCAGCCACTCTGACCCCAGCCTGTAGCACTGCATGGGGTTGTTGTGGCCAATGTGCAGAACCCAGCACTTGGATGTGTTCAATCTCATGCCCTTGGACTCTGCCCATCTCTCCAGCCTGTCGAGGTCTCTCTGCAGAGCCTTTCTACCCTCTAACTGACTAACATCTGCCCCTAACTTGGTGTCATCTGCAAATTTGCTGATGACTGACTCAATCCCCTCATCCAGATCATCAATGAAGATGTTAAAGAGGATGGGGCCCAACAGTGATCCCTGGGGCACACCACTAGTGCCTGGCTGCCAGCTGGATGTGGCACCATTCACCACCATTCACCACCACTCTCTGGGCTCGGCCCTCCAGCCAGTTCCTAACCCAGTGCAGTGTGCTCCCATCCAAGCCATGGCCTGACAGCTTGTCTACGAGTGGTATCTAGTGAGCTCCAGCGAGATTCTAAGGACCAGGTGTTCAGTGTAAGGTCATGAGTGATGCTGGGGGCATGGGGGTAGTACCTGGAGAAGAAATGATCAGGCTTCAGGAACAGTCAAGAGTATGCTTTAGCTGTTAGTGACCTGTTCTTTAGGAGAGCCTTCAGGCTTCTTTGGGAAATAGCAAAGGGCAGTCTGGGCAGGGCATGGCTTGAGCACTTCCCAGTTCTGATTTTGTTTCTGGTGTTGGAGTCCCTCTTTGGTGATCTATCTGTATGCTCTTTGCTCTGCTTATCAATGAAGAGTGTTGTGAGGCAACAGTTCCAAGCTGTCTTACACAAAATGCTGTGGGCTGTAAGAGGAGTTTTTACTGGCATCTCAATGTGGGGTTCATTCTGCACAGGGCACAGCAAATGAGCAAAGAAGTCTGGGATTACATCTTCTTCAAGGCAGCTCCCTTCCCTAAAACAGAGATTCCAAAGGAAAAGTTGGACAAGCTAAAGGAGGAGTTTGAGTTCTGGTATCCTGTGGATCTCAGGGTTTCTGGCAAAGATCTTGTTCCAAACCATCTGTCCTACTACCTCTACAACCATGTGGCTATGTGGTCAGATCAAAGGTGAGTTTGGAGATGAAGCCAAGCAGCTGTGCAGCAGGTAAAGCTGGGGAGTTTGGCGTGCTGGTCCATTTGTTGTTGGCTTTTTTTTGGATGGTGCAGCTTTGGTCCAGTTGTCTGCATGAGAAGTTAGTGAAAATGAAGGCTTTTAACCATTATTTCCTGTGGGCTTTTTCTCTTTTTTTCTGGACTCTCTGAAAGATTCCTACTTCTAACATCTAAGACATTATTTAAAGCAAAACTGCAGTCTAACTGCACAGGTTTTGTTCCACAGCTCTTCTGTTGAGAGCTGTGGGGAAGTGCCAGTCCTTGGCCTTTCAACTGGATGTGGCTGAGTAGAGGGAGGTAAATGCCATGCAAAGCAGGGAGCACTGCAATTACATTGCAGCAGTGATAATCCCCAGCCCTTCTACTGCTGTCCTTTCATCTTCAAAGGCACCCTGTAGGTACTTTTTGAAGATTCTACTTGAGGTGCTCATCCCAAACTGGAACATAAAATGTTTCTTCTTTATGTAAAAAAGAAAATGTGTTTACTTTGCCAAATGCTTTGTGTCCTCTTTTCAGAGAGAAGTGGCCAGTAGCTGTGAGAGCAAATGGACATCTCCTCCTCAACTCTGAAAAGGTACAGTGAGGCTTCACGTATGGCACAGCTTTCTCTGTGGTCTGCCCAAAGCCGCCTTGCATCTCTCTTGCTGCTTCCCCAACCACAGAATGGAGTTGGGAGAAAACACACTCTTGTTTCTTTCAGATGTCTAAATCTACAGGCAACTTTCTTACCCTAACTCAAGCTGTGGACAAGTTTTCTGCAGATGGTGAGTGTGTCCTGGCCTGCACCTGGCTTGCAGTTAATGCCAGAGTGTCTAAAATGAGTGGTTTGCTCTCAGAGGAGCAGTGGGTTTGTCAGTGTTGAACTGCAACAAATCTCCTGCTTCCCACCTGTTCTTGCTTCAGCAAGGAGCTGCTCCAGGGGGCAGGATTTCCTAGAGGTCCTGTTTCATTCTTATTCATACAGTGGTTTGGGTTGGAAGAGACCATAAAGATCATCTAGTTCCAACCCCCCCTGCCATAAGCAGGAACACCTTCCCCTAGGCCAGGTTGATCAAGGCTTCATCTACCCTGGCCTTGAACACCCCCAGGGAAGGGGAACTCAGTCTCCTTGGGCAACCTGAAATTCTTCCCCAGTCTCTTCAGAGATCACACCACCACGTGTGCTGCTGCTGCCCATGCTGTGTGGACATCCTGCATGCTCTTGGCTTTTGGACATGTGGTGCTCTCCTGGTTCTTGGTGTCTGGCCTGCCCCTCAGGAGGGCAGTGTGGGTAGAGTGCTGACTCTCTCTTCAGGAAGTTTGTCAATGCAGTTTGCATGCTACTGACTGATGGTGCAGAGTCAGCTGTGGTTTAGGGTTAGAGTGCTATGGCCTCTCTGCAAGCTGGCTCCTTCCAGCTGTGGTAGCTGCCCCTGTGTCTTTCAGGCATGCGCTTGGCCCTGGCTGATGCTGGAGACACTGTTGAAGATGCCAACTTTGTGGAAGCCATGGCAGATGCTGGTATCCTTCGTCTCTACACGTGGGTGGAGTGGGTAAAGGAGATGATTGCAAACAGGGACAGCCTAAGAAGTGGTCCTGCCAACACCTTCAATGACAGGGTCTTTGCCAGGTATGGTACAAAGGCTGCTGATCATAGTATAGTATCAGTCAGGGTTGGAAGGGACCACAAGGATCATCTAGTTCCAACCCCCCTGCCGTGGGCAGGGACACCTCATACTAGATCAGGCTGGCCAGAGCCTCATCCAGCTTGGTCTTAAACACCTCCAGGGATGGCGCCTCAACCACCTCCCTGGACAACCCATTCCAGGGCTTCACCACTCTCATGGTGAAGAACCTCCTCCTCACATCCAGCCTGAATCTCCCCACTTCCAGCTTCATTCCATTCCCCCTAGTCCTATCACTACCTGATATCCTGAGAAGTCCCTCCCCAGCCTTCCTGTAGGCCCCAATTAGGTCGCCTCTGATGCACTTGGGTCTGTTGTTTGTTTGTTTGTTTTTATGGCAAGGAGCATCTCTGTAATTGTCTTTATCCTACAAATGAATGAATTCCTTAAAACACCCTCCACTGCAGAGCAGGTTATTGGGGTGTGCTTTACTGGTGCTTTGCACACTGTTGCCATTCTGGGGATAGATGGAGCAGTAGTGATGTGTTCCCTTCCCTCCCCAGTGAAATGAGTGCAGGCATCATGAAGACAGAGCAGAACTATGAGAAGATGATGTTTAAGGAAGCTCTGAAAACTGGCTTCTTTGAATTTCAGGTAGGAGGCCTCTTTTCAGGTGTAAGAAACCAACACATGGTATTTCTTACTTTGTGGATTTCTTTTGATCCTGGTGTCTCTGATCCTTAATTATACAGCTGAACTGGGGCCAGAGTTTGCAAAGAAACAAGAGTGCTTTCATGGAGTAAATCTGAAATTACAAAGTTCTGCTTGTGTCATTCTGCAAAGGAAGACACCTGTGATGCTGCAAATCATCCTGATAACTACTATGAACCAAAAGCTGCTTAACAAAAGCTGCTATTAAACAGAGTTATTTCCTTTCTTTAGCTCCTTTGTAATGAGGAGCTCTTCATTAGAAATCAAAACTGTTTGGAAGGAGGGTGCTTTTTGATACACTCCATAAGCTGTGTCTCCAGAGTGTCTGCTGAACCATGCTGCTTTACTTAATGAATTGGAGACTCCTTTATGTGGCTTCTTTATGATATGCAGGAATATGCTTAATTAGGGTGAGCTGTGTATAATGATAGATCACATTCAGTGCCTTTTTCTTAAGACTTATTAGTATCTTTGTGCAAGTTGTGTGGGGTGATAGTACCTGATACACAGCTGTGGGTAGTTCTGTCTTTCATGTCTGTGCCAATAAACACTTTTTAAAGTACCCTGTTAATGCATGAATCAAATGGCCAACCCACACTGGCTGCTTCAGGGGAATACAGGTCTGGTAAAAATCCCTTACTGACTTCTAAGGAACTGATATTCTCCAGGCATTTCAGAGCAAGGATTTTCTGCCAAGGGCAGCTGGGGTGTTAATGGTGCTGTGCTGGTTGTGTTGCAGGCAGCCAAAGACAAATACCGTGAGCTGGCAATAGAGGGAATGCACAGGGACCTGGTATTTCACTTCATCGAAGTGCAGACTCTGCTGCTGGCCCCCATCTGTCCCCACCTGTGTGAGCACATCTGGGCCCTGCTGGGAAAGGTACCAATGCTTCAGTTCTGTCACTTGGTTTGGAGCTGTTGCTGGCTTTTAGAAAGGCTTGTATCGGGCTATGAATGGCTTTCACATGCAAGTAGAAGAAACGTGTCTTAACCCATGAGGAGCCACAACAACTTCTTGTCCTCAGGGCTGTGAAGGTGCAGAGCTAGCTTGTTGCTGTGATGATACCTGCAGCTTTGATGCAAGCCACTTTGCTTGTCTGCTCACCAAGGGATCTAAAATTAAGCCAAATAATTTCCTGTGCATGAAACAACTTGATTCTTGAAGTGCCTTGTGCTTGGAGCTGAAGACCCATGACTGTGTAGCAGGTGGTGTTGTGTAGAGTCCCTAACCCCCAGTCCTGTGGCTATGTGGCAGGTGTCATTGTACACAGAGTCCTTCACACACATGCAAATCAGGGTTTGTTGGCTGTGTCCTTACCACGTTGCAGCCTGGCTAGAGGTGGCTGCTCCCCAAGGTTCAAACTGTCCAAACTCCAGTGTCCACTCAAGCTGTAGTGGGCTGAAAACCCACCAGATACTGCTGCATTTTCAATTCTGTGCTTATCACTTCTTTACAGCCTGATTCCATCATGAGAGCCTTGTGGCCAACAGCAGGTCCTGTGGATGAGGTTCTGATTCGCTCTTCTCAGTACCTCATGGAAGCAGCTCACGACCTGCGGCTCCGGCTCAAGAACTACATGGCACCAGCGAAAGGAAAGGTGACGTGTTCCAGGTCTCCTTGAAGTGTGTGTGCTTGAGAATTCTGTGTTGCCTCAGGGCTCCTTCCTCATTTGTCTTTATTTCCTTAGAAAAATACTAAAGAACCTGTGCAGAAGCCTTCTCACTGCACCATCTACGTGGCAAAGAGCTACCCACCTTGGCAGCACACCACCTTATCAGTTCTGCGCAAGCATTATCAGGTGGGCATCCTTCCCTCTCTCTTTGGGCTTCTCATCTGCTTTTGGGGGGGGCTCTTTTTTTTCCCTCTTTCCTCTCTTCCTTTATCTGTAGAAAACTTAGAAGGTGTATTTTGTGACCAGATTATTTAAATGTAAAGCCAGGTAATGAAGATGTTCACTGTTTTTACCACCTGTCCGGCAAATTTGGTGCTCATTGGAAATGTCCCCAGGAATTCATAGATCCATAGAATGGTTTAGGTTGAAAGGCACCTTAAAGATCATCTAGTGATTGACTTGACAGGATGACTTGGGTGGGCATTGACAATGTGAACAAAAAGGGGCCCATTGTCTGTTTATTTTCTCATTTGTAAGTGGTTAGCTTTCAGAATGCTCTTCTTCCCGAGTGTATTTCTGAGGATACATTGTTGACTGGCAGATGGCACTGGTTAGACCATGCCTTGAGTATTCTGTCCAGTTCTGGGACCCTTAATTTAAGGACATTGAGACTCTTGAACATGTCCAGAGAAGGGCAACGAGGCTGGGAAGAGACCTCGAGCACAAGCCCTATGAGGAAAGGCTGAGGGAGCTGGGATTGTTTAGCCTGGAGAAGGGGAGGCTCAGGGGAGACCTTATTGCTGTCTACAACTACCTGAAGGGAGGTTGTAGCCAGGAGGGGGCTGGTCTCTTCTCCCAGGCAACCAGCACCAGAACAAGAGGACACAGTCTCAAGCTGCACCAGGGGAAGTTTAGGCTGGAGGTGAGGAGAAAGTTCTTCACAAAGAGAGTCATTTGTCATTGGAATGGGCTGCCCAGGTTGGTGGTGGAGTCACCATCCCTGGAGGTGTTCAAGAGGGGATTGGATGTGGCACTTGGTACCATGGTCTAGTCATGAGGTCTGTGGTTACAGGTTGGACTCGATGATCTTTGCGGTCTCTTCCAACCTTATTTATTGTATGATTCTATGAATGATGCCTTACTCTGATGTGGGCTCAGGGTTCTGGTCCTTGAACAGCTGCATATCATTCAATGATGCTACAAGAAGCACATTGGGATGGAATCCATCAGTCATAAGTAGAAGCAGCAAACTTTTGAGAGCAGATTGGTGCTTCTGCCATGGGGAAACTGAGAGTGGCTTTCAGCACCTTGAGGAGTCAGCCTCACCTTGAACAAACCTGTGTTCTAGCTGATGGATTAGAGAGTGGTGACTGCTCTAGCTTGTGGTACTGAGATAAACCAATAGCCATCATCTGAAATTTAGTTTGGGGGATTACACTTCATCATTCTGTAAGCTTTTTTTCTGCATCAACATGAACATCTGCTCTTTGGTCTGATCTGCTAAATAGGATTGTTGCAAATGTCTGAAGTTTGAATGTAAACCCCAACCAATTCAGGGAACCAGTGCTTAGAAATGTGCTGGTGGCTTAAATGTGGATTTCAAATGCTTTTTTGCTAGAAAATGTAAGCACATTAATCAAGTCACCATAAAGAGGGGCAATCCAGAACGATCCTGAGCTGCCCAAATGCAGTAGTTATCTGAGGCTTTGGGCAAAGCTGCACAAATTTCCTTTTTAAAACCTACCAAAGGGATGAGAATACCTTTGTGTGTGGGCACAGTAGTGGTGCCAAACCTTGCTGGTGTTTCTGGGGTAGCACAATGGGTGTAAGATGTTAAAGGGCCGAGGGGCTGTTAATGATCCTTGCAGGTTTTAATGTGTGTCCATCAATGTTCAGGTCGGTGGAGGCCAGCTGCCAGATAATAAAGTAATTGCCAATGAACTTAATGCCTTGCCAGAGCTGAAGAAGTATATGAAGAAGGTCATGCCTTTTGTTGCCATGGTCAAGGTGAGTGTCAGAGGGACGGTTCTCCTGCAGAGAAAGCCTTTGTGCATGAAACAGCTCAGACAAAGGCAGTGATAATCTGTAGCTTGATGTGTGGGTGTTGTGGTTTCCTTCATTCCTGGCTCTTCCACTAGCATTTGGCTTCAGCCTCTGTCCTGCCTCGTGCTTGTTTGGCATCTTCATCTTTGTTTTATAAACTTCTTTGATATCCCTGAAAGGGAGATAAAATACAAACATCTCTCCATGAGTTAGCCCGGGTGAGCTAAAGGTGGAGCTGAGGCTAGGCGATTTGTTTGCAGCGGTGTGGTCTGCGCTTCAAACACACCTGAATCCTGCTGCATTTGAAACTCCTCCTCTTTGCCTCTTCCAGCTCTTCCTTCTGAGTTGACAGTGAGGTGCTGCTCTGGGGGTGACATAGCATCTGAGAGTTAAGTGCAAGGCTGGAGACAACTGATTGCACTGTGTATGACTGAGGGGCCAGAGGAGCTGTTGTGAGCCCTGAATGGAGCTGAGAGTTGTCTGTGTCATTCCCACATTTCAATTACTGATATTTCTGACATCTCATTGTTATTTTCCCAGAGTTGGGCAAGCTGTGAAAATCTTGGCTTAGTTGTTTTTTTTTTAAAGTGAAACTTCTTTTGTGCCTGCTGTTGCAGGTTAAAAAAAAAATACAAGATCCCAGAAGCAAAGGATAAACAAAATTCTAAGTAAGGGGAAAAAAAGAGTGTGGGGAGAAGAGGTGGCAGGCGTAGGATTGAAAACCTTTTGATTTCTACTCATGATCTGTAGAAGCTGAGAGGGGTTAGTAATGGAGAAAATGAGTGCACAAAAGTGACTTTTTCCTCCTTAAGCTTTGGCTTGACTTCAGAAATGCAAGCAGCAATGGCTGCTGTTGGTAAGCTTTGTCAGATTTTATAAGCAGGGGCTGCTCTTCTGCCCTCTCTCCTGGGTTATTCTGGTTATTCCTTTTGATGGAACTTCAGAAGCCTTTGGAGGAGCAGAGAGCACACAGCTGCTGTGGAGCTACTGTTTGTAAAGAGTTGCAGTGATGTGCTAGATCTGCTGACACATTGGACAAGGTCAGGCAGAGTTCACCCTACAAATATGCTAGGCCTGAACATGCCTGAGTTTTGATGTCCTTAGTCCAGCAGCAGTGAGCCTGGAGTTGATCCTTTTACCCTGAAAGAGCAGCAAGCAGCTTCACATAAAGGTGTAGAACCACCTTAGCTCAGGCTCTCTAGCTCAGTGTTTGTTTCAAATCAATTATTCTCCAACTTCAGCAGGGAAGGAGCTCTTCTGCCTGTGCTTCATACTTGTCAGAGCAGGGCTTAAATGTAGAAGCAGCTGTGACTTACAAAAGGAAGCAATTCAGTGCTAATGCAGGGAATCTTTTCCATTAAGCTGACAAGGAAACCAGGAAACCAGAATCATGCTGAGCCTGACAAAGCAGAGCTTCAGAGGAGCTAGTTGGCTCAGCATGCAAGAGCAGGAAGGGACCCATTGCATCCTGAGGAGCAAACTCTGGTTTAGGCAAAATACCCAAAACATCTCATGGTTTCAATATTGCCTCTGATACTTTTGTCTCTTCTGCTGTTGGCTTTCTGGACTAATTAAGGAGCTTGTATGTTAATATATAAAGCAGTTATTTCCCTGCAGAGAACTTGTTTTACAGCTGCTGTGAACATGTCCAGTTGGGGTGTGCTTGTCCTTGATGTTAAACTAGGTCATAAGACTGCAGTTCCTGCTGTGAAACACCACTGAAATGCTGACTGATTCTGTGAATTCTCCACCTGCACATTAAGTAGGGATTACAAATAACTGGGAATGTCAAACACCTTTCTGGTTCCCTATTAAAAACAGGGTCTAATTGCTCTTACTCCTCCTCTGTGTCACTAACTCCCTGTAGAAAAAGCCCTGTTAGAAGAAAATGATTGCTCCTCCGTGAGCCTGTTGTGCCAGCAGAGAGCTCTTGTGTTTAAAAAGCCTCTTCTCTTCATGACTAATGGAGAGAGTTTGCCACTTTGAAGCATCTTTTTACTTGCAATCTTTAGAGGGCTTAAATTCTTTGTTCTCCCCCCTCCCTTCTTCTGACAGGAAAATCTGGAGAAGAATGGCTCACGTGTTCTAGATCTGGAGCTGGAGTTCGATGAGCGTGCAGTGCTGATGGAGAACATTGTCTACCTGACCAATTCCCTGGAGGTCAGTGCAGGCCTGGCTGCTTCACAGAGTCACAGAATGGTCTGGGTTGGAAGTGACCTCCAGAGGTCATCTAGTCCAACTTCCCTGCAGTCAGCAGGGGCACTCTCCACTAGACCAGATTGCTCAGAGCCTTGTCCAGCCTCACCTTGAATAGCTCTAGGGATGGGGCCTCAACTACCTTCCCAGGCAAGCTGTTGTAGTGCTCTACCACCCTCATGGAAAAGAGCTTGTTCCTAACATCCAGTCAAACCTAATCTTCTCTAATTTCAAACCTCTGGCTTTCTTCCTATCACTGCAGGCCTTTGGAAACTGTCCCTCTGCAGCCTTCTTGTAGGCTCCCTTCAGGTACTGGAAGGTTGCTGTTAGGTCTCCCCAGAGCCTTCTCTTCTCCAGCTCCATCAGGGAGGGGATCTGCTCGTTAGAGTGGATCTTCCATATGGGAGAATCTGGAGAGCTGGGCTATCAAACCTCCTGAAGTTTAACAGGAGTTGTCAGGATCTGTGCCAGGGCAGAATTGCCCCATTTTTTGGTGTAAGCTGATGCTGGGGGCTGTCAGCTCTGCCACAAGGACTCTGGGGTTGCTGTGGGATTGTCAGGATGAATGTCAATGTCATGTGAGTGTGCTGTCACTGCAAATGAGCCATGTTGCCACCTGACCTACTTCAGGAGGAGTTAGCTGTGTAGGACATGATCTGGCACATCAAGTTGAAGTCAGCCCTCTACGTTCAGCTCTCCAAGCTTAATTTGGCACTGTCAGTGATGTGTCCCTTTTTCATCCTCCCTTATTCCACAACTCCCATTTAAAAAGCCTTTGAGGCTGGTGAGCAGAGGACCATCAAGATGGCTGGGGAGAGCCCAGAGTGTGTCCTACAGAGAGAGGCAGAAGGAAGTGGGCTTGTTGAGACTGCCTGAGGGGAAGATCTCAAGGAAATCTTGCACTCCTTGGAGAGCTGAAGATGGCAAAACCTCTTTCTTGGTAGTGGGCTGGCAGTGAAATGAGAGAGTTGCTGCTTCAGTTCCAGCTGGTGAGGCTGAGATGGTTCATGAGAAGTAGGGAGCAGTGTAGCCTTGAACAGGCTCCCTTGAGGGGCTGGGGAATCTCTGTCCTTGGAGGCTGACTAATGGGTACCAGTCCACCTCCAGCAGGGAGCAGGTGACGGGCCACCTGCAGAGAACACTGTGATTTCAGGTGTGCTTTGGTTGCTCTAAGTCAGTGCACATTTGCTTCCCACTTCATTATGCCAGCGGTTGGTTGGGAGGCCTGGGAACTCCTGTGGTTCCCTCCAAAACCATGAAACTCTTCTTTTATCCCTCCTGCTGCTGCTTTCTGTTTTTCAGCTGGATCACATTGAAGTGAAGTTTGCTTCTGAAGCAGAAGATAAAATAAAGGAAGACTGCTGTCCTGGGAAACCATTTTCCACATTCAGAACTGAGGTAAAAAGTCAGAAACTCAGATATTCATACTCTGGAAACTTTGTTTAGAACAACCCAAAACCCAAACAAAGCAAGCCCCCCAAAAATGGAGTTAATATGCAATGTGAAAGCTTAATCAGCCATGGAGGTTGGATTTAGTTTTTTTTTCCTTTGACCCATCAGAAGAAGAAACATTTCCTGAGGCAGTCCTGCTCTTCCTCTGCACACAGCTCTGAGTGTGGCTGGAGCTGTACCTCAGCTTTGGGATGGCATTTAACAAGTCTAAGTGCCGGGTGCTACACTTCAGCCACAGCAACCCCATGCAGAGCTACAGGCTGGGGTCAGAGTGGCTGAGAGCTGCCAAACAGAGAGGGACATGGGGGTGCTGATTGACAGCTGCCTAAACATGAGCCAGCAGTGTGCCCAGATGGCCAAGAGGGCCAATGGCATCCTGGCCTGCATTAGGAATAGTGTGGTCAGCAGGAGTAGGGAAGTCATTGTGCCCCTGTACTCTGCTTTGGTTAGGCCACACCTTGAGTCCTGTGTCCAGTTCTGGGCCCCTCAGTTTAAGAAGGGCATCAAAACACTTGAACGTGTCCAGAGAAGGGCAACAAGGCTGGGGAGAGGCCTTGAGCACAGCCCTGTGAGGAGAGGCTGAGGGAGCTGGGATTGTTTAGCCTGGAGAAGAGGAGGCTCGGGGTGACCTCATTGCCCTCTACAACTACATCAAGGGAGGTTGTAGCTAGGAAGGGGTTGGTCTCTTTTCCCAGGCAACCAGCACCAGAACAAGAGGACACAGTCTCAAGCTGCGCCAGGGGAAGTTTAGGCTGGAGGTGAGGAGAAAGTTCTTCACCAAGAGAGTCATTAGTCATTGGAATGTGCTGCCCAGGGAGGTGGTGGAGTCACCATCCCTGGAGGTGTTCAAGAGGAGATTGGACGTGGCACTTGGTGCCATGGTCTAGTCATGAGGTCTGTGGAGACAGGTTGGACTCGATGATTCTCGAGGTCTCTTCCAGCCTTAGTGATGCTGTGATACTTCCAGCCAGCACAATTCAGTGACTTGACCTGAGCACTGTCACAAGCCGTAGAGCTGAGCATTCACAAAACCTTACTTCTGTCAGCCTCAACTGCTGCTATTTTAGATAAGGTAGATGGTGTGGTGGCCAACAATAGTATTGAGAGAGGCTGTGCAAGTGTGGCTGAGTCTCACTTCGCTGCTGCTTAGAAATTGTCGTGCTGCTTCTTACACTTTAAAACTACCAATGTCCAGGTGAAGCTTTGTTTGCTGAGTCCTGAAGTGCTGCTTCATGCTTTCTCTGCCTGTTAGTTTATAATGGGTGAATAAAGTGTGTTTAGTTGCAGCAAAATCAACCCTTTTGGAAGTAGAGCCCAGAGAGTGGTGGTGAATGGCGCCACATCCAGCTGGCGGCCAGTCACCAGTGGTGTGCCACAGGGATCAGTGCTGGGCCCCATCCTCTTTAACATCTTCATTGGTGATCTGGATGAGGGCATTGAGTCCATCATCAGTAAATTTGCTGACAACACCAAGCTGGGGGCAGGAGTTGATCTGCTGGAGGGTAGAGAGGCTCTGCAGAGGGACCTCGACAGGCTGGACAGATGGGCAGAGTCCAAGGGCAGGAGATTGAACACATCCAAGTGCCAGGTTCTGCACATTGGCCACAACAACCCCATGCAGTGCTACAGGCTGGGGTCAGAGTGGCTGGAGAGCAGCCAGGCAGAGAGGGACCTGGGGGTGCTGGTCGATGGTAGGCTGAACATGAGCCTGCAGTGTGCCCAGGCAGCCAAGAGGGCCAATGGCATCCTGGCCTGCATCAGGAACAGTGTGGCCAGCAGGAGCAGGGAGGTCATTCTGCCCCTGTACACTGCACTGGTTAGGCCACACCTCGAGTACTGTGTCCAGTTCTGGGCCCCTCAGTTTAGGAAGGAGGTTGACTTGCTGGAACGAGTCCAGAGAAGGGCAACAAAGTTGGTGAGGGGCTTGGAACACAAGCCCTATGAGGAGAGGCTGAGGGAGCTGGGGCTGCTTAGCCTGGAGAAGAGGAGACTCAGGGGTGACCTTATTGCTCTCTACAAGTACCTGAAGGGTGATTGTAGACAGGCAGATGTTGGTCTCTTCTCCCAGGCAGCCAGTACCAGAACAAGAGGACACAGTCTCAGGCTGCGCCAGGGGAAGTTCAGGCTGGAGGTCAGGAGGAAGTTTTACACAGAGAGAGTGATTGCCCATTGGAATGGGCTGCCTGGGGAGGTGGTGGAATCGCCATTGCTGGAGGTGTTCAGGAGGAGACTTGACAGGGTGCTTGGTTGCATGGGTTAGTTGGGTGGTGTTGGATGATAGGTTGGACATGATGATCTTGAAGGTCTCTTCCGACCTGGTTTATTCTATTCTACAGCTGTGTGATGGGGGAGTTAGTGAGGAGTGTGTAAGATGAGTGAAGCTTTACAGCAGTGGTGTCCTGTATGAGTGTTTCTAGCTCTAACACTTAACAGGAAAAATTTCACAGATTTCCCCTAAATACATCCTAAGAAGTTGTGCATGCTCTGGTGCTGTGGTGAGGAGTTGAGGGCTTGCTTGCTTTCTGCCTTTGGGTTTCCAAGTGAGGTTATTCCATCCAGAGTATTGTTTGGTAGAGGATGTTGATTGGGTTTAGTTTCGTGTTCCGGCTGAGGCTTGGATCACAAATGCAGATTGTCCTTTAATCCTTGTGCTGATTTTCCCACAGCCCAGTGTGTCTGTGTTTTTGGTGAACCCTCAACCATCCAATGGCCACTTCTCTACAAAAATTGAAATCAGGCAAGGAGACAACAGAGAGACAGTCATCAGGCGCCTGATGAAGATGGACAGAGGAATCAAAGGTAAGATGCTGGCACACAGGGTTGCCTCCGCAGATGGAGCTGAGGAACCTTTCCAGGAGACAAGTAGGGACAGAGGGATGCTGAAGTTTGTGCTGCTGCAGTAGGTGCTTAGAAAGGAGCCAGAAACTTTGTGGGAGTGCACAAGAGTGGAGAGAACACACAGTTAAGCCACCCTGCCGTAGGGTTCCTCATTAGTCCCTTGCTCTGCCACTGGCAACCCAAACCCTAGCTTCAGCCAGAGATGACTGTTGATGATATTTCCCCTTGTGCTTTCCCCTTGCTGCTTCTAAGCAAAAGAGTTAGTTCCCTAAGTGCTGTGGGCAGTTTAAGTGCTAGTGTGTCCTCATAGTCCCCAAGTGGTCTCTGTAGCACTGTTACAGGGTGGGTTCCTTGGAACTCCATGATTCTTCTTGGCAATAACCAGTGTTGCTAGTTGCAGTGTTCCTCACTTACCCACTTCCCTGGAAAACGCAGTAAGGCATGATGCAGTTCCATGCTGGACATTCGTTTTCTGGCCAATGTAAGGAAGGGAAACAGCTTTCTTAAAGGAACACCAGCTGTGTTTCTGTTGAAGAATGCAGGAGTTAAGAATCAAACAAGTTTGCAGTGCTGTGAGCTGGGTGTAAGAAGGAAACTGGACCTCATCCAACAGCTTGTGGGCCAGCAGAGTGGTTTTTGCTGTTTGTTTTTTCCCCTCGTCCTTTCCATCTTCCAGCAGCCTGTGTTTAATGTTTATCTGTGGAACAAAGGCAGTCGCAGGCTGATGTTGGTGCACACTGGAATGTCTGACCGAGCAGGCAGCAAACCTGGGCAGGGGGAGATGCACTGCACATGCTGCAGGTGTGTCTCTATCTGCTGGTCTCCTGCTGGGTGGGCAGTTGGAAGCAAGACCGTTGGGCTTACACAGGAGTTCCTCACTGTCTTTTCCAGGAGGTGTCACTGTTCTCTTGGTGCACAAGGGCTTGAAGGTGGTGCTTGGAGGAAGGCTTGGCTGAATGATCCCAGGCTGCCTAGAGATTATTCGTGGGCTGCTTAGCAGCCTTTTATTACTGTGTGTTTTAATAGGGGGTGGTATTCAAATTAACCTTCACCTGCTCCTTCCTCCCAGGCTCCCAAATTAACTGCTCAGTAAAAGATCCCACGACTGTTTAGTCACTCAGAGCTGTCCCAAGGCCAGAGAGGGAAAGTTTGGTGGTTGGAGCGTGGTACTGAGAGCTGGTGTTTCTGTGTGGTTTATCCTCACCTCTGCTGGTGCATTCCTGTGTAACCCCTGAGTGACTGGACAGATGTTCAGTGAGTAGCTCCCCACTGTAATTCCCAGAGGAAGGGTTTCCTTGGAGCAGATAGAGAAGCACCGAGCGCTCAGTGTGGTTCGATCGCTTCTGTGGCCGCCATAGCTTGCGCGCTGATCCCGTGGCCTGACCAGCTGCTCTTTTCCCTGCAGACCTCTCCAAAGTGAAGCTGATGAGGTTTGATGACCCTGTGCTGGGGCCCCGCCGTGTCCCAGTCCTTGGCAGAGAAGAAGCAGAGAAGACTCCCATTCTGGAGCAGGCCACCTTCCACATTGACCTGGAGGAGAAGCACGTCCGCGTCACCGAGAACGGCCTGACCAAGGACATTGGGGACACCATTGTTTATCTGGTCCACTGAACTGCTTGGTCCCTGGCTGTCAGAAAGTTCAGAGAGTAACTTTGAAAGCACCTGCAACAAGAAAGGATGAGCATTTGCTCTGTTAAAAATAAAAAAGCCTCCCCCAGCCCCTCCCCCCCCAACTCTGCATGTAAGCTCACTCCAGCTCTTTTCAACAGGGATACAATAAAATTATTTTCCTCTGGCCCTTTGGCTTTTCTTGAGCAGAAACAGTTACCCCAAGTGTTCACATGCTGAAGCTCCCTTCTCCGCTGTGGGCAGGGGGTTTGAAAGCAAACTGGAGGACCATGCTTGGAAGCTGGGGTCTGGGTAGAGAAGCTGGTTGCAAATGTCCTGTAATAGAGGGTGCAAATGTGTTTATCTCCAGTGCTCCCCAAAGGGCACCTGAGGATCAGGTGAAGCCAGCTGGCCAGCGAAGTTTCCTTCATTTCCTTCTCCAAAAGCACCTTTGTTAGCTCCAAGAAATAGAGATTATGGTAATAAAAGCTTAGTTTATACCATGAGAGGCAAGTTATAAACAGTGGTGGGATTTGTTACATCCTCAAGCGAAGCAGCCAAACTGGGGGGGAATGAGCATGGCAGAGTTGAAAGCTGGATTTGTTTTCTGGGCTGGTTGGTTTGTTGGCTTCCAGGAGATGTCACTGCTCTGCTGGTCCTGTGCTTGGTTTCCTAGTGAAGCTAGTCACAGGATACATGCTGGATTTCTCACGTCATTAACAGAACTGTGGCCTTGCCTGGGAGTCTTCACCTTGTGATTTTGGTCAGAGACACCTGCAAAGGGAGTGTTTACAAGTGTGGTTTATTTTTATTCTAACTGAGCACTGCAGAAACTGACAGCCACAGAGCTGGGCTCTTGCTTTTGTTTCCTGCCTCTTCCAGTTTCCTGCTGTAGCACCACAGGATATTTCCTGGCTTTCTGTGCCCTCCAGTTTCCCTCCCTTCGGGAGAACAGGTGGGTACTTCCCTCTGAGATGTTGAGACGTGGATAACATTTCTTACAGAAGGAAATGGAAGTGATTTGGAAGAGTTCAGAGGACCACCAAGTGCCACCAGCTGCATCATGCAGCAGTGGGGAAACCAGCTCAGGACAGAAAGCATACTGACCCCTCTGAGGTTCTGTCATCATTTATTGTTCCCAGGATAGACCCTGAGGACAGGACTTCGTCTGAAAGAAGGAGCTGAGTTAGGAACCCCATGCTGAACATTACAAATGTCTGGTATATAGAAAACAAATCTCTTTGGAAGCCCAGGAACTGGGGAGAGCTGAGAGCTTGCTGCTGGAGCTTCTCTGAAATGCCTGCAGTGGGGCTGGGACAGCTCCTCCTGCTCAGGGGTTCAGTTTATGAATCCCCTCCAGGCTGTGCAAGCAGACTACTGTGGCACCAGCAGAGCACCCAGAGTCCATGATTTCACTTAAAGCAGAAGCTGTTAGTATCCAGCAGGGCCTTGTGTTGGGAGGATTTGCCTGAAGTGGAGAGCAGCAGAAAGGATGGTGAGGAGCTAGAGATGCACAGCAGCGCTGAGCTGGGGAGAGCTGCCCAGGAGTTGCTGAGACTGGTTCAGAGAGGCCTTTTGAAATATTTCTACCTCACTTCTGAGGGGCACCATTGGAGCTGGGCAGTTCTTGTCCTGTGGCAGCTGCAACCCTTTCCTGTCACATGGGCTGGGAACCTCAGTGAGAGTGACTCCAGCACACAACAGAACCCTTCCACCCTGGGAAATCAGCACTGGCCCCTGAAGCCCCTTCCAGTGAAGCTATGAGTGGTTTGTTAACAGAACTGGAGGTCTGATCATGGTATGGCTCTTGGCATCCAAGAGGCAGGTTGTGGTGGCACAGCTGAGAGCTGCTGAGGTCCTTTTGAATATCATCCCTTGCTCTGGAAGCTCTTGAGCCTTTCTGTAGTTGTGGTGGAGGTGAGTGTGGAGCTCAGCAGCAAGAAGTCACAGAAGCAACCCAACCCTTGAGAGGAAACTGCTGTAAAGTAATGCAGAAGGGTAGAACTAATCCTAGCAATTTGCTCCTCTCCTCCACAAGGACCCTCCAGTTATGTGGATCCTACCCACAGCCTCAGGTACTGTTGGCACCACCCTGTGCTAATGCTGCAGCCAAGCTACTTCCTGCTCTGAACCTCTGCTCTATTATCTCCATGCCTCTGCAAAGCAGAACCAGCGCAGTAAACCTGAGGAGCTGCTTTGTCCCCTGCATCACACACCCCCAGTCTGTGGTTTATGGTGGAGCAGAAGCCCTGACTAGGTGCTCGTGATTTTAAAGTGCTGTGTGGGAGTAGGGCTGTGAGTGGGGCAGCTGCTGTGGAATGGTGCTGCCTGGAGCAGGTGCTGTACAGGGAATGTCACTGAATAGTCAGGCAGCAAGGAGCTCTTCCAAGGCAGATCATCCTGCTTTTAGTCAAAGCTCTGGGTGTCCAGTACCTCTCAGGATGTCTTCTCTCTGCTGGTACTGGGCAGAAGGTTCCAGCTCACTAGCTGAAATGAGCTCCCCAAAGTGCAGAGGAATTCACCAGATCAGGTCTGGCTCTGCTCTCTGAGCTCGCTGTTGGAGTGACCTTACATACATACATGATGAGGAGGAGAAGCTGATCCTTGATCATGCCACTTATGTGGCATGACCACCTCCTCCTTCCCAAGGACCCTGGGTGGAGGCTGGCCAGGGCTTCTGGCTGCTGCTGAGAGGGTAGCTGCCACCCAACTCCATGGGAATGCTGCTGCTTAGCTGAGACTGTCCCAGTTAAGCCTCCCTGGGAGGGAGCTTGAGTCATGAGTCTTCTGCCCATCCAGCCCTTCTCCCTCACCACCCACCATGCAGAAAGCCTTGGTTGCAAAAATAAAATGTGTGAGGATCTCACAGCAATGTCTCTGCTGCTTCTGGTCCCCTTCTGTGGGTATTATGCCCAATGTCCCCATCTCATACCCAGGCACCCCAGCAAGTTAAACCTGGGTGCCATGCTATAACCTGCTCCTTCTGCCAGCTCCTCATCTCACAGCAGTTTCACAACCCACTGGTGCCTTTGAGAGGTGAGCCTAAGCTGCTCTTTTCAGCTGGCCTCTGTGATCTAAATGCTGAGTGCAGATCTGTTTGCAGTTGCTGGGAGAGCAGCAGTGCCCTGCTCCTCCTGCCCCTGAAGAGTTTAGAGCACAGGGGCAGTGCCCCAGAGCATTGGCACAGGATGATAGAAGCAGGATGGGGGTCCTGTCCCTGCCTTCAGGGACTTTCTTCTGATTACCTAAAGGGAGCAAAGGGCTGTGCTCTCCTCTTGGCCAGTGGCTGCAAAGCACTTTAAAAAGGAGATTAAAAAAATAAATCAGAAGCAGAGAAGGAGGGAATCATTTTGATTGGAAGAGGCTTTTAAGATTACCAAGTCCAACATTTAACCCCACTGCTAAACTGTGTCCTTCAGCACCACATCTCCATGGCTTTGAAACATCTTCAGGGATGTGGTCTCCACCATTGCCCTGGGCAGCCTGGGTCAGGCCTTTTGGGGAAGAAGTTGTTCCTTATGTCCAACCTGAACCTCCCCTGATGCAACTTGAGTCCATTTCCTCTTGTCTTGTGACTTCTTCCGTGGGAGAAGACAACAACCCCCACCTGGCTCCAGCCTCCTCTCAGGGAGTTGTAGAGAGCAGCAAGGTCTCCCCTCAGCCTCTTTTTTATCTGGATTAAACAACCCCAGGTCCCTCAAATGCTCCTCACCAGACCTTTCACCAGCTTTGTTGCCCTTTTCTGGACCTATTCCAGCAGCTCAGTGTCCTTCTTGGAGTGAGAGGCCTCATGTCATCCAATGATGACATGACATTGTCACTCCTGTGCTTGTAGGTGCCTGCTGGGGTAAAAAGCATCAAAAACAGCAGAAGCATGAGCCAGAGCCTGGCTGGAAAGCAGAGCCTTCACTCCCAACCACCACCACAGGCAATCCTCTTTCTTTTCCTCCTTGCTGTTTCACAGAATCACCAAGGTTGGAAGAGACCTCAAAGATCATCAAGTCCAACCTGTCACCACTGACCTCAGGACTAAACCATGGCAACCAAGTGCCACATCCAATCCCCTCTTGAACACCTCCAGGGACGGTGACTCCACCGTGGTGTTCCCAGCTGGCGAAGCAGCACCCCGAAATAAAGGACAAATAAACATTCCTGGTTGGCTTTCTTTTTTCATGCAAAAAGTTTTAATGGTAGCACAGGAGCTTCCAAGGGACGGAGAACCACACGTGTTGGGTGCTGGAGGCATCACCAGGGGCCGCGTTTCCTCTCGGCGACCCCCAGCGCTGGCCAGCTGCGCACATGCTGCGACCCCATCCTGCTCCTGTGGGGTGTGAGGAGCTGTGATCTGCTCAGCTCTAATTAGTTTAATTAACCTACAGGCTACAGAGCTAAAAACCAGTGCTAGAAACTTAGATGAGTAAACTTCTGAGGGCTGAAAATGCTTTGAAACTAGGGGTGTGTGTGTGTCTGTGTGTGTGTGTGTGGGGGGGTTGGTTACAGAAATACAAAATAAATACCTTGAAGATTAATATAAACCAGAAAACTAAGATCTGTGTTTATTGCCTCCTCTCCTCTCCTCTCCCCAGCTGTGCTCAGTTGGAAAAGCCTTCTGAAAAAAAAAAAAAGGAGTTTCACATCATGGAAAAAAAAAAGTAATGTTCAGCATCACCCAGTTGGTGCAAATCTCTGAACAGCAAACTGAATGCACGGGGTTTAGTTCCCCCTCCCACCCACCACCAAGAAGGGAAGCTTTGATACCCTCCTGTCTCTGAGCATGTACATGTGAAAATGGTCACTTCTAGTTGCTTGTTTACAGCAGTGGGACTGTAAGGCTCTGCTGTTCCCTAGGCTCAGTGCAGGAAGGAGCCAGCACAATCCCCTGGGCTGCTCCCCAGGGATCAAGGTAATGACCCCTGGCTGATCTCGGCTGCCCTTATGATTTGTTTTGGGTAGAGCTTTGGTATAAATGGGTGGGTTTGTACTACTATTACGTGTGCAGTCTTCGTCAGCCTGCCTGCTCTTGGGAATGCTGTGTGCCAGCCCATGCAGTGCTTTGGGATCCCTTCCCAACATCTCATGTGGGAAAAGAGTCACAGAGTGAGAAGTTGGAAAGAACCTGGGAGGCTCCTCTGTGTGTGCATGGGTCAGGGATGCACCCTCTCTGAGGGATGTGCAGAGCATCAGCTGATGTTGGTTTTCTTGCCTCTGCTGCCTCTGCTCATTGTTCACCAGGAGACACAAGAGCAGCTAGGGCTGGGAGCAATCATTTGATGGAGCACAGGGAGGTCTCTGCCAGGCCAGGCAAGCGATGAAAGCTGAGCTGAGGGGTGCTGTGATTCCAGCTCTAAGTCATTAATTAGGCAGCAGAAATGAGTGGACAGAAAATCAGCCCAGTTCAAGAACTTCAGAGAGGGTCACTGGTGGTCCCTCTGTCCCTGTGTGCTGCTTTGTGCCCTTGTCCAGAGCTCCTTTGCTGACAGTCATGATGTTCTGGGTGGTAGGAGCCTGGATCAGCCCCAGCACCACCAGCTGGGCCAGCAGGAGTGATGTCCTCATTCCAGAAGCTCAGGAGGCTGCAGACACCTGCAGTGGTGTTCTGCCTTCCTAAAGCTGCTTTCTTTGTGCTCTGTCACAGGCGATGGTTGGTGGTAAAGCAGAAGGCTGCAGACTGGGTGGCTGAGCAGGGCCAGGGCTTGGACCAGCTTCTCCATGCCATTGAGAGTACAGAGGGGAGATGCTCCTGAAGGATAAGGGGTGGCTGAGCAGGGCCAGGGCTTGGACCAGCTTCTCCATGCCATTGAGAGTACAGAGGGGAGATGCTCCTGAAGGATAAGGGGTGGCCTTCCCTCATGAGACCTTCTGGCCAGCTCAGGAATGACCAGGCAGAATCCCAATGCTGCTGGTCTAACCTCTCTCCACTGGGGCAATGGGCTGAAGGGAGCCTGGAAGGTGGGAAGGCAGGAGGAAAATTAAATGTATCTACAAAAAGAACAGAAACCCTTGAAGAGCTCGCCCACATCCATGTGATGCCTCCCTCTTCATCACTACCTAGCTGAAACAAACACAAATTGGATGACAGCAGCCAGAGAGGGACAGGGGTTTGGAGCAGATCCTCAAGGAAGATGCAGTGGTGTTTTGGGCAGCCCAGAGCACAACCAACAAACATGGAGCTTGCTCATGCTCCAAGGCAGCAGCGTGGTGGCTCTGCTTGTGGAGCAAAGGTGGCCAAAGAGACCTCCAGAACAGATGTTCTTGGTCTGCTGCACCCTGACAGACCCAGCGTGGTCAGCTTCTCTGTGGAGACAAGGGCCACTTGATAGGCACTGCCTTGCTCAGGGCTTGTGTCAAAACTCTGTGCTGGCTCCAGCAGGTTCTGCTACAGCCTGGGCTTTTGGAAGATAAACATCAGAGCTCTGGTCCCTCTTCTCTGGACTGTTCCTTGGTGTAATAGCACTGTCCAGGTGCCTCCTCCTAGGTGTTGCAAGGAGAGGACCAAGGAAGGTGAGGATCACCAAGGAAGGTGAGGAGGATGTAGCTGCTTTGCTTGGTGGCTGCAGTGTGGAACCAGTGGGCAGGGGTGCCTGTGGGAGCAGGACACTGATCAGAGCTGTTGCTTTAACAGGTCCTGTTTGCAGCTCTCTCCCTACACATTTGGAAGATATTTAGGGCACTTGTCACCATAGCATCAAAGCTCTGAAATATCCTGTGCAAGAAACTGAGACATCTGCCCCAAAATAGCTGCCTGCTCTTGTACCAGAGCTGCCAGTGCTTCCTCTGCCTGCCCGTGGATGTGTCACAGCTTCCTCTGTCCCACCAGCCTGACGTTGTCACTTGGCACAATGCAGCAGGTGAAGTGCCGTGTCCAGAAGAGATCCCTGGTGCTTTGGGCGTTATTTCTCTTGAGACTTTAGTGTCCTGTAGTGGGCTGAGGGATTTTGCAGGCTTCCCTGTGGGCATGTGAGACCTTGTTGCTGTTGATCTTGGGATGAGAGGGTGGCTTTGTTCACAAAGGAGTCTTGCAGGACAGGGTTGATTGTCAGTAACAAGGAAGATCTTTAGCTCATCAATCTTGTTCCTGGCTCTCTGGGGACACTAAGCTCTGCTGAGGCTGGGCTATCCTTCTCTGTAGAGTAGGATTGGGATCACCCTGATGCCTCACCAGAACAGAGCCCAGCTGCTCCCAGCTGTGTCACCCAGCTCACCAAACCAAAGTTAGACCTTGGCTCTGTTACATGGACGTGAGATGAGGACACTGGTTTGTGGGCAGTGAAAGCCAGGAACTCTTCCTTCCCTGCATGCACATCCCTCCCAAGTGTTCCTCTGGGTTTCACATTTCTTGCTGCTCCTTCTCTGCCAGTGCTTCCAGGTGCATGATGAGTCCTCATGTAGCTCCAGCCTCCTGTGCCACCATCAGCCTTTGGGGAGGTCAGCTCTAGAAAGGCCTGGGACACTTGGTCAGCAGGCTCTGGTTTGGGTCACAATGAGCACCATGTGAGGAACTTCTGTGCTGTTGCAGCTGCTAAAAGCCTCTACAGGCAGGCACCAGCTTCCTGCTCCATGGACAAAACATCTGAGAGTAAAAGAACAGGGCCTGCAGAGTAGGGAATGATTTTATCCATTCCTTTTCTTAGTTCCAGTAGATAACATCCTTCTCTGGGGCTGTGCCAGTGCCTCAGAGAGCTTCTGTTGATCAGTGGAGTTAATTTCATGGCTTTTGTGTGCCATTAGCCAAGGATGGGATTGCACAGCCATCCTGGATGAAGCACAGCCATCCTGGATGCAGCACAGCCAGTGCTGTTAGGAGATGTGGCAGGTGGTGTTAGTGGCTAGGATGGGAGCTGCTGGACTCCAAACTGGCAGTAAAAACCAAGCATGCAAACCAGAAGCTGTTCTGCAGGGTTTGCTGGAGAGCAGGGCACAGCTCTGACCTGCTCTGCTTTGCCCTGGATTGACAGCAGGCTTCCTGGAATGGGGCCAGCTGCTGGTGCTGTGCTGGCAGGGGGTGGCCCGTGGCACGATCAGTGCCGGGCCCTGCTCTGTCACACAGAGAATGTCCCATGCACCTTGATGTGGGCTCAGACCTCTGAGCTCCACCCAGGATATTTACAAAGCACTGTCTGAGGGGGTGGGTGGTGGGAAGGAGCTGGAGCAAACTCATGGAGGTAGCTGGTGGGTAGAGGAAAGCGATCAACGAGGAGAAGCAGGTCAGTGTGCAGAGCCCAAGTGCCTGTGGCACTGGCATGTCCCTTTCTAGCATCTCTTTCCTCTCCAAGTCACCTTTTAAATGGTATTTTGTGTTAAAACTTGTGGGCTAAAACCAAAGAGAAAAGCAAGGAAGCAACTAACCTAACAACAACAACAAAAGAAAAAAACCCCAATACAAAACCCTGGGTGAAACCATCCACCCTGCCCCTGCAAAAATAAAACCAAACAAGGCAACAGGAACCAGCCAGGAGCTCGCTGCCTTTGATTTATGGTTTCTTTACCCCGCAGAAGCAGCAAGGTAATGAACCTGGGTTTTGATCTCCAGGGGCTTTCCTGCAGCAGTGAGGAGATCAAAACCAGCTCAGCTGTCTCTGATACCTGCATGATTTCCCCCTCCTGCTGCTCCTCACAGGCAGCTTTGCAGGACACCAAAGAACATCGGTTCTGTGGATGCCACAAACCTGCTTCACGTCTCCCTGGGGCTCCTCTAGCCGTGCTCAGCACAGCTGGGGCCAGGCCAGGACGCTTTTGTGCAGAGCTGGATGCTGTCCTGCCCCATCCTGCTCCCTCGGAAGCTCTCCCAGTTCTGCACAAGCCTCAGGCTTGCAGGTCCTGTGGGTGCTGGTGGAGTGGAATTGTGGGGATGTGGGGAACAGCTGCCCCTTGCCGTGGGATGGGCAGCAGCGGAGGCAGCAGGCTGGTGGGGGTCCGAGGTGCTGGCCCCTCACGGCAGGGAGCAGAGGAGCTGAGGAGACCAGCAGAGCAGGGCCCCTCAGTTGGCAGAGATGCTGCTGTAGCTCTTCTTGCCGGGGAAGGTCAGCGGCCCCGAGAGCTCCAGCGCCAGCACCTTGGGATGCAGCGCCCGCCGCTGGGGCAGGGGGCTGCAGCCGAGCCGGGGGGAGTAGAGCAGGGCCAGCTCGGGACCTGGCTCTGGCAGCAGCGCCTCCAGCACGGCCGCTGGCTCGGTCCTGCCCCGCGGCAGGCTGGGCGAAGGCTGCAGGCTGAGCGAGGGCTGCAGGCTGTGCCGCTTGGGTGGCGGGGGGCTGTGGTTCTGGAACCTCACAGTCTTCACTTGCTGCAACGAGAAGGGGACCAGAGTTAGGGTGGGAACAGCAGCCACCTATCCTCCCAGCTGTGATCTGCCCTCGATGATCTTTGAGGTCTCTTCCAACCTTAGTGATACTGAATACTGCCCTGGAGAACCAGGGGTGAGCTGAGTGGGGGCTGACTCCTTCCTGGGGGCAGAGAATGCCTCTGTGTGTGATGTGATGCCCATGTGTGATGTGCAGCTGACAGCAGGGGAAAGAGACACCAGTGACTGGCACGGTGTGGTCCAGCAGTGCCACCAGCTATGGGAGAGACTTGGGAAAGTAGAGAGCCAACACCCAAGTCAGGGGGAGAGAGTTTGGGGGCGGAGCAGGAGGCAGTGGATGCAAGGAGGGGTTTTCCTGTCCTGCTATGCCCCTCGAAGAAACCCCCTGGTTGCTCTCCAGCTGGTGACTTTCCTCCTGGAAGCTTGGAGGTTGGCTGGCTTCCATGGGTTTGTGGAGCAACTTACTCTCTTGGTGCCACAGGAAGCAAAATTGGTCACAAGGGCAGTTTGCAGGAGGATTTTATCTTTGTGAAATTTCCCCCTGGCTGACAGAGGACACAGCAATTCCTGTTCCAAATGGAGTTAAGGGGGGAGCTCTGTCAGACCAGCCTGACATCTAGTCTAACACCCAGGTCTGTGGCATTTGCTCTTTCCCTCTCAGACTCTCAGGGACCTTAGTGGGGCTCTTGCCCAGTGTAAGACCTCAGAAGAGTCTCAAGATATGATCGTGACTGAACACGTTTTGCATGGAAACATGTAAGGCAGAATCTTGCCTTTTTAAAGGGCTTCATCTGAAGAGCAGCATCAGCAGCACAAACACCTGATTTCTTAAGGTGGCTACCAGTGAAAAGAGAAAACCTGCAGAGAATGGAGTGAAGCCCTCAAGGGATTTGGCGCTGCTCAGTACGGTGCTGGCCCTGAACACCTCCCCGGAGCGCTGGGAACCCCTGAAGCAGCAGGCGACCCCTGGCCGTACCTTCTCGGCGCTGTTGCGGGAGGTGTCTGGTTTCACCAGGATGGACGGAGGGGCTGAGGCTGGCGGCTTCGGGGCTGCCTCGCTCTTGGTTGGAGGCTCCTTGACATCCAGGATCACCGAGCTGCACACTGAGGGGCTTCTGCTCTCCCCTCCTCTGCCTCCCACTGCTGGGGAAGCCTCCTGGGAGAAGGTTGACCTCGCTGCTGCCTCAGCCGTGCCGGCTCCAGGAGGGATGGTGTGGAAGAACTGCAGCTGCTGAGGCCGCAGTGCAGCCATGGCAGGACGCCGCAGGGAGCCGGCCACCAGCACCGGAGTCGTTGCCTGCCCTGGCCTCTGCAGGGACCCATCTGTGGAGCAAGAGCCACCCCAGAGTCAGCAGGGATCCCCATGGCATGGGCAGAGGGGAGCAGCGGTCACAGTCCCCACCAACAGCCCTGTTCTCAGGGATGCTCTGGGCTCCCCAGGGACCACCACATGCCTGCCCCCATGAACTGGAACCAGAAACGCTGGCTGCTTCTGTGCTGAGTCAGCCCTCTGGAATTATTCAAATGACCATGGATGGGGACAGCTGGGGGAGTAGGACCATGGATTCCTCGCCAACCTTGCAGGGGGGTTCATAAGAGCTCCCTCTCCTCCTTTGCAGGAGCATCTCCTGCAGCCCCAGGCTATGCAGGTGAGACATATGGATTGAATCTTTGTGGAGGAGGACAAGAAAAATAGATATGGAGCTTTTTCCCCCCCCAACTCTGCTACATCAAGGCTTTTGACTCTGCAATTTCAGTGGGTGACTCCAGCTTCTCTTTATTTGGTGAAGTATCTTTTCTCCCCTCCAGGCTATTCATCATTTTATGCATCTCAGATATTTCCAAGCTGAAATTTCTCTTTCTCCTGAAATAGAAGTTATTCTAGTCTCTTGATCATCCTCTTGCCTGATATGACTCTGTTCTTTTTGAGGCACCAGGAATACATGAAGTGTTCAGGTTGCAAGTTCATCAGAACTGAATCTTTATTCTCTTGTTCTTTTCTTATTAGTGCCTAAATTAACCTCCCCTCCCTTTTTTTAATGACTTCTGAGGGTGGCATTGGAGCCCTCTGTGACAATTCCAAAACCTTTCTCCAGAGCCACAAAGGCTAATTTAGGGGGCAGGGCTGTGTGTGTGCATAACTGGGATTATTTCTCCCCATTTCTCTTTCAGCTGCAGCTGTTGTGCCCTGTGCTGGGTGCTGTGGATTTCAAGGGCTGGATTTGCTGGTTTATGTTCTCCAAGATGAGGGCACAAGCCCCTTTTGGGTGTGTTCAGCTCATGTTTGCCTTGCTGGAGTCTGGTTTTGTTTGCTACATGAGGGCAGTTTTACATCTAATGGCCTCTCTTACTCTGTTGTTTGAAGATTTTTGGTTAACCAGTGCATGCTGAGTGCTGTGCCCATTCCTGCTGAGGACATGGCCATCAGCTGCTACCCAGAAGCAAGATGTGCCAGGCTCTGGGGCCGTGCTGGTTGGTACAGGTGAGCCAGTTGGCATCACCCCCAGCCCTGCAATTCCACTTTTGCAGGGAATTTCACCTCCTCGCCTACCAGCCTGGAGTGTTGATCCACAGCAGCCAGGGAAGGCTTTGCCCCACTCAGCTAGGAGATGGCATTTTCCTTCACCTGCAGCCCCTGTCCTGGTATGGCAATGCTGCCAGTCCTGTGCGCTGCAGCCCATCTTGGAAAGACTAGGAAATGGTTTCACAGGGGACATGAATCTGGGTGACAGCATGGTCACTCCATGTCCTCAAACCTGGTGTGCCACCCCCCCAGCTCACCCGAGGGTCACAGGAGATGCTGGTGAGGGCCTCAGGGTGCTGCTGCTCTCTGCTCATGTTGGAGCCCAGCCCCGGAGGGGACCACCCAGGAAAGCTTCCACCCTCCTAGCTATGGTCACTTCAGTTTTAGGGCTCTGGTGCTGGTTGGAGGCAGCCAGTTTGGTTTGGTGGGGGACAAGTCTGGCTTCTCCCTCCCCCCAAGGCCCCCAAGCACTTACTCTTCCTGGTGCTGCCACGGCTGCGACGCAGCGATGCCTGTCCTGTGCCCGTGCTCCTGCCAGGCAAAGGGATGGGCACAGGCAGCAGCGCTGCCTTCAGGGGCCTGCTCTGCCTTGGGCCATTTTCTGAGATGCTCCCCTGGGAGGAGAGAGAGGAGGTGGACAGCGTCCAGGAGGCATACAGGGAAGGTACCTTCGAGTCAGAGAGACTGGATTTCCTGTGGGAAAGGGCAAAGAGAATCAGTGAGGCTGGGATTGAGCGCACCAGGAAAGCCAGAGTTTGCCCCAAAGGCAGCTCGATATGGCTCAGTGCAGCTGCACTGCTGCCAGGGCAGGGTGTGGTGGGGAATGCTATGGGTGCTGCAGTCACCCCCCCCAGTTTCTGATGCCTTTATTACAAGGGCTTCTGTCTCTCTGCACCTGATTTCTGAGAAGTTGTTCCCAAACAGGGTTAGATTTGTGACAGCAACCCCATGGCATCTCAAAAGGGACAACCCAACACCAGCCTTTCTCTTGCAATTTTCCTAAATGCCTTCCCTCCTACCCCATCTTACCCCTTCCCTGCACAGGGCCATGCTGGATGGCACCTTGAGCTGAAGCTCTCATCGTAATGAGTTTCCAGCCATGGAATAACAATATCCCAGTCCTGGGAGAAGTGCTTCGACTTTGCCCCTCTGCAGAAGCAGAGCAAGCAGAGCACTACACATTAAGCTGCTCTTCACTCCTGAGCATATTCAGGGCAACTGAGGACATGGGCATTTTTTTCCCTCCCTCTCTCCTAAATTGTGTATTTTAATTACTGCTCTTTCTAATGCTTGTTTGTTTCATTAGATCAATGGTGTCCAGTGCTTCAATGCCTGCTCTCAGAGAGCCTTCAGTTTGTGGTTTCCCTCCTGGCAGGACAAAGCCCAGCTGGAGTCATCCAAAAGGAATAAAGGTGAGTCCAAGCACACACACATGGTGCCACTCATCCTGGTCCTAGACTCATCAAAACGTGCTGGTTGTGCCACCTCTAAGGCTCTGGGGCTGAATTCAACAGTCTTGGGAACAGCTGCCGATGTCTCTGTTGACATCTCGGGTTTAAAACCCCTGGACTAAGGCTGATGTTGTGCTGTTCACTCAGCTGGGCTCTGTCCCCTCTCTGAGAGGAACACTGCTGGCCCCCCTCTGGCTTCTCCCTGCTGTGGCACCAGGCTGTTGGAGGAGCTGTGACCCCCACATGGTGCATGTAGCGAGTCAGTACATGGAAAAACAAAGGGAGTGGGAGCTGCCAGCTGTCAGCCATAGAGCATTTTGGGTTTGAGGAGATCTTTAACTCCAGGGACTCATGGCCCTTGCTAGCACTGCAGAAATCCCTGTGGGAAGAAGACCCCAACTCTTAGGTGTCACCCCATTCCCTCTCCATGTGCTTTTGCTCCTTGTGAGAACAGCCAGACCTGAAGAGGGGAGCAACGTAGTTGCTGGGGAAGATGCCGACTCTGCCGGTGACGAGGGACATGCCCCGCAGCCAGCCCTCCTGCTCCTTCCCGAAGACACGGACCCCTTCCCCCTTCTGCAGCTCCAGCTCCTCGGGGCCGTGCGCCGTGTAGGAGTGCAGAGCCACGCACCTGGGGGACAGAGGGGTGAGTGAGAGCAGCAGCTGCCCGTGCAGCTCCTTGTCTCAGCTGAGCTGGGAACTGGTGCTGCTGGCTCTGGGACAGCTCCTCGCCTGCAGCCTCTTCCACCATCAGCCAGTGTCTGGGTGCTGCCGTTACTGTGGAGCGGGGAGAGGCTGCCTGTGACTCCATGCCAGAGGGGATGTGAATAAAAGAAGAGCCAAGAGGAGTGGAACAAAGCAGTCAGAGGTGGCTGCCCCAGAAATGCCAGCCAAGGGCAACGAGACAAGTGGTGTGGAGGAGGAAGCTGCTGCTCTCTACCTAGCAAGGTGAGGCCTCCATTGACAGAGCTGGTTGAGAGCTTGATGTGTCCCTGTCCTCAGGCAGCACAGCATGGAGGAGAGCAGTCAGATGTTCCATCCAAGAGACAGCACCAGGATTTCATTCTGCCTTTGAAGGATGTGGTGAGCCAGAGGCCCTACAGCTGCTGGCCTCTGGCATCACCAGGGGATATTGGAAGAGCATTACTCATGCAGAAGCCCATGTGCTAACTCCATCTTCCACCCTCTCCTCCTCCTTCTGCCACCAGATCCCTGCAGAGGCCAATGCTGAGGCTTCAGCTGCTGCCATGAGGACCTTTGAGAACAAAGTGGGCAGAGAAGGAGGTAAATGGCTCAGCTCTGGGCTGGTGAGGAAACTGGACTGGAAATTACTTTTAGATCCCCTCTCCACTTCTTTGTTGTGATTCTGGGACTATGCTGAGGTGCTGAAGCTTCTTCTCCACAGGGAATCGTGTGTGACCATGCAGCAAAACATGAACAAATGGCATGTTTGCCACAACTTTCTCCTATTTGTTCTTGTAAGGACTGTAATTATTGTCTCCAGGATAGCACTTCTAATTTAACTGCATTGTTGTTTTGGTTGTTTGGTTTGGTTTGGTTTTTTTCCTCTCCAAGGGGAATGGGATCTGCTCCCAAATATTAACAAGCTACAGACCAACACAGCAATTATCAGGTACTGTTTAGAAAACAGAAACCACAGGCTAGTTGTGTAGATAGTCAAGGACTATCCCATAACTTCTAGAAGGGTTTCTCTGTCCTGCTGTTCAGGACAACCATGTGAAAGTTTGACTTGACACCCCTGCCTTTATAGGGTGACTTCTCCTTCTGTGCCTTGCAGAGAGCAGGTGAGGCTCTGTGCCAGGGTGTTCTAATTCTGCAGTGGTTACTCACTTCATCCAGGACTTGCCCTGAAGGCCAGGACCTGCAAACCCTGGTGTGAGATTGTAGGGCTGAAAAAGGAGCTGTGCGGAGCAGGCAGCTGATCCAACACTCTCACACCATCCTCATTCTGCACTTTAAGGTCTTGGGGTTTCTCTAGTGCTCAGGGTTGCACATGTGCCAGGGTCTGGCATGACCTGTGCTAAGGCATGGAAGCAGCCAACACCAAGAGCCTGGCCCAGGTTTACTGATCCCATGTCCTAGTGCTTCCCCAGCTTTGTCTCACCACCGTGGAGCTGCCATTGCCCTACAGACAGCTTTCGCTGCTCTGGGGTCGTCTGGTGGCTAGCACAGTGCCAGGCTGGGGAATCCTGGCTAGAGGAAAACAAATCATCACAGAATCATCTGCAAACTGTAAGCCTGGGCAAGTTTTGAAGGATCAGCCCTTCCAAAACACCAGAGACTCTCACTGTTATGAGATAAATAACTAGAGGCCATTGAGGAGCAATTAGGTTTTTTGTATTTAAAGTCTTTAAAATGTACTGTTGAGAAGGAGGCAGAACTACCTATGAACACTGGAGTAAGGGAGAAGGTGCAAGGTCAGTTCTCCTGCTGGGAACAGAATAATTCAGCTGTCGTGCTAAGTCTATGTGACCCCTACTTAGACCAGTCAGGGACGTTCCCCTGTGGATTTGCACTTGGAAGCTGTGCTCTGGTCTGCCTTTACGTCCCATCTCGCAAGAATCTTTGGCTGGAGAAGCCTCAGGAGAAGGAACAGAAAATGACACACATCCCCCCTCCCCCCCCCAAATGTCTTTTGGTCTCCTCACTTACATGTAAGATGACATGTGGTGCTGGAGGTGGGGAAGGGTGACGATGGCTGCTGAGTGCCCCAGCGATCCTGGCGTGGAGTAGTAAGATGCACTGACCTGTGGGGAGGGAGGCAGCAAAGAAATCCACATCAGTCACAGTGCTGGCTTCTCTTAGCCACTGCAAGAGCAGCTACAAACATTTGCTAGGATTCACCCACCTGTCAAAGAACCCAACCCAAAGCAAATCAAACAATATGTGGGGAAAAATAAAGAGTTTGGAGTATTTGACAAAACAAACCCCAACACAAACCAGGCAGTGAGAGGAAGGCTCATGGTCCTTCAACACCAAGGTGCTCTCCAGAGCGTGGTCCAGTTGGACCAATGGTCCTTATCCCATCCTGTAAGTAAGGAACTTGCTGGGACAAGTAGCCTGGTGTGCGAGGAGGCTCTTGGAACAACAATTGCACAGGAGCTTAATCTCACAGCCATGGTATCCAAGAGTTATATTTGGGTCCTAAACCTTTTGTCCAAAGGGTGAAGGCCACCCAGTAGAAAGAATAGAAGGGATTCCTACAAATGCCAGCTTCCCTGGTAAAAGAAGTCCTGCTCTCCTGCCCTGCAGCTGGAGAAGTTCATAGAATGACCTCTGAGGCTGATAAACTCTGTGCCTCCATCTCCAGCATACTCTGCAGGTTGCAAGGAGCTTCCAGATGCCAAGAACAAGATGTGGTGGTGTTTCACTTGGTTGCTGGTGTAAAGAGGGTTAGAGTTTCATAGCTGGCTGATTGAACGAGTGCTAAAACCTCAGAAGTAGAGCTGTTAGATATGGGAAATGTTAATCCTTTGTCCAAAACTACCTGACAAACATGCAGATAAAACCACTTAAAGTACATTGGTCAACTGTCCAAAGTGTTGCCTGAAAGGAGGTTGGAGGCAGGTTGGGATTGCTTTCTCTTCCCAAGGAACAAGTGGAAAGGACAAAGCCTCAAGCTGCTCCAGGTTGGACATAAGGAACAATTTCTTCACAAAAGGGTTGTCAAACCCTTGACCAGAGTGCCCAGGGCAGTGGTGGAGTCCCCATCCCTAGAGGGACTGAAAAGCTTTGGAGATGTGGTGCTGAGGGCTATGGTTTGTGGTGACTTGGCAGTGCTGGGTGAATGGTTGGGCCTGATGACCTTAAAGGTCTCTTCCAACCAAAATGGTCCAATGATCCTCATTTGAAACCCAGCACCTGTGCACACTAGAAGGACTTCACCCTTCCGTGCTGCTTCTGGAGCCCAGCTGCTGTGGGAGATGAGAAGCTTTCCAGCAAGCCCAGGTGGCTGCAGCAGCAGCCCTGGGGAACCTCAGGCTGGCAGGCAGCAGGCTGGGCTGTGGCTGGAGTCCTGCTCTCCAGCAAAGACCACAGGATCTTTAATGTGCAAGTGAGGGCTTTAATCTCTTCTTCATTTCACATCTAATTTCTTGTGGTCATGTCTGTACCACAGTGCTGGGGCACTGCCTTAGCAAGGACCTAGGGAAAAGAAAGTGACTCACCAGCAGCTCTGCTGCTCTCCAGTAAACGAAGTTAATTAAAAACCCCAGCAACTACAGCTTCTGTCTCTGGACCTGGAGCAGCAGGTCAGCTTCAACCCACCTTTGCATTCCTCGTTTTCTAGTGCAGGTGGGGTCAGACCAGGCTCTCAGGGAAGTGGGGCTGATTAGAAATTATAATTCTGGTTTAACAATTCTCTTGAGCAAAACCTTCAACATTTGGGGATTTGAAGTTTCTTTTTCCTGCAGAGGAACAAGTGATTCCTTTTGCTGGCTTTCCTGTGTGGAGCTGTCCCCATCAGGAGGCAAATCCCAATGTTTTCCATCTTTGCTCCCTTCTACAGGGAAGCAGGGATCCTTTCAGAGCTGGCATTGAAGCTGGGGTTGCATTTTCAACAGAAGGAAGAAAGATGGAATGAAGCCTTGTGCGACTGACTGCAGCAGTCCTGTTGCTGTGAGTGCAAAGAGTTTCACTTCCTGCCTCTCCTTCAATCCCTCTCTTGCTCCATCTCCCTGTCCAGCCTGTCACCAGCGTCATTCCTAGCCCAGCTCCTCCTGCAGAGACCTGCTGACGTGGGCATTCCCCGATCAGACTGTTCATGAGATGCCTCTTGGGGAGGGGGATTTTCCCTGTTCCATCATGGGGCACCTGGTGCTGCTGGAATTTGCTTTTGCAAGTTTCAGGCCATCTATTCCACAGACAAGGCAAGTGTGCTAGATGGCTGATATTGGGTTTAATGAGCAGCATCTCCTAGACAGATGTCTGCTGACCCAGGTGCCACCAGACCCAGAGGAATGGGGCTAGGAAGAGGTTCTTGCAGCTGTAGGAGGAGGGGAGGAAGGTGCAGCCAGGCAGCTATCCTGGTTGCACAACTAGCACATGCACAGGCACGGTGTGCCACCAGCCTGTAAACTGGTTCTGGCTCTTGCCCAAGCCTAGCTTGGCACCAGGAAGGGGAAGGAAGAGCAGGAGTGCCAGCTGCTGCAGTTTTCCCTTTTATGGGCTGAAATGAGTCTGACCTGCTCCTCCTGGGAATGCCAAGTAGGCACAGCATACTTTGGGAAGCCCTGTAGCCACCTTGAGGCTCTGCTTTGCTCTGTGTGCACCATGCTGCAGCCTTTCTGCTCCCTCTTCCCCAGCTCCAAGTGACAGCTGAATCTTAGAGCCCTCTCCTGTGGCCCTAACCCTTGCTGGTGTCAAAGCTGATTGCAGCACATCTCCTTTCCTTCCAGCTGGTCTCTCAGGGCCTTTCATCCATATCTCAGGGGATGAAACTGGGTCATTGTCTGGAAGGACAAAAGCACCTGCAAGGAAGGTGTGCTCCCAGCTGCTGGGGCAGCTCCTTCCATGGAGGAGAAAAGCTCTGGTGTCTGGGTGTGGAGCTCAGCAGTCACAGTTCCTCTCGGAGCTGGATGGGATGGTTCATGAAGGTTCCCTGGCTCCAGGGAGGGTGGAGGCTGCTGTGCACAACTCTCCTACCAGTGATTTACTACTAACCCTGCTCAGACATCCACTGCTGCTTGCCATTGTAGACAGACTCCATCTCCTGTCCTGCACCATCCCTCTGCTCAGTGGAGGAGAACATCAGGGCTGGGTAGGATCACTTTCCACCCCTTGCCCAGCCTACCCTTACACCTCACCCTTGCCTGCCAGCTGAGGTTATCCAACCCCAGGTTTGGTCTTCTGAGACAATTCCCACTCAACTGGTTACATTCTCACTTACATTCTCAACAATTCATTCTTGTGAATTGTTTGATCTTGCCCACCAGGAGCTCCTCTCAAGAGACTGTGCTGTCTGGGAGGGCTGGGGGCAGCCACTGCTGCTCCTCACCCCCCACAGCCAGAAGTGAGCCCAGGCTCAGCACCCAGGTGAATCCTGGTGAGGATTTCAGCCTGAAGTCGGAAAGGCTGAGTTGAGCTGCAGACTCTGCTCCATCTGCTGCACCATATTGCTGACCACCCACAAAGATTTGGGCTACTCAACCTCTGCAGACTCACTGGGGAGCTCAGAAATGCACGGAAATAATGCAGGAAGTGATTCAACCCACTCTGCTCTTCACTGTGCTGTGGAGAGCAGAAGACCCCAGCTTGATGCTTGTTCCAGGCTGGCAGCAAACACAACCACTTCTGAACTCCTCTTTCACAGAACAGAGCAGGACATGAAGAAAGCTGCTCTGGTGCTGTTGCTGTTGCCAGCAGCTCATGCTGAGGTGTTTTGGGTGCGATATTGGCTCTGTGAGACGTGACACCCCTGCTACTGAATTACAGCTTTGTTGTGAGGCTTCATTTCCTCTCATGTAAACCAGGAGCCAACATCCAAGGCTCTTTGCAGGCTCCTGCTAAGTACAAGGTGCCTGCTGGGTATTATTGCAGACACTGAGCTGCCAGGGCTGGCTTAGAGCTTCCCAGAGTGTTAGAGCAACCTTCAGCATGAAGGACATTGCATTAGGCTAAACAAATCCTTTTCTCTCCCTTTTCAGATCTCCTGAGAAGATCCCTAGAACTTTTGTCACTGTGTGGAAGGAATGAGATTCTTTTGCCTCTTAGAGAGTGGATAGAGACCAAAAGGTGAGTCTCCATTTGTAATCTCAGCCCCAAACTGAGCTTCTCTCAGCACAGTCCCAGGGTTAGATTGCAGATTGGTGAGGACTCCTAGGAACTGCCCTTCCCTCACAGGAAGCATCCACCTGGATGTGGATGGATGTGGGCACAGGGCAAAGACCTCCAACTGCTTCTCAGAAAGGCTGACAGCCCTGGGTAGAAGCAGCAGGAAGTCGCTTTGCTATTCTGTAGATGTCCTAACTCTGCTGAGCTGGTGCTGGAAGGCCTGTCCTGGAAGCACTCTGCCTTTGGGAGTTAGGGTGCAGCACCAAAGCCCTGCGCTTCCATGGCAACTGTGTGTCCATTGACAAAGGTTGTGCTTAGAGTAGCCCAAAGCTGTGATCTCCTGCACAGAGATTTGGGACTTAATCCAATTGTTTCATTAAGCTCAAAGCTTGTCATGGGGGATAAACACAGAGGGGGGCTAGGCACCTACCAAAGGCACTGGGACACCAGTTAATGAACAATGCAGGGGACAGGACGGGAGGTTGGATGAAAAGCCTGATAGAGCCATTCCTGGCAGTGCAGACCTGCCCAGTACAACCCAGCTTCCACTGGGATTTCATTTGCTCACAATTCAGGGCCTGCTGGTGTACTGGCATGTGCTGCAGGTGAACAGCACTGAGGGCTGGGTCCAGCTTTAATTTTGCAAATGCTGAGAGCTGTCTGGTTTTGATCTACACTATTAAGTGTTTAAAGTGAGTTGGATGGGGCTATGAGCAACCTGTTCTAATAGGAGTTGTCCCTACCCATGGCAGGGGGGTTGGAACTGAATGATCTTTAAGGTCACTTCCAACCCAAATAAGTCTAAGTTACATGGCACACCAGGTGCTTGCTGGCAGTGTGAATCCAGGCACACACCTGTGTGTCTGGATGGGCTAAGGGTCAGTGAGCTCCCTTGGGAGTTCTCCTCTCTTGCCACTACCTAAAATGAATAGTATTTTGCAAGTGGAACTGTCTCCCTGTGAGAGCAGTTGGACATTGGAATCATCTTCCAGGGGAAGCAGTAGATTCCTCTGCACTGGACAGTTTTAAGGCTCAACATGGCAGGGTGCTGGGCCAGCTCATCTCAACTCTCCTGTTACCTGGAAAGGTTGGACCAGGTGATCCTTGGGGTCCTGTCCAACCTGGAATTCTGGGATTCTGTTTTCTCCAGTTCAAAAGGAGGGCAAAGTCCCAGGCAGCCTGATGTGGATGTTGTCTCACTGTCAGGTTCTCAGTCCCTGCGGGCTGGTGCCTTAGCTGCTGGGATCTCTGCCCTGCACGGTGATGGTTTGTGCCCAGGAGCTCTGGAGGGTTCCCTCCCATGGCACCCACCCCTCAGCCCCTTACCTGGAGCGGGGTGCTGTAAGGGAGCTCAGCCTTCTCGCTGCTCTGGGTGGCCACGGTGGGGTTGCTGGAGCTGATGAGCACGGGGGAGCTGATCTCCAGGGCCTGCCGCTCGCTGGGCGCGTGGACCATGCGGTTGAGGGTGTTGAGGGCGGTGGTGATGGAGAACTGCCGCAGGCTCTTGCGCCGCGAGTCAGGCACCTTGGCGAAGGCCGGCGAGTCCGCGCCCTTGCCTTTGGGGGACGCCGTGCGCAGGGACCCGGACTTGAACTGGGGGGACCAGTGGCCTTTGCTGCTCTGCAGGAGCTGCCTTGCAGTGGTGTTTGGCTGGAAGAGACAAAGGGGTGGCAGCTGCTCAGTTTTGATAGATTCGTAGGATGGTTTGGCATGGCAGGGACCTCAAAGAGCATCCTAGTTCCAACCCCCTGCCACGGGCAGGGACACCTTCCACTAGATCAGGTTGCTCAAGGCCTCACCCAACTTGGTTTTGAGCACCTCCAGGGAGGGGGCTCCCACAGCCTTCCTGGGCTATCTGTTCCAGTGTCTCACCACCCTCATTGGGAAGAATTGTATTTCTAATCTCCAGTCTAAATCTCCTTTCCTCAAACTTCAACCCAACCTCCCTCATCCTATCACTGCAAGCGCCTGTAAAAAGTCCCTTCACAGCTCTCAGGTAGCTTCCTTCAAGTACTGGAAGGCTGTTCTAAGGTCTCCCTGCAACCTTCTTTTCTCCAGGCTGAACAGTCCCAACTGATCATTTTCATGGCCTCCTCTGGACCCATTCCAACAGTTCCATGTCCCTCTTATGCTGGGGACACCAGATGTGGATGCAGTACTGCAGGTGGGTTCCCTTTTCCCTCCCTTTCCCCACTGGCAGCAGGTCAGATTAGGTTATGGCTGATCCTGGAGAACTTTGGCTCAGCCATTCTCCTGACTTGCTCCCGGTGACAGACCCTGGGTGCGACTCAGCTGCTGCAAAGCTTGCAACAGAACTCAGATGGGTTTGCAAACCTCAGTGCTTAGACTCAGGTGGTTGAGGGCTCCGCCCCAGGACTTCACAGGGAGCTTTGGCTCTTGTCAAAGCCTGTGGCTTGCAGAGGTTTGAGGGGAGCTGGCCACCTCCCTGGCAGCGTCATCATCAATTGAACTCTAAATTAGAAGGGAGGATTGGGCTCCTCTTCCTTTTCCACACCATGCTGGCACGCTTGGGTGCGTCTCGCAGTGGGACGTCAAAGCCCTGCAGCTGTCTTCAAGGCATGAGCTTAGAGAAACCCTCCATGGTGGTGGCTTTCACGGCAGAATTAAAGCAACCCAATTAAATGTCTAGGACCAGACATTCATGGCTTGATCCTGCCCACGAGAAGCAGCCTGGCTGGCTAACCCTGGGGTCTAATGAGGGCAGAGTCAGCCCTGTGCTTGTGTGCGGGCAGCGTTCAGACAGCGCTTCCTGGGAACTGCTGATCACAGTGCTCATGGCACAGGGCATGTGGTGGGCATGCTGCTCACCACCATGGGCCAGGGGAGTCAGCCATGAGTTACTGCTGGCACCAACCAATTGCAGAGCTTTGGGAGTCTCACCCACTCTTGCCAGCCAGTGTGCCTAGCTCTGGGCTGGCCAAGGACCGCAGGGAGGTGGAGGTGTCTCAAACCTTCTCTCTTTCAAGCAGGGATTGGTTTCACGTTGCCCCCTCCTCCCTCCTTGGGCAAGCTTTGGGGACCAAACTGTGTGTGTACACACACACACTGCCAGTGCTGCCCTTTCTAGACGGGATTCAGCTTTAGCCTAAACCAGAAACATTTCTCTTTCTTCTCTAAAGAGCAGGAGCCACCATGAGCTGGGGCCAAAACTGAATGCCCAAGCCAAGCCTTGCATCTCCCTGAGCAGATCCAGCTGTACCTGCTCCAGAATCAATTTGTCATTCCTTGGTGGCTGCAGGTGACCTTAACTAACTTATTTCTGCCAGCTCCAGACTTAAGAAAGTAATTACTGAAGCTAAAATGACTTCATTAAGTGAGAAGGCATTTGGCAAAATGTATCAGAACTTCAAACAGGATCTTTGTGGTGCCCTCCCCCAGAGCAACTTCAGAGCAGCACTGCTGGAATTGTGGGGATCACCAGAACTGGGTTTATTTCTAACACTAGGAATGCTGGAAGCATTGGGAATGCTGGCTGAGACATGCTGGACTGGTGCTGGCCAGGGTGGGGTGGCTGATGGCCGCCGTGATGTCCATCTGCAGTCCCAGAAAAGCAGCTGAGGGGAGGTCAGAGCTTTGGTCTAAAGCCAAGCAGTGGTGGGCAAATGTAGCTCGTGTGTCATCCACTCAAGGCTCCAACATCCCTATAGGGAGGTTCTCCTGCCTGCCAGGGCTCTTGGAAGACAAATAACCTCCTTAGGGTGACAGGTGGAGGGGTGGCACTCTCCAATCACCCTGTGCTGTACTTGGCTAGAGGAGGACACAGCCCTGGTGTGGCTTTGGGTTTCCTGCAGAAGGGAGTCACTGAAGTGACTGCACCAACCTGTGCCATTTGGTAGGGTAAGAGCTGGCACTGTCACAGCTGGGGACAGGAGGATGTCCTTGCCTCTGCAGAAGCCTCTGCTAGTTTGAGATGCCCACTAACTGCCCACCTTTGCTGCAGGAGGGGAGCTGCGTGCAGCCTCCCGACACAAACACTCCATGAGTGAGACAAAAGGAACTAGAAAGAGAAAAGCCCAGTGAAGGCAGATGGCAGAAACCATGGCAGGTGCCTCCTACTGCTAGTGGATCCTGATGGTGGAGGGGGACTGCTGCTGTGCCTGCCCTGAGCACCTACTGTGGTGGGCGATGCCCCTTGCAACCCATGTTTCTCTTCTTGTTCCTCCCCTTCCTCACAAACCACAGATGCCTCTTGGCCCTTCTCTTTCCCCCTGCCAGCCACTCCAGCTCCCTGGTGACCCCCAGCCTGGACCACAGCTGCCCTTTCCTTCCCCACTTCCTATGGGAGAGAGACAGGAGAGCACTGCAGCTGCGCTGCCAGCTGGACATGAAGGTGACTTCCTTGGGAGGACACCAATGCCCCTGGGCAGGACTTTCTGCTCTGCTGTGCCTCACCTACTTCAGACACACCAGGGCCAGTTGGCTTTGCTGGGAGGTGCATGAAGCTGCTGAGAGGAGCGTGTCCTCTGACTGAGCACCAGCGCTGCAGCCTTCAGGGAACAAAGGGACACAGAGTGGAAGCTCAGGTGTGGCTCTGCAGGTTTCTGCCTCCCCTGGGCTGGGTACATGCCAGCTGCATAAGAGATATATCTCCAGACCTGGAAGCAATTTCCTTCACTGTGTCAGAATTTAGGGATCTTCTTGGAGTGTTTTGGTCCTGACTTGGAACACCACCACCACCAGTAGCTGCTCCTCATCAGTGACAGCAGCATGGGTGAGAAGCTGAACTGAGGCACTGCTTGCTGTGGGCACTCATCTCCCTCTAGATGCCCCTCATCCTGCAAGTACCAGTGGGGCAGTTGTGTGTGTGGGTTACCTGCTGGCAGCAGCACCAGAGGGGGCTTGTGACTCACTGACTTCCAAAAGGGATCTCCTATGGAGCTGGGGAGCAGCAGAACACCCAAACAGTCTGAAGAAGCACACCGCCCAGCCCCTCTCTGGTGGTGGTACCTTGTGGAAGGTCAGGGAGTCCTTGTTCTCCAGCTTGTCCCTGCTTCTCAGGTCAAGGCTGTAGAGCGCTCTGCCGAGGGGTGGTGGCAGGGGGAGGTGCTTGATGACTTGCACGGAGCTGGCTGGGAAGACGCCGCTGACCCCATTGACCTCCCCCAGGTACCAGTTCTCGTCCAGCTGCCGGAGCAGCATGATGATGTCCCCCTTGTTGAACCTCAGCTCCCCAGGGTTGTGTCCTCGGTAGGTGTACAGGGCCTTGGCTCGTGGGACCTGTGGGACCAGAAACAGCCCTTGCAGTTCATCCATGGCAGCAATCCTTGACCTGGACAGAATTCTTCCAAAGCATTTGGAATTACTGGGAAAAGTGGAGGCCTAAGGTTTAAGCAGGCGTTTGTTGGGATTAGCTGCCCACATCCTCTCTTGATGTCTTTTGCTAATGAGGATGAGCTCCAAAATACTTACACCAAAGTTCTATCAAGATGAAAAGCAGGTTGGACTTGTTTGAGAGTATTAAGAAACAGCTAATGCCTTAAACTAGTCTTCCCATGGGATCTTTCTGCCTGCTGCGAGGTCCCCTCTAATGCAATGTCTGTTTTTGTCAACCCAGGTATTTCTATTCCAAGAGTGTCCAAGCTCACAGGCATTGTCCAGCTGACTTGGTGGCTGTCACCTGCAGTGGCCAACTGCTCTTGTCTCAGAGGACACAACAAGAGCAAGGGGAGTGGAGGTCACTGCTGCCTCCTGCTTTACCATCCTGTGACTGTGGCTTTATTCCACTCTATACTCTGGGTCACAGGGAGAGAGGCTCTTCATGCTGTTGCATTGGAGCATAGCATGAGAAAGAGGAGGCACAGTGGGGCCAGAAATGAGGGAACTTTGCCCTCCTGACTCTCAGCAAAATGAAACTGCCAAGTTCACTGGAAATAACCCTTAGCTACCCCAGAGAACTCCATTTCATACCCAAGGCAGCAGAATATTTAGATGCCTCAATAAGCCCACAGCTGTCCCCAGGCTTGGTCCTCTGAACCCAGCAGACTTGAGGGCAGCCTGGGGGGTGTTTTTCTTGGGAGGAGTGGAGATATGTTGGTGTTTTCTATGCTCCAGATAACAGTTCTGATCCTGGTGGGTACCATACCCTGGAAATCAGCAGTACTAAGAGGCTCCATCTTTACACACTGGTGATAAAGACAAGATGGAGATACCTTCAGCATGTTTGTTGGACTAGAGATCTGTGTCCTACACAAGTGCATCCTGGAGTCAACCTGTGTTTCTTTGTGTTTGTTGCCATTTGTGACATGACAGTTGTATATGAAATGCACAACTGATGTTGACCTCTGTCGTGCTGCTGGACCTTCAGCTGGAACAGAAATGCTCCTTCAGCTTCTGGTCAGCTCTGAAGTGGTTAGGAGATTGGACTAGATGATTACTGTAGGCCCCTTCCTAATGAAGTCTTCTGTCCCCTCCCTCTCCTCCTGACTTGTACCAGGTTCTCAGCTTCAGTGATATCTTGCATTGTGGTTCATTTTAATCAACCTTCTTTTGGTGCTACAGGAAGAACATTTGTGATTGGCAGAGGAGCTCCACTCGTGACCAACCGCTTCAAATCCAGCACATCATCAGCTCTGGTCCACTGGCCACTGGACCACCAAGGAGAGCAGGGTCACACCCTTGAGAGCTGAGGTGTGAGGGAAGCTTGCTGGTGGGGCAGTGGGATCTGTGGCTACTGGTTCTGCCTCTCCTATGGACAAAATGTGGATTTTTGTCTGTCAGCTGCCAAGTGCTGCAGTCTTGTGAGCTTGACCCCCGGTGGAGTTTTTCCAAGCCATAGTCACCAACCCCTACTGACCTCATGGGGGGAGGCTCTTTTGTACCAGTGGCCCATCCAGACTTTTCCTGCCTTTGTATGAAAGGAGATGCACCCATTTCCCCAACCCACCCACCTCGGTGCCCAGGGCTTGGGCAGGATTGCTGCTGCGTTCCCCCATCAGCCACTTTGGGAAGTCAGGAAGGTGGAAGAGAGAAACTCTATGTGAGACTCCTCAGGGGTTGAAAGGATCAGATTTTCCATGCAGATGAGTTAGGTTTTGGGAAGAGGACCTCATCCAGCACTCCCAGACATGGATGTTTGGTAGGCAGGACCCAAGAAGAGAAAAATGTTATGTGCTGTGTTTGCCTCAAAGTGTCTGAGCAGGAAGCAATTAGTTCAGTGCTTAGTCCTAATTAGTTCATTTTGTCTGTTTGTGCTAACAGCAAACACAAGCACTTGGCTTAGTGAGGCTCAAAGTACATTGCTGAGGGAAAAAAGGAAATGATGGAAGTGGGGCTGGGGCCAGCTTCAGCCTCCATCAGATCTCATATGGGAAACAGGGACCATGGCAGTACTGGGACCATAGAGACCCTCGCTGCCAATCGACGTGGGTGCTCACACCTCCTCATGCAGAGAACCAGACTGAGGGAACAGAGGGCTACAGGAGGGCCAGTCCTGTTTTGGGAAGGCTCAGTGACAGCCTCACTGGTGTGAAATGAGGACAAAGAGCACAGAAAGAGACCTTTGATGGTCTTGGGAGCGAGCAGAAGAACAGGGCTCAGGAAGGAGGAGCAGAAATGTGCAGGGTGATGAGAGCCTGGCTGCATGGCAAAATGAAGCAGAACATAAAAGGCCCCAAGAACAAGTTATGGAAATGTATGAAAAGTAAGAGAAACTCTGCAACGAGATGGATGCCTGCTGCTGCCTCGGGAGGGTAAGCCAGCATGGGGGGATGAGTCTGGAACAGGTTTTCTTCAGCAAGAAAAGGGATGAGGCAGGAGGGCAGGGTGGACAAATAACTGACACCGTGCCAGGGGAGGTTTAGGTTGGATATTAGGAACAATTTCTTTGCTGCAAGAGAGGCCAGGCATTTGAACAGGCTACCCAGGGAGGTGGTGGAGTCACTATCCCTAGAGGTATTCAAGAAATGTGTGGAGATGATGCTTAGGGACATGGTTTAGCGGCCACGGTGGTCTTAGGTTGATGGTTGGACTCGATGATCTTGGAGGTCTCTTCCAACCAAAACAGTTCTATGACAGGTGAGTTTGTGACAGTGGGTTGGCTGAGACTCACCCCTGATGGGTAGGTTGTTGGTTGGATGGATGGATGGTTGGATGAATGAATGGATGGATGGTCAGATGGATGAATATGGCTGTTTCTTCCTCTAAACATGGCCATAACCTTCTATTTCCTCACCTCCTCTTTAACCCTTTCCTCCCACTTTCAGCCCCTTCAGGTCTCACAGCCTGTTCTGTTTTCCTCTGAGCCTGGTTTGCTTCCCCATTGCTATCTCCTGGAGCTGGCAGGGGCCACTGACCTAACCTCATGCTGCACATTACCAAGCAGAGCACTTGCTCTCACTTGCTGAAATTGGTTGCAAGACTGGAGCTAAGTGAATGAAAGTCACAGTCAATGCTCTCCCATCCAAAAACCATTCAGAACTTTGGTCTTTTGGGACTTGCCAGTAATTTTAAGTACTCACAAGGTAACATTGCCTCACTTCACAGATGTTATGTCAAGAAATTATGATGATGACCCTTTGATCTGTACTTTACTCCCTGCTGAAGCTCCCTGTGCTCCAGGGAAAGGCTCTGAGGGCTCTTCAGCTCCCCACTCCAGCCTGGCTGCAGCAGAGGGCACAGGACCCCCCAGGCAGGGACTGGGGCTTGTCTCTGTTCTCCATAAGCCTCAATTAAAGCCACTCCAGACTGAAGTGCCTCCAAGGGACAGGTGGTGGTAGAGAGATGTTGGGCTGGATGCAGGTTTCTGGTGGTACAGCCAGGGGAGCTGGACACACTCTGGACTGGCTCAGCACGGGATGACCAACACTTTCCCAATCCTATGCTCTTTCAGCTGCCAACATATATTTTTTTTCCCCTAGTATTTTATCCTCTGTTAACAGCAAAAAAATCAATGTGACTGAAAGAGAGAGGAAAAGGATTGAGAGAACTGTAGCAGTATGGAGCAGCTTGTTTGGGAACCAGCTGAAATTAACCTGAAATTGAGTTTTTCAAGATCTCCACTTCATTAAAGAAAGAAGAAAATCAAGTCATTTTTAAGGCCCAAGTCACATTTTTTTTTTTGCCAAAGTCTTTGATGCTTTGAAAAAAATCCAACATAATTTGTTGTCTCTTCAGCCCCTGAGCCAAAAACACCCCATTGATTCCCCAGCTTTATTTAGGACAGAAGCTGAGCCTTTATCTACCCACACGGAGCAGCCAGTGTGGTTTTGCTGTACTAGGAGCAATCCTGCTTCATAAAATACATCTTCAAGCTGGAGTTTTCAGGGAGATGTACATCAGGGTCACTGTTTCTTAATGTGTTCACAAGATGTGGGAAGGACAAAGAAAAACAGCTAAATTGCTCTGCAGCTATTCCCTGGGGAGGCTGGGAAGCAGCAGAACCCTCCCAGGGCAGCAGATCCCATCATTTATGGTTCCTGCTGCTGCCAAATCCCAGGACCTGTGGCCACATCTCTCATCTGATTTCTGTCTCAGGCTTTGGCTGGTTTCTGTCCACTCTTGGAAGTGTAGGATCCTCTGCAAGGCATCTGCTTTGCTCTGTTACAAGCAGGTTAATTGCAGAGGCAGAAACTGGGGTGCTAATTAATCCTGCGATAGAAGTGGGCGTGCCTGGGGGAGGCTGCTTGGGACCGAGGGCAGAGGAGAAGCTTTCCCAGGCCAGGATGTGATCCTGGGCATGGGATGAGGACAGATCTGCTGTGCTCTGCTGGGTTTCCCTCCAACTACCTGCCCAGAGGCTCTGCGCTGATCCCAGTCAGTGTTTTCTGCAGTGGGGTGGCAGTGGCAGGGAGATGCTCAGCTGAATTATTGCAGATCCTGGCACACTGCAGGGTTCAGCTTCTGCCTTTGGTTTCAGTGGGGAAATGCTGTGAGAGTCCTGGGAGAACTCAGCTAAAGCTTGGTGAAAACCTGGGTAGGGTGTTGGCTGCCCAGGAGCAGAGAGGCAGCAGCTACAGAGCAGGAAGATCACTTGTGAGCAGAAAAGGCTCTTGATTTGTGATGCCATCCAATGCTTCACCTAATTAGAGAGCAGGGTCGTTCCTGTTCTCCCAGGTGAGACCCCTGAGCAGAAGATGACAATGCCATCACGCATGAAACTGCCTGCTGGCACTCCTCCAACCCCCACTTCAGGGAAGACATTAAGAGGCTGGAGCAGGTCCAGAGAAGTGCAACAGAGGTGGTTAAGAGTCTGGAGAACACATCTGGTGAGGAGCAGCTGAGCTGGGGTTGTTCATCCTGGAGAAGAGAAGGTTGAGGAGAGACCTCACTGCTCCCTACAACTCCCCAAAAGGAGGCAGGAGTGAGGTGGGAATTAGTCTCTTCTCCTTAGGATCAGGTGATAGAACAAGAGGAAGTGGCCTGAAATTGTGCCAAAGGAGGTCTAGGTTGGACATGAGGAACAATTTATTTAAACAAGAGTGGTCAGGCATTGGAACAGGCTGCCCAGGGAGGTGGTGGCATCACCATCCCTGGAGGTGTTCAAGAAATGTGTGGACATGGCACTTGAGGACATGGTTTCATGGCCATGGTGGTGTTAGGTTGATGCTTGGACTCAATGATTTTAAAGGTCTTTTCCAACCCAAACAATTCTATGATTCTATGACCTTCCAGGCTGTCAAGCAGACAAGGAGATGTTTTGCTGAGCCCTTTGGGCCAAAGGCAGTGCTGCTGAAACCAGGCCCTTGTGGGTTCTGGTGTTGAGAGAGCTCTCATCTTGCCTGTAGTGCTCTGGCTGCTGCCTATAGCCTCTGCCAGAGAAGCCTTTTCCTCTCTATTTTCTGGGGGGCTCTAACTTTTGTTTTGATGCTGCCTTGGATTTTTTTGCAATGTTTTCCCTCTCTATCATGCCTGAGTGAGACAGGATCCTGATTTCAGGCTCTCTGAGCAGCTGGAGACCTGAGGTGCTCCATGCTGTGGGGCTGCAGAGTGGTTGGGAGAGCCTGGGTGAGACAACACAGCAGGGAAACTCCAGGGTGTGGAAGCAGAAACTCCCTTCAACCACTGCAACACAGCCTGCGGTCTCTAGGCAAGATCTTTCCTCTCCTTGGCCACTCCACAAGCAGGGGTGGTTGTGGCAGATGCACCTCAACAGGTTCTCCCTACTCTTAGTGGATTTGAGGCCAAGAAGACTGATAAAGATGATGGTTTCTTACTATTTTAGGCATGTGGCATCAGCTGTGCTGGGGCAGCCACCCAACATAGCTGAGGCTCCCTCCGTAGTCAACAGCAGCAGATGACAAATCCGTGCATGTGTGGAAGCAACTCAAAGCATCTCCTGGGAGAAATGTGCACTGTAATTATCTCAGACAGGCTCGTTAGAACTTCCTCACTACTGCCAGAGGATTAATCTGAGGCCACACACCCACAGCACTGGTACTTAGAGAAGAAAGAGAAGTGTGTGAGGTTGGCTGGGGTGGGGGTCACTGGGGAGAGCCATCACAAATTGCCCAGAAGGGAGAGAAGCAAAGCTGGGAGTGCAGTGAAGGGGGGAGATGCCTGATGGAGACTTGTGTCCTGACCTCAGTGGGGGTTGGTGAGGGCACAGCTGGTCCCTGTTTGTGGTCCCCACTCTCAGGGATGGTCCATGCTGCCAGAGGCTGCTGCTGTACAGACACTGTGCAGTAGCAATTCCTGTCCTGGGAAGTGGAAGATCCAAGGAGACAGAGCAGGTGAAGGGTGGGTCTATGGTGGCAATGCTGTCCCTGCTCTACCTGTGGGGACAACACTAAGGGTGTGGCTGAGAGACAGGCAGTGACTCCAGGACAGATCTGAGAACATGATTGAGGCCACACTGCTGCTGATTTACACAGGGTAAGTTGCCCAGGGAGGTGGTGGAGTCACCATCCCTGGAGGTGTTCAAGAAATGTGTGGATATGGCACTTGAGGACGTGGTTTGATGGCCACAGTGGTGTTGAGTTGTAGGTTGGACTGAGCTTTTCCTACCCAAAGAATTCTATGATTCCATGATTACCTACATGTTGAGGCCAAAGGACATGCTGGCTTTCCACAGCGAGAGGCCATCACTAACAGCCACCACCCAAGCTGATTGCCACTCTTCTACAAGCTGCCTTCAGCATCCTGCCACAGCCTGCCCCTATCTGGATGGGTGGAGGAGCTCATCCACTTGAGTGCTCAGCTGGAGCAGCTTCAGGGCTCTCCGGGATCCAGAGGATGAGAAGAGTGATTTGAATGCAAATGAATTGCCAGCACAGTTCTGTTTTCCTGCGGATAACTTCAGCCTTGTCACAGAGAACAAAACCCTCAGAAGTGAATCTGCCACTTCAATCTCTTCAGCTGATCATGCTCTGAGCATTCAGACAGCTGGGTGCTTTCTGCAGTGCCTCTTCCCCAAGGAGCGCTGCTCCCATCCCAAGCACAGACTGCACCAGGGACAGCAAAGTCTGTCCCTTCCTGCTCACATCACTGCTGGTGCTCACCAGACCTACCTGATGCCCTCTTGGGTTCACCAGGACACAAGGCCAGTGCTGGTCATGGCTAAAGCTGGTGGGCCCCCTGCCCTGTGAGCCAGCTGAAGCTCACAGAGGGAAGCCAGGGGTGCAAATTGTGGGCATTAATCTGGGTCTGGAGAGCGCTGCCCGAAGCTGCTGGTGGCAGTGGGTGTGATCCACAGCCCAAGATGAGAAGAAGCCCAGGAGTGTGCAGGAGCAGAGCCAGAGCCTGTCACTGGGGCTGGGTTCTGTGCTGCCACGCCTGCATCAGCTGGTGGGGCCATGGCACTTACACCATCTACCAGCTGCCACCCCTTTGATGTGCCACTGCACCAGGGCTTGCATCACCTCTGAGCTCTGCTTGCTATCGTCCTGCTCTCTGCTGCTGGGGTAAGATGGGAAATGGGGAAAAGGCTGCACAGGGGCCAAGGAGCATCTTCCATCCTGGAGAAACTCTTCACTATCTCTGCCCCCATGGACCCTTGCAGATGTCTGTCCCTGCTGTGAGCAGTGGCTGTGGGCAATGGCTGTACTGTGTCACTGATTTGAGCCTCATGGAAAACAAACAGTGGCAGCCCTGGGTGTGCCCAGTCACAACGCCCTGCCTCAGCACCATGCTGCCTAGTGCCCTCCCTGTGTTGGGAAAGGGAGTGCTGGCACTGTCTGTCACCCAGCTCTGACAGGCCTGGGCAGTGGTGCCACCAGTGCCAGCGGGCATGGGGATGGGTGCTCTGCAAGCTGGAACAGCACTGGTGGCAGAGGGTGGGATGGTGACAAGGATAAAGGACAAGAGATGGCACTGGATGGGGATGAGAGATGGTGCTGGGGGCAGGGATGGGGACAAGGGACAGTACTGGTCCCCTGTGTTGTGTCCCTGCCACCACACCAAGATGCCAGACCCAGATGGTTGCTCACAGGCTGGAGTTCAGTTTCCACACTTCAGTGGGTGCTTATCTGGTGCCAGTGCATCTCCCCACCAGCTCCTCACCTTTGCTTGGTAGCCACTTTGGTGGGAAATCAATGACCTTCATGAAGTGATGGTCACCAGCCAGGCCTTGCTTCAGTTGCAGGACAAGAATGGGGAATATGCTGTGCACTTGGCCTTGGGTGTTCTCCTCCTGCCCAGGCCTGGGGCTGGACAAAGGAGCTGCTGTCCTGTATTTCCATTTCCTAGGGGAGGCCCAACAGACCAGCAGGACATGGGGCAGTGTGGGTCCCCAGCAAACAAGGCTGGCTCCTTCCTCTCTGCAAAGCCAGGGAGAAATCCTGTGCCCATCATTTGTTCATAGCCCAAAGAAAACCCTCTTAATGGTTGGACCAAACAACACATATGTGTCTCAAATCAGCATCCTGGACTGTGTCCCCTCTCCTTCCATCAAAACAAATGAGGTTCCCCAGAGCAGGGTGGGCTCAGACACCCATGAGCCCCTAGGGAAGTTTCTTAAAACTCCAGGTCATGGCTCTTGATTCCTTTTACCTGAGCCCTACCCGGGGGGGCTGATGCTGAACAGACTCTGGCCACCTGAAGAGCAGCAGAACAAAGTCCTACTTGAGTGCAAGCATCACATTCTCCTACGGTGAAAGACAGCAAGATCAAGTTTAGATGGCAGCAGTGAATGGGTCTTCTCTGTGCCAAGGTCCAGCCTCACCTCTCTCAGGACACCTTTTTGTTCCAGCCCTAGAACACCATCAGAGCTGCACCTGAATGTTTCTCCTCTTCTCCCTTCCCTCTGGAGGAGAAAACTGCAAAGTCAGGCCAATGACCAGCTTCATGGGTGCAGGGATGACGGCCAGGCACCAAAGGAAAACTCTCTGAGAAGAGGAGGACTCCCAGACTTTCAGCCTCCTGGCTGACCACGACACTAAGCAGGTGAGCAGGCGTGCTGAGAAGCCTGCTGTGCTATTCCTGACTTGCCATCTGAGCCTGACTCATTGCCTTGGAAACAAATTCAAACTCTGCTCTGTTTGCAGCTCGCTGCCTCATTTCGTAAAACCAGGGAAACTGGATCCTGATGTTGGCCATGGAGGTCCTTTGGCTGTCCCCTGCCTCACTCACCCATCAGAAGTGCAGAGGAGAGCTTGCCAGCAACCCAAACGGACTTGAACATGTGAGGAGCCCACCACAGCCCTCTGCAAGGCCCCCCATCATAGAACCATGCCTTGGCCCAACTGCACCAGAGCACCTTGCTGGGGGCTTCATCCTTCATCCCATCACAAAGGTATTTTTGCTTTAAGCTTTCTGTAGGGAAGCCTACATAGCCCTCACCCTGTGATCCCAAGATCTACCTCAGGCCACTGCCCAACAGAAAGGAATGGGTGGCTGGGTGTCCTGGTGTGGGACACCAGCTCTTCCTTGTGGCTACAGCCATTGCCAAGCTTCCTGCCCCTGAGCTCTGGAATCTGTTGGTGGTGCACACAGATCTTTTGGGATGTGCGGTGTCAGGGAATCTGTACCGAGGTGACCTCACTCCCTCTTTGTGGTGGCTACAAGTGCTGAAACTCCAGGCAAAGGAGAAAAAGGCCCAGGGTGACATTCTGCTCGAGGTGCAAGCCAGCACTGCAGGGGCAATTCTGCAAGTCACACTCATTGTTTTTCAGAATGGGACAAACCCTGATGGGATGTAGCTGTGGGGGAGGATTTGGCCCTTCATGGTATCCCTGCCCATGGCAGGGGGCTGGAACTATCTTCAAGGTTCCTTCAAACCCAAACTTTTCTATGATTACAAAAAGCCAGGAGGCCACACATTATTTCTATCCAAATCAAGTTGCTCCATCTCCAGCTGAAGGACCCTGTGGCACAAGCAGCCACCACCCCTAGCAGCTGCTGGGCAAGAGGCTATTCCTCCTCTTTGATGCCATGGCCTCAGGCAGAGCCAACGTGCCCATGCAGAGTCTCCAGGTGTGTTAAGGTCTGCTCAGCACTTGTCCAGCCCTGGGTGATATCACACACGTTATGAGGTCATGGCTGGGACTGCACTGGCAACTCTTGGGATGGGTTTCTGGGGGGCTGGGGAGGGTGGTTTGCACAACGAGTGGGTCAGGAAACGTGCTTGCCTCCACTGGGTGCAAACATGGGGGTTGCTTTGAATCAGGTTTCTAAAAGCTCCAGCAATCCATGTGCTGTCTGTCAAATCCAGCATGGAGCTGGGGATGTTTCTGGGGGAGCAGCACACACCAAGAGGCAGGCTCTATATTTAGGCGGCCGTGTGAAGGTGGCGACGTTGGAGTGCGGGATATTTTTATCCCCATAGAGGTGTGATCTGTCTATCTCCATGAAATGCTGGAGGGGGCTGCCACAGCTCTGCTCCTGCAAGGAGAAAATAGCCCAAGTCCCAGATAAATCTGTGTGGTCCGGGTTTGCTGGAGGCAGGCTGCCGTGCCCAGAATTATTCTCCTCTGGCTCACTGCCCTCTGTTTGTTGTATGACAAAGTTCAGCATCCAAGTAGCTGTTTGGTGGCCTGGGTAGATTTGTGCAGCGTGTGGGGTGTACCCAGGTCTGCTGCTCCAGTTTGGGGCGCACCTTGGCACGCAGCCTCCCTCGGCCACGGTGGCATACGCAGGCTGGAGCCGGGTGAGACGCTTCAGCACAAGCCCTGACCACACCTGGCACATGCCAGAGGCGGCTCCTGGGAGTTCAAAGGCTCCAGCCTTGATCACTTACACATTCACCTCCTGGCAAAATCCCTTTATTCTTAAATTCCAGACAGTTTCTTATGTGGAGATCCTGGAAATCCAAAGTCTTGTCCTCTCTGCATAGATGTTAAAGATCTTAAAACCTGGCCAGACGCCCCGGGAGCAGCCACCGGGCAGTGCCAGTGGCCTCTGTGCCCAGGTGGCTGCTCCCACGGTAGTGTCTCCTTGCCTGTCTGGTCCCAGCACGGGCACAGCCTAGGCACAGTTACACCTAGATACATATATGTGCCCATGTGCACAAACCCCGATCGTGCCCACCCCATGCTTGCATGCAGGCAGCAGATTCTGTCTGTGACTTAAACACTAGCAGGGAAGCATCAGCCTGGGATGGGCTGTGACCAGAACATTCCCTGGTTTTAGGGCTGGCTCTGTAGAACCCCTGGGTGAAACCTGAGTGCTCACTCAGTGCTCACTCAGCAGCATTGCTGGGGATGCTCATGCTTCCCCCTGGGAATGATTTGAGATAGAGTCACAGAATTGTTTGGGTTGGAAAAGACCTCTAAGATCATCCAGTCCAACCACCAAGCCAACACCACCATGGCCTCTGAACTATGTCCCCAAGTGCCATGTCCACATCTCGGCTTGCTGGGTGGTAAGGGCACTTGTTTTACCTTGTTGCCTTCTTGGGTGCTCAGGAGGATGAAGTGCAAAGCTGGCAAGGAAAGATCTCTGCTGAGAAGAGAAACTTTGATCAAAGTTGTGATTTTCTCAGCTCAGTGGAGTAAAGGAAGTTTATTTATAGAACAGCCTGTTTGATAAAAACAACCCCATCCTGCACCCTGCCTTTGATGGTGGAGCTGGCTGCAGCGCAGCACTGTGCACGGTAATATTCTTTGCTTTGTAGCACCAAGTGGTGCATGGAATTAGCAGTAATTAGCAGACTATGCAGATTGGGGCAGGCTGTCTTTGGGGAGCACACGACCTTCCGCTGCAGCTGCAAATGGATCCTGCATTGAAGAGCACCCAGGAAAGCAACTGTGGTGGGATTGGCTGTGGTGGGGCAGGATGGCACAATAGCTGTTCTCACTATGGTGGGGCAGGGTGGCACAGCAGCTGTTCTGTTCTCACCATGGTGGAGCAGGATGGCACAGCAGCTATTCTGTTCTCACCATGGTGGACCAGGATGGCACAGCAGCTATTCTGTTCTCACCATGGTGGAGCAGGATGGCACAGCAGCTATTCTGTTCTCACCATGGTGGACCAGGATGGCAGAGCAGCTATTCTGTTCTCACCATGGTGGAGCAGGATGGCACAATAGCTGTTCTCAGTATAGTGGTGCAGGGTGGCACAGCAGCTGTTCTCACTATGGTGGTGCAGGATGGCACGATAGGTGTTCTGTTCTCACCATGGTGGAGCAGGATGGCACAATAGGTGTTCTGTTCTCACCATGGTGGAGCAGGATGGCACAATAGGTGTTCTGCTGTCACCATGGTGGAGCAGGATGGCACAATAGGTGTTTTCACCATGGTGGAGCAGGATGGCACAGCAGCTATTCTGTTCTCACCATGGTGGAGCAGGATGGCACAATAGCTGTTCTCACTATGGTGGGGCAGGATGGCACAGCAGCTATTCTGTTCTCACCATAGTGGAGCAGGATGGCACAGCAGCTATTCTGTTCTCACCATGGTGGAGCAAGATGGCACAACAGCTGTTCTCACCATGGTGGAGCAGGATGGCACAGCAGCTATTCTGTTCTCACCATGGTGGAGCAGGATGGCACAATAGCTGTTCTCACTATGGTGGGGCAGGATGGCACAATAGGTGTTCTGTTCTCACTATGGTGGAGCAGGATGGCACAATAGCTGTTCTCACTATGCTGGTGCAGGATGGCACAGCAGCTATTCTGTTCTCACCATAGTGGAGCAGGGTGGCACAGCAGCTATTCTGTTCTCACCATAGTGGAGCAGGATGGCACAGCAGCTATTCTGTTCTCACCATGGTGGAGCAGGATGGCACAATTGCTGTTCTCACTGTGTCTCCTGACAAGAAGCATCTGCCCTGTGATGCAAATCACTTGGAGGCCTCTGCACACTTAGATAACTTCAGGTGGATACCCTGAAGCTCTGGATGGGGCAGGGAGATGACAAGTCACCCTTACTGCTATCTTGTCTCCTTGCACCACACAGGCACCTCCAAACGAGTCCTTGCTGCTGCACAAGTGACATATTGATCTCACTGGGTGCCAGTTTAGGGCAGGGTCCACTTGCATTCGTGACCCATTGGAGCAGCTGAAGCGATGTCTGCTGCCATCTGCATGCATTTCAAACCACCAAACCCCAAACGTGACTAATACCTTTCCTTCTTCACCTTGCAGCTGAGGATTCCAAAGTGTTTTAGAATTAATTAACCAATTAAGCATTTCAGTGGAATGTGTCTTTATGTCCCTCTGTCAGGAGACAAAGGAAGTCAGAAGCTATCTTAGGGCTGTGTGGGGATCTGGTCTCCAGCCCCAGCCCTCTTGCCCAGGGTCACTGGCTCTGCCCATTCCTGGCAGTTTGGGCTTAAAATGCTTTTGGGAGCTGCCAGCTGATGGATGCTGCTATGATAACAACAACAAGTTCCTGCCTGCCCCGAGAACTGGTGAAAGAAATGTGAAAGGGGTGAGAGAGGAGCAAAGCAGACAAACAGATTTGTGCTTTTATCTGGGGCTGGAGGACCTAGAACCTTCTCATCTCAGCCAGTTTCCCCTCAGTGCCCACTGCCCAGGCTCTACCTCTCTGCCTGCTGGACATGCCACGGGCCAGCAATTCTCCCAGGAGAAGGACTCGCTTCACGTGGCCAAACTGCCACACTTCCCAGTGGGAAAACCAAGAAAGGAGATCCTGAGAGATGTTGGGTTTGATGTGTGACCCATCCAGTATGACTTGTCAATGTCACAGAGGGTCCCTGGGATACAGACACCAGCTGATGCACACAGGGCACGGGGGTCCTCCATGCCCACATGGGTGCATTCCCATAGTACTGGGGTGAGAAAACCTGTCCTCTGCCTGCTGCAAGCTTGGAGCTCTGCAGCTCTGAGCAGTGCTCTGAGGCTGAGCAGCCACTCAAGCCAAGCTTTGAATGTTAGGGGAAGGTTTGTAGAGGTACTGAACAGAAGGAAAGTTCTGGTGGGAGAAGTGGAAATCCAGGAACAGAGCAAGGAAAGGTGAAGACACAGGTCAGGCTGTACCCAAAACTCAATGGAGCCAAAACCCTTCACCAGGTCTAGTATCATGTCCTTGTCACTTGAGAAAAGTGTTTGCACTGTTAAAGAAAATAGAAGAAACAACTTAAAACTGGCTCCCTAAATCACCCCTGGAGAAAGTTAGGAAGGAAGCTGAGTTTAATATTTGTCATTAGTGAACCTCAAAGTACTTTGCCAGGGACCCTTCTTCTCTTCCAGAGGCTGGGGAAACTGAGGTGCAGGAAAGACCTTTCCATAGCAGTTAGAGCTTTGCAGTTACTGATTTAATTGCTATCTGTCAAACCCCAAAGTGCTGGAAATATCCCCCCCCCCCCCCTCCTAAAAGTCAGAAGGCATCTGGGAACTCCTGGGAGCTCACTCCTGCTGTGCAGAAGGACAGGCTGATTGTGTCCCAGGCTGCGAGTTGCCGCAGCTGCTGCTGGAGTCAAACAGTAACAGGGAGCAGCAGCAAAACACAAGGCTCTCACCCCAGACGTCTCTGCAGCGCTGCTGACAGCAAAGTTTCACAGCTCTTGGCACACCAGAAGGAAGCTTTCTATGCTGATGGACAGAGCAAAGAAGAAGGACCTTGCTTACCCCTTCCATGTGGATCCTGGGGTTTGTTGCTAGCCGGTGCTGATGAAGTTGCAAGCCCCTGGGGACCCTCCTGATGGAGGCAGGGGAGGACAGGACTCCCGACCTCTGGATTGAACCAAATCTGGTGACGTTTTGTCCGCACCTGACTCCATCCAGGAGACGAATGAGGAGCAGGTTGGAGGGCAGCTGCTCGATGCTGCAGAGGACGAGGGTCCTGCACTCGGGGCACCTGAGCTCCTTCTGGGACTTCAGGATCCTCTGCAGACAGGGCTTGCAGAAAGTGTGCTGGCAAGGTAGCACCTTGGCGGTGGCATCGAGCTTCTCGAAGCACACAGGACACTCCAACAAGTCGAGGAGAGCTAAATCATCCATCTTCAGTGCGGAGCTCCGTCACCAGCGGAGCCGCAGCCATCCACATGCCACAGCCACTGGAGCAGGCTAAGGAGACTTCCCGTGCCCGCCAGAACCACACCGCAGCCCGGACTCCGGCAGCTCCTGCGCCGAGGGAGGAGGGAGGAGAGGAGCAGAACTTGTAATGCATCCCCCACCTACATGACAGGCAGCGCCTCGCCAGCCCATTTGCAAGCGAGCACTGCGCTCGCAGCCCGGCTGGCAGTGACTCACTCGTGACTCAGTACACGCCAGGGGTGGCACTGGGGATGCTGCCAGGAGCCCCGCTCCTGCTCCTGGGCACACCAATCCCACAGCTGGAGTGGGGTGAGCTGGCTCCCTGCCACTGTCCCCACAGCTGGAGTGGGGTGAGGTGGCTCCCTGCCACTGTCCCCACAGCTGCAATGGGGTGAGCTGACTCCCTGCCACTGTCCTCACAGCTGCAGTGGGGTGAGCTGGCTCCCTGCCACTGTCCCCACAGCTGCAGTGGGGTGAGCTGGCTCCCTGCCTCTGTCCACACAGCTGCAATGGGGTGAGCTGGCTCCCTGCCACTGTCCTCACAGCTGCAGTGGGGTGAGCTGGCTCCCTGCCACTGTCCTCACAGCTGCAGTGGGGTGAGCTGGCTCCCTGCCACTGTCCTCACAGCTGCAGTGGGGTGAGCTGGCTCCCTGCCACTGTCCCCACAGCTGCAGTGGGGTGAGCTGTCTCCCTGCCACTGTCCCCACAGCTGCAGTGGGGTGAGCTGGCTCCCTGCCACTGTCCCCACAGCTGCAGTGGGGTGAGCTGGCTCCCTGCCACTGTCCCCACAGCTGCAGTGGGGTGAGCTGGCTCCCTGCCTCTGTCCACACAGCTGCAATGGGGTGAGCTGGCTCCCTGCCACTGTCCCCGCAGCTGCAATGGGGTGAGCTGGCTCCCTGCCACTGTCCCCACAGCTGCAGTGGGGTGAGCTGGCTCCCTGCCACTGTCCCCACAGCTGCAATGGGGTGAGCTGGCTCCCTGCCAGTCCTCACAGCTGGAGTGGGGTGAGCTGACTCCCTGCCACTGTCTCCAGAGCTGCAATGGGTTGAGCTGGCTCCCTGCCAGTCCTCACAGCTGGAGTGGGGTGAGCTAGAACCCTGCCACTGTCCCCACAGCTGCAGTGGGTTGAGCTGTCTCCCTGCCAGTCCTCACAGCTGCAGTGGGGTGAGCTGGCTCCCTGCCACTGTCCCCACAGCTGCAATGGGGTGAGCTGGCTCCCTGCCACTGTCCCCACAGCTGCAATGGGGTGAGCTGGCTCCCTGCCAGTCCTCACAGCTGGAGTGGGGTGAGCTGACTCCCTGCCACTGTCTCCAGAGCTGCAATGGGTTGAGCTGGCTCCCTGCCAGTCCTCACAGCTGGAGTGGGGTGAGCTAGAACCCTGCCACTGTCCTCACAGCTGCAGTGGGGTGAGCTGGCTCCCTGCCACTGTCCCCACAGCTGGAGTGGGGTGAGCTGGCTCCCTGCCACTGTCCCCACAGCTGCAGTGGGGTGAGCTGGCTCCCTGCCACTGTCCCCACAGCTGCAATGGGGTGAGCTGGCTCCCTGCCAGTCCTCACAGCTGGAGTGGGGTGAGCTGACTCCCTGCCACTGTCTCCAGAGCTGCAATGGGTTGAGCTGGCTCCCTGCCAGTCCTCACAGCTGGAGTGGGGTGAGCTAGAACCCTGCCACTGTCCCCACAGCTGCAGTGGGGTGAGCTGTCTCCCTGCCAGTCCTCACAGCCGGAGTGGGGTGAGCTGACTCCCTGCCACTGTCCTCACAGCTGCAGTGGGGTGAGCTGGCTCCCTGCCACTGTCCCCACAGCTGGAGTGGGGTGAGCTGGCTCCCTGCCACTGTCCCCACAGCTGGAGTGGGGTGAGCTGGCTCCCTGCCACCTGGCTGCAGCAGGATGGGTGATCTCAGCCCTGCACAAAGTTGTCTTTAAAGCTCCTCACGACTGACAGCACTTCAGAATTCACCAGCTCAGGAGATGGGTCCCTGATAAGCCTCAGCCCGGCCCTGTCCGTGCTCAGCTCCAGCTGCAGCAGCCCTCGCACACCTCCTCACCGCCTCGGGCTTCAGCTGCCTCCCGGTTTAGCTCCTTCTCCCCGCGTTTTGACGGCAGCTCTATAAAAAGCCCTCCGAACGCGGGCACTCGGGAGGTCCCTGGCAGAGAGGTGCGGCGCTGTGCGGTGCCATCCTCGCCCGGTTTGGCTGCCTCAGCTCTCTGAAGCAACCAAAACGATTATTCCTCCCACAGCCTGAAGTCACCCAACCTGTTCGGCTCCCCACTGCTGGCTGAGACTCAGCACTCACCAGGTTAGGATTCAAGCCCGGACCTGTGCCCGCTGCATGCCTGAGGGGCCAAAAGGGAGCTGGCACTGCTGCTGCTGGGGTGGGCAGGCGGTGCCATGCGAGACCCAGCCTAGGCTTCCTGCCCTTGGCTTCCTGCACCCAGCGCTGCAAATGGGAGCTACGGCTGCAGCTGCTCATCCCTACAGATGCTGGACTCAGCTGCTCTGGGGGACAGGAGGGAAAACTCAAACGGCCTGCGTTTGTTAGCTCCCATTGTGGCTTGCAGTGCCATCAGCAGGGGCTCCACCAGCTCCAGCTGTTCCCAGGCTGGTGGGCCAATGGGGTGAGAAGGCCACAACTGGGTGCCAAGCACGTCCAGCTCCCACCACAAATCCCCATGGGAAGTGTCTCTGTGCTCTGCAGCGAGACCCAACAGCAGCAGCCTGGGGCTTGACACAGGCAGCTTCTCACCCCATTGAGGCACTGCAATAGAATAGAATAGAATAAACCAGGTTGGAAGAGACCTTCAAGATCATCCTGTCCAACCCATCAACCAATCCAACCCCCCTGAACAACTAACCCATGGCACCAAGCACCCCATCAAGTCTCCTCCTGAACACCTCCAGTGATGGTGACTCCATCATTGGAGTCCATCATTGGGCAGCCCATTCCAAAGGGCAATCACTCTCTCTGTGTAGAACTTCTTCCTAACATCCAGCCTAAGGCTAGAGGGCACCTTATGGTGGCTTTGCCATGCATTCACTTGATCAGATGGCTTCCTACCTTGAGCTCTGCCTGGCTCACGGGAGCTGCCTAACGGGAGCAGGAGATGGAGTGAAGCTCCAAGACAGTTTTGGTTACAGCCTCTGTCATACCTCAGTCATTGATTCCAACCTACAAGCAGCACAAACATCAGAGGAGAAGACTCCATCTGAAGGAATGATTTCTGCTTGGTTGTCACGCAGGTGAGGCCAGCAGGCTTCACACACATCCCTTCTCTCAGCAGGATTCCTCTGGAAGCCCAGGCTGGAAATGGTTAAAATGAGTTCTTTCAGAAGTTCTTCTCCCCAGAGCACTATTCAGTCCAAATATGATCATATTTTATTTTTATTCTTATTTTAATGATTATTCTGTTTTATTTAGAAGTGGTGGCTGCTGGCCCCTGGGGACACCGTTTAATGGCCATGGTGCTGTTGGGTTGATGGTTGGACTGGATGCTCTTAGAGGGCTTTTCCAACCCAAACAATTCTATGGTTCTCTCTTGAGGATACTGCAAGAAACCTATGACCTCCTCCTGTTTCCTCTCAAGTTCCCTTTGGCTTTGGGATTGCTCTGTAGCCTGTCATGTGCTGCTCTGTGCTTGGCTGGCCAAGCGCGCTCTGATCAGTGACTGATGCTGCAAACATCATCTCATCATCTGCTGGCTCCGGTGAACGCACTGCCTGACAGAGCCTGGGCTGCAAACAAAGGGCTGCAAGGTTGCTTTTCCTTTGGGCATGTTCTCCCCCATTTGTGCTCTGTGATTAACACTCCTCTTGCATTTCCATCTGATTTGAGAGGAAGCAGAATGGTGAAGTACCTTGCAGTGGCTGAGCGGCGGAAGCGAGGCTGACTGCTTGGTTTTGTGCACACCAGGGAATGCTGATTTCCCGAGGAATCGGGGCTGTGGGGACTTCTGCAGCTTCTCCTCAACTTTGAGGCAACTCTGCTTTACTTGTACTCTCAAAGTAACAGCAGGATGGAAACTGCTGAGGAGAAGTTCATGCATTTTGCAGCACAGTTCTCTGCAAATTCCCAAGAGAATTCCCAGTGGCTGCTGCTGGGTCACCCATGGGGCACCTCAGGAGGACCCAACCTGAGAGGACGTGGTGGTGCTGAGCACACTGAGGAGTCTGGGCAGATCTGGGGGTCCAGAGAGCACCCTGCCTGCAGGCCAGTCAGCCAAGGTGGCAGTTACTCTCCAGGCTCCCTGAGGGGCTGGGTCTCAGTGTGACATGGCTGTGGGCAGCATGTCATGATGGACATCTGCTGAGAATGCCACCGGCTGCTAACTCTCTGGACAACCTTCCTCCTGAAGCTGATCCAGCTGAAGGGATTCCCTGCAGGCTGTGGGCCACCAGGGCAGGGACAGGGTGGGCTGTTTCTAGTCAGGAGCTCTTAAATTGCCTGGTGCAGCCAGGCTCTGATCTTGATTGCAGGCTCCAGGTTCTGTGCAATATAAACTCAGTGGTGCTGACACTCAGCATTTCTGTAACACCTTAAACCTTCAAAGCACTTCCCAAGTGCTCATCCATGTGGAATGCCCCTGTGGCTATGCATCACCCCCAGGTGACATGGAGAAAAGTAGGACATGAGGCCACAAAGCTGGTGGTCAGGCATTGGAACAGGCTGCCCAGGGAGGTGGTAGTGTCACCATCCCTGGAGGTGTTGAAGAAATCTGTGGACATGGCACCTGGGGACATGGTTTAGTGGCCATGGTGGTGTTGGGCTGATGGTTGGAGTCGATGACCTTGGAGGCCTTTTCCATCCAAAACAATTCTATGGTCTTGTATCAATGTCTGCTTTAGGGTGGGATGGGAGGCTTTCCTGGCTCTCCACACTCAGGCCATCCCACTGAACTTTTCTTGCCTGCCACTGCCTGCCCCTGCACTGCGCCTCCTAATTGGGGTTAAAAAGAAATGCAGAGCTGGAGAGCTGCTGGTCCTCCCCTTTCATTTGGGATGTCTCTGTTTGCTGCTGCTGCTGCTGCTGCTGTAATTAGGGCCAGGCTGGATGCAGTGGGGTGCTGGCTTTGGAGGACACAGCTCCTCAGGCAGCAGGAGTTTCCTGCCTGGGCATGGCTGAGTGCCTGTTGCTGTCTTGGTCCTGCTGCTCTGCTTGGAGCTCTCCTTGGCTTATCAGTGGAGGAGTGTCTTGCACTGGTGGGGATGAAACCCCTGTGCTATGAGAGTCTTTTCATTAAAGTGATTTCTCATGAAGCTGGAAACTATCACTGCCCTGATGTGCCCATCCTCACCTTGGTGCTGGTGGCTGCATCCATGGCTGCTCAGGGAGCTGCTTCCTTCAGCTTCCCCCACCTCCAGCACTGACTCAGGAAAGAGCTCAGGTTGGTGCCAAACAGCAACTACACTTTGTCCCCTTTGTCACACATCATCTGGACTGCCCAGGGAACACTGCTGTCCACCTGGACAGGGTCAGCACTGTGGGCAGGCTGAGCGTGCCTAGCCTTGCAGGAACTCAGCCATATCCCTCCACAGGGAGAAGACACAACGTGTGATCAGAAACCATACCAGTCACTCCTGAGAGCACGAGGTGTTCTCCTGAGGCATGGTGGGATGTGCCATGGTGAGAAGCATGAGGTTTGTTTTCTCCAGGCTGTCACAGCAGGTGTCTTGTGAGAGTCTCAGTCTCTCCCACCACCTCTCTCCAAACCCTGGTTTCTCCTGGAGAAAAATGGACAGATTGCTGTGTTCACCTGACTGTGTGCAGCTCCTCCTCCCTTTGGCCACCAGCTTGTGGCTGTGAGTTTCCAACACATGAAGATGTCAGTGACAGAAGTGTCACCTTTCACCAGCTTTGAATTTCCCCTGGTTTTGTGTTGTTGGCTGCTGCCAGTTCTGCTGGTTACGAGCCTCTAGCACACGAAGAAGCTTTGCAGCTGTCCCTGCAGATCACAAGATGCTCCATGAAGTTGGATGTGATTGCTTCTGTTTAAAGAGGAGGAACAACAGAGGTGGGGTGATGCTTCAAGGTCATAAATGAATCAGTGGTGGAGTGGGGAAGGGAGCCTCCATGGAATGACCCCTACAATCAGCTCTGATGGCCTGACATACAGGATGTGTCCTCACAACATGAAAACTCCTTACTCTTCCTGAGGCTGCCTGGAGAGCATGCCCAGGAGGCAGGGCACTGGGACCAGACATGGGGAACTCCACGGGTTTCCCAGTTTCTTTACTGAGAGATGATGAAACAGGAGGGAGTTGGTCTCTTCTCCCAGGCAACCAGCACCAGAACAAGAGGACACAGTCTCAGGCTGCACCAGGGGAAGTTTAGGCTGGAGGTGAGGAGGAAGTTCTTCACTGAGAGAGTCGTTCACCATTGGAATGTGCTGCCCAGGGAGGTGGTGGAGTCACCGTCCCTGGAGGTGTTCAAGAGGGGACTGGACGTGGCACTTGGTGCCATGGTTTAGTCATGGGGTCTGTGGTGACAGGTTGGACTCGATAATCTTTGAGGTCTCTTCCAACCTTGGTGATTCTGTGATTCTGAGGGGCAAGCTGCTGGTGAAACCCCTGCTGCTGTGAACAGCTAGCTGGGCTACGTGGCCAAAGTCTCTGGTAAGCATCTCCTCTGTCAAATCAAACAGGTTTTCTTTGGCTCATCCTATTGACAGCTCCCATGGACCTCTGCAAGGAGACCTTCAGTCTCCTGGCTGAAGCTATGGAGATATCAGGGCATCTGTGCTCCACTCCTTCTGGGTACCCACTCTGGTGGGACTGTGAACCTCCAGAACCCTGTGTCCTCCAGGACTGGATGCCTGCTTGAGGCTGCATGAGATGGCTCCAGCAGGTCAAAAAGGCAAGATGGGCTTGACCATGGGTAACTGAGAAGTCCCTGTTGACAGTGGTGATGGCTCTTGTCTTGGGGTCCCTCTAGGCTTGAAATAACAAGCATCTTTCCATCTCCTTGTGCACTCTGGACCATCTTTCATGCCCTGTCCTTCATGTGACCATGCAGCCAGGGCCCAGCCAGCCAACCCTGTGGCCATCAGGGACCCTGTGCCCCCTGCCAGCAGCGCAGGGGCACCCAGCTGCAGTTCAGTGGACAGGGCATTGCTGCTGTGGGCAGGGGCCATGTGCCAGGACAGGGCATGGGCACAGCAGCACTTCCCGGGGCTGTGAACAACCTCTGCTGCTCTGCATCTCACCAGTGGATGTCACACTCCTCCTCCTCCTGGCAGCAGCCACCTTTTGGGCTGTTTTTAGCTGCTGGAGGGCAGGGAGAGGGGGTGCCACTTCCAAGCTGCTACAAATCATAGATCAGAAGCTAACAGCTTGTCCTCCTCCCCACCCACAGATGCAGCACCTGGCTTGCTGCTGAAGGGGGACAATGGCAGGACCTGCCTGTGCCTCTGGACCCCCAAAGGATGATATGGGCACTGCCAGGCCACTTGGCTGCCAGGCTACTCAGCTGCCCACCCAGCAGTGGGTTCTGTGCCCAGGTTCCAGTGCTGCTCCAGAGAGGCCTTGGGAAGCATCGCAGTCAGGAGCTGTGCTGTGTTTGCTTGCAGACATAATTAGGGCAGTGTGGATCTGCAGGGATGTGAGCAGCTCAGGGACATGCAGCCAGCACAGCTATAGCCTCTTGAAAATTTTCCACCTCTCAGACCAATGCCTGAACCCTTATGCTAAGTCCTGGTTGGGCAGACAGTGAGTGGCCACCACCTCTCTGCTCCCAACACCCTGCTTCTCAGCTTTCAGAGGTGAGGACAGCAGGGACAAATCCACCAGCAGCTGGCTGTTGAGTCTTTCTTTCACCTCTTTCCCTTTGCAAGGTGAACTCCATCAGCTGGTGGAGAAAAGTCAAGCACTGGGAAGCCATTGACACTGGTGTAAGGAGAGAGGTTCAGAGAGCTGCTTATTGACCTTCTGGAGAGCTGCACCCTGGGGTTTGCCCAGAGCAGCCTTGTGCAGTCTTGCTGCTGCTCTGAAGTAGCTGGAGCAGGGTGGTGCCTGGCCAGAAATAGAGAAGTATTTTTAAATGAAATGTATTCACTGTTTTTCCTTCAGACAGATTGTTGGGTGTTTGTGGAAGTGTCATTAGAAGCAGCTGGTGGTGGAGCTGGGCTGAGCAGCAGCCACTGGATGGACACCATAGCCACTGCACCAGAGGTTACCCAGATCTCCTCCTTCTCCTCCTGCTCTTGCCACCTGGTCCTGCCCTGAGGGCTGTGGTGGCAGCCCAGGACGGGACTGGAGAGGATCAGAGTTGACACCAGGCTTGTGACCTTTTGAGCCAGACCCAGAACTGGCCTTGGCACCTCTAAGTTAGCACTTACAAGGTCTGAGCTCTTGTACCAGGTCCAGAGTGGGTGTTGTTGGCAGGTGACAGGGTGACATTGTCACTTCTCTGAGGAGAGACCCCCTGAAGGCTGGAGATGACACAAGTCACTCTCAGGCTGCTGCATGGCTGTAGGGATTCCTCAGGGAGAGGGGAAGGGCACTGGGCAGCCCCTGCTCAAGTCACCCCAGTTTGGATCTTATTCCTGTGGGACTGTGGCCCCTCCAGCAGATAGCAATGAAGCTGGTCAGAGATGTCACTGCTGCCAGCCCCTGCCTGGCTTTGTCTCTCCTTGCTGGGACTTTCACCCTCTGCAGCGCAGTGAAGAACCACAGAGCACCAAACCCTGCTCCACTGGGCTCTGCCCAGCCAGGGCACTGCAGGGATGTCACTTTCATTAAGACAAGAAATGAGTTTCCAAGTAGCAGTAGATCTGAGCACCACCTCACAGGCCTTTGAAAGCTGCTTTGAGGCTTCTCAGCTGTTCTTTACCCACATCTGACCAGAGAAAACATCAGCCTTGAGTTAGCTAATTAACAGAGAAGCAAATACCAACCCTGTTGCGAGGAGACATCACCTCTGAGGGTTCCCAGCTGCTCCTGGCCAACAGTGAGTGCCCATAGCTCATCTGGTCAAGCCAACCAGCTTATAAATCCTGCTGCTGGTGGTGGGAGTAAGTGTTCCATGAATGTGTCTCTGTATTGTGGAGTTAATGTGGCTCAGCTGTTTGCTGCTGCCTTTTTTTTTGATCACATGGTGCTTTGGGAGCTGGAGGCTTGAGTTTGCCTCTCCAACAGAGGCTGGTGTGAAAGGATGTCTGGAGAGCAGGATCCAGGCTGTTTGTGGAGCCCAGCAAAGAGGAGCATCATGGAAAGGCACAGTGGGGCTGGAGTCCTTGGGGTGAGGTTACTCTGTGCTGCCAAACCAGTTGCCATAGAATCACAGCCTGCTTTGGGTTGGAAAGGACCTTTAAAGCTCATCTAGCCCAGTGCTGCTGCAGTCAGCAGGGGCACCTGCAGCTAGAGCAGGTTGCTCAGAGCCCTGCAAGCATGGAGGTTCTATGCTTGCAGGACTGTCTCAGCAGTGGCACAGGCCAGTGTCCTCATGTGCTCCCCTCTGATGGGAGGTGGTGTTTGTCTGGGAGCTGTCTGTTGTCCTTATTTGGCTCCTGTTTGCAGCTGGAACCACTGTGTGTTTCTGGAGGCGCTTGCTGGGCAGTGTCACCTTCATGCCTTGGCTGCTGTTGCTGTAGCCAGGGCACAGGTGTTCCTCTGAACTCCAGGTCCAGGCTGTGCTGCTGCTCTTGGGAGGAGCTCAGGAGGTTTGCCTCCATAGGTAAAACTCAACCCCTGGGAATTTCCCTCTTTGGAGGTTTTTTCCTGGTTCTTGTTTCTTTGTGACTTCAAGATTTTTATGCTTACTCAGGACTCTTCCCTGCCCATGTAAGAGTCTCCAGGGCTGAGGTGGGTGCTGGGTGAGCTGCTTTCATCAGGGAGCAGTGCTGGGCGTCCTCCACTCCCACTGACCTCAGCCTCCAGGAATGCACAGCGGGCCCTGCCTTTTGCAGGAGACAGCTGGGGCAAGGAGACCTTCTCACCTTGGTTTCCTAGAACAGCAGAGCCTTGGGAGCTCATGGTATACATGATAGGGTCTGTGAAGCTCTGCCTGTGCAACGTCACCTTGTGAATCCATCTCAGGGGAGAGGAAAAGCACCCAGAACTTCAGACATCCTGTGAGTCTGGAAACAGCCTGAGCATGAGGGAAACACTGTTAGTCCCTTCATGACAGGAGATGATGCAACAGGACTTCACAGCTCATTTCATATCTAATTAGATGCTGAGGACTCCCCATAGGAGATGTTAAATGTGCTCCGAAGGAGAGGATGTTTGCTTCCTAATAGACATCAGAGAATCCAGACATGAGCTAAGTCCCTTTGACACGAGCCTTCCCTTGCCTGCTCTGCACTAGGTCTCCTGGGTGTTGTCCTGATCCAAACAGCTTCATTCCTGCTCTGTCTTAGCCCCTCAGCCCGTGCTGGGGTGTGCTGGCAGCAGATCTCAGCCTCCTTGGTAAGGAGAAGTTGGGATGCAGGATGAGAGATGCTTCAGTAACCCCATGGTTGAGGGTGCTCAGCAAGTGCTGGTGCTGAGTGACCAGCATCTGGTTGCCAGTGAATGTCCATGCTCATTAGTGAACCAATGAACTCCTTGGGAGGGAGGGGAGGCAGGTGACCACGGGTTAGCTCCAGTCCAGAAGGGAGCAGGGGGGCTACACCTGCCAACCAACAGTGAGGGTGGTGAGACAATGGAACAGGTTGCCCAGGGAGGTTGTGCCCCCTCCATGGAGGTGTTCAAGGCCAAGTTGGATGAGGCCTTGAGCAGCCTGGTCTAGTAGGAAGGTGTCCCTGCCCATGGTATGAGGGTTGGAACTGGATGGTCCCTTCCTACCCAAACCATTCTACAAATGTGTGAAGTCTTTGCAGGAGCAGCATGGGCCCCTTGGCTGTGGGAGCCAAGCTCTAGCTAGGAGAGAAACTCCTGCTTCAGCTCCATGGAGTTTCAGCAGGATCCATGCTTGCTCCTGTGTTTCACAGCAGGAAGAAGCTGCCTTCCTGGTGCTGCAAGGAGTTTGATGTCCACCTCTGGTGGAGGCTGGAGGTGTCCATGGATTTCAGCAACATTTAGATTGGGTCAGGCTGCTTTCCATCACCAAAGGGAGACAAGGCTTAGTGCCTCCTGATCTGACTACCAGAGCTTGCCCTGGTGTCCATGGCTTGCTGTGACTTTGAACTTGTGCTGTTGGGCTAACTGGTTTCAGTGCTGCCTGCACTGGTCCCACCCATTGCAGTTCCTCTGTGCTGCTCTTTTGTGCCTGTTTTCTGCTAGTGATGTTAAACAAGTGCATTGCTAGGAACATCTGTAGGAGCAGAGCCTGAGTGGACTGCTCTGAGCAGGAGGCTGGGTTAGACACCTCTGGAGTCAGATAACTCTGGTGACCCTAAATCAGAGAATGAACATTACACAGCCAGCACCACGTGGAGGCCTGAGAGCTCCTCATGTGCACACCCACACTGACCATAGTGATGCCACTATCTTCTCCACCATCAAGTCTTGCAAGTTGTGACTCCTTCCCTTCCCTCTGTGCATCCAAGACTGTGCATCTAACTGCTGATGGGCTTTTCCTAGTACACCTTCAAAAGAAGACTCCTTCTTTGGGCTAGCAGCTCTGTTTGACTCCATGTGGAATCTTTTGCTCCTGGTTGGCCTCTTCAGCAGACACAGAGCCTGCTCCAACTCTTTTTAAATGATCAGCTAAAATTATCTTCTTGACCTGCTGCTCTGAACCTATCTGCTTGCTACTCCCACACTGAGGCAAGTTTAACACTGGTGCTCTTGCTTTCAATCTTCTACCTCGCTCCTTTGCTTCTTTCGTACCTGACCTGCCTTCTTATCCACGACCTCTAGCCCTTCTCTGTGGCCTCTAATGCTGGCTCAGACACCTTTCTTATCTCTTCCCCAGCAGCCACCCACAGACCTGCCTTTGAGATGTGCTCAGAATACTGTGAGCAGTGGGGCAGGACTGAGGTGTTTGAGCATTGCTGAAGATGTAACTCTTCCCCATCCTGGTTCCCTGCCCACACTGAGGAGGAGGACTAGAGTGCTTGTTATGAGGAAGCAAAGCACAACAAAACATTTTCCATCAAAACCTGCAGGTGGAAACATGTCTTCAAAGCCTTGGAGTCCAGCTCACTACAGCTCTTCCTTCTGCCCTTCTTTGTACATACCCTGCTTTCTTGCTCTGGATCTAACCCAATGTGTTGCACTCCTTAGGGCAAGGGCTGTCTGCTCTGCACATCCTCCAGCTTGCTCCAGCAATCTCTTCATGGCTCCTGACACAGGGAGGAGGGTGAAGAGAGGCCCCAGGCTTGAGGGACAGGTGCATTGAAATGCAGCTGGAGTAAAGCACAATGCAGTGATGGTTGAGAGCATGAAAGCAAATGATTCCACTGTTGTATGCAACATGATTATTGTTGGGTTGTTAGCAGTGGGAGGCAGCCCCCCACTGACACCAGAGCAGTGTGGATGCTGCTGTCCTGTGCTGTCAGGGCTGGAGATCCTCACAGCCCTTCCATCTTCCAGGCCCCAGCACACTGAATGTCCTCAACTGGAGTGAAACTGGTGCTGCTTTGGAGATGTCCTCACCAAACCCATTGTGGAAAGTGCCTGTTGGAATGTTTAATGGAAAGAGGTTGGCCTGAGTTGTTCAGAACCACTGAGCAGTGCAGAAGGGTTGCTCAGCAATCTTGTCTCTGCAAGGTTTCTCTGTACAGGACCATAAATCACAGAGCCTAGTGAGGAACCCCTCCGCAGTGAGCCTGGTCAGCAGCCTCTGAGTGCTGATCTGGGATTCTCATGGGGAAAACATGTGGCTGTAGAACTACTTTGAACTTCACCCTGATGGCAGTCATGAGCAGTGCACACCAGCTCTAACTGATAGCTGTAGAGGAAGTCATTGCTTTAAGGTGGAAATTGCAGGGCTGGGGTAGATGTGCTTTGGCAGCAGCTGTAAGTAACTGTGAGGGTGAGAAGCTGCTCCTCTCAAGCACAGATGGTAACAGCTATGCTTGTGCTCTGTTCTCTCATTTCTGCTTTGAACTTTGTTTCCTGTTTGATTGTTCCCCTAATCAAAAGAAAAGGAACTCCAATTAAGGTATCTTGCAGAGTGGTTTGTGTCAAACAAGGCTGCCGCTGTGCGATTGCAGAAGAAGGGACACTGAGGCCTGACTCGCACAAAGGGGTGGATCAGGCTTCTTGGGTGAAGGCAGGAAGAGCTGAGTTTGATTCATGCAAATCAGAGTGTTTCTATAAAGCGAGATTCTGCTGTTGGAGATAGGCCAGGAGCCTGGCATGGGCACTGTGGTGGTGTTTGGGGAATGCAAAGGGCGTCTCCGTGGCTGGGCTTACCCCGGCGTGTCCATGCACGTTCTCTTGGTGGAGCAGCCACCTTCTGCATGTGCTTCTGCTAAGGCACCCAGCAGCACAAGGAAGCTGCAAGAGCAATTGCTTTGGGCACAGAAGGGTTGATGTCTTGGGAAGTCTGTGCTGAGTGTACATCTCGTCTAAGCTGTCATCTTAGGATGTTGATCTTAGAAAGAAGTCTTAGACTGGATGTTAGGAAGAAATTCTTTACAGTGAGGGTGGTGAGATGCTGGAGCAGGTTGCCCACTCCCTGGGGATGTTCAAGACCAGATTGGATGGGACCTTGAGCAACCTGGTCCAGTGGAAGGTGTCCCTGCACATGGCAGCAGGGTTGGAGCTCGATGATACCTCCCTGCCCAAGCCATTCTGCGCTTCTATGACTCTATGATTGCAGGAACAAACTTTTAATAAACATAAGAAATTAATCTGTTGAGAACATTAAAAGTGCAGGCTTTGAACTGAAAGAAGATGACCTTGGCAGGATGGAGGCAGAGAGCTCAGCTGAATCTCCACTGCACTTCATGGTGGAAATCAGCTGCAATATTGAAACTTGGAAGCAGAGAGATTGGAGCTCCTGTTGCATGTGCTTGATACAGGTCAGTACTGGGAGAGATTTAAACCTCAGAGAGCAGCTACCCTAGTGATGCCTTGTACCAAACAGGGTCTTCTTTTTTTCCTTCCCTCCCCAGGAAGGAGAAGCTCTAGGTGTGTGCAGCAGGAATGGACACCATGAACAAACCCTGCTTTGAGTGACAAAGCACATGCCTCTATGGTACTGGTTTGGGGACAGCTGTGAGGGACCAGAGAAGGCCAGGTTGGAAGGGCCCCCCAGGATCATCTGGTCCAACCTTCCTAGGTAACAGGAGAGTTGAAATGAGCTGGCCCAGCACCCTGCAAAGCTGAGCCTTAAAACTATCCAGTGTAGGAGAATCTACTGCTTCCCCTGGGAGATGATTCCAATGCCCAACTGTTTTCATGGGGAAACCTTTTCTTCTGGAGTCCAATGGGAATCTCCCCAGCAGTAACTTGTCCCCATCACCCCTTGTCTTTGACAGGCTGTCATGTGGAGGTAGCAGGGTCACTACTCAGTGCTGATGGGATGGATGGAGGTTTGTGTGTGTTCAGGAACTGAAGTCCCTTGGGTGCAGAGCCAGGCTGGCCAAGACCAGCACCTTGCAGAGCTGCTGCTGTGCAAAGCAGAGACCTGCAAATAGAACAGAATAAAATTAACCAGGTTGGAAGAGACCTATGAGATCGAGTCCAACCCTTCATCCAACACCACCTAATCAACTAAACCATGGCACCAAGCACCCCATCCAGTCTCTTCCTAAACACCTCCAGTGATGGTGACTCCACCACCTCCCTGGGAGGCACATTCCAGTGGCCAATCACTCTTTCTGTGAAGAACTTCTTCCTAACATCCAGCCTGAGCCTCCCCTGGTGCAGCTTGAGACTGTATCCTCTTATTCTGGTTCCCTGAGAGAAGAGACCAACCCCTACCTGGCTACAACCTCCCTTCAGGTAGTTGTAGGCAGCAATAAGGTCTGCCCTGAGCCTTCTCTTCTCCAGGCTAAGCAACCCCAGCTCCCTCAGCCTCTCCTCATAGGGCTTGTGTTCCCGATCCCTCCCCAGCTTTGTTGACCTTCTCTGGACATGTTCCAGCAACTCAACATCTTTCCTAAACTGAGGGGCAAGTGCTTGTTCTTGCTCAGGGCAGCCTGGTGCCCTGTGCCCTTCCTTCTGCTCTGCACCTCTGCAACCCTCTGCTTTGCCTTCCAGGATGGAAAATGACCAAATCAGGAGAACTGTGCTTTTGGAGCCCCTTGGGCACGTGTGAAGAGCTGCAGATGAGCAGAGGCTTGGGTTTCATTGCTCTCAGTAAGTGACTGCCTCTTCAAACTGAAAAGCAAACCCAAAATGGTCAAAGGACCTGAAAGGGGGATTGGAAGCTCACGAGAAAATCTTAATTAGATCTCCTCCAACCTGTAGAGGAAGACATTTGGATAAAAATGAACAGGAGCTTTGTGCTGGCAGGGTTTCAGTGTGAGAATGGAAGGGGAATTATTCACATTTGCTGTTTTTTGAAGCAGGATTACTTTTCTGTGAACTTGTCTTTTTAACTTCTCACCTTGTCAGATAATTGAAGAGCTGCTGGGATGGTGTAGTTAACTCTTATCACTGCAGAGAGCAGACACATGTCCACGGTTTCAGAGCATGGGCAGACTTTCCTATTTAATCCTACCCTCCCCAGGTTAAGTCCTTTCCTTTCCTGTTGTGCTGAGCCAGCCTGACCACCCAACCCCTGTCCCCTTCTCCTCCAGCCTGTCCACCTGCCTTGTGTTTCCCTGTCCCCTTCTCCTCCAGCCTGTCCACCTGCCTTGTGTTTCCCTGTCCCCTTCTCCTCCAGCCTGTCCACCTGCCTTGTGTTTCCCTGTCCCCTTCTCCTCCAGCCTGTCCACCTGCCTTGTGTTTCCCTGTCCCCTTCTCCTCCAGCCTGTCCACATGCCTTGTGTTTCACTGTCCCCTTCTCCTGTCCCCTTCTCCTCCAGCCTGTCCACCTGCCTTGTGTTTCCCTGTCCCCTTCTCCTCCAGCCTGTCCACCTGCCTTGTGTTTCCCTGTCCCCTTCTCCTCCAGCCTGTCCACCTGCCTTGTGTTTCCCTGTCCCCTTCTCCTCCAGCCTGTCCACCTGCCTTGTGTTTCCCTGTCCCCTTCTCCTCCAGCCTGTCCACCTGCCTTGTGTTTCCCTGTCCCCTTCTCCTCCAGCCTGTCCACCTGCCTTGTGTTTCCCTGTCCCCTTCTCCTCTAGCCTGTCCACATGCCTTGTGTTTCCCTGTCCCCTTCTCCTCTAGCCTGTCCACCTGCCTTGTGTTTCCCATCCCCTTCTCCTCCAGCCTGTCCACCTGCCTTGTGTTTCACAACCAGGACCTTTTCCTTTGTGGAGATTTATCAATATTTCACACGGCAGTGTCGCTGCTGCTGTAAGATGAGAGGGACTGCTTAGAATCCTTGAATTATGCATTGTGTGGCTGGGGGGCAGCTGGGGAGGGTTCTTTTGGACGCAGAGCTCTTGGAGCTGATCTCCAGGACTTGCAGCTGGAAATCCTAATAATGGATGAGCCCCAGAAGAAACTCAATCAGCGGCACGAGGGGCGGCCCCGCAAAGTGAGGTTCAAAATCTCCTCCTCCTACAGCGGCCGGGTGCTGAAGCAGGTCTTTGAGGACGGGCAGGAGCTGGAGCCCCCAGCCAAGGAGCGCACTCGGCGCTTTCTCCGCCACAGCTTCGAGCCGGAGGACCATTTGTGCGGGGCTGGGGAGACGGCGGAGAACAGGTTCTACCCGCCAGCCAAGATGACTGCCCAGCGCATCAGCATCTTCAAGGAGGATAAGAAATACAGCCTGGCCAGCAGCTCCCCTCTCCTCGGGGACTGCCAGGCAGGGGACAGTCACTGCAGGGTGAGTAACGCCCAGCCTGGGGCTCTCAAACCAGCTGGAAGCCAGCTTCAGACCAAAGAGGTTTCGTAGCGATGTAGTGACAGGAGTCTCACACTGGAGCCTCATGCAGAGGAAACTCAGTTTTTGTCAGCCCAGGATTTGAAGAGCGTGGCTGTAACTCTTCAGCCTGCATTCCACCAGTTCTGTGCTCTGACTCTGGCAGGATCTGTCTCCTGCAGCAGTGTGGTCAGCAAGTGAACTCCATCTTCTTCATGGCTGTTTAGTCCTGAGAAGAGAAGGCTGAGAGGGGATCTTATTAATGTCTATAAATATCTGAGGGGTGGGTGCCAAGAAGAAGGTGCTAGGCTCTTTTTGGTGGTGCTCAGTCACAGGATAAGGGGCCGTGGGCACATGGGATACTTCTTTACTATGAGGGTGCTGGAGCCCTGAAGAAGGCTGCCCAGAGAGGCTGTGGAGCCTCCTTCTCTGGGGACAGTCCAAACCCACCTGAATTCATTCCTGTGTGACCTGCCCTAGGTGATCCTGCATTGCCAGGGGTGCTGCACTGGATGCTCTTTGAGGATCCCCTCCATCCCTTCCAAGATGATTCTCACTGGTTCATTTGCATCTGCACATCTTGTAGACTAAGACAGAACCTTTCTACCTACACCAGTATCTACACACATTATATATCTCATCTATATTATGACTATAGATAATCCTAACCCATCTAAAGCAGCCAAATGGCAGGTGGATATTTTCTTAGTTCTAGTTGAACACTAAAGTTGCATGACTTCAGCTGGCAGAAGGGTTCATGCCACCAGCAGTGTACCAGGGATCCTGGAGTGGGGCATCTTCATGCTCTGGCAGGTCAGAATTCCTCTTTGGCCACTGTGAAAACCCCAGCTTGGTTTTCCTGGCTAGTTTGTTAGCATACAATCAATGTCATTGATAGAAATGTCTCTTTAATGCCAATAAAAAGCCAATGCACGTGTGATAGCTGATAAATTGATTACCTCGAGTTATGCTCATTTCTTACCCTGCCAGATTAGGTTTATCTATCTTTCACTGTTGATAGGTTTCATCAACCAACTGAACAACACATCACAGTGATGGCACAAGGGCTCTGTTGATAACACTGATACCCAAGTTCGAAGTGGAGTATTCTAAGACTCCATCATTCTATATGACATGGTAGAGCCAGCAGACTTGTGAAACTCAAGATGAGTCTGCTGAAAGGAAGATGGTGTGAGGCCAGCTGGTTTGCTGAGCTGATTCTGAGGCCTTCCCTGGGAGATAGCTCCTTCTAGCCCAGTTAAGACTGGATGATGAGCAGTTTGTTAGCAGCCTGTCATCCAGCCCACACCCCAGTCCCACAGCTCTGCTTGGTGTCCCAGGTGCTGGCAGAAAAGTCAAGAGCAGAGAGTATCTCCAGAGAGATGTGAGGTCACTCAACTACACCAAGCGTTGCCATGCCAAGTTGTGTTGTCATCCATTGTAGTCTTTGGGTAGATAAGGAAGGTCCCTCTGGCTCTCAGAGAGGCTGAAGTTCTTTGAAGCATAAAATGCTCTTTGTGGCCTTGATTTGAATGCATTGAAATCTACGAGTTCTTGGTGCTAATCAGAGCTGTGCAGGATGCTCAGCTGGCTGATAGTTGAGCTCTGCACCCTGGGCATCCGTTGTACCGAAAGCATCAAACCATGCTGAACCTCTGCTGCCTGCAGACAGCACTGATGGGATTGTATCCACACTGTTAATTTCTTCTGTGCTCTTGGGTAAGACTCATCTGTTCCCTGCTTCCCCCAACCATAAATATCTTGAGTAATCACCTGTCCAGTACCAGCGCTGCATTGTATCAACACACATTTAGCATTTGGAGACACTGTGTCTCTGTAACAGACATGAGGCTTTTAAAGCCTTCTGCAGAGGGTAAGGAACTTCTCTCCCCTGCCATCCCCTCTGTGAGTCTCCCCATGGAAAATCAGGTGCCCAATTCCCAGGAGAGCCATCAGCCACCTCACCTCAGCTGATGTGGCTCTGGCAGGGTATTTCCCTAGGAGAAAGTCTCCTCTTGCATCACTTCTTGACACAGACACTTAAAGGGAGTGAATTATGCAGAGTGTGTAAGACAATAGGCTGTGGTGACTGCCATGTGATACCTGCTGCCAAGGGAAAGAGGGACCAGGTCAGCAAAGTGCTGCTCTCAGAAACATTTGGCCATGTCAAGCTTGGCTTTAAAGTTGTTAGAAAAGAACACAAATCCAGGTGTGCCCAGAGATGGTTACATGGGCTGGCTCCTCAGAGCCAGGGATGCAGTTTAGATTAGAGCATAAGGGTTCTTTATCCTCTTGGACCCTTTTGCCAGCATCAATGAATTGCAAGGGAAGGTCATCTTGGAAAAAACCCGGCACAGGCTGCACAGGTCACCAGCATGGGGAATTGATGGACAAAGCCATGAAAAATCCTCTCTAACTTCCCATCCTCCAACTAGTCAACCTTCAAAGAACTGTAGGTGAGTCCCTACAGCAGAGGTTGCTTTCTGACATATGCCAACACCACTGCTCTTAGAATTGTGCCTTTTCTTGGACATGGGTTGGAATGAGAATTTACATCCCAGAAAGCTTTCCCTATACAGGCCATGGCAATGAGGCTCCTCAGCTTGGACCCCAAGTCTTGGTCTGATCTCATGGTCCATTAGGGCTGTTTCTCCACCCCATTCTGCTCAGTGCTCTGGGTGGTGGTGGTGAGATGGCTTGAGCTGCAGATGAGCAGGTAGAAGAGATGTTGTTTAGGAAGCCCAGGGATGACCAGTGTTGGTAGAGTGTATTTATACAGGCAAGACACTGATAAATCCTTCTGCAGGCTTCCCCAATTCTAGATTTTGGCAAGATCATCATCTACACCAACAACCTGAAAATCATCCGTGCCCCAATGGACCAGAAGGAGCTCATGAGGAGAGTCATCCAGACTGAGGGAGTGAGTGACTGGGCCTTTGTGTACCGGGACAGGAAAGAGAGGCTTGGTGGTGGACATAAAAAAGAGGTGGAAATGAAGGCTGCCTGCAACCAGTATGTGCAGGTAAGAGATAATGGAAACTACTTCCTTCCCCCCCCCCTACTGAAGCTTTTGAGTCTCACAGTCCTGGTTAGACCTCTGAGTGTTCCCACCCAGTCCTCATCCATGTCTGTATCTGGCACTTAACTGCACTTGGCTTAAAAGCATCACTTTAGTACTATTTCCTCTCGGGAGAAAGCACCAACTGCAGAGCAGCCTTGAGAGACTCTGGGGACAGCTCTTCTCCTTCCAGATGCTCAAATCTCCCACTTGATTCCTCCCCTGGAGATCAGTGATGTTTATGTATCTTGGCTTTGGCCCACCTGTTGTTCCCATGTCCCAGGGGAGTTAGGAGCAGCTTAGGGTTTCTCCAGCCTGAGGAGGCTAAACACAGCTGCTCTGTGGCTGAGACTGCTCCAGGCTCAATATCAGCTGGAATGAGGCTGTGCCTTCCACTTGTTTTCTCAGGGGTTAGTCTTTGTTGGTCAGAATCCCAATTACTCTGACCATAATTTGATCCCACAGACAGAGCCTTGTTGTGCAGGGTAAGTACAAAGCATGACAGTTTTGCAGCTCTGAGACTGACCCATACTGAGTTCAGGTCCTTCTGCAGCAGGAGCTTGGTGGCAAGGTGCACAAGGACCTGAAATCAGCCCTAGGAAACAGAGGAGGGATTTTGGCCTTTGGCAGTTTTGAACCAAACTTGATTTTCATACAGACAGCTTTAAGACAGAAGCCAAGATTCATCCCACCTCCAGCAGACACCTACCTGAGTCACCAAAACCTTACTCCTGGCCTTTGAGGGGATAGATGTGGATAAAGGACCTGTGTAAGGTAATTGAGTGCCTTTCTCTGGCCACCCTCACTGGAGGAGCAACCTTTGGAGAACAGCTTCTGCAAGGCACTGCTTCAGAGACACTTGTTAACCCTGGAAGAACTCAGCAAGGTTCTTCTGTTCTCCTCGATGTTTGGGAACTAAAAGTAAACCATAAAGGTCTTAAACCAATGATGTTTGTAGGACAGTTGTGGACTTTTCTGTCCACTGGCATTATGAACACTCATCTAAAGGTGAACAACTTCAGGACAGTTATTCTTCTGAGAGGTCAATTAACTTGCACCACCAAATTCATCAGCAGGCACCAATATGAAGCACATCTGGCACCAGCTCCCCAGATCTCATTTAAACCCTGTTCTCTGGTGCCATGTAAAGCACTGATCACTGTGTGGGAATGATGCAGGGTTCTGAACCTATGCTGTGCTCTGTGCTTCCAGGTGGACATAAGGAAGCATTTCTGGGCTCTGTGGAAGCGCTGAATTTTAAGATGGGATTGGAAGGCGGCTGTCTGGCACCCTGGGAGGGAGTTGCAGGCACAAGGGGACAGCTTGAAAGAAGCTGTTTGTGTTGGTGATGAGGGATGAGAGGAGGAGAGTGAGGAGAAATGCTTGAAGAAATGAAGAATGGCTCCAAATGGGCTTCACAGCTGAGAAGATGGATGGGTGGAGCTGTGCAGATCCTTGCAGGAGAAAGGCTGAAAGTGTTGTGTTAGAAGCTCTGTCACTTGAAGGTGGAGGAGGGCAGATTTAGATTGGATATTAGGAAGACATCCTTTCCAGTGAGGGTAGGGAGACACCAGAGCAGGGATGCCCCCTCCCTGGAGGTGTTCAAGGCCAGGCTGGATGAGGCCTTGAGCAACATGGTCTAGTGGAAGGTGTCCCTGCCCATGGCAGGAGGTTGGACGTGGTTGATCTTTGAGGTCCCATCCAACCCAAACTTTTCCATGAATTTGTGAACTTCTTGTTTTGTATAAGGATCCTCAAATTCTCCCCAAATACAGAGGAGCTTTTTTCTTAACTGTCTTACTGTGGAGGATGGGATATTGGCAGAGGGGCATGTCAGGGGCAATAACTACTCAAAACACCAGAATTTCCCACTTTTGGGTGTGTTCCTGCCTCTGGTGTCTGATATCCACTAACAGGGCTGTTTTCACGGTCTCTTTCAGGTCAGAGCTGCTGGAGGTGGCTGCTCTCAATGTCAGGGGTCAGGCTGTGCCCCATGCTCACTGTGCCATGGCAGCAAGTTTTCAATGTTGGCAAACAGGTTCAGAGAGTCCTACAGGGCTCTGCGGTGCCCAGCTTGCAATGAAAGTGGGCTGCAGCCCTGCCAGATCTGTGCTGCCTGACCAGGGCCACCCCCCCTGCTGCAGGCTACAGGCATCATCAGGATGTTTTGTTGAAAACGTGGAGTTACTTAACGTTTGAGCAGCCTGGACATCAGGACAAGTGATTAAAAGAGGGTAAAGGCACTCAGATGTGAGCACTGCAGCTGTCCCCTTTGCTGCACGCACCAGTCTCGCTTTGGATCACCCAGACCCAGCTAGCTGCAGAGACACCAGGGACCTCCTAGCACCAGAGATCTCCTGAGGAAATATCAGCACTCAGAAGTGAAGGACCTGCAACGAATGTCTCAGCTGGAATCCGCTGGCACTGCCCCTCAGTCAGCACCTTGCTGCCTGGCACAGCCAGGTCCTGCCACGCTGGGCGCTTGAGTAACATCACTAAAAGCAGCAGAAATTGGTGCTGTTGGGTCACATTGGTAACATCTGGGTGTAAAGTCTGCCTGTGTGACAAGTGCCTCCCCTAGGTCTGAACTTGCTGGTGGTTTTTAACTGGCTCTGTCTTCTGCAGTTAACTCTGTGCTGGCCCTGCAGTGTCACAGGCATCTCCTGGAAACTACATAGGCTCTGGCACCTGCTCTTGTGGACACAGCCACTCCTTTGGGGCCTGATTGAGGGGAAGAAATGGAAAGGCCTTCCCAAACCTGGGACTATAAAAATGTACAATAATTCATTATTATAAACAGCAGTTATTAAGTTTTCAGCCTACTTATGAGGAAGTGCTGAACTAAAATTCCCCTGTCCCACGCTCAGCACTTTTCAGGATCAGGCTGCTGCTGAGCAGAACTTTTGTTGCCTAATATTAATCCCATGTTGTAATCTGCAGGAGGTAAACTCTAATTAGCTGAGGTGAAGTAATGATGTGGGATCTTTGTAGGCTGCCACTGGTGGCACAGAACATGGAGGGGCTTCCAGAGGTGTAGGCAGACAGGGGAAACGGTGTTTTTCCCCCAGAGCATTAACTTATTGCATTTAATATTCACGAGTCTTCATCTGCATGTTGCCTCTGAGACTCTGAGTGAAGAGGCTGCTCAGGGCTGCCTAATGCTGAGGCTGCAAGCCTGGACTGAGTAATTTATGGCTGAGTTTCTGTTTCCCTGTGATAGGTTGTGAGATTTCTCTGCACTACTTAAATGGTTAGAAATGGCTCCTATTGAATCCTTCAGCGGGTACTGCATTCAGTTTGGTTTTGGTGGTGCTCCTTTTAAAGTACAAACAAACATACCACCACCACCCCCAAATAAAAACAACCCCCAAACCAACAAAAAACCAAAGCCCCAGCACAGAAATCTGTAGCAGATACTTAATTGGCCTCATTTATCTGATCAGGAGCTGTGATACAAACAAACAAGGTCCTTGGGATTTTCACTGGGTGGGAGATGAGCCCTCACCAATCAGAACTTGTGGTCAGGTGGATTTCTTCTCCCAGCTTTTAATTCCTTGATCTCACAGCTGGGCTTGTTTAAAAAAACCAAAACCATGTTTCTGGCTTAAGATAAGAAACAAGCAAGCAGGTGAAATTGTTGCCTGGTAGTTTCTTGTTTACGACAAAACTAGAGGCAAAGATGCAGTTATCAAATCAATATTTATTGGGTTTGGGTAATTATCATGGTTCTCAGCCACTCTTGCTGCTGCTGGCTGTGTCAGCTGTTTCTGTTCCTCACAGCATGGCACAGAGAGGGGCTGTGTTCTCTGAGTCTGGAGCTTCAGAGGCCTGGGTGCTGTGGGGCTTGTCCACGCACAGCGTTAGGGGTGGCTTCTGAGGGCCATGCTCAGAGCAGCCATGGTTGGGTTTGCTCCCCCCGCTTCAGATGCATTCACTTTGTCCTTGGCAATGCACTGGCTTGATTTAACCAATAAACACTGGCTTGTTTCATATGGAATAGAGGTTTGGGCTTTCCTAAAGCTGAGGCTGCTGTTGGGGGCATGGGTTACTTTTAACCACATTACTGCTCTTATTCAGTGTCAGCCAAAGGCTCCTGCTCCATCCTTTCTGGGTCCAGCCTGCACAGCCAGGCGTGGTCTAAGGAGCAACATGGCCAGAGCAGTCACCACTGACCTTACAGACACGTTTTGGGGGTGGAAGGGACAGCTAAAGCTAGTCCAACCCCCCTGTAGTCAGCAGGGACATCTGCAACTGTAGTGGGTTGCTCAGAGCCCCAGACACTCTGACCCGGAATGGCTGCAGGGACAGGGCATCTCCCACCTAGGTCAGGGTCTCACCACTCTCAGTGGAAGAAATATCTTAGAATCATAGCATAGCTTTGATTGGAAAAGCTCTCTAAGATCATCGAGTCCATCCATTGACCCAACACCACCATGGCCATTAAATCATGTCCCCAAGTGCCACTAGCCAGCATTTCTTGAACACCTCTGGGGATGGTGACTTCACCACCTCCCTGGGCAGCACTATCCCTGGAGGTGTTGAAGAAATGTGTGGATGTGGCACCTGGGGACATGGTTTAGTGGCCATGGTGGTGCTGGGTTGGTGGTTGGACTGGATGATCTTAGAGGGCTTTTCCAACCCAAACAGTTCTATAGTTCTTGACCAGACACAGCCTCACTGCTGCTTGCAGAGTTGTGATGTAGTTGGAACATGTGAGAGGGACTCTGATGTAGTGAACAAAACCAAATCCTCTTTCTGCCACAGGCTGTAATCCTCAGGGATTGTGTGCAGGTCAGTGAGCCATGATGGGATCTGCAGGGGCATGGCAGAAGGGATGTGCCCTCCAGGGGCTCTGCCATGGAGGCTGGGATCTGCTTGAAGGAAAGGTCAGGTCAGTAGGAATGAATTCTGGTTTTCTGTCCTTGCAGGGTCCTTATCCCTGCATCACTGCTGGGTGCAGCGCAGCTTTTGGTGTCGTAGTGCAACAACCATCAGACATCTCAGTAGACATTAAAATGGAAATGGTTTGCAATGTCAGAGGCTGTGCTAATGGCAGGTGGCAGCGTTTCTGTTTCATCTGCTCCCAGCAAAACAGCATCCTGCTGCATTTCCCTTCTGAGCCCTGTTGCCTCTCAGACCCAAGCTCCAAGGTGTGCATCAAAACTGTGTTTTTTTTGGTGGTGTTTTCCTCTGAGAGAGGGATGAATTCTAATCTTCATAGCAAGCTGATGTGGGGCTTTTGCCCTCTGTCTGTGGCTGGGTTTTGTGAGCACCAAGGTGGAGGGTAGAGCAGCCTCTGTTCTGCTTGTGCTGGCCATGCCTTTAAACATGAGGGATCGAAGTGAGCAGCTGTATGGTGCAGGGCTTTTCCTTGCACACCCCCTCCCCCCCCGGGTTTCTGAACGTTCTCAGCAGGACAACGTGTTTAAACAAATGTTGACTTTAGGCTACATTCAGCCTTGATGCAACTAACTTTGTTGGGTTTTTTTGTCTCAGCCAGCTGCCAATTCTCCCGCTAGTGGGGGTCTGGCTTTGACAAAAACAGGATCAGGAGGAACCCAGAGTGTCTCAGATTGTGGGGGACAGAGCCAGGCAGCTGGTGCAGGGAGAAATGGGCTGAACATGGGGCTGTGTCCCATGGCTGAAGCTGCCCGGTGTCCTCCTGTGCTGTCCAGCCTGGCTCCCTCTCTCTGCTGCCAGGTGCTGGGAGGCAGAGAAAGCCTTGTGCTGAGTAACCTGGTATTAAAAACTGTCCGATCCCCAAAACCTGGCTTGGTTTTACGAGTTAGGGTAGGAGTGGATGATGATGATGCGTTGCACTTCTACCAAGAAATAACAAGTTTTTCCTGTTTGCTGAAAGCCTGTAAGGATGGCACTGCTCTTGCTGAAGTCACCAGGCTTCTGCACGTGGTCTCTGTGGGGTCAGCCTCTCATGCCCAGTGTCCGTCTCACGAGGAAATGAGTGATGAGATGTGAATTTCTAAAAGCTGTGGTGGCAGGGGTTTGATTTCATTGCCTGACACATTTTTTTATCCTTCACCCCCCCTCCCTTTTCCTGGTTTGGTACAAAATGAGCTCTGTAGTGTCATGCCCTGTACTGAAACCCCAACTGGCATGTGTCTGAAATTCTTTTACAAAGGAAAAAACTGCAAGATAGCTTCACAGGCTAGAGTGCCAAAACTTTGAACAGCAAATGCAGGCAAAGATGTTAAGTCTGGAGCCTGTCAGATTCTCCTTTCTTGTTAAGCATCTCTGGAGATTCTTTTTTTTGGCCCTAGAATGGGGGGTGGGGGGAAGGTCAGAAAAGCAAACCTGTTTTCCTCTCCGGCTGCTGCAGAAGTCCTGAGCTCTGTCTGAGGCAGGCTCGGGCAGGCCAGTTTGCTAGCTGCAGTTTAGACTGCCACGCTATGGCTAAGCTGGGATGTGCTCTGAGAAAGGTTCATTTGGAAACTCTGAGCAGGCTTGGAAAAGGCAGAGCCACCTTCTGCTGGTTTTCTGGAGTGCTTGGCAATTTGAAGTGAGAGGAGAAGCGGAGTTGGTGCTGTTCGTTGTGAGAGGTTTGCAGCAGAGTGGAAATGTAAATGGGAATTGTCTTCTGTCGTGTGCCTCCATCTGCTGGGAGAAGGGCAGTTGGAGGTGAGCAGGGAGGCTAATTATGACAGCCAGCAGCAGGGAGCAGAGAGGTTAAAGCAATCCTCATTTGTATGTGGCAGCAAAGTGCATCACAGGCTTTTAACCAGGAGCTTGATATGATTGAAAAAAATAATTGCCATAGTTACTCAGAAAAGCCACAGTTAAAGCTGACTTCAGGGCTCCTGCTCCTCTCCTTTCCACTGCCACTCTGCAAGCTGAACCTTGGAATGTTGTTATGTTGCAAAACAGGGTGGGAAGGTGCAACCAGACGTGCTCTCAGAGGAGACCAAAGCCAAAGCAGTCGGGGTTCTTCAAGGGCATGTTTGTGCCAAGGCACCTCCTGGCTCACACCAATCCCACGCGTTGCTTTGACTGGAGCTGCTACCTCAGGTATCGGGGTGTAGGGAATCATAGAATGGGTTGGGTTGGGTTGGAAAGGACCTGAAAGATCATCCAGTTCTAATCCCTTGCCATAGGCAGAGATACTTCCTACTAGACCAGGTTGCTCAAGACCCTATCCAACCTGGCTTGGAACACTTCCAGGTTTAGATCTTCCCCAAAGTCTCTGGGCAACTCGTACTAGTGCCTCACAACACCTTGTGGGGAAGAATTTCTTCCTCATGGCCAATCCAAATCCAGCTTGAAGCCACTCCAGCCCTGTCATTTCAAGCCTGTGTAGAAAGTCCCTCCCCAGCACTCCTGTATTTCCTTTCAAATACTGGGAAGGCCACTGTAAGGTCTCCAGGAGCCTTTTCTTCTCCAGCCTGAACAACCCAAACCTTCTCAGCCTTTCACAGGATGTTAGGGGTTGGAAGGGACCACTGGAGATTGAGTCCAACCCCCCTGCCAGAGCTGGACCACAGCAGAGATGTTCCAGCCCTTGGATCATCTTCATGCCCTCCTCTGGACGTGTCTGGATATGTTCTTGTTCAGAGATGTGCTGAGAAATATTCAGCCTTTTGCAGCGTGGTTCTGGAGCAAATGTTCCCTCCACAGGCAGTGTGGGAGGATAGGTGCTGGCAGAGCATCATCTGGAGGGATGTGTTGGGTAGGTGGTGGTCTGCAAGGGTCAAGGTCACACTTTGCATTGCTGTGATGTGGACAAGGAAAGATCCTACTGGAAGTAGGGACATTACTTTCTGTCTCACCTGTCGGAAGAAGAGGAGGCTGAGGGAAGATGACCTGGCTCTCTATAAGGAGCTTGGAGCCTGGTGCGACTTGGTCTCTTCTCCTTACTATCAGGTGATAGAAGGAGAGGAAATGGCCTGAAATCATGCCAGGAGAGGTTTAGGTTGGAGATAAGAAACACCCTCTTTGCTGCAAGAGTGATCAGACAATTGGAACAAGCTGCCCTGGGAGGTGGTGGAGTCACCATCCCTGGAGGTGTTCAAGAAACCTGTGGACATGGCACTTGGGGACATGGTTTAGTAGCCATGGTGGTGCTGGGTTGATGGTTGGACTCAATGATCTTAGAGAGTCTTTCCAGCCAAGATAATTCTGTGCTTCTATGATTCTCTGGTGTGCCTGGCTGGTGTGATTGGAGCCAGGTAGAGCCGTGGTGTCTCTGAGGCTGCAGGAAAGCCAGGAAGTGTCCAGGGAAGCCCTGCCCCACGCTCAGGGGCCCAGCCTGCAGGAGCAGAGCAGTTTGTGCTGGGTGACTTCAGGTGTTATTTAAAGTGAGCCCTAAATGATAAATCAAACATGGAGTGTGACCAATTGATTTGTATCTGGAAGAAGTGTGTCTGGGTGGTGCTGCGTTTATCGATCCCGAGCGCAGCCGGTGAGCCGTGCAGGGGCTTTGGGCTGCTCCTCTAATTTACATATATTCTCAGCAGCCACCTGCCCAAACCAGCAGCAAAGTGGAGGAGTCTGGAGGGGCTTAGCTGATTTTTGTGGTGTCACTGCCTCACTCCCTTGCAGTCAAAAAGGAAAAGAATCAGAATATTAATGAATGTGAATAGTGTTACTTTGTGCAAGTCTTTGAAGCTGCCATTTTTATTTCTCTGGGCTCCATTTGATCTTGCCTGTAAAACCAGGCCTTCAGTGCTTGGAAATGCTTCCTTTTTATACAAATCACTCCCCGTAACCTGCAGTGGTTTCTCCCTGCTCCTAAACACACCACTGACTTCTCCAGGCCTGCCATTCCCCTCGAAGAACTCCTCAGAAACAATGCTTAGGAGCTGCTGCTTTTGCTAACTGATGGCACAGGACCCAGTTAGGAACGGCAGGCAGGGGTCTCCATTCCCTGGGCTCAATGTGGTGATCAATGCAATCAATTTTGCTTGTTGTTGTTTGGGGAAAACAATCAATACCTCTGCAGGCTTGAAGGAGAGCACAGGAATTCTTGGACTAATTTTAATTGTCAGGTTTTTGCAAGCAGAGAGTGGAGGCAATGAAATGAGGACTTAACCCTCTCGCTGCTCGAGCCTCCCTGTGCTGGGGTGCTGCGGGGTTTCTGGGTGCAGAGGGCTTGGTGCCTCCAAACTGCTCTCTGCTGGTGCCACATTGGCAGTTCTGCATTTGTCAAGCACAGAATCACGGGATGGTAGGGGTTGGAAGGGACCTCCAGAGGTCATCAAGCCTTACCCCCCTGCCAAAGCAGGATCAGCTAGGGCAGGTCACACAGGAATGCATCCAGATGGGTCTTGAAAATCTTCAGAGGAGGAGACTCCACCACCTCAGGCATCACAGCATCTTCAGGAATCATTCATGACCAGCAGCCAGGGTAACAGGACCTTACTTCAAAGCTCTGGAGAGGTTAGAGGCATTGTTGCTGTCTCTGTCTTGTTTGGGGTCCTCTTAGTGTGACAGAGGAGAAATGTCTTTAAAACAAGTCAACCTGGAAAGAAATGTCCTGCAGGAACTCCCTGGGACTGCTTGTTTTTAAGGAAAAGCAGGGGACATGTCACCTGGGGAACTGCTCACGAGAGCACAGTTTTGGAGTGGCAGCAGTTGGGGTTGTGCTTCCCCAGGTGTAGTTTGGTATGTGGGAAGCTCCTTGGCACAGCCCAGGAAAGGGTGGCAACACATGAGCCCCAAGCAGGGTGAGGGGTGGGATTTGCTCCTGCTGCAGGGAAGTGGCCAGGCCTTGGGGGTCCCTTCTGCTCCTGCATTTCCAGGGTGCTGAAAGGTTCACGTCGGTGCCCTCCTGGAGAGACCCTTCAACGGGCTGGCACACGGCAGGTGAGGGGCTCTGCTGGGGAGCAGTGCCTGTGCTCTGCTCTGCCTCAGCCGGGGGACGGGCAGAGCCTGTGCCCCCTCTGCTGCCCTCTCTGGCTTTACCCAGCCCGGCAGTGCCCACCCGTGCCGGTGCCCTGCGCTGGCAGGCTGCACCACGAGGTGGCATTCCCTCCTTGCCAGGAGCTGCCGGCGATGCGGGATGGGCTCTGGGAGCCGGGGATGTCTCCTGTGCCTCCCAGCTCTGCGGCCAGGGCTCATTGCCTACCGGTCCTGCTGCCCTGGCACCGCAGCTGCCTCTGACACTCGGCCAGGTCCTGCCCAGAAGCTGCTTCTCATCTTCTCAGCAGGCAACCCTGCTCTCTGTCCTCAGCCTCGGCACCCTCTGTGGTGCTGGTTCGTGGGCACAGGCTGAAGAACAGTGCCTTGGAAGCTCCAGGGATGTATCAGAGCAGGCTGGCAGCCCATGCCTGTCTCAGCCCCCCAAGTTCTCCCTCCAGGCACAGGGCTGCCCTTTGTGGCATGGCTGGCAGTTTTGTGGTAGGAGCTGCAATGTCTGAGGTCACCTGTGGGCCAGCAGGACAACAGTAGCCACCTCTGCAGGCCATCATACATTTTGCTGTGTCCTGTGGCCCAGCACAGGCAGCTGGGGATACTGAAGCCCATGTCCCCTGTGATTGCTTGAAGGGGGTGCAGTGCTGGCCCTGTGCCCACGCTGAGCAGCACAGATGATGAAGGGCACCAGAATCTGGGCAAGGAGAGCACAGGGCAGGGCTGGGGACCTCGGGCTGGTGGGAGCCCTTCAGACAAGGCTGGCGCTCCTGTGCCCCTGGTGCTGGGGAGAAGGCTGAGGCTGAGGAGCTGCAGGGCTGCAGTGCCAGCCAGGCTGAGCTCTGAGCTCTGCTGCTCTTAGCTGGGGCATCCCCGGGGAGCAGAGCCTTGCAGGGATGCTGGCGATGCTCTTTTGTGGCTGTTAGATGCTCCCAGCCATTACAGCTGCTTGTAGCCCTGCAATGTTATTTCTTTTCCTGTGCTGTGGAGGAAATTGAGTCTATTTCTGTTTAAATACTGGGGTAATAGAGCCTGCTGCTTAGGGAAAGATTGATGTAAGTGGCTCTTTGTTTCACACCATTGGGCCTTGCAGAGCCTCACTCACATCCATAATGTGATTGTGCCACTGCTGCCACGGCCTGGAGAAGCCTCCAATTTCTCTGTAGAACAGGGCTGGGGAACCCTGCACTTTTAAAATCAACTTTCATTCTGCAGTAAGAAAAAGCATTAGAGCGGGGTTACAGGACAGCCTGTTGTGGAGCTGCTGGCCTTTTCAGCCTAGAACCCAAGCTTTCTTTTAGATCAGGGTGGTGGAGCACCTGTCACTGCACAGCATGATCATAGATTAATAGAAGGGTTTGGGTTGGGAGGGACCTTAAAGACCATCTAGTTCCAAACCCCTGCCATGGGGAGGGACACCTTCCACTAGCCCAGGTTGCTCAAAGCCTTACCCATCTTGGCCTTGAACTCTTCCAGGGAGGGGGCATCCACCACCTCCCTGGGCATCCTGTTCCAATGTCTCTCCATCCTCACTGTAAAGAATTTCTTCCTGATCTCCCCTCTCAAAACCATTGCCCCTCACCCTGTCACTACAAGCCCTTGTAAAAAGTCCCTTCCCATCTTTCTTGTAGGCCACCTTCAGGTACTAATCACCTTGCCTAACCCAAGCTAGCCTCACAAATGCAATTTTCTCACCTTTCCTAAAGCTGTGAATCGTGTTTACTGTCAGGCTGGTGGTCAGTGCTGCTTCAGGCTGGCATACATCTGAGCATGGAGGTCGGAGTCACTCTCCAGTCTTATCTGAGCTCAATAAACTCCTTGTGCTTTTACAGTTTAGAGCTCATTGATCAGGTGGATGTTGTTTCCTTTGTGCAATGGAGGGCAAGGTCTTTGTAGCCTCTGTGTCTCACTTGCAGCCAGAGGAGGTTTGTAAGCTCCAGAACTGTTCATCCCCAGCAGCCCTGTTCTTGTGCTAAGTTTCTTAACATAGGATGCTCGCCCTAGAGGCACCCTGCACACTGTTCACATTGTTCCTTTTCAGTGGTGGTTGTGGAGCAACAATCTGTTTCTTCAAGCCTTGAAGTGACTCTGTATAGCCTTAGGACAATGAAGTGACCCTGAGCATGAGCAGGCAGGGACAAGCCCTACCCTTGCTGCAGGCCAGCCCTGAGCAGAAGAGCCTGGTGGGCCCACGCTGCTATCCAAAGCCACCTTCTGCTGTCACATGCTTCAGCAGCTTTTGCAAGACAGTCAAATGGCACATCCCAGAGGCTGCACTGTACCTCTCCAGGTTTTTGCTTGAGGAAATTCTTTACAGTGAGGGTGGTGAGACATGGGAGGATCTCGTTCTGTTTTACGGTCCCTTGGTGTTCCTGTAGTGGTTTTCATTTGCAGTGCTCCACGGATCGGATGCAAGGCCCCTGGCAGGAAGCACAGCATCATACCACTGGGCTTGCAGCATCCCTCCATGCCAAGGGAAACTGGCTGCTTCACTTTCCAAATGAGGAGAAACCAGAGACTTGGGAGGTGGCCTTGTAGGATGCTGAGAGAAAGCAATCACAGATCTTCCCTGTAAAGCTTTGTCAGCTAGAGCTCCTGAAATACTGGAAATTAGATGTTACCATTTCCCAGCTGCAATAAAAATGCTGAGGTCAGAGCACAGTTGTCAGGCCAGGACTGTTGATACCACCTGGAGTTTTGCTTTCCAGCTGCTGAGCCTGCAGGAGATGTTGGCAGTAACACACTTGGATGTACTGTACAAAGAGTCCCAAGGGACAAATACCAGAGGACTTGGTGTGGCAATAACCACCTTCCTTCCTGAGATGGGAACTGGGAGCAAGCACTCATTGGGGATGAAATGAGAACTTGCAGGCTTTCAATTTTTAATCCAAATGCTTCAATCCCCAAAGTTTTGGCCCCTATATTCTCTATTGTGCATTTAGAGATGCCACCTCACCTGCAGCTCAGGTTTAATGTGACTCCTAATTCCAGGCTTGTGCTCTCTAAGTGGTGGTGAGGTTGCCCTGAGCCTCAAGGAAAACCAGGCAGTAGTGCTGGCTGTGCCTTTTTTCTTCTGCTCTGTGATGCATGGAGGTGCTTCACATTATTGTGATGTGTTTGTTAGAGATCTGCAACCCATCCCTCTTGAAGGTCTCATTTCACAGCTCCACCAAATGCAGCTGTTCCAGAAGGTGCATCTTTATCCTGGAGAAGTCTGTAACCTGGGCTGCCTGCCAGTTGGCTTCTCGTTTGGTAGCATTCTGTTCTTGATCTGGGTCATTAAATATTAAGAGGCAAAGTGATTCTAAAAGCCAGCCATTTTTTTGGAGACACTAAATAACTGTAATTTGTTTCCTAATAGATAGTTTTGTCCTTGTCACTGGGTCCACTCAACACAAAAATAAACATGTGATGGGACAGGACTGCTCTGTAAACCTCACTCCCTGTGTTTGCCCAGGGAATGGGCCTGGGAATATCAGTTGGGAGGAGGATGGAAATGAACTAAGGCTCAGGGCAGTGTGTTGGTCTGGTAGCTCAGCTTCCCCAGCTTTTCTCACCCCAGTCATTGTCCACCTGGTTGCTCTGGGACCAGGTATGTCAAGACTTTGCTACCCAGTAGCACCACTGTAAATCACAGAATGGTTTGGGTTGGGAAAGCCCTCCAGGATCACCCAGTCCAACTGGCAGTCCAACACCACCATGGCCGTTAAACCATGTCCCCAGGTGCCATTTCCATAGGTTTCTTGAACCCCTCTAGGGATGGAGACTCCACCACCTCTCTGGGCAGCCTGTGCCAACATTGCAGGACAGAAATTGCACCTAATCTCCAATCTAAACCTCCTTTGGCACAATTTCAGGCTGTTTCCTCTTGGTCTATTGCCTGATACTAGGGAGAAGAGACCAACCCTGACCTCACTCCAACCACCTTTCAGGAAGTTGCAGAGAGCAATGAGGTCTCCTCTCAGCCTCCTCTTCTCCAGAGTAAACAACCCCAATTTCCTCAGCTGCTCCTCACCAGCCTTGTTCTCTAGAGCCTTCACCAGCTTTGTTGCTCTTCTCTGGACATACTCCAGCCCCTCAAAGTCCTTTTTGGAGTGAGGTGTCCCAAACTGAACCCAGGATTTGAGCTGTAGCCTTACCAATGGCCAGTACATGGGGACAATCACTGCTATACTCCTGCTGACCATTGCTGATCCAGGCTAGGATGCTGTTGGTAAAGTGTAAGTACTACAAGCTGGGTAAAGGGGGTCTGGGCAGCAGGGATATGTGGAGCTGCATTTCACCTGAGGTAGAGCCAAATGCTTGTGGCAGGCTTTTTCCCAGCCCTGTGGATGGTAAAGCAGCAGAAGTGCTTAAAACCCAATCCTAAACCCAAAGCCTACCCTGCAGTGCTGTGTTCATTTGGCAACATTTCTGCCTGCTCCTATGCTGTGCTGAGAACTCTTCCAACTCCTTTGCTTTTAGTACAGCAATGGTGATGCTTGCTGGAACTCTTCCCTTCTGATTTTCTTTCCTCATCAGACTTCTCTGCAGGGATTATTTACTGGGGGAGGACTGCCACATGCCAGAACTAATTCCTGACATTTCAGAAAGGTGACTGCTTGGAGGAATTCAGTCAGGTTGTAAAACATTACTGCTTCACTGTGGTTTATCTTGTGTGAAAGGATCACATTTCCTTATGATTCAAAATATCTATCTATCTATCTATCTATCTATCTATCTATCTATCTATCTCTGTATCTCTGTTTTATGACTTACTTTTAAAGAGAGGTTAAGAGAAAAGAATTCTCCAGGAACTGGTTTTGTATTTAACTGGAATGGACAAAAATTGTAGCCTTGAGCATACCCAGATGTAACTGCTGGTGGTAGCTGTTGTACACACAGTGTGATGGGCTTTTATCTTCTTGTACCTGGAAAAAAAGATAATCAGCAGTTTGAAGATGTTACCTGGGCCACAGTGAAAGTGCAGCCACTGCCCTCACCCCAGTGGCACCTTGGAGTTTTTGCATGGCCTTTAGTAGCTGCTGAGGATGTGGAATGTTCTCAGCTGGGCTGTCCACAGCTGCTCCTCAATCCTCACTCCTGCCCTCAGAGCCTGGGAGTACCTTCAAAACATTGAGAAGGGATTCTACCATTTCTGTTTAATAGTAATGAGAATAATATCTTTCTGTGTCCCAGGTCAGTGTCCAAAAAGTGCTCAGCATCTGCTTGGAAGAGGAATCTTGGCTTAACATGTAGAAAATAAACAGTGCTATGAAACCCCATTGTCCTGTGTGGACGCTGTGGCCCTGAGTGAGGAGTCTGGCTAGAGAACCAGAGTCACACAGGGCTTGGAAGGGACCTCTGAAGGACATCTAGTCCAAGAGAGAGACCTCAACCCCATGCAGTTCTACAGGCTGGGGTCAGAGTGGCTGGAGAGCAGCCAGGCAGAGAGGGACCTGGGGGCTATTGGTCAATGGTAGGCTGAACATGAGCCTGCAGTGTGCCCAGGCAGCCAGGAGGGCCAATGGCATCCTGGCCTATATCAGGAGCAGTATGGCCAGCAGGAGCAGGGAGGTCATTCTGCCCCTGTACACTGCACTGGTTAGGCCACACCTTGAGTCCTGTGTCCAGTTCTGGGCCCTCAGTTTAGGAAGGCTGTTGAGTTGCTGGAAGGTGTCCAGAGAAGGGCAACAAAGCTGGGGAGGGATGTGGAACACAAGCCCTCTGTGGAAAGGCTGAGGGAGCTGGGGTTGCTTAGCCTGGAGAAGAGGAGGCTCAGGGCAGACTTTATTGCTCTCTGCAACTACTTGAAGGGAGGTTGCAGCCAGGAGAGGGCTAGTCTCTTCTCCCAGGCAACCAGCAAGAGGACACAGTCTCAAGCTGTGCCAGGGGAGGTTTAGATTGAATGTTAGGAAGAAATTCTTCATAGAGAGAGTGATCTGCCATTGGAATGGGCTGCCCAGGGAGGTTGTGGAATCACCATCATTGGAGACTTGATGGGGTGCTTGGTGCCATGGCAGTTGATTAGATGGTGTTGGGCGATGGGTTGGACTCGACAATCTTGAAGGTCTCTTCCAACCTGGTCTGGTCTGGTCTGGTCTATTCTATTCTATTTTATTCTATTCTATTCTCACTGTGCTGGTGAGTCTGGGTGCAGCAGTGCTCCTGTGCTGGCCCCCGGGAATGGGTTTTCTGTTGCCTCTTGAATGCTCAGTGTGAGAGTGGTCTGAATAATAATTTCTCTGGTCTGTCCTGGTTGTGTTCGTTGCAGATGCTGTAGGTGTCCCATAGCTTTCCTCTGGCTGGTTCAGACACAAGGTTGGGCTCTCTGGCCAGAGCCCAAATAATTGCTGGAAATTAATTTTCTGTGTGCTGCTCAGCAGTGGTAGCAGGCTGCCTGCTGCTCCTGCACAGCAGGCAGAGCTAGAGCCTGCCTTTGCTCTCGTGTCCACCAGCAGATGCTTGGACAGCAGTTTAAGAATTACCAACTCCCTCCTGCTTGCCAGCATTGGCACGGAGCAGACTTGTTCTCAAACAGTTCCCTTTCTCTGGTGCTTGGTCTGCTGTGCCCCAGGGCTGCCATGGCACTGCCTGGCAGAACATGGGCAGCATTTCTCTCCAGTGCAGTGTTACCATAGAACCACAGAATTATTTTGTCTAGAGCAGACCTCTAAGATCATGCAGTCCAACTCTCAACCCAGCACCACCATGGCCATTAAACCATGTCCCCAAGTGCCATGCCCACATGTTCCTTGAGCACCTCCAGGGATAGTGGTCAGGCACTGGAACAGGCTGCCCAGGGAGGTGGTGGAGTCACTGTTCCTGGAGATATTCAAGAAACCTGTGGGCATGGCACCTGGGGACATGGTTTAATGGCCATGGTGGTGCTGGGTTGATGGTTGGACTGCATGATCTTAGAGGCTTTTCCAACCCAAACGATTCTATGATTGTTCCCCTGCACTTCCTCATTCCAGGCAACCCAAGGGAGCTGCAGCCTCTCAGTGCAGTGGGTGCAGGATGAGAAGATGTCTCCTGGTGTGGGGAGCTGTGTGTGAAGTGCTCCTCTGCTCGAGATGGGAGCTGCAAGGATCTCCTGTACAAAAGCTCCCTCTTTTGAAGAGCCTTGCATTGGGTGTAACTTTTAATTTAGTTTTGAAAACCAGGCAGGCTTTGGAGCCTCTCCCTGATGCTATCTGAACAAGGATACTGTGAGACTTTTTATACTAAAGACACTTTAATTAAGCTCCCATCATGGAAACAATTAGACCAGGTCTTCTGTACTTAACCAGTCAATAATGGAGTGGTTGGGTCTCGTTAATAGACTTCTTCCTGCAACTGTATTGCAGTGGTGCCAGCTGCAGGCTACAGAAATCAACCCCAGGTCAATATTCCCCCCCCCCCCCCCCCCCTTTTTTTTTTGGTGTCCCCTGCAATGGTGAAGCAGTAAAATGAATAAATAAATCCCAGCCAGAGCAGCTGAGCTTCTCATTGGTGGTGTCCATCCTGTGGAAGGGGGGGAAGATTCTCATGTTTTTCAGCTCCTTCACTTGAACCCCACCTGTTTGTCATCTTAATGAATTGCACAGAAATAATTAATGGGTGGTTGTGGCCCACGGCAGGCTTTGGTGGGGCTGGGTTCATCTGTGTGCTGGAGGACAGGAGTTGAGGTACAACTACCTGAAGGGAGGTTGTGGAGAGGTGGATGTTGGTCTCTTCTCCCAGGCAGGCAACACCAGAACAAGAGGACACAGTCTCAGGCTGTGCCAGGGGAGGTTTAGGTTGGATGTTAGGAGAAAGTTCTATACAGAGAGAGTGATTGCCCATTGGAATGGGCTGCCTGGGGAGGTGGTGGAGTCACCATCACTGGAGGTGTTCAGGAGGAGACTTGATGGGGTGCTTGGTGCCATGGGTTAGTTGATTAGGTGGGTTGGATTGGTTGGTAGGTTGGACAGGATGATCTTGAAGGTCTCTTCCAACCTGGTGTGGTCTATTCTATTCTATTCTATTCTATTCTATTCTATTCTATTCTATTCTATTCTATTCTATTCTATTCTCTCCTCACTGCTATCACTGCCTCTGCCTAGCATGATGGGATGGTGTCCTGAGGACTCCATCAAGTGGGGTTGGCCACTGGCTTTCAAGATTCTGTGGACAAGGTTGTGTCACTCTAGAGCTCTCTCCATGGTGCTGCTCTTTCAACCCTCAGGTCTTGCCTGAAGCAGAGACCAGCCAGACCTTGGCATTGCTGACCATAGGAGGCGGTTGTTACAAACCCCTCCTCATGCTGCTGCTCTTCTATCTCATCATCAGGTGTCCCACACTAACAGAATCAAAGAATCACCAAGGTCAGAAGAGACCTTTGAGATCATTGAGTCCAACCTGTCAACACAGGCCTCATGACTGCTTAACCATGACACCAAGTGCCAATCCCCTCTTGAACACCTCCATGGATGGTGACTCCACCACCTCCCTGGGCAGCACATTCCAATGGCTAACAACTCTCTCAGTGAAGAACTTTCTCCTCACCTCCAGCCTAAACTTCCCCTGGCACAGCTTGAGACTGTGTCCTCTTGTTCTGGTGCTGGTTGCCTGGGAGAAGAGACCAACCCCCTCCTGTCTACAACCCCCCTTCAGGTAGTTGTAGAGAGCAATAAGGTCTCCCTTGAGCCTCCTCTTCTCCAGGCTAAACAACCCCAGCTCCCTCAGCCTCTCCTCATCGGGCACTTTCCAGCACAGACTTTACTGGTTACTGACAGAAAAATGTGTGTTGTGCTCCTGTTCCTCACGACCCAGAAAGGCAGAATGTGGCTTCCAGGAGCAGGTTTGCTCAGCTCCATGTTTTGCTCAGTCCCTTTTAAGACAAGGGGGTGAAGAAGGAAAATAATGTATTGCTTGAATTTCTTCCCCAAATGAGAGTCTATTTTTATAGGGCTCAAAATGAGATTGTTTTAAGCCTGGATTCTTTACATCCTCTAATTGTTGAAAAAAAATATATGTTTGACCTTTTCTTTTGTATGCTGGGAATAAGCAGAACAGAAATGGCTTTAGTTTGACTATGGTAATGCTTTCAATTCAAATAGATTTTAAACCACAGCATTTATGACTGTATCAGCTTCTTAATTCATTTTCATTCCTGCTTTCCCCCAGGCACTGAAACACTGCTTCTTCCCAATGCCTCATTACAGAATCACAGAATCATCATTTGGGTTGCAAAAGCCCTCCAGGATCATTGAGTCCAGCCATCAACCCAACACCACCATGGCCATTAAACCATGTCCCCAAGTGCCATGGCCACACATTTATTGAACACCTGCAGGGGCGGTGACTCCACCACCTCTCTGGGCAGCCTGTTCCAATGCCTGACCACTCCTGCAGGAAAGAAATTGTTCCTAATCTCCAATGTAAGCCTCCTCTGGCACAATTTCAGGCCATTTCCTCTCATCCTATCACCTGATACTAGGGAGAAGAGCAACTCCCACCTCTTTCCAACCTCCTTTCAGGGAGTTGTAGAGCACAATGAGGTCTCCCCTCAGCCTTTTCTTCTCCAGTCTGAACAACCTCAGTTCCTTTAGCTGCTCCTCACCAGCCCTGCTCTCCAGACCCTTCACCAGCTTTGTTACCCTTCTGTGAGGAAGCTCCCAATGTCCTGCTGCAGCCCCTGTTCTGCTCACCCAGGGCATGGCAGCCACTGATCTACAGCACGAGGGATGCTCTCCTGGGTGAACTCTTGGTTCTAGACTGCACAGGTGGTCACAGCAGACCCCAGAGTAGCCAGGTTTGGGTCAGACCCTCCTGTACTCTCCTGACCCTTCAGCAGCTTGGTTGTCTCACACTCATCCTGGCCCTGAGTGTGCCTTACCCTCCCTTATCGGACTTGCAGTACCTGGTACAGATGTGATAGATTCTCAGTCTGTGTCAGCTGGCAGCCCATTCCCCCTCCTGCCAGGCACTCCAGATACACACCTAGGCTACTCAACAAGTCTGTGGTGCAGAGAGGTCCTCAGGCTGCCATTCCATGTGTCCCTCATTCTTCTGTCACCCTCCTGTGGCTTCAGTGTGCTGGCTGCAGTGACAAAGTGACACTTGCTGGAGGAGCCACCTGTAGCTGTTGCTGAACTGGGACAATGCTGGGAGTGCTCTGGGGTGTCACACTGCTGCGGGCTGTGTGGACACGTGTGGCAGGAGCAGATCATACTGTTCCAGGGCTTGGCCATCAGAAGCTTTTAAGCTGCTGCTGAGGAGGTGCAGGGTTTAATGGCAGGCAGTGTTTGTTCTGTATCTGGAGTGCATCATCGCACGCTAAGCAGTGTAAATTTAGCTGCTTTAAGCCTGATCTCCTGGGGCTGAGATTTAAGTGTTTGAACTTTAGTTGAAAGGAATATATTGATTAGGCTTTGATTTAGTTGCTCCTTGCTGAAAAGCTACTGGGTAATGACTTGTACCTGCCCTTTCCTATTTTATTCATTTAATGGAGTCCCCTCTCACTCCCCTTTTCTTCCTCCACACCATTTTACTTAGGAGTCTGCAGAGCTGTGAGGAGAAAGAAAAGCAAAAGCAGTTGTCATGCTGGGAACATCATTGGTTCAATAAACAGCAGTTTTGAATTCCCCAGGCAGACCTGGGAGTCCTCACTTCTGTCAATTAGTGCCTCATCCTGCAAACAGTGGCATGTCCCATCCCCACTGATGGACTCAGCTGGCCAGCTCATTGCCTTCTGCAAGGAGCAGGCCTGGGAGATGAGCTGGCTTTTACAGAGAGAAAAGATCTTGTCCCTTTCTTTGGTTTGGAGAGCTGTGAAAAGAAACTGTCTTGGCCTGTTTGATGATTTGTCTTTGTCAGTACAAGGATGGTGAGACTCTGGAGTATGTTGCCTGAAGAGGTTGTGGATGCTCCCTCGCTGGAGGTGTTCAGGGCCAGGCTGGATGAGGGCTTGAGCAGCTAAGTCTAGTTGAGAGGTGTCCCTGCCCATAGCAGGGGGATTGGAGGAGATGATCTCTAAGGTCTCTTCCAACCAGGGCCATTCTATGATTCTCTTTTTTAACCTCCTCTCTAGGATCCCAGAATCCCATCATGGTGGGGTTGGAAGGGACCTTTGGAGATCACCCAGCCCTGCTAAAGCAGGGGCACACACAGCAGGTTGCTCAGGATCACAATGTCCAGGTGGGTTTGGAATCTCTCCAGAGAAGGTGGTCAGTTGTTAAGGGCTTCTTGTGCACAGGGGCTTGGAACCTCGAGCAGTGAATCTTGAACAGTAAATCTTGCTCAGGAATCTTGAACAACCTGCTCTAGTGGAAGGTGTCCCTGACAATGCCAGGGGAGCTGGAACTAGATGACATTCAAAGTCCAATCCCACCCAAACCATTCCATGAATCTATGAATAAATGTGCACGAGGTGGGGTGGCCAAGACCAAATACATTCATTAGCAGGTTTGTTCTTATTGAGCTGCTGCTTGGTGTGCCTGAGGAAACTGTCAAATTACTTCTGTCTGAGCTGCTGTGTGCATTTCAGAACCAGCATTTCCATTATTCCACTCTGGATCTTTGGAATAGAATAGGAGGCATTTGGGTTCTCCTCCACCCACAAAGCAGAAGCAATCTATGAATAATGAAAGTCCAATGAAATCTTCTGCTGAGCCTGAAGTGCTTACCTCTGCTTACTGCTGGGTGCCAGAAAGAGAAGGGTTAGGACTTCTCCTGGGAGCAAGGTGCTTTTGCTAAGGCCAGGGCCTATGGTCAGGGTGGTAGGATTGCCTGGCCCTTGAGCACGACCATTTTGGCTCATTCCCTGGGGCTTGACTCTGCCCTGGGCTTGTAGAGAACAGCCCTGCTGGGCTGGGTAGTGACCCTGCTCCAGCTGCAAGCCCACAGCAGCTTTACTTTGAAGAGATGTGTCCTGTGCTAGAGCTTAAGTCACCTGGCTGCTAAAAGGTGTCCTTGTATCTCCCTGAGAGCAGTCACTGGTCACATGGAGCTCTTGTTGGCAGGGTGGATGGAGATCCTCAAGACACTGTGAAGTGAGTGACCAGGACATAGGGATGTGCTGGATGCTAGACATCTAGGTCTGTCCCCGTGGGCAATCCATCCTTCTCATCTCCTTCAGAATTGACTTGCATTTTGGGTGGTTTTTTCCTCTCTGTTTCTCCCAGATGTGCATCATCCTCCCAAGCTGAAGAGAAACAGTTTCAGATAAGGAAAATAAACTGACCAGATCTGATGTCCCCCCTCTGACTTTCTGTAAGACAGCGTGTCTTGTTGCACTGATCCCTAACCCCCAAGAAAACTCCCTGTTTAGAAGCTCTGTGTCATTGTTCAAACATTTAATGCTTTCACCAGCTGCAATCATGATGCTTGAAATGGTGATTTGACTTACTCAGAGTGTTCTTCTGGGACCTGCAATACTCTGTCCGGCTTTGGGCTCCCCAGTTCAAGAGAGACAGGGAGAGAGTCCAACACAGGCTACAAGGATGATTGGAGGACTTGAACATCTCTCCTGTGAAGAAAGACTGAGACACCTGGAGCTGTTTAGTCTGGAGGAGAGAAGGGTGAGAGGGGATCTTATCAATGCCTATACATATCCGAGGGGTGGGTGTCAGGATGAAGGTGCCGGGCTCTTTTAGATGGTGCCCAGTGATAGGACAAGGAGCAAGGGGTACAACCTAGAACACAGAAGATTTCACCTCAGCATGAGGAGACACTTTGTTACAGTGAGGGTGATGGAGCACTGGAGCAGGCTGCTGGGAGAGGCTGTGGAATCTTCCTCTCTGGAGACTTTCAAAACTTGCCTGGATGTGTTCCTGTTTGACTTGCCCTAATGATTCTGCTTTGGAAGGGGGGGTTGGACTTGATGATATCTGGAAGTCACTTCCAACCCCTAACATTCTGTGATGTGGACAGGCAGTGGAAGCTTTGACAATGTTTGCCTTCAGAAGTGAGTGTTCCTGGCAGCCCTGCCAGTCTCTTCTGTACACCAGGGTGCTGAACAAAAAGGGAACACCATTTTTCTGAGTGTTTTGCAAAACTAATTAATTGACACTTGGTTAACGGCAGCAAAATTATGTCTATCTCAAAGGTCTTTTCCAACCTTAATGACTCTATCATTCTGTGAATTGTGTTGAGATGTCCCAGAAAAGCTGACCTCTAAACATGCCCATTAAATGGGATGGACTCCATGATGTGTGCCCAGGTGGCTAAGAGGGCCAATGGCATCCTGGCCTGTATCAGGAACAGTGTGGCCAGCAGGAGCAGGGAGGTCATTCTGCCCCTGTACTCAACACTGGTTATGCCACACCTTGAGTACTGTGTCCAGTCTGGGCCCCTCAGTTTAAGAAGGACATTGAGACACTTGAATGTGTCCAGAGAAGGGCAACAAGGCTGGGGAGAGGCCTCCAGCACAAGCCCTATGAGGAGAGGCTGAGGGAGCTGGGGTTGTTTAGCCTGGAGAAGAGGAGGCTGAGGGGAGACCTTACTGCTCTCTACAGCTACCTGAAAGGAGGTTGTAGTCAGGAGGGGTTTGTTCTCTTCTCCCAGGCAACCAGCACCAGAACAAGAGGACACAGTCTCAAGCTGCACCAGGGGAGGTTTAGGCTTGAGGTGAGGAGAAAGTTCTTCACAGAGAGAGTTGTTAGCCATTGGAATGTGCTGCCCAGGGAGGTGGTGGAGTCACCATCCCTGGAGGTGTTCAAGAGGGGATTGGACGTGGCACTTGGTGTCATGGTTAAGCAGTCATGAGATCTGTTGGGTGACAGGTTGGACCTGATGACCTTTGAGGTCTTTTCCAATCTTATTGATTCTTTGATTCTGTCTTCAAGGTCTCTTTCGACCAAAATGATGGTGGGACTCTTTGGCTGGCAGCTGGAAATCTGCCCTCCCCAGACCCAGTGCCTGTTTCTGTCCTAAAGAGCTGACAGCTCTGAGAACACAATTTAATTGGATTCAGGAGAGTTTTGCACGATCTAAACCCATCTTTGAAAGCCTTTGTTCCCAGCTCCAGGCCTGCCTTCACTTCTGCTGTGTTTATTTCTTCTTTTGTGAATTCTGTTTCATGTTTGTCTCGCTAATGGGACAAACATTTTAGTAAGAGTGACAAGATTTAGAGCACTTATCTGCTTTAATATTAATCAGCTGCCTTCTTGGAACACTAACAAGGCCTTGGGGAAAAAAAGGCCTCTCTGGTTACCTCTGCAGCTGAAGCTGCTCACCCTTGGGGAGAGGAGCCTGTGGTGGAGCCCACAGCCTCCTTTGCTTTGGTATCTGCATGCAGTTGGAACACTGGTACTGGGCATCCTTGGAGTGCAGAGGTGGGGATTCTTGCATCAGACAGTCCCTGGGCTTAGGGACAAGGAATATAGAATCACAGAATTGTTTTGGTTGGAAAAGCCCTCCAGGATCATCCAGTCCAACTATCAACTCAACACCACCATGGCCATTAAACCATGTCCCCGAGTGCCATGGCCACACATTTACTGAACACCTCCAGGGGTGGTGACTCCACCACCTCCCTGAGCAGCCTCCTCCAATGCCTGACCATGCTTGTAGGAAAGAAATTGTTCCTAATCTCCAGTGTAATCTTCCTGTGGCACAATGTCAGGCCTGTATCACCTGATACTGGTTGTGCCACCTCACCCCAGCAATGAAGTCTCCTCTCAGCTTTTTCTTCTCCAATCTGAACAACCTCAGTTCCTTTAGCTGCTCCTCACCAGCCCTGCTCTCCAGACCCTTCACCAGCTTTGTTACCCTTCTGTGAGGAAACTCCCACTGTCCTGCTGCAGCCCCTGCTCTACTCATGCAGGACATGGCAGTCACTGATCTACAGCATGAGGAATGTTCTCCTGGGTGAACTCTTGGTTCTAGACTGCACAGGTGGTCACAGCAGACCCCAGAGTAGCCAGGTTTGGGTCAGACCCTCCTGTACCCACAAACATGGGGCCAAGGGTGTCCAGTGCATCTCCCTCATCAGACCAAGCCACCCTGGTGAGGGGGAGGTTGGTCACCTATGGTCTTGCTCCCAAAGATTTCTCTTACCTTGTGGCTGTTCATGCAGTCAAAATCTTTTTTTGCTGCATCTGTCTGAAGCTTGGATGTCTTGGGGTGGATGATCCTGAAGGTCTTTTCCTACCTATGTAATTCCATGATTTATTTTGGGTTGTTCTTCCAGTTAATAAGTGGTTCCCCTTAGCTACCAGCTGGAAACCTGGTTTGGCCAGGAGCCTAAACCAACCAGCAAGAGCCAGGCACAGAGAAGATGCCAATTAAACTGAGAGCACTAAATCCATCTGATGCCATCATCCTTTAGTGGCATAAGCTGGAGAAACAAAGTGCCCAGGTAAACTGGCTTGGCAAACTGACACTGATCTTCTGGCACTTCTCAGAAATCAAGGTTTAGAAGTGCTGAATGCCTGGTGGGTGGCATTGTCCTGAAAAACCAAACCCCAAACAGCAAACACAGACACACAAAAAAGCCTCTTGATAGTTTCAGAGGTGATAAGGGATACCCACGATGGGATCCTTTCGAAAAGAAAACAATTCCCTGTGCTCCCAGGGCAGGCTGGGGGAAGGGGATGCTGTCGGCAGGAGGCAGGGTGAGGTTTGGAGCAGGACACTGAGGGAAGGGGATGCTGCCGGCAGGAGGCAGGGTGAGGTTTGGAGCAGGACACTGAGGGAAGGGGATGCTGCCGGCAGGAGGCAGGGTGAGGTTTGGAGCAGGGCACTGACAAGCCAGCTGCATTTCCTGCTGTCTTGTAAACAGAGAGTGCTGTAACTGCTTCTGACATTTGAAGGGCCACCACTGTAATCTCAGGTCACTGACAGTGTCTGTCAAGGAGGATAACAGGACATTTGAGCATTGCCACTGATATTTTCAGGTTTTAACTGCCAGGAGCCATCATGGGCAATCTAAGCTGTTCCCAAATTCAGGAGGTGGTTGTGCTTTGTGCAGGCATCAGAAGCACAGGCATGTGTCCAGGTGTGGAGCTCTTGACTCTCCCTGAGGAACAGCTCCATGTGCCACAGCCTTGACCCTGGGTGCCCTGCATGAGGAGGCTGAGGAATTGCTTTCCTCCCTTGGGTGCCTCTGTCCCCACGCTGCTGCTGCACAAGGACAGGGTTGGGAAAGCATTTATGGACCTGAAGCTGGATTTCCAGGAACAAGGGTTGGGCTTTCAGTGTAGGAGAGCAGCACATGGGAGACAAATGGGTGCTCCTGGGGGGCCAGGACCCTGTAGAGTGTCCTCGTCCTCTTCTCCTCCTTGCTGGAGTGCCAGTTTCTTGCTTGGGAAGGACATGCTCAAGAGCAACTGTAAAGCTGCAAAGGCTAAATGTTGGGGTTCTGCTAATAAACCCGGGGCCTGGGAGGGCTCAGTGTCACTGCCCTTTGCTCTGGCAGGTGAAGTGGCCATTCCTGGCCCATGCCCTCACTGGGGATTGCAGCTGGTGTTGAAGGACATGTGGCTGTGGCAGCTCCTTGCCACCCTCTGGGTGCAGAGAAGCTGCTCCTGCTTTCAGGCTCCCTCCTCACAAACTCTTCTCAGCTTCTCTGCCAGCCCTTGTTCAGGTTCTGCCCAAATCCCCTTGCCCAGTTCAGAGGCTGGCAGCTGGTTCCCCGGTGATCAGAGGTGTCATCCCTGCCACACAGGCTGAGCATCTCCACACAAACCTCCTCAGTGGTATGTTCTCTGCTTTCTCTGCAGAATCTTCTCACACTCATTTTTTTCAGTGGCTTTTGCTTCAATTCTCAGCTGTTTTACAGCCCAGCCAGCCTTCAGCCAGAGCAGCAGCCCGGGCTCCTTGTGGCAGCCTCGGTTCCTTGTGAGGCTGTTAAGGTGCCAGGGTTTTTTATGCTTCTCCCATTGACACTGCTCAGGAGGACCTTGCCATCCAATTGCTCTGCCTTGATTGATTCCTTCTCATTATCAGCCCTGAATTATTTGCAGAGGTAAACGCCAGGGCTTTATTTTCTCACACTGCTTTATCTTTTCACCAAATGTTGCTAATGGAAAAGCTTTTAACCTCCTGAGGCAGAAGGTGATCCGTGGCCGTTGGGGTGAGTGTGGGACACGTGGAGCTGCCTGCTGCTGCTGCTGCAGCAAACCCTGCTGCTGCCTCGGAGTCCTCCCTTGGGCCATGGGGAGATTTAACAGACAGCCCAAGGTGACTGGCACACAGCAACAGAGAGAAATTGTCTGCTTCAAAAATTAAAGCAAACAGAAAGGGCAAACCCCGCTCCAGAGGCAGGGACACTTAACCCCCACATCCTGCCTCTGCTGACGGGCTTCCAGGGAGCCCAGGAAGCTGGAAGGGTGGTGCTGGTTGAGCTGCATGGCAAGTTGAGAATCACATGGATCCACAGGGACACAGGAGTAAATATTGCTGTGGGGCATGAACAGAGTGAGTGGATCTCAGCTGGTACCCCCTGGTACAGAGCCACACTGTCCACCCACCCAACCTGGGCAGCTCCTGGCTGTGGTGGTACCAATGTCAGGGGCTGAGGAGGAACCTGGGGATGGAGGAGCAACCTAATTTAGTAGGAGGAGTTTAGTTTGAAACTAGCCAATCTTTAAGGTCTTTTCCAAACCAAAGCAGTCTATGATATATTTTTTAAAAGCACAAATAAAGCTGAAGATCTCATTTTCCAACTCCTGAAAAATGCATTTTCAATGTCCCCAGATCTGGGCTTTGCACTGTCAACAGCCAAGGGAGCAGAGTGTCCCAGTACTCTGGGACCTCCCTGGATGAGCTCCTGCTGCAAGGCCAGGCTGGGATGAAGATGATTCCAGGCATGGAAATGTGTGATTTGAAGCACCCAGAGATGAGGAGAGCACCCTGCTGATCCTCCACCGGGGCCATCACTGCTCTAAGGTTTTCCTTCCTTTTCAGACCCCTGCTCCCTTCAGATCTCCATCCACAGCCCGCAGGGCTCATGGTCACTGGGTTCCATCTGTTGCTGCTTTCAGGTTACAGCCAAAGCATTTTTCAGCCCTTCTGGTAGTCCAGCAGTTTGAAGGCCTTGAGTGCATATAGGCTCCTCAGCTCCTTATGGAAGTCTGTCCCTGAGCTGTTGCCAGGCTGCAGCCCTCCCTGATGTGCCAACATTAGCCTGGCTGGGGACATGACCCTGCAGAGACAATGGCCACCCAGCACCTATCCCTCCTCAGCACCCAACCAGTAAGTCAGCAGCAAGCAGTGAAGCAGCACTTGGCTTGCTCACTGCAAATCCACCTCTGGAGCAATGCTGCTGCAGGTTTTCTCCAGGGATGCAACAGAACCGGAGCCACATCACACTTGCAGGTGGCTGAGCTTCTTGGATGTCCCCTGCCCCTTCCTGGGGGATTCCTCACCAAAAGGGCTTCCACAGCTGCAGAGCTGTTGCCCATTCCCCTCTGAGCTCAGCCATCAGACAGCTGCATCTTTCTCCTGGCTGTTCCATCTGCTGTGGCTGCTGCTTTTACATAACAAGCTGAACTTTAAATTCTAACAACCTGTACCTATCACACTGCTTCCTGCCCTTCACTGCCAGGGTGGGAATTTGTCCTGCAGGGATGGAACAGATTGGGGGGAATATTAGGAAAATTAGATCAAATGGTATTATAAAGCCACGAGATGACTCAGTTCTATTGTGACATTGCCTCACAAACCCAGGGCTTTGAACAAAGTGTGCTTTTACAGAAAAGGGGCTTTTCACCTTGTTATTTCTCTTTAGGAGCTGAACAAACACTCTTCCTGGTTTGTCTTTATGTAAGGTTGAGTGTTGATTTGGGCTTCCTGGGCTGTCCATAGTGATTGACCAGCAGGACAGCCCCAGGACTGGTGTGCTGGAGACTGGGTCTCTGGCAGGCAGCCGTGTCCTGCCCTGGGACTGCTTTGGCTGTCACCAAGAGCATCCCTTCTGGATGGGCACAGGGCACTAAGCTCCTTCAGAATTAAAAACAATGCTATCCTTGTATTACTCTACACCAGGCAACCAACTCCCTGCTACCCTTGTAGAACACAAGGGGAAGAAAAAGCTTTTATGGAGCTGTGGAAAACCAGTTTTCATCATCTGACTCAGTGCTAATTCTTCTCTTCTTGCTGTCTGCCAACAGAAAAGGGATTTTGGTCAGGCAGGTGGTGGAGAGCTTGGTGTGCAGCCCTGCTCCAGTCTCAGACACTCCAAACACTTCTAACACACATGGGATGGTGCTGGTGAAGATTCTCAGTAACATCTCCAGTGCACCCTTAGGTAAGCAGAGTATCAGACAATCTAGGAGGGGAAACTCTGAGTATTCTTCAGGTTTTACCCTTAAAAATTGCACCCCTCCAGAAATCCAAATCCCAGCTGAATACCCGGCAGCATGGCTGCATCTTTGAAGTCTTACATTTGCTGTAAGCCCAAGCCCTGACACCAACAAATGATTTAATGACACCACTGCTGATTTCTTTGGGCCAAAGGGGGCTGTGATATAGAATCTTCTGTGAAACTTCCCCTTCCCAGCTGGGCAGGGCCCAAATGTCCAAGGGGAGGCACTGCTGGGTGTGATGCTTGCCTGAGAGCCCCTCACCCCATTACACTTTGCTGGAGTTGAGTTTTTCAGCCTGCAGCATTTTCTTCATGGTTAGTATGAATCAAGCTGCTGAGTGTTTGGGGAGAGAGATACAGCTCTGAGAAAGAAGATGAAGAGCTTCTGCAAATATTTATGCAGCAGGCTTCGATCAGCTGGGACTGAGTCTCGTTTACACAGGAGTTACACCTGTTTGTGTGGTTGTAGCTCCTGCAGCTGGATCCAGAAGGGGCAGCTGTCTGTCACAGAGTTGGTTGAGGGGTTCCCCATTAACTTGCTTGGGCAGAGGCTGAAGGGAGGGGATTTTGAGCTGTTCTCCCTGCCCCACTACAGCCCTGGGGCTCCCTGGGGAAGTGCTTGATGCTGGGTGGGTTCATCAGTTCAGGGTGGTGCTGATGGGTGCAACAGAGGCACCTGAAAGCAGTTGTCTGTACTCACTCACTGGTTCTATTTAATGCTCTCAGCTGACCCAGAAAGTTTTTCAGGATGATGGGAAGCAGATGCTCTGTGCTCTTCTCTGGGTCTGATCCTGCTCTGGCAGGAGTGTGCTGGGGCTCTGTTTGCCCATCCCCCCCATGTGCTCCTGGCCATTGCTGCTGCCTCAGGTAGGATCACTGCTTTTAGGTAATGAAGGGGGTGTCTGAACTCTGGGGCTATCTTGTGAGTGGTCTCTCTGTAGACCACTTGTGAGGGTCCTTCACCAGAGCCTGGAGGGACCCTGGCAATGGAGGCAATATACCTTGGGGCTCAGAGGGCTGGGCCCCTGCTCTCTTTTGGTGAAGAGGAAAGGAGCAGGAGAAACAGGCAGAGTTCCAGCTCTGTCCCCAGTAAAAGCCAGTTGTTCTGACCCATGGGAACTGATGGTTGCCACCCACCTGGGAGGGCAGCTGCCAGCTCTCTATGCTGGGAGTGAGTTGGGCTCAAGCTTCTAAAGCTCTTTTCATTAGGGGGGGCAACGTAGAACTGTTCTGAATTTATGTTCTGAGTTTATCACAGGTCTGTGCATGCCCCCAGCAGCTACTAACATAGATTATCCACTGCAGTGTTACTCTGGAGAGGAGAGAGCCAGCTTAAAATAAAGCCCCACTTTTTGTGTGGGCTCTCCAAGTAAACTTTTTACCCCTCTCCTCCTCCCTGTTTAGCTTTTGCCTCAGTGCTTTGGAAAGGAGTTTTAAAATATTTAAAGCTGGTCAGATAAAAGCTGTTGTGTGACTCAGTGCACTATAAATAAAACAAAATACTTGGAATAAATCTTGTTAACAAGAAAAGATAATCCATCTGAATCTCAAAGCCCATCAATTCCCCTCCCTGTCAAGAGTGAGGCTGCAGCTGCCTTTCTCTGCAGCAGAGACCCCCATGCTGCCCCTCACTGAGAGGACCCATGCAGTAAAGCAGGGCAGTCATTAATAACAACCCAGCATGGCTTAAACTCTTCCACCAGGCAGAGAAGTGTTCAGAAATGACTGTTTCTTCCTACAACATCAGCTGAGGTCAAACCACTTGGAGTTTCTTGGTTGTACTCAAAAGCACAGCAGCAAATTACTGATGATTGCTGTTTAAAAACAATAGTGTGGATTTTATTGGAATTGTTCTTTAGATGTTGACCTAATGGAGGATTTTGGGTCTTTGTTTGGTTACTCCCTGTCCCCCACCCTCTCCCCTCAGTTTCTGTTGATTTATAAAAATGAAGGAAGCAGGGTTATAGACACAGATGTCAAGAACAGCCTAAGAAGGGGGGTGGGGACATCTGAGGGGGTTTATTTAGGGCTGTGACCACCAACTGCAAGTGCTGAGGTACCTGAAAGCAGCTCTTAGTCCTCCAGCCCCATCCCAAGACCCCACCTGGAGTGCTGAGTGCAGCCCTGGAGTCCTCAGCATGGACCTGTTGGAGTGGGGCCAGAGGAGACCACAGATTGTTGTGGTCTTTCAAAGGTGGAAGCCCTCTGTTTTGAGGCCAGGCTGAGGTTTTTCAGCCTGGAAAAGAGAAAGCTCCACTGAGACCTTCGGGTGGCCTTTCAGGACTTCAAGGGGCTGATCAGAAAGATGGGGATGGACCTTTTAGCAGGGCTTGTTATGACAGAGCAAGAGGTGATGATTTGAACTAAAAGAGGAAGATTCAGACTGGATATAAAGATGCATGTATTATGATGAAGGTGGTGAGACCCTGGCCCAGGTTGCCCAGAGAGGTGGGAGATGGCCTGTTCCTGGTACCATTGCAGGTCAGGTTGTTTGGGACTCTGAGCAACCTGCTTTAGTTGCAGCTGTCCCTGCTGACTGCAGGGGTTGGACTATCATAGTATCAGTCAGGGTTGGAAGGGACCACAAGGATCACCCAGTTCCAACCCCCCTGCCATGGGCAGGGACACCCCACACTAGATCAGCCTGGCCAGAGCCTCATCCAGCTTGGTCTTAAACACTTCCAGGGACGGGGCCTCAACCACCTCCCTGGACAACCCATTCCAGGGCTTCACCACTCTCATGGGGAAGAACTTCCTCCTCACCTCCAGCCTGAATCTCCCCACCTCCAGCTTCATTCCATCCCCCCTAGACTGGATGACCTTAAAAGGCCCCTTTCCCCCTGAACCATTATGTGATGCTATGAAGTTGCAGTTCATATTTTAAGATGACCCCCAGCCCATTTTCACCCACAGCATCCATTGGTCCCATCCAGTGTTTAGCCTTCTACTAGAAGGTGCAAATATCTGGGAAATTCCATGCTGTACAGTGCCCTACTTTGCAGCACTTAGTTGAAGTCCTGGGAAAACAGCCAAAAAAGTGAAGTCTTAATTTTTCTGCAGCTGGCCCATTAGCTCTTGCCTGTCCTCACAGGAGAGGAAGCAGGAGGTGAGTGTGCAGCTGATGCTTTGCTTCCCCAGGGGAGCAGTGTGGTGCCATGGAGATGTTGTATTAAGGAACTACAGGGATAAAACTCATTTTGCTCCCTGAGCTTAGGTTGGAAGGGACCTTGAGGATCTTCTAGGCACAATACCCCAACATCTACACATATCTGAGGGGTGGGTGTCAAGAAGAAGGTGCCAGTCTCTTTCTAGTGGTGCCCAGTGAAAGGACAAGGAACAATGTGTACCAGCTGGAGCGCTGGAAGCTCTGTCTTAACAGGAGGAACTGCTTTACTGTGAGGGTGGAGCCCTGGAGCAGGCTGCCCAGAGAGGTTGTGGAGTCTCCTTCTCTGGAGGCTTTCAAAACCTGCCTGGATGTGATCCTGTTCTGGCAGAGATGTTGGACATGACGATCTCTAAAGGTCCCTTCCAGCCCCTACCTACCATTGTGTGATTCTATGCTGGTGATGGGAGTGTGAGCCTGACTGGAGATGGATGTCTTGGTGACCTCAGATGATGACTCTTGAAACATGGGAATTAGTTTGATAACAATGAGGTGTCCTAAAGGACACCTAAACCCTGGGGTTAGTTTTCCCCCTCTCTGTGCCCAGCAGGCACTGTGTGCTTATAACCTTCTCAGGTTCACTTGGATGCTTAGGTTTTTTGTCTCTGGTGGCAATTATCTTCATCTTTAAAGATAAGAGAGGCTCAAGTCCCCATTTTCTGGCCAGTCCCTGCTTTCTGGCTGAATGTCAGCACTTCTGATGGGAGTGATGCAGTTGGGAAAGCCTCATCTGGCCAAAAACTGGAGCTCTCACCCTGGTACACAAAGTTAGCATCAAACTGAGCACAGAACCTGCTGTGACCTACTTCAGTGTCCCCAGGGAGCCAAGTGTGCTGCAGTGGCTGTTGGTAGCAATGCTGGTTACAATGGTTGAGCTGATGTCAATCATAAGTGGGCAGCAGATGGCTGGGGAGAGCAGTCTGAATGTCTGCACTTTGTTTTGTCAGGGAAAACCGAATTCCAGGCCCTGCTGGAGGAGCTGGGATACTTCCATCACTTCTAGTGGGAAGGGCCAGCAGAGGTTCTGCAGTCTGCCACACGTGGAAATGCTGACATGGTTATTTTTGTCTTCTTTTCCAATTTCCAGTCCTGCCAGGGACCACCCACTACCCACCAGTGGCTCTGTGGGGCCTTTGCAGCTTTTCCACCTCTTGGTATTAAGTCAGCTTCTGGTAACATGAGTCAGAAATGAACAGCTCCTGGAAATCACCATTAGGTACCAGGGACCCTCTGGGTGGGAGGCTGCAGCTGAGCCCCACAGGTCCTGCTGGGTGCCTCTCCCTGACGGGCACCCTCAGGAGCTGGCTGGTGGCTCCTAGCTGCTTTCCCCCAGGCTTCGTTGGAGCCTCTCTGACCACTTTAGAGCAGGAAGAAGTTGGGCTCATCACTCAAATGAACTTCTCCTGAGCGTGCTTCGTTATTTGGCCTTAAAAGGAAGGAGCAGAGTTTTACTGAGGAGTGCAATTAATCTGGGCTGTTTTCTGTAGCCATCTCTGGGTCCCCTGAAACACAGGGGAGCAAGTGGGTAGAGGCTGTAGTGCTGCACTTCCAATTAGAGTGTCTTCTGCTGGGGTTCATGTGCTGCAGGTGATTTACACCAAGTGCCGGCAGTGCTCTGGATGCTCCAGCTGGCTGGGAAGGGAAGGAGGTCAGCGTTCACCTGAAATATGCCTGTTATTAGCTGCACTGCTCTGTGTTTCTGCAAGGCATCATTTAAAAACAATTTTTCTGAATTGCACCATCTGGAGGAGGAAAAAAAAAAATCAATAAAGGATTTACATGAGGTTCAGGAGCAGAACCTGCCTCCACTGCAGCCCTGGATGCAGCTTCTACTGCTTTGCCATCTCCAGGTTATGGATCTAGGTAATGTTTTGCCTGGCATGGGCATCAGAGCTGCAGCTCCTCTCAGGGGGATGGGATGGCCTCATCTTGGGGGGGATGTCGCTGGGAGAGCAATGAAGCTGCTGAAGGGTCTGGAGAACAGGTCTGATGAGGAGCAGCTGAGGGAACTGGGGTTATTCAGCCTGGAGAAGAGGAGGCTCTACAGCTCCCTGATAGGAGGTTGCAGTGAGGTGGGGGTTGGTCTCTTCTCCCTAGTATCAGCTGACAGAATGAGAGGAAATGGCCTGAAATTGTGCCAGGGAAGGTTTAGGTTGGAGATGAGGAACAATTTCTTTCCAGCAAGAGTGGTCAGGTATTGCAACAGGCTGCCCAGGGAGATGGTGGAGTCACAATCCCTGGAGAGGATCAAGAAACATGTGGACATGGCACTTGGGGACATGGTTCCATACCCATGGTGGCATTATGTTGATAGTTGGACTGGATGATCTTAGAAGGCTTTTCCAACCCAAATGATTCTGTGATGGCCTCGTGCTGGGAACTGGGGGTATGTGATGTCCTCAGCTGGGGGTGACGTGTTTATCCCTGCTCCCTCCATCCTCTTTCCTAGCCAGAGCATAGGGAGAGAAAGCTCAGAGGCCACATCAAGGACTTGTCCCACCTCAGCTGGCTGTGAGGTGATCAGTCACCCCCATGCCAGTGCTCTGAGCATGACAGTGTCTGCTCAGTGCTTTGCCCTTCAGGCAAATGGGGTTGGAGAACTTCCTCTTCCGCCCACACTGATGGGAAGGAGCAGCACTTCTGACTTAATGAAAGGAGGCTGAACCCTGGTGGCATTCACTGCTCAGAGACTGGGCTCAGCCTTGATTTGAAGCTGATGGAGAGCACTTGTGCATGATTCTCCTCACTTGAGAAATCAAGAGCTGGTCCCCACTGATGCCGCTGCAGCTTCTGCAGCGGGGGCTGTCACCAGCCCAGGGCTGTGCTGGGTGCTGTGAGATGCCTTCCTCAGACATCACCCAGATACCACTGGTGCTGTGCTGCTTGGGATTTGGGTTGTGCTGGAGCCGTAGATAAACTCAAGGTGAATAAAGGGAGGATCAGAGAAAGGCCAAGCCCAGCTTTACCTTCTGCTGCCTCCGAGCGCGGCTGCTGAACACCCAGCAGCAAACCAGCGAATCCCAACCCTGCAGCTGCAATTATCTCTGGAAAGCAAGGCTCTGAGCTTGGGGGGATGGATGGCATCTTAAGAGCAAGCCGGGACAAACCAGCTTATTCTTATCCCCACCATCCTCTCGACAGCCTGAAACCGGCAACAAACCTCTCCTGCCGCGTCGGCTCCTCAGGTTGGGTGTGGTGCTGACGCACTGGGAGCTGTTGGCGCTTTGTGGCACAGTGAGGAGGGCGATGCAGCTGCTTCCTTAGCAAGTGGGCTCCTTCCCTTGGTTAAAAATAAAAGATGCAAATTTCTCGTTAGCCGTTTGCTGCTGCGGGTTCTGCTCAGAAGGAAACTCACGCCAGCAGCCCGGGAGGCAGGAGCTGTGCTGCTGCGAAGCGCTGAGCACCGGCTCGCCTGTGTTTTGCCACTGGGGCTGTGGAGGAGCAGAATAGAATACAATTAGCCAAGTTGGAAGAGACCTTCGAGATCATGGAGTCCAACCTATCATCCAACACCATCTAATCAGCTAAACCATGGCACCAAGCACCCCATCAAGTCTCTTCCTAAACACCTCCAGTGATGGTGACTCCACCGCCTCCCTGGGCAGCACATTCCAATGGCAAATCACTCTATCTGTGAAGAACTTCTTCCTAATGTCCAACCTAAACCTCCCTTGGTGCAGCTTGAGACTGTGTCCTCTTGTTCTGGTGCTGCTTGCCTGGGAGAAGAGACCAACCTCTGCCTGGCTGCAACCTCCCTTCAGGGAGTTGTAGAGAGCAAGAAGGACTCTCTCTTGAGCCTCCTCTTCTCCAGGCTAAACAACCCCAGCTCCTTCAGCCTCACTACATAGGGCTTGTGCTCCAAACCCCTCCCCAGCCTTGTTGCCCTTCTCTGGGCATGTTCCAGCAAGTCAATATCTTTCCTAAACTGAGGGTCCCAGAACTGGACAAAGGACTCAAGCTGTGGCCTAACCAGTGCAGTGTACAGGGGCAGAGTGACCTCCCTGCTCCTGCTGGCCACACTACTCCTGATACAGACCAGGATGCCATTGGCCTTCTTGGCTGCCTGGGCACACTGCAGGCTCATGTTCAGCCTACTATCAACCAGTACCCCCAGGTCCCTCTCTGCCTGGCAGCTCTCCAGCCCCTTTGACCCCAGCCTGTAGCACTGCATGGGGTTGCTATGGCCAATGTGTAGAACCTGGTGCTGTGATCCCCTCCAGAGGTTCTGCTCCTCATTGAGGCAGATGCTGCACTGGGAAAAGTACTCCACTAATGTTGTGGCCTCAAAGTCAAGAGCCTTGTGAGGAGCAGCTGAGGCAACTGTGGATGTACAGACTGGAGAAAAGGGGGCTCAGAGGTGACCTTCTGGCTCTCTACAACTTCCTGAAAAGAGGCTGGAGTGAGGTAGGGATTGGACTCTTCTCCCAAAGAACAAGTGATAGGATGAAAGGAAATGGCCTCAAGTTGCCCCAGGGGAGGTTTAGGTTGGATGTGAGGAACAATTTCTTCCCCAAGCCTCCATCCCTGAAGGGTTTTCAGAGCCTTGGAGATCTGGTGCTGAGGGCCATGGTTTCCTGATGACCTGGCAGTGCTGGGTTAATGGTTGTACTCAATGATCTGAAAGGTCTTTTCCAGCCCAAATGATCATGTTATTCCATGATTGATTGATTATTCTGCTTTCTAATATCTCCTAGGGAGGGCCCAGAAGATTATGAACTAAGCAGCATTTCTTCTCTCTGGGTTTCCTTTTCCCTTCCCTTAATTCCCTTGCTAATGAGCAGGGAACTCAGCTCCCCTCTGAGAAGAGGCTTTGTGCAGCAGGGCTGTGCTCTGGGCCAGGTGATCCTTCAGAACCCTGGCAGCCACCAGGTGTCAGAGAGGGGCACAGGCTAAATGCACCTTTGTTTCCTGCAGGAAAATGTCCCCAAGTAATGATGACCTGCTCTGCTGGGTGCTACTTGCCATCACCACCTGATTGAGGGCCATTGACCAGGTTCATATTGAGCCCTGCTGCAATTACTGGGAAAGAACAGAATGGGATTTCTTTCTGCCTGGCTTTTGTGGTGTGGAAGAAAGGTTTATACTTCAAATGATCTTCTAATTTGTGGCAGCAGTCCCTTGGAAAAAAACCCTTTAATTCAGGGCAGGCTGGAGGAATGCAATTCTTGAGGTAGTTCTCCAAGGAAGACTTGGCTTTTTTTTCTCTCATTTTATTTTAGTTTCTAAATGCTGAGCTCTACCTGAAGCCACAGTTGATTTTATCTCCATGAGCTCTCTGACTGAAACCACCACCTGCTCAGCTCAGGGAGCAGGATAGGGAGAGCTGGTGGTAATATAGCTTTTGGGGGTTTTTGTTTCCATTCCTGGTTTTATGGCTGTCCAAAACCTAGCCAGGTCCATGTCTGGTTCTAAGATGGGGATAATCCCTGCTTCAGGTGTCAGCTGCTGTATGATGATCTGCAGGGGCTCTGCAGGCAACCTGGGGCTCTGCATGAGGTGAGAATTTTCTGCCTGGGGCAGGCTGTGGCAGGGAGAGATCCCAGCATGGTGGGGCTGGAAGGGACCTCTGAAAATCATGTAGTCCAAGTGCCCTGACTGAAATTCTACCAGGGGAGGTTTAAATTGAAGATTAGGAGCAATTTCTTTGCTGCAAGATTGGTCAGGCATTGGAAGAGGCTGCCCAGGGAGGTGGTGGAGTCACTGTCCCTGCAGGTGTTCAAGAAATATGTGGCCATGTCACCTGGGGACATGGTTTAATGGCCATGGTGGTGTTGAGTTGATGGCTGGACTCAATGATCCTGGAGGGACTTGGGGACATGACTTAGTGACTGTGGTGGTGTTAGGCTGATATTTGGATTGGAGAATAGAATAGAATAAACCAGGTTGGAAGAGACCTTCAAGATCATTACATCCAACCCATCATCCAACATCATCGAATCAACTAAACCATGGCACCAAGCACCCCATCAAGTTTCCTCCTAAACGTTCCCAATGATGTGAACTCCCAACAAAGACAATTCTGTGATTCTATCAAGAAGGGTCACCCAGAGTAGATCACCCAGGGTGATTTACTGCTTGGTCCCAAATGGCACTGAGCAGGGAAGGGTGAAGGTATTGCTCCAAGTCCTGTTTCTGGTTACTTCTCATTTATTCATGCTTCCAAAAAGGGTCTGAAACAGGGCCAGGAGCCTGGTGTTTTGGCTTTAGATTTGCATGCAGAATTGAAGAGCCATTTTGAACATCTAAGACGAATCAATCTTTTCTGTGCTGGATCTGTGTTGTATTAAAAATAACAACAAACATGGAAATTGAAAATTAATACCCAAATGCCTTGTTTTGACATGTGTGACAGCATTTAGTGACATGTTGGCAGTTGGTTATTTAAAAGTGGTTCTAATCCAGTGATGCTTCCCAGTGGGAAATGGGTCTGGTGTAAACTTTCTGTCAATGTTTTCCCTTAGCCAGGCTGGCATGTGGGTGCCAGGAGGCTGTGACTGCAGTGGAGCATCTGGGTGCCATGGAGGATCCCAGGATCTCCAAATGGTTTTCATGTGAGCTTTGCTCTGTTTGGATCTTTGGTGCGCTGCTTGCAGAAGAGCCTTGTCTCTGCCTGCCATCACCAGCAGCCTTCCAGAATGTGTGCTGTGAGGCAAAATATCAGATGTTCAGATGGAGAAAATCAGGAGGGGTCTCTTCATTTCACTTAAGCAGCCTGCAAGTTAATATTTCCCCATGAAACTGGGCTCTTTTCCTCCTTGGCAGGCAGTCCCATTTCCTTTGATATTGGTCATAGAATCAATAAGGTTGGATAAGACCTCAAAGATCACCAAGTCCAACCTGTCACCCAACACCTCATGACAACTAAACCATGGCACCAAGTGCCACGTCCAATCCCCTCTTGAACACCTCCAGGGATGGTGACTCCACCACCTCCCTGGGCAGCACATTCCAATGACTAATGACTCTCTCTGTGAAGAATTTTCTCCTCACCTCAAGTCTAAACTTGAGACTGTGTCCTCCTGCCCTGGTGCTGGCCACCTGGGAGAAGAGAACAACTCCCCCCTGGCTACAACCACCCTTTAGGTAGTTGTAGACAGCCATAAGGTCTCCCCTGAGCCTCCTCCTCTCTAGGTCACTGCTTTAGATGTGTGTTTCATGCCTTCAAAACTTGGTACAGGCATAGGTTTCCTCATGCCTCTTCTTCTGGGTGCAAACAAGTGGAAGTTACATAAATTTGCCTATTTTTTTACTGTAAATTCCCCATTTTGAGTCTGAGCCAGTCCACCTTACACTGTTGAGCATGACCCAGTCCAGTTGTGCACCTGCAGCATTCAAGCAAGCAGTGAAAGAGTGGCTTAGTTTCATAGTTTCATTCAGGGTTGGAAGGGACCACAAGGATCATCTAGTTCCAACCCCCCTGCCATGGGCAGGGACACCCCACACTAGATCAGGCTGGACAGAGCCTCATCCAGCCTGCTCTTAAACACCCCCAGGGACGGGGCCTCGACCACCTCCCTGGACAACCCATTCCAGGGCTTCACCACTCTCATGGTGAAGAACCTCCTCCTCACATCTAGCCTGAATCTCCCCACCTCCAGCTTCATTCCATTCCCCCTAGTCCTATCACTACCTGAGATCCTGAGAAGTCCTTCCCCAGCCTTCCTGTAGGCCCTCTTCAGATACTGGAAGGCCACAATTAGGTCACCTCAGAGCCTTCTCTTCTCCAGACTGAACAGCCCCAACTCCTTCAGTCTGCCCTCATAGGAGAGGTGCTCCAGCCCTCTGATCATCCTCATGGCCCTTCTCTGGACACGTTCCAGCACCTCCACATCCCTTGTACTTATATGATTTTCTTTACGTTGCTTCTGCTCCAAATGTCCCCTTGTATTTCTTTCTGTCTGGAGCTGGTTGTGCTCTCTTGCTCTCACCTGATTGTCCTCTTGTGAGCTGACCTCTTGGTTCAGTACATCAGTCCTGACACTGAGCTCTTGAGCTGCTGGTGGCCACTTCAATTGGTTGCTCCACTCCTGAAAGGGCTGCTCAGTTTGGTTGGGTGACCTGAGATAGCTCTGAAGTGACTTCCCTAGACTCTCTGGTTGGTTTGCAGCAGGTGAAGCTGAATCAGTCACACCTGGAATCATTGCTGCATGCATCAAGTGAAGCTTACACTTGTGGTTTTGCTCTCCTCGGTGTCCTGCCCCAAGGACACTTTTGGGGGTTTTATTCTAGAGTGAAAGAGAGTGAGTGACTAAATGTTATTTTTTGAGTGGTTTCACTTGTAAAATATCTTTAACTTTGAGCTGCTGGTGGCTCATGAGCTCCTGTTAGCATTTTTCTTGGAAGCATTTCTCTCCCTTGGGAATTTGCACTAATATCATTAAGGTAGCTCCTCATATAAGGTTTATGTCTCATCCTGCTGCAAGGTTTGAAGTAAATGACACCTCTGAGTAAGTATAAATATACTGCTCTCCATGACTGCCTGTTCTGGCTGGACAGAGAGCCTGAATGCCTATCATGTGCTTGAAGGATTTCGGGACTGGTTTATGTTCTGAAATGCAATATCCAATTTGGGTGATGTTCAAATGAAGGTGGCAGCATGGACATTTCAAGAGTATCCTGTAGAGCTTTACTAATTTTAATAGCACTGGGCCTGGCAGCTTTAATGTGCAGTGATGATGATGAATATCAAAACCCAGGATGCTTTTTGTAGGCTGGCTGCCGCATCCTCTGCGGGCAGTGGGATCCTATCACAGCATGATCAGTGGCTGTGAAGGTTCTCTGATGTAGGTGCAATAAAACACACCTTTAATTACTGACACAATTAGTTCTGCTGATGTTCATGGCACATTGTACAGGTCATCGGATGCTTCATGAATATTTATGCCGCCCTCCGTGAGGCAGAGGCAGAAAGCAACTTCGGTTGGAGTCTGTTATTTCATCTGCCATAAATACACACCGCTCTTCAGAGCATTCAGGAAATGCCTCTCTCCACTTGAAGAGCTGCAGTTTGCTGTTCTTTCATTTTGCATGAATTTGTCTGGGTTTGTGAATGTGTCTGGACACTTTGAGTCACTCTGAAATGCCAGGACAGGACTCTGCCTTCAGATGAAGCAGCTGCAGAAAGCGATGTTCAACCTCACAGCGTGTTTGCTGCTCTTCTCTGTGATTTGAGAAGGGCAACACAGCTGGGGAGGGGTTTGGAGCACAGGCCCTATGAGGAAAGGCTGAGGGAGCTGGGGTTGCTTAGCCTGGAGAAGAAGAGTCTCAGGGGAGACCTTATTGCTGTCTGCAACTGCCTGAAGGGAGGTTGTAACCAGATGGGGTTTGGTCTCTTCTCCCAGGCAAGCAGCACCAGAACAAGAGGACACAGTCTCAAGCTGCACCAGGGGAGGTTTAGGTTGGATGTTAGGAGGAAGTTCTTCATAGTGATTGGCTATTGGAATGTGTTGCCCAGGGAGGTGGTGGAGTCACCATCCCTGGAGGTGTTTAAGAGGAGACTGGATGGGGTGCTTAGTTGCGTGGTTTAGTTGATTAGATAGTGTTGAATGATAGGTTGGACTTGATGATCTCAAAGGTCTTTTCTGGTCTGGACTATTCTCTACTACTATTCTCTACTACTATTCTCTACTACTATTCTCTACTACTATTCTCTACTACTATTCTCTACTACTATTCTCTACTACTATTCTCTACTACTATTCTCTACTACTATTCTCTACTACTATTCTCTACTACTATTCTCTACTACTATTCTCTACTACTATTCTCTACTACTATTCTCTACTACTATTCTCTACTATCACCCTGTGATACTGGAATGCAGGTGGAAACTCTTGGGTGATAGGACAGGAAGGTTGATTGTCATCAAGCCTTGTCCACAGAGCAGGTCAGAGCTGGCTGAGATGACAGAGTTATGGCTGGGATGTGTGCAACAGAAAGCCACACATGGAGTAAAAGAGCCATTCTACAGACAACAGTGCAAGGAGATGGAGCAGTGTTGGTCTGAGGGATGTCCTGTGCTTTTGCTCATGGTCCCTGCTCCCTCTTGGATGGCACACTGCCTGGTCATGGTCTCAAGATCTCAGGCCATGGAGTGCTTCATGCCTGGAAACAGAACTGGTTACTCTGAATGGCTTGATCTCCTACCTTGTAAATGCATCTTCTGGAGATGACTCCCAGAGTACAATGTCTGGGTCACCTAAACACCCACAGGGGCTTCATTTTCAGGAGTTACTGAAGTTGTGTAAACTGGATGACAGCTGTGGTCTGAAGGTGTCTGGATGTGGATGGGTGAGGCTGTGCACCCAGGGCTGCTTCTCCTCATAGAGTAGAACTCTTTATGTATTTCAGCTGCCCTCAAACAAACCAACCCTCAAACTGTGTGAATGTTTGCAAGCAACAAAAACTCATTTCCTTTATTAGCAAACTTTGCCAAGGGACAGGTCAGAAGATGAAGCACTTGCAGAAGTCAGCCCTGCTTTCAGTACGGTGCTTGAAGCAGAGGCCGCTCAGCAGCAGCAGCTTTTTGTACTGTTGCTTTCCCCTCCTCTCCCCCCTCACCCATCCCTGCTGTGATTCACCATGGGACTTGGTAGGGAGTGATGCTGTGTGATGCCAGCCCAGCAGAGCAGCCTCCCCTGCAGAGAGCTTTCTCCTCCTCCTCCATCACAACTGAGCTCCATGTGTCTGCAAATGAAGTACCAAAAGATGTCCTCATGAGATGCCATGGGGCTGTGGTGTGCCTGCTGGTTTTCCAGTGGCAGGGGTATAACATGTGCTGGATGAGGTGGTAAGGACCACCATATGGGTGGGGACCACTTTTTCCCCTGCTGTCCCCAGGAGCTGGGTGCCTCCTTGCAGTGAGGAGCTCATTCCAGGGCGCACACAGAGACTGAACTGCTCATAAATAAACCCAGCTGGCTGCCACCAACGTTGGTGTTCCCAGGGCTCCATAATTATGTGTGAGTCAGAGCAGTGCGGCAAGCGCTCCGAAGCAGGGTGGTAGTAAACAGGATCTTGCCATCTCCAAGAAAACTGCTGACTTCCAAAAGCAGCTCCTCCCCCTCCCCAAAAGCATCCTAAGCACGTTGGTGCTCACGTTGTTGTCCATGTGCTGCTACGGGTGACAAAGCTCAGCCCTTGCAGCAGCACCGAGGGCAGGGACTGTCCCCCTGCGCTGGGAGCTGCTGGGGCCACATCTTGAGTACTGGGTTCAGTTTTGGGCCCTTCTCCCCAAGAAGGATATTGAGCTGCTGGAGTGAGCCCAGATAAGGGCAATGAAGCTGGTGAGGGTGTGGAAAACAGGTGTGGTGAGGAGTAGCTGAGGGAATTTGGGTTGTCTAATCTGGAGAAGAGGAGGCTGAAGGAGAGACCTCATTGCTCTCTACAGATCCCTGAAAGGAGGTTGCTGTGAGGTGGGCGTTGGTCTCTTCTCTCTAGTATGAGGTGATAGAAGGAGTGGAAATGGCCTGAAATTGTGTCAGGGGAGGCTTAGGTTGGAGATTAGGAACAATTTCTTTGCTGCAAGAGGGGTCAGGCATTGGAACAGGCTGCCCAGGGAGGTTGTGGAGTCCCCACCCCTGGAGGTGTTCAAGAAATGTGTGGACATGGCACTTGGGGACATGGATTTCTTAGGTTGATGGCTGGACTGGTTGAGCTTAGAGGTCTTTTTAAACTGAAACAATTCTGGGATTCTATCACATCTAAACAAATGCTCTCCTTGCAGCCCTGCCATTTTAATTACCCTGCTGGCCTAAGTTTGGTTCCTGGTGTTTGAACATTGCCTTGTGTTTGGCTGAATGAGGTCTGGGCAGCCCAGCGACTGAGTAAACAGGTTTTTAATCCCCTTACTGTTAACATCCTTGCTGTTTGTAGTTGCAAATCCCTACAGTCCACAGCCGATCCCATCTGGGCAGCGCTGCCTTCAGCCCACCCTGGTGGCAGGCCTTGCCTTCCTCTCCTGGCGCCTGGTGTGCTCCTACCTCTGTGATATTTGTTTAATTTTAGCTGTCAGTACTTATGTAACATTTCCCTTTTGCCTGCAGTTTTTCAAGGTCAGGCTCAGGTTTTAGTTGTACAAACAGCAAGAGGCTGAGTGGGGAGCAGGGGAGCTGCAGACCAGAGGTGTGTGCAGTGCCAGGTGAGCATCTTCAGGAGCATGTCGCTGAAGTGGGCTGCAGGAGCTACAGGGCTGGGGAGGATTCCTTCAGCGTAAGCCTTAGCAAATTTGCTCCTGAAGGATATGTTGAAAAGCTTATCTTGGCTCCAAGATGCAGCTCATTGATTTGTGTCTTTTGATCAGTGTCCTTTCTGACCTCACTGCATCTCTAATGGCTTTATCTGCTGGCTGGTGTCATGGAGAGGGCAAGTGGCTCCTTCTAAGTCTAGGGAAATGGCTGAAATCTGTGGTGTGGGTTATCTGTCCTGACAAGATGTAGTTGTGAAACTGGGGCAGGTTTGAATTTTCCAGCACCAAGTCACCCTCCATGGGTTCCACTGATACTTGTCTGAACTTTGATGGGGATCAAACCCATTTCCAAGCTAAGTCCTACAATGTTTGAGAGCTGTTGTGACACTGAAGACTTTGTCGCTCCAACACCATTCCCCATCTTTCTCATTCCTAACTAAGGGGTCCTGTCCCTTTGCCTCCTGTGCATGGTCTTCCCAAAAGTGAAGTCCAAGCCAGAGAAGGCAAAGTCACTCAGAGAAATTTGTGGATAGTTTCCAACCATGGTGGCACAGGATGCAGCACCATGAGAGTGGTGAAGCACTGGAATGAATTGTCCAGGGAGGTGGTTGAGGCCCCGACCCTGGAGGGAACCCTAAGACCAGGCTGGACGAGGCTCTGGCCAGCCTGATCTAGTGTGGGGTGTCTCTGCAGGGGGGTTGGAACTAGATGATCCTTGTGGTCCCTTCCAACCCTGACTGATACTATGATACCAGACTTACGAGATGGGAAGCACAAAATGGGCAGTTGTGGCTTAGGAATTAGGACAGGTTGGAAAGCTAGGCAGCTTGGGTGGGTAAACTGGGCTCAGCACAGACTGATAATTAAGTGTGGATGTCCCCTAGACATAATTAAGATGTGCCTGTAAAGGCTGCAGCAGGACTTTTGTTTCACCTGGTCTCCTTGTGCACTATAGCGGCCTTGGTGGTGGACACTGGAGGAGATCTTGTCCTGAAGAACTCTAAGCAGCACACCAAGGCTTTCCCAGGCATTGGGTAAGAGGTTCTGGAGTTAGACGTAACTGGCAGAGAGTAGTTAAAAGCTGTCAGCTGCTACCTCTGACAACATCACTGCTTTTCCAGCTGCATGGCTACTTGGCCAGCTCATTGGGAGCTGATTGACTGCCTAGCTTGAGGGAAGACAACAAGAGAGTCTGTCTCTCACCCATCAGCCCTGAAGGAAGAGTGTGAGAGATGGAGCTTGATTTGTTTCCAGTGTGAAATCTTGATGCCTCTGTGTGAGGAGCTTGCAAAACCTCTTCCATTACAAAGTGAGGGCCCCACCACCAGAGCTGCTCTCTGCCTTCAGGAGCAAATTGTGAAATGACTCAATGTGAGAGCCACGATCAGAGGCAGGATCAAGTCTCCGTGTTCATGTTCATTTAAGGAGAACAAATGCCACATGTTTTAAATCTGTGAACTTCAAATAGGCTGGAAACCTGACAAAATGTCTTGCTGCCCCCTCTGCTTGCTGTAGGATAATTTTGTTCTGCCATAGCAGACTCGATGATCTCTGGAGGTCCCTCCCAACCTCTAATGTACTGTGATAGCTGAGTGGGCAGCTGTAAATACTTCACACAGAACTCTTCCTGCAGACTCCCACAACATGCACAAGGAGGGTGGACCTCTCATCTCCATCCTAAGGATGGAAAACTGAAGCATGGAGAAGTGAAGTGACTTGCACAGACTTGTGAAGGACTGTGGGAGAGCTGAGACTTGACCACAGCTTTCTGAGGTCTAAGGCTGATGCCCTAACATGGTCTCTTTTGGACTTTGTGTTATAAAATATTGTTGTTCTTTTGTATTATTGCTACATTATGGCTATTGATTTCCCAGCTGAAATCAGTTGGAGGAACAGAAATCCATTCTGCAGCTGGAAATGTAATCAAATTTCACTTGCTTCCAGCTGCAGCAGCTTAGGCTTCCTGACTGTCTTCAGGAACAAGGCAAGGCTTGGACTGAACGGAAATTGAAAGCAAGTTGATGAGCAGTTGGGGTGTTCTCAGCAACCACATCCTGAGGTTTGCAGTCCTGGCTGTGAGAGGAGAAAAAAGATCATAGGAAACACAAACCCTGAAGTTTTAAAGCTTTGGCTTTTGGTTGGCAACGGTGTCTGGCTTGGAGTGGGCAGAGAATGGAGCTTTTGGGGTGGCAAGGGGGCCAATGAGCAGAGCAGAGGTGTATGCTGCTCCTGCCTCGTAACTACCCCCTAGGATTTATGTGGTTTGAAACCTTTTGTCAAATATGGAGAACTGAGTCCTTCCTCTTGCTGGCTTTTCCTCCTGGAGAGGAACTGTGTGGGCTGTGAAATACCTGAAATCATGTCAGACTGCCTGAGAGAAGTCACCAAGACATCTTGGCAACTCTGATAACATCTGGAGGGCTCAATGCCCCAAGCTTCCATAGTTTGGATTTTGCAGAACAAGCAAGTGGGAATGAAATGGATGAGGCTGGGGCTGGTGGAGGGCTGGGGTGGCCTTGGTGTGTGTGCTCATGTGAGCTCTGACTGTGGAACCATCTCCTGGATGAATATGAAGGGTTAAAGATGCACAATAAGTAACAGTAACAGCGACAGGGCTCTGGTGTTTCCTGTGCTCATCCCAATGCTCTGCAGCTGACAGCTTTTTGTTTGCAATAACTTAAGAAGTGGAGCCATAGAATTTCAATCACCTTCCATCTCACCAAGAGCCTGACTCCTCCAGAATAACTCAGAGGAGTTGACTCAACCGTATTTTTCATGTTTCCTAAATGAGCAGTGTGATGCCATGGGAATTAGGATGGACAGGGAATAGACAGCTGTGTCATCTCCATCCTTCCCAGAAGGTGAAGGTCAAAGACACCTTCCTTCTTGACATTTTTCCTCCCATCTGGGCTGTAAATGTAAGCACAGCTCAGTGCAATTAGTTGAAGAAAACCAATTCTTATGGCCTCTTAAAAGGATGGAGAGGGAGAGCTTCTCGTTTTCTTAGGCGCTGTTGTTGGCAGTGTCATCTTCTTACTGTATCGTGGAGCTTGGATTGGTCTACATGAGATTGCAAGGCTAAAGTAGTTTCTTGTGTGCTTGAGCCCAGTTATGTAACCTCCACTTTCCCCCCTCTTTTGTATATTCTGCAACATGCACCAACCCCCAGTGTGTCTTTGGTAGGCAGACTGGAAAAACCCTTTGCTCCCATGGTGTAGGGACCTGTCACTGATCCATCTGTCTTCTATTCCCAGTGCTGGGTGACAGAATTGGCCATCACCTGAACTACCCCTGTCATCTTCTCCTTTCCTTCTGGATGTAACTGTCTTTTATCCTACTGTCTGTGACAGGGGTAAACAACCTGCAGGTTAAACGCAGCTCTTCAACTTGAATGTGAGCCGCTTGAGTTCAGGTGAGGGAATGGCTGTGTGCATCATCCAGGGACAGCAGCCCTTGTGTGCGCTGAGGGAGAGGGCTGTGAAGTCTTAGCTTTGTCTATGATAAATCATAGAATCATGCAAGGGTTTGTGTTGGAAGGCACCTCCAAAGGTCATCTAGTCCAACCCCTCTGCAGTCAGCAGGGACACCTTCCACTAGATCAGGTTGCTCAGAGCCTTGACAAGGCTAACCTTGAATATCCCTTGGGACGGTGCTTCAACTACCTCTCTGGGCAACCTGTTCCAGTGCTCCACCACCCTCATGGTAAAGAGCTTGCTACTAACATCCAATCTAAATCTCTAATTTCAAACCATTGTCCCTTGTCCTATCATTGCGGGCCTTTGTAAATGGTCCCTCTGCAGCTTATCTATAGCCCCCTTCAGGTACTGGAAGGCTTTCAGGTACTGGTAGGCTGCTCTAAGGCCTCTCCAGAGCCTTCTCATCTCCAGGCTGAATAACCCCAGCTCCCTCAGCCTGTCTTCATAGAAGAGGTGTTCCAATCCCCTGACCAGTTTTGTGGCCCTACCCCTACAGGTATTGTTCTGAACCCTTCATAGATATCCCATTCATAGAATGATAGGGATTAGAAAGGATGATCAAGTCCAACCCCTCTGCCAAAGCCTCATCTTGTGCTGATTCCTCCCCTGGAACAGCACCTTTACTTGTGGGATCACAGTCACAACTCCACACAGCAAAATTCCACCCTTTTTCCCCTCTGCAGTAATGTGAACAGATTTTCCCAGAGAACAGGATTAAAGCTTACCTTGATGTCTCTTGTAACTTTTCAGCTTAGATCTAAACCATGGTTGGTTTCTCTATCTTTGGTCAACGTGTTTTGTCTTCTCTTTAGTTCTGACAGACACTTAGACATGTGTTAAGCAATGCTTGGTGCATCTGTTTCTTGATGTTGAGTCCCGAGGCTCAAGCCTGGTCCTCTGTTTCCAGTCAAGGTGATGATTATGATGAAGAGCAATGAAAATCAGATACAAAAGATGTGTGCTGGAGGCTGTTTTCTAAACAGTGTGTTTTGAAGATTTCCTGAGAGTCACCTTGCAGATCCCTGGAAGAATGGCCCCGTTTCCCATTACAATTTGAGATGTGTGATCTCCAAACCTCACTGCCTTGTGTTGCCTTCATTTGTTGGAAAATCAGATCTGGAAACTGTACGCTGAAGGTATCTGAGCTGTGTTATCAAACAGCTTTCATGTGATGGTGTGTTTGTGACTTAGGAAACCCTATCAGCTTTGAGTACAAATGTAGGCACTTACATAAGAGACAACAGGGCTAGTGAGGAGCAGCTGAGGGAACTGGGGTCGTTCAGCCTGGAGAAGAGGGTGAGGGGAGCCCACACTGCTCTCTCCAACTCCCTGAAAGGATCTTATGTGGTCTGCTTTAGATGATTGTGCTCTGGCAGGGATGTTGGACTCTGCTTTCTGATGTCCCTTCCAACCTCTACCATCCTGTGAGGTTGCAGTGAGCGTGGGATTGGTCTCTTTTACCTAGCATCAGGTGATAGATCAAGAGGAAATGGCCTGAAATTGTGTTGGGGAGGTTTAGGTTGGACATGAGGAACAATTTCTTTCCTGCAAGAGTGGTCAGGCATTGGAACAGGCTGCCTAGGGAAGGTGGCAGTCATCATTGCTGGAAGTGTTCAGGAAATGTGTGGGTGAGGCATTTGGGGACATGGTTTAAGGGCTATGGTGGAGGTGGATTAATGGTTGGACTGGATGATCTCAGAGGTCTTTTCCAATTGGAACAATTCTGTGATTCTAAGAACATCATCTACTGGTGATTGCAGTGTGCAATATTCACCTGTTCACCACTGAGGATATCACAGCCAACATGCCCATTGCTGGCAGCCAGAGTGTTAAGTCTGAGTTCACTAAAACCTTCTTTAAGCCTGTGCTAGTAAAGCAGAGGAGGATTGTTAAGGAATATACTCCTTGAGCTCATTTTAGCCCTGAGTCTTTCTTAAGGCAAACCACATCAAGTGCATTAGGAAGCATACAGCAGTTCATTACTGGGGGATTGGAGCCTTCCCCAAGGAGGTGTTGAACTAATGAGAAGGTTAACTCTGCATCCAGACTCATCAGGCAAGCAACAGCAGCTTGCAAAATCCTCCCAGAAAGAAGAACAAATAAGAAAGGGATAGCAGGAGTCTGTGGTTTCCCATATCCATAAGCACAATCTCTTCTCTCCGGATCATTCTGTTTCATGTCAAGCATTCCCTGACTCCTGTGACACAAAAGCTTGCCATGAGTGTGACCTCAACTGCTTAATGCAGCCTGATATCATCTGCATTATTTCCCTGCCATAATAATGGAGTCATAATTTGGAGTTTAATTCAAGCATAACCCTGTTTACACCTTAACCATGACGGGGAGTTATTGAGAAGCAGCTGGGGGCTGTGCTCCTGCTGCTGAAGACTGCAGTCATGAACAATAGCAGGTAATGATTTTTCAACCCCAAGACCAAGCCCCTCTCAAGGGCTGCAGCATGCAGGACATAAAGGCAAAGAATTTGTAATAGCCTTTGACAGAAATCCCTTGAACTTAGCAAATACTAAAGCTTGCAAACAGCCCAAAAGAAGGCTGTGAAGGTGCATGCTTGTTGAGCAGCAAACAGTGCAAGTGGCTTCACAGTGTGACATTGAATCTGTCTGCTTTTTCATAGAATGCATCAGGTTGGAAGGGACCCTCAAAAGTCATCTTGTCCAACCCTCCTGCAGTCAACAGGGACACCTCCAACTTGATCAGGTTGCTCAGGGCCCCGTAAAATTTGACCTTGAATGTCTCCAGGAGTGGGGCCTGCACCACATCTTTGTCCCAGGATTTCATAAATCATAGAATCATGGCATGGTTTGGGTCAGAATGGACCTTAAATATCATCTAGTTCTAAGCCCACTGCTGTGGACAGGGACACCTACCAGGCCAGGCTGTTCAAGGCCCCATCAAAAACATGGCTCTGAATGCTTCCAGGCTTAGAGTCTCCACAACTTCCCTGGAAGCTCATTAATTGTCAATGAGTTCCTAAGGAGATGTTTTCCCAAAGCAAAGTCTTGGAAGCAGCTGGGCACCATGGTCACAGAACCTCTTGAGGCAGAACCTAGATGGACATTTAGCCAGATTTCCATACTCTCCCTATGGTCCAACAGTCCCAGTGTAGACCAGACCATGCCAAAGTGGAGTTTAATGTGGTTGCCAACACCATGCACGAGCTGCTTAGCCTGCCCCATCTTCTGTGTGCTCTCTGAAGCACCCACGAGTGGTTTGTGCTTCAGAATTTTCCTCCACGGTGTGCATTTTCTCTTTCTCCCTGGGAGAGAATGAGAACATGAACTGCAATGCCAGGAGAACGTTTTAGCTTCTAAAATCCTCTGTGAATAGTTCTAGTTAACCACCATGGTGCCGACGCGCTGGGACTGCAGAGCTCCTGCCTGGCTCATGCTTCCACTACCCCCAGCCTTGGGCCACCTTCAATATTGTTTTGAATTCTTCAGATTTGACATCTGCCAGCCTTTGATGAGCTTGTCAGAAAGTGGAGTGAGTGAGTGAGTCACAGAAAAAGCCCTCTAGGCAGATCTCCTCACAGCCCAATTCTTCCTCATCTTGGAGACTGGAAGTTTACTGTTGCAGAAAGCCCAGGGTAAATGGCACCAGCTGACTTGTAGAGCTGCTGGAGCTGGTCTCCTGTGACACTTCCCAGGGAACTGGGCTTCCTGGGTACCTACCTCCTTTCTTTGTCCTATGGCTGGGCAGAAAGCAGAGGGGGTTGCTGTGGCCAGGGCAGGTGCTGTGAGAAAGTCTTGTGTGAGCAACTCAAGCTATGCCTTGGTCAATTGTGACATCTCCCTTGCTGCACTGGAAGCTAGCTCTGTCCCATCACTGCCTACAGATGGGGCTGGCACTTGGCTAGATGACCCTGGTTGAGATGTGTGACCAAGGCATGGATCCATCCCCATGGATCTTCTCTGCCCAAGTGTGAAGACTCCTGAAGATGCAGTTTGTCATCACACTACACAGGCAGGAAAGATTTTGAGGAGAAAGGAAAAACATCCCAGTCCCTACCCATGGTACAGGGTAACTCATGCTGGTGCCAGAGCTTGGAGGAGTGTCAAGAGTTTGAAGGCACTACCTTGGTGGTGGTTGGTGATGGGGTGGGTGATGTTTGGTAAAAGGTGTGTAGAGGATAGAAGATCTGTGTCTGGAATGCAGATATGAGGTGATCACACAAGGCTATAGAAAGGTCAAGGCAGGAATAAGACTTCTGATGCATAGTGATTTGGGAGCACCTCTAATGAAGTCAGGGTGGAGGAAGGAACACCTCAGACAGCAGATGTTCTGGGAGTTGTTTGATGTCCTACAGATTCACATGCTGTCATGTAAATCAGTGTCTGCTGCAGCGGTCTGAGCTGTGTGAGGTCAAACCTCTGCTTTCTGCCTGGGTGCTGAGCATCGCTCATGTGGGAAGCAAGGATGGGCATGGTGCTGAGCCCCTCAGGAGATGGCCAACAGGGGAGCTGCTTTTCTGGGGGGAGTAGAAAGTTCCTGAAGCTTGCTGGCCTTGAGACAACCTGTCCATGTTTTCAAGGGAAGCAAATTGCTTGTTTCCAGAGGGATATCTTTTAATTTCAGGTTTTTGGCCCTGACTGCAGCAACAGTAATGGGCTGTCTAAACAACATATGGCCATGCTGCACAGAGATGCATGAGCTCATTCCAGTGCTGAAGCGTTGATAGCTTAATTAGCTGCTGAGATCCCTCTGAGGGGACACGGCTGGAAGATGCCCAAGGTCTCCTGCTTCTCAGGAGCCCATTTCCTGGATGCCAAAATCTCTGCTGTGGCCTTTGGTGCCTGCCCACGGTAGAGCAGCCTCCAAGCAGCATGGGGTCCTGTTGGCATCAAAGAAAGACCTCCTGGAGAGATGCCTCTCAGAGGGAACTTCTATGAAAATACATGCCTTCAGCTGTGTGAGCTAAGCTGCATGAAGCAAGCACTGGCTGAGGGCAGGTCCTGCCCACCAGGCTTCAACCACCTCCCACAACAAGTTGGTTAGAGGTGAGCGATGCTCTCCAAACATACCATGGAGGAACCTACTCTTGCAGCGGGTTTGATTCTTCCTTTTGGCTGCTTTCAGCATGATGAGCAGCAGCCTTTGATCTTCTTTTATAGTTTATCAGTGTTTGCCACAACAAGGCCAATGGCATCCTGGCGTGCAGCAAGAACAGTGTGGCCAGCAGGAGCAGGGAGGTCATTCTGCCCCTGTACTCAGCATTGGTTAGGCCACAGCTTGAGTCCTATGTCCAGTTCTGGGCTCCTCAGTTTAGGGAAGATGTTGCCTTGCTGGAACGTGCCCAGAGAAGGACAACAAAACTGGTGAGGGGTTTGGAGCACAGCCCTGTGAGGAGAGGCTGAGGGAGCTGGGGTTGCTTAGCCTGGAGAAGAGGAGGCTCAGGGGAGACCTTATTGCTCTCTACAACTACCTGAAGGGAGGTTGTAGCCAGGTAGTGGTTGGTCTCTTCTCCCAGGCAAGTAGCACCAGAACAAGAGGACACAGTCTCAAGCTGCACCAGAGCAGGTTCAGACTGAATGTTAGGAAGAAGCTCTTCCTAGAAAGAGAGATTGCCCATTGGAATGGGCTGCCCAGGGAGGTGGTGGGGTCACCATCACTGGAGGTGTTTAGGAAGAGACAGGATGGGGAGCTTGGTGCCATTGTTTAGTTGATTAGATGGTGTTGGATGATAGGTTGGACTTGATGATTTCAAAGGTCTCTTCCAACCTGGTTAATTCTATTCTAATATTTCTGTAACTTTTAACTTCAGAGGCCCTAATTGCTTCAATGCATTTCGTTAGGGAGGCACCTGCCTCTTAATTGCTTTTTTTTCTCTGCTCCCTTCTCTCCATGATAATGCAGCAGAAGAGGCACCTCTGCAGAGATTAAAATCCTCTGGCTCCACTCAGGTTGAGTGGCCCAGGATGATGTTCAGAGAGGTTCTGGCACAACCTGAATTGCCTCTCAGGTTGCATAAGTGGTGCTGAGACAGAAATGGCCTCTATCAGATGTTTTCTATATCATGAGCATCAGAGAAGCTTTTTAGTTGAGGTTGCAGGTCAGAACTTCAGATTTACCATTCTGAGAGGTTACAAAAAAAAAAGATGAATTGTAATATTCCCTCTTCTCAGGTCATTATGCAGCACTCTGGGAAGGAGAGATGCATTTTCACCTGTTCTGAGGTGAAAGCCAAAGGCTTTTTTTTGCAGCAGAAAAATCATCAGCATGGCACTGCAGTGAATTTTATTAAAAGCTCATAAAAATTCATTTACATATGGAAAATGTGCTCTCCCTGCTCCACACATTTCATGGAGTTGTAGAATTGTTTGGGTTGGAAAAGCTCTCCAAGATCATCAAGTCCAACCATCAACCCAACACCACCATGGCCATCAAACCATGTCCCAAAGTGCCATGTCCACAGGTTTCTTGAACCCCTCCAGGGATGGGGACTCCACCACCTCCCCTGGGAAGCCTGACCCCACTCTTGCAGCAAAGAAATTGTTGCTAACCTCCAACCTAAACCTCCCCTGGTGCAACTTCTCTCTACAACAAGTTGTTCTCTCTACAACTACCTGAAGGGAGGTTGTAGACAGGCTGATGATGCTCTCTTCTCCCAGGCACCCAGTACCAGAACAAGAGGACACAGTCTCAGGCTGTGCCAGGGGAGGTTCAGGTTGGATGTTAGGAAGAAGTTCTATACAGAAAGAGTGATTGCCCATTGGAATGGGTTACCCGGGGAGGTGGTGGAGTCGCCGTCATTGAAAGTGTTCAGAAGGAGACTTGATGGGGGGCTTGGTGCCATGGGTTAGCTGTTTGGGTGGGTTGGATTGGTTGATGGGTTGGACACGATGATCTTGAAGGTCTCTTCCAACCTGGTTTGGTTTATTCTAACTTGAGGCCATTTTGTCTTGTTCTATTGCTGGTTACTTGGGAGAAGAGACCAACCCCTGCCTCATTCCAGCCTCTTTCCAGGGAGTTGTAGAGTGCTGGTATCTGTCCAAGCTTCACCAGCCTGCTGCCTGGTACAGATTTCAGCTCCTGTGAGCATCAAGATGCCCTCACTCCTTCAGCCACCCTTCCCCAAGCTGTTCCATGTGTCTGTGAGGAGGACCCCTGTGTTTCTCATAGCCACTGGAAGGGCTGTGGTGTGTCTGAAGCCCCTCAGGCTGCCTCTCTTAGCCAAGTGAGGGCCATTGTACCATGATGTGAGGTTTGCTGCCAGCAGCATTCAGCCTGGGTTTCTCCACACCTCACTCACAATGCAGAATGTCTTCCTGCATTTGTTACCCAGGCTGTTGCCTCAGCACTCCCAGGATTTTATCTGATGTGACTTTTCCTAACCCTGTGGAAACTGCAGGGCTGGGAGATGCATCAGCAGTTTTCAGTCCTGGTTCTTTTCCAGTGGTGCCTCTCAGCTTCCCCAGCTGCATAATGAATGAGCTCCCAGGGGTTCCTCTTTCCTTGCCTTTGGATTGTTTGCAGGGAGCTGTGCTTTGGTCAGTGAGCTGGCAGGGAGGCAAGGTGAACTAAAGTTTACCTTTTTTCCCCTACTTGTCTAACATTTAATACGATTAAACATTTAAACCACGCAGTTAATTCTGCTGTATTTACCAAAAGAAAATCTTTTGAGGGTGGTTGTTATGGAAACAGTAGCCCTGTCCTGCCAGTTGGAAAAGATTTATTTTAAGAGAGCTAAAAACCTTTAAATATTCAGCAAGAGTAAAAAGGTGAGATCACAGAATAGAATCATTGAATCAGTAAGGTTGGAAAAGCCCTCTGAGGTCATCGAGCCCAACCATCATCTCAGCACCACCATGGCCGTTAAACCATGTCTCCAAGTGCCATCTCCACATGAACACCTCCAGGTGGCTCTACCACCTCCCTAGGCAGCCTCTTCCGATGTCTGAGCATTCTTGAGGCAAGGAAGTTGTTCCTCATCTTCAACCTAAACCTCCCCTAGCAGGATTTCAGGCCATTTCCTCTCATTCTATCACCTGGGATACTTGGGAGAAAAGTCCAACCCCTACCTGGCTCTCACCCCCTTCCAGGGAAGGAATCCTTAGTATTGTCCAACCTAAACCTCACCTCTTGCAACTTGAGGCCATTTCCTGTTGTCCTAATGTTCATCTGGCATCCTTTACAAGGCTTCAAAAGCTCTCATGATGCTGAGGAAACAGACAGTGTGGCAAGCAAGATTTGAGAGCCTGCCTTGAAGGTGAAGAAGTGAAGGGACTCATGAGAAAGAGAATGAAGAAGGCCATACCTTGAGTACTGTGTCCAGTTCTGGGGCCCTCAATCCAAGAGAGATATTGAAGTACTTTAACGTGTCCAGAGAAGGGTGACAAAACTGGTGAGGGTCCTGGAGCACAAGCCCTATGAGGAGAGGCTGAGGGAGCTGGGGTTGTTTAGCCTGGAGAAGAGGAGGCTCAAGGAGACCTCATTGCTGTCTACAACTACCTGAAGGGAGATTGCAGCCCAGTGGGGGCTGGTCTGTTCTCCCAGGCAACCAGCACCAGAACAAGAGGACACAGCCTCAAGCTATGCCAGGGGAGGTTTAGGCTGGATGTTAGGAAGAAGTTCTTCACAGAGAGAGTGATTTGCCCTTGGAATGGGCTGCCCAGGGAGGTGGTGGAATTGCTGTCCTTGGAGATCTTCAAGAAAAGACAGGATGAGGCACTTAGTGCCATGGTCTAGTTGATTGGTTAGGGGTGGCTGATAGGTTGGACTGGATGATCTTGGAAGTCTCTTCCAACCTGGTTGATTCTATGAAATGGAACATTCCAGAAGAGATGCAAGACTGGTAGAGCAGGGACACATCCTCACATGCAAACCCTGCATGGGAGAAGAAACCTTCAGCCCCGGGAGCTGCCTCCCTGCAGGCATCACTCATCTCTCAGGGAGCCCCCTGTTTTCCTCCAGCTACTCCCAGCAGGACTCAAGGTTCCAGGCCAAACATCACAACTCACTGCCTGAGCACAGCCTGTGGGTCTGTGGCCTGGGGGCTGTTGGGCCCTTGCACCCCTGGCTAGCTGGGAACATTCCTCTTGCCCCTCAGAGCAGCTGCAGAACGGGGCTACGATGTGGGAGAGAAGCTGGGGATGAGCCTGGCGGGGACCAGCATCCCAGCAGCTCAGGCTGGCAGCTCGGAATGCTGTAATTTGCTGAACAATCTCATGTATTAAAACCAGCAAAGAAGTTCCTGGGCTAATAACAAAATCACACGCCCAAAGCTGCCGCAGATCGCAGCAAGATTGGTCCCTCAAGTGCCTTCAAATTGAAAATGAAGCTTCAGCTTCTCTCTGTTCCTGCTGCTTTTGTGCTCACTTTCAAAACCCATTCTGGGCTCAGCTCTAGATTCAAAAATTGGCATTTCGTTTTCCCACTGCAAATGAGTGATAAATATATCCCAAGCTGGAATGTTCTGCTTTTAAACCCTCCTAATGTTTTCTGTGCACACATTGAGGTTTGTCTTGGGTTTCTGAGGCTTTCCTGAGAGGGATTTCTTCCTGCATTGCTTGTTTTCAGGTAACAACCTGGATAACAGCTGAATCTCAGCATTATGATGAGGTAGAAACTTCGGATTCTTCTTTATTCTGCAACCAATCCATACTGACTGACTGCACTGATTAGTCATAGCACCACTGAAAAGCCCCCCCGAGGGCTTTGGTGGTGATGTGGACAGCAGGAGGGAGACATCAAAGAGCCTGGGGTGAAGGATCACAGCGCTTTGTGCCATGTTCTCTCAGATCTGCTGTTGTTGGCCCTTGGTAGAAAAGGTGAAACCCAGGGAATCTGAGGTGAAACCAGGGAATCTCAGAAGGAAAGGGATGCCTCATCTTAGGAGGCAGCTAGTTAAATTAGAAGCATAGAAATGTCAGGGTTGGAAAAACCCTCTAGGGTCACTGAGTCCAACCATCAATCCAAAACCACCATCTCCCTGAGTGCCATGGCCCCAGGTTTCTTGAACACCTCCAGGGGTGGGGACTCCACCACCTCCCTGGGCAACCTGTTCCAATGCCTGACCACACTTGCAGCAAAGAAAACACCTGATGCAGGACATCAAGCTGTTTAAAGGCTCTGTGTAGTGATGGCATGGCCACTCTGATGCAGAAACACTGATGGACAGGTGGGTTGATGCCCTTGCACTGAGGACAGCCTCCCTTATTCCCCCAGACTCTTCCTCAGTGCTGGCTCCAGTGTTTTCCCACGTAAGCATTTTGATTCTAATTAAGAGGGACACTGCTTGCAAACCTTCCTCTGAATTTAGCTGCCGCTCCTTCACTGCGTGCCACAAAGAGTTTATTAAGCTTTCAGATCAAGCAGGAGCTAACACAGGGGAAGGAAAATCAGTGCTGCTTTAATTAATCTTTTGTTTTTTTCAGGAAAGGAGGAGGGACACAATGCTTTCAGTGGGGAAAAAGGGAAATGAACTCTCTTCCAAAAACACAGCCTGTGGTAAAAGTCCCAGTGGTGCAGGTGCAATGGAAGGGGGACCCATGGGCATGCCAAGAGCCACGCTTTGGTGTGATAAACATGTTTGGAGTGGTGGCCACGTTTGGTAGGATGATGACCATGTTTATCTCTGCAGCAGCAGCTTTCAGTCCCTATGGTTTGCAGATGTCCATGTGGGGCCCCAGCTGTGGCTGTGTTTGGTTTGGGCTGATTCCTTTTCTTTGGGTGAAGATTTAGGGGTTGCAGAAATCATTAACTTTGCTTCGTGTCACTTTGTTCTCCTGGTCCTTTGTGGTGTGAGTGTCACCTCCTCTGTAGAACCTCCCCAGCTGTCTGGGGAAGAGAGTGAGTCTCAGCACATGATGTCCTGCTCCTCAGGAGGTTTTGCTATCACACAGTGTTCTCCTGCAGGATTGTGCATGCCAGACAGTGTTGCTTCTGTAACTCTGAGGATCTTTGTCTTGTCAAATCCCTTCTTCACATCTATGAAACCATTTCTGAACACTGGTTTATCTTTTCAGGCTGTGTTTCACATATTCTGGTATGGGAAGCATTAGCAGCGTGAGTCCCAAGTTCCTCCACCTGGGACAATCCCCACGCTGGGGTAGGGAGCAGCTCCCCATCCCATGACATCTCCCACTCTGCTGCTCCTTCTGGGATTTGACCCTGCTGCAAGTCCCTCTCATGGCCAGGGCTGAGGCTCTCCAGATGGCTGCAGAGGGAGGTGGACTCCTGTGTGGTGGAGGAAGACCCCGGTGGCTATGCCATCCTCACCAAAGCTGTTTGCTTCCTTTTCTCTGTGTGTGTGAGCAGAAGGCTTTTAGACAGCAGCCATCCTCGAAGAATAGCATGGTCCTGTTCCTACACCTCCATACCATATGTTCTGGTTGGATATAGACCTTCAGCTGAAACCCATCACTGCTGTTTCTCTTGTCACAGTTTTTGCAGGTCTCTTTCCTACCCTTGGCCACGGCCTGTGCGTTGTCAGAGCTGTGGCAGAGAATCAAGCTGCTTGAGAGCAGCTCACTCCTCTTCCAGAGATGAGAGACAAACTCTTGTGTAGAAAAGTCCTCTGCTCCTCCTCTGCTGATGCAGGTATCTGAGATGTCCTGGCTCCTGCAGGTTTTGCAGCTGAGGTCTACCCTGCTCCTTGGTTGCCTTCATCTCCTGGGCCCATGGTTGTGGGGTGAAGGTGATTTCTGACTGCCAGCAGTGCACCTGTTAAGGCTGCCTGGAACGAGATCTGGAGTGAGGTACAACCTTGCAATTCAAGTGGGTTGTTCTGGACCAGATCCAGAGTAGATCCATCCAGGAGGGGAGTTGTGTGCTGCGAAAAATAATTATTTTGTAGAACTTCTCATGGATTTCACTGCCAATTAGGCAAATTTCCAAGGAGACTGTCATGAAGCCACAGGTGAGGAGGTTGGGATTTGTGAGAAGACTCTGAAAGCCTAATAAACCTGGGGGCAGGGAGGGTCTCCAGGGTGCACCCAGCTTCTCTGAGCCATGTGCAGTGCTCTGACTTGGGCTGATTGAACTCCATGGTCTGTGCAGAAGCTGCTCTGGGTGTTCAGCATCACTGCATGTCCTGCCAGTGCACAGCAGCCCCAGGAGAAAGGAAGTTCCAGCTGGGGAGAAAAGGTCCTGGCAGAGATCAGAGCTGAGTGGGTGCTGAGCACCCTGACCTTGCTCCACGGCTGGTCTCACAGGAGCTGTCTTGGCGTGGTGCTGTCCCTCTGATGGGGCAGAGGAAGGTGATTTGTATCTGCTGACAAAGCACATCCAGAGAAGAGGACATGCTGGTGTGTCCCTGGCCAGGGAGGGCTCCTGCAGCTCATCCTGTGTGCAAATCCTGGCATCTCTTAAAGAGAAGGAGCATCTAACCCTTTGTGCTTGTCTGTAGAGCTCTGGGGAGGGTAAATGGTGGTGAGATAGGTGGCTGTGGGAAGCTCTGTCTCAGAGGTGAAATCACGTTTATGTCTGCTGCAAGCTGGAGTTTGAAGGCTTTTGATGGTAGTTCTGCCTTTGAGGAAGGAATTTACCATCACAAGCAAACCCAGGAGACCTCCTGTTGTGAGCAAACCCTGAAGCAGCAAAAGTCTTACTGCCACACTTAGTTGGCCTCATTTAACAGTGCCCAAGAGACCCTCTCTGGTTCTCTGCCCTCCTCTCCTTCCTCAAGACTTGCTTCTCTGGCCATATTCTCCTCCAGCCTGCTGCAGGCTGTGTCTGGTAATGGCTGAGCTTTTTTTGAGAGCTCAGAGAGCAGCTCCTGGACTTCTCCCAGTGCTGGGGAGGATGCAGAGCTGCCTTGGAGCTCCTGTGAGAGGATGGACATGCTATCAGATCTTCATCTCTGGACCTTCTCCACTCCAGCTAGTCCTCCTGGGGAGCTGTGCTCTCAGTGCAGCTACACTCTCCAAAGGGAAGCGATGCTGAGCACATCAAGGGGTGGGTCTGGGAACCCTCCCAGGAGAGTGACTGAGCAATGAACCAACAGCTTCTGAGCTTTTTCTTCTCTCTCTCAGCAATGCCAGTACTGAAGCCTGAGGTTCCTGCCCTCACCTTGGTTTCTTTCCATGCAGCTGAGCTGCAGGTGCCACATCTCTAAATCCTGGTGCTGCTGCTTTAGAAGGTAGTTAAAATATGTGAACTCTCCTGGGTCCAGGGAAGAACCACAATGATCTGCAGCTGGGGGGTTATCTAAGGTGGGCCTTTGACTGAACATTTGGGCCCAGGCAAAGGAGCTGCTTTGTGATGAACTAAGAAAGGTGGATTTTTTTGCCCAGATCTCAGTGCCTGTTTTCTCCTCTTCTGTGGTCTGGTGACAAATGACCTGCCCTGAAAACAAAGATAACTGCTTTGGCTGCCGCTGGGCTGATCTTCACAGGTGGTCAGCATTGGAAAAGCAAATTCCACCTCCAGATGCTGATTCTGCAGCATGCTGGGAAGGTTTTACAGCCCATTTGTTAAAGTCCATTTCAGACACTCCAGAACAAATCCATTTTGCTTCTCTGCTTTGATTTATTTCCACGAGGAGTGAAAAAGGAATAAAAATTGGTATCCCCTCCCCCCTCCAAAAAAAAAAGATACTTAGAGAGAAGCTCTTTTAATCAGGGGGAAAAGCTAAATTTGAAAACTAAAAGGGTTTTTTTTTGGTGATTTTTCTCTGGTTTTGTGCTCTGGCTATTGGAAAATAAACCAAACTGCTCCAGAGCTGTAAAGCTGAAGGCTTCATTGCTGCTGTCTGCATCCCCTTCAGAGCTGTTCCATGTTGAATTTTAAGATATGTGAGGTCACTACAAGTGATAGTCAGTGATAAAAATAATCTCATTCCATATGTTTCCAGAAAAAAAACTCAGCTTTTTACCCCCCCCAACCCCTTGTTTGATGGCTAGAGGTCATTCTAGCCAGGCTGTTTTTAGGCATGTGCAAGTATGAAATGAATTCAGCATGAAAGAGTTCAGCACTTCTAATTAATTCTAATGAGCTACTGCTCTGAACCTCATTGGATCAGAGCCTGGGAATGGAAAGGCAGAGGAGGTTGTTATTAAAGCCTCACAGCTCTTGTTCTGGGTGCTGCAGGCTGAGGGTGGAGAGGAGCTCAGGGTGGCCACTGATCCTGACAGTCTCTGTCTCTGGTGGTTAATTTCATTATAACAAAGAAACATTTGCACAGAGCGTCCTGGCCTGCTGCTGTGGCAGGAAGGGAATCATCTGGAAAGAAAGAGTTGCTCCAGGGAGGTCTCAGAGCGATGGGAGAAAGAGGCATTGGGCTTTGGAGAGCCTGTTCTTGTGGTAGATATGTGGTGTCCTTCAGGTGGATGTCGTGCTGAGGATGTGGGCAAGGAGCCAGCTGCTGGCCGCTTTCTCTGAGCACACCAAAATAAATCAGTAGGACAAAGTCTTGCCACACTTTTTTCTCTTATGGCTTCCCTCCTCTGTCTAGAAATGAAACAGGAAACTCAGAGGCAGGCTGGAGCCCTGGCCAAGTCCCACCTCCCCAGTTACCTGCTAAAGGAGGGCTCAGCATCTTTCTGGAGAGGAGGGCTGGCTAAGATGAACCTCAGGTTGCACATGGCTCCAGCTGAAGCCCCATTCCTTGTCTTCCTGTGGGTGGACAGAGCTGCATCTGAGGTGCTGCAGGGTGGAACTGACCCAGCCTGGCCACTGTAGTGGGGCTGGATGGACTATGCCCTGTGGCCTAGTGGCTTTTGTGGGATTGATGTTCTCAGGGTCTGTGAGCAAAGCCAGGAGGAGTGGTGTGCAGAGTGCTGGCTTGGTGACCTGCCGGTGGGGTATCTTTGACCATCACCCATGTTCCTGCACAGCTTTTGAACCCCAGGTGTGCTGCTGTAGGTAAGGCAGTGGGGGACAAGAGGGAAAAGATGCTGCTGGGTGCTCTGGTTGGTCCATGAAACCCTCTTTGGTGGTCATTTTGGTGGCTATGCACAATAACCTGGGGTTACAGTGGTGGCACTTTAGCTCAGAGGTTTTGTATTCATTCTCTCTCCAACTATGTAAAAAGCAAAGAAGAAACTCTTGAAATGTGGCTGCTTCTGAATGAGAAAGCATCTCAGGACAGGAGTGGGAAGGATGAAACCAGCAGGGAACTGGAATTCTGGCAGACAGCAAAAATAAGCATCCCAATGGCAAAATAATGAGGAAAACCCAAAAGCCTTTTGGTGGGATCCGAAAAGACAAGGAGTGGGCAGCACCAGAGGCAGCCTCAGCTGAGAGCTAGCTCCTGTTCTGCGCATTTAGGGGAAGGAACTGCAGCCAACTGCTCTATTTTAGCAGCAGGCTGTATCCTGAGGAGGCTTCAGCCGAGCACCTGATCCAGCTCTGCCTGGGTTATGAGATCTGACAGGACCCCCCACAAGCACTGCTGGCTGCAGGCAGGTGATTAGTGTGGCCCTGGTGTGTAACTAGTGAAGAAGTCTGTCGTGCAAATGGATGGCAGTAAAAGCTTTACTCCTGCACATGAAACTGGAGTGGCTGTGGATGTGCAGTGAATCCCAGCAGTTCTCCTACCTGCCTTGCAGTCAGGGCACACCCTGCCAATGTTGATGTATGTTTGGTGCTCGTTGTGGCTGTGCTGAAATGGCCACAGAAGATCCAGCAGCTGTTTTCTGGTGGCAATATGATCACACTACTGCTCTGCATCCCACCGGGCTCGTTTGTGTCTCCCCCTGCTCCTCACAGCATTTTCTCTAACCTGCTTCCCACCTGCTCAGTTCACCATGGGATGGGCACATCCTGAGCAGTTCACCATGAGCCAGCAATGTGTCCTTATGCCCCAGGAGGCAAACAGCCTCCTGGGGCTGCCTGAAGAAGAGTGTGGCCAGCCAGTCAAGGGAGGTTGTCCTCCTCCTATACTCTGCTCTACGAAGGCCACATCTGCATTGCTGGGTCCAGTTCTGGGCTCCCCAGCTCAAGACAGTGAACTGCTGGAGAGAGTCCAGTGGAGGCTACAAAGATGCTGAGGGGCCTGGAGCATCTCAGTGAGGAGGAAAGGCTGAGAGCCCTGGTGCTATTGAGCCTGAAGAAGAGCATCCCCAGAGGGGATCTAATCAATGCTCAGCAAGAACTAAAGGACCTGTAGGGGGGAAAGAGGCTGGGGCCACACTCTTGTCAGTGGTACTCAGGGACAGGACAAGGAGCAATGGGCACAAACTGGAACCCAGGAGGTTCCATCTGAACATGAGGAGAAACTTGTTTGGTGTGAGGGTGCTGGAGCCCTGGAGCAGGCTGTCTAGAGAGGTGGTGGAGTCTCCTTCTGTGGAGAGCTTCCAACCCCGCCTGGCCATTGTGATGCTGGGCAAGCTGCTGTGGGTGCTCTGCTTTATCAGGGGAGAGGACTGGATGATCTCCAGAGGTCCCTTTCAGTCCTATCATGCTGGGATTCTGCAACCCCTGGTGTCACTGTGATGTGCACAGTGCCGGGGAGCTCCTCTGGCCTGTGCTGGCTGAGGGCAGAGCAGCTCTTCAGCTCCTCCATTGCTGAGTGAGCCTCCCAAGTGTGCTCAGAGCTAATTCTGTGTTTTCCTATTTTGTGTTGCAAAGTGGGTGGGGTGAGGGAAGGGAACTGGGAGCAGCTTGATGCAGGGGGTGTATTTAGAATGCACTCAGGGGTGACCCTTTATCTTGCACACGCTTTGCCTTGGGGAATCCAGAATATTTGATTATTTCTTAGGGCTTTTTGCACTTCCAAATAAAGTCCCTGTACTGGGATGCTGGTGTCCAAGCCCCCTGCTTATATCATCGCTGTGAAGCATTGCTCCAGAAAAAGAATGTACTGCAAACTTGACATTCAGAATGAGATGGGAGAGAAACAGCAACAAACTCTCTGACCAGAAAAGAAGTGATTTGTTAATTCTGTCAGTCCCTGGTAATCAAATTATACCCAAAATAACTGCTCCAAGCAGGAGTTTGGCTGTGACTCAGAGAAGTGCAGGGAACTCTCTGAAAAGTTGGAAGGACGTGGCTATTTCTGTTGATTTTAGGGAGAATGGAGTTGGAGGAAAACATGATGGTGGAGTTAGATAAATAACTGACAAGACTTTGGGCAGAGTTAGGCCCTGAATTCTAAAATTATTAGTCCAACTTCCCACAGATCCTTTTTCTTCCTTCCTTCTCCTCCCAAGACATCTCAGTCCTCCTCCAGCTGAGTGCAGTTCTGAGGATGCTCTTTTTTTCCCCCCCCCGTTTTTTTTTTTGCCTTTTCTCCATCTCTCTCATCACCACCTTGCTATGAAGGAAGTGAGAACTGACATTAAAAAAAGTACTCTGCAAAAGGGCTAATTGTGGTGGGTTAACACCCATTCTGGGAACAAAAAAACAAAGCAGGGTGGAAGGCTTGCGGGTAATTTACCCTCCCTACAGGGCATTTCCCCCCGGGAAGCTGAGTCTGTTCCACTCCCCCCTCCCTGCCCAGCTAGGGTATAAAAGCAGGACATCGTAGCTGTTAGCACCCCTTGTGTTCCCAGTCCAAGTCTATTTGGGAGATTTTAGCAGCCAGATCTGCTTGGTGGTTGTGCTGGTGTTCTTTGTTTTGGCTCTTGCCTCTGCTGGATGAGAGCTACTGCAGCTGCCCTCCTGCTCCTCTGCACCTCCTCAGAGAAAGTCTGGTTTTGTATTATTCTCTTCTTTTGTCCCACTCCCATCCATCCTTGTTCCTCGTCCTTGTGAACCTCTCCTGTTATTGTTTTATATATATATATTGTTTAAAGACAACTCTTTACCTCTCTACTTCCAAGCCAACTCCAAATTATTGTTTGGTGGATTTGCTCCTTCCTTTTTCTCCCTTCTCTGTTGGAAGGGAGGACGGGGGGAGTAGGGGAGTGATTCTCAGCCTTGCTCCCATTTGAGCTCTTAACTCCCAGTTAAGGCTCAAACCACCACACTAATTAATCAAGGCCTTGCTTTGTGCTACAGAGTAGTGTCCTCCCAGTTAGACTCAGGATTTAAACACACCTGGGTTAGCGATGGAAGTGGACAGCACAGTGGAGGAGGGCTGCTGGCTCTGCACAAGGCCCTCTGATGCACCAAGAAGTGGTCTTGGGAGAACTGTGAAGTGTCTCTATTTCTAGCCCTTGTAAAATAAGCTCATTCTGAATCCTCAGAGGACCAAAGCTGAAGTTCACTTGGGTTGCCTTTGGTGAAACACTGTGAGACTGAAGAGCTGCTGTTAGAAGTGGAGATTGATCTGCAGGGCCAGGGCTTGGGGTGGCTTTGCGGAGTGTCTCTGGGGCTCACTGGGGAGATGAGGTTTCCGGGGGATGGGGGCTTAGGCTGCCTGGTCCTCCCCAGCATCACAGGCAGAGTGGTGGGGGTGAGGATAATGATGAGGAGGGCTGCCTGCCTCCCTTAGCCTCCTGTTACCTCTCACTGCCCAGGACAAAGGCAGGAGAATGATTTTTACCCTCCCCTCTCTTTCACCCAGGGATGAGCTGATTTCTCTCCAGGCTGAAGAACAAATCCAGGTCCCTAATTCCCAGCAATGAGTCAATACAGAAAGGTTTGAATTTATTTGAAGTTCAGTCCATTAATAGTTCCACACAATACTGGTTGAACTTCAGGCAATCAGACTAAAACACTGGGAGTCTGGGTTTGTGCCTTGATGTTGGGCTTGGGGGATTATGGGGCCTGGTAGAGCATTGGTCTGACAGTGTCCCCTTCCTCCATTGTCCCTGTGCCACCATCCCAACACAAAGCCTCAAGAAAAGAATGATTTGATGTTGTGAATCTCCTGTTATTTAGTAAAACAACCAAACACCTCCCAGTAAGGATGTTACCATCACCCAACAGCTGCTCAAGACCTGGAGTCCTTGAAGTTCTTCTTCTGGTGGCAGGTCTTCCTCCATGTGAGGAGCAAGGCAGCTGATGGAGACATGAATGGTGGCATTCTCCAGCTGCTGGAAGCACCAAGCACTGCTTCATGGGTGAAGGGTTTGAGCTGACCTCAGAGCAGTCTTTGTAGTTATCGCCCCTTTCCATGATGAGTGACAAGGGAGAAAATCATAGGATCATAGAATGGTTTGGGTAGGAAAAGCTCTCCAAGATGGAGTCCAACCTTCAACTTAACACCACCATGGTCACTAAACCATGTCCCCAAGTACCATGTCCCCAAGTGCCATGTCCACAGGTTTCTTCAACACCTCTAGGGATGGTGATTTCATCACCTCTCTTGGCAGCCTGTTCCTAGCCTGACCACTCTTGCAGCAAAGAAATTGTTCCTAATCTCCAACCCAAACCTCCCCTGGCACAATTTCAGGCCATTTCCTCTCCTTCTATCACCTGATACTAGGGGGAAGAGACCAACCCTCACCTCACTGTGATCTCCTTTCAGGTAGTTGTAGAGAGCAATGAGGTCTGCCCTGAGCCTCCTCTTCTCCAGACTAGACAACCCCAGCTCCCTCAGCTGCTCCTCACCAGTCCTATTCACCAGTTTTGTTGCCTATTTCTGAACCTGCTCCAGGCCCTCAATGTCCCTCTCAGAGTGAGTGGCCCAAAACTGGACCCAGGATCCAAGGTGTGGCCTCACCAGTGGCCAGTGCAGCACTGGTGTTATGTTCTGGATTGTCCTTGAATCTGTAGAAGAGCAACAAAGTTGGTGAGGGGTTTGGAACACAAGCCCTATGAGGAGATGCTGAGGGAGCTGGGGTTGCTTAGCCTGGAGGAGACTCAGGGGTGACCTTATTGCGCTCTACAACTACCTGAAGGGAGGTTGTAGACAGGCTGATGATGCTCTCTTCTCCCAGGCACCCAGTACCAGAACAAAAGGACACAGTCTCAGGCTGCGCCAGAGGAGGTTCAGGTTGGATATTAGGAAGAAGTTCTATACAGAGAGAGTGATTGCCCATTGGAATGGGCTGCCCAGGGAGGTGGTGGAGTCGCCATCACTGGAGGTGTTCAGGAGAAGACTTGATGGGGTGCTTGGTGCCATGGGTTAGCTGTTTGGGTGGGATGGGTTGGACGCGATGATCTTGAAGGTCTCTTCCAACCTGGTTTGGTTTATTCTAAATAAAGGTTTATTCTGTAGGTGACATTGGCACAGGTTTTAGTGCAATAGCACAGGGAAAAGAGTTCTTCACTTCCACCTTCTGCAGCTGTCAGAGGGACACTTTCTGTGCCCATCACCCCGGATTTTACCAGGGGTGGTGCAGAGGGGATGAGTAGGGCTGAGATGTGGCAGGAAAAAGTGCTTGGAAGTGAGAAGGTTTTAACAATCTACCGTAAAAAACGTGTGTTTGCTGCAAAGTTCCTCTTGAAAGGCTGGAAAGCAGGCAGCCTGCTCTGCTGTCCTTCAGGAGCTCTTCAGAAACGCCGTCAAAGTTTATAGCTTTGATATTTCGCCGGGCCTCTCGTCCTTTGCTCTTTACTTTGTCCCTGGCTGCTGGCACCAGTGACAGTCCCAGCTGATATTTGGCTCCAAAGGCAGCGGTTTTAGTTCCAACACAGAGATTTAAAGTGCTCTCTCCTCTGTTTCCTGATGACTGTCATCGTTAGAACTGTTAGTCACCGGAGCCTGTCAATGGCTTGGGCAGACCAGAGGCAGCACACGGGCAATGAGCCCTCTTCTCTTCGCTTCATGCCTGTCAAAGGGACACTCTTTGATGGCTCCAAGGTTTTCCTCATTTGCTTTGGTTTTATTTTGCTCACTTTATTTTTATTATTTTTTCCCCCCCTTTCTTTCTTTCTTTTTATTTATTTTGTTAAGCTACCTTGAAATATGGCAGCAGGCTGCTTTGGGGTGAGAGAGCATCAAGGTGTCTTGTTGCAGACTTCAAACAAACTCTGCCACGAGGAAATCCATATCAAATTCACAGAAAATTGGGCTGACTAACAGGCTTTTGATGTTCTTGAATTACTGCATGGGAAAATGCTCAGCAGAGGTGATTTCTTAAGATTCCCAGTCCAGTCAGGCACTAACTTTAAACAAACAAGGATGTTCCACCTCCAGCCAGCCCTGGCTGATCACAGCTCTCTCTTCCTTCTGGTACCCAAGGGATTGATTGGAGCCTTTCTTGTCAGTAGCACTCAGATCACCTCCAGCTTCCTGCTGCAGCTGCTGTCCTTGAGTGTGCCCAGAGAATGGTGGGGCAGGTGGCTTGGCTTATAGCAGGCCCTCCACCTCTGGGGGAGCCAAGGATACACAGATTCAGTAGATGGGGCTGTAAAATGCGCTGGATTAACTTTTCACTTTGTGGTGGTTTAGATGGTTTCTTCCACCCGCACCCACATAAAGCATCGCTAACACAGTCGGAGGAGCGAACAAAGGCTGCATTTTACAAGCCATAATGAAATGCAATGAATATATGCTAAATATACAGTAGTTACAGTGTGCCCAAGCAGCCAGGAGGGCCAATGGCATCCTGGCCTGCATCAGGAACAGTGTGGCCAGCAGGAGCAGGGAGGTCATTCTGCCCCTGTACACTGCACTGGTTAGGCCACACCTCGAGTACTGTGTCCAGTTCTGGGCCCCTCAGTTTAGGAAGGATGTTGAGTTGCTGGAAGGTGTCCAGAGAAGGGCAACAAAGTTGGTGAGGGGCTTGGAACACAGCCCTATGAGGAGAGGCTGAGGGAGCTGGGTCTGCTTAGCCTGGAGAGGAGGAGACGCAGGAGTGACCTTATTGCTCTCTACAAATACCTTAAAGGAGGTTGTAGACAGGCAGAGGTTGGTCTCTTTTCCCAGGCAGCCAGCACCAGAACAAGAGGACATAGTCTCTGGCTGCGCCACAGGAGGTTTAGGCTGGAGGTTCGGAAGCAGTTCTACACAGAGAGAGTGATTGCCCATTGGAATGGGCTGCCTGAGGAGGTGGTGGAGTCGCCATCATTGGAGGTGTTCAGGAGGAGACTTGATGGGGTGCTTGGTTGCATGGTTTAGTTGATTAGGTGATGTTGGATGACAGGTTGGATGAGATGATCTTGAAGGTCTCTTCCAACCTGGTCTGGTCTATTCTATTCTATTCTATTCTATTCTATTAGAATTTACAGGCAATACCACAACACAGGAAAAATGCCCCTTGCAGGAGGATCCCACCTCAGGTTGCCCCCAACCTCTCTCCCCTTTCCCTTTCCCCTCCAGTTAATTAGATGAAAAAGGAGAAAGTGAGAGAGAAAAGGATATTGAGGGAAATTTGTTAGCTCAAAGCAGTTGTTAAACAGTTAGTTTTCTTATCTTATCAGTTTCAGTCCAGGGTCAGTGGCATGCATTCTGGCCAAGAAACAAAAAACAGACAAACTGAAGCTGGAGTGAGTGAGAGAAAAGAATGTTAGAGATGTTTGCTATGGTACATGTCACATCTGACCAAGGAAATTCCTTTAGAATTAATCTTTGTTCCCCTCTTCACACCCAAACATTCAGCTAGAGAATTCTGCAGCTATGCTTTTTTCTTAAAGGCACAGCCTAAACTGTCACACACTTTGCAGCAGAGAAGCGTGGAGGTGCTGCTGGAGAGGACAAGGTGAAGGCACCACGCAGGTAGCTGCATCCTGACTGCTTTTACTGATCCTTTGATTGAGATGGAGAGCAATGAGAGTGGAGTTGTTTGCTCCTGCTGTGTTTTGAAGGGAGAGTGGAGACTCTGGGATTCTGACAACCTTTCTGGTATGTCAGGCCTTGGGGTAGGTTGTCCAAAGACACCCAGAGCTCAGCATAAGATGTGCACTGAGTTAGAGTAGTGATGTAGCAGACCATGCCCGGAGCTGGGTGTGATATATTCAGTATAGGCACAGAGGATCACAAACCCAAGGGATTGCCAGTCCCCATGTGCTTGCACCAGGCTCTTCCCCAGGCTTATCAGGAGCAGGAACCCCATGGTCCCTATAAAATCATAGCATTGTTTGGGTTGGAAAAGATCTCTAAGGTCTTTGAGTCCAACCATCAATTCAACACCACCATGGCCAATAAACCATGTCCCCAAGTGCCATTTCCACATATTTTTTTCAACACCTCCAGGGATGGTGACTTCACCACCTCCCCTGGGCAGCCTGTTCCCATGCCTGACCACTCTTGCAGCAAAGAAATGGTTTCTAATCTCCAACCTAAACCTCCCCTGGCACAATTTCAGGTTTCCACTAGTCTTCACCAGTATCCTCAGCTCCTGTGGGCTGTGGGGTGGCTCATTTTCTACCTAACTGTACTGCTCTTGCTCTATTATATGGTCCCTTGCTCCTGAGCTTGGATTATTGCTTACATGCATGGGTAGAGCTTCTGGGAAAGCTAAGGATGTAATGAAGAGAGCCAGGGTGTTTTACAGGGAGAGTGACTAAAGGAAGCAGCTTTTCATGTTAGGAATGGTGAGCACCTGTCAGAAGAGATTTGTGTCAAAGGGAGGTCAGCTGGGAAGAGAACTGCTGCTGGAGAAGCACCAACTTCCTTCTGGGATGGATGTCCTCATCCATCAGAATTGTGACTTCTCACAGCTGCCATGTGCATGGATGGGCTTGGCTCTCTTGAGGCATGCACTGCAATGTGAGACTGAAAACTCCTAAAACCAAAGCCCCAGACCTCTGCAAGGAGAGGCAGAGCATCAGCAGGTCCTGCAGAGCCAGATGTCTGCATCCCAACTCTTCTGCTTTCTTGGAAATGAGGGCAGAAGAGGCTGTGGGGAAAGGAATTGCTCTCTCCAACTCCCTGAAAGGGGCGTGGAGCCTGGTGGGGAATGATCTCTTCTGGCTAGTATCAGGTGATAGAAGGAGAGGAAATGGCCTGACATTGTATGAGGGGAGGCTTAAGTTGGACATGAGGAACAATTCCTTTGCTGCAAGAGTGATCAGGCATTGGAACAGGCTGCTTAGGGAGGTGGTGGAGTTACTACCTCTGGAGGTGTTCCTTAAATGTTTAGACATGGCAGTTTGGGATGCAGTTTAGTGGCCATGGTGGTGTTCGATTGATGGATGCACTGGATAGTCTTAAAAGGATTTTCCAGCCAAGACAATTCCATGATTCCAAGGAAAGTGGAATTCCCTGCAGCTTTGAGGCTGGCAGTGGGGTCCAGCTAGGGATCCAGTGGTGAGAGAAGAGTAAGGGGGAAAATTAAAGCATCTTTGGTGTGGTTTTGGTTAAGTTCATGGCTGACAGCAAGCAGTAACCTGTGCAGAAAGCCCAACACCACTCACTGCTCCTCTCCTTGTATAAAAGGCTCCACTGTTCTCTTGCTTCAGAGCCTGTTTCTGCTGGGGTTTGTCTCTAAGATTCCCCAAGGTGTGCTTAGAAGGATTGGTTTGTGTGTTGTTTTCACAGGGCAATGTCACACCAAAGGGTGGTTGGAGTGCAGGGAGCCCGGTGGTGTCTGCTGGCTCCTCTCAGTAGCCCACTGCGGTTTCAGATCTTCTGGAACAGCCCCTGGGGCTTGGGTTGGGTTTGCAATGCCTTGCAAGTGATTCCTCTCCTCCCATGTACATCAACAAATGCTTTACAGCCACGAGGCTTTTGTATTTGTCCTTGAACAAACAAATTAGCTAATTTAGCAATGAAAGAGGTGAAGAGACTTTGATGTCTCCTGACGGAAGCCACGTGTAAACATGAGCAGGGCTTAGTTTAAACCCAAAGCGTTTGTTTCTGAGCTGCTTTGTTGACATCTCCGTGCAGCGGTGGGGCTGTGGATAAACAAGGAGAGTGAAGGAAGTAGTTTAGTCAAATGTTTGGGTTGTTATGCTCTGCAAATACTTAAAGAGGTAGCACATTAATGGATCTGACTTGTTTTCCAGTAAGTCATTAGTCGCTTAAGTGAAGTTGCTCATGCCGGTTTTCCCTTTCATTAAATATTCATGGTTACTAATGGAAATTGTCTTGACAATTTGGTCAAACCCAGCAACTCAGGAATTTATGCCACAGACCAGAAAAAGTTGCTTTGGAGCTCCCAGTGAGCTGAAGTAATGCTTAAAATCATTAACACTTCATTGATTTTATAATTAAAAAAGCCCTAGAATAAACTGCAGTCTTTTCAATGCAGCAGGACTGTTTAGCTCACTGCTTAGTATTAAATATTCATCTTTTTTTTGCCCCTCAAAATATCAGTGAAGTCCTAAAAATGCCTTTTGATTGCCTGGCCTGAGGATTCACTCCCTTCTCCAGCAGCTTTAGCTGGTGGCACAGGTGCTTTAAATTCAATTCAATATTCAATATTCCTAAGGCTGGAAGGGACCTCAAAGATCATCAAGTCCAACCTGTCACCACAGACCTCATGACTAGAAGAGGGAGGACACTGCTGCCCACTGCAGGCTTGAACTCACAACCTTCCCATTAAGGGTCTCATGTACTACCAACTGAGCCACTTGAGGTTAACTGAGCCATTTGAGTCCCAGAGGCATTTGATAGAATCACAGAGTGGTTTGGGTTGGAAAGGACCTTAAAGATCATCCAGTTCCAACCTCCCAGCCATGATAGGAAGAAATCCTTCACAGAATGGTTGGCCATTGGAATGGGCTGCCCAGGGAGGTGGTGAAGTCACTGTCCCTGGAGCCATAGTTTAGTTGATTAGATGGTGTTGGGTAATAGGTTGGACTTGATGATCTCAAAGGTCTTTTCCAGCCCGGTTAATCCTGTGATTCGGTGATATGGGCAGGGACACCTTCCACTAGGTCAGGTTGCTCAGGACCTCATCCAGCCTGGCCTTGAACACCTCCAGGGCAGGGTCATCTGGGCCCCTCAGTTTAGAAAGGATGTTGACTTGATGGAAGGTGTCCAGAGAAGGGCAACAGAGTTGGTGGTTTGGAACACAAGCCCTATGAGGAGAGGCTGAGGGAGCTGGGGTTGTTTAGCCTGGAGAAGAGGAGACTCAGGGGTGACCTTATTGCACACTACCTGAAGGGGGGTTGTAGACAGGTAGAAGTTGGTCTCTTCTCCCAGGCAGCCAGCACCAGAACAAGAGGACACAGTCTCAGGCTGCACCAGGGGAGGTTTAGGCTGGAGGTTAGGAAGAAGTTCTATACAGAGAGAGTGATTGCCCATTGGAATGGGCTGCCCAGGGAGGTGGTGGAGTCACCATCACTGGAGGTGTTCAGGAGGAGACTTGATGGGGTGCTTGGTGCCATGGTTTAGTTGTTTAGGTGGGTTGGATTGGTTGGTGGGTTGGACTGGATGATCTTGAAGGTCTCTTCCAACCTGGTTTATTCTATTGTTCTATTCTATTATTCTATCTATGACCTCCCTGGGCAACCTCTTCCAGTGTCTCACCACCCTCACTGGAGAGAATTTCTTCCTAAGCTCCAGACTAAATGTCATTATTTTTATGTCCCCCACCCAAGCACCAGAGAAATGTGGGTGGCATCAGGGGAGGGGAGACAGAGTGGTGAGGTCCTGTGGTGGGACTACAGGTCTATAAATATGAAACGTAAGCAGAAACAGAAATTCAGTACTGAAACTCTCATGGTCCCTGGAGGCGTTCAAGAAACATGTGGATGTGGCACCTGGGGACAGGGTTTAATGGCCACAGTGGTGTTGGCTTGATCATAGAATCAATAAGGTTGGAAAAGACCTCATAGGTCATCAAGTCCAACCTGTCACCCAACACCTCATGACTACTAAACCATGGCACCAAGTGCCACATCCAATCCTCTCTTGAACACCTCCAGGGATGGTGACTCCACCACCTCCCTGGGCAGCACATTCCAATGGCTAACAACTCTCTCAGTGAAGAACTTTCTCCTCACCTCCAGCCTAAACTTCCCCTGGCACAGCTTGAGACTGATTTGGTTTGATGATCTTAGAGGCGTTTTCCAACCAAAACAGTTCTATGATGCTGTGACCCAACCAGCAAAACACATAGGAGGGGGATGTGAGCAGCTCAGAGCCCACAGGCGATGGGCACCAGAGCTGTGAGGAAAATGGTGGACCTGGCCCTAAAAATGCCCCAACTGGCCATTAATGGCAACTGGGTGAGATAAGAAAGCCTACTTGGGGACTGGGCTGCCTCTGTAAGCCCTGGGCATGGATGGATGCCTGTTCCACAGAGAATAATTACACTGGAAAGCTAACTGAGCTCAGGCAGGATGAACGCCGCCTGAGGAAACAATAATAAGTATTAATTAATAGATCTCTGTCTCCTCTGAGCTGCTCCTGTGGCCAAGGGCTTCTGAGAGAGTCAAATGGGGGTAATTTTTCATGGAGACTAATTCAGCCCATTGGCTAATAACTAATAGCTCATAACTAGTTTCATGGAGACTGATATTTCCATACTCTGCCCCAAAGCACAGCTGCTGGAATGTCTGGAGGAAGGATGAGATCCTTTCAGCAGACACACCACTCCTTTTTTTATTTCTTATTTTTAAACTAAATTACTTTTGGGTATCACCACACTGCTGCTTGAAGTGGAACAGATAAAATTGTTAAACAGAAGCACTCGGTGTGCTCATGCAAACACAGATTCACAGCTTGCATTGGCTTGGAAGGGACCCTCAAAGGTCATCTTGCCCGACCCCTCTGCACGCAGCAGGGACATCTCCAACTAGATCAGGCTGCCCAGGGCCACATCAAGGCTCATCTTGAATGGCTCCAGGGACAGGGCCCCAGCACTTCTCTGGGCAAGCTGTTCCATTGTCTCACCACCCTCTTTGTAAAGAACTTCTTCCTGATGTCCAACCTAAATCTCCCCTGCTCCAGTTTCAAACCTTTGCCCCTCATCCTGTCACCAGAGGCCCTTCTAAACAGTCCCTTCCCAGCCTTCCTGTAAAGCCCCTTCAGATACTGAAATGCAGATGTCAACGACCCCATGCGGAAGATGAGGAGTCCTGTGCTGTGGAGGTCTTTGGGGGAGGATGAGGAAGAGAAAGAGTCAGAAGTTTCACCCAGGGGCTGAGGACAGGTTGGGAGCTGCCAGCTCAGCCTTGGCAGCAGTAGGAGCTGCTGGTGACTTTGTTGTGGCTCAAGATTACTTCTTCTTCAGTCCTCTGGAGCAAACAGGCTGCTCTTTTTAGCCCTGCTCAGTGCCCCATCCACAGCTCAGAGCCAGCAGCACATCCAAAGTAGATGGTGAAGCACAAACTGTGGGCGGATAGAAGGTGTTTGCCTCACCAGCTTTATATTCCTTGCGATAATGAGAGCCTTCTGCTGCCTTATATCAATCTATTTTCTCCTCCAATTAGTTTTCAAGTGCCTATAAAATAGATTCTAGGGGTGAACTCAGTGCAGCAGTGGAGCCCTACCTGCAGGGGGTTGTAAGAAGCCATCACAGAAGCATCGTGCAGCCCATTAGCTTTTAGGAGTTCAGGACCTGTTGGCCAATGTCGCAGACATGGAGCCTGGCTGCACCTGGCTGCTGGGGTGGGAGGCTGTGTGGCTCCAGCCTGGCTGCTGGAGAAGGCTATTTTTAGCATCCTGAGCCATCACAAATGGAAGCAGAGCCGTCTGACCTGAAACCTCAGTGACAGCAGAGCTGGCAGTGCTGGGTAAATGGCTGGACTCGATGATCTAAAAGGTCTTTTCCAGCCTCAACCGTTCTGCGATTCCGTGAGAGTCGGAGCTCTTCTGCTACATTTGCTGCCAAGCCACGTCTGCAGCTTTGTCCAAGGAGATCCCACGCAACTGGTGGGCTGCATGCCGTGTTCCATGGATGCCTCACCAGCCTGGAGCCAACGTGTCCACGTGCAGCATCACGTATGGGGCTGCAAAATGAGGTCATGGAAGAAGGGAGAGATGAGGATCCAGATTCCACATGGCACTTCGCCGTTCGCTGTGAGCGATCCACAACCTGCAAATCACAGGTTGAGAGTTTCACCCCTCAGTGGAAGTGACAGATGGTCCCCACCATGTACATGGATCACACCAAGAAGGACAGAAAACAGCCCTGTTTCAGAATGAGCTGGGTACTGAGCAAAACATGAGCTAATTGGGATGAAAATATGAAATAAATGTTGGTGGCCAGCAGCACGAGGGAGGTGACTCTGCCCTTCTGCTCTGCTCTGGTGTGACCCCACCTAGGGCACTGTGTCCACTTCTGGTGCCCCCACCACAAGAAGGACCTGGAACTGTTGGAGTGGGTTCAGAGGAGGCCACTAAGATTGATCAGAGGACTGCAGCACCTCCCCTGTAGAGACAGGCTGAGAGAGTTGGGGCTGTTCAGCCTGGAGAAGAGAAGGCTCTGGTGGAGACCTTAGAGCAGCCTTCCAGTACCTGAAATGGGGGTCACAGGAGAGCTGGGATGGGACATTTCACAAGGTTTGCAGTGACAGGATGAGGGGCAATGGGTTTCAGCTGGAAGAGGATAGATTTAGACTGAAGATCAGGAAGAAATTCTTTACAGTGAGAGCACCTCCATTGGAGGTGTTCAGAAGGAGACTTGATAGGGTGCTTAGTTGCATGGTTTAGTTGATTAGATGGATTGGATTCGTTGATAGGTTGGACGTGATGATCTTGAAGGTCTCTTCCAACCTGGTCCATGCCATGCCATTCTATTCTATTCTATTCTATTCTATTCTATTCTATTCTATTCTATTCTATTCTATTCTATTCTATTCTATTCTATTCTGTTCTACTCTACACTACACTACTCTACACTACACTACACTACACTACACTACACTACACTACACTACACTACACTACACTACACTACACTACACTGGGACAGTTTGCCCAGGGAGGTTGAGGATGCCCCTTCCCTGGAGGTGTTCAAGGCCAGATTGGATGAGGCCTTGAGTAACCTGGGCTAGTGGAAGGTGTCCCTGCCCATGGCAGGGGTCCTGCCCATTGCAGGAGAGTTGGAACTAGATGATCTTTAAGGTCCCTATCAACCCAAACTATTCTATGATTCTGCCTGGATACACAGCCTGGCTTCAGCTGCAGCCCCAGTCCCAGCTCCTCATCCCGTCCCTCCCTTGGATGTGCACAGAGCAGGATGGAAGCAGTCAGATGAAGATTTTTATCACTATCCAACCATCTTTTCATCTCTGATATATTATCCTCTGAATTATGCCCAGTAATACTGCAAGAGATCACTGAGGCAATTAGATCTTATGCAAATTACTCAGCAAACCATTTCTTGCCTTCTTAATTACCCACTAATGGAATTTGATTGTTCTGGGTGCACGTGGCTAATTCTTTCTGGTGAACACTTCATGAGATTTCATCTCAGGTGAGTTGTTCACAGCCAGTTCACCTTCACTGTAAATCATTTGTGGCGTGTTGCCACTCCAAATATCACCTGAGAGTCTTTCTGCTCCAGGAATGGAGGGATGTTGCAGGAACATGACAGCTGGGCTTCAGAGGGTTGGAAAGGAAACATAATTCACATGGAAATAAGAATAATTAAAAAACCAAACCAAAACAAACAAACCCCCCCCCCAACATCAAAGGTCACATGGCAGTAAAGCAAGGGGAGGTTTTCTGTTTGGTCAAAAGGCTGTGAATAGATTTTTAAGCAACATTCATCCACCTGCAGTGATAATGCTGATGGCATCCTGGCCTGTATCAGGAGCAGTGTGGCCAGCAGGAGCAGGGAGGTCATTCTGCCTCTGTACACTGCACTGGTTAGGCCACATCTTGAGTACTGTGTCCAGGTCTGGGCCCCTCAGTTTAGGAAAGATGTTGACTTGATGGAAGGTCTCCAGAGAAGGGCAACAAAGTTGGTGAGGGTTTTGGAACACAAGCCCTATGAGGAGAGGCTGAGGGAGCTAGGGTTGTTTAGTCTGGAGAAGAGAAGGCTCAGGGGAGACCTTCTTGCTCTCTATAACTACCTGAAGGGAGGTTGTAGCCAGGTGGGGGTTGGTCTCTTCTCCCAGGCAACCAGCACCAGAACAAGAGGACACAGTCTCAAGCTGCACCAGGGCAGGTTTAGGCTGGATGTTAGGAAGAAGTTCATCACAGAAAGAGAGATTTGCCATTGGAATGTGCTTCCCAGGGAGGTGGTGGAGTCACCATCACTGGAGGTGTTTAGGAAGAGACTGGATGGGGCACTTGATGCCATGGTTTAGTTGATTAGATGGTGTTGGATGATAGGTTGGACGCGTTGATCTCAAAGGTCTCTTCCAACTTGGTCTGGTCCTATTCTATTCTATTCTATTCTATTCTACTCTATTCTATTCTACTCTACGGGCTTGCCTGGGTGTTACACGGAGTTGTGTTGCTTAGAACGTCATCATATTGGACAGAAGCAAAGTACAAGCTTCTAGAACAATTTCCAGCCCATTTCAGAATGAATCTTGTAGCCAGCTGGGCACATCACAGCTGAAGTACCTGGTGCAGCTTTGGCCTCCCCAGTTCAGGAGAGATTGAGAATTACTGGAGCCTGAGCTCTTTTCTATGTTCTGAGCAAGCCCTTTGAAGTTCCTTAGCTGAGCAAAGTCCAGCCCAGGAGCTGTGCAGGATCACCATACTCCATCCAGTCTCACACTCTAGCTCCCAGCAGACTTTTCTTTTGTGTGGAATGACCTGAACTGCATTGTCAGTTGAGGAGTTTGGAATGATTTGGGACCAGAGCAAGCACAAGCAGCTGCTGCTTGGCTACGTGGCATCCTTGCTCTATCTGCCCATTGAGACTCGCACTCCCTTGTGTGGGTGATTAAGGGAGACACTGAAGCAGGGAGCAGGTAAATAAAGAGCCAAATAGCCCATAAAAGTCCAAACCCAGCCAGCAACACCCAGGGTGAATTTAAAAAGGCAGAAAAAAGCCTGTGGAGGGCAGGCAGCTCGTCCAATCCTCAGGTCTCCTAGGAGATGAAAGGCATCTCGGAGATGTCCAGCGACTTGGTTCTGTTGCTTAGCTAAAATAACTCTCTCTGCCAGTCCCCAGCTGCTTCTGGCTTGTCCTGGGCTCCAGGATAATGAACATGCATCCAAGCAGAACAACCAACCAACCTCCCTGCTGGAGGGGCTGAGCTGAAGTGTGGTTATCAGGCAGCTCACATCAAGCTCCGTGGATTTCCATGGATTACTTTTCCCCGCTGACTAGAAGAGCTAATCTATTTCAGCAGTGACATGAGCAACATTTAACTGTAAGTCTGGGGGAGAAAAGGAAAATAAGAGGCAAATGCACAGGATAAGGAATGGGAAATTTCTCCCCAGATGAAGCCACTGAGTGTCAAAGTTATGTAAGAACTTTATCTGGAGTGAAGATAAGATTACAAGATGACAATGATAGGGAATTTCTCAAATGCCACCTGCTTTAAATTCAGTCAGGGCTCACAGCCATCCACAGCTCATCATCCTGAGCAGCCCAGGTACCCAGAACATCCTGGTTAGTTATTCAATGGAGCGGGGCTCCAGGCAGGAAGGGATAGGCTGGGCTTCAGTAGTCCTGCTTAGCCACTGGGCACCTTGTACAAGTCACAGAACCAGAGAATCTCAGAGTTGTTTTGATTGGAAGAGACCTTTCAGATCATCAAGTCCAACCCTTCACCCAGCACTGCCAAGTCACCACTAAACCATGGCTCTCAGCATCAAATCTCCATGGCTTTGAAACCCCTCCAGAGATGAGGACTCCACCACTGCCCTGGGGAGCCTGGGCCAGGCCTTGACAACCCTTTTGGGGAAGAAACTGTTCCCCATGTCCAACCTAAATCTCCCCTGGGGCAACTTGAGTCCACTTCCTTCCATCCTATCACTTGTTCCTTGGGAGAAGATACCAACCCCCACGTGTCCCCAGCCTCCTTTCAGGGAGTTGTAGAGAGCCAGAAGGTCTCCCCTGAGCCTCCTCCCCTCCAGGCTGACCACCCCAACAGTGTGGTGCAGGATCTACACGTTTTTATCACAGCCTCCAGTACATGTCTGGGCTATAAATGATCTCTTTAGCCCTAGAATCTGGGACATTCTCATTCCAGTCTGGCCTCAGGGCAGTGTTTTGGTGTCAGAAGTGGGCCAAGAAGCTGTACCCAGTGTTTTGCTGATTCTCCCCTCAGTGATGAGCCTGCTCCTGCCTTAACGCAGCTTCGTGTCCGTGTGCTGACACCCTCCTCCCCCTGCCATATTCCTGCAGTGCATTTTAACTTTCATCTTCTCCAAACTGCAAAGAGATTCTGTGATTTTGTCTTCCGTGGGATGGAAACAGGGACTCTGGGGAGGGGTGTGTCACCACTGGCTGCCTTCCTGTGATGCAGGGATTTCCCAAAGCACTGCTAATAGCTTTTAAGAGTCTTAATTTAGGAGCGTGCTTGCAGAGCAAGTACTCAGTGTGCCAGAACCTGCCCTAAACTACTCCTAGCATCTGAAGAGAATGGGCCTATCACAAGTGGGGAAGGCTGGGAGGGGTGAACTGGAGAATAAGGCTGAGAAGGTGACGGGGACATGGTTACTCTGCAGGGCCAGTGGTCTTCTGGGGTGCATGAAGAAGAGTGTGAGCAGCAGGTCAAGGGAGATTTTCCTCCCCCTCTACTCTGCCCTGCTGAGGTCACATCTGAAATCCTGGGTCCTGTTCTGGGCTCCCCAGTTCCAGAGAGGCAGGGAACTACTGGAGAGAGTCCAGTGGAGATACTGAGGGGCCTGGAGCATCTCTGTGAGGAGGAAAGGCTGAGGGCCCTGGGGCTGTTGAGCCTGCAGAAGAGCAGCCTGAGAGGGCATCTGCTCAACGCTCAGCAAGAGCTAAAGGACCTGTGGGGGGGGCAAGAGGTTGGGGCCAGACTCTTGTCAGGGGTGCCCAGTGACAGGATAAGGGGCAGTGGGCACAAACTGGAACCCAGGAGGTTCCATCTGGACAGGAAGATAAACTTCTTTAGTCTAACCCTGGAGCAGGCTCTCCAGGTTGAGTAGTCTCCTCTGGAGAGCTTCCAACTCCACCTGGCCCTTGTGATCCTGGGCACGCTGCTGTGGGTACCCTGCTTTTAGCAGGGGAGTTGCACTGGATGATCTCCAGAGGCCTCTTCCAAACCCACCATGCTGTGTTCCTGTGACAGGCTGGAACTAGTGAGCATTGAGGTGTCTGCTGATTTACACACCCACAGCCCTTGCTGCTCATCACACAGCATTACCTGACCTGCAGCAGAACTGCTGCTTGCTGCATGGAGTTTGCTCTGTGGCTTGGGGAGAGGACTCTGTGTCTCAGTGCCTGTTGCAGCGGCCGTGGCCCTGCTTTGCTCACAGATCATTATCTAGGGCTCTTTCATCCAGAGGAACTTTTATGTCTAGCAAATTAAATTCCCAGGCAAAATAATTAGATGTAAATGCTGCTGGGCTGCTATTCACCAGGGGCCAATTTTGTAGCCATTTGTTGGCATTTGAAATGTCACATTTATTGCTCTGTAACATATGCAGCACGCAGCTCAGAACCCCGACATGAAAGGCTCCCCTCGTGTCTGCAGATGTGTATTGTGAAGATAGCTGGACATCAGAGAGGGGAAAATAATTTATCTGAGGAAAGCTAATCAAGGACTTCATTGCAAATGTACTATGAGCCCTGCAAATGTCACTGGTGTCACCTGCCTCATGCTCCACCCTGGGCAGATGTTTCTCCATCTGGAACCTGCCTATGCATCCGGGGGAGCGGGTTTGGTTTCCACTAGCTGCCCAAGCTGGCCAGGAGCAGGAAGCTCCCTGTAGCCTGAAGCCTGACTAGAGGAGGCTGCCCAGAGGCATGGTGGAATCCCCATCTCTGCAGACAGACCTGGATCTTGTGTGACCTTCTTGAGGTGCCCCTGGTTTTGCAAGGTGGTTGGACTGGAGAAGAGGAGGCTCAGGGGAGACCTTATTGCTGTCTACAGCTCCCTGAAGGGAGGTTGTAGACAGGCAGAGGTTGGTCTCTTCTCCCAGGCAACCAGCACCAGAACAAGAGGACACAGTCTCAAGCTGCACCAGGGGAAGTTTAGGGTTGAAATGAGGAGAAAGTTCTTCACAGAGAGAGTTGTTAGCCGTTGGAATGGGCTGCCCAGGGAGGTGGTTCAGCAAGGCCTTTGACACCATCCCCCACAGCAAACTGCTGACTAAGCTGTCAGCCCATGGATTGGACCACTACACTCTGTGCTGAGTTAGGAACTGGCTGGAGGGCCGGGCCCAGAGAGTGGTCGTGAACGGTGCCACATCCAGCTGGAGGCCAGTCACCAGTTGTGTCCCCCAGGGATCGGTGCTGGGCCCTGTCCTCTTCAACATATTCGTTGATGATCTGGATGAAGGGGTAGAGTCAGTCATCAGCAAGTTTGCAGATGACACCAAGTTAGGGGCAGATGTTAGTCAGTTAGAGGGTAGAAAGGCTCTGCAGAGGGACCTCGACCGACTGGACAGATGGGCAGAGTCCAACGGGATGGCATTCAACAAGTCCAAGTGCCGAGTGCTGCACTTTGGCTACGGCAACCCCATGCAGAGCTACAGGCTGGGGTCAGAGTGGCTGAGAGCTGCCAAACAGAGAGGGACCTGGGGGTGCTGATCGACAGCCACCTGAATATGAGCCAGCAGTGTGCTCAGGTGGCCAGGAGGGCCAATAGCATTCTGGCCTGCATTAGGAATAGTGTGGCCAGCAGGAGCAGGGAGGTCATAGTGCCCCTGTACTCTGCTCTGGTTAGGCCGCACCTTGAGTCCTGTGTCCAGTTCTGGGCTCCTCAGTTTAAGAAGGACATTGAAACACTTGAGCGTGTCCAGAGAAGGGCAACAAGGCTGGGGAGAGGCCTTGAACACAAGCCCTATGAGGAGAGGCTGAGGGAGCTGGGATTGTTTAGCCTGGAGAAGAGGAGGCTCAGGGGTGACCTCATTGCCCTCTACAACTACCTGAAAGGTGGTTGTAGCCAGGAGGGAGTTGGCCTCTTCTCCCAGGCAACCAGCACCAGAACAAGGGGACACAGTCTCAAGCTGCTCCAGGGGAGGTTCAGACTCGAGGTGAGGAGGAAGTTCTTCACCGAGCGAGTCATTCGGCATTGGAACGGGTTGCCCAGGGAGGTGGTTGAGTCATCGACCCTGGAGGCGTTCAAGGGGAGATTGGACGTGGCACTTGGTGCCATGGTCTAGTCATGGGGTCTGTGTTGATAGGTTGGACTCGATGATCCTCGAGGTCCTTTCCAACCTAAGTGATACTGTGATACTGTGATACTGTGATACTGTGGTGGAGTCACCATCCCTGGAGGTGTTCAAGAGGAGACTGGACATGGCACTTGGTGCCATGGTTTAGTAGTCATGAGGTGTTGGGTGACAGGTTGGACTTGATGATCTTTGAGGTCTTTTCCAACCTTATTGATTCTATGATTCTATGACTGGATGATCTCCAGAGGTCCCTTCCAACCCCTCCCATTCTGAGATTCTGTGAATTGCTGCTGGTGGCCTCCAGAAGGGTTTTACAAGAGGTTTCACTCAATACCTGGTGCAAGGAACACAACTTGCAATAATGCAGGAGCAAAAGCAGTGCCATGGTTTGGAGAACCCAGGTGGTATCTCTCCTACAGTTCAAAGCTGCTGGGGTGAGTGCTCACCTGGCCAGGTATCTGGATCAATGTTTGGAACCTCTGCCTGAGGAAACACAGCCAGTCTCTTTCCCTCAGGGGAAAAGTCTGTCCTTTGCTTCTCTCATCATTGTGTGTGAGCCCAGAAAAGATCAATTGCTGCCCAGTTTGGATTTTATTTGAATTACTGCACCCGGCTTTGTGGAAAGCAAAGCTCAGGAGATACAGAGGGAGCTGGCACAGCTCATTTGGTATTAACTCTAGAACACATGGTGTTGGTATCAATGGGAGATACACACAGGGGAACAATGCTGCTTGAGAGCAGTAGTTTCACCTGTGTTAATGCAGAGACCTACTGGATCTTACTGGGGAGGTTTAGGCTGGACAGAAGGAAAAATTTCTATCCCAAAAGGGGTGTCAAGGCCTGGCCCAGGCTGCCCAAGACAGTGGTGAAGTCCCCATCCCTGGAGGGGTTTCAAAGCCATGGAGCTGTGGTGCTGAGGGTTTTGTGGTGGCCTGAGAGAGCTGGTTCAAGGCTCAGTCGTAGTGATCTGAAAGGCCTCTTCCAGTCAAAGAACATCTCTGTGATTCCATGGTTATCCCAAGCCTGCCAGCAGCAGGACCCTCCAGCAATGCTCTGCTCCTGGGGTGGTAGCTGTGGCAGCAGCTGTGGCCTTCACAGTCCCTCTCATAGCTTTTGTGGAGTTTCCCAAGGACACTCGCTGGTCTCTGCTCCTGCAAACTCCTGGGTAGCCATTACACACCAGGATCCTCCCCTGTTGTGGTGGTGACAGTCACCCCTCTGGTTTTAGCAGCTATTCCTGCAGCAGGAGACATAGCAGCAGCTGATCCATGGCATGCACATGGATCTGGGGCTGTGGGATCCCACTGGGTTAGGGTGTACCTGCCTCTCATGCTGGTCTGGAGACATCTCCCCAGCCCACCTGCCCCAAAGGGTTGCTGGTGGCCACTTCACAGGCATGTTGCCCCATCTGCTCCTGCCAGGAAGGGAGGCTTTGCTGGGGTGAATGCAGTACCCTGCCTGTGAACCATCTTACCTGATGATCTCTCCCCATAAGTTTGTGCTAACAGGGACACCCTCTTCCTCTTCTGGTGCTCCAGGAGAAACAATCAATCCCAAACCCCATTGCCTCCTCACAGGACAGGTGACTAATGAGTTGTAATTGTTCCCCAACCCTCCAGGAAGCTAACTTCATGAGAAGTTAAGGATTATCTAGCTGTGTGTCCCTAGGAGGTTATTATTCTGGGAAATTAATTTAATTAGTTGAGACCCATTAGAAATAGAGAGGGAGAGCTGGAGTTGTCAGGGCAGAGACAGAGCAAGGGGCTCTATAAAGAATTGTAAAGACTTGGAGCAAAATGGGTAATTTTATGTTAACAAAATTGCTGCTTCCTCCTTTGGGGCTTCATTGTGCTGGTAATAAAATAAGGAGTCAAAGTTTTTCAAGGCAAACAGCTTTGCTCTCCTCTCTGCTGAATGAAGTGTGAGAACATGGAGGTGACCTGGGTTCTGGGATGTCCCCCATCTGGAGTAATGAGTCCAGTTCTGAGCTCCTCAGTTCAAGAGAGACAGGCACCTACTGGAAAGAGTCCAGTTGGGCAGTTGAAGGTCACCTCTCCTGGTTTCTCCTCCCTGCAGGTGCCAGCTCTGACTTCCTGCACCCCAAATTGTAGCACAAGCTGTGGCAGTGCCCTTGGTCTGCAGAGGAGCAAGTCTAAGGCAGAGCCTTTCTGCAGCCTAGCCCTTGGCAGGAGCTCTCCCCATCATGTTCTCATGGCTAAAAGCAGCCCCTGGCAGTGCAAACCTGCCCTGAACTGCAGAAAGTGCCTCACTGAGCAGAGGCTGAGCTGAGGAGTCATAGCACTGAACAGGATTGATTCTGGCTCTTCATAAGGTTGTCTAGCAATAGGACAAGGGGGCATGGTTTTAAGCTGAGAGAGAGCAGGTTTAGATTGGATCTTAGGAAGTTCTTCAGTATGAAGGTGGTGGGACTCTAGAAAAGGCCACCCAGGGAGGTTGTGGATGCACCCTTCCTGGAGGTGTCAGGGCCAGGCTGGAAGAGGTCTTGAGCAACCGAGTCTAGTTGAGAAGCATCCCTGCCCATTGTGGGGTGGTTGGAGTAGATGGTTTCTGAGGTGCCTTCCAACCTAAGCCATTCTCTGGCCAACCTCGGACCAGGACAAGGTGGTTTAGCCCCAGGCGGTGTGGCTGGTAAGTGCTGTTCCACTTGCCGTTGGTTTTTGCTGGCTTGATGGGACTGCAAGCAGCTTGTACCACAGCTTGCATGGGCAGCAGAAGGCCAGCAGCAAAGTTTTAGATGCAGAGAGGCTGTTTTGCCTTGCTCCTGAAGGAGAGCAGTGCTCTTGCTCAGCCATGGAGAGTGCTGGGGAAACAGTGAGCAGTATTACTGGTAAATGTTTCTAAAGCATATGTAGCTGTGAGGCTGCCTGTGCTCCCCAGGGAAAGTGCTCAAGGAAACAGCAAAACACACTGCTGCTGGTGAATCCCTACCGGAGACAGATCTGCTCCCTGCTGAAAATGCTGCTGATGGGCTCCCACTGTCCATGGGGAGTTGTCCTGCTGTGAACACCAACCCACCCTCGAATAATGCCAAATTGTCTCTGCTTCTGACACGGTGCTTTTCATTTTGAGTGAAATGAAGGCCAGCACCACTGCATCCTGTGCCTGAGCAGTGAGATGGGTTCTCCATCCTGCTCCATGCCCAGCCCTGTTCCTTCCTGCAGCTGAGCAGAGGGTGAAGGGTCCAGTCCCCATCACACCCCACAGGACCCTCAGCCCAGCCTGGAGCTGACGCCAGCCTCAGCATGCCCTGCCCTGTGGGGATGATTTACCTTCACAAGGGGGCAAAGGAGAAGGGTGGAAACGAGATCCCTTTGTGGCATCCCACTGGGAAAGGCTGGCTGATAGAACCAGTTTGGTTTTATCCTTTGTGGAAGGCAACCTAGAATCATAGAATCACAGAATGGTTTGGGATGGAAAGGCCCTTAAAGATCATCTGCTGTGGACAGGGACACCTCCCACTAGCCCAGGCTGATCAACCTCATCCAACCTGGCCTTGAACACCTCCAGGGAGGGAGCATCCACAACCTCCCTGGGCAACCTGTTCCAGTGTCTCACCACCTTGACTGGGAAAAATTCCTTCCTCATCTCCAGTCTAAATCTCCTCTCTTCCACTTCATAGCTGTTGCTCCTCGTCCTGTCACTGCAAGCCCTTATCAAAAGTCCCTCCTCAGCTCTTCTGTAGCCCCTTTCAGGTACTGGAAGGCTGCTCCAAGCTCTCCCTGGAGCCTTCTCTTCTCCAGGCTGAACAGCCTCAACTCTTCCAGCCTGGCTGGAACAGCCATTCCCATCCTCCTCCGGCTACAAGTAGCAGAACTCATGCAAATGCTGTGGCTGGCTGAGTGCTCAGGTCTGCACTCCAAGTGCCAAGAAAATAACAAGTTTTGGGGTTGTTTATGCTGTTTCTGCAGCGTGCTCAGGAGGGGTTTATCTTGCTGAGGGGGCACATGGGCCCTGAAATGGATTTTCATGCTGGGAGCTCCCAAACAGCAGCCCTGTGCAGCTCTGTTTGTTTTGCAAATCCTTATCGTGCCTTCACTGCTGCTTGTGAAGTGGAGCAGGAAATGAAGCCCAGTGAGGACTGGGTGGCAGGACCCTGCTTTCTCTCCTGGCTTAGCTGTTCTGGAAGGACACACACACATCTCACAGCAGCGTCCAAACACAGGGCTGTATCTAGTGAGTCATGTACCTGTTCAGCCTTCCAGGAGCTGAGGATGTTGCTTCTCTGCTCTGTGAGTTGCTGACAGGCAGAGTGCTTCTTGGGGTCCTCAGGATTATCCCCTGTCTCGATACTTTCTTTGTGTGGTAACAGCCCCATGATTTGCTTTGGCAGCAGGTTAAAGAGCCAGTAGAGCACACCTTTGTAAATGCCATAACAAAGCTCACCTGCTAAGATGGGAGTTGGGGGGTAGGAAGGAGAAGGGAAGGTTCTTGTGTGAGTGACTTTGACTGATTAGTTAACCAACATCCTGTAAAAGAGCTCCAGCTGCTCTAGGCAGGTTCTCCAGTTTAAGTATAAAAGCAAGCTCCTGGTTTCTACTAGTGATGCTAACAGTGTGGTGCTGTTGGAGGGTTCTGTTGTGGATTGCAAGCACCCAGCTTGGCTCTGCAGGATGGTGCTGTCACAGCTGTGGCAGCCCCTGGCCAGCCCTGCAGATCCCTGTTCCTGCTTATAGGTACCTGAAGAAGAGAGGTAGGAGCTGCTCTCTGGTCTCTCTGCAAAGACACTGGAGGAATGACTGGATGGGGGGGTGCTGGTAGAGAGCTCTGGGCCTGAAACCAAACCTAGTGCAATTTTAAAGGCAACAGAAAAGTGGTAGTGGGGAAAACCCCATTCAAAGGGAAGGTTTGGTCTGGAAGGGTTTGTTTGCCCCAGAATATGTGTTTCCTTCAGTGTCCTCGTGGGTGTGCTGGGTAAATATCTTTGTCTAGAATTCTGCAGGCAGTTTAAGCTCAGGGTGTCATTCTTACATGGAAAAATGCTGGGATGTTTTCTCCTGGCTCTGGTTGTTGCTTTCTGCCCTGTTACACCTGCTTCTGCCTCCCCAGGGTGGTTGTGTCCTTCCTGCAGCCTGGTAATGCCACTCTCCATGGCCATGAGGACTCACAGCATTCTCTGGTCATGCCATTAAATCCTGTGTCTCAAGCTAGCAAAACTGGGCTGTTCCTGTATGTGCACTGCATGGATGGTTTGGAAAGGATGTATTTAACAGGGAAGGGAGGAGGGCTGCCTGTTCCTTCAGCTAAAGAAGCTGCAGCCTTCTTTAGGAAAAGGACAGAATTCTGGCATTTGGGATTGAGTAGCAAACACTCCCAGGAAAGCTCACCCAGCTCTGGCGGTATAGGGTTTAAGGCTGGTTAGGAAGGTGGTTTTGGGAGGTTATGACTGGAACAGAAGTGAGAAGGTGGTGCAGGGAAGCCCCTCAGCTGTCATCCCTTGTGCCACAACATCAGGCAGGGCTGGCGTGTGGGTCCTGCTGGTCCCCAGTTGTAGTGAGGAACTGGTGTTGGGCAGCACAGCAGCTCTCCATCCAAGCCTGTGCACTGGACTCTGCTGCAATTAAGCCCCAGCTGCTGTGCCCACGGTAACCATGAGTGGTGAAGACTGTGTGGAAACACAGGAGAGCTCCCAGCGAGCAAGCCCTGCGCAGCGTTTCTGCAGAAGGGCTGTTTTGCAGCACAAGAGGGATTTCAGCTTCTGCCAATAAAGGTTACATTTGTCTAACAAAGGCAAAAAAGAGATCCTGTTTATAGAGTAGCTTAAAGCATGGATGGAGTCCATACAAATTGGCTCCAAAGTAGGTCAGCATGGCTCAGCGTGCGGCGGTGCTGCGCGAATTCAATTAGGGAGCTGCAAAGGCTTACAGGGAAAGCTTCGTGGTGCACCAGTTCTCTGGCCTGAGCTCTCCTGCTTTAATCTCCTCAAGCTGGTGAGTCTGGGGAGAGATTAATTAAAGGCAGTGGAAGGAATTCTGGAAAAGGCAAGCCCATGGAACGCCTGGATCTGCTCCTGGTCCTCTGCCCTGCTGGCTGCCTCCTCCTTGTCTGTGCTTTGCTTCCCTGCCTGGCCCTCAGAGGTCACCAGTGTCAAGAATTTAATTAACTCCTGGATAGCTCTGTGTGAAGTTACTCCTGGGGGGGATTCTTATGGGACTCCAAGAGAAAATATTTCCCCATTAGAAGAGCTGGACATTGGAATCATCTCCCAGGGGAAGTGTTGGAGTCCCCTACCCTGGACAGTTTTACAATTCAGCTTGACAGGGTGCTGGGCCAGCTCACTTTAACTCTACTGTTACCTAGAAAGATTGGACCAGAGGATCTTCAGGGCCCCTTCCAACCTGGTGTACTGTGATTCTGTGAAGATGTAGCTGAACCTGGTCTCTCTGGTTGCCCACAAGCTGCCCATGGGCACATGCCATGGGGTGCAGCCCAAGGAAGCGTTGGGCTGGGGAGCTCTCAGGAAACTCACTGCTTGGTGCTGGCTGGTGAGGGGTTCTGCAGGGGTGCATGACCCTCCTTGTGGGGAGACCTGGATGGGGTGGCTGCTGTCATTTCCTGAGGATATATGCTAACAGCCCTCTGACCACTGTGGAGCTCAGGCCTGTTGGATGAAGGCTCTGCCAGCCAAATCACTCTTCTATGATTGGGATGCAGCCAGTACCACTCCTTCTTAAAGTCCTTTTGCAGTGCCAAGTCCGTTATCGGTTCCTAACCCATCATTGCAGTTACAGGCAGTAAGACTGAATGAAGAACATCCCCAGCCCTGCACACTCTGTCTTTGTCTGCAGCTGCCAACTTCCCCAGCCTTGCTGCTGGCTTTGGAGAACAGTGCTCAGCTGCTGTACTGGTCACACTGGAAGCAGACATGGTGGGTGCAGCTGAGCCCTCTCTTGGGGAGCTCTGCACATCCCTGAACTTTTGGGTGTCTCGCTTACCTTGATGGTTCCCAAGCATGGCTGCAGAGGTTGGTGAGTGGTGGGGTGAGCATTCTGCTCAAAGGCTCACTCAGGTGAGAAAACCACTCAGCTAGCCTACCCCAGGGCACTGGGCAGAAGTCAAGGCTGTTAGCTCTGGCACTGCATACCACTGGCAGCGTCAGTTTCATCTTCTCCATGTCTGGGTTGCTGCTGGAATTCTTTGAGCAAGATGTGGGGTTTAGGATGAGGTTTGAACTTGAGGAGAGAATGGAAGAGGGAAGGGGGTTGCTGAGGGAAAGGGGCTGGGGATGGCAACATGGTGGTGGGCAATGAGCTCACAGAATCATTGTAGGATCATAGAATGGTTTAGGTTTGAAGGGACCTTAGATATTTCTTTCCCAAAAATGGAAAAGATTAGAGGTGCATGGTGATAAAAGTCTGAGAAGTGATGCTTCTGCTGCAGCAGCACTGCCCTCACAAAGTGCCTCAGACCCAAGCACAGCAGCACCTTCCCCCTGCCCCTTCTCCCATTCCCTCTGCCAACACCAGCCAGTAAATTTTGCTGTTCTTGCTGGTTGAGTGTTTGGATAAGATGGAGTCAAATTATTTGCATGCTCAAAGAGAGAAGATAAAACTAGGCTGCAGCATATTTTACAGCTTTTATGAAATGGTGATGTATGTTGTTGGGAATAGATGGAAACCACCACCAGAGCTTCAGGGCAGAGCTCTGAGAACTTGCTGCTGAATTAATGCAGGCAAATCGTTAGCAGTAGCAAGAAAGTGCCGTGGAAGCTGGAGGAATAACTGGTTTATTTTTCTATGTGGCCTGCCAAGGCAGAAGGGCACCTGATTAAAAACCACAGAGTTGGGTGCAGCCCTAAGGTTGTATATTCAGCATTTATAACTCATTTCTGGACAGCTTCTCGTTAGGAGCTGGGAGGACAGAGCGCAGGGAAGTGGGAAGAGCAGGAGAGGGGGAAGGAAAACAAACACAATGCAATCAGGATGGGGTTAGAGTGTGCCTGTGGGTTTCCAGGTTTAAGTTTTCAATGTGTTTTTCTAAGTGCAAATTTTTTTCCATGGGACTGACACCTCCCTGGTCTCCTTGTCAGATGTGATTATTTCATCTGTCCATCTGCTCCAGAGGCTTCTCTGTGCACAGGGTCAGGTTGGCAGCTCTTATCCAGGAACACATTTACACCTTCAGCATGGTTTCTTATCACCTAGAGTTTAGTTAAGTGAAGAAACCCAGGCATGGAGAAACCAAACAAATATCACAGAATATCACAGTATAGTCACAGGATCACCAAGGTTGGAAAAGACCTCAAAGATCATCGAGTCCAACCTGTCACCACAGACCTCATGACTAGACCATGGCACCAAGTGCCACGTCCAATCCCCTCTTGAACACCTCGAGGGATGGTGGCTCCACCACCTCCCTGGGCAGCACATTCCAATGGCAAATCACTCTTTCTGTGAAGAAACTCTCTCAGTGAAGAACTTTCTCCTCACCTCCAGCCTAAACTTCCCCTAGTGCAACTTGAGACTGTGTCCTCTTGTTCTGGTGCTGGTTGCTAGAGAGAAGAGACCAACCCCTTCCTGGCTACAACCACCCTTCAGGTTAGTTGTAGAGAGCAATTTCCTCTGTGTGAAGCCCCCTAAAGAAACTCCAGGCAAGGATGAAGACTTCTCCTTGCTGCCTCTGTACCCAGAGCCATGAGCTGCTGCTGCTCTCCGGGCCTGTATTAGTGGGGCTGGTCCTCCTGCCACCTCTAGTTAGTGGAAAGCTTCTGCTGACCACCAGCTCTGGTGTTGCAGGGGGGCACCCAGCTCAAACTGCAATGTTTACTTCCTGTGTCCAGGCGAGTGAAGAGGGAAGAAGGAGCCCTGGGGGTCTTGGGTGTACGCTCAGGTGGGGATGGGATCTCTCTGGGTCTGTTTTGGGATCTTTCTTTGTCACTGCGCTTTTGGCTTTCTGTAAATGTTCACTGCTTTCTATTTAAACTTTCCATCACTTTTGCAATCCATTTGCCTGAGTGTTTATTGTTGCCAGTGGTGGGGAAGGGGGCTGCCTCAACCCTAGCACATCTGGCCAGGGACTTATTTATGGGGACATATTTGTGGAGATGGAGAAGTTAAGTGACGTGAAGGTCAGTGATGTCCTGCAAGGTCAGTGCCGCACTCGCCGCAGTCCATCTGTGCCTCGGTTTGCTCCAAAGGTGATGCATCAAATGCTCATCCCCAGCTGTGTGCTAAAAGCCTCAGAATGAGTGAGTCTGTGTCCCATGGATTCAGCAGCAGCCTGTCAGGATTAGTTACAGAGCTGTGTGATGTGACATGGCTTGGAGTCTAGCGTGACTCCTTTCATTAAAAGCCTACAATTACCTCAAGATAACCTCCTATTCTCCTCGTGTTATTCATGACTCTGACATTTCTGGTTGAAGCCTTTCAAGCTTCACTTGGGTTTTGGGGAAGCAAATTTTTGTGCCTCCTTGTAGCACTGGCATCACATCAGCACTCAGCTCCCAGGCACTGGGTTGCAGCTGGGTGGTGGAAGTGATGTCACGTAGGACGTCTCTGACATATCGCCAACCTTGCAGGCATTCTGAGCTCCTGTCTCTGAAAGCTTGCCTCCAGGAATGCTTTCCCAAGGCTGTGCTCCATTTTTTTTGTGCTTTGACAGGTGGCAGCCAGGTTCTTGGGGAGATCAAGAAGTGCCAGGTTCTCTGGACCTAATAAACTGTCCTATGAAGACAGACTGAGGGAGTTGGGGCTGTTCAGTCTGCAGAAGAGAAGGCTCTGAGGAGACCTTACTGTGGCCTTCCAGTATCTGAAGGGGGCCTACAGGAAAGCTGGTGAGGGACTTTTTAGGGTGTCAGGTAATGATAGGACTAGGGGGAATGGAGCAAAACTAGAAATGGGTAGATTCAGATTGGATGTTAGGAAGATATTCTTCACCATGAGGGTGGTGAGACACTGGAACAGGTTGCCCAGGGAGGTGGTAGAAACCTCATCCCTGGAGGTTTTTAAGGCCAGGCTGGATGTGGCTCTGAGCAACCTGATCTAGTGTGAGGTGTCCCTGCCCACAACAAGGGGGTTGAAACTAGATGATCCTTGAGATCCCTTCCAACCCTAACAATTCTATGAGTCCTTGCCCAGCCACATCCAGAGCCCACCTGATGAGCTCTGGGAGAACTGGTGAGGGAAATCTCTCTTGGTGGTTTCTGGCTCTGAAGTAACAATCCCACCCTTTGCGTGTTTTAAGCCCTCTGTTCTTTAGCAGGAGTGTGACTGGTACCATCTGGGGTTATTGTGCAGCTGAGGAGCTGCCACACTTTGCCCAGCTTTTGTTTCCTTGCTTTAATGAACCAGTTCCAGAGAAGGCTGCCAGTAGTTAAGCCTCAATCTGGTGCAGACAACCAACAGCGAGGGAATGCTGACCTGAGCTGAAGGACTCATCTGTAGACCTTTTAGAGCCACAGCCCAGTCCTCACCATATACTGGAGGGAATGAAGAGCAGCATTTCAGGGCATTATTGTGCCTACCCCCCCACCCCCCAAAAAATGTGCCTTTGGGAGGCAGCAATAAATTTGCAGGGTGGAGATTCACTGTGCCACACCTGCCACAGGTGGGGAGCCTGGGGACACAAAGAGCAGTTCAATGCCTGGCTTTGAAGAGGTGACACAAATCCCAAGTATGTGCTAAACTCTTCTCCACGTGAACATCAGCTTCTAATTTGCTCAACACATCCCTAATAGTCCTGGCAGCATCCCTCTTCATAATTAGCTACACTTCATTTTGTTGCTTTCTAAAGGTGTCAGGTGTATTCCAGCTTGGAGCAGCTGAGCCTCTGGGTTTCTGACATGGGAAGCAGAGACTTGCTCTGAAGAAGAGGGGATGCTCCAGAGAGGACTGGGGGAACATCCTGCCGGCTAGGAGAGTCTGGCTCAGCAACCCTGGCCCACTGGTGCTGGGGTGGGTAACAGCTAGTGCCTGCCATGTGCAGGGTAGGTGCTTCCAGATGGTTGGCAAGAGAGCAGCAGAATGAATAATCTTTTTTAGCAGTATGGGAAATGAGGCTCTGAGTAGAGAAGGTCCAGACAAATAGAGGCTGTTCCTGTTAGCTGTGTTGCTGCTGGGGGTGTGCCAGCTACTGGGTGATGTACCTTGTATTGCCACCACAGCTCATCCCTGTAGCACCTCCAACACAAGCCACAGTATTTGGGCTATCATCACAGGATTGTGTTGGTTAGAAAAGGCCTCAGATCACAAAGTCCAACCATCACAGCCATCAAACCATATGCCATGTCCCCACGTTTCTTGAACACCTCCAGGGATGGTGTCTTCACCTCCCTGGGTGGCATAGTGAGCTGGATGAGGGACCAGGTTAGGGTTAGCACCTTTGACCTGGAGCAATCCCTCCTGAAGAGACCAAACTGATTCTATATGGTCATGGTGGTGTTGGGTTGGTGGTTGGAACTCATTACCTTGGAGGGCTTTTCCAACCAAGATAAGTCTATGATTCTGTGATTTGTGTGTCCAGGCTGCCCACATAGGGTCAGCTCTAGGAGATGTTTGTCTGCAGGCACCTGTTATTTAGTCAAAGCATTTCCAAGTGTATCAGGACTATGCCCATAAAGTAAAACCCATCTCTTCAGAACTGGTCCTTGGAGGCATGGTTCAAAACTCATTTTCAGAAAGCAAAATGCTCTGAGGTGTCTTCTGCTTGTCCCCGGCAGCTTCAGCTGAGAGATGAAACCCTGGATCCATGCGCTGGTGTGAGTGACCACATGGACAATGAACAGGCTTGAAACTGTGACAGGAGAAGTTTAGCAACGAAGTTGGTGAGGGGTTTGGAACACAAGCCCTATGAGGAGAGACTGAGGGAGCTGGGGTTGCTTAGCCTGGAGAAGAGGAGACTCAGGGGAGACCTTATTGCTCTCTACAACTACCTGAAGGGAGGTTGTAGCCAGGTGGATGTTGATCTCTTCTCCAAGGCAGCCAGTACCAGAACAAGAGGACACAGTCTCAGGCTGTGCCAGGGGAGGTTTAGGTTGGATGTTAGGAAAAAGTTCTATACAGAGAGAGTGATTGCCCATTGGAATGGGTTGCCTGAGGAGGTGGTGGAGTCACCATCACTGGAGGTGTTCAGGAGGAGTCTTGATGGGGTGCTTGGTGCCATGGTTTAGTTGTTTAGGTGGGTTGGATTGGTTGATGGGTTGGACACGATAATCTTGAAGGTCTCTTCCAACCTGGTTTATTATTATTCTTAGTTGGACATGAGGAACAATTTCCCCCCAAAAGGATTGTCAAGGCCTGGCCCAGGCTGCCCAGGGCAGTGTGGAATCCCCATCCATGAAGGAGTTCAAATCTGTGGAGTTGTGAGGCTGAGGGATGTGGTTTAGTGGTGACCTGGCAGTGCTGGGTGAAGGGTTGGATGTGATGATCTGAAAGATCTCTTCCAACCTAAATGGTGCCAGGATTCTACAAAGCATATTTGCACCTCTGCTCCTCCCCGTGACCTGCCCTCAGAAGTCTGATCCAGCAGAGGAAGGATGCATCCCACAGGAGCATGAGTGGGTGGTGATGCTTGGGTTGGAGCTCTCCTGGCAGTGATTGCTTTCTGATGGGCACAGCCTTGACCCATCTTACCAGAAACTGGCCACTGAGGGCAGAACCAGAGTGGTGGTGCATAGAGGGTAGGTGCAGCTCAGGGGATGTCTCTGGGTGGGAGCTGCTGTCCCTGGTGCCCATCAGCCAAGACATGGACAGCCAGCGCCTGCTGCTGGCATCTCCTGCTGCTGGAGGAGCCTTGGTGTTCAGGAGCCCCCAGCTTCGTGCTGCCTCACAGCACAAACTGGCTGCATGAATTATCCCCAGAACACAAAAGTTCTTTTCCTCCCACGGTTTCTCCCATCTCCCTGACCTAGTTTCTGACTCAGAGTGCATGCAGAAAGCCAGGGGAGGGAAAAGCAAATCTCTCCTTGACTCAGGGAAGTTGATTATTATTTTAAACCCCTTCTGGAGAAGCATTTCAAGCTCCAACGCCCCACTCATCCAGATCAGTGAGGTAACTAGGAAGGCTTCTCCCTCCCTGTCCTACAGTATGACAGGAGTGGAGCTCTAGGCAATTAAAATCCATTCACATGTCCCTGGTGTACCTGTTGGAGTCACTTAATGCAAGATCATTCTGACCTGGAACAACAAAACTGCTTTGTTTGCAGGAGCCTTTATTGGTTGGTTTGTCTAATTATGTGAAGGGAATATTTCAGATGGATTAATTTACTTAAATGACACCCAGTTCACTCTCTTGCTTTGGGACAGGTGAGGGGAATCCCCTGTGCCAGCACCAGAGGACACAGTCTCAAGCTGTTCCAGGGGAGGTTTAGGCTGGAGGTTAGGAAGAAATTCTACACAGAGAGAGTGATTGCCCATTGGAATGGGCTGCCCGGGGAGGTGGTGGAGTCACCATCATTGGAGGTGTTCAGGAGGAGACTTGATGGGGTGCTTGGTGCCATGGTTTAATTGATTAGGTGGTGTTGGATAATAGGTTGGACACTGTGATCTCTAAGGTCTCTCCCAACCTGGTCTATTCTATTCCTATTGCCTGAAGCAGACAAATGATGCTTGCTCCCTTCCTGCCCTTCAGCAGAAAGCTGCAGCCTGTGCCCTGAGCCCTCCTGGAACAGGTTAAGAGCCTGCTGGAGATGGCAGCCCTCAGCTGTAGAGTTTTGGGATGTGCATCTACTGAGTGCTGGTATTTGGGATGTGTGTGTGTGTGTGCAGGGCTGCTGGGCACCCCATTGATGCCTGGGGTGTGCAGGGGCTCTGCCACCAACCCTAGGGTTGGCAACAGCTTTCAGGCTGCTCTGAGCAGTGCAGCAAATGAGTTGAGCTGAGGTTCTGGGGTGCTTTGGGGCTGAGGGACTGAACTTTTACTGGCCTTGGTTAGGCAAAACTCCTCAGCCTGCCCCAATTTATCCTGTCTATGAAAAGCATGCATATTGAGGTCAGGCTTCAATGGAAGGTGAATGCAAAGTTCTTCTTCCCCCAGGACTTCCAGCAGGTATGGAAAATGTGAGTGATGCTTCAGCTCTTGCCTGAGAGAGAGATTTAAATACTCCACGACAGTTATGGATGAGTTCAAGTTTGAGGAGAACTTCAGACCCAGAGGTAAGCCTGAGCTTTGTGGGCACCTGCGCAGTGCAGACCAATGTCACCAGCCCCAGGGACCACTTGAGAGCAGCTCTGTTATGCTAACATGGTGTTTGAGTGACACACCAGATCTAGGAGCAGGAAAGGACACTCCAAGTTAGGTTTTTTCCATCAGTGTTCAATAAATGCTGCTTGGGCAGCATAGCCATGGGATAGATGGAGCCTGTGGTCACAGCTGGCCTCCTCCAAAGGGCAGATAGGAGGGTGCATGCCCACAAGATTAAAGAGCTCAGCACCCTCCTGAGACAATTCCCTCTCCGCACCCTCACCAGCAGCTGTGGAAGCACAACTGCTGGGTGAGCTGCTCGCTCTTCTGGAGAGGTGATGTCACCCAGGGTGATGGATCTGGTGGCAGGCAGGTGACCTGGACATGCTATCTCAAAAAGACAGACTGTAGTCTGTGATTGATAGCGCAGGAAAGCCACCTGACAGGCGTGATGCCATTTGAAAAAGGGACTTTGTGGCGAGGAAGCCGCTCGGTCCCCACGGTGCGAGCGCTGCCTCGGCTGCCTCCGCTGCCCCTGGGGAGGAGAAGTGATTTTAGTTGTTGCTGCCTTCCCCAGGGCGCTGCTGGGGATGTTTCTGACTGAATAAACAATCTGCCCTGCAACCTCTGTGTGTGCTTTGTTCTCTCCAGCAGCTGCACATCTGTTCCTGGCTGAGCAGTCACTTGAGTGTGAAGCAGAAAGCAGCAGAGTGACTTCAGCGGGTGCAGCTGCAGGAGGGATAGGAAGAGCGAGGAGAGAGGCTGGAAATGCAAGAGGAAAGACTCTGTTTTGTGCCACAGTGTGACTGACAGGTGTTGGCTTGGGAATTAGAGTACAAGCTACCCAATGTGCCAAGGTATGAAGTGTTTGTGCTCATTTCACAGGGCACCCCACCCCTTTAATCCAGGGGAAATCTCCCCAGACCCCCTCTCCATGAAATGATGACTGGGACCCACCTTCACCCCAGCAGTGCTTCCCACAAAGGGAGCAGGATATGGCAGGAATGACTGTGGCAAAGCTGAATGTGGAGCTGGGGTTAAAGTCACCCATGAGCTGCTCCTTGGATGCCTTGTGCTATAGGGAGCCACTCAGATGGAATCTCAAGCCTGCCACCTAACCCACACAAGCCTGCTGTGACATTGCTGGCACATTAATGTTTCCTTTGGAAAGGGAGAGGTGAGGTGACTGCTTCTGTAAAGCATTTTGTGTGGCAAAAATCCTTCTCTCCAAGACCCTCACCTGGGCTTTTTACATCTCTTTAGGTACTAGTTGTTTGAACCAAAGATCCATCTGCAGCTGCTGGCTTTGGGAAGATGCCTCTGCAAATACCTGAATGGAGGTTGCAGTGAGGTAGGGATTGGGCTCTTCTCCCTAGCATCAGGTGAGGAAGTGGCCTGAAATTGTGCCAAGGGAGGTTTAGGTTGGAGATTATGAACAATTTCTTTGCTACAAGAGTTCTCAGGCACTGGAACAGGCTGCCCAGGGAGGTGGTGGAGTCACCATCCCTAGAGGTGTGCAAGAAACATGTGGAAATGGTACTTGGGGACATGATTTGGTGGCCATGGTGGTGTTGGGTTGAAGGCTGGACTCAGTGATCTTGGAGAGCTTTTCCAACTAAAAAGTACACTGCACTGGTTAGGCCACACCTTGAGTCCTGTGTCCAGTTCTGGGCTCCTCAGTTTAGGAAAGATGTTGAGTTGCTGGAACGTGTCCAGAGAAGGGCAACAAAGCTTGGGGAGGGGTTTGGAACACAAGCCCTATGGGGAGAGGCTGAGGGAGCTGGGGTTGCTTAGCCTGGAGAAGAGGAGGCTCAGGGGTAACCTTATTGCTATCTACAACTACCTGAAGGGAGGTTGTAGCCTAGTGGGGGCTGCTTTGTTCTCCCAGGCAAGCAGCACAAGAACAAGAGGACACAGTCTCAAGCTGCACCAGGGGAGGTTTAGGCTGGATGTTAGGAAGAAATTCTTCATAGAGTGATTGCCCATTGGAATGAGCTGCCCAGGGAGGTGGTGGAGTCACCATCATTGGAGGTGTTTAGAAGGAGAGTTATGGGGTGCTTGGTGCCATGGTTTAGTTGTTTAGATGGTGTTGGATGATGGGTTGGATTTGATCTTGAAGGTCTCTTCCAACCTGGTCTGGTCTATTCTATTCTATTCTATTCTCCACCCTACCTTTTGTCGTGGGTTTCATCAGCCAGAACATGCCTGCTGCAGTGCATATCCAGATACTGAGGGTTACAGAAGGCCAGGAGCTGCTTGTCCTTCCTCCTCTGCCTGGAGAGGCAGGCTCTGATCTTCTGATGGAGTTTGACATATTCAGCAGGTGACAGCAGGAGAGTTCAGGGCGTGCTTGGCATTTCCTTCTCTGGCTTGGAAAGCTGTGTAGGTATTCAGGGGAGTGAAGGCAGCAGGCCCTGCTCCATTGTGCTCATTTGGTGTTGCAATTTCATTTAGATAAATTACTCCTGTGAGCTCCTAATAAAAACAGATGTTGACTTGCGTCAAAATTAGGGAGCAACTCAGCTAACAGGAGCAGCTATTTTTAGCTCTCTTAATGCAGCTCAGCCTTGCATCAAGTTGTATTAAACTTTGAAGACACAAATAGGGTCCATGCTGGTTATTCATTTGCTTCCAGGCATGCCAAAGCCATCTCTTCTGCTCCACCTAGCAGGTGGGATAAGGGAGTAGCTGGGAGGCAAGTTGTTTGTCAAATCTCAAGCAGCCCTTGTCACCTGGTGCACTGCTGGCTGGGTAGAAGCTTTCATTTGATGACAGAGCCCTGGAGCAGGCTGCCCAGAGAGGTGGTGGAGTCTCCTTCTCTGGAGAGATTCCAACCCCACCTGGCCACTGTGATCCTGGGCAAGCTGCTGTGGGTGCCCCTGCCTTAGCAGAGGGCTTGGTCTAGATAATCTCCAGAGGTCCCTTCTGACTCCATCATGCTGGGATTCTGTGAATGAAAGGAGCAAGAGAAGCCAAGTAATGGGCGCAACAAAAGGCTACCAAAGGCACAGACCAAGGATCTTATTCTACAGGAGCTATGTCCCACAGCTGGATGGTAGGAAGCCCCCAATATGCAGGTGAGTGCTCAGCGTGAGAGAGGCTTTTCCTGTGTGAAGAGTCACCATCTTTCTTTGAACACTGCAGGTGTTGAAGCTGGAGGAAGAAAGCCCACCTGAGAGGTTAGGTGACCTGCCCTGCATCAGGAGAGATGGATAGTTGGAGGCTTAACACCTTCTTTGTCCTTCCAGGTTGTCTTGTTTTTGCAACATAGTCAACATGCATTGAATTTATTCCTATGGGATGTAAAGCCTTGAAGCCTTCAAAGGTGAGGCTCTTTGGGTGGTGGGTGCTGGGCTGCTGCTTGGAAAGCAGGGCTTCTGTACTGGCACCCTGAGCTGTGCCAGGCTGCAGCAGCTTTTGGCAAACTTCATTTAAACATCTCAGGGAGCTACCATGTGGAATTATTAAATGAAGTTTCACCTTCTTTCATGTACTCTGCTCTGGTGAGACCCCACCAGGAGCACTGCAGCCAGTTCTGGGGCCCCAGCAAGCAGGATATGGAGGAGCTCCTGGCCCAGGCCCAGAGAAGGCCATGGAGATGATCAGAGGGCTGTAGCACCTACTCTACAGGGACAGGCTGGGAGAGTTGGGGCTCTTCAGCATGGAGAAGAGGGCTTCAGTGAGACCTTAGGGCAGCCTTCCAGTACCTGAAGAGTGTTACAGGAGAGCTGGGGAAGGACTTTTGACAAGGGCTTGTAGTAATAGGATTAGGGGCAATGGCTTTGAGCTGGAAGAGAGGAGATTTAGACTGGAGATGAAGAATAAATTCTTCCCAGTGAGGGTGGTGAGACACTGGAACAGACTGCCCAGGGAGGTTGTGGATGCCTCCTCCTGGAGGTGTTCAAGGCCAGGTTGGATGAGTGGAAGGTGTCCCTGCCCATGGCAGAGGGCTAGACTTAGATGACCTTTAATGTCCTTTCCAACTATTTTATGACTCTTGCTAATAACATGGTGTTGAGAAAGTGCCCCATCCCAAAAGGCACTTGCAGCTCTGGAGGTGAAAACTTTGCTAGGAGCAGGAGAGATGATTAGAACACAACAAAACCCCTCTCAGGTCTCTTTTTCTCTTCTATTCAGCACCCAGCAGCCACATTTCAAAGCGAAAGCTGCCAACCAGCTTTACCATTCTCAGGCTTCTTTCAGCAGGAGGCAGATTAAAGCTGAGAGAATAATCCATAGCAATTAATTTAGTCAATGAATTTAGCCTCATTTTCTGTTCACCAAATGTCTGTGAGCCATCCACCAGGGTGTTTTTCTTGCTTTCCTCATTATTCACAATTATTGCAGTGTAACTCTTGGTCTGTAAATTACTCTTGGACAATTAGCTGAGTGTATTTTAGGAGCTATTTGGGTCATTTTCAATTTAATACACAGGGCATAGTGTCTCTTCCTTCTCTACTCACCATTAAGAACACGAAGAAAGGGAACAGATGTGGTCAGGATCCAAACAGCTGCATTCACCAACTGCACCCAGATCCACCTTGGTTGCTCTCCTGCGGCTGGTTGACTTCTGTAGTGGAGAAAATCAGAGAATTGTTTTGGCTGGAAAAGGCCTCTCAGATCATCCAGTCCAACCATCAACCCAACACCACCATGGTCATCAAACCGTGTCCTCAAGTGTCATGTTCACACATTTCTTGCACACGTCCAGGGCTGGTGACTCCTTCATCTCCCTGGTTAGCCTGTTCTAATACCTGACCACTCTTGTAGGAAAGAAATTTTTCTTAGTCTCCAACCTAAACCTCCCCTGGCACAATTTCAGGTAATTTCCCTTCCTTCTGTCACCTGATGTTAGGGAGAAGAGACCAGCCCCCACCTCACTCCAACCTCCTTTCAGGGAGTTGTAGAGAGCAATGAGGTTTCCCCTCACCCTCCTCTTCTCCAGAGTAAACAACCCCAGTTCCCACAGCTGCTGCTCACCAGCCCTGTTCTCCAGACCCTTCAAGCAGTTTTGCTGTCCTTCTCTAGACCCATTCCAGCCCCTCATTGTCCTTCTTGGAGTGAGGGGCTCAAAACTGAACCCAATACTCAAGGTGCAGCCTCAGCAGTGCCCAGTACAGGGGACAATCCTTGCCCTGGTGCTGCTGGCAAAGTTCTTGGTGACCCAGGTCAAGATACTTGTGGCCTTCTTGGCCATCTGGGCACATGCTGGATGTTAGGAAGAAGTTCTTCATAGAAAGAGTGATTGGCATTGGAATGGGCTGCCCAGGGAGGTGGTGGAGTCACCATCACTGGAGGTGTTTAGGAAGGGACTGTATGGGGCACTTGGTGCCATGGTTTAGTTGATTAGGTGGTGTTGGATGATAGGTTGGACTTGTTGATCTCAAAGGTCTCTTCCAACCTGGTTTATTCTATTCTATTTCTGTGCTATACTGTCTCACACTCAGATGACTGTCAGCCAGCACCCCCAGGTTTGGAAATTGAGCATTTTAGTCCCTGGTTATTTATTTTTGTGTGTGTTTTACTTTAATTCTATGTTTTCCCAAGCATTTCCATCAGCACAGAGAATTACTGCAACATTAACAAACTTCCTTCAATTTTAGCCAGAAATAGGGAAGAATCCTTTGAAGTGTGTGACCAAAGAAGACCAAGAAGCGGTATGTTAAAAGATGGAAGGGGTTTCTGGTGGGGAAAGGGGATGCTGGCACAGTCCATGCACTGGTCTGGCTTCATATGGGTTCAGAGATATTTTGGCATTTTAATGTGCTGTTGGCCTAGCAAATAAATAAATTACAAAGTGCAGGAAGAGCTTCTGGAAAATACATTAAGACAATTTGCAAGTAATTGCTGTGAGCTGGGCTCTTCTGACTTTGACTTCTGAAGTAGAAAGATCTCCCAGAGATAATGATGATAATTATATTGAAAATAGTTGCCACCCTTTAATCTTCTAAGACAAAACAGAGATGTCTGGGAATTTGGGAGCCTGTCACACTAATTGAACATCTGACAGGGAAGTCATTAGAGTGGAAAGCAGAGGGGTCACTGACTGCCCGGGCGGGATTCATCAGCTTCCCTTTGCCACCGCGTGCGGCGGCTCCTCCATCTCCTGCCCAGGTTTCTCGTTTCAGCGGCCTCCTTGCCAACAAAAAGCCTGTCAGACAGACCATTTCCAGGATAGATTTGGATCCCAGGCATGTAAAGATTCCCCATTCGTTATCAAGGCAGCTCAGGAAAAATGGCAGCAGAGCGCTGGAACCAGAGTCGTTTGCTGACAGCTCTGTTAAGATGCAGGGTCGCTGCCTGCGCTTTCATTTTTCAAGAGACAACAGAAATACATCAAAAATGGGCTGTGCTGAGGGAGCAGAACCATTCCTAGCTCTCTGCCCACCCTGCAGCCTGCTTTTATTGCCCAGTTGTTGCACTGGTGTGGGCAGGCAGCCAGGATCCTGCCTCCTCACCCCATGACTGCTGCCAGTGAGAACAGCGATGCTCAGACACCCACCCTTCATCCTCCAGAACACTTCTGGAGGGATGGCATCACTCTGAGGGTGGTCTCTGCACCATGATGGCCTGGAGATATGAGAAGGGTCCGTGGGAAACTGCAGCAAGGCTTCTCTGTGGGCAGAGAAGACATCTGAGAAGAGAGGGGGTGGGGTGGCAGGGGGAGAGGGAATCAAACTGCTGCTGTTAAGGGAGGCTCAGAGCAGGTTTAATTCAAGAGCCTTGGAATTCAATGGAAAAATCCCACTGGCTCCAGGAAAAAAAACCACACAAACACCAAACATACCCCAAACCAGAATAAATCCACTACAGCCTTCCAGAGCTCAGCGGGTAGCTGCCAGCAAAGCACATGACATGAGCATGCAAATAAGCCTGAAGATCACCCATTCAGTTAATTCAGCAGCAGCTATCAGATGGTTGAAGAGAACAGAAAACACTATGTGACTGTCACAACATCTTCCACAGACTTTGAGTGGTGTGGAGGCTGAAGGAATTTCATCCATGATGTGCTAACTTTGGGAGATAATTTGTTGGGTTTGTTTCAGTTGAAACGCTGTATCCCGTTGTGTGTTCTCACTACAAAGCCACATCCCAGCCTGCCTGTCTCATAAGGATATTTCCTCTTCCATATGTTCTTTTCAGGTTTCATTTTGGAATGCAGTTGAGAAGCTCCTAGAGGCCACTGCCTCTTTTTCTTGCTTAATGTATGAACCTAGCTCCCACAGAGAGTTACACAACCTCCTCTACCTCAGGATACAAAACTCTGAGCAACCTGTTCTAGAGGAAGGTGTCCCTGCCCACAGCAGAAGGGTTGGGCTGGGCAGTGTCTGAAGGTCCCTTCCAATCCAAAACATTCTGTGATTCTATATTTACTCTAAAGATGGGTTGGACTTGATGATCTCAAAGGTATTTTCCAACCTGGTTAATTCTATCCTATTCTAATCTAATCTAAATGCAGTGATTTAGCAAAGCCAGCTCTTGTTTCAGTTTAAACCTCTAGGTAAATAAAGGACAGACCCCAGGTCCCCTCTCATGCTTTGTGCTGGGGGTGAAGGATAGGAATATGGCATGATGGATCCCACCAACTTCTGTGTCAGGGGTGAGGAAGGGCAGGAGCAACCCTGCTGGGACACACATCCCAGCTGAGCTCCATCCATCTCTAACTCCCCCTAACAGTCCTCAGACATTTCCTGTTTTCAGCCAACATGCAGACATTCAGCTGATGCTGTTTAACATTGGGTCATTGCTCAAGGCTAAAACCAAAAAGGCCTCCCTGCACTTCCAGAGCTCTGGATGAGGTATAAAAACAAATTACCTAGAAAAAGGAGCACTCTGAGAAAGTGAACCAAGGTAATTTTAGAATGAGGTTGGTGCTTAGCCAGTATAACATTTGGATTTTAAATCACAAATGCTTCCTAATATGACAGTTAAGCTCACATCAATTTTTCCCCCCCTCCTTCAGATCAGCTAAGAAGAAGAGCAAAAGAGAATAAAAGAAAGCCCAAGGCACCCAGTGCAGGAAGGCTTATCACGTCCAAGGTCTGCTTTCCATAACTGATTGAATGATGTCCTTGGATACAGTGAGCAAAACAAGGAGCTTTTCCATCTTCACTCATGATAAGAGGTTTTTCAGCTGAGTATTCCAAGGGTCTCTTCACTTGGCAGGCAGGAAACTCTTGTGATTGTGGAATGAAAGGCATCTGAAGACAGTGACAATGACACTTCATCATGCTGGTGCTGCTCTGGAGGTTCCCCAGAGCCTTCCAGGCTGCCCTGCCAAAGTATGGCCTGTCATTAATTCCTGTAGTTAATTCCTAGTGTTAATTCCTCTTATTTCTACCCTGGTTAATCTGGCAAACTGATGCAGCTCTTCTAGTCCTCAGCATGGAATCCTGCCTTCGTCTACAACTTGGATTCAAGGACAGACTACTTCTGCCCTGTCCATCATAGAATCATCAAGGTTGGAAAAGACCTCAAGGATCATCAAGTCCAACCTGCCACCCAAGACCTCATCTCTACATCTTCCATCCAGTGTCCACAGCATTCACATGCAGTGAGAAGAAATTGATTCTTGATCATGTCTCAAAGACTGATGAGAAGCACAGCACCCCACAAACCACTGTTCTCTTGGTGAGACACCAGGACTATGAGGAGCAGGAAATTCAGCCTTCTCTCCATGTGCTGGAGTTCTTGTGCAAGTGCATCCATCAGCAGCTTTCCTTGCTGGTGGGTAGAGGTGTCCCTCTGTTCTGTATGGAGAGCTGACTGCCTTTCTGTGAGAGGTGTGGGAACTCTATGGAAAGAGCAGGAACCACAAAACTCCTTCCACCTCCATCCTGTTAGAATTTTGGGTTTCCCTTGTACCCAAACCTGATCAGGTGGTGACACCAGCATTTGAAAGTTCACTTTTTCTGAGTCTCATCTCATTGCTCTCCTCAGTCCTGCCTGTGACATGCTGAATGGTTCTTCCAGTCCTTGGCATTTGTAACCTTGAAGGGCTCATAAAAAGTTATACTTCCCCTTAAGACATCGTTTAGCCAGGCTATACATATTTAATTCCTTAATCTTTCCTCATAAATCCTACCCTAGCTTTAATCATTCTGCCTGCTCTCCAAATCATCTCCATCTCCCCAGCACTGGTGCAATGAGCAGAGCCCCCAGCAGAGGCTCACAAGAAATGGACGTTAAGAGACAGCTGCAATTGCTCTGCAGCTTCGTATGGGTCATCCATAATTATAGATTCATGGAATCACAGAAGGGTTTGGGTTGAAAGGACCTTAAAGATCACCTAGTTCCAACCCCACTGTCATGGGCAGGGACATCCAATCTGGCCTTGAAAACCAGCAAAGAGGGGGCATTCATGACCTCCTGAAACAGCCTGTTCTAGTGTCTCACTGTGAAGACCTTCTTCCAACCTAAAGCTGCCCTGCTTCAGTTTCAAACCATTGTCCCTTGTGCAATTACCACAGGCCCTTCTAAACTGTCCATCTCCAGCCTTCCTGTAGGTCCCCTTTCAGGTACTGAAATGTAGCAATGGAGTCTCCCAAGAGCATTCTCTTCTCCAGGCTGAACAGCCCCAAGTCGCTCAGCCTCTCCTTGGAGGAGAGGTGTTCCAGCCCTCTGATCACCTTTGTGACCCTAAGCAAGAGAAGAGCCTCTGCCTTCACCTCGTGGTTAAAAGGTTAGTGGTTGTTAAGCAGAGCTAAAGACAGCTCACCTCCTGTAGCTTCATGTATCTCACTTCTCTTTTGTGTGAAGTCTGAAGGACAATGAATGTGAGGGTTTTGAACCCAAAGGTGTGAGACCTGGCTGGGGCAATGACACTCAGGAATCACTGTCATGGGCTCCAGCACAAAACTTTGACAGCACCACAACACAGAGGAACGCAGGGGGTGAAGAGCATTGGTTTTACAAACATGCAATTTACCAAATCACACAAATCAGCTAAATGACATGAAAATGTATCTGGAGACTTCATAATGTCACCTTACACTCCTGATAGGATGTGACAGGCACCAGCTGCAGAGAGCTGCTTGAAGCAGCACAGAAACACCATTAGGGTAAGATTATTCCATCACTTTAATACCAGCTATTTTCTCGTCTCGGGGGGGGGGGGAAGGGGTGGGTGTGTTTTCTCTTTCCTTCTAATTTTACAGCTGTTAAACTATTGACAAGCTTCTACTGTTCCAGTTAAACCTGCAGCCAGTTATCCAATCAAGGTACATCCCTGTTATACACTGAGAGGATGGAAGGCTCCCTCTTCAGTCGCCTCCAATGAAAGGATGGGGAGAAGAAGGTGGTCAAGCAACTCGGAAGGGTTTGGCTGTCTTTGATTAGGAGATGGTGAGCACAGAACATTCCCTTTGCTTCACTTTCAACCCCTTCTGAACCTTGTCTCCTAGGTCTCACCTCCTTCAGGGGGTCCCCTTCTCTCAAATCAAGCTCATAGGAGCCAGTTGAGGTTTTAGCACTCTCCTATCTCCTGAGTACTCATCCTCCTTCTGAGACCACCAGGCTTTACAGCAGCTCATCAGAACCTCCCAGTATTTCCCTACAGCATTCAAGATACTTAGGACCTCATCAGGCAAGCACAGAAGAGCCCTGCTCCCGCTCCCAGGTAGTGCCATCTAAACCTGCTGTCATTTTTGGTGGCTGCAGATGAAGAGCAGGAGCTGGAGCAGACAGCAGCAGGGAATGCCCAACAGAGTATCTCTTCAGGGCTCACTCGTGGCTCAGCAGGGCAGAGCTGAAAAGGCTTTTGAAAACCCACAAAATTATCCTTGACTTGTGAACTGCATCATCTTTGATGCAAAGGTGTTCTGATGGAGGGCATCACTGCAACTCAAAAACCACTTTAGGTGAGCCTGCAAGTACCAGCATTTCAGGAATGTTCTTGGAGAGCTTTCATTTTGCTCATTCCCCCCACCCCCTCCTTCTGTGTGATCTATTTATTATTGTTTTGTTAGTCAGCAGCAGCTTCTCTGTATTTCTTGGTGTTGTAACATCCACCAGCTGCAGTTCCATACCAAAAGACAGTAATTACTAATTTACTAATTCTCTAGTTAACTAACCAAAGAGCTAATTTTGCTTGTTATTAATCTAATTTGGGTACTCAAAGCACTATGAGGCAGGGATGTGAGTAACTGTAAAATCAAGATATTCTCCTTTCTCTCCTGCTCTATGTATTTATCACATTACAAGACACAAGCCAAGGGCTGTCCCTTTGATGCAGCACATAAGCCACACAAGTGACATTCCAGGAGAGCAAGGGCTCGATGAGCATCCCAGCAAAACATCTGAGCTCAGTGTGGAGCAGCAGCTCACAAATCAGTAGGGAGAAACAGCCCCCAAGACCCTCTGCCATGCCAGACTAAACTCAGCCCCTTACTTGCCCTCTTTTTGAAGCAGTTCTGCCTGCTGTGGGGTAAAAGCTGATGGTCACAGAATCAGGATGTGCACCAAGTCTGATGGGTTAATGCCCATCCTGAAAATGGGGCAGGGGGGATCGCTTGTGAGTGCTTTGCCTTCCTGCAGGGCATTTTCCCCCTGGGAAACTGAGTTTGTTCCACTCCCCCCTCCCTGCCCAGCTAGGGTATAAAAGGGAGGACACTGCAGCCATTAGATGTCTTTGGCTCCTGCCTTCCTGGACGAGAGCTACTGCAGCTGCCTTCCTTCTCCTCTGCCACATGGTCGGGCCTGATCCTTTTCCCTGCTGCCTCTGCGCCTCTTCAGAGAGACTGCTTCTGTATTCTTGGGTTTTTTTTTTGCCCCTCCCATCCATCCTTGTTCCTTGTCCTTGTGAACCTTACCTGTTATTGTTATATATATATATATATGGTTATACATATATATATATATATATGTATATTTCTCTATATATATAATCTCACAGTATCACCAAGGTTGGAAGAGACCTCAAAGACCATCAAGTCCAACCTGTCACCACAGACCTCATGACTAGACCATGGCACCAAGTGCCACGTCCAATCCCCTCTTGAACACCTCCAGGGAGAGTGACTCCACCACTATAGTTTAAAGAAAACTCTTTACCTCTCTACTTCCAAGCTGACTCCAAATTATTTCTTGGTGGATTTGCTCCTTCCCTTTCGTTTTTTCCCCTCTCTGTTGGGAGGGAAGAGGGGGGAGCAGGGGAGAGATTCTCAGCCTTGCCCCCACCTGAGTTCTTAAGTCCCACTTAAGGTGGTTGTAGCCAGGAAGGGGTTGGTCTCTTCTCCCAGGCAACCAGCATCAGAACAAGGGGACACAGTCTCAAGCTGCGCCAGGGGAGGTTTAGACTCGAGGTGAGGAGGAAGTTCTTCACCGAGCGAGTCGTTCGTCATTGGAACGGGTTGCCCAGGGAGGTGGTGGAGTCATCGACCCTGGAGGTGTTCAAGAGGAGATTGGACGTGGCACTTGGTGCCATGGTCTAGTCATGGGTCTGTGTTGATAGGTTGGAGTCAATGATCCTCAAGGTCTCTTCCAACCTTAGTTATACTGTGATACTGTGTAAACCACCTCATCAAGGTATCTCTGTCTTCTGCTGGGTCCCAAACACCACCTCAGCCTGTCTCCAAAACACAGCCAGGCTGCTCCTGCACATGTGATCTGCTCCCAGATGAGGCTGCACCTCAGCTGCAAGAGATAATGGAATTGTTACAACTATTCCAATCAAACCAGAGTGTGTGTGTGTGTGTGGGGGGAGATACCCTGAAACCTCCAAGTTTTTCTCTTGCCACTTATGTGCAGTTTTGTCAGACAGCAAGTTCTCAATATCTTCAAAAGCTTGACCTATTTTTTCCTTTTTATCATCAGTATCAAACTTGATCCACAGCAAATGAAGTCAAATGAAAGAAATTTAGACTAATTTGCTTAACGGAGCGTTCAGCTCACCCCAAATGCCAGCAGCTTCCTTCTCCTCCAGACTATTTTATTTTCTGCTTCTTCTTCTTCTTCTTCTTTTGTTTTTCTTCCTTTTTTTAATCCCTGCAAATTGCTTTAAAATAATGAAGAGCTGAAACACAACTTTTTTCCCATGAAGAGGAAAAATGGGTATAAATAGAGATTTAATTGTGCATGCTAATTGTTTGTGGCAGCGCTCTTAATGTCAAAGCAACGATTAGTTGGTGAAACTTCAAGTTTGGGGGGAAAAAAGGAGTCAGCAAGGACAAAAAAGAACTCTCAAAACTCAGGAATCTTCCTAAAGCTTCTTCTTTAGGCTTTAAGCCAAGGGAAAGGAAGTCCAGGGCTGGAGTTTTCTGCCTTTACGTGATCTTGCTCCTTACTTAAGTTGCTTTGGGAGAAAAGGAATCATAGAACGGTTTGGATTGGAAGAGACCTGCAAGACCATCCAGTTCCAACTCCCCTGCCACGGGCAGGGACACTTCCCACTAGAGCAGGTTACTCAAGGCCTCATCCAGCTCAGCTTTGAACACTTCCAGGGAAGGGGAATCTACAACCTCCCTGGGCAACCTGTTCCAGTGTCTCACCACCCTTACTATAAAGAATTTCTTCCCAATCTCCAGTTTAAATTTGCCTTCCTCAAGCTTCAATCAATTCCCTCTCATCCTCACCCTTGTAAAAAGTTCCTTCCCAGCTTTTTTGGAAGCCCCCTTCAGGCACTGGAAGGCTGCTCTGGAGCCTTCTCTTCTCCAGGCTGAACAGCCCCAACTTTCTCAGCCTGTTCCCATAGGGGAGGTTCTCCAGCCCTCTGATCATCTTCCTGGCCCTTTGGACCAGCAGCTGGAGAGCTGGCAGGGAGGACAGCTTGATCCTTCCCTAAGCCACGTGTTGTCTCTGGCAGAATCCAAATTGGAGCTGGGAATTTCTCAGCCCCTGCCTGATGCTTAATGACATTTTTCAGTTTGAAGGCTTCCCCTTCCGGGGAAAACGTGTGCTGGAGGGTGAGCAGAGCAACTCCCCAGGTTTGAAGCTTTGCCAGTGAGAATGGGGAGAAAAAGCAGGAATGAGAAGACAGTGTGGCAGCCCAGCTTGGGAGATCAGCTCTAGTAAAGAGAAGTGATATTGTAAAAGCAGATTGTCTCAGACTTCCTGTCCTGGAGGACAGCAGTGAAGGAGAGGAATCTTTCTGTAGGGATTATGATTACCTGACAGGGTTTTGCTGTTCCCAGGAGCAGTGGCCCTGATTTAGGGAGGAGTTGGCTGTTCCTAAGTAGCTGTTGCTTTCCAACAGCACAGTTTCTTCTCCTTGCTATTAGTATTAATAAAAATAAAACTATGGCCCATGTCTTCACACAGATGGAATTTGTGATTTAGAATGAAGCTGGGAGAGCCTTGCAGATCAGTCCTTGGACTTTACAAGCTGCCAGGAGAAATTTATGAAGATGTGAGACCACACAACCCTCCCAGGCTCTGGCACAAGCTGTCTCTCATGCCCAGAGCTGCTGGCAGCTGACTTGAGCTGGGTGCCTGAGCAGGGTGTCCTTGAGTTGGAGGTGTTTGGTGCCAGCCCCACTGCTCAGGACCAGCTCTTTACTGCTAACAGGGCTCAGGGTGGCATCACTTGTCTCAGATTCATGCACTGTGCAAGTCATTGCCTGGAGAAAGCTCAGCCTTCTCCTTGTGTCCCCTCTGCTGTTTACAGCAGGACACTTTCTCACCTCTCCTGGCTTGCTGATAGCAAACATCTCCAAGTCCTTCCCTAGTTAGCCCCCAGCTAGCTGCTCAGGGTGGCTGCAGGACCAGCTGCTGCTGGGGGGAGCTGGGGCAGGGAGGACAATTATCCATCTGCCTCGATCCCATCCATTGGCATTATCAGAATGGATTTTTCCTCTCCATTTGATAAAGTTTAATAGAGCAGAACAAAACTCCAGATGTTAATGTTAACCACAAGGTGAGACAAAGGCAGGTGCAGTTACACCAGGCATGGGAAGCTCTCTGGAGGAGCTCCAGCTCTGACTGTGCCCTGGTTTGCAGTGGCTGGAGTAGGTGGTCTGCACACCCCCCTCTTTGCTCCCAGTCCTCCCACTCTCCTGCAGCCACTACAGGAAAATCCATTTTCTTCTTTGTGATTCCTAACAGTGCATTAGGAAATCACAGCTGGTCGACCTGAATATTACATCAGTTTCTGCTGCTGCTGTTGTCTTCTTCAGGCTATAGTTTAGCAGTCATGGTAGGTGGGTTATGGTTGGACTCCATGATTTTAAAGGCTTTTCTCCTTTCCTGGAGAAGAGAAAGCTCAGGGGAGACCTTATTGCTGTCTACAGCTACCCAGTTGTAGCCAGGTGGGGGTTGGTCTCTTCTCCCAGGCAACCAGCACCAGAACAAGAGGACAAAGTCTCAAGCTGTGCCAGGGGAAATTTAGGCTCAAGGTGAGGAGAAAGTTCTTCACTGAGAGAGTTGTTGGCCATTGGAATGTGCTGCCCAGGGAGGTGGTGGAGTCACCATCCCTGGAGGTGTTCAAGAGGGGATTGGACGTGACACTTGGAGCCATGGTTTAGTGGTCATGAGGAGTTGGGTGACAAGGTTGGACTTGATGAGGTCTTTTCTAACCTTATTGATTCTGTGATTCCATGATTTTAATGATTCTGTGATTCTATATACCTGTGGGTGCCTCTTTCAGCTCTTGTATCTCCAAAACTTGCTTCCTGCTCTGAGGCTTCATTTTGGGAAGTGCTGAGCTAACAACAGGGACAGGTCATTTCTAACAACAGTGTGGGAAATCAGGTGTGTGAACAGCACATCCCTGGCCTCACACAGGGATCTGGGTGGATGTTGGACGCTGCTCCAGGAGGCTCTTAACTCTCCTTTGCTGCTTGAAACATGAACTGAGAATCAGATTTTTTCTTCTGCCTTCCCTTGAAATGAAACCACCAGAAAGAAATGAAAGTGAGTGTCTTCTCTTGGCATGCCTGAAGCCATAGAATGATTTGTGTACAAAATCCAACTAAATAAATCAAAGGCTTTTTTTCCCCCCCCTCCATGTTTGGGAAGGTTAAACCTCACTGCCAGCGCCACGGTTTTTGCAGACATAATGTCACTCCTTTATTTTATTACACAATGTGGTTCCCCATAAATTACATTTTGTTCTTTTAATTTATTTGCATGGGAAAAAAAAAAAAAAGCTGGCATGGCATAAATCATCTTATGTGGGCTGCTGGGCTATTTGCATTTCAGAGGCTGCTTGTAGCTTCGTGTTAGGAAGGGTTTCGCGCTCGAGAAGCCTTGGGAGGCGTGAACTCCTAGTGACTGGTGGCTCCCCAGAGGAGGTGAAGGGTGCTCATGCTCCTCAGGACAAACAGCCCCCAGTTTGTGCCTTTCTAAACCACTTGTCTGAGGCACAGACTGAAAGCCTGTGAATAAGTAATTCTCCTTGGAAAGGCAGGAGATACGGGAGCAGAGCTGGGTTTCTGAAGCTCAACGCTGTTCCTGCAAGGCAGCATCTGCCCTGTGGAGGTCGAGTCACTTGCTCTCCGCTTGCCAGAAAGGTGGTGGGAGAAGTTTGCTGCATGGAGGGGAGCTTGGAAGAGCCTCCTGTGTTCCAGAGAAAGGAGCATCGTCACGGGGGTATCGCAGGCTTTGCTTGCCTGTGTTCATTGCTGCTCTTCCTTATGATGTGTGTTTAATTCCATCTGACATGGGGCAGCTGGAAGCCTGGCAGGCTTTAATGATGACTATTTCCTGCTAAAAATCATGGTGAGGAGCTGTGTCCTCAATCCAGTACTGCTACAACATGGGGAACCAACTAGCAGAGTAAATTGGATTTTACTAGCAATGAGCTGAGGCTGCACATGGAAGAACCCTTCAAGTACCTGACATGTTCAATAGATTAGATTCCCTGCAGGAAAAAAGCCTTCAAAGGGACAGGGCTGTGCTTGTTAACCTGGCTAGGTGTTGGTGGTGAGAATGGCATTGAGGAAAAGGCTGTGGCAGACTTCAAACACATCTACTGCTGTCAGAAAGTTCGAACACTGCTGTGGCCAAAAGCTGGAGTCCCTTTACAGACTGCTGTAAGGGCTCCAGCAAGAGGTTCATCAGCTGAAGGTGAGCACAGCTCAGGAGTTGAAAGTGAAGCAGTGAAACACATCCACAGCTCCTGTAGGTAGGAGCTGGAGGAGCATCAAAGCCAGCCTTGCTGCAACAAGGTACCTGCTGAAACCAGGAATGAAAGAGACCTGCTGGAGGGAAGAGTCCACCTGCTGCATGTTCACAGCTCACAGACAGGGAAATCTCTGGTAGCTTCATTCTGTTCCTCACTGCTTCATCTTCGTATCAGCTGCTGAAAAGGTTGCTTGCTGCTCCATCCAGCTTGCTGCTTAATAGGATGGATCTACAGCCAAATGGTCCAAGTATATACAAGCATCCTAATGACTGCTAAATTGAATGCTGGAGTTGCTGGGACCACCCTGAAGTGTCCAGTATGGAAAAGCACTTCTGGAATCCCAGGAGCCACCCAAACAACTTTCATATTCTGAACTATGTCAGTAACTAACTATGGCTTCCCTTCTTACAGCAGCTGCTTCTCCAGAGGCTTCTTCTCAGCAAAGCTCCCTCAGCACAACAACACTGCACTTGAGGTTTCCCCAAGCAAGACTTTGATCCCATTTTCACAATTTTTTTTCCCACACCATCTACTCTGAGATCCCCCTTAAGGTGCCTGTCTGCACAGCAGCTGTGTGTCACTGCCACCAGAGCTTGTCTTCACCAAGGAAGCCACTTCATCACAGATCATTGCTGCTTGCTCCCCAAGGCTGGGATTGCAGAGGAAATTGCAGATCTGACTGATCTTTGCTACTGAGATGTGTGAAGATTTGTCCACTCTCTGCTCATTTCCAGTTTCTTCAAGTTAAAAGGGACCTTTTGTGGTGAATGAAGAGGAAAGAACCAGGTGGAAGGTCCTGCTCTCTGAGAAGCAGCTGGAGCTGGGGCAGCATGCCAGCCAGGCTAGCCGCCCTGGCAGGAACTGTGCTCTACTACAAAGTGGATTTATAACTGGGGTCCTCTAAGCCATCAGTTTGTGCTGATCACCAGTAAGTTCTGCTGCTGTTGATGCTGTCCAGCAAAAGCCCCAACCCCTGCTCCTCTCTTTTGTGCCCTTTTTGTGTCGCTTTACTAGCCCAGGACAATGTGTTTCCTAAGTGGGAGCCCAACAAGAGCTGCTCTTGGGCAAACTTTCTGTGTGGTGGGATAACAGAATGATTCAGGACCCAGTTATCAGCTCACTGTTACCAGTGGAATATCTGATCCTGTAAAGGACTCTGGCATTGCTGGGGGGCAAACCTGTGTTTGGAAAACAGGCAGTGAGCAGTGCCATCCAAACTCTCTGTGTGCTAAGAGAGGTGGAGAACAAGGTAGCAGATCCTGAGAGTCAAAGCCCCTGTCTGTTCTGCTGTAGCCATTCAATTTATGGGTACCTTAGAGGACCCCCAGAGGGATGCAGGGGAATTTTCCTGCTTTTCTCCCTCATTTTTTTGGCAGCATCAGCATTCACTGAGCTGATGTAGAGATGGTTCTGTGCCTTCTGCTGCCTCAGGCTATCGAATTCCAGTCTTTGATCTCTTCAGATCTTGCAGTATAAGCTGGCTGCAGGTTGGCCCAGTGCTTGGATGAGAGTTTTCATAGGAATTTTGGGATGTTGTGAGGAATTTTTTGTGACTGAAGATGGCACTTTCTGCTATGAGCTAAGGTAGAACAAATACCCCAGCACAGAGCCAGGCTGCTGGAGCACCAGGGCCCCATCTGCAGAGACTGTGTAAGGTGCAGCCATACCTTCTGACTCCTAGGAACCCCGGAGTGGATGTCCTGGCCCACCTCAAATGTGTGTAATTAATTCTGTGCTCAGAATGTACTGGTGGTGAAGCACTCAAATAACAACAAAACCCAGACCAAAGTGTTTGCAAATCCATCTGGCACAGCTTTTCTGAAACCACACTTATTTATTTTGGAAGCAATGATGGGAAGCTATTTTTGTCTCCTTCCCCCCTTTATTCCTACTCTTACCCACACTGTAAGAGCTTTTCTAACTGGGGAAATAGAAGTTTCCAAGAGAAGACCATTTCACAGGATCACCAAGGTTGGAAGAGACCTCAAAGATCATCGAGTCCAACCTGTCACCACAGACCTCATGACTAAACCATGGCGCCAAGTGCCACGTCCAATCCCCTCTTGAACACCTCCAGGGATGGTGACTCCACCACCTCCCTGGGCAGCACATTCCAATGGCCAATCACTCTCTCAGTGAAGAACTTTCTTCTCACCTTGAGCCTAAACTTCCCCTGGCGCAGCTTGAGACTGTGTCCCCTTGTTCTGGTGCTGGTTGCCTGGGAGAAGAGACCAACCCCTTCCTGGCTACAACCACCCTTCAGGTAGTTGTAGACAGCAATGAGGTCTCCCCTGAGCCTCCTCTTCTCCAGGCTAAGCAACCCCAGCTCCCTCAGCCTCTCCTCAAAGGGCTGTGCTCAAGGCCTCTCACCAGCCTCGTTTCATAGAATCATAGTATTGTTTTGGTTGGAAAAGCTCTCCAAGACTGACTCCAACCATCAACCTTACCACCACCATGGCCTTCAAACCGTGTCCCCAAACCATTTCCTTGTCACCCTTGGAAGATGGATGCCTTGTTGGTAAATCCCCAATTTTTAAGGGGAGATGGTGTTCCAGTTGCAGTTCCAGCCTAATCTCCTGAGCAGGACAGCTGGTTTAAAAAGACATCTCCGTGGGAGCACAGGGAGAAAAACAAGCTGATAGCTCCTGGCAGATTGATGGCTTCTGCCTTCCTCTCAATCTTTATAGATTAGCATGTCTATTTTCTCTCCGTGGGTACGTTTGTTAGCTCTGTGTCACCTCACCTCATCTGGATGGGAAGTGCATTTATCCCAGGGCCGGGGGGCATCTGCACCACTCACTTGTCACCAAGAAAAATGGAGAGGACAGGTAAGACAATTTCAGCTGCGTTAAGGGTTGAGAGATGGCTGCCTGTGCTTTGGTAATGGCACACTCAGGGTGAATGATCCATTTCTGTTACCTATTTGTTACAAATACACGCCTTTAATGGTGGGTTTGGGGGTTGTTTTGGTTTGTACCCTGGTTTTTCCTCTGTTTCACTATTAAATGAGAGCACCTCAGGTTGTTTCAGGGTAAAGAAATGTCAACAACCACTTTGGTTTGATCCGTGGGAAACACAGAATCCTCAAATGGTTTAGGTTGGACAAAACCTTAAAGACCATCTGGTTTCAACCCCCAGGTCATGGGCAGGAGCACCTTCCACTAGACCAGGCTGCTCAAGGCATCCAACCTGCCTTTGAACACAGCTAGGCTTGGAGCCTCTACAGCTACCCTGGGCAACTCATTTCAGTGCCTCACCACCAAGGACAACATGTGAGGGTGCATGAGAGAGCCCTTGGGTCACAGGCAGTGGTTCAATTTGAGCCATACCAAATTGCTGGTTCTCCAGTTCTCCCCTCTCTTGTAAACAGAAACCAGTGTTGAGCATGGGGAAATGTCTTTGGGCACAGTCAGTACTGTGCAACATTCCCAGTCATGAAGATACTTTATCTTGGTGACAGCCAACCAGGGGCTGATTTCCAGACCTATTGCAGCAGCTGGCCTCTAGAATCCCAGGCAGCCAGTACCAGAACAAGAGGACACAGTTTCAGGCTCCAGGGGAGGTTTAGGTTGGATGTTAGGAAGAAGTTCTATACAGAGAGAGTGATTGCCCATTGGAATGGGCTGCCTGGGGAGGTGGTGGAGTCGCCATCATTGGAGGTGTTCAGGAGGAGACTTGATGGGGTGCTTGGTGCCATGGTTTAGTTGTTTAGGTGGGTTGGATTGGTTGATGGGTTAGACACGATGATCTTGAAGGTCTCTTCCAACCTGGTTTATTCTATTCTATTCTAGAAGCCAACTCCTAGTCTTTATCCTGTGATGAGACTTTGTTAACAGAGGCATTGAAGGAGCCTTCCCCACTGTCCTGCTGCTTTGCAGGTGCTCTCCATTTCTGTGTGGTTGGTTCCTCCTTTGCAAGCACAGCTCTTTGTAACCACCTTCACTGCACCTCATCTTACTGATTTCAATGTGCTCCTACCATCATCAAGAGCAGTTTGATTTCTGAGTTTGAGTTCTCCAGACCTTTTGCAACTGCTCCCCAGCTTTGTCATCTGCAAATTACCTCTGTGTCTTCTCTTCTCCATCTCCTGAGCACAAGCACCCCATGGATCTCCTCTCATCTTCACAGGGCATGCTCATAACCACTCCTTGGCTGGTGATTTTCAACACAGCTCAGACTCAATATGATGTTAATGTTCTTTAGACTGTGCTTATTGAGTTCTCCTTGTGAGACCATGGCATGGTACTGTGTGTGAAGTTGTTCTCATGGGACATAGCATCTTGTAGTTGAGTTGAAACTCAAAAGAGGTTGAAAGAAAGAGGTTGAGTTGCTCAAATGTGTCCAGAGAAGGGCACCAAGCTGGTGAGGGGTTTGGAGCACAAGCCCTATGAGGAGCACCTGAGGGAGCTGGTGGTGTTTAGCCTGGGGAAGAGGAGGCTCAGGGGAGACCTTATTGCTGTCTACAACTACCTGAAGGGAGGTTGTAGCCGGGTGGGGGTTGGTCTCTTCTCCCAGGCAGCCAGCACCAGAACAAGAGAACACAGTCTCAAACTGTGCCAGGGGAGGTTTAGGCTGGAGGTGAGGAAGAAGTTCTTCATAGAGAGAGTGATTTGCCATTGGAATGGGCTGCCCAGGGAGGTGGTGGAGTCACCATTACTGGAGGTATTTAAAAGACACTGGATGAGGCATTTGGTGCTATGGTTTAGTTGATTAGATGGTGTTGGATGATAGGTTGGACTCGATGATCTCAAAGGTCTTTTCCAATCCGGTTAATTCTGTATTCTGTGATGATGGCGTTTGCCCTCTTGTTCTTTGCCCCTTTTGTCTCCCTGCCATGCTCTCCCCTTCTCTGACTTTAGTTCAGTATTTTTAAAAATTATTTATTCATGACAAATGGATAAACTCCTATTGGCTGTCTCTTGGGCCACCAGCTAATCTTTGAGGTGATGACAACTTGATTGATGAATAATAGATTCCAGTATCTTTCAGCTGTCAAAGGGAGCTATGATGCCTAAATGCATCCCTTAGGCTAGAAGCAGGGTTTGTCCTCCTCCAGGAGTTGGGTGTTTATCAGCCTAGTTGTCTTTGCATTATTGAAACCTTCTTTTCATTGGAATGTTCAACACAACATGCTTGGAAAGGGACTATTTATGTTGTGGGAGTGTGGAGATTAGAGGCTGAGGTTTTGGATGCTGCAGAAATCCTACAAGTAATATTTCTTGCTCTGGAAATCTTCAATATTAAGTAGAGAACAAACAGAGAAGGAGGTGATTTGAGGTGCAGAGAAATAGCTCAGCATTTCAATGGAGATTAAAAGTCAGCCTGTGTGAAATCCAGGCCGAAACTTGGCCGCTGCCCTGATGGCGTTTCCGTGATGGACTGTGGAAAACAGAGAGAAATGAAACTGCTCCCTTGAACACATTTCAAAATGAAGGATAAGATGAAATGTGATTTTTATCATTTCAAAGATGGGGATTTAAAAAAAAAGTAGCTAAAATCCCAATAACCCTGGAAAGTGATTGTTTGGGGTTGTTGTGTATTTATGCTCTCGGTGCAGGAAGGAGCCACTGATGGGCCTGCCTCGTAATGCTAGCAGGGAAAAAAATGCTTGGCAAAAGCTGAATTTCATCTTCTTGCATTACTGTGGCTACAAACACAGTGTGCTTATGAATCACTTTCCATTGATAGAAGGAATTTATTTGTCCATTTATTTCACCAGAGTGTCTGCTGAAATGGAAGTTCTTGATTAACAGCCTGCAGCAGGTAACGCTGAGGAAATCTGCTCTTAGCACAGGGGAGCTCTGCAAGGATGTGGTGGGGTGAGGGTGACCCCAAGCAGGGCTGGGGACAGAAACCATCCCAACACACGTGGCAGGGCATGGTGAAGAGGGCAAAGGACACTCACTGCTGAGCAAAAACATTGGTTCTGCCACAGGCTGGTCTGGAAATGTGTTGGGTGAAGTTGTTCAACCACCTGACTGTCAGAAGTAATCAGAAAGTTATTCTACTGGCAGTGCAAAGAGCTCCAGTTTGGGCAGTTCATCGTTACCATCATTTCCCAGAAGCTTCTCTCTCTAAAGAAATAACGGAGCTAGTACAGTGCAAAATATTAAACAGAATGAAACTGGAATAGGGTAGGTTCAGGTTGGACAGCAGGAGGAAGTTTGGGAAGGTGCTCGAGCCTTGGAGCACACTGGCCAGAGAGTTTGTGGAGTCTCTGGATGCATTCCTGTGTGAGCTGCCCTAGGTGGTCCTGCCCTGGCAGGGGCTTTGGACTCGATGATCTTCAGAATTACCTTTCACCCCTAACATTCTATGATTCTATGATCCAAAAATGGATTGCTGTTTGCACAGGGAGTTGGAAAATGCACCCTGCTCAAGCCCAGCTGGACCTACTTGTAAGAAGATGAAACTCAGCTCAGCACTGGTTGTGTTCCTCAGGCGTGGGCTCCAGCACACAGCTGCTCGCTACAGCTGGGTGTGAGGGCCTGACCCAGGAAGCAGAGGCACAGCTAAGGAAAACGTGCACACTGTCCAAAAAGAGGCTACAATTCCTCCTCTGCAGTCTGAGCTAGAGAGCCAGTCTGCAAACCTTACCTGCTGGGGGACAGGGCTGGGGAGTCTGAGGTGGAGGCACCAGTGCTGCTATCAGGCACTCCGACTGTGCTGCCCAAGAGTAACTTCCACAGCAGCATTTCTGGGACTAAAAGCTCCATTTTCACACTGCCATCCTTTCTGCAGAGTCTTTCTTTCACTTGAAAATCCAATTTGCTATTGAAAAAGTCTCGAGCCTAAAAATGTACTTACTTCTCTTAAGGAGTTTGCTGGAAATTGCTCACTAGGTCCTGGGCCAGCTAAGTCCTTTGGGGTCTTTCCTTTGACTTGAGCAGGAATCCAAGCAAATCTTGGGTCACAAAACCTAACTGGAATCAACACTGAGGCTTCCTCCTGGAACATGGTGAGTGTGTGAATGTCTTAACTGCAAATTTGGCTTCTGATGGCTCTTTTACATCATCGGAACCAATGAAGCATTTTATGGGAGAGAAGAGAAAAACCAACAAATCAGGGAGTGTTCCCCCAGGCTGCTGGGGACGTGTGGTGTGACAAAATGCTGCTATTCATCTCAGCTGGGGATAAGTAATGGGCTCAGAGTAGAAGAAAAATGCCCATGCAAACAAACCCCAACCACTGGGAAAAATGTCTGGAACATCAAAACCACGAGCAGCTGTTCCATGGATTGTGTCTAATGGCCCAAATTATTGCCAAGCATTGAACAAAACCTGGTGTGCAGTTGCCTCTCTGTATTAAAAATACAACCTGAAGGTGTTTGGAGCATTGAACGAGCTGCTTATTTACAGGTCTGCAGCCAGGGGCTGGCTGCTAGGGGCAGTGGTGGGGAATGGGCTCTGCAGAGCAGGCATTGCAGGAGGGCTGTCCAGGAGAGCTGCTGGTGGGAGTCTGCAGGAGTTTTAGGCTGAGCATGTATAATTCATTTAATCTTAAATCAATTCAGAGTATCAATAATGAAGCACCTCTTAATGGACTTTCCACTGGTCAGGTGTCAAGACAGATTGCATAGCGTGGAGAGAAAGGAGAGGAACAACTTCCCTTGTTGCAGAGCATCAATAAATCATTCTCTTGTTTCCTTCTGCTCCAAGACTTCTGAAGGTAAGTTCCTTGTGATTCAACATCTGCTTGAGTTTCACAGCAGCCTCATCCTCTGAAGAGAAAGCTCCTAATTTCTGTTCTGCTTTGAACTGGCAGTGACAGAACAGAGGATGAGCTCTGGGAAGGGAACCGGCTGCGAATGAAGGTGATTCCTTACGGCAGGTCTGAGCTGAGCAGCTACCAGAGGAGGCTGTTGGGAGTTAACTGCATCTCCAAACCATGGTGAGGCCTCAGTGATGCTTTGAACTTTTTATTGAACTGTGTGGCCAGTTCTAAAGGTTCCATCTGAAGATGAGGAGGAGCTTCTTTGGTGTGAGGGTTGTGGAGCTCTGGATCAGGCTGCCCAGAGAGCTGGGAGAGCCTGCTTCCCTGGAGAGATTCCAATTCCAGTTGGGCACTGTGATCCTAGGCAAGCTGCTGTAGGTGCCCCTGCTTGAGCAATGGGTTTGGGCTGGATGATCTTCAGAGGTCCCTTCCAATCCCTACTGTGCTGGGATTCTGTTAAAGCCATGGAACAGCACCCTGGAAGGGTTCAGGGGCTCCACTGAATCTTGCTCATTGAACATTCAATATTATGACACCAGTGTGTTGCTCTGAGGGAGGACCTCCCTCAAAGAGTCCATCCAATACTTCACATCTTCTTTTGCAGTACCAATAGATGACCCTTAACATCTCTTGAGTTGTTCTTTGCTACACTCTGCTTGTTGCTTATATTAATGGAAAGTTTCTGCTCTGTTCACCATGACTGTATCACAGTATCACCAAGGTTGGAAGAGACCTCGAGGATCATCAAGTCCAACCTGTCACCACAGACCTCATGACTAGACCATGGCACCAAGTGCCACGTCCAATGCCCTCTTGAACACCTCCAAGGATGGTGACTCCACCACCTCCCCGGGCAGCACATTCCACTGATGAATGACTCTCTCTGTGAAGACCTTTCTCCTCACCTCGATCCTCAACTTCCCCTGGCACAGCTTGAGACTGTGTCCCCTTGTTCTGGTGCTGGTTGCCTGGGAGAAGAGACCAACTCCTTCCTGGCTACAACCACCCTTCAGGTAGTTGCAGAGAGCAATGAGGTCACCCCTGAGCCTCCTCTTTTCCAGCAACTGCAACCAGCACAGGTGATTGCCCCTTGCAGTTGTGGAGGCTCCAACCCAAAACTAGGTTAGATGGGGCCTTGAGCAAGCTAGTTTAGTATGAGGTGCCCCTCATGGCAAAGGGGGCTTGGAGCTAAATGATGTTTAAGTCCTTTCCAACCCAAATCAGTGTGGGATTCCATGTCATAGGAGAGAGAGAAAAAAAAAAAACCAGCAAATTCTTGGGGATTTCAGCTTTTTTTTTGTCTGCATGGGGTGGGTTTTGGTCTGGATTACAACTGTGACTTCAGACAAGATATTAAAACTCCTTCTGGAGGGAGGTTGGTGGTGTCATCTGAGATGCCTCATGCCCCCTTTCAGCTCAGCTTTCCTTTCAAGGCTGTGGTCTTTTAGTTGTTCCCTTCCACTTCATATTCATTCATCATTTCCATGTGGTGCCTCTGCACAGTTTGTCATGTGTTATTCAGCTCAGCCACACAAATGCTGCCAAAGCTCAGAACCCAGCACTGGGAGCTGTTTCTTGTCACGCTTCAAGAGAGTGAGAAGCAGCAGTGGCTCAGAAGCTGTGGGTTGTAGCTCTCCCATTTCTCATCTGTCCTGGAGATCTCAGAAAGTTTTCTTGCTCTTGTTGGATCAAAACCACGAGCTTTTGTAGATTTGCTTGGGAAAAAAAACAAACCAAAAATGATGGTTGATGAAGAGCTGGTGACAACCTGGAACCTGGAAACTCCAGGCCAGTCAGCCTGACCTCAGTGCCAGGGAAAGTGATGGAGCAGATCATCCTGGCGGCAATAACTGCACACCTGAAGGATGGCCAAGGGCTCAGGTCCAGCCAACATGGATTTAGGAAGGGCAGGTCCTGCCTCTCCAACCTGATCTCCTTCTATGATCAGGTGACCCGCCTGGTGGACATGGGGAGGCCTGTGGATGTGGTCTACCTGGACTTCAGCAAGGCCTTTGACACCGTCCCCCGCAGCAAACTGCTGGCTAAGCTGTCAGCTCGAGGCTTGGACCACTACACTCTGTGCTGGGTTAGGAACTGGCTGGAGGGCTGAGCCCAGAGAGTGGTGGTGAATGGTGCCACATCCAGCTGGCAGCCAGTCACCAGTGGTGTCCCCCAGGGATCAGTGCTGGATCATCCTCTTCAACATCTTCATCGATGATCTGGATGAGGGGGTCGAGTCAGTCATCAGCAAGTTTGCAGATGACACCAAGTTAGGAGCAGATGTTAGTCAGTTAGAGGGTAGAAAGGCTCTGCAGAGGGACCTCGATAGACTGGACAGATGGGCAGAGTCCAACGGGATGGCATTCAACAAGTCCAAGTGCCGAGTGCTGCACTTTGGCCACAGCAATCCCATGCAGAGCTACAGGCTGGGGTCAGAGTGGCTGGAGAGCTGCCAAACAGAGAGGGACCTGGGGCTGCTCATCGACAGCCACCTGAATATGAGCCACCAGTGTGCCCAGGTGGCCAAGAGGGCCAATGGCATCCTGGCCTGCATTAGGAATAGTGTGGCCAGCAGAAGCAGAGAAGTCATTGTGCCCCTGTACTCTGCATTGGCTAGGCTGCACCTTGAGTCCTGTGTCCAGTTCTGGGCCCCTCAGTTTAAGAAGGACATCGAGACACTTGAACGTGTCCAGAGAAGGGCAACAAGGCTGGGGAGAGGCCTTGAGCACAAGCCCTGTGAGGAGAGGCTGAGGGAGCTGGGATTGTTTAGCCTGGAGAAGAGGCGACTCAGGGGTGACCTCATTACTCTCTACAATTACCTGAGGGGTGGTTGTGGCCAGGAAGGGGTTGGTCTCTTCTCCCAGGTAACCAGCACCAGAACAAGGGGACACAGTCTCAAGCTGCGCCAGGGGAGGTTTAGACTCGAGGTGAGGAGAAAGTTCTTCACCGAGCGAGTCATTCGTCATTGGAATGTGCTGCCCAGGGAGGTGGTGGAGTCACCATCCCTGGAGGTGTTCAAGAGGAGATTGGATGTGGCACTTGGTGCCATGGTCTAGTCATGGGGTCTGTGTTGATAGGTTGGACTTGATGGTCCTTGAGGTCCTTTCCAACCTTTGTGATACTATGATACAATGTGAGGCTACATACATGTTTCTCTAAAAGGATTTGGTTTGGGGTTAGCAGTGGCCAGCCTGGGTAGAAGGAGCTGTATGAACCTGGGCACCAAATGGGGGAAATCTGGCCTGGATTTTGAGCTTTCCTATTGTCTTCTAGAGCAGGCAGAGTTGCTTGTTAGTAGTCACTTGGGTGCTTTGGCTCACCATGGTCTGTAACTGGTGGCTGTGTGGGTGATGCCACAGGGCTTGATCCTAAGGTGAAGATCTTTGTTGATCTGTGTCTGCTGTTCTCACTGACAAGCAGGTCTCGTTTTGGGTTTTCTCTTCTCCCCCTGCTCAGATAGAAAGCGACTGAAAGGCCTTGTGACCTCTGAACACCACAGTTTGGAACATTTTGTTCATGGATTCACAGAATGGTTTGGGGTAGAAGGGACCTTAAAGATCATCCAGTTCCAAACCCCCTGCCATGGGCAGGGGCACCTTCCACTAGCCCAGGTTGCTCAAGGTCCCATCCAGCCTGGTGGCCCTGAACACCTCCAGGGAGGGGGCATCCATGACTTCCCTGGGCAATCTGTTCCAGTGTCTCACCACCCTCACTGTGAAGAATTTCTTCCTTCTTCTTCCTAATCTCCAGTCTACCTCTCCCCTGGGTTTTTTCCCCAGCTGGGCTGGCTGCCAGTCAAGCCCAAATCTGGATCCTTTTCTGCTCTCTTGTATGAGCTGCAAGACAGTGCTGCCTCCAGAGCAGTTGCTCAGAGCTGAGTTTGGGTTTGTGTAGGGCAGCACTGTCACTGCCCATGTGTGCTGTTTCCAGTTCCAACCGTGCTGATTTGGGGTGCACCTTTGGTGTTCTAATTGCTCCCTTGGTATCTGAAGAAACAAGTCTCCATCCAGGCTTGTGCCTGAGCAGGAAAGTTTGTCTGCACAGGTCTCAGAGGTGCTCTGTCAGGGGATGCTTTGGAGACCTGCAGTAATTTAAAGTGTCTTTTCAGAGCTGACACCAAATCCAAGGCAATAAATCATTGCAGAGAGCCCATTAGTTGTTAATTGCAGGACATGTGAGTGGCCAGCCTCAGACAGTCCTGGTAGGTTATGGGATACTGCAGCAGGAGAGAGGCTTTCCCTGCAGCAGAGGAAGAGTGACTGCCAAAGTGGGGCTGGGGCAGCTGCCCAGCTCCAGCCACCAGCCCACACTGGATGAATGATGGTCACTCTGGTGGGGCTGGTGTCCAGGGAGAAGTCTGGTCCAAAAAAAGTTTTGGAGATAAGCCCTGGCTGGCTGTAGAAGGTTGAGCTATGGTGGTGTAGTTCCCCATCTCAGTGAGGCTCCTACAAGGCTGTCTGGAGTGTTGAGGGAAAGACATTTTGCTTCTACAGCAGAGGCATAGGGAAGGAAGGAGTGGTGATGACACAAAGTGGGTGGCTAGTGGATTTCATGAGTTCCCACCAGCCCAGCTTCTCCCTGCATTGCTCTGCTCTGGGATTCCAGTTCTGCATTTGCAGTTGAAATTGGTGCCAAGGACAAGGAGGAGGAGAAGGAGGAGTAAGGGGATTGCCTTGTGCTCAGAGCATAGGCTGGCAGCACCAGGTGCTTTCCAAACCAGAAAGTTTTTTTCTCTGCCATGGGGGGGCTTCAGCTCTTCCAAGGTCCTTGCTCTGGGGTCTGTTTCTCCCCAAGTTACCAGAGTATCATAGAATGGCTTGGGTTGGAAGAGACCTTAAAGATCATCTAGTTCCAACCTACTGCCATGGGCAGGGACACCTTCCACAGGAGCAGATTGCTCAAGGTCTCATCTAAGCTGGCCCTGAACACCTCCAGGGAGGGGACATCCACAGTCTCCTTGGGCAACCTGTTCCAGTGCCTCACCACCCTCACTGGGAAGAAATTCTTCCTAATCCCCAGTTTAAATTTGCTCTCTTCCAGCTCAACACCATTGCTCCTCATCCTGTCGCTACAAGCCTTGTAAAAAGTCCCTCCCCAGCTCTCCTGTAGCCCCTTTGGGTACTGAAAGGCTGCTCTGAGGTCTCCATGTGGAGTCTTCTCTTCTCCAGGCTGAACAGCCCCAACTACCTCAGCCTCTTCCCACAGGGCAGGCTCTCCAGCCTTCTGATCCTCTTTGTGGCTTCCTCTATACCCTCCAAGAGTTCCATGTCATCCAGAGCAGTTGGAGATTGCACATAGTGGAGATGCTGGATCCTTCCCAGATGAGCTGGGACCACAGCTTGGTACCAAGCTGCTTTGCAAAGCACAGAGAAGCCAAGACAGAAGTTGTAGGGGGGTAAAAAAAGGAGACATTTACATTTTTTCCTTGGAGGAGTAAAATAAACATGGGAAGGTTTCCCAGGAGAAGAGCTTGCTCTGGGTCTGTGTCACACTGCAGAGGGTGCAGCTCTGGTGTTTGCAGAAACATGTCACTCAGGAACTGCTGCCTCTGTGCAGGCTGCCAGGAGCACACCAGGGGAATAGGGGAATCTGTCCCAAACTGGTGAAGAACTTAACCTTTTCCTGACATTTAATGCCCGAGAAAGATCAAAGCAGGGGGCATGGTTGTCAGTTGTTTGATTATCAGCAGAATTGATATTCCAGCCACAAGCTGAACATCCCTGGGTTCACTGAGGAAGCCATTTATGATGTTTCTACAGCAGAATCGAGGGCAGCTTTGCTGCACAGGAGTGGGTAATGGCTTCTTTAAGGTGTCCACGTTGCCATGGCAACACAAGATGGATGGGCTGGAGATCTGGTATATACCATCCTGCACTGTAGGACTCTGCTCAGAGATCACAGAATCATAGAATGGTAGGGGCTGGAAGGGACCTCTGGAGATCTCAGAATCCAGCTGCCCTACCAAAGCAGGGTCACCTAGGGCAGGTCACACAGGAACACATCCAGATGGGTCTTGAAGGTCTCTATAGGAGATGCCTCCACAACCTCTCTGGGAGTAAGATGCCTTCCTCCAGTCCTCATTTTGTTTAGTGCTTAAGTGCAGGCATTTAATAAAGGCAATTATGAGAATAGTCAGCTGGGCAAGGTCCATCTGGATGCCCTGTGGGTGCAAGCTACTTTTGGTGTTGAGCTGATGAAACTGTTGCAGCCACTCATTGGTAAGAAACTTGGAGGTCCAGCACGTGGCAATACAAAGCACAGCCAGCCTCCTCACAGCCATGGTTTGGTCATCATTGATTCTTGGATCCAGGACCTGGGGTACAAATAATTGCACCAGTGGTGAGGATGGGGTGAACAAGGACACAGATGGGTGTAAGGACACATGTGGGTGTGAGTAAGGATCCAGGAGTGTGAATAAGGATTAAGGCAGAGGCAAGAAGGGGGGAGGAGGAGGAGGGTGAGTGAAGGATCTGGCTGAGATTCCCTAGAGGGGTTCAAGGTCAGCCAGCATTATCTTTTGGTCACCTCATTTCCCAGCTAATGGAGAAGACTCCATAAAGTGGAGACCTTTATTCCTATGGCCAAGATGAAAGACAACACAGCTGGCAGCAGGAACTTAACCTATCCCTGCTGCCTCCTTGCTGTGGAATGAACTGTGAGAAATCTTCATGTGGAAAGTCAATCTAGGAACACCTTTATTTCCCCTGGATGGTTGGATAGCCAGCAAATGTCCTCTTGGCTTCTCTTTCCAACTCATCTGGCTGCCCAGACTCTGCCAAAGGTATTTAAATCAAGAACCTGTAACTTCAAATCAGGAAAAAACCCAAACCCCACTGGTTCCTTGAATCATCTGAGCATTTACACTGCTGAATGCCCATTCTTAACCTGGTGATTACAGATTGTTTTTTTCTCACACCCTGAATTTTCTTCACAGAGAAATGGCTGATATCCTGATTGCACTGCCCTAAACAGCCCCTTGGAGATGATTATTGAGCACCTGGGCTGAGCTTTTCCACAGGGTTACAAAATGAGGCCAGACATTTTGGAACAAGATGCCTGTGAGGGATTTGATTTCAGCCTTTTCTGATGTGCTCCCAAGGTGAGTGATGGTGATGTGGGGGACTCACAGTATCACCAAGGTTGGAAGAGACCTCAAAGATCATCAAGTCCAACCTGTCACCACAGACCCCATGACTAGACCATGGCACCAAGTGCCATGTCCAATCCCCTCTTGAACACCTCCAGGGATGGTGACTCCACCACCTCCCTGGGCAGCCCATTCCAATGGCTAATGACTCACTCAGTGAAGAACTTTCTCCTCACCTCGAGCCTAAACTTCCCCTGGCGCAGCTTGAGACTGTGTCTCCTTGTTCTGGTGCAGGTTGCTAGAGAGAAGAGACCACCCCCTTCCTGGCTACAACCACCTTTCAGAGCTCTGTGTTTGATCAGACCTGTGTCCTCACCACTTTAAACCTCTCTCAGTCCACGTTGCAGCTCAAATCTGCTGAAGTGCCAGGGGCTGGTAAAGGTGGTGGTAGATCTGCTCTATTCTTTGAGGCACAGACATGATGAGGTTGTTGAGTTTGCCATCCTTTTATACCTGCCTGACTGGACTAGCAACAATTTCTTTGCTGCCAAAGTGGTCAGGCATTGGAAGAGGCTGCCCAGGGAGGTGGCAGAGTCTCCATCCCTGGAGGTGTCAAATAAACCTGTGGACATGGCACTTGGGGACATGGTTGAGTGGCCATGGTAGTGTTGGGTTGATGGTTGGACTGGATGATCTTGAAGGTCTTTTCCAACCCAAACAATTATGTGATTCTATGATGTTATTGAAGCTACTGGGTTGAGCTCTGGGGAAATGGGGTTCTCACAGCTGGGATCAGCTGGGAAGAGCAACAAATGTCCCAGTGAGGGAATCTGCTGTGGAAACCACTCAAGTGTGCTCATTGCTGGGAGGTGAGAGAAATGCCTGGGGACAATCCTTTTATGGTCCAACTATCTCCAAAGGCAATGAAGTCTGGGGTTAACACACCCAGAGGGTGCTGCTCTCTTGTTCTCAGCCTAATCTGTTTAACCAGACAGACACCACACAGACAAGATTTAACAGCAGTAGGAGTTGGAGTTTATTCTGCCCCACACATGGCTCAGAATTACCCTTTTTAACTCTAAAGTGGAGCTGTGCTGTAGGGGCAAGATGATTTCCCACTAAGAAGACTTGTCCCTGGCCTTCTCCTGACATTGCCTTGGCAGGGGAAATTGGATGAGTTCTTCAAATTCACCTTTTAAAAGCTGGAATGGTAATTCTGACTTTAGGGAGATGTTGTAAATCATGATTCATTTTTATTTCCCAAGCAGTTTTGCATCTTCAGAGGACTTCTCCTTACAATTCTGTATCCTCACTCAGCTTTATTGCATAAGCCATGCAGAGAATAATACCAGATGTTATTTATTGAAGCTTTTTGGGATAAGAGAGGTAAATTCTCCTTCACACTCACAGTGTTTTGTGTTTGTTTCCCTCAAACCTTCAGACAGATGTTTTTATTTATGAAAACTAAAGGCCTCCCATTTTTCCAGCAGCTGTGGCATTATTGAATTGATCTCTCCTATGAGGACAGACTGAAAGAGTTGGGGCTGTTCAGTCTGGAGAAGAGAAGGCTCCCAGGTGACCTTATTGTGGCCTTCCAGTATCTGAAGGGGGCTTACAAGAAGGCTGGGGAGGGACTTCTCAGGATCTCAGGTAGTGATAGGACTAGGGGGAATGGAATGAAGCTGGAGGTGGGAGATTCAGGCTGGATGTGAGGAGGAGGTTCTTCACCATGAGAGTGGTGAAGCCCTGGAATGGGTTGTCCAGAGAGGTGGTTGAGGCCCCGTCCCTGGAGGTGTTTAAGAGCAGGCTGGATGAGGCTCTGGCCAGCCTGATCTAGTGTGGGGTGTCCCTGCCCATGGCAGGGGGGCTGGAACTAGATGATCCTTGTGGTCCCTTCCAACCCTGACTGATTCTGTGATTCTATGATTCTACCTGAAGGCCAAAGCAGAGCTCTGACAGGGACATGGATTGAGAAAGCAAGGTTCCAGCACTGCCGAAAGTCAGATTCAGAGAGTCCTATGAGCACAATAGTTCACTGAAGGTCTTAACTTCAGGTGGTGCTTTCACATGTCCTTAGAGGATGCTGCTGCTTCTTCTTCAGCCTGTGCCCCAAACTGCTTAGAAATAGAGGACCAAAGTGAAAAGTCCAGGAATTGTAGCCACAAAGGGTGGTGTGTTTAACACTTCAGAGAGGAAAAAGCTGAAGAAGAAGAGAGAAGAAGGGTGGGTAGTGGGAGGAGACACATCAGAGCAAGTCTTTATGTCTCTCTTTCCAGATTTGGTTTGCTTTTATATCTTGAAATAAAACTGTTTCATCAGCCTTGCTGGTTTGGTGCTGTTTCCTGTGCCCTTAGCTAAGTTTGCATGAACTGTGTGAAGGAAGATTGCAGTGAAAATTCAGTGAAGTTCAACTTCCCACCAGGCTGGCTTCAGACTCTGCAGCGTGAGCTTCGTCTTTGCTTCAGGCCTGAAGTATCTTCAGGCTCTTTATCAGGATGGCTTTTGTTTAATCCTTGTGGCCATTTCTTGCCAGAAAGAAGCAAAGACTCATTTGAAACAACTCCAGCTAACTGCAAAGTCCCCAGGTTTTGGGATGTAGTGGTAGACCCTCGGAGATAGAAGCACAACAAATATCATGAACTCCAACCTGCAAAGCTCAGAAGTGCTGGATGTTAAGATTAGTCTCACTGGCACCTGACCTTCACCCTCTCTCCCCCTCAGACAGGTGTAAGTTGAGGGTGCTCTTTGCTGTATTTTTTGGTTTGTTTAGTAAAATCACAGCACTGAAGTGCAGAGAGCAGCCTTGTGGAGAAGGACCTGGGAGTCCTGGTGGATAACAAGTTATTCATGGGGCTCTACTCTGCCCTTGTGATACCTCACCTGAAATATTGCATCCAGTTTTGGGCTCCCCACTTCAAGAGGGACCAGGCTTTATTCAGTGGTGCCCAGTGAGAAGGGGCATCAGGCACAAACTTGAACATCAGAAGTTCCATCTAAACATGAGGAGGAATTTCTTCAGGGGTGACAGAGCATTGGAGCAGGCTGCCCAGAGAGGTGGTGGAGTCTCTATCTCTGGAGACATTCTAAACCCACCTGGATGTGTTTCTGTGTGACCTTCTCTAGGTGACCCTGACTTGGCAGCAGGGTTGGACTTGATGATCTCCAGAGGTCCCTTCCAAGCCCTGCCACTCTCTGATTCTGTGAATAGATCTCGTGTGCAGCCAGCACCAGAACAAGAGGACACAGGCTCAAGCTGCACCAGGGGAAGTTTAGGCTCGAGGTGAGGACAAAGTTCTTTACAGAAAGAGTGTTGGCCATTAGAATGTGCTGCCCAGGGAGGTGGTGGAGTCACCATCCCTGGAGGTGTTCAAGAGGGGATTGGACGTGGCACTTGAAGCTGTGGCATAGTTAGTCATGAGGTGTTGGGTGACAGGTTGGACTTGATGATCTCTGAGGTCTTTTCCAACCTTATTGATTCCATGATGCTATTTGGGAAAACAAACCCCAACTCCTGGTTTTCCCTAGCAGCTGCCCTGGCTTAGGTGCAGGAGCTGCACAATTTGTGTTTGATCTCCTCTGACACAGGGCTGAGGAAAGCAGCACAAACCATGCCTAATACGAAATAACTAATTGGAGCAAACCTCTGGAGAGAGAGAAGTAGGGATTAGAGATAAGAGAAGCACAAATCTTTCTGTTTGCTCTTTTGAAATGAAAGACTGCTCCTGTTGAAGCTTCTCCTCATTGCTATGCTGTGCCAGGAGGGTGTAGCTGGGTTCTCTCCCTGCGTTCTCTTCGCAAACACTTAGCGGGGTGACCTTTCAAGTTGCTTAATGGATTTGTCAAATACCTAAATATCAGTTGTTTCTTTTCATGAAAACCTTGCTTCTGCACTGCCTTGCCTGACAGAAGGAGGCTGCACTTGCAGCCCAGAAGGCCAATCAGATCCTGGGCTGCATCAGGAGAAGTGTGGCTAGCAGGTCAAGGGAGGTGATCCTCCCCCTCTACTCAGCCCTGGTGAGACCCCACCTGGAGTACTGTGTCCAGTTCTGGAGCCCCTATTACAAGAGGGATGTGGAGGTGCTGGAAGGTGTCCAGAGAAGGGCCACAAGGATGATCAGAGGGCTGGAGCACCTCTCCTATGAGGGCAGACTGAAGGAGTTGGGGCTGTTCAGTCTGGAGAAGAGAAGGCTCTGAGGTGACCTAATTGTGGCCTTCCAGTATCTGAAGGGGGCCTACAGGAAGGCTGGGGAGGGACTTCTCAGGATATCAGGTAGTGATAGGACTAGGGGGAATGGAATGAAGCTGGAGGTGGAGAGATTCAGGCTGGATGTGAGGAGGAAGTTCTTCCCCATGAGAGTGGTGAAGCCCTGGAATGTGTTGTCCAGGGAGGTGGTTGAGGTCCCATCCCTTGAGGTGTTTAAGATCAGGCTGGATTAGGCTCTGTCCAGGCTGATCTAGTGTGGGGTGTCCCTGCCCATGGCAGGGGGGTTGGCACTAGATGATCCTTGTGGTGCCTTCCAACCCTGACTGATACTATGATTCCAAGATTTCCCAGCCTTGAATCTGAGGCTGTGCCCATGAGGAGCTGTGCTAGCAGTTGGACAAGACTGGAATTCCCAGCAATAGTAGCCACTTGTGTCATAGAATCATAGAATTGTTTGGGTTGGAAAATCCCTCTAAGATCATTGAGTCCAACTTTCAACATAAGATCAGAGTCTGGAGTGGAGGGGGAAAAAAATGGTAGGGAACAGAGGTCCCTAACTGCTGAACTGCCAGCCCTGCCAGTGGTGGCTGCTTACTCCCAGACATTGCTTTTTTCACCTTATTTCCTTAGAAAAATGACTGTTATTTCCCCATCTGCTTTCATGAAACCAATCTGCATCTGAGATGCATCTTCTGGGGGCTCAGCAGTGATGATACCAGCATTGCCTTTCTAACCAGAGCACCATGTGCTTCCTTTTATGTTTTCTTGCTTCCCTCAAAACACTCCCAGGCAATCTCACTGGCTGAGAAGGGGGGAAAGAGAAGAACCAGAAAGGGGCTAGTGCAGGAATGCTGACACCCTTAGGAAAGAGGAAAAGTAGAAAATGATTTAGTGCCTGAAGAGGAAGATAAAGATGGGAAGCAAACTGACAGCTGCAATGCCTGTTAGCATCTTTATCTACCTTTCCTCGCATTCTTGATCTGAAGACAGAGTCTATTGTTCACTATCACTGTTCTTCTCCAAAACACAAACACTGTCTGGCTTTCCAAGTGCCTCTTATCAGGGATGCCAAGAAATTGTGGTAGGGTTTTCAAAAGCACCTGAAAATGAGGTACCTCATTTCCTTCCTCACAGAGTTAGCAAGGGCCAGTCCCAGCTCCTGAACCCCAAACCTGGGGCTTCTCCCATCAGAAGGGGCTGGTTTTGGTTTTCAAGACAAAATACCCCAGATTCCAGGGGACAGGAATAATTCTGCTGTGCTGGGCCAAAATGAAATGCATCTGAGAAGTGGTTCCCTAAGAAAGATGTTGTTTTTTTCAGAAACCCAGCCTAGTGCTGCATTAGTCCCCAAACCACAGGAGAATCAGGAATCTCTGGCATGTTTTGGGGTTCTGGGTGAGTTTGATGGTATTTGCCTGGACCTCCTGCCTGCCAACACTGGCTGGAAACAGGGTGCAAATAAACAGCTTGGGTTTGACTTCAGCAGCTCTTCCTGAAGTTCCTGGCCACTCTGCACTCAGGACAGAGACAATTTGTCCATCAGATGCTGAGGCCCCTGGTGTTAGTCTAGTGACTTAGCCATGTTCTTTATACAGTCATGTTCATAGAATCATTTGGGTTGGAAAAGACTTCTCAGATCATCAGCTTCAACATCAACCCAACACCACCATTGCCATTAAACCATTCCCCCAAGTGCCATGTCTGAAAGTTCCTTGAACACCTCCAGTGATGGTGACTCCAGCACCTCCCTGGGCAGCCTCTGCCAATCCCTGAAAACCCTTGCAGCAAAGAACTTGTTCCTAATCTCTGACCTAAACCCTGGTACAGTTTCAGGCCATTTCATCTCGTTCTATCACCTGATGCTAGGGAGAAGAGACCAACCCCCTCCTCACTGTGACCTCCTTTCAGGAGCAATGAGGTCTCCCCTCCGCCTCCATTTCTCCAGATTAAACCACCCCAGTTCCCTCAGCAGCTCTATTCTCCAGACCCTTCACCACCTTCCTCATCCTTCTCTGGACCTGCTCCAGCCCCTCAATGTCTTTCTTGGAGTGAGAGGCCCAAAACTGAACACAGGATTTGAGCTGTGGCCTCCCCAGTGCCCAGCACAGGGGTAAGATCATTTCACTGCTCCTGCTGGTCACTCCACCACTAATCCAGGCCTGGATGCTGGTGGCCTCCTTGACCACCTGGGCACACCCTGGCTCATATTCAGATGGTTGCCAGCCAGCATCCCCAGGTCCTTTTCCACCTTGCCACTTCCCTGACTCCTTGGATGACGATCTCATGGATACACACCTAAGTGTGCAAGCAGAGTGCTCCAAGAGTGGTCTTGCAGCCCATCTCCTGCATCTCAGAGCTTCACAGAATCATAGAATGGTATGGGATGGAAGGAACCTCCAAAGGGCATCTAGTCCAACCTCCTTTGCTGTAAACAGGGGCATCCTCAAGCAGATCAGGTTGCCCAGAGCCCTGCTGAGCCTCACCTTGCCTATCTCCAGGGATGGGGCCTCTCATCTCTCTTCATGTTACCCAGGAAGGTTTGAGGAACTGCTGAACAATTGGAATATTGCTCAATGCATCAAAATTACAGGAGCAAACGATGATAAATCACTTTCTGTGCCCCCACTGGGAAGGTTTTGCAATGATGATTAGCCCTTGGAAAGTCTTCTGTGTCCTGTGGTGGTCTAATGATTGCGCTTGGAGCTCCCAGATAAATCATGGGTTGAACCACGGGAGGGCCCTGTCAGGGGCAGCCTGGGGTAAGATTCCTCACAGGTGCTGTTGGTATTTTGTTAATTCCTGCAGAAGGAATAAATATCACTCCAGTGCTGTAGAACTACCAGGAAGTACTGCTGGGTGTTAATAGCCACCGACAGCAGGTAGGACTTCTGAGAGCGTTGTTGCTTTTCTCCTAGCTGGTCAACCCCGTGCCAGCAATCAGAGCACAGAAATTTATCTCCTTCGGTTCATTCTCTTCAGCTTCCCCCCATCAGCATCGTTTATCTCTGGCAGGGTTGCTCTCTGCAGCTGTTAGGAGCAGGCACCACAGTTTTACATTTGTAATCTGTGGGCTCTCTCTTCCAATTTGCCTCCTGCTGCAGCTCATTACTGCAGGTTGTGTGTCTGCCGGAGGAACACAAGGTAAAAGCTGTTCTTCAGCACTCTCCTCCCAGCCTGGCAGCCTCTTGCTCCTAATCATAGACCTGTGGAGGCTGGAAGAGACCTTTGAGATCATCAAATCAAACTGCTTGCCTAGAGCTCACAATCCCACAACTGCTGTTAAACCATTGCCACTAAACCACGTCCCTCAGCACCACATCCACATGGCTGTTAAACACCTCCAGGGATGGTGACTCCACCACCTCCCTGGGCAGCCTGCTCTGGTGCCTGAGAACCTCTTTTTGTAGTGTGCAGCACCATCCCTGTCCTGCTCTGCCCTTGTTTCTGCTTCTGTCATGCTGTGGATCATCTGAGGGCAGGGGTGTCTGGAGGATGTTTTCCATCTCTACGTTCATGTGGTCAGCGCTGGACCAGCTCTTTTAACTCAGCCTCACAATGGCTGGAGGCAAGAGCAGCTTTACCAGCTGCACAAAGCTGCCTCTAGCCTGGAACTTCACATCCCAGAAAGGCAAACTTTGAGCTGCTGTTCTGGTGGGCAGAGGGAAAAGCTGTTCCTGAGAAAACAAAACCAAAGCCTATGGAATGTGTCACTTAAATATCCTGGTGTGTCTGCCTTGACAACAGCTCCCTGCATCCAGAAGGACATGGCTGTGCTGGAACAGGTCCAGAGGAAGCTGTGACGATTATCAGAGGGCTGGAGCACCTCCCCGATGCAGTTGGGGCTGTTCAGCCTGGAGAAGAGAAGGCACCAGGGAGACCTTAGAGCTCTATTTCAAGATCTGAAAGAGGACCTAGAAGAAGGCTCAGGAGGGACTGTTTAGAAAGGGCTGTGGTGATAGGACCAAGGGTAATGGTTTGAAACTGGAGCTAGGTAGATTTAGGTTGGATATCAGGAGGAAGGCTCTTCACAGTGAGGATGGTGAGACACTATAGCAAGATGCCCAGGGGATGTCTCATCCCTGGAGACATTCAAGATGAGACTTGATTTGGCCCTGGGCAGCCTGATTGAGTTGGAGGTGTCCCTGCTGACTGCAAGGGGGTTGAACAAGAGGACCTTAGAGGGTCCCTTCCAACCTGAGGCAGTCTGTGATCTTTCCCTCTTGCCAGCAGCCTCATGCAGGCAGTGAGGCCAAAGCAGCTGCTGTGTGGGTCTGCTCAGGGACATCAATGGGTTTGTGTTTCTGTAGCAGCAAAATCAGAGCAAAGAAAGAGCCACCTGTGGACAGTCACACTCTGAAGGCAGATCATTATTTTGGAGGCTCCTGTTTTTCCATGAAAGATTTGCCAGGAGCTTTAAGTCTCCTTGAGTTTAGAAGTTTGCTTCGTTAAAGAAACCCCCTGAAAACCTCCCTGAAAAGAAAGAGAGATTCTGCTTTCAGATGAAGCAGTCAAGTAATTTGAAATTGTGATTTTGCAAGGGCCAAGATTCACAGGGCTATCCAAGTAGCAATTAGTTTTCTCCCAAACTAAACATTTCAGTGCTCTGGGAAGATTAAACGGGGCTTGGGCTGGGTGTTTTGTGGGGGGGCTTTTTGCTTGTTTGCTTTGTTTTGTTTTGCATACCTCCAAAACAATCCCTTTGTAAGCAGCAGGAATAGTAAGGAGCTGAAAATTCCCTGAGATAACAGCTGAGGCTAACTCTCAGATTTCAGATTCTGAGAACATGGGGCATATTCTGCTCTGAGTGAGGTGGTGCTGCAGGGAAAAACCCTGGGATCAGCCCTTGGGTCCAGCTCTGACAGTTTTCTCTGAAGTGCTCCACTCAAAGCTGAGGATCTGCTTTCCTGGGTGCAGCTAGGTACATCAAATACAAGGGGTAGTTCTCCTGAGCTGTTTAACCACCTCCACCTGCTCAAGTCTCCTTCTTGGTTGATTTTTCAGTGCTGTATGCTTTGTTTTGCTATTGGAATGTAGAGCAGGGATTGCCCCCCTGTACTCAGCACTGGTGAGGCCACATCTTGAATCTTGGTTTTGGCCCCCTCAGGGATGGAGCATGTCCAGAGAAGGGCAACAAAGCTGGTGAAGGGTCTGGAGAAGAGGGCTGGTGAGGAGCAGCTGAGGGAAGAGGAAGGCTGAGGGGAGACCTCATTGCTCTCTACAACTCCCTGAATGAAATTTGGAGTGAGGTGGGGATTTGTCTCTTCTCCCATGAAAAAAGTTACAGGACAAGAGGGAATGGCCCCAAGTTGCACTAGGGGAGGTTTAGGTTCTTTCTTATCGGAGGCTTCTTTTTTCCCCTACAGTTGTGTTATGGACCTCACCTTTAGTTTTGGGATACATTTCAGGTTATGCTTAGTTTATATTCCTGAATTTTGGGGATATTTTTAGTTTTTTCCCTTTTCCCCATTCTGAACAATCCAGTTCCTCCCCTAAACCATCTACATTTCTCCATGCATCTTGTATGAGGCTCCTGTATGAGTTCCTTGTGCGAGGAACTTCTGTGCAGTTCAGCTGCTCTCCAAATGTATGGTAGTGTCTTGGCATCTTTTAAACCTCTATATAGAAACCAAGAAGGTAAAAGGACTAAAAATAATCAGTGAGTTAAAAAAAAAGCAATGCAGAAGAGATTAAAAGACAGACATTTCCCCCCATATGGCAGAGTTTTAGCATCTGAGGCTGCAACATGCTGGTAGCTGTGGGCACTGTACACGGCTCACTCTACCCCAGGCAGTGCCAGGCTGTCAGGGTGCTGGGATGTCCTCCTTCTACACCTCTCCAGGGGTGAAGGTGCCTAGGAAGAGTGGATGGGGTACAATGAGGATTCCAGTGATGGTGACTTCTTCCCTAGCTTTATTCACAGCTGCCATCAGCTTCAACTCTTCCTTAAAACCTGACCCTTCCACTCCAGACTTTTCCTTGTGAGAAGCTCATCTGATCGAGCTGTTCCTGATGCCAGTAGGACACAGAAAACTGTTTCAAGCACTTGAGTGTTGTGCTTGCTTGGAAACTCTTGAAAACTCCGCTGAGCACATCCATTTTGTGATGTTCACTTCAAACACAAGGTTGGTTTGTTTTTTTCTTCCAGGGATGCATTTTGCTCAGTGTCCTCAGTGTTGCTGATGAGGGACATGCTTTGCTGTGTCATTGTGCAGCTTTGGGAAGCTGTTGGAGGCACAAGGAGTCACCTCTGGAACAAGTTGCCCAGGGATGTAGTTGAGGCCTCATCCCTGGAGACATTCAAGACCAGACTTGATGTGGCCCTGGGCAGCCTGATATAGTTGAAGATGTCCCTGCTGTGTGCAGGGGGGGTTGGACAAGAGGGCCTTTGAGGATCCCTTTCAACCAATGCAATCTGTGGTGAATCTCTGGGAGCAGGCAGGACTCCTCTGTGATGTGCTGAAGGGGTGGTGTCAAAGTACCCCCTCAATGCATGGCTGTAGGGCTGTAGCCCCTCAGTCCTCAGAGCAGGTCACCCAAGGACAGCCAGGAGCCACGGTCGCTTCCTCTTGGCTCAAGGACGTTCCAGAAGATAATAGGTGGGGAAAAATAACAGTTGATCCTGAGGCTGAAACTGGAAGCTGCCTCTGAATATAAATTAGCCTGTGACCTCAAACTGTCCTGTTTTCTATCTGCTTGTCAGCATCTCTCCTTGCCCAAGTCCAGCCTTTGTTTTCCTTTTGTCCCTCTTTCACGTTGTAATCTTTTGTTTGTCCTGCCACTGCCAATACCCTGCTCCAACAAGAGCAGGACAATGCAGCTTGTCTCAGAAGAGGTGCTCTTCATTCTGTCCTCTTGAGATGCAGAAGTCCCTCCTGAGCTCCCATGGGTTGGCTCCAGGTTTCCTTCAGTTACTTCTGAGCATGAACAATCGGTTTTCTTTAGTCTGCCCAGGGAGGTGGTGGAATCACTGTCCCTGGAGGTGCTGAAGAAACCTGGGGACATGGTTTAGTGCCCATGGTGGTATTGGGTTGATGGTTGGAGTCAATGATCTTGGAGGTTTTTTCCAACCCAAACAACTCTATGATTCTACTGAAACCCAACACACTGCTTCCTCCATGCTTCCAGCACACACCAAGCATGCAGGAGTCTGTTCTCTGCTGAAAGCTGAAGCCTTGGCTGAAAGGTCTTTGTGGGACCTGCATATACTTTAGTAGTCATGGTAGTTGGGTTACAGTTGGGCTTGATGACCTGAAAGGGCTTTTCCAACCTTGATGATGCTATGAAGGACCCAGCAGCACTTGTGCTTGCAGTCTCTGGCGCCTTAGGCTGTGGGAAGGTTTTGGTTTAGGTGAACAAATCACTTGGGAAGGTGCTGTAGACATGCCACAAAATCAAACAAAAAGTGCCCAGCTGCCCAGTGCTGTTTGTCAGGGTGTGGGATTGTCTAAGTCTGAGTTTGAAGAGCAGGATTATTGCCAAAGGAGGTGGGCATTTGGTGCCCATCCATAATGTTGCTGGCTGTTTAATAGCAGGAGCCCAGCTCCCCCCACTCCTGTCACTGGGGATCAGGAGGACTCTCCATGAAGGCTTCGCGCTGCTGCGGTCCCAGCAGAGTGTCAGGGCAATCAAACAGTCCCAAGGGCTTAGCTTAATAGGAGTGTACAGTTTACTTGTCACATCATGGGTTTGCTGCAATCTAGGTCAGTGCTTGTGACACCAAATTCTCCTTCCAGAGTTGTTTGGCAAGCTGTAAAGCACCTCTCAAAATCCACACTTGCCAGGCTTCTCAAACTGCCAGGTGGTAGAATCTCTCTGTCCAGGTTTTGGTGCTCCTCTTCCCAGAGAAAAAGGGTTGGATTTATTTTGATGGCTTCTACTCTTTCTCCATTGCTTTGTAATGCTGAGAGTAATGAAGTCTGGGGGTTTCCCCCTAAAATGTCATTGCATGTCCACTGCCTTGTGTAAACCAGAAGGCTGCAGGCATAGCTGTGGTCAATAAGCCCAGGTCAAAAGAATGAGGACTGCTGAATTGGGATGAAGGCCTGATTGAATAAACTGGCTGGCTGAGGAGGGTACTTTTTCTTTCCCCCTTTTTTCCTTCGAATTTATTTTCCTTTTTTCTTTATCCCTTTCCCCTCCTTCTCCTTCTCCTTCTCCTTCTCCTTCTCCTTCTCCTTCTCCTTCTCCTTCTCCTTCTCCTTCTCCTTCCCCTTCCCCTTCCCCTTCCCCTTCCCCTTCCCCTTCCCCTTCCCCTTCCCCTTCCCCTTCCCCTTCCCCTTCCCCTTCCCCTTCCCCTTCCCCTTCCCCTTCTCCTTCCCCTTCTCCTCCTTTCTCCCTCCTCTCCTTTCTCCCTCTTCTCCTTTCTCCCTCCTCTCCTTCCTCCCTCTTTACCTTCCTCCCTCCTCTCCTTTCTCCCTCTTCACCTTTTTCTCTCTTCTTTCTCCCTCTTCGCCTTCCTCCCTCTTCGCCTTCCTCCCTCTTTGCCTTCCTCCCTCTTCTTCCTCCCTCTTCTCCTTTCTCCTCTTTTTTTTTTCATCTCCCTCCCCCCCCAACGCCTTATTTTTTCTGTATTGATTCAGTGTGTGTTGATAAATTACTGACGTTTCTGTCACTGCCATACTCCACCCTCTGAAAGTAGGACTTTGGGGTTTTTTTTCCCCCACCCTCAGTCTGGGTTGAGAGCTCCTCTCTGGCGTGCCCATGTATGAGGTCTGTGCTCGCCTGCTGTCAGATGGATCTGATGTGACACAACACACCCAGGGTGACCACGTCCTTCGAACGCTTGGCACACCACATTTCATGGTGCTTGGTGAGGAGAGCATAGAGCAAAATTTGCTTTCTGCAGCAAGACTGGCCGTGGCCACCAGTTTGTCAGGTTGTGTTTCTCAGTGCCCTGTCACATTAGGCTGTGCTGGGGGATGGTGCTGAGCTGCACTTCCAGAGCATCGCTTCAGAGCAGTTATTTTTACCAAAACCCAGAGTGATGCCAAGCCTCTGTGGCTGCATGGATGGGGTTGCTGTCAGACTGCTCTGACTCTCAATGCACATTGAGATTCTTCTGCAGCAGGCTCCAGCTCTTTCTAGTGATTCTATGGTCAGGCGTTGGAACAGGCTGCCCAGGGAACACCTTGGATGAGAGGCAATGGTTTGAAATTAGAAAAGGACAGATTTAGTTTGGATGTCAGGAACAAGTTCTGTACCATGAGGGTGGTGGAACACTAAAACAGATTAACCAAGGAAGTAGTTGAGGCCCCAGCCCTGGAGATCACAGTATCACAGTATAACTTAGGTTGGAAAGGACCTCGGGGATCATCGAGTCCAACCTATCAACACAGACCCCATGACTAGACCATGGCACCAAGTGCCACGTCCAATCTCCCCTTGAACGCCTCCAGGGTCGATGACTCAACCACCTCCCTGGGCAACCCGTTCCAATGACGAATGACTCGCTCGGTGAAGAACTTCCTCCTCACCTCGAGTCTGAACCTCCCCTGGCGCAGCTTGATACTGAGGTCAGGCTCAACAAAGCTCTGAGCAACCTGATCTAGTGGAGTATGTCCCTGCTGACTGCAGGAGGGTTGGACTAGAGTAGAGTAGAGTAGAGTAGAGTAGAGTAGAGTAGAGTAGAGTAGAGTAGAGTAGAGTAGAGTAGAATAGAATAGAATAGAATAGAATAGAATAGAATAGAATAGAATAGAATAGAATAGGAGTAGAATAGACCAGGTTGGAAGAGACCTTCAAGATCATCGTGTCCAACCTATCATCCAACACCGCCTAATCAACTAAACCATGCAACCAAGCACCCTATCAAGTCTCCTCCTGAACACCTCCAGTGATGGTGACTCCACCACCTCCCCGGGCAGCCCATTCCAATGGCCAATCACTCTCTCTGTGTAAAACTTCCTCTTTGGAGGTCCCTTCCAACACAAACCATTCTATGATTCTCTGATTCTATGTTCTGTCCTTGCTTTCTTTAAGTGAGAGCACTGAAGCTTCCCCATCTCTCCATCCTCTGCACAGACAGAAGTTAAAGCATCAGGGAGAGGGTTTGGGAGGCAGTGCCGTGGGTGTCCCCGCTGCCGTCGGTGCCCCCGCTGCCGTCGTGTTTTCACAGCTGAGCTGTTGTTCCAGCAGCTTGCACTTTGTGCAAACCAATTAAAATGACTAAGTGTACTCTGATCTAATATTCCAGTCCCTTTTTGGCATGTAATCATTCATCATGAACACACAGAAAGCCAGAATTCAATTAATCAGCTCTTACAACGAGCCCCTCTCTTGCTGCTATTTTTTTGTTTTCTAATACATTTTTTTCCCCCTCTCCTTTGAATAAAAATGTAATTGTCAGTGCAAAATATCAAACCAGAGCCACATAACAAATAGCTATGGATTTGTAATTAAACCCAATAAAGCCTAGGATGCAGTATAAAAGGCAGAGAGCTGAAATTCAATTAAAACTTATTATGAGAAATACAATGCCAGCAGATTTTTTGGGGCTTTTTTTTTGGGGGGGGGAGGGTGTGGGGGAAGGGGGAGCAGAGAGCAGCATACTCTGAGCTGGAAGAGAAGAGAGTTATTGGTTGTGATAATGAAATCTGAGGTATGATCCAAAGGGTGGGGAGTAAATAGCTAATGGCAAGAAGAGACAGTGACACATGAGGAGGGCCCCGGAACGGCCCCATTATCTCCTGCTGTAATCAGAGGCAGGTTATGGTTATTTCCCCTCCTGTCTACAGGATGCACTTGACTCTGAAGAAACAAGTTATTAATTCTTGTTACCCGGGACAGCAGCTGATATTGCCTGCATTTATTTTTAGGAGAGGAGAAAGATCCATTTCAGAAGAGCCTGGGCTCTGCAGCACAAGTGCGACGAGAGCAGAGCGGCTCGCAAACCGCTCGTTTGAAGAGGCTGACGGAGGAGCTGCTGAAGCAGGCTTGGAGAAGACACCAAAGACATCAAGGGTAGGGCAGAAACTAGAGTAGTTTGGGTTAGAAGGGACCTTTAAAGATCAACCAATCCCAACCCCCTGCTATAGTCAGGGACACTGTCATGGGTTAACTCCCATCCTGGAAGGAGTCAGGGGAGGGCTTGTGGGAGCATTGCCCTCACTGCAGGGGCTTTTCCCCCTGGGAAACTAAATCATTCTGTTCCACTCCCCCTCCCTGCCCAGCAAGGCTATAATAAGGAGGATACTGCAGCCATTAGGTCTCTTGGCCCCTGCCTTTGCTTGGACAAGGACTGCCGGTGGCTCCCTGCTTCTCTGCCACGTGGTCAGGCCTGATCCTTCTCCCTGCTGCCTCCACACCTCTTCAAAGAGACTGGTTTTGTATTCTTATTTTTTCTCCCATCCATCCTTGTTCCTTACCCTTTGTGAACCCTACCTGTTATTGTTACACACACACATATATATATATGTTTAAAGAAAATTCTTTACCTCTCTACTTCCAAGCCAACTCCAAATTATTTCTTGGTGGATTTACTCCTTCCCTTTCTTTTTCCCTCCCTATTGGGGGAGCAGGGGAGGGATTCTCAGCCTTGCCCCCATCTGAGCTCTTAAGTCCCAGTTAAGCCTCGAACCACCACAGACACCTTCCACTAGACCAGGCTGCTCAAGACCTCATCTAACCTGGTCTTGAACACCTCCAGGGAGGGGCACATCCACAACCTTCTTGGGCAAACTGTTCCACTGTCTCCCCACCCTCACTGTCAAGAATTTCTTCCTAATCTCCAGTCTAAATCTCCTCTCTCCCAGATTAAATCAATGTTGGACATCAGGAGGAAGTTCTTCTCAACGAGAGTGGTTAAATCCTGCTCTGGCTGCTTGTGATGGGTGTTTTGCACACAGAAATGGAAATGGTTGTGCCTTTGCTGTTTTTCTTTTGCTTTGTTTCCAGTCTGAAAGCTTCTTGGATATGGAAAATAAGTGTTTGAAGTTAACCCAGGCTGAACACAACTGGACTTGGTGCTTAAAATGGAGAGGAGGGGGGAAAAAAAAAGAGCTTTCTTTTCCTGGCTTCCTCATTGTTCCAAAATAACTGTAATTATTCCCTCTTTTTTATTGTTTGGTGCTGAGTTCTCCCATTGTGTAACGTGTAATTTTCTTAACTAGCAGAGAGAATCAAACACGTCTGGCCCTTCATTTCGGCCTGACCCCAATCTCCTTTCACGTTCGATTGCAGGCACGTTTCCCCAGCGCCTACTCTGCATCCCCGCTGCATTGATGGGCTGTTGAGTAACACCCAACCGCTTCCTGGGGCCTTTTGATCCTTGCTGGTGGCTGGCGCCAGCTCTGCAGCTCTCTGCTGCTTCATCTGAATGCAAGCCTGGGGTGGATCAGCCCCAGCACAGCTGAGAATGGGAGAACAAGACGGAGCAGAGGATGGGTGCCATCCAAGTGAAGAGCTTCCCTCCGTGGTGTTGATGCTTGTCATATCACCTCCATGCCTGGATATCATAGAATCATAGAATCAATGAGGTTGGAAAAGACCTCAAAGATCATGAAGTCCAACTTGTCACTCAACACCTCATGACTACTAAACCATAGCACCAAGTGCCACGTCCCCTCTTGAACACCTCCAGGGATGGTGACTCCACCACCTCCCTGGGCAGCCCATTCCAATGGCTAACAACTCTCTCTGTGAAGAACTTTCTTCTCACCTCCAGCCTAAACTTCCCCGGTGCAGTTTGGGACTGTGTCCTCTTGTTTTGGTGCTGGTTGCCTGAGAGAAGAGGCCAACCCCCTCCTGGCAAGATCTTCCCTCCCTGCTATTGATGCTTGTCATATCACCTCCATGCCTGGCTATCCTCCAGTTCCATGTCTTTATATCTCATCTCCCATTGTTTAGACTAGTCATTAGCAACAATTTCTTTCCTGCAAGAAACACTGAAACAGGCTGCCCAGGGAGGTAGTGGAGTCCCCATCCCTGGAGGTGTTCAAGAAATGTGTAGGTGTGGAGCTTCAGGATATAGTGACCATGGTAGCTGGGTTATGTTTGGATTTGATGAACTTAAAGGCCTTTTTCAGCCTTAATGATTCTGTGTTTCTACATTCACAGCCAATGTCCAAGAGGTTTATCTGCACTCTTCACCACCCACCAGGACAGAGGTCATTCCAGTCCACCATCATGGAAGGGGCCTGCAGGACAGATACCTCCTCAACTGCTAATATCCTCTGATTGTGTACATCCTGTCCCCTATTTTCCTCCAAGGGCTAGGTCTGAGTTGAGTGTCCCAGTGGTCACAGAGGCTGGGACACAACTGGGATAAAATTTCCCTCAGAAAGAGATCCTTGCTGCAGAGCCTGGGGAAAGCTGAGGTGTTTCACTCTTTATGTTCAGCAAACTACTTTGCAAGAATGTCCAGAATGTTGTGACTAAAATTTTCTAGCTATCAAGAATGTGACACCTTTGTCTAGCTGGCCTCCTGTCACCAAGCAACACACAGCTGGGAATGCTGGGATGGATGGAGTCAGCTAGGAGAAGACAGATCTGGTCCTTCTGCATTTCCTCTCCATTGGTTTGGCTGAAAACCTCAGATGAGTTTTGGCAAAGAGCTTCCTTTCCCCGTTCAGAAACAGACGAGCCCTCTCCCTTTTGCTTCCATTACTACCAGCATGGATGGACAGCCTACACAGCAGCTCCTTGGTGGGAACTGATCAGAGGCTTAGTGTCTCAGCTCAAGGGTGCTACTCCTCAGACTGCTTTAGGATACATCAAACAAGATGCTCTGCTGCCAGGTTTTCCTTTGGTGTCTGTCCTGGTTTTAACTCAGCCAACAGCTGAGCTAAATCCATGACGGTGTCTCAATCAAGGGACATCTCCCAGACATTATGTCCTCACTGCTTGTTTCTTGAGATGGTGAATGCTCCATGAGCCATGGAGCAGGGGAACTTTGGCGTGTCTGCTTCATGAAGACACTGCAAAAGGGATTTATGGGTTAAATACTGAAGTCTTCTGTGACTAAGACTGGAGCTGTGTTTTCAAATCATCTCCTCTGTGCCTGTAAGTGTCTGAAGTGGTTTTGAGCTCTTCAGGAAACACAGCCACTTACGGAGTGTCCTTCAAGCAGCATGAAAGAATTTGGAATCACAGAGACCATGGACAGCTCCAGTTGGTCCCTATTATGAGGATTAAGCTCCTAGAAAAACCTTGATTAAAATTCAGATACAGTATAATTACTCTTTCTTTTCCTGCTCTTATTAGCAACAACTGTACCAAAGCAACAGCAGAATGAGGTGGTTTGGCTCACCAGCCAGAGGGGAAGAGAAAAAAGGCACCTGGCATCAGAGAGAGAAGATTCATAGATTCATAGAATGGTTTGGGTTGGAAAGGGCCTTGAAGGTCATCTAGTTCCAACCCCCTCTGCCATGGGCAGGGACACTGAGTTTGTGTGCCTGAGTTTGGGAGGGAAGGAATGCACTGTTTGGGTAAAGAAATGACTGTGTGCTTTCCATGCAAAACCCCACAAAATTACCCAACTGCTGAGCACTCAGCCTTGAAAGTGCCAAAGGTGGTGATTTAATGGAAATCAAACAGTAAATAACAAAGTGGTCTGCTGTAGACACAGCAGCCAGTGCTGGTGAATTTTGGCTAGAAACTGAATCTCAAAGTTCAGTTCATTGCATATTTCAGTGATTCACAACATGCATCAGGCTGGAAGGGACCCTCAAAGGTCCTCTTGTCCAACCCCCTTGCAGCCAGCAGGGACACCTCCAACTAGTCCAGGCTGCCCAGGGCCACATCAAGGCTGATCTTGAATGTCTCCAGGGATGGGGCCTCAACCACATCACTGGGCTATCTGTTTCAGTATTTTACCACTCTCATTGTGCAGCACTTCCTCCTAATGTCAAATCTAAATCTCCCCTGCTTCAATTTCAAACCATTGCCCCTCATCCTATCACCACAGCCCCTTCTAAACATTCCCTCCTCAGCCTTCCTGTTGTTCCTCCTTCAGGTATTGAAATGCAGCTCTAAGGTCTCACCAAACCCCTCTCTTTTCCAAGCTGAATAGCCCAAACTCTCCCAGCCTGTCCCCATAGCAAAGGTGCTCCAATCCTCTGATCATCTTTGTGCCCTCTTCTGGACCTGCATCCAGCAGGTGGGACCTGTGTTGCCTTCACATCTGGCAAGCAACCGTGGAGTCCCCACCCTTGAGCAGCACAGGCTGCCAAAATGGGGCAGAATTATGCATGCAGGTTGCTTTCTGGAATTAGCTGCACATGTTGATATTAACATGCAAATAAAGCCCCCTCACATAACACAGAGAGAGATGGAAATTCCTGTTCATTAAGTTCAGTTTTATGGTGTAATTGATTTGTGCAGGGTGTGTGTGGTGCTGGCTCTGATTGCCTTCCCCACGCTGCAGAAATCCACAACAATCACCCTGATAACAAACCATTTAAACACATTCAATTCAATTACTGCTAATTCTGAAATGGCCCAATATTGCACATGGGTTAGCCTCATTTTGATGCAAATTCTACCCCTGATTTAGCAAAGCCTTAATTGTTTAACAGCAGATTAGGCTAAATTATTTCAATTGAATTTTACGGGGATTTTTTCGCTTCTGCCTTTAAGGAACCCATTCACAAAGATCTTAGTTGTAGATTCATGGAATGGTTTGGGTTGGAAGGGAACTTAAAGATCATCCAGGTCCAACCCCCTTCCCATAGGGTACACCTTCCACTAAACTAGGTTTCTCAAGGCCTCATCCAATCTGGCCTTGAACACCCCCAGGGAGGGGGCATCCACAACCTCCCTGGGCAACCTGTTCCAGTGTCTCACCACCCTCACTGGAAAGAATTTCTTCCTAATCTCCAGTCCAAATCACCCCTCTTCCAGCTCAAAGCCATTGCCCATTGTCCTGTCACTGCAAACCCTAGTAAAAAGTCCCTCCCCAGCTCTCCTTCAGGTACTGGAAAGCTACTCTAAGATCTACCCAGAGCCTTCTCTTTTCCAGGCTGAACAACCCCATTCTCTCAGCCTGCCCCCATAGGGCAGGTGCTTCAGCTCTCTGAACATCTTCGTGGCCCTCCTCTGGACCCACTCCAGCCGTTCCGAGGAGAGGAGAGGAGAGGAGAGGAGAGGAGAGGAGAGGAGAGGAGAGGAGAGGAGAGGAGAGGAGAGGAGAGGAGAGGAGAGGAGAGGAGAGGAGAGGAGAGGAGAGGAGAGGAGAGGAGAGGAGAGGAGAGAGGAGAGGAGAGGAGAGGAGAGGAGAGGAGAGGAGAGGAGAGGAGAGGAGAGGAGAGGAGAGGAGAGGAGAGGAGAGGAGAGGAGAGGAGAGGAGAGGAGAGGAGAGGAGAGGAGAGGAGAGGAGAGGAGAGGAGAGGAGAGGAGAGGAGAGGAGAGGAGAGGAGAATAGGAGAAGAATAGACAAGACCAGGTTGGAAGAGACCTTCAAGACCATCGATGATCTGGATGAGGGCATTGAGTCCATCATCAGTAAATTTGCTGACGACACCAAGCTGGGGGCAAGAGTTGATCTGCTGGAGGGTAGAGAGGCTCTGCAGAGGGACCTCGACAGGCTGGAGAGATGGGCAGAGTCCAAGGGCATGAGATTGAACACATCCAAGTGCTGGGTTCTGCACATTGGCCACAGCAACCCCATGCAGTGCTACAGGCTGGGGTCAAAGGGGCTGGAGAGCAGCCAGGCAGAGAGGGACCTGGGGGGTACTGGTTGATGGTAGGCTGAACATGAGCCTGCAGTGTGTCCAGGCAGCCAGGAGGGCCAATGGCATCCTGGCCTGAATCAGGAACAGTGTGGCCAGCAGGAGCAGGGAGGCCATTCTGCCCCTGTCCTCTTGTGCCTATGACCCCAGAGCTGGATGCAGTGCTCCAGGTGAGGTCTCAGCAGAGCAGAGCAGAGGGGCAGAATCCCCTCCTTGTCCTGCTGCTCTCACTGCTTTTGATGCAGCCCAGCACACAGCTGTCTTCTGGGCTGCCAGTGACCATTGCTGGTTCATGGTGAGTTTATCATCAGCTGGCCCCACCAAGTCCTTCTCCTCCAGACTGCCCTTGAGCCACTCCTCACCCAGCCTGGGTTTGTGCTTGGGATTGCCGTGACCCATCTGCAGGCCTATCAGACAGTTCAGCTAATTAGGGGGGTTCTTGTATTGAATCATTCATCAGCATTTTCAAAAGCAACTGATAGCTGAGGGCCAAATCCTGCTCAGAGCTGCAGCCCTCCTAGAACATTTGATTTCACATGAAAAGGGAAAGATGAGCAGCATCAACACACACACACACAGAGTTCAGATGAGCAATATTACAAGGACTAGATGATCTTTAAGGTCCCTTCCAACCCAAATCTTTTGATGATTCTATGAATGGTCCTTGAAGGCACCTGGCATTAGGTATGGCCTGAGGAGGGCAGGAGGGAGCAGGACACTGCCAGGAAGGTTTATAAAGAGTCTAGGAGGGCTAAAGGAGCTTTCTGCAGCTCGTAGTGGAGATGGAGGAGGTTTTGATACCATTGGACAGAGGCAAGCCTTGCTGTTGGAGGTTTGTTTCCTTTAAACATTTATATTTCTATTTTAAAGAGTCATTTAGATACTAGAAAATTATTTTTAGCTCCATTTAGGAGCATGCTTTTGAGAGACTCCTGCTTCCCAGATCCATTAGAGAGCTTTCTGGGGAGGCCGTTGTCTCTCAGTGCTCCCTGCAGATGTTCCTGAGAGCCTCTGGTAGCTCATAAAGCTCTGGAAACGAGATGAGGAGACTCTGATTCACGGCTGCTATCTTAAATGCCTCCAAAAGTGATTAGTGGTGGTGGCTAATTGGCATAGATTTCAGTGGAGAGCCTCAGGAACTTTTCTCGAATGTGGGGCTGAGGGATCTGTGCAGTCCCAGGTACTCAAGGTCCTTCTGATTGATCCAGCCTGCTAAGAAACACTTGAGGTTGCTGGCTACAAGGAACTGGATGAGGGAAAAATGGGTTTGAGAAATGTGTAAATGGTGTTTTGAAGGGGAAAAATGTCCCTATGAAGTTCCTGGCTTAAGAAGAAGGGGGGGGGGGGGGGGAGGGGGGGGGGGAGGGGAGGGGAAGACTTTTGAAATGTAGGGGATGAAGTTTTAAGAATAGAATAGAATAGAATAGAATAGAATAGAAAATAGAATAGAATAGAATAGAATAGAATAGAATAGAATAGAATAGAATAGAATAGAATAGAATAGAATAGAATAGAATAGAATAGAATAGAATAGACCAGGTTGGAAGAGACCTTAGAGATCATTGCGTCCAACCTATCATCCAACACCACCTAATCAACTAACCCATGGCACCAAGCACCCCATCAAGTCTCCTCCTGAACACCTCCAGTGATGGTGACTCCACCACCTCCCCAGGCAGCCCATTCCAATGGGCAATCACTCTCTCTGTGTAAAACTTCCTCCTAATCTCCAGCCTGAACCTCCCCTGGTGCAGCCTGAGAATGTGTCCTCTTGTTCTGGTGCTGGCTGCCTGGGAGAAGAGACCAACCTCTGCCTGTCTACAACCTCCCTTAAGGTAGTTGTAGAGAGCAATAAGGTCACTCCTGAGTCTCCTCTAAGTCATGCTAAGCTGGGAGGATGGACTAAATTATCTCCTGGGAGGTGTCCAAGAAATGGATGTGGGCACTTGGGGACATGGTTTAACGGCCATGGTGGTCTTAGGTTGAAGGCTGGACTGGATGATCTTAGAGGTCTCTTTCAGTTCTATAATTCTGTGATCTCTGGAGGTCCCTTCCAGCCTCTCCCACTCTGTGATCCTGTGCTAACAGTTCAACATTTCCATACAAAATACAGTTAAAACTTGATTGTTTCTCCTCAAGGAAGCAAGACTCCATTGGTGGTTTTTTTTTATCCTTGCACACAAGCTACAGGGATGTGTAGGGCTTGTTGAGGATGCAAATGGCAGGCTGGGAGGATTTACTTGAGTAATTGGTGAGAGGGGACCTCAGCCCAATGCTTCATTAATCAGAAGGTGCCACCGAGTGTATCTGGATAGCTTTAAGGATCTCCTGTAACCTTTAGAGGTTAGCCCAGTTCTAATTGCTGCTTAATTTCATTATCCATCATTGTGGTTGTTGAGCTGCAGCAGAGATGAGCTGCAGCCAGCTCTGGGTGCTCTGTGCTGCATTTGTCTGCTGCCACCCATAAATCCTCTCAATAAACTCCTGCTGACCTCTGCCTTTTGCTTGCCCAAGGACTGAGCAAGGGGAGGTGGTTGTTTTTCAGCTGCTTCTTTCCAAGGGGAGCTGTGATTGTCCCTTTGGAAACTTCTCCTGTGCTTCTTGCCTTGTGCTTTATAGTTTTGATGCTTTTTGGGGCAGCAGCTCAACATGGGAAAGACCATCTGGGTCTTGGGTTATGAGCATCCTTCTCCAGCTGGGAAGGGCTGAGGAGTCAGCAGATAACAAGACTGAGTTTCGTGGGGCTGCTCCTTGCTCTCAGCAGGGAGGTTTGGTGGGAAGTGTTGCACAGCTTGAGGTTAACATTAATTTCACACACTGCCCAGCCTGGTGATGGAGACAAGTTATGAGGTCGCTATGGGAGCTCAGATGAAGTGTGGATGCCAACTATCTGCAGCAGGGGATGGCTCACTGGAGTCCTATCACAGAGGGCTGTAAATAGACTTTGGAAGGTCACGTGCTGTTGCAAGAAGGAGGAGGATTTTGTCTCTTCTCCTTGGTAACAAGCAATAGAACAAGGGGAAATGGCCTCAAGTTGCACCAGGGGAGGGTTAGGTTGGAAACTAGGAGAAACTTTTTCACTGAAAGAGTTCTCAAAGACAGGAAGAGGCTGCCCAGGGAGGTGGTGGAGTCGCCATCTCTGGAGGTGTTCAAGAGATGAGTAGATGTGGGCCGTGGTCTAGTGGTCATGGGGGTGTTGGGTAGAAGGTTGGACTCCATCTTAGATATCTTTTCCAGCCTTAATGATTCTGTGATGGTGATGCTGGGAGATGAAAGATCTGTACAGGGTGGCTGTAGAATAGAATAGAATAGACCAGGTTGGAAGAGACCTTAGAGATCATTGCGTCCAACCCATCATCCAACACCATCTAATCAACTAAACCATGGCACCAAGCACCCCATCCAGTCTCTTCCTAAACACCTCCAGTGATGGTGACTCCACCACCTCCCTGGGCAGCACATCCCAATGGCCAATCGCTCTATGAAGAACTTCTTCCTAACGTCCTAAATCTCCCCTGGCACAGCTTGAGACTGTGTCTTCTTGTTCTGGTACTGGCTGCCTGGGAGAAGAGACCAACCTGTCTACAACCTCTCTTCAGGTAGTTGTAGAGAGCAATAAGGTCTCCCCTGAGCCTCCTCTCCTCCAGGTTAAGCAGCCCCAGCTCCCTCAGCCTCTCCTCACAGGGCTGTGTTCCAAACCCCTCCCCAGCTTTGTTGCCCTTCTCTGGACTCGTTCCAGCAACTCAACATCTTTCCTAAACTGAGGGGCCCAGAAGTGGACACAGGACTCAAGGTGTGGCCTAACCAGTGCAGTGTACAGGAGGAGAATGACCTCCCTGCTCCTGCTGGCCACACTGTTCCTGATCCAGGCCAGGATGCCATTGGCCCTCTTGGATGCCTGGGCACACTGCAGGCTCGTGTTCAGCCTACCATCAACCAGCACCCCCAGGTCCCTCTCTGCCTGGCTGCTCTCCAGCCACTCTGACCCCAGCCTGTAGCACTGCATGGGGTTGTTGTGGCCAATGTGCAGAACCCGGCACTTGGATGTGTTCAATCTCATGCCGTTGGCCCCTGCCCATCTCTCCAGCCTGTCGAGGTCCCTCTGCAGAGCCTCTCTACCCTCCAGCAGATCAACTCCTGCCCCCAGCTTGGTGTCATCAGCAAATTAACTGATGATGGACTCAATGCCCTCATCCAGATCATCAATAAAGATGTTAAAGAGCACAGGGCCCAGCACTGATCCTTGGGGCACACCACTAGTGACTGGCCACCAGCTGGATGTGGCACCATTCACCACCACTCTGTGGGCTCGTCCTCAGAAAGAAGAGAGCTTGTGGAGCAGGAGGGAAGGGGGTTCAGCTTTTGCTCTGAGGATGAGGTAAGAAGGTCCTTCAATTTGCTGAGCTTTTTGTCGCAAGCTCCTTTTGTTGTTCTGTTTTGTTTTTTCTTTCTTCTCCATTTTTTTGAAAGCACTAATTGGAAAATTAAGAACATTCAACTCCCACACAGCAATTTGTCACGTTCTGCTTTGCCAGAGCAGTTGAAATCAAGGGTTTCATCATCTCCCTGTGCCGCACAGTCGGTTTAAAACACAGACATCTGCCTCCAGCAGAAATGGGTTATTTGGTAAAATCCACAGCTGTAAATCAGGACACCCAGCCAAGCAGCAGCAGTCACTTGTGTACACAGACATACATCTGCCTGGGCTTCTGCTGCAACAAGGTGGTGTGCTTAGAAGGATGGAGGTCACCTGCTCTGACAAGACCTCACCTGGAGTGTTGTGTCCAGCTATTTGATCCCCAGTGCATGAAGGACATGCACCTGCTGGAGCTGGCCCAGAGGATGCTGTGAAGATGATCAGAAGGCTGGAGAACCTCCCCTATGGAGACAGGATGAGAGACTTTGGTCTCTTCAGCCTGGAGAAGAGAAGGCTCTGGGGAGACCTTAAAGCAGCCTCCCAGTACCTCAAGGGGACCTACAGGAAGGCTGGGGAGGGACTGTGGTGGTGACAGGAAGAGGGGCAACAATTTGAAACTGGAGCAGGGTAGATTTAGGTTGGACATCAGGAGGAAGTTTTCCACAGTGGGGGTGGTGAGACACTGGAACAGGTTTCCCAGGGATGTGGTTGAGACCCTGTCCCTGGAGACATTCTAGATCAAACTTGATGTCAGTGTTGCTGATGAGGGACATGCTTTGCTGTGTCATTGTGCAGCTTTGGGAAGGTGTTGGAGGCACAAGGAATCACCTCTGGAACAAGTTGCCCAGGGATGTAGTTGAGGCCTCATCCCTGGAGATATTCAAGACCAGACTTGATGTGGCCCTGGGCATCCTGCTCTAGTTGGAGGCGTCCCTGCTGAGTGCATGTGGGTTGGACAAGATGACTTTTGAAGGTCCCTTCCAACCCAATGCAATCTGTGATTCTGTGAATATTATTGCACTGAATTTACTGGAAGGAATAGAAGTCCCCCTCTATGCTGCCCCTTCTGGAGTATTGTGTCCAGTTCTGGGTTACAGGAGGGAAAAAGTTCTACTGGGTAGAATTCAATGGAAGCTACTGGGATGCTGAAGGGACTGGAACATCTACCAAGAAAGGCTGAGAGACATGGGGCTGTTGAGCCTGGAGAAGAGAAGCCTGAGAAGCTGTCTATAAGTGTCTGAAGGGTGGGTGTCAAGAAGCTGCTGGATTCTTGTTAGTGATACACAGGGACAGGAGAAGGGGCAATGGACACAAACTGGAACCCAGAAGTTACCATCTGAACAAGAGGAGAAACTTCTTTGGTGTGAGGGTGCAGGAGCCCTGGAGTAGGCTGCCCAGAGAGGTTATGGAGTCTCTTTCTCTGAAGAGATTCCAAACCCACCTGGACATTGTGGTCCTGGGCAAGCTGCTGTGGGTGTCCCTGCTTGAGCAAGGGGTTTTGGTCTGTCTGATCTCCAGAGGTTCTTTCCAACTCCATCATTCTATGATTCTATGAAACTATGAAAACATTTTTATGACTGCAGAAAGTATCCAGGTTTAGTACACAACTACCTGAAGGGAGGTTGTAGCCAAGTGGGGGCTGGTCTCTTCTCCCAGGCAACCAGCACCAGAACAAGAGGACACAGTCTCAAGCTGTACCAGGGGAAGTTTAGGCTGGAGGTGAGGAGAAAGTTCTTCACTGAGAGAGTTGTTAGCCATTGGAATGTGCTGCTCAGGGAGGTGGTGGAGTCCCCATCCCTGGAGGTGTTCAAGAGGGGATTGGACGTGGCACTTGGTACCATGGTTTAGTCATGAGGTCTGTGGTGACAGGTTGGACTCGATGATCTTTGAGGTCTCTTCCAACCTTGGTGATTCTGTGTGTGATTCTATGATTTCCCCCCCACCCCCAGCTTATATTTTCCCCTTCAAGCAGCAGTTTGAACTTATTGACACACACAAATGCTGGTCTTCCAGAGATCCCCCTGCTAAGCAAGCATTGCTTTGCTCCTCACATCTGGCACAGAGTGTTAAATCTGCTCCTCTGAGCCTGGAAATCTTCTAGAGGCGTGAAAGTCATTAATTTTAATTAAATGGAGCTTTTGCTTTTTTCTGCTTTTTTTTTTTTTTTTTTCTTTTTACACTTGCTAGAAAATGAGGATTAGTCTCAATGAGTTTCATTAAATAAACAGAGCAAATTAAAAATTATAATGCCACTCTGAGCAGAGCTGAACTCAGCTCGTCAGGTGGCAGGGAGCTAGGACCAGCCTCAGTGGCCTGAAGCCCAGGGTGCTTTGTGAAGCTCTGCGTGGCCTCTTGACAAGGGAACAAGTACATGCAAGATCTGCTGATCACTTCCACGGGTGGGTTGGGAGGAGATGGGCTTTGATGTGTGCTGGAGGAAAGTGGTCACTGCAGGCACCTAAACTGCTCCTTGCACGGCCACAGTGGTGGCTGGAAGCAGCCCTGGGGATGGGATAAACCAGGTCAGAGTGGGAAGTCCTGAGAATCTTGTGAAGGAAATGGTCTGCACAGGCACAGGCTGGAGGACAGGTATTGCTGTACTTGAGTTTGGTATCTTGGAGCTGGGGTTGTTTAGCCTGGAGAAGAGGAGGCTCAGAGGAGACCTTATTGCCCTCTACAACTACCTGAAGGGAGATTGTAGCCAAGTAGGGGTTGGTCTCTTGTCCCAGGCAACCAGCACCAGAACAAGAGGACACAGTCTCAAGCTGCACCAGGGGAGGTTTAGGCTGGATGTTAAGAAGTTCTTCACAAAAAGATTTGCCATTAGAATGTGCTGCCCAGGGAGGTGGTGGAATCACCATCACTGGAGGTGTTTAAGAAGAGACTGGAGGAGGTGTTTGGTGCCATGGTTTAGTTGATTACATGGTGTTGGGTGATAGGTTAGACTCAATGATCTCTAAGGTCTTTTCCAACCTGGCTAATTCTATTCTATTCTATCAAACTCCAGCTTCATTCCAGATGAATGAAACTCCCTCTGGTGCACACATTTGCTCCAGCCTCAATGCCCTGCACTTGGCCATGTTCTGAAACGAGCTGGGTTTCACTATAAAATAATGGATAGGATGACACTGCTAGAACATGAAATTGTTAGCTGTGGCAATGCTGCTTCAGTGTGAAGCTCACCCAGCCAGATCCTGAAGGTGACAGTCAGGTAGTTTGCAGCTGGTTTGCCATCAGCTTGTTTTAGGAGTTGACAACTCCTGAAGACCCCAGCTGCTGGTTTCCTGACCTAGCACAAGACAGGATTTGTCTCTGCTGACAGTACTCAGCACAGACTTCCTCCCATCCACATGCAAGTGTGTTCTCATCCCAGATCTGCTCAGGTCTTGGTGAGGAGAGGACTGACCTCAGCTTGACTCTTACAGCAAAGGGAGAGACTTGGTGCTTCGCTCGCCTCCTGTGTCCATGGGGCTGTGTACAGTGTGCAGACAGAATCAGGTGTCTGAAGCCCACAGGAAACTGGTGTCTGACTGTCCTGAAGGTACTTAAAGCTCTTTTTTTTTAACACCCACCACTACCAAGCCCTCTCTGTCCCCTCCCAGACTGCCCCTGCTGAGGGTGAGCAGAGGCTGGGCTGGTGCTGTGTGATTCAGATGCTCCATTTCCTACATGCCCTGAGAAGCTGCATGGCAAAGCTCTTTGTGTGGCTTGAGTTGTTCCCCTCCAGACTCACACACAGTTTAAGCTAAAAGGTCTTGCCTCCTCTCCAGTTGTTTTGCATGGTTCCTACCACTCTAACACTCCCTGATTTCTCTGCCTAATGGATTCTCTTACACATCTTTTGCCTGCTGAGGTTTTTTTTTATGGCTGTGAAAATCAAAGCATTTAAACATCTGAGCCTGGAGGAGCACTACAGACTCTGCTCTTCCAGTAAAGGCTGCATCTCAGCTGCCAACTATCCTTTTACCTCCCACTGGCAGAGAGTAGCTTCTCTACTAAGTATTTCTTTTTCCACTTTGTGTCTGGCATGTTTGGTTGATATGATTCATAATATCCTGGACTGCATCCAAATTCTGTCCCACTGGGAATTCTTATATATCCTACCTGGGAAAAGGTGTGTCTGCAGGGCAATGGTTGCTCTGGCAGGGGGCTATGAGGATAGGTAGCAAATATTTTTGTCAACATCAAAAGATCACAGAGAATCCCAGCATGGTGGGGGTTGGAAGGGACCTCCAGAGATCCTCCAGTTCAACCCCCTGCTAAAGCAGGAGCACCTACAGTTGCTTGCCCAGGATCACAGAGGCCAGGTGGGTTTGGAAGCTCTCCAGAGCAGGAGACTCCACAACCTCTCTGGGCAGCCTGCTCCAGGGCTCCAGTACCCTCACACCAAAGATATTTCTCCTCCTGTTCAGATGGAACCTCCTGGCTTCCAGTTTGTGTCCACTGCCCCTTGTGTCTCTGGGCACCACTGTCAAGAGTCTGGCCCCAGCCTCTTGCCCCATGCAGGTCCTTTAGCTCCTGCTGAGCATTGATCATATCACCTTTCAGGCTGCTCTTCTCCAGGCTCAATAGCAATCCTCACAGATATGCTCCAGGCCCCTCAGCATCTTCATAGCCTCCACTGTTCCCTGTCTCTCTTGAACTGGGGAGCCCAGAATGGCTCCAGTACTCCAGAACTGTCCTCACTGGGGCATAGCAGAGGGAGAGGAGAACCTCCCTTGACTTGCTGCTCACACTCTTCCTGCATGCCAGGAGGCTATTGCCCTTCTTGGCCACGGAGGGCACTTTGCTATCTTGCGGTGAACTCGATGTCCACCAGCACTCCCAGATCCTTCTCTGCAGAGCTGCTTTCCAGCAGGTCAATCCTAACAAGAAAAATAATAAAGGAAAGAAAAGCAGCTGAGGCAAAGCTAAAGCAGTGTTAGCAGCAAATGTTTGTTGCTTTTACTTCTTTAGGCTTGAAAAATGTCTGTAATTTCATCTGTTTCCGAGTAGGGTCTGATATTACCTCGAGAAGAAACAAGCTGGTACAAGTTGAACAGCTCAATGTCAGGATGGAACATTTTTTTTCCCCAGCCATGACATTGCTATTCCTGGAAGATAAATGGGGCCCTCAGCACCTTTGCAGTGGGTGACATCGAAGGCAACATCTGTAATTCTGCACCCTCCTCTGGCTTGGCTTCCAAAGCGCTGAACCAGCTCCCGGGGTTGTATCAGCAGCTTGATATTTATATCTTGGCAGGGAGCTTGTGTTTGCTGCTATCATTTGTCTCTGAAGAACAATATCTGTAGTACATGAAAATGCATTTTCTACCCTTCTCCTTCGCCCCCGTCACTGATGCTAGCTGGAGCCATCTCGCAGCCAGATTTTTTCCCCCCTGTCTGTCCTTTCTGAGCAGCAGCTAGTTCTACTTCTTTTTTTATATTATTATTAGTAAAATGGCAACAAAATAAAATGTAGAAATGTATAAGATAAATCCTTGTGGGCTTCCAGCTGAGCACAAGGTGAAAGGGGTGTTTGGAGCCATAACACAAACCTGCGCTGGTTCCTCCTTGGGTTGGGGAGGGCTGTTCAAGAGAGGATTGGACGTGGCACTTGGTGCCATGCTTTAGTCATGAGGTCTGGGGTGACAGGTTGGACTCAATGATCACAGAATCACCAAGGTTGGAAGAGACCTCAAAGATCAGCAAGTCCAACCTGTCACCACAGACCTCATGACTAAACCATGGCACCAAGTGCCACGTCCAATCCCCTCTTGAACACCTCCAGGGATGGTGACTCCACCACCTCCCTGGGCAGCACATTCCAATGACTAACAACTCTCTCTGTGAAGAACTTTCTCCTCACCTCGAGCCTAAACTTCCCCTGGTACAGCTTGAGACTGTGTCCCCTTGTTCTGATGCTGGTTGCCTGGGAGAAGAGACCAACCCCCTCCTGGCTACAACCTCCCTTCAGGTAGTTGTAGAGAGCAAGAAGGTCTCCCCTGAGACTCCTCCTCTCCAGGCTAAGCAACCCCAGCTCACTCAGCCTCTCCTCACAGGGCTGTGCTCGAGGCCTCTCCCCAGCCTCTTTGCCCTTCTCTGGACTTATTCAAGTGTCTTGATGTCCTTCTTAAACTGAGGGGCCCAGAACGGAACACAGGACTCAAGATGTGCCCTAACCAGTGCTGAGTACAGGGGCACAATGACTTCCCTGCTCCTGCTGGCCACACTATGCTTGATGCAGGCCAGGATGCCATTGGCCTTCTTAGCCACCTGGGCACACTGCTGGCTCATGTTTAGGCAGTAGTCAATCAGCACACCCAGGTCCCTTTCTGTTTGGCAGCTCTCCAGCCACTCCGACCCCAGCCTGTAGCATGGGGTTGTTGAGGACAAAATGCAGCACCTGGCACTTGGATTTGTTTGATCTTTGAGGTCTCTTCCAGCCTTGGTGATTCTGTGATTCTGTGACCTCCAAAATGTAGTGCAGCAGGTGCTGTGCAACCCCTGAGGAGCAAAAAGAGGTGGTGGGCTCGGAAAGCCTCCCTTCCTGGGTCACCCATAAGTGGTGTCAGCTGAGATCAGACCTCCTGCAGTCTGTGCTGCCCCAGGGAGCTTGGGTCTGCTCTGGGAGTGGCTGGTGCTCCCCAGGAGATGGGGAGTTGCTGGGGTCCCAGCAAGCAGGCAATCATAGATGCACAGAAGGGTTTGGATTGGAAGGGACCTTAAAGATCATCTAGTTCCAACCTCCTTTCTGTAGGCAGGGACACATCCTGCTAGTCCACGTTGCTCAAGGCATTATCCAACCTGGCCTTAAACATTTCTGGGCTTGGAGCCCCTGTAACTTCCCTGGATCTGGAGCTACACTGAACTTTGGGAAAGCCCAAGCCTGATGGGGAGGTGCTGGTGTCCTGCGCAGCAGGAGATGTTTTTCCACCCAGTGAGCTCCCTAGGGCTGGGATGGTGCTAGCATCACCAGGCTGGGCTGTGTGGTGCCAGGATTGCTGAGACTTGGAGTGTACAAAGAGCACTAAAGCCCCCCAAATTTGGTCATCAGCACAGTGACTTCATCTCAGCAACCTAGGTCGTGGAGGCCTGACACAAGGGCAGGGACTGTGGCAAGCTCCAATGAATGAGGGTGTGCTGGGCTAGGACTGGGGCTGACTTCTGAAGCAATTTTTCTCTCCTCTTTTTTTTTTTAAAGGTCATTTGGACTAGAATCCAATTATGTTGTGTTAATTTGCTTTTTGTCTGCCTTTAGCTCAGCCTGAACTCTTGATTTGCTGCATGAACTGCTGCTTTGTCTGACATGAAAACATCAATTGCTCCACAAAGCAGTTAATGAGCAGTGGTCACCTATCAATAATCAGTAATTATGCCATTTTGGAAATGCAGGTTCATTTCCCTCCAACTGAAATAGTTTGAGCTAGAGCAGCTTAAAATGCATCATGAAGCTGGGACAAAAATTTGTAGCTGGATAGAATTGCTTTGGTTGGAAAAGGCCTTTAAGATCATGGAGTCCAACATTGTCTCACTCTACCAAGGCTGCTGCTAAACCATGTCCCTCAGCACCACATCTCTGCCTCTTGGAAACATATCCATAGATGGAGATTCCACCACCTCCCTGGGCAGCCTGGTTTAGTCTTTGGGAATCCTTTCAGTGGAGAAGTTTCTTCTAATCTCCAATCTAAACCTCCCCTGGTACTACTTAAGGCCATTTCTTTTTGTCCTATCATTTGTTTGAGAGAAGAGGCCAAACCCCACCCCACTCCAGCCTCCTGAGGTTGAGGTCTTCCCTTAGCTTCCTCTTCTCTGGACTGAACACCCCTGGTTCCCTCAGCCTAACCTAGCTGGATGTGTCCCTGGTGGCTGCAGATCAGGGGTGTTGGACAAGATGACTTTGAGGGTCCCTTCCAACCCAGTGAAATCTGCAAACCCATTTCCTTGCTGGGATGACCTTTCACTGAATCACAGAATGGTAGGGGTTGGAAGGGAGCTCTGGAGATCAAGTCCAACCCCACTGCCAGGGTTGGTTCACCTAAAGAAAGTCACAGACATACACATCCAGGCAGGTTTTGAATGTCTCCAGAAAAAAAGGACTCCACCAAGGGGGGTGTTTATCTGTCAGGAGCTGCATGCACCGGGAGAAGCTAAGACCTGGAAGGCTGCAGCTGGGTCAGGAAACCAAGGGGCAGGTGGAGGGCAAAGAAATCTGAAGGTGGTGGAAGAAAGGTGGCTTGGCTCAGGTCTGTAGTGTGTCATGCTGGCAAGAAGTGGGGGGAATAATCCAGCTTTTAATTCTGAGATCATCAAATCACGATTTCCCCTGCCATCCCAGCATTTAGATATGGAGAACTGAGTGCAGCAACCTGAGTGGTGTCTTTTGAAGAGGGATTGCAGGGTCTTGGTGTCTCAAAATCGCTTTTAACTCAGGCAGATTGGTTCTTGGTGTGACTCTATTAACACTCAAGGGCTGTTATCAAGAGCACCCAAATGCTGGGTATTGCAGGGACCACAACAAGGATGATTAAGGAGCTTGAAGAACTTAGAAGGAAAGATTAAAAGAACAAAATGTTTCAATTGGATAAACAGGGAGTAAGTGGCTACGATAATCAGCTGCTAGTGCATGAAGGGTACAAGTGCCAAGAGGAAAACAGCAGTTTGGAATGGATTTAGCTGGGAGGGTAAACTATAAGGCACAGATGAAGCCTTTCTTCCACTGTTCAGATGGGTCAAAGTGTCTAGATCAGCTCTTTAGACACCAAATTCCAATTTATTCTCATTTCCATCATGCACTCCCCTGGCTGTCTCTGGATGTATCTTTTTAAGGGTACCTGACTCTGCTTGGGCAGTGAAGCATCTTGGGTGTATACAATGTTGGAAGATCCACACAGAATCCAGGACAGGCTGAGGGAGCTGGGGTTGCTCAGTCTGGAGAAGAAAAGGCTCTGGGAAGATCTTAGAGCAGCCTTCCAGTACCTGAAGAAGGCTACAGGAGAGCTGGGGAAGGACTTTTTGCAAGGGCTTGCAGTGACAGGACAAGGGGCAATGCCTTTGAGCTGGAAGAGGGGAGATTTAGACTGGAGATTAGGAAGAAATCCTTGACAGTGAAGGTGGTGAGATACTGGAACAGGTTGCCCAGGGAGGTTGTCCCCTCCCTGGAGGTGTTCAAGGCTAGGCTGGATGAGGCCTTGAGCAACCTGGTCTAGTGGAAGGTGTCCCTGCCCATGGCAGCTGTTGGATCTGGATGATCTTTAAGGCCTCTTCCAACCCAAACCATTCTGTGATAAGAAGTTCTTCATGGAAAGAGAGATTGGCCACTGGAATGTGCTGCCCAGGGAGGTGGTGGAGTCACCATCACTGGAGGTGTTTAGGAAGAGACTGGATGGGGTGCTTGGTGCCATGGTTTAGTTGATTAGATTAGATTAGATTAGATTAGATTAGATTAGATTAGATTAGATTAGATTAGATTAGATTAGTTGATTAGAGTTGGATGATAGGTTGGACTTGATGATCTCAAAGATCTTTTCCAACCTGATCTGGTCTATTCTATTCTATTCTATTCTATTCTATTCTATTCTATTCTATTCTATTCTAGATTAATTACTTACTGCTCATGAAGGGAGCATGGGGCAAAGGGAAGGTACTGCACTGTCAGAGCATGTGGGGTCCCTGGTCTCACCTACTCATTGCCCCTGCCAGCAAATTTACTGCATTTTAGCCCCAGGGGTCAGGGAGCTTAAATAAATCAAAACTCCATCCCCAGAGGGAGGGTTGTATTCTATTTTGCTATCATCAGTTTGGAGAACAAGCTTCTCCTGCAGCTTCAAATTGGGTCTTCAAGCAGTGGTGCAGTTAATGGGATTTTGCAGGTGCTGTGGAGTCTCTGAACCTCTCTGCGCTGTTGTTTGACATGCAAAGTGTGATGGGGGCTTTTTATTAGCTGGGCTGCGTGTCTGGCACATCTCCCTGCTAGGGCTGTGGATAGACATCTTAAAAGCAAATGGTAATCGAAATTCTGAGCAGGAGGAGATGAGAATTAGCTGCCTGCCTGGTGCTTTGCTGTTTATCTCCAAATGTCAGCACTCGGCTCTGAAAGTTTTGATAGGAAGGCATCTGCTGTTCCAGGCTGGAGTATTAGCAGAGGAGAGAATTAGGCTGTGGGGAGGGAGAAGGCTAATTGAATCCTGCTGCAGTGACAATAGGCTCGTGGTAGTAGGAAAGAAGTAACAAGTGTTTGGAGGAGCAGGAGGGGCTCAGGCTGGCTGGCAAAGGAGCCCCTCGTAGAAAGCCTTGTCTTACCAAAGGCCTGGAGACAACAGGGATTCAGGCACCTGCCCTCAGAACAGGGAAGGCATCTCCCTAAGGCAGTTGAGAGTATCATAGTATCATAGCATCAGTCAGGGTTGGAAGGGACCACAAGGATCATCTAGTTCCAACCCCCCTGCCATGGGCAGGGACACCCCACACTAGATCAGGCTGGACAGAGCCTCATCTAGCCTGGGCTTAAACACCTCCAGGGACGGGGCCTCAACCACCTCCCTGGACAACCCATTCCAGGGCTTCACCACTCTCATGGGGAAGAACTTCCTCCTCACATCCAGCCTGAATCTCTCCACCTCCAGCTTCATTCCATTCCCCCTAGTCCTATCACTACCTGAGATCCTGAGCAGTCCCTCCCCAGCCTTCCTGTAGGCCCCCTTCAGATACTGGAAGGCCACAATTAGGTCTCCTCGGAGCCTTCTCTTCTGCAGACTGAACAGCCCCAACTCCTTCAGTCTGTCCTCATAGGAGAGGTGCTCCAGCCCTCTGATCATCCTTGTGGCCCTTCTTCTGCCCTTCAGCTCAAAGCTGCTTCCCAAAACAATCCAGCCACAAGTGCATGCTTGAGCAGGGAGGTGATGGCATCCCCTTGTCTCTTCCTGTGACCTTCACCATGCCTCGTGTCAGACCTTACTTGCTGCTATGTTCTCACACATGAGATTTAGTAGCGACATCATCAGCCTCAGGTGGTGAGCTCACAACTTCCCAGGGTTCTGCTGTGTTTCTGGAAAATGGTTCAGCACACTTCATCTGACACACTCATTTTTGGGTACTTTGAGCTCCTACCTCAGGTGGTCCCTTGGCTATTTGCAGTGACAGAAAATGGCACGTGAGCTCTGGGCCTGCCTGTCGCTCCAGAAGCCACCAAAATCCCCCTGGAGCAGTTGTCTGTGCTCAGGTAGCTCTGCTCTCCTTGCCTTATCCTCTCAGGGCAGGTAATGATTTGAGTCCTGATGTATCTGCCTGGTTTGCTTTCAGAGCCCACTGGAGTGAAAAAGTGGCATGGGTGTAACGAGGCGAATTCCTGGCATGACAGAAGGGGCTGTGGTTGAGGGTGTGCTACAGGATTTTGTGAGATGTGGGGCATCAAGCCACGAGCAGCAGGTTAACAATGCTATTGATAGGGTCTCTGGAAGTGGACTGAAGGCACCATCATTCCTGTGAGGACTCTAATTCAGCAGGACCCTTTGCATGATTCAAGACCTTCTCCTCTCCTCTCCTCTCCTCTCCTCTCCTCTCCTCTCCTCTCCTCTCCTCTCCTCTCCTCTCCTCTCCTCTCCTCTCCTCTCCTCTCCTCTCCTCTCCTCTCCTCTCCTCTCCTCTCCTCTCCTCTCCTCTCCTCTCCTCTCCTCTCCTCTCCTCTCCTCTCCTCTCCTCTCCTCTCCTCTCCTCTCCTCTCCTCTCCTCTCCTCTCCTCTCCTCTCCTCTCCTCTCCTCTCCTCTCCTCTCCTCTCCTCTCCTCTCCTCTCCTCTCCTCTCCTCTCCTCTCCTCTCCTCTCCTCTCCTCTCCTCTCCTACCATTTCCTATCCTTGTTTACTTTCCTTCTGCTGATGCTCAAGTCAAGAGTAACATACACTTAGGCCTTGTTTTTCAGCTCAGCAGCATGATTTTCTCTGTTTGGAGCTGTCTCTCAATGGTACACACTGCTCAAGAATTTGCAGTAGCTTCTAGGCTCTTTGATTAAAGGCTTGACCCATGCACCATCAGCTGCTGTCACACAGACGCTGAGGGAGGGATTGATTTGCTTTGTACCTTCTCCATCACGAATGTATAAAACTCTATAGTCTGAGGTCTTCCCCCAGGTCTGTGTCCCTTGGCTGTCTGGTGGTGTGAACAGTGTTTGTTTCAGGACTGAGGTGCTGGCAGACTTGGGATGGAAATGTTTACGTTCACAGTGTCCCAGCATGGTGGGGATTGGAAAGGACCTTTGAAAACCAGTCCAACCCCTTGCTCAAGCAGGGGCACTCATGCAGCTTGCCCAGGGTCACAATGTCCAGGTGGGTTTGAAATCTCTCCAGAGCAGGAGACTCCACAACTTCTCTGGGCAGCCTGTTCCAGGGCTCCAGCACTCTCACACCAAAGAAGTTTCTCCTTTTGGTCAGGTGGTAGCTCCTGGGTTCCAGTTTGTGTCCCTAGCTACTTGTCCTGTCACTGGGCACCACCAAGGAGAATCTGGCCCCATGCTCTTGCTCCCCACCCTCTATCTCTTGCTGAGCACTGAGAAGATTCCCCTCTCAGGCTGCTCTCAACTACATTGTGCTGTCAGAAATCGGCATTGGGTTTCTGGTCTTTTAACCCAAAGCCAAGACCTTGTGTTGAACAACCTAGCAGAGTCCTTGGGTGGTCTGGAGCAAGCTGTGGACTCTGTCATCGTTCTGCAGAGCCTGTGGTACCATGTTGTGAGGCTGGACATGCCCCAGCAGCTGCTGCCACTCTTCTGTGGAAGCTGGTGCAGAAGGTGCAGCTCCAGCCCTGCTTGCCCAGAGCTTTTCACAGGCTCTTATCGCTGTTGACACCTGGTCCCTCTCCTGGTGGTTTTCCAGTCCTCACTCCCAGCAGGGGCTTTTATTTTTGATACCTGTCTGACACTGGTGCTTCCTCCCAGGCTCTAACACCCCTGGCACCCACAGCAGCTGTGCTATTTTTACCAGCAGCTGAGAAATGCCAGCGCAGCGCTGGAAGTTGGAGCATTCCAAGTGTGCAGCTGCCTCTGCTCAAGTCTGCAGTGCCTCAGCCAGCTCCAGCTCTCGCTGTTCTCTCTGCCTTTATTTCATTATTTAAACCACACATCTTCTGACCCCAAACCATCATCTCTCTGTTCACTCAAGTCAATAAGCTGTGCTCTGAGCCTCGCTGGAGTGTCAGATGATGAGAGATGTCTCTCTTACCTCTCCTCTCCCTGGTGCTGATGGCATCTCCAGTGGCTTGGACATCTTTCAAGTGCGGTTCATGCTGAGCAGCTCAGGTTGAACCTCCTAAACACCCCCTGCATGCTATGTAGACATTTTTCTGTGGCATCTGCTCATTCTGTCCCTCTTAGCTATCTGTGGCCCATGGTGACAGTGAAGGGGTGAATCTCACCCTTGTCCCTTGGCTGTACCACACAGAGCTTGGCACAGAGCTGCCCTGGTGCCATCTCTGCCTCCCACCATCTGTTGGGGAATGCTCTGCTCTGCACTTGTTCTCCTGCTGCTGGTGCTCAGTGTTCTGATTAGAGCTCTTAAGGGAGCGTTTGATGCTCCTTCTGCTTCCCTCTCACCTTCTTTACTACTGATATGTCCCTCTTGGCAGCAAAAAATGGGAAGCCCAAGAAGAAAGAAACCTTTCCCTCTGCAATGTCTTCAGCCTGTGGAATGGGATTAAAATTCACCCAAAAGAAAGTGATTTGGTCATGTACTTGGGTAAGGGTATTTATTGCCATGTGAGAAGCAGGAAGGGCTGGCTTGGAGCTGCTTGGGACTGCATCAAGAACAGTGTGGCCAGCAGGTTAAGGGAGGTTCTCCTCTCCCTCTACTTTACCTCATTGAGGCCACAGCTGCAATCCTGGATTCAGTTGTGTGCTCCTCAGTTCAAGAGAGACAGAAGTACTGGAGAGAGTCCAGTGGAGGCTTCAGAGATGCTGAGGGGCCTGGAGCAGCTCTGTGAGGAGGAAAGGCTGAGAGCCTTGAGGCTGTTGAGCCTGGAGAAGAGCAGCCCCAGAGGGGATCTGCTCAGTGCTCAGCAAGAGCTAAAAGATAGGGGGCAAAAGGAAGGGGCCAGATTCTAGTCAGTGACGCCCAGGACAAGGACAAGAGACAACAGGCACAAACTGGAAGCCAGGAGGTTCCATCTGAACAGGAGGAGAAACCACTTTGGTGTGAGGGTGCTGGAGCCCTGGAGCAGGCTGCCCAGAGAGGTTGTGAAGTCTCCTTCTCTGGGGAGCTTCCAGCCCCACCTGGCCATTGTGTTGCCGAGCAAGCTGCTGTGGGTGCTGTGCTTTAGCAGGGAGGTTGGTCTGGATGATCTGCAGAGGTCCCTTCCCGTGCTCACCAGGCTGGGGTTCTGTAAAATCTGGCTTTGTAAGAAAGTTGATTCAATTAGGGAATTAAATTCCCTGCTGACAACGCTTTCCCCAACTCACCTCCAGGAGAAGCTTTCAGACACAAACTCCTAAAACTGCAGGAGACCTGAGAGCTCAAAAAGCTGCCTGAGGTTTTGTGTCCTGCAGGATGGCTGCTGCTGAGTGATCTTTTGTGTTGCTGTGCAGTGCACTGCAGAGAGATGACACCTGGAATCTTTTGGGTTGCCTTGAAATTTCCGCGCGACTTTGATGTTGGTTTTCACAACCGAGAGCACATCCCAAGGGCATCTTCTCCACCTGGGACCTGGAGCACAGAGGGGGCTTGTCCCAGGAGGAAAGGGACACATCTGGTCAGCTCTCTTTTTTAGGGTTGTCTGTACAAAAGGTTATTTTTTCCAGTCGTTTTTAAGGCTGTCTGTGCAAGAGTTATTTTTACCTTTTACAAATCCATTTCTCTCGATTCTGCTCCCTCTACCAAGCACTACACAGAAGGAAGACTCAGGCAGTCCTTGCTCCTCAGAGCTTGCCGTCTAAAGGAGAAGAAAAATAAGCCCTTCCTCCCAGAAATGGATTTGTAAGGCAATTTATAATACAGGAAAGCCACTGCTTATGAACAGCAGACTACAAAATCAGTACCAAACTCTTCTGTTAGCAGCACTGCTAGTGGTGGCATTTCCAGTTTCAGTTCACTGGAGTGTTAAATGGTGGTCAAGAAGGGAGAGGGAACCAAGGACTTTTTTTGGTTTGTACTTGTCCCATTATCCATCTCTTTTATCCCTTCTGTGTCATCCTGTGGCAGAGCTTTTCAAGAAGACTTTGCTTGTCATGCTGATCAATAGCTGGAGAAGAGCAGCCTGAGAGGAGATCTGCTCAATGCTCAGCAAGAGCTAAAGGGTGAGGGGAAGAGGATGGGGCCAGATTCTTCTCAGTGGTTCCCAGTGACAAGCCAAAGGGCACTGGACACAAACTGGAACCCAGGAGGTTCTGTCTGAGCAGGAGGAGAAACCTCTTTGGTGTGAGGGTGCTGGAGCCCTGGAGCAGGCTACCCAGGGAGGCTGTGGAATCTTCTTCTCTGGAGAGCTTCCAAACCCACCTAGACATTGTGATCCTGAGCCAGCTGCTGTGTGTGCCCCTGCTTTAGCAGGGGGGTTGGAATGTATGATCTGCAGAGGTCTCTTCCAGCCCCCACCATCCCATGATTCTGGGATTGCCCGGGATGCTGAACAAGAGCAGGCTGCCGTGGCTGAAATCCTTTGGGAGGAGCAGCGTGCTCCTGGGGATGAAAGGGCGACACAAATGGTGTTATCTGCTCAGTAATCAGATGTAAATCTGATGAGAAAGTTGGTAATAAATTAAATTCTGGGGCAGGGGGTTTAACCTGCAGAGTCTTGAGGTTGATTTATGACAGCACTCACACAGAGGAGCTCTAAACACAAGCAGTGAAAGGCTGCCGAGTTCTTTCTGTGTGCACCTCAGATTAGGATCAATGTGTGATAGCTAATTAATGTAACTAAGGAACTGGGGGGAGAGTTGATGTGGGTTGGGAAGAAGTTTTTTTCTCTAAAGAAATAAGACTGAAAGCTCTCTTTGCCAGAATAAAGGAGTAAGAGTAAAGGTCAGGATGAAAAGCTTTGTTTCGGCGATGTTCATAGCAGGGGTTTCTCACCCGAGGTGTAAAGCCAGCCCTGCGCTGTTCTCATCTCTGGGGAGACGTGACCCTGTCCAGCAGGAGTGAAAGAGCTGCTCACACAGCTCCTAGCAGGTGGAAATACAAAGGAACCTTTGCACAAGCGCTGTGTAAAGCAGGAGGCTTCAGGTCCCTCACGGCGTGAATGGGTTTAGTTTGTCAGCTCACGCAGTGGGAGCTGTGCTGACCTTTCCCCGTCCATATGGTGTCATCTGTGTGTGTCCCCATCCTGCCTCAGGCTGGCCCTACTGCTGGTGACACTGGGGAGAGCTTTGATACTGACTGCAATTGAACACTGCCTACCTTAGGGTTTTTTTTGGGGGGGGGGAGGATTTATCATTTTGAGGTTTGGATAGCAGGGGTTTGATCTTGCCCTGTGGGGACTGAGCTCCTCAGGAGCTAAGATCTGGTGCACAACACAGATAGGGAAAAGAATCCACTTTAGGATTTTCACACATTGCATTGGGTTGGAGGGGGCTCTCAAAGGTCATCTTGTCCAACCTCCCCCTGCACTCAGCAGGGATGCCTCCCACTAGAGCAGTCTGCCCAGAGCCACATTGAGTCTGATCTTGAATGCCTCCAGGGATTGGGCCTCAGCCACATCCCCTGGGCAACCTGTTCCAGTATTTCACCACCCTTACTGTGAAGATGTCCAACCTAAACCTACCCTGCCCCAGTTTCAAACCATTGCCCCTCCTCCCACCACCAGAGGACCTTCTAAATTGTCCCTCCCCAGCCTTCCTGCAGGTTCCCTTCAGCTATTGAAATGCAGCTCTAAGGCCTCTGGAGTCTTCTCTTTTCCAGGCTGAACAAGCCCAAGTCTCTCAGCCTGTCCCCACAGAGAAGGTGCTCCAGCCCTCTGATCATCTTCATGGCATCCTCTGGACCTGTTCCAGCAGTTTGTTCTCCTTGAGTTGAGAACTCCAGATCTGGACAGAGGACTCCAGCTGAGCTCTCAGCAGAGCAGAGGGGCAGAATCACCTCTCTCCATCTGTTGGCCATGGTGCTTTTGACGTTGTCCAGGATGCCATTGGGTTTCTGGTCTGCAAGTGTCCATTGCTGACTCATTTCCAGCTTCTCATCCACCATCACCCTCATATGTGGCTCTCAGGTGCCAAGGGAGGAGCAGCAGTTTTCTATCTCCCATGAGCACCAACTCCTTGCTGCATCACTAGGTCAGATCCCTTCTATTATGATTTTCCCCCCCCTTGACAGCAAGCATGAAAGACTGGGAGAAGGGAAAAAAAACAGCTGAATGCTGCTCTCCTCCCCCTGCCTACCTTCAGATACATCTTTCAGAAGTGATTTGTTTCTGTACAAATCCTGGGGTTTACACCTTTTTATTAAACAAAACCTCCAAATAAATTTGAGCTGCTTTCCTGCCTGCCTAATCCTCGTGTTTCCCTACAGATAAATCTTGTATAATTAGCTGAGGCTCAGGAGCCTGCAGTGCCTGATGAGAATGAAATGGAACATCCCATAGAGCAGCAGCCACCGTGGGCATGGGGGTCCTGCACCCTTCACCCCTCTTGGGGTGGGTGCCAAGCACTGCTGGGGGTGGGTCCCTCCAGCCAGCTTTTTAACCCCTTCAGCCCAGCAGCAGAGCCTTGGCTTATGCCTTTGTAGAGTTGATGCAGAGTGTGCTAGAACTGGTGGGTTTTGAGCACAGGGGAAAATCATAGAATCAGTCAGGGTTGGAAGGGACCACAAGGATCATCTAGTTCCAACCCCCCTGCCATGGGCAGGGACACCCCACACTAGATCAGGCTGGCCAGAGCCTCATCCAGCCTGGGCTTAAACACCTCCAGGGACGGGGCCTCAACCACCTCCCTGGACAACCCATTCCAGGGCTTCACCACTCTCATGGTGAAGAACTTCCTCCTCACGTCCAGTCTGAATCTCCCCACCTCCAGCTTCATTCCATTCCCCCTAGTCCTATCACTACCTGATACCCTAAGAAGTCCCTCCCCAGCCTTCTTGTAGGCCCCCTTCAGATACTGGAAAAATCTTGGATTTCCACGTGGGTAGAAAATTCTTTTGTCCTGATCTTTCTGCTCACCCCCACCCTATATACAGCTCCCTTGGTGCTCACCAGGAAAGTGCTTGCACAGGGAAAATCAAATCCCACCACCTTGGGTGTGGAGATGTCTGGCTGCTGAAAAAAACCAGCTGTTTCAGCTCATGATTCTCCCTCTTTTTTGCCTGTGAAATTTTAAAGCAATATTGGAAAGAAGAAGTGAATTGGGTGTTTCATCATCAGGAACCTCCCTCGATTTCATACATCTAGCTGAGATAAACGTTGATGTTGATCTTGTTGTGCCATGGGCCACTCAGAGTTATGGACTCCATCCCAACAAGTAAAATAGATTTTTTTAAGCAGATATTGTTTTATTTTCACAGTGCCACAGTATCACCAAGGTTGGAAGAGACCTCAAAGATCATCGAGTCCAACCTGTCACCACAGACCTCATGACTAAACCATGGCACCAAGTGCCACGTCCAATCCCCTCTTGAACACCTCCCGGGATGGTGCCTCCACCACCTCCCTGGACAGCACATTCCAATGGCCAATCACTCATTCTTCTTTGAAGAACTTCTTCCTAACATCCAGCCTAAACTTCCCCTGGTGCAGGTTGAGACTGTGTCCTCTTGTTCTGGTGCTGGTTGCCTGGGAGAAGAAACCAACCCCCACCTGGCTACAGAATCACAGAATTCAGGTAGTTGTAGAGGGCAAGAAGGTCTCCTCTGAGCCTCCTCTTCTCCAGGCTAAGCAACCCCAACTCCCTCAGCCTCTCTCCTCATAGGGTTTGTGCTCCAAACCCCTCCCCAGCTTTGTTGCCCTTCTCTGGACACCTTCCAGCAACTCAACATCTTTCCTAAATTGAGGGGCCCAAAACTGGACACAGGACTCAAGGTGTGGCCTAACCAGTGCTGAGCACAGGGGCACAATGACCTCCCTGCTCCTGCTGGCCACACTGTTCCTGATACAGGCCAGGATGCCATTGGCCTTCTTGGCCACCTGGGCACACTGCTGGCTTATGTTTAGGCGGCTGTCAATCAGCACCCCCAGGTCCCTCTTTTTGATGTCAGCTGTGTTTAGTCATTTGCTGGGCTATGTTCTCTCCGGTTTCCTTTGAATGGGTTGTGGTTGAGGGGATGTTGTTTTCTCTCAAGTTCACACTTAGCACACAATTGATGGGTTTTCATTCCAAATCACCGAGGTAAGGCGTGAATCATTCATGCATTCATTCAGCTGGGGAGGGTGTGGAGCAGTTACAGAGGCTTTGCATGGCACAGGGAAGGCTTGGCTGTGCAGTTTGTTGTATTTCATGTAGACAGGGACTTGTTTTACCTCTGGTGGAAAAAAAAAACCTGCATTAGTTTTCAGGTGATTCACAGAGTATTTTTTTTCCCCCTATTTCCCCACCCCCACCCCCCAAAGCTATTTGAGAGCAAGCAGGAGAGCCTTTCCCTGCTGGGTAAGTGACTGAACTAATGGTGTTCAGAGCAACAGGGCTGACAGGATGAGTTATTTATTTCTTTGGGGTTTTTTTTTGGGGGAGGGTGAACTTTCTGTTGAATTATGTTGCAGCACAAAGCAGGATGGTGAGCTAACCTGTTCAGCTGGTGGCTCTGCCCTTGCTCTCATCTCCATGGCTCAGTGCAGCAGCACCGCAGGATGAATGAGCACAGGGCATTATCCATCAGACCTCTCGGGTGTTTCGCTTGCTGGCACCATGTATTGGTCCTTGTAAAGCAGTTTAAAACCAGCAGCCTTATGTTCTGCTCGCTGTCCTAGCTCTGTGCAGGTGCTCCTGTCTCACAGCTGAATTATCCTATCCCTTGGGAAGTTCCTCATGCAGTGTTGGGTAATTGGTATCTGAAACCTTCATTTCTCTTGCCGGTTTCTTCCACTATCAGCTCATCCCTGCCCTCTCCTTCAAAGGAGGGGGCTGGTGATTGGTGTCTAAACCTCCATTTCTCTCGCTGCTTTCTTCTGTGATCACAGAATTACAGAATGCATCAGGTCAGAAGGCACCCTTTAAAGTCACCTTGTCATCTCCAGCCAAATCAGGTTTTACTCAGGGCCCCAACAAATTTGACCTTGGGTGTCTCCAGGAATGGGGCCTCTGTGCATATATCTCTGTGCAACCTGTTCCAGCATTTTTTCATCTCAGGCAGTCCTTGTCCTCCCCTTATTCAAAGAAAGGGGTTGGTAATTGATACCTGAACCTCCATTTCTCTTGCTGCTTTCTTCTGTGATCACAGAATTACAGAATGCACCAGGTCAGAAGGGACCCTCAAAAGTCACTTTGGCCAACAACCCTGCAGCGAGCAGGGACACCTCCAGCCAGATCAGGTTTTACTCAGGGCCCCAACAAATTTGACCTTGGATATCTCCAGGAATGGGGCCTCAATCATATCTCTATGCAACCTGTTCCAGCATTTTTTCATCTCAGGCAGTCCTTGTCCTCCCCTTATTAACAGAAAGGGGTTGGTAATTGATTCCTAAACCTTCATTTCTCTTGCTGGTTTCTTCCAAAAGCAGACAGTCCTTGTCCCCTGCTTCAAAGCAGGGAGATGTGCAACTGTACATAGAGGAAGTGGAAGAAAAGAGAGCTGTGTAGAACTGATTTCAAACTGCAGAACTACCCTGATGCGAACACACATCAAAGCATTTGGGCATCAAACCAGCCTGGTCCAGAGTTCATGAGGACATTTCCACTTCAAACTGCACAAGTTTAGTATTTTTCAGGGATATTTTTCTTTTCTGTCATATCTACCAAGGCTTGTAGAGAAGAGAAGGGCTTGAGAAGCAAATCTGTCATTTCTTTTTTAATTGAGCAGGAGAGATCATATCAGGCTTTCTCCTTTATTCAGGCAGCTTGCTGTAACCCCAAATTCTCCAGGAAGAACATCTCCCCAGGCTCATGACTGGCACATCCCAGCGTCTCAGCAGTGACCTGCTCATTTGGCCTCCAAAGGGGCAGAGAGAGCTTGGTCTTCCTGAAGTGCTCAGAACCAATTTCACCCCAGAAGTGGGAGAGAAGAGGCAAGAAGGAGGAACAAGGCCAAGAATATTGGCCAAGAAGGTCAATGGTATCCTGGCCTGGATCAGGAACAGCGTGGCCAGCAGGAGCAGGGAGGTCATTCTGCCCCTGTACTCAGCACTGGTTAGGCTACACCTTGAGTCCTGTGTCCAGTTCTGGGCCCCTCAGTTTAGGAAAGATGTTGAGTTGCTGGAAGGTGTCCAGAGAAGGGCAACAAAGCTGGGGAGGGGCTTGGAGCGCAGGCCTATCAGGAGAGGCTGAGGGAGCTGGGGTTGCTTAGCCTGGAGAGGAGGAGGCTCAGGGGAGACCTTCTTGCTCTCTACAACTACCTGAAGAGAGGTTGTAGCCAGGTGGGGGTTGGTCTCTTCTCCCAGGCAGCCAGTACCAGAACAAGAGGACACAGTCTCAAGCTGCACCAGGGGAAGTTTAGGCTGGATGTTAGGAGGAAGTTCTTCACAGAAAGAGAGATTTGCCATTAGAATGTGCTGCCCAGGGAGGTAGTGGAGTCGCCATCACTGGAGGTGTTTAGAAGGAGACTGGATGGGGTGCTTGGTGCCATGGTTTAGTTGATTAGATGGTGTTGGATGATGGGTTGGACGCAATGATCTCTAAGGTCTCTTCCAACCTGGTCTATTCTATTCTATTCTACAGCCACCCTGTACAGATCTTTCATCTCCCAGCATCACCATCACAGAATCATTAAGGTTGGAAAAGACGTCTAAGATGGATGATAGGTTGGACTCGATGTTCTCAAAGGTGTTTTCCAACCTGGTTAATGTAATTCTATTCTATTCTATTCCATTTTATTCCATTTTTATTCCATTTTATTCCATTCCATTCCATTCCATTCCATTCCATTCCATTCCATTCCATTCCATTCCATTCCATTCCAAAACAAGGGACAAAAGACAAAGAGGAACCAGTTTTCTGGACTTTCTTTCATAGAGGAGCTGCTGAAACATTCCCAAAGTTCTAAGTTCCTGGTGTTTATGCACAGTGTGGCTTTTACTCACTTCCCATGCTGGATGGGTTCATAAAAACACACCCCAACATTCTGTGCCTTTGCTTCAACTCTGAGTTGAAAACAAAAAGTCCCAGATAAAACATTGTATTTCTTGGGAAGGAAAAGGAAAAGGATGTGCAGCTGAGCCAGCTGAGCTGGGCTGAGCTTCCATTCTGGCATTCTCTCACTCTGGATAGGAGTCCTTGGACTTCACAGACAGAGAGAGAAAAAAAAGACATTAATATATTCAAAGCTGCCAGGTGGACAAAGCCATTAGCTGAAGCTTTTGCAGACATTCTTTTAGACCTCTTCCTTTCTCCAAATATGAAAATGAAGGATGAGGGCAGGACAAGATTTATAACCTCTCAAACTTTCCTTTGGCTTTGATTTTGTTTCTCTGCTGTGATCCCACAGCTCTTGCCTAAGAGTTCAGGGAAGAAACTTAGGAGTACCTTGAGCATGAGTGAGAACCAGGCTATTGAACCATTTGGAACCTGGTTTATTTGACCATTCCTCACCTGTGGCTGTCTCTGTGGTTCAGGGGGATCTGATGAATCACTCTGCCAGCATGAACTGCTCCTTCCTTTCCGTCTTTGCCACCTCTTTGAAGCTCTGAGCTTCCAGAAGTCTGGCCCTGGGGGATTTTTAGGAGAAGGGAAACTTGAAGCAATGCTGTTGTGGAATGGGGGATTTTCTTGTTTAGTGCCTGTAAGCAGGTGACTTGTGTGCCCCTAGGTATTTATGTAGGGATTTCCGCCTGCTAATGCCCACCGCTTTATCTTTGCCAACGTGATCCCTCCTGATCTTCCACCCTGGTGTTCCCCAAGCAGTCAAGGAGCAGCAGTGGGAGAAGAAGGGGTTGCTCAGGCTTTAGAATGAAGCTGAAGAGAAAGTGACTGCGTTCCAGCAATAATTGGTTTCTGTTCAAGGAGATAAGCTGCCAAAATAACAAGGCTGTGATTTGAAATGCTGGCTGGCCTCCTATGAGAAGCTGTTGGGCTAATCCTTAGCTGGAGAAATGAAATGCTGTAGGAGACTAAATGGTGCTGTGACAGCTTACACCAACTGAGCATCTGACCCTGTCCCATTCAGAGCGTGAAGGAGCCCAGAAGCTGTCATTTTGGAACACCTCTCTGAAACCTCCTCAGTTTGTGCATCACCACTGTGGGACCCTGGTGGTGTCTCGCTGAAAGGCAAGACACCCCCCACCCCATGCTCCCATGCTGCACTGCCCTGAGCTGCAAAGCTGTGGGATGGAGTTGGCTGAGCAGTGGCTGCTTTGCAGGGAGGCAAATCAGGACTGTAATTAGCTGTGCACATGCCAATGTTCCCAGAGACTGGAGCTTCTGCCAGGACAGGCTGAGGGAACTGGGCTTGTTTGAGCCAGGATCCCTTCAGGGGGATCCAACAGCAGCCTTCCAGGAACTGGGAAGAGGTCAAAGTTAATGGGACCAAGCTTTCTGCTTGGATGCAGAGGGAGAAGGTGAGCTGACAGCCATGGAGTGAGGGAGGTGAGGTTCTAGATCATCAGATTTTGGCTACAAGAATAGCTGAACACTGGCCCAGGCAGCAGTGGCATTCAAGAACTAACTGCCTTAAGCAACCTGGCCAGAAATCAGCATTTACCCTTGAGCAGAAGGTTGGACTTGAGTCTTCTGGAGGTCCTCTGCAGCCCAAAAAACTCTGTCATGTCCACCAGAGGGAATGGAAAGATATCCTCCCATTTTCCTCAACCTTGGATCAAGCTCACAAAATATTTTACTGATTTTGTGTTAATGGAAGTTACCTGTGTGCACTTTGATATGGAGCACCTCAAAGGGGCCCAGAAGAAAGCTGGAGAGAGACTTTTTACAAGGGTTTGTAGTGCTGGGACAAGGGACAATGGCTTTGAGCTGGAAGAGAGGAGATTTAGACTGGAGATTAGAAAGAAATGCTTGACAGTGAGGGTGGTGAGACACTGGAACAGGTTGCCCAGGGAGGCTGTGGATATCCCCTACTTGGATGTGTTCAAGATCAGGTTGGGAGGGACCTTGAGCAACCTAGTTTAGTGGAGAGTGTCCCTGCTCATGAGAGGGAGTTGGAACTGGATGATCTTTAAGGTCCCCTCCCAACCCAACCCATTGTATGAATCTGTGAGTAGGACCAGAGCTTGGCATGGGAGCTTAAAAGGTGACACTGAGCACAAGTGTGGAAATCTGCAGGGTCCAAGGCTGCCCAAGAGTTTCACACAGAGAAATCCACGTGCATTCAGTGCAAATATGACCTAACTCTGTGTTCAGTAGACCAGCACAGCATCTCCCTGAAGGCACAACCTCCCTGAGGCTCTGCTGGCCTCTGAACCAAACCCAGCTGGGTGGCCGCTGTCAGCGTCACCACCAGGAATTTTCCAGCAAGGCTGTTCTGCTTTGATAATCAGTTAGCTGTCCCTTAGATCAGGCTCTAAACTCCCAAGGATCCTCATTTGTGCAAATGATGCCCTGATGCTTTGAAACACCCTTGTGCATGACCTGGCATGATGCAGGAAGCTGGATGCTTCCTCTCCCTGCCTGGTCCTCCCTGCGAGAGCAGATGTCCGCCGCGCAGGCTGGCATCACTCACCACGGCCTCAGAGACATTCCAGCCTAATTGAAATGATGTTGAAAAAAAGCCCAGTGTAAGGCACAGGCTGGGAGGGAAGAGCTTTATTTAACACAAAAAAAACCTCTGCATAAAAATGAGTTGAAAATACTCAGCCATGCGTGGAGCAGAAATAAAGCGAATTTGTGTTCTGCTCTCCTGCTTACACACAGCTGCTGGCAGGAATGGAGTGTGCCAGTCCCAGGGGGGAAGGGAAGCAGCTCACCTGCCAGCATTCAGGCATTAATTGGGGGAATATTATGAGTATCTGGAGAAAATGCAGCCAGGGTGAGATTTATTATTCTGTGGGGCTCAGGAATGAGGAATTGCAAACAGAGTGGCTGGGATGCTTGAAATCCTGAAGTCAAGGGCTGTGGCTGTCCCAGAACATTTGCAGATGTTTGCATTAACAGCTACATGGGGCTGAGGAGATGGATGTCTGTGCTCAGGGTGCTGGGAGGTGGGACAGCAGGACTTTGGAATCTGTGCAGCTGATATTTCTCCAGGTTCATCCTCTCCCCTCCTCAGTTATAAGGAGTTGTGGTTGATTAGCCTGGAGAAGAGGTGGCTCAGGGGAGACCTTCTTGCTCTCTACAACTACCTGAAGGGAGGTTGTAGCCAGGCAGGGACTGGTCTCTTCTCCCAGGCAACCAACACCAGAACAAGAGGACACAGTCTCAAGCTGCCCCAGGGGAAGTTTAGACTGGATGTTAGGAAGAAATTCTTCATAGAGAGAGTGATTGCCCATTGGAATGGGCTGCCCAGGGAGGTGGTGGAGTCACCATCATTGGAGGTGTTTAGGAAGAGACTTGATAGGGTGCTTGGTTGCATGGCTTAGTTGATTAGGTGGTGTTGGATGATGGGTTGGACGTGATGATCTTGAAGGTCTCTTCCAACTTGGTCTATTCTATTCTATTCTATTCTATTCTATTCTATTCTATTCTATTCTATTCTATTCTATTCTATTCTATTCTATTCTATTCTAATGACAAGCACTCTATGTGCTACTGTCTCTTTCCCTGAGCTCCAGCTCTCTGCATGTACCATCAGCTGGAGTAAGTGATGATGCAGGAGATTAAATCTCTCTTTGATGAAGTTGGGGAATGGCAGATTTGAAGTAAGAGTTACAGCAAGGATGCTGAACCTGTGCAGTCTGCTGGGCACCCTCAAGTTGTTTCCACTTGAAGAAAAGTGGAATTTCTTGGTATTTTCAGTCTCTGCCAACTAGTCCCAGAAAATGTTCTTTGCTCTGTTTCTTCCACAAAATTTTCTAGCAGAAATCTGCAACCCTGATTTATTCCAGGACTTCTCTTCCCCCTCTACTCTGCCCCAGTGAGGGCACAGCTGCAGTACTAGGTCAAGTTGTAGGCTCTCCAGTTCAAGAGAGACAGGGAACTACTAGGGAGAATCCAGTGGAGGCTTCAGGGATGCTGAGGGGCCTGGAGCATCTCTGTGAGGAGCAAAGGCCGAGAGCTGTTTGGCCTGGAGAAGAGCAGCCCCTGAGGGGATCTGCTCAATGCTCAGCGAGAACTAATGGACCTGTGGGGATCAAGAGGCTGGTGCCAGACTCTTGTCGGTGGTGCCCAGGGACAGGACAAGGGGCAATGGGCACAAACTGGAACCCAGGAGGTTGCATCTGAACAGAAGGAAAAACTTGCTTGGTGTGAACGTGCTGCAGACCTGGAGCAGGCTGCCCAGAAAGGTTGTAGAGTCTCCTTCTCTGGAGAGCTTCCAGCCCCACCTGGCCACTGTGATGCTGAGCAAGCCACTGTGGGTGCCCTGCTTTAGCAGGGAGATTGGACTGGATGATCTGCAGATGTCCCTTCCAACCCCACCATGCTGGGGTTCTGTAAGAGAGGCTGCTCTCTCCCTCAAACCAGGCTGTGCTCCTTGGCTGATGATACTCCTGGCCTATGCTCCAAAACTGTGGCCATTCATTAAAACGTGGTGGCTTATCCCTTCCAAAGCACTGTGTGAAGACAGAGTTCACATCAACTCCGCCAACACCTAGATGCTATTTGCTCTTTGAATAAAAGAAAGACTAAATATGATCTGGGACACTCAGCAGTGCCTTGCAGGAGGAAAAGAATCAATCCAGCTTGTGTTCTAGAGTCTAAAGAAACCAAGGGGTGACTCCATCACTCTCCTTCCACCATTGTCCTACCGACAAACCACTCCTGGCAAGAAGATTTATGGATTCTGAGCTGCAGCACAACTGCTCCTCCAGCACAGGAGCTGGATACAGGTATGAGTAGCAATAACCTGTTAATGAGTTATTGATTTTTCTAATTAAACTTTACTAGTATCATATTTTCAATCTGAATGACTGCGTCGTTAAAGTAATTAATAGCGTGGAGATAACGAAGGGTGCCTGAAACGGCAATTAATTGGCAGCCCATGGCCCTGCAGTTGCACACTGTGGGCAGAGCAGGAGCCATGTTGGTGACATCATGCCTGTGACTGAGCAAAAGAAAGGCAAACCCCAAATCTAAGCATGCCAAGGGCCAGACCCTTGGTTAAAGGCAGGCTGCAGCGCTGTGTCCTGGTGGCCTGTAACTGGGTGGATGAAGGTTCTCCTCATGGCCCCAAGGCCCCTTGCTCTGGGGTGGTTTTGCTACTGCTACTCTCATACCTGGGCTGGGAGCAGGGCTACAGCTCTGCTTTGTGATGCTCCCACATCTTAAATCCATCTAACCCCTCAGATGCTGTTCCTAGCCTGAACTGGCTTCTGCAGTCAGATCCATGTGTGACAAGCACGGAAGAGGGGATGTTTAGACTGGAGATTAGGAAAAAATTCTTGACACTGAGGGTAGGGAGACACTGGAATGGGTTGCCCAGGGAGGTGGCCAAGAGGTCAAGAGGGCCAATGGCATCCTGGCCTGCATTAGGAATAGTGTGGCCAGCAGGAGCAGGGAAGTCATTGTGCCCCTGTACTCTGCATTGGTTAGGCTGCACCTTGAGTCCTGTGTCCAGTTCTGGGCCCCTCAGTTTAAGAAGGACATTGAGACACTTGAAAATGTCCAGAGAAGGGCAACAAGGCTGGGGAGAGGCCTTGAGCACAAGCCCTATGAAGAGAGGCTGAGGGAGCTGGGATTGTTTAGCCTGGAGAAGAGGAGGCTCAGGGGAGACCTCATTGCCCTCTACAACTACCTGAGGGGTGGTTGTGGCCGGGAAGGGGTTGGTCTCTTCTCCCAGGCAACCAGCACCAGAACAAGGGGACACAGTCTCAAGCTGTGCCAGGAGAGGTTTAGACTGGAGGTGAGGAGGAAGTTCTTCACCGAGCGAGTCATTCGTCTTTGGAACAGGTTGCCCAGGGAGGTGGTGGAGTCACCATCCCTGGAGGTGTTCAAGAGGGGATTGGACGTGGCACTTGGTGCCATGGACTAGTCATGGGGTCTGTGTTGATAAGTTGGACTCGATGATCCTCGAGGTCTCTTCCAACCTAAGTTATACTGTGATACTGTGATACTGTGAGGTTGTGGATGCTCCTTCCCTGGAGGTGTTCAAAACCAGGCTGGATGAGGGCTTGAGCAAGCTGGGCTAGTGGGAGGTGTCCTGCTCATGGCAGGGGGTTGAAACTGGATGATCTTTAAGGTCCTTTCCAACCCAACCCATCTTATGAAGCTATGAATCAGTGCATTAATCTTATCCTAATGGGGCTAGCAGCTCACAGGGGACAGATAAGCAGGTGGTTTCAGGGGTGGGGGAAAGCCCTAAATGACTGTTAGGGGTTCAGATAAAGCTCATCTTAAAAGCTCTTTTATTTTAAACAAATTGCCACTGCTAACGACATGATGTCCTGCTAGGGAAAAACAAAACTGTTGTCTTCTTTTAAAAGAAGTGCTTCCTTGAGGGCTAATTAAGCTGACAAATCACACTTCCAGAGATGAGCAGTGTGACTGATCACAGCACAGGATGCTGGGGACCCTGGAGAGGACCAATTGCTGCTGCACACAGCTGGGAAAATGCCTGTGCCCCCTCTGCATCAGGACATGGAATGAGAGAACAATAATACCTCATTAATCTTCCTAATGAACCTCTCCTAAACAAGATAATTCACAATTTTATGGTACACATGGGGTTGCTGTGGAGATTTGCTAAGCTGCCTCCCAAACTGTGCATCAAAGCCTAGAGCAGCAGAAGGCAGCTGACAGCAGTGCATGAGGCGAAGCTCTCCATGGGGCTTCCCTTCCCTCAAGTTTTGGTTGTGCCACCTCAAAACCAGGGATGGGATGGGGAGGGAGGTCCAGTTTTCACACTTGTCATAGAGTCATTTAAGTTGGAAAAGACCTTCAAGATCATTGAGTCCAGTCATTAACCCCCATGTCCTCTCATTGGAGTTGGTCAAGGTCAGGTTTGATGAGGCCCTGAGCACCCTGAACCCTATTCTGCCAAGCCCACTACTAAGTCACGGCCCCAAAAACCACACCTACTCGGCTTTTAAACACCTCCAGGGGTGGTGACTCCATCACCTCCTTGCACAGCCTGTTCCAATGTCTGACAAGACTGCTAGTGAAAAATGTTCTTCTGCTTTCCTGCCTACACTTCCCTTGGATAGAGGATGCAGGCAAAGCAGCACAAACTGACAGAGGAAGAGTTCTGGGCCAGGGGCTGGGCGCCTGTACCTGCACCACACATCTCCACAAAGTCTTTTCTCTCCTGGTCTCAGCAATCCTTCCCCACCCCTGGAAAGTGAGAGCAGAAGGGACAGAAAGCATCCAGCTCTTCTACAGAAGAGGAATATGGTGCCTTACACCCTCCCTAGGTAGAAGAGGCAGCAGAGTGCTTGAGGTCTGAAATCAATTCCTCAGTCTGAAGCAGTTAATCTCCCCCCATCTCAGTAATCTCCTTATGGTCACAATTAAAGATTGAGGTCCTGACCCTCACCAATATTTGTATCTTTAATGCCTGCCCCACAGGGATTACAATTATCTGGGAGAATGAGGATTTGAGGGTGTTGGGTCCCTAGCAGGAAGATGCTTCAACACAGCACAGAAGTTCCCTGACATTAAGCCTTCTGTGAGCTTCCAGTGAAGTCCCACATCTGCAGGGTTTTGGAGCCCATCTGGGGCTTCTCTTTTCTGACTGAGTTTTAGAAGAATTCTGATCAAAATCTCCAGTGCAGCAAACCCTGAAGCATCCATGGGGGGGTTGTATAGCTAAATTATTCACACAAACATCCTTAAGAAGCCATCAGGCAACATCTGTATAGGACTTTCCCATTCCTAGATGAAACCTTCATTACTAGAGACTCTGGGGTGTGTGAATGGAAGTGGCTTTGGCAGGTCCCTGAGATACTGATGGTGACCCTGAGTGCCATGGTGAGGCAGGTGGTCATGAAACCTTGAAAGTCACAGCTCTTTGTAGCACAGGCTGCAGCTCTGGGCCAGCCTTACCCCTGTTCCATGTGCAACAGCCTGGAGCCATCACAGATGGTGTTAGAGCAGCACCTCAGACCCCCATGGATTTCTCATGGTCCTTTGTGCCCTTCAATCACACACATCCACATTTGGAGGATAAGATATTTTACAGGCTAGCAACTCTCATAGGAATATGTAAGGATAAAGCAACATCAGGTTGTGTCTCCTTTTGCTCTCTAGTGTGGAAACACAGCTACCATCAGATCAACACCACATGAAGTAAACAACACCACTGTAAATATCCTCCAATTTCCATAAGGTTTCAACCATTCTATGATTCTTCAGTTCTTCAAAGTCTCTGACTTTAAAGCTGCTTTCCCACATGCCAAGTGTCCACATGAAGCTTTCACTCCTTCCTATGACTCTCCATTCCCTGGACACAAGCCCTGCAGGGGCTGAGGGTGGTGGGAATTTCAGCCATGGCTCTGCCTTCATTGTGCAGCCCTGCAATGGCACCAGTGGTCACTGCCGTCCAGGCTGTCCCCCGCACTAATCAATTAACTCTATCTCTTTGATTCGATACTGCTGCACCCCTCCCAGCTCCATAATCTCATTATCTCCAGGCCTTGCATGGGTTGTTAATTATGATGATTATTTATATAGCACTCTGCACGCAGACAAATTCAATCAGGCTGTTTCCAGGAGCTGAGCTGCTGGAGAGGTGACATCTTTGGTTCCTGCTGCTGGCACAAACACAATTGCCTTGCTCACTCTCATTAACACTGTCAGTGTTGATGAAGGTCTGGTGATGCTGGAGATGGAAGGGTTTTCTCCAAAGAACAGGTGAAACATAAACACTAACCAAAGTCCTTAATGCTGCAGTGAAGGCTTTCCAGCCCCACAATGGGATGATTTAGGTGAAGCAGCCAAAGACTCAAGTCCAGATTGATAATATTGCTTAATTACATTGGAAGGCTGAGGCAAAAGCCACCCAAAAAGGCAAACCAAAAAGGAATCTCTGAAAGGCAGATGCACAAAGCTTGAGGCACAATATGAAACCAAATCCTCCTGCAGCAAAAAGTAGTAGGCTGAACATGAGCCAGCAGTGTGCCCAGATGGCCAAGAAGGCCAATGGCCTGGCCTCTATCGGGAACTGTGTGGCCAGCAGGAGCAGGGAAGTCATTGTGCCCCTGTGCTCAGCACTGGTTAGGCCACACCTTGAGTCCTGTGTCCAGTTCTGGGCCCCTCAGTTTAGGAAAGATGTTGAGTTGCTGGAAGGTGTCCAGAGAAGGGCAGCAAAGCTGGGAAGGGGTCTGGAGCACAGCCCTGTGAGGAGAGGCTGAGGGAGCTGGGGTTGCTTAGCCTGGAGAAGAGGAGGCTCAGGGGAGACCTTCTTGCTCTCTACAACTACCTGAATTCTGTGATTCTGTAGCCAGGTAGGGGTTTGGTCTCTTCTCCCAGGCAACCAGCACCAGAACAAAAGGATACAGTCTCAATCTGCACCAGGGGAGGTTTAGGCTGGAGGTTAGGAAGAAATTCTTCACAGAAAGAGTGATTTGCCATTGGAATGTGCTGCCCAGGGAGGTGGTGGAGTCACCATCACTGGAGGTGGTTAAGAGGGGACTGGATGAGGCACTTGGTGCCATGGTTTAGTTGATTAGATGACTTGATAATCTCAAAGTATTTTCCAACCTGGGTTAATTCTATTCTATTCTGTTTATATGAACAGTGAAAAGATGTGATGGCCAGAAGAGGAATCAATCAGTGGGTGAGATGGAAGAGCATGAAAGAGCCATTAGAGGATAGGTTATAAAAAAGCAGGAATTTAACCAAACTATAAACCTACAGCCAACAGCAGGCAAAGAAAGAAGAAAAGAGCAAAACTTAAAGTCATCTGTGCTGACTTACAAAGTTCTGAGGCAGGTCTCTTGCTGCCTGAACAGATGGGGCTGAAATTGTTCTCTGTCAGCAGAAACATCACAGGCTGTACCTGCCCGGAAGGGACAAAGCCTGGGTGAGAGCTGGAGAAGGCAGAAGTGCCACAGAGGTACTTCATTTGGTCATGCCCCTGAGCAGCCCAACTGCAGCTGCTCTGCCTCATGTAGAGACTCTTTATTTCTCCTACCCTTTTCTGGCCAGCTCTTGGACAACTCTCCAGTGACTCAGATTCAAGGAACACCAGAGCCAGAAATGAAGTAGAACAACAAAGACTCTTCCTCTATTACACCAGCTTATTTCTTTAAGACAATCCATCATTTTTAGCTAAAAGGTCTCTACTCATCAGACATGGAGTGTCAGATTTTACCACATTTGGGTGAGCATTGACATTCAGAGCAGCCCTGGCTGCCCCAGGAAAGCCCACTGTCTCGTGGTGGCCACCACACAAATACCTCTTGCAGGTACAAAAAGAATGGCTCCATCCCTCAAGCTGTGCACCTGTCTGCTGGATAGAGGGAGCCTGAAGACACCCTTGATAAACATTTCTATTTCTGTAGAGCTACATTTTCCTTGGAAATCTTTCAAATTGAGGCCTTTTAATCAGTTCTCTGGTGGAACATCAAGCAAAGGTTTTGTCTAGCTTGTAAAACTGAGCACAGAAACAGAACTTTCCCAAAATTGCCCATGCAGAAAATCTCATTAGTGCACAGACCTCCAGAAGCAAAAGGTATCTCCTAGCTTCAGCTCTTTATTAGCTGCACAGCAATGGAATAATTAAGCAGTTGTGCTGGTTCCCTAGAAAGAGGCCAAACAAGTGGCTATGGACACAAATAAAAATGACTGAAAAACTTCAGTCACCAGAGAGCAATTAACCACCAACGGCACGGATTCTTCTTGAGATACTTCCTTAGTCTGGGGTCATTTGTGTGGCTGTCACAACATAAAGGTGCTGAAAAGAAGACCCTTCAGTTCAAAAAGTGCTTGCACCTGGACCTGGAAGCTAGAAAAGCTTGGCTACATCTCAGTTGTTATTGTTGTGAGCAGCTGATTCTCTCCTGTGTCTCTTGAGGAACAGCAGAACCCAAGTAGGTTATGGAACAGTTACAACAGGCTATGAACAGTGGAATGAAAAAAGGCTGAAGCTCCTTTCTCAGGAGGAATTGGAAAAGGTCTTGTATCAGAGGTGAGTTCACCTTCCTTTGAACCCAGGAACAAATGTACAGCTGTGACAGTGATCATCACCACCTGCTATCTAGGGGTGAAGCCAGGACATTGCTGACCACTACCCATAAAAAGAAACCATAACATGCCTTGACCCAAGCTTGCCAACACACCTCTGCAGCCACCACAGTGAGACCCACTGCCAAAAAATCCCTGGGTGCTATGTCATCCATGGCATCCATCATCCACTGCATCAGAAAGAAGTCTCAATCAAAACTCCAGCAGAGTACCATCAGCCACCATGCATCCAAACAAGTGAAGGGCAGAAGCTCCTGCACACCCATGGGCCAATCTTTCCCAGCTAGCAGCTGCTCCATTGCCTACTCCTCACCTGCCATTCTCAGGAGATCTACAAAATACCTTTGAAGAACCACAACTCACAACCACCCTGGATCCCCCCCTTGCAAACAGAGCCTGGTAGGCAGCAGTGGAGTCGTGTTTTCTTCCCTGCAGAGCCTCCAGCTCTTCCCAACAAGCATGCCATGGAAGCAAGCAGCTGAATTTCAAGCCAGTATTCCTTGGATGACTAACAGATCTTGCTCTAAGCATTTCTTTTTAAAAGTAGGGGGGAAAAGCAGCACATTTTGCTTCCTAAAAATGGCCATCTCTAGGACAAAGCTGCCCATAACATTGTGACAGGGCAGTTTGCAGGAGCAAGCAGGCAGAAGGCAAACCCCAACCTGACCAAGAGAGCAGACCAAAAGAAGTACAGAACCCACGAGAGCCAGATCAGCTGCTCACATCGAGGTTATTTAAGGTGGGTGATACCAGAAGCAGCAGGTGATGGAGAGCAGCTTTGTTGTGATATGATGCTCAGATACTTGCACATTTCCCTGAGCAGCCCTAATTAGGCCCCCACTGACCACCAGGTGTTTCAGTTTAACAAGGACGAACCTACACCCAATCTGCTCCTTTGGGCATGGACTGTCTCTGCTCTTGGAATGTGCCTGCTGGAGAGGACTCTGCAGACCTTTGGTGTTTCTCCATGCAGGAGGAGAGCACCAGCTTTCTAAGGTGACAACTGAGAAGGAGTCTAACAGCATGAATATCTGCTTTGGATTTTCATTAGGTGCCTGCTCATTTTGTCTGTGCCAGTTTTCAATTACTAAAGCAGGCTTCAAAAAACAGGAGAGCATCACTTCAGGGGTAATGAAATTTCATGAGGGGAAAGAATATTGGCTTGAAAGGTCCAGGCCCACTGAGATGCTGCTTTCAGAGCAGCCGTGACTCATCTGCTGGGTGGAAAGCCAGGTTATGATTTCCAATCACAGCCTTTGACAACCCTGATGATGTTGATTGGATTTTGTTAGATTTTCTGCAATTTTCTGGTATTAGATTACCTCTTTTTTTTTAAATAGAGACACACAGGAGAAGGGTTTGCCTGCCTGCAAGCACATGACTGAGAGACTTCTGCCTAATGGCTTTTAATCCCAGCCTATGTAAATTTTAGTCTGGATGATCTATGACATAATGAGATCTGTCAAGCACAAGTCCTGGCTCTGTAACCCAAATGGGACTGGACAGTCACATTACCCAGTGTGCAGCAGATAGATATTGCCATTAGAGAAGAGAGGGGAGAGGTGACAGAAACATCCCATGCAATGTGAGCCACAATCATTTGGCACTTTAATCACAGCTGCATCTCCCCTCCTGAGAACAGAGAACTGCAAAGAGGCTGCAAAATGCCTGATGACCTTTGTGTGTCTCCTTGAGCAGAGGTGCCCAGTGGTGAGAGAAATGCATGAGTGGAGGAGAAGGCAGAACTGTCTGGGGACACCTGCATCTGGTTCATGCTGTAACGTCTCATACCTACCAGAAAGGACAGGTGCCATTCATCTCACAGAATCAAGAAAGGATAGGATAGGATAGGATAGGATAGGATAGGATAGAATAGAATAGAATAGAATAGAATAGAATAGAATAGAATAGAATAGAATAGAATAGAATAGAATAGAATAGAATAGAATAGAATAGAATAGAATAGAATAGACCAGGTTGGAAGAGACCTTCAAGATCATCACGTTCAACCTATCACCCAACACCACCTAATCAACTAAACCATGCAACCAAGCACCCTATCAAGTCTCTTCCTAAACACCTCCAATGATGGTGACTCCACCACCTCCCCAGGCAGCCCATTCCAATGGGCAATCTCATACCTACCAGCAAGGACAAGTGGCATTCATCTCAGAGAATCAAGGAATGATAGGGGTTGGAAAAGAACTCTGGAGAGTATCTTTGTCTGGGAAAGTGAAAGGTTTTCTTACTGGGTTGACCTTTCACAGAATCACAGAATGGGAGGGGTTGGAAGGGACCACTGGAGATTGAGTCCAAACCCCCTACCAAGGCATGGTCACCTAGAGAAGGTCACACAGGAACACACTCCACCACCTCTCTGGGCAGCCTGCTCCAGGCATCCATCACTCTTAAATTAGAGAAGTTCCTCTTCTGGAACTTCTGATGTTCAAGTTTATGCCCTGCACTCCTTGTCCTGTCACTGAACACCACTGACAAAAGAGACTGTCCCCACCCTCCTGACACCCAGCCTTTAAGTATTTATAGGTATTTGTAGATATTTATAGATGTGTATTGATATGCTTAACTATCTCACTTCCCTTTTTGCGAGGCAGCCTTCCTATTCCACCTGCACTGATGACCTGACCACATCATACACAATGTTTTCCAGTTCCCATCCCATCTCTCTCCATTCACACCATCCCACAGCACTGGTTCTGTGTCTGTCTCCTCCAGAGACTTTACCCTTCAAAAACAGTTAAAAGCAGAAATTCCTCTTCAGAAAAATCCTAACAGCTCCAGCAGAACCTTTGGAACAAACTAAGCCATGATACTGATTCCTTCTGTGGGTTCTTTTTCCTTGCTTCATCAGTCTGTTTTCTCCTCCTCCTGTTGCTTGTTTTTTCACTGTCGTCATCTCACCTCCTCATTGAAGGCTCGACTTAATCTTAGAGGTTTTTTCCAACCTTAATAATTCCATGAGTCTGTGATTCCAGTGAAAGTGGAAATGCAAAAGGGAAGAAGCAGTTTGTCTGTGCTTCAGCTTCAGACTTCAAAGTCTCTCACATGTACCTGGAGTTGAATGCTCAGGCTGGGGGAGAGCTTCTGGTGTTTAATGAGCACCAGCTCTAGCCTCAGCCATGATGAGCTGGCTGGTCCCTGCTTGGGCAGCTCTGGGAACAGCTTCACTCTGCAGTGGTGCACAGAGCCACTGAGTTAGGACACAAACCTGGGCTTGCAGGAGTTGTACCTGACTGCTGCACCTCAGAACTACAGCTGTCCTCTTACCCCCCACCCCCACCCCTGCTCCTGATTCTGTTAGAGATGAACCTGGGCTAGAGGCAGATGCATGAAAGATGACTTTGCAATAAAATATGCAGGAACCATAAAGTCCACAAATACTTAGCTCTCTCCAGAAGTGATTTGACAAGATTAAGCTCCTTGTTATGCTATTCCCCAGTCCACTTAATATTTGACTAAGCATTATTAAGACTCAAAGACAACCAGAAAATAGCTCCTAATTCACTCCAGACAGAAGGAGCCTTCAGATTGACTTGTGCTTATTTCAAAGCTGCTGTCCCCCAACTTCATCAAAGAGATTTAATCTCTTACATCATCACTTATTCATGCTGATGGCACATCCAGGAAGCTGGAGCTCAGGGAAGGAGCCAGTGGCACATAGAGTGCTTGTCATTAGATGAATGACTTTCAAAGCCTATTACTGAGCGTGGGGCTCCAGCTAGGGAAAGCAGGCATTTTTCTCTCAGGGTCTCCAAAAGGCATCTTTAAACCACTAAATAAGTGACAGCCACCCTCAACTGTGTGCCTGAGCATATATAAATTATCAGAACTCCAGCTCATCCTTCCTTGTACACATCAGCTCCTGCGTGGAAGGAAGGAGAATGGTCATGAGTAGTGCTCCAGACAAGGTGATCCATGGAAGAGGTCTGCACAAAAGTCCCTTTGCCTTATGGGTGGAAGCCCCTAGGTGTGAAGATGAAGCTCTGACAGTTCCATGCTTGGCCATGGCCACTCTCCTTTGCAGAGGACCAGGACAGGGCTGTGCAGCACCATCCAAGTCCTGGGCATTGGCATCAATTCTGCATGCTCAGAGTACCCAAGAGATGGAGCTCAGCCCTCAGCATCCTCAAAGGTAACAAATTCCAGGTCCTAATACTTCAAACTCTTTGATATCTCTGTGTCCAGCTTCAGCTGCTCAATTCCAGCTCTGCTTCTGCTCCTTCTGCCTTCAGCCTCTGTAGCCTTCAATTGCTGTCAAACTGGTACATCACATCTCAGGCTCTGATTAAAACAACTTTACTACTTGAAGATTCAGTTCTGTGCCAATTCACTTCAAAAATAATTTTTAGTTCCCACCAAATGGAAACAAAACATTCTCTCTGGAAGCTGGGAGTAGTATTTTGCTGTCTCCTAAGTGAGATATGCCCCATGGAGCCACCACATGGAGTTAAATACAGAATCAAGGAATCACAGAACTGCCAAGGTTGGAAGAGACCTCAAGGATCATCAAGTCCAACCTGTCCACAGACCTCATGACTAGACCATGGCACCAAGTGCCACATCCAATCCCCTCTTGAACTCCTCCAGGGATGGTGACTCCACCACCTCCCCAGGCAGCCCATTCCAATGGCTAACAACTCTCCCAGGGAAGAATTTTCTCCTCACCTCGAACCTAAACTTCCCCTGGCGCAGCCTGAGACTGTGTCCTCTTGTTCTGGTGCTGGTTGCCTGGGAAAAGAGACCATCTCCCTCCTGGCTACAACCTCCTTTCAGTAGTTGGAGAGAGCAATAAGGTCTCCCCTAAGCCTCCTCTTCTCCAGGCTAAGCAACCCCAGCTCCCTCAGCCTCTCCTCATAGGGCTGTGCTCGAGGCCTCTCCCCAGCCTCATTGCCCTTCTCTGGACACGTTCAAGAGTCTCAATGGCCTTCTTAGATTGAAAGGCCCAGAACTGGACACAGGACTCAAAGTGTGGCCTAACTAGTGTGGAGTACAGGGGCACAATGACTTCCCTGCTCCTGGTGGCCACACTATTCTTGATGCATGCCAGGATGCCATTGGCCACCTGGGCACACTGCTGGCTCATGTTCAGCCAGCTGTCAATCAGCACCCCCAGGTCCCTTTCTGTTTGGCAGCTCTCCAGCCGCTCTTACTCCCATCACCTCTCTGCTGCCACAGTACAAGCTGTGAACCTCTGAGGTTCCCTGTGCCACAGTCATTGATGGGCTGGCAGCTCCTCAGTGGTGACCTCATCAGGGGGAAATGCCAGAAAAGCAAAGTTTTGCAGGAGGGACATATTGTCACCACGCTTCTCCCTTTCTGCTAACTGCCACATTCCAATGAAATCACTTTTGTCACCAGGTTCTTGACCTGCTGTCTCTGCAAGCAGACCTAATCTGTTGGATGAATAAAGCCTATCACAAAATCAATGCTGCCTTCTTCTGCTCTTAGTTTATCTCTTTCATTGATCACACCACTAAAAACTCTTGAAGCACAGCTAGCAGACAAGATCTGAGCACCGAAGAGGTTCCAAATCCATGTAGCAAAGATAATATTCCAGATCCTCAGCTGCTGGATGTCAAACTGTTGATCTGCAAAAGCCCCCAAATTAACTAAAATATTAAGTTCCACCTTAAAAAAATAAATATCAAAAACCTACTTCAGACTGGAGATTAGGAAGAAATTCCTTGGAGTGAGGGTGGTGAGACACCAGAACAGGTTGCCCAGGGAGGTTGTGGATGCTCCCTACCTGGAGGTGTTCAAGGCCAGGTTGGATGAGGCCTTGAGCAACTTGTTCTCATGGAAGGTGTTTCAGAATAGGATAGGATAGGATAGGATAGGATAGGATAGGATAGGATAGGATAGGATAGGATAGGATAGGATAGGACAGGACAGTTGGAAGAGATCTTTGAGATCATCGAGTCCAACCTTTCATCCAACACCACCTAATCATCTAAACCATGGCACCAAGCACCCCATCCAGTCTCTTCCTAAACACCTCCAGTGATAGCAACTCCACCACCTCCCTGGGCAGCACATTCCAATGGGCAATCACTCTCTCTATGAAGAACTTCTTCCTAACATCCAGCCTAAACCTCCCCTGGTGCAGCTTGAGACTGTGTCCTCTTGTTCTGGTGTTGGTTGCCTGGGAGAAGAGACCAACTTCTGCCTGTCTACAACTTCCCTTCAGGTAGTTGTAGAGAGCAATGGCAGGGGGTTGGAACTGGATGACCTTTAAGGTCCTTTCCAACCCAAGCCATTCTGTGATTCAGTTGTATCTGATTGTACACAGATATTCCATAAATGATTAACCTTGAAACCATTTGGTTATTTTATCATTAGGCAGCATCCAAAATTCTGCAGATGGAAACAAAGCTGAGTAAAGCCAGGCTTACAGGATTAGGTGGTTAGAACAATGGTACAAAGGAAACACCAAATGTTCCATGGCTTCAGAAAGAAGGGTGGGGAAAATCCCACTTAAAAATTGTTTTGCCAGAGAAACTAGGAGCAGAGCATTTCTGGCATTGCAGAGAAGGCTTGCTGATGAGGAAAGCCTGAGAGAATTAGAGCTTTTTAGTTTGGAAAAGAGCAGCCTGAGGGGGGATCCCATCAATGCTGATCAATATGCTGGGTGGGTCTCAGGAGGGTCAGACCAGGCCATTTTCAGCGGTGCACAATGACAAGACAAAGGGTAAGGGGAACAGGAGGCTTCTCTAACACTGGAACAGGTTGCCCAGTGAGGTGGTTGAACCCTTATTTCCGATCCTTGGAGCTGTTTAAAACATGCAAAGGCGTGGTAGAGTTATAGAGTGTTTGGACTGGGTGAACACCAAAACAAGAGGACAGAGTCTCAGGCTGCACCAGGGGAGGTTTAGGCTGGATGTTAGGAAGAAGTTCTTCACAGAAAGAGAGATTGGCCATTGGGATGGGCTGCCCAGGGAGGTGGTGGAGTCACCATCACTGGAGGTGTTTAGGAAGAGACTGGATGAGGCACTCAGTGCCATGATTTAGTTGATCACATAGTGTTGGATGATAGGTTGGACTCAATGATCCCAGAGGTCTTTTCCAACCTGGTTAATTCTATTCTATTCTATTCTATTCTATTCTATTCTATTCTATTCTATTCTATTCTATTCTATTCTATTCTATTCCATCCCATCCCATCCCATTCTATTCTATTCTATTCTATTCCATTCCATCCCATCCCATCCCATCCCATCCCATCCCATCCCATCCCATCCCATCCCATCCCATTCCATCCCATCCCATCCCATCCTATTCTATTCTATCCTATCCTATCCTATCCTATCCTATCCTATCCTATCCTATCCTATCCTATCCTATCCTTAGGGTCTTTTCCAATCAAAACAAGTCCATTCTGTTCTCTTCAAGTATTCCTGGAATCACCATTGCCTGTGTGGTTGAAGCTCTCTTGCAGAGTTGAATTGTCCTAAAATGAATAAATAAAAGCTGGCTAAAGTAAACAGAGGATTTTGCAGAGCAAGCCACAGAAATTCCTCAGTAGAGATTCCAGCCTCAGAAAAAGCTGCAGCTGAGCATTCTGGATTAGATTGGTGTTATGTTCTCTCACCAGAATCACAGCTGCAATCCACCATGACAATTCATGAGTGGGGAAGCCATGGATCTCCAAGTTCCACAAATTGCTTTTTTTATTGCATTCTTGTAGTTGTGGATTGAAAAAAAAAAAGAAAAAGAAAACAAAAACCAAACCCAAAGGGATATTAACATAATATTCATAAAGAATATTAATAGGTTACAGAAGAGCAATCAGGGCACTGAGCAGCCTGGAAACATAACACGGCGTTCAGACTGGAGATGACATTCACAAGGGTGCCAGTACTGTAAAACCAGGGACCAAACGACACCATCAGTCACACAAGGCTGAGCCACCACCACAGCACACAACCCCAGGGCCACCTACAAGAATTTACTGCAAACAAAGGTGTGGCCATAACAGTTTCAGCACGATTTCAGCCTCATGACATCATTTCTAAAGTATGATGATAGAATAGAATAGAATGGAATGGAATGGAATGGAATGGAATGGAATGGAATGGAATGGAATGGAATAGAATAGAATAGAATAGAATAGAATAGAATAGAATAGAATAGAATAGAATAGAACAGAACAGAATAGAATAGAATAGAATAGAATAGAATAGAATAGAATAGAATAGAATAGGGTAGGGTAGGACAGGACAGGACAGGACAGGACAGGATAGGATAGGATAGGATAGGATAGGATAGGATAGGATAGGATAGGATAGGATAGGATAGGATAGGATAGAATGAACCAGGTTGGAAGAGACCTTCAAGATCATCGTATCCAATCCACCATCCAACATAACCTAATCAACTAAACCATGGCACCAAGCACCCTATCGAGTCTCCTCCTAAACACCTCCAATGATGGTGACTCCACCACCTCCCAGGCAGCCCATTCCAATAGCCAATCACTCTCTCTATGAAGAATTTCTTCCTAACAGCCAGTCTAAACCTCCCCCAGCACAGCTTGAGACTGTGTCCTCTTGTTCTGGTGCTGTTACCTGGGAGAAGAGGCCAACCCCCACCTGTCTACAGTCTCCCTTCAGGTGGCAAAGCCCATGGAAGTAGGAGCAGGAGATCACCACAGATCAAACTCTGCTTGCAGTTGTGAGGTCTGATTTCTCTGGGTAGATGTTCTGCAGGTGACACAGGAAAGAGCCCTGTCTGGGCTTCTTTTCTTGAAGGAAAGGCCAAACTGCTCACAATTCAAATGAAAACTTCTGGTCCCAGAGGAAAATGCCAACAGTTTTTAGGTTCATTGTGCTCTTGCAGATTCCCAGCATATGGGGTTGGAAGGAACCTCTGGAGATTATCCAATCCAACCCCCCTGCTCAAGCAGGATCATCCACAGCAGCTTGCCCAACATCACAATCTCCAGGTGGGTTTGGAATCTCTCCAGAGGAGACTCCACAACCTCTCTGGGCATCTGGGCTCTGCTCCAGAGCTCCAGCACCTTCCCATTTGACAAAAAGAGCTTGGCTTCAGTTTAAAACATCTCCTAATAGATTTCAGAGGAGATTTAATAATTTTCTTCTACCCTGAAGTGACTCAGTGATGGAAAACAGATGTTAAACAACAACACAAAAAGACCAATTCCTCTCTATGCTCCTGGCCTCCCTTTGCTTCCATTTGCATGGGAACTGTTTGGCTAAATAGGGATCTAGGGATGCAGTGAGGATGCTTCCCCCCCCCCCCCCCCCCCCCCATTCTGCTGATGGAATGACACTGGGAGGACCATTCCTTAATTTTCAGCGTGGTAAGTGGGTCATTATTGCCCAATTACACTCGCTGCTAACCTCTCTGTGCCTCATTTTGGCATCCATAAAATCAGAACAGCAGCACTCAGCACCCTCCTTGGGATGGGGGCAGATTTATTGGTTAATGCACAATGCAAATGAGTAGCACTGCAGGCTGGCTGGAGCAGCACTATTAATTGTGGAGCATTGTTAGCAAGGGTATCATAGAATGGTTAGGGTCAGGAGGGACCTTAAAGATCATCTAGATCCAACCCCTGCCATGGGCAGGGACACCTTCCACTAGCCCAGGTTGCTCAAGGCCTCATCCATCCTGGCCTTGAGCATCTCCAGGGAGGGGGCATCCAAAACCTCCCTTAGGCAAACTGTTCCAGTGTCTTGGTGTGATTTGAAGTCTGGCTGTAAGGTGCAGTCATAAAGGTTTCTCTTCTGAACCTTGGGTCTTAAGCTTGAGTAGTTGGATGGAGAATCTAGAAAGCGGGCTCTATTGAAATGACAAAGCCAGTTGTCATTGTCACAAACACAAACAAACCTTTTCAACCCTCCAGGGAGGCTGTGGATGCCCCCACCCTAGTGCTGTTCAAGGCCAGGTTGGATGAGGCCTTGAGCAACCTGGGCTACTAGAAAATCCCTGCCCATGGCAGGAGGGTTGGAACAGAATGATATTTGAAGCCCCTTCCAACCCAAACCACTCTGTGATTCTATGAAGCCCCCACTGATGTAGCAAGAAATGTGTTTTAGAAATGGATTGGCCCCACTGAAGCACATCCTAGTTGTGGACAATCAGGGCATGGATTTTAAAGTCCACCTTGTTTCTTGTCTGACTCTTTATTAATTGTTTTGTGTGACATGCAGGGATTTCATGGCAGCTTCCACACTGAGCTGATTCTCCTCTTGCTCCCAGCCTGGCCCATCTGGCTGTGTGTCTCTCTCTAGCTCTGTGTGCTGGGTGTGACTGTGCCAGCTCACTCTCTGCTGTTGGACCAATATAGTGAAGCCTGCCTGTAACAGCCTGAGCTGTCTGCATTTGAGCAGTGACACCCACTCAGAACAGGGTGGGTTTACTTTATTCCTCCTCTCCACACAAATTCACAGATTGCATTGGGTTGGAAAGGACTCTTGAAGGCCATCTTGTTCAACTGCCCTGCAGTCAGAAGAGATAGCTCCAACCACATCAGGCTGCCCAGGGCCACATCAAGGCTGATCTTGAATGTCTCCAGGGATGGGGCCTTGACCACATCTCTGGGCAATCTGTTCTAGTGTCTCACCACCCTCACTGTGAAGAGCTTCCTCCTGATGTCCAACCTAAATCTACCTTGCTCCAGTTTCAAACCATTGCCCCTGTCCTGTTACCTCAGGCCTTTCTAAAAAGTGCCCCCCCAGCCTTCCTGTAGGTCCCTTTCAGATATGGAAATGCAGCTCTAAGGTCTCCCTGAGGCTTTCTCTTCTCCAGGCTGAACAGCCTCAACTCTCCATGCCGAACAGCCTCAACTCTCCATGCCTGTCCTGATGAGGAAGAACTTCTTTACTTTAAGGGTCACAGAGCACTGGAAAAGGCTGCCCACAAAGGTTGTGGAGTTTCCTTTTCTGAAGGCTATCAAAACCTGTTTGGATGCATTCCTCTGTGATCTGTAATAGATTCTATGGTCCTGCTCTGGCAGGGGGATTGGACTGGATGATCTCCAGAGGTCCCTTCCAACCTCTAACATCCTGTGAGCCTGTGACATCCAGGGATGGTGACTCCACCGCCTCCCTGGGCAGCATGTTCCAATGCCTGACCACTCACCGTTAAGAAGGAAAGAAAATCATCTGCTCTATCAGAAAACCAAAACCAAACCCCCAAACCTGGTGTCTTAATTGAATTTGGGGTTAGCATTGGAATGTAGTCCTTTTCTTTCTTTCTTTCTTTCTTTTATTTGTTTCCAGTTCTTAGACCAAAACCACTACTGGGAGGATGGCACTGAAAAAAATCAATGTGTAGTGAAAACCCTGACTGAAGGTACCCATGGGAAAGGAGAAATTCCACCTGCATTTTGATTTTGGTGGGTGAGGGCTGGGACTTCTGCACATAACAAACATGAGCCAGGTCCAGGCTCCACAGGGAGCACATTCTCCAGTAAATCATTTAGTCATCTGGAGGTGATGTGACAGCAAAACAGCCTTAATGATTTTCTTCAGTGACTCCACTTAATCCATAATGGAACAGATTGGAGGAACCTGATCTAGGGCACATCTGGCTGTTTAATGGACTGCAGCTAAGTGACTGTGGCTGCATCTTCAGCCGGGGTTCACCTCCCCAGAGCTGCTGGGGCTGGTGATGCAGGTGCCTGGAGAACAGCTCCTGCTGCTGCTCCTCCTCCTTGGGCATGGAGGGGGCAAGCTGCTGGGGGGTGTCCCTGCTTTAGCAGGGAAGTTGGACTGGGTGATCTCCAGAGGTCCCTTCCAACCTTCCCTACCATTCTGTGATTCTGTGCAATGGCTGCTGTGCATCTCAGGTGGAGGTATAAAACCAAGGCAATGTTGGCTCAATAGTCCTGTTTCTGCAGGTGTCTTGGATCACCACCACGTCATTTATTGTGAGAAGACATTTCTGACCTTCATAAGAAAGCTAACAGTGTTTTCCAGATTATCTTGTTCAACATCTCTGTGGGTGCCATGGACAGTGGCATTGAGTGCACCCTCAGCAAGTTTGCTGATGACACCAAGCTGTGTGGTGCAGCAGACACACTGGAGGGAAGGGAGGCCATCCAGAGGGACCTTGACAGGCTGGAGAGGTGGGCACAGGCCAACCTCATGAGGTTCAATAAGAGCAAGTGCAGGGTCCTGCATCTGGGTTGAGGCAATCCCAGGCACAAATCCAGGCTGGGCAGTGACTGGCTGGAGAGTAGCCCTGAGGAGAGAGACTTGGGGGTGCTGGTGGACAAGGAGCTCAACATGAGATCTCAGTGTGCACTTGCAGCCCAGAAGGCCAATCAGATCCTGGGCTGCACCAAGAGAAGTTTCAAAGAGTAGGTCAAGGGAGGTGATCCTCCCCCTCTACTCAGCTCTGGTGAGACCCCACCTGGAGTACTGTGTCCAGTTCTGGAGCCCCTATTACAAGAGGGATATGGACGTGCTGGAACATGTCCAGAGAAGGGCCACAAGGATGATCAGAGGGCTGGAGCACCTCTCCTATGAGGACAGATTGAAGGAGTTGGGGCTGTTCAGTCTGGAGAAGAGAAGGCTCTGAGGTGACCTAATTGTGGCCTTCCAGTATCTGAAGGGGTCCTACAGGAAGGCTGGGGAGGGACTTCTCAGGATCTCAGGTAGTAATAGGACTAGGGGCAATGGAATGAAGCTGGATGTGGGGAGATTCAGGCTAGATGTGAGGAGGAGGTTCTTCCCCATGAGAGTGGTGAAGCCCTGGAATGGGTTGTCCAGGGAGGTGGTCGAGGCCCCGTCCCTGGAGGTGCTTAAGAGCAGGCTGGATGCGGCTCTGTCCAGCCTGATCTAGTGTGGGGTGTCCCTGCCCATGGCAGGGGGGTTGGAACTAAATGATCCTTGTGGTCCCTTCCAACCCTGACTGATACTATGATACTATGATCTTTTTCCTCCCCAACCCCTAAACCATCTGATCTGAAAGGTTAGATGCCACTGCCCACAGCAGAACCTTGGAACCAGACGATCCTTTCTGACCCAAACCACCCTATGCTTCTATGATTAGCTGTGAGTTCTGTAGCTTTTGATTCAATTCTAGCAAGGGGGCGTGGATGAACCTGCCCAAATCTGTGACTGGGGATTGGGTTCTGCAGAAGTGCTCCATGAGCTGTGCACTCAGGATGGAGAGCAGCCTCTTGGAGCTGCGTTTTTTTGACGTGAATGCTCTCGCTGATGAAAACTGATGGCAAACAAAAATAGATTTCCTGTCAAGGATGCAGTTGTCCTTTTTCTTAATGCACTCTAAATGTTTCTGTGAAGCATCATCTGCTCTTTAATTGCACGTTCTAGACCGTCAAAGTCACTCAAAATTCTTTGGCAGTGAGGGAAATAAAGTCCTGCTCTGACCTGTTTCTCAGCCCTTGATTTCCCCTCTCTCTTGGGTTGTTCTCCTGAAAAAAAACCAAAACCAACACAAAAGTAGGGATTTGGGTTTAGAGTCAGGACAGCCCAGGCTGGAAGGGACCTCAAAACCTTGTCTGGTCCAACCTTCCACGGGAAATGGAGCCCATGTCAGGTTATTTGGTACCTTGTCCAGATAGCAGGACAAGAGATAAGAGCCTCAAACTGCCCCAGGGGAGTTTAGGCTGGAGATCAGGAAGAATTTCTTCCCTGAAAGAGCAGTGGAAAAGGAAGAGGCTGCCCAGGAAGGTGTTGGAGTCACTGTCCATGGAGGTGTTCAACAAATAAGCAGGTGTGGCACTTTGGGACATAGCCTAGTAGTCATGGAGGTGTTGGGTGGGAGGTTGGACTTGATAATCTTAAAGGGGTTTTCTAACCTTAATGATTCTATGATTCTTGTCCAGTCACATCTTGAGAGCCTCCAGCTGGAGGCCCCACCAAGCACCTGGGAGGTTGTTCTAGTGACTGATTGTCTTCACAGCCAAAAAAAATTTCTCTTTCTTAAAAGGAGATGAAATTTCTCCCAGTGGAGGAATTCCTCCCCATTGCCTCTTGTCTTCTTCATGTGCTTCTCTTCTCTGAGCCCAAAGTGGCAGGGGGTGAAAGGTCCAGAAGCTGGTTCAGCTGTTCTCATCTGGAGCCAGGTAATTATTCAGGCTGGTTTTCTGAGCCAGAAGCAAGCAGCAGAGTTTATCCTGGGCAGCTGTAAACAGAGCAGAGAGCTTCTGTTTATCAAATTACTTTGCTTGTATCTGAAGGTCAGGATGAAGAGCAGACTGTGCACCTGAGATACATGGGAGCTAATGCCAGTGCTTCCCAGTACTCTGACTGGGCAGCTGCCTCTGCTTTCCTCCATGGGCCTTCTTCCCACTTCGTGGTAGAGGTAGAAGATGTATTCAAAGTGGATTTCTTGTGAGTATGTTTGGCTGAAGCAAAGGTGAAGGATCTGGAGAACAGGGCTGGTGAGGAGCAGCTAAGGGAGCTGGGGTTGTGCAGCCTGGGTAAGAGGAGGCTGAAGGGGAGACCTCATTGCTCTCTACAACTCCATGAAAGGAGGTTGGAGCAAGGTTGGTCTCTTCTCCCTAGTATCAGGTGATAGAAGAAGAGGAAATAGCCTGAAATTGTGCCAGGGGAGTTAAAGGTAGGAACATGAGGAACAACTTCTTTGCTGCAAGAGTGGTCAGGCCTTGGAGGTGGTAGAGTCATTTTTCCTGGTGGTGTTCAGGAAACATGTGGAGATGGCACTTAGAGACATGGTTTAGTGGCCATGGTGGTGTTGGGTTGACGGTTAGAGTCAATAATCTTGGAGGGCTTTTTCAATGGAAACAAGGTGATAATAGAGTCCTGCAGAAGAATGTCCTCTGAGCCTCAGGGAAGGTGTGTGAGGACATGCTGACAGCAGTGCTGGGAAAACCAGGCTTGTAAACATCTGCCAGAAACGTGCCTTTCTAATAATTATTGAATTGCAGCCTCCCCCCAGCCTGGCAGCATTAGTCCTGGCTCTGCTTCCAGCCTGTCTCTCCCCGAGTGATTGATTTCTTTATTTCTGTTCTCTCCCTGCCAGCCCTTGGGAACGTGATCGAGTTAAATCCAGAGAACCTTAAAAGCTCAGCTAAATTACCAGGGAAGGGAATGTGAGGGTGCTTGGAGGAGGAGGAGGATTCAGGTAGAGGCAGGGCAGGGCCATCCCACCCTGTGCATTTGTCCAAATCCTGCAGAACAAAGGAACCTGGAGAGTTCCATTTCATCTGCTCATGTGGAAGAGGCTGGATTAGGGTCCAGAGGTGGGATTATTGACCCGAGTAGGATGTCTGCAGGGGTATCTCCATGTTATGAGACATCACTGCTTGGTGGCTGGTTGTCAGCAGGGTCTTGAAGAGTCACAAAATGGGAGGGCTGGGAAGGCACCACTGGAGACTGGAGTCCAGCCAAGGTAGGGTCACCTAAACAAGTTCACACCTAAACAAGCCCAGGTGGGTTTTGAATGTCTCCAGTGATGGAGACTCCACCACCTCTCTAGGCAGCCTGCTCCAGCGCTTTGCCACCCTTAAATTAAAGAAGGTCCTCCTCACATGTAAATGAAACTTCTTATATGCAAGAATAGAATAGAATAGAATAGAATAGAATAGAATAGAATAGAATAGAGTAGAGTAGAGTAGAATAGAATAGAATAGCATAGCATAGCATAGCATAGCATAGCATAGAATAGAATAGAATAGAATAGAATAGAATAGAATAGAATAGAATAGAATAGAATAGAATAGAATAGGAAGGATGTTGACTTGCTGGAACGAGCCCAGAGAAGAGTAGGGCAACAAAGTTGGTGAGGGGTTTGGAACACAAGCCCTATGAAGAGAGGCTGAGAGAGCTGGGGTTGCTTAGCCTGGAGAGGAGGAGACTCAGGGGTGATCTTATTGCTCTCTACAACTGCCTGAAGGGAGGTTGTAGACAGGCAGAGGTTATAGAACAGAATAGAATAGAATAGAGTACAGTAGAATAGAATAGAATAGAATAGAATAGAATAGAATAGAATAGAATAGAATAGAATAGAATAGAATAGAATAGAATAGAATAGAATAAAATAGAATAGAATTAACCAGGTTGGAAGAGACCTTCAAGATCACTGTGTCCAACCCATCATCCAACACCACCTAATCAACTAAACCATGCAACCTAGCACCCTATCAAGTCTCCTCCTGAACACCTCCAATGATGGTGACTCCACCACCTCCCTGGGCAGCACATTCCATGGACAATCACTCTCTCTGTGAAGAATTTCTTCCTAACATCCAGTCTGAACCTCCCCTGGTGCATCTTGAGACTGTGTTTGTGTCCATTGCCCCTTGTCCTGTCACTGGCCACCACTGGAAAAAAAGCCTGGCCCCATCCTCCTGACACCCTCCCTTGAAGTATTGATTAGCATTGATGAGATCCTCCCAGGAATCCACCACCTCCCTGGGCAACCTGTTCCCGTGTCTCAGGACCTCACTATAAAGGCTTTTTCTAGTCTCCAGTCTAAATCTGCCCTCCTCAAGCTTCAAACAGGGAAGAGAATAAATGTTAAATGCAATTTAACACATGACAAATTCTCAGTGTATGGCATCCCCAAACATCAAGAAATGCTGCTTGCTCCTGGCCAGGAAAATGTCCTATTCATGTTGCTTGGAAAAAAAATAATTACACTTGTTCATGCTTATTAACACCTTCCCAGCTCTGCAAACAGGCTGATTTTCCACCATTCACTGAGCTCTTTGAAGAATTCCTGCTCTTTCGTATCAGCAGTGCCGGACCTGCTGGGGGCTCTCCCATCCGTGTTTCTCCTTCCCAGACACATCCAGCGACCACCTACATGAATGAGAACAAGTGTGTTAGGCACAGAAATGCTTCAATTGGGATCCTTCTTATTCTTCCCTGGAAAATGAGGTTGTAGGGCGGATTTTTTTCAGTTCAGGGCACAGTTGCCAGCCCTGTTTGCCAGGCAGACATGAGGCTGGCATGATGCCCCTGGGTGCTGAGCACCATGTGCCACCCACGCCTCCATCCATCTGCCAGCCAGCCCACCACCCTGCCCACTCGCCCAGCAACTCACTGCCTTGCCCAGCCACCCACCCAGCAGCCCACTCACCCAGCAGCTGAGGAGCTGGGAAGGCTGAACTTGGCTTTTAAACCTTGGGTGTGAGCTCCACGACCACGCAGCCAGACACAGGATCTTCTCCGCAGTGCCGTGAGGATGGGCAGGGAGCCCATCAGCATCACTCAGAATCACAGAAGGGTTTGGGTTAGAACAGTCCTCAAAGATCATCCAGTCTCAACCCCTCCTGCCCTGGAGAGGGACACTCCTCCTCTGGAAGAGCACTGTGTAGTCCCTGTTCTGCCTGCAGGGTGAAGCAAGTTGAAGGACCTCCCTGAAATCTGCTCACGATGCCAAGGGCAGAATCCTGAGCAAGTTGTGAAAACCTTCTGGTGCTGCCCTGGGAGCACTGCCCCCAGAATCATCCCAGTAAGGACATGCAAATCCAAATTTAGCCCTCCCACATTCTGCAATCATTTAAGAAATCTTAAAATAATGAAATTGCTGTCAAACCTGGATGAAAGGAGAGTGAGCAGATGACAGCTCCTCCTAATGAGTTTATTCTCCCAGGAAAAAGAAGAGTTTTTTCCTGTACCTACCAGTGGAGCTATTCTTTCTGCCTTCTATCTAAAACCAGTTAGAGAATCTGGAATTGCAGTCAAAAACACTATAAAGAGCTCACTTAAAACTTCCAAAAATGTCTGAAGCAAGAGTCTCACAAAAATAACCCTTCCTCTTGCTGACTAAAGAGAACAGATCGGAGTATTTTGGGGCTTAAATGGTGCATGGTGTGTTGGAGAGGGAAGATGATGCTGTGTCATCACCCTGCAGGTACATGAATGTTTTATAGATAAAGAGAATGATTTGGGTTGGAAGGGACCTTAAAGATCATCCAGTGCCAACCCCCATGCCATGTGCAGGGATACCTTCCAGGAGACCAAGTTGCTCAAAGCCTCATCCAACCTGGCCTTGAACACCTCCAGGTAGCCGGGGGGGGAAGCATCCACAACCTCCCTCTAGTATCTCACCATCCTCCCTGTCAAAAATTTCACAGTATCACAGTATCACAGTATCACTGAGGTTGGAAGAGACCTCAAAGATCATCGAGTCCAACCTATCACCACAGACCTCATGACTAGACCACGGCACCAAGTGCCAAGTCCAATCCCCTTTTGAACACCTAATCTCTCTCTCTCTTCCAAATCTCCAGTCTAAATTTCCCCTCTTCCAGCTTCAATCAATTCTTTCTTGTCCTGTCACTACAAACCCTTGTAGAAAGTCCCTCCCCAGGTCCCCTGCAGCCCCCGTCAGGAACTGGTCCTCCAAGAACATACCAGTGGGCCACTAAGCCCCCAGTGCAGTAGGACAAAGGGTATCATACAGCTGCATAATGAAAACAGCTCCTCTACAAACACATTAGGCTGAAAAGGTAAGGAAAAAGGACACCAGGACTGAGAGAAAAGGAGAGGGAGGGAATCACCCCACAATCCACAAGTGCTGGGTTGGGACACAAAGAGGAGGTGGGGTAAGGAAATTCAAACACCACCTCCTGCTAAAGCTAGAAGCAGAATGGGAAGAGGGAATTTCCTCCTCAGTGGAAAAATGGACAGGAAGAGCCAGGAGGGAGGGAATTGTTAGGTTACAGCATCAAAAGCACCAAAACCTTCCCTTCTTAGGTAGCTCATCTGCACCTGATGGATTTCAGCAGCCTCTAAGGCAGTGACATTTTCACCCTCCTGACCTGCAGGGCTGTTTGCTAGGGGATCTGGAAGGAGGCAGAGATGGCTTTTCAGCCATAGGTTCTCTCTTCCTCCTGCAGTGGAAGCTGATATGTAAGGACCACAGATGGAACCAGGCTCAAACCCAGTTTGGTTTCTCTTCTCTCCAAGGAGTCACTGAGAAACACTCTCATAGTGGATCCATAAATAGCTGTGTCACCTCACCTTCCCAGCTCCTGCTCACATCTCTGCACCCATGAAGAGCTGTTCCTCTGGGAAGTGCTGCTCAGGAGCTGGTGGCTCTTTCCATGTTTCACAGGGATGTCCTTCAGGCACCTGATCTCATTCCCTTCACATGGTGAGCCTGGTTTGTCCTCCCTGAACCATGGACAAATGCAAATGCTTATCTGTGAGTCTTGCCTTGGGGGCTGCCTTGCCTGTTGAACACATGTGTTTGTCATGGCTACATGTGAGCTCCTGGATGTGACTGCAAGTGTCCAGCTCTGGGGCCACCATCTGCTGACCATCCACATATGTTCTGGCCCAGTCTGCAGCTGGGTGAGAGCTGCTGGAGCCAATGGACATCAGGAGCCATGCTGATCTCATCATAGAATCATTTTGATTGGAAAAGACCTCTGAGAGTCCAGCCTTCAACCTAAGACCACCATGGCCATTAATCCATGTCATGAAGTGCATCAAAGCCATCTCAGCACATCTGCAGCAAGCTCTTGGGCTGGGGCTCGGTCTCTGTAGTGAGGGAAATTGTTTTCTTTGACTTTTTCAGCAAATGCATTTCAGGCTTTGCCTTCTCAAGCTGGCAGCACTCACCCTGACTGGCGGCTTTGCAAATACATCTGGAGGTTCCTGGCTGAGGTGAGTGATTTTGCAATCATTGCCTCATGCTGTGCCTCCCTCCTCTGACCTTACCCAGACACAAGTGTGGAACCTATGCTCCGTGGTCTCAGCCAGAGCCAGAGCCTGCCTGTCAGAGGCTCAGGAGCAATCTCTTTCTTGGCTGCTTTTCCTCTCTGCACAGCTCTGTCCTGGTCGTTCAGGGGTTGTAATGAACTCTGCAGTGCTCTGGTTGGTTTGGAAGCAGACTAAGAGGAGCCACCTTCCAGACCCCAGCCCATATCTGTTTCCTGTGATGGGGGCTTTATGGTGCACAGGATATAACTGGTTGGAAGAGACATTCAAGATCATCCAGTTCAAACTTCAATTCAGCACTGCAAGGTCACCACTAAACCATGTCCCTAAGGACCAGGTCCACAGGCCATTTAAACCCCTCCAGGGATGGTGTCTCTGCTGTCATTTGGAAACCTGCTATAGTCTTGGTACCAACACTCTTTAAAGGCATTGTGCTGGCTGGCTGTTCTCAAGCACGTTTTCCTTCCTATCAAGGCAAATTTGTGATGAAAACCTTTCTTGGGGGGGTGGGGGGTGGGGGAGAATGGGGTGGCATTTGTGCTCCATGAGTTCTCACAGGAATGGATTGAAGCTTGAGGGGAGGGGAGATTGAGACTGGAGATTAGGAAGAAATTCTTTCCAGTGAGGGTGGTGACACACTGGAACAGGTTGCCCAGGGAGGCTGTGGATGCCTCCTTCCTGGAGGTGTTCAAGGCCAGGTTGGATGAGGCCTTGAGCAACCTGGGCTAGTGGAAGGTGTCCCTGCCCATGGCAGTGGGGTTTGCATCTGGATGACCTTTAAGATCCCTTCCAACTCAAATTACTCTAGGAATGTATGAATTTCTGCTCCTGCCAAGCTCAAACCTGATGACCATTTCCATTTTCAAATCAATGTTCTGAATCAAAGCTTCTGCTTTAGTTTTGTTTCTCTAGAAGGTTATTGAGTACCTTTCACATGTATCTAGTAAAAACCAACCAACCAAACATTTCCAGTGAAAAGAAAAGAACCCTCCAGGATGCAGTGAAACCAAAGAAGAATTTCACTAGGTATGTGTCAGCAGCTGGGACCTGCATGGAGGTGGAGAGGAGAGCTGAGACTGTAGGGTAGCTGATAAGGTTTACTCATGTAGTTCACTGCCTGAGCCTTGTTGGCAATTACTGGAGCGAGATAAAAGTGTTCCAGGAAGAGAGGAGCAGGAGGAAACAAGCCCAAACAACCTCCCAACATGCAGAGGAGTATCTCAGTTCTACAGATGCAGACAGCACCTAGCAAACTGCCACCTGCACGCCCTGGCTGCTGCACTGCACTGGGCTGAGTCCCTCAGCTTGCAGGCTGCATGAGGCAGAGGCCAGGCTGTGGACCTGAGGGACCTGATGGTCCAGTTCTGGATCTGATGGCCATGAATGCAAGTAGCTGCATTTCAGTATCTGAGCAGACCTACAGGAAGGCTGGGAAGGGAATGTTCAGAAAAGGCTGTGGTGATAGGACGAGGAGCAATGGTTTGACACTGGAGCAGGGCAGATTCAGGTTTGTCATTAGGAGGAAGTTCTTCACAATGGGGGTGCTGAGACACTGGAACAGGTTGCCCAGAGGTGTGGTTGAGGCCCTATCCTTGAAGATAGACAAGATGAGATTTGAGTGGCCCTGGGCAGCCTGATCTAGTAGGAGATGTCCCTGCTGAGTGCAGGGGGGGTCAGGCAAGGCAACCTTTGAGGGTCCCTTCCAACCACATGCATTCTTTGATCTATGCTCCAGGAGGCTTGGGAAGGATTCTAGGATGCATTTACCCTGTGCCTGTTCACAGCATGTACTTGAGGGTGAAAGAGGAAAAGGGACACATTTACACACTTCATCATTTACCTTTGACTTTTATGATCCTGTAGAGTCCCAAAGTGTTTTGAACTCATTCCAGCATCTGCATTTATTTTAGTTCATATGGTATCTGGAGTCTTCCAGGGACATGCAGGTCTCTGTGGCATATCTAGAGAAGCCAGGCCTGATAAGACAAAGCATTTATCAGCATAAGCCAAGGTCCTGCCCTGCACAGGGAGATGTAAGAGCAGGTGCCAGAGGCTCCTCACCAGTGTAGCCACAGCCAGGCAGGGGTTGCTGTAATGGGGGAGAATAGCCATCAAATATTGGTGTAGGAGGAACCTGGTCAAGGCTTTTCCCAAAACACCCAGCTGAAGTTAGTGTGGGTACACAGTGGTTGATGTTCAGGTGCTGAAGTGGGATGGAGTGGCCCACACCACCTTTAGGGTGCCTGTGCCCCTGCACTGACTGCACAGGGATCAGAGAATGGCTGCACTTGGACATCCTGACAAGAGGGGGCCAGCCCTGAGCCCATCTATGCAAGTCAAAGTCTGGCTGGGGTCGTCATACAGTGGAAGGTTGAGATGGTGATAACCATAGGCAGGTCAGTTCTGTCCTCTCTCTTCAGCCCTGTCCTCTCTCTTCAGCCCTGTCCTCTCTCTTCAGCCCTTTCCTCTCTCTTCAGCCCTTTCCATTCTGCTTGGGATCCCAGGATGCCCCCAGAATTAGAGACAATGTGATCTAAAAGCTCATCTTCCATTTTCAGAGCTCTTCAAGAAAGAGCCTGGTGCTGAGATCCCAGGAGCAGCCTGGGGCAGGGAGAAGCTGTAAAGATATCCTCTCCTCCCTGCCCAGAGCTCTGTCCTGCAGCAGCCACAGCTGCTTGATCTGGCAATGGGTGGGTTGCAGGTACAGGAACCATTTGGGTCCAGTTTGAATTCATTTTCTGTAGGGGGTAACAGCAGCTTCTCAGCAGAATGAGACCTGCTGGTGGCTGGTAGCAGCCTCCAGACCATGAATGGTGCCCGCAGAAGTCTAGAGTTCCACCCTCGATAAAGCACCAGTGAGTGCCCCTTGGAAATCCACATTTTTATGGTGAAAATTGCTCTGTCACTTACAGTCAAAGCTCAAAATGCCCAGCTCAGAAGAAAATGTAGTAGAAAATACATCTGAAGCTCTTGCTTGGGCCACAGCTGAACACATCTGGACTGTGGCAATGGCTTTCTCCGAGGAGATTTGGTCACACTAGGAACACTTCACTGAATTTTTAGGGGGAGGGGGGAAAGGAAAATAAAGACCAGACTTTGGGGGGTTTCTTTTAGTATTTTCTCCACACTCTTTTCCTTTCTGTGTGCATCAAGTCCTGCTTTTATAACTTATTAATGATAAATTGATCTCGGGAGATATTAACTCTGTATTTACAGAGTGTTTAGAGGTGCTGGGGGCTGTTTTAAATGTGCCAGCTGCTCGGTGCTGATTTAAGTACACAGATGTTCTGATTAGCATAACATTCAAATTCAATGCCCTTCTTGTCTCCAGCCTCCAAATGCACAAAAACCACCACCAGCAGCAGCTCAGGAGATCCAGGAGATCTCTTTCTATGATCAGGTGACCCGTCTGGTGGACATGGGGAGGCCTGTGGATGTGGTCTACCTGGACTTCTGCAAGGCCTTTGACACCATCCCCCACAGCAAACTGCTGGCTAAGCTGTCAGCTCGAGGCTTGGACCACTACACTCTGTGCTGGGCTAGGAACTGGCTGGAGGGCCGAGCCCAGAGAGTGGTGGTGAATGGTGCCACATCCAGCTGGCAGCCAGTCATCAGTGGCGTCCCCCAGGGATCAGTGCTGGGCCCCGTCCTCTTCAACATATTCATCGATGATCTGGATGAGGGAATTGAGTCAGTCATCAACAAGTTTGCAGATGACACCAAGTTAGGAGCAGATGTTAGTCAGTTAGAGGGTAGAAAGGCTCTGCAGAGGGACCTCGACCGACTGGACAGATGGGCAGAGTCCAACAGGATGGCATTCAACAAGTCCAAGTGCCGAGTGCTGCACTTTGGCCACAGCAACCCCATGCAGAGCTACAGGCTGGGGTCAGAGTGGCTGAGAGCTCCCAAACAGAGAGGGACCTGGGGGTGCTGATCGACAGCTGCCTAACCATGAGCCAGCAGTGTGCCCAGGTGGCCAAGAAGACCAATGGCATCCTGGCCTGCATCAAGAATAGTGTGGCCAGCAGGAGCAGGGAAGTCATTGTGCCCCTGTACTCTGCATTGGTTAGGCCGCACCTTGAGTCCTGTGTCCAGTTCTGGGCCCCTCAGCTTAAGAAGGACATTGAAACACTTGAAAATGTCCAGAGAAGGGCAACAAGGCTGGGGAGAGGCCTTGAGCACAAGCCCTATGAGGAGAGGCTGAGGGAGCTGGGGTTGTTTAGCCTGGAGAAGAGGAGGCTCAGGGGTGACCTCATTGCCCTCTACAACTACCTGAAAGGTGGTTGTAGCCAGGAAGGGGTTGGTCTCTTCTCCCAGGCAACCAGCACCAGAACAAGGGGACACAGTCTCAAGCTGTGCCAGGGGAGGTTTAGACTCGAGGTGAGGAGGAAGTTCTTCACCGAGCGAGTAGTTCGTCATTGGAACGGGTTGCCCAGGGAGGTGGTGGAGTCACCGTCCCTGGAGGTGTTCAAGGGGAGATTGGACGTGGCACTTGGTGCCATGGTCTAGTCATGGGGGTCTGTGTTGATAGGCTGCACTCGATGATCCTCGAGGTCCTTTCCAACCTAAGTGGTACTGTGATACTGTGATACTGTGTGATACAGGCAGAAGAAGTTCCTTCTCCCCTTGGGACCTCCTTAAGGGCTGAACTTCAGCCAAGCACAGCTTGACCACAGAATGCCAGGTTGGAAGGCACCCCCAGGATCATCTGGTCTAACCTTCCTAGGTAACAGGAGAGTTGAAATGAGCTGGCCCAGCACCCTGCCAAGCTGAGCCATGTCCAATGTAGGGAACTCCTAGTTGGGGTTGTTCAGCCTGGAGAAGAGAAGGCTCCAGGCAGACCTCAGAGCTGCATTTCAATATCTGAAGGGGACCTACAGGAAGGCTGGGGAGGGACTGCTCAGGCTAGGATGAGGGGCAGTGTTTTGAAACTGGAGCAGGGGAGATCTAGGTTGGACATCAGGAGGAAGTTCTTTACAATGAGGATGGTGAGACGCTGGATCAGGTTTCCCACAGGTGTAGTTGAGGCCCCATCCCTGGAGACATTCAAGGTCAGACTTGATCTGGCCTGAGCAGCCTGCTCTAGCTGGAGGTATCCCTCCTGACTGCAATGACCTTTGAGGGTCTCTTCCAACCCAGTGCAGTCAGTGAGTCTGCACACACCTGGCACTGGAGATGCTTGGTTGTGTTTGGTTTCCTCTGCTGTGTTTGCTGTTGTGCTTTGTTTTGGGGTGGTTTTTTTCCAGCTCTGCTCCTGCCCTTGATGTGTGTTTTGGAGGCTGAGCTGTAATGGGAGGTAATGTGAGTGGTCTTTGAACCAGAGGAGCTGCAGATAATGACAGCAAATTGGTATCTGGCTCCGGGAACTGCACCTCACAGGAAAGAGCCTGAATCAGAGCTCATGGCTGGAGCTCTGCAGAGCTGGAAAGGTCAAACCCAGTCCCAAAGGGACGCTTCTCCAGCAGGTTTTAGTGGTGCAGGGAGGTCTGACCAGCTCTTCAGTGGCAAAGCAGCAGAAGCCTCATTAAAGCTTTTCTGAATCATCTGAGAATTCTCCCAGGCTTTCACAGTAATCTTCTAAGGTAAGGGATAAAAAAACCCTGCATTTAAGTTTTCTTTCCCTCTTGCATATTTCTGAGTACACTTTCTGCTACTAATCAGGATGGAAATGACATCAGTTGGGACATGCCTCTGAACCCAAAGTGACCAGGGGGGATCTAAAGTCCTTTTGCAAGGGGGCTGCTCTCTCCAGGTGGCAGAGAAGAGCCTTTAGCTCCTCATGTTGCAGATACACAGATTCTGTCAGCTTGGAAGGGACCCTCAAAGGTCATCTTGTCCAATCCCCTGCACTCAGCAGGGACACCTCCAACTAGATCTGACAGCCCAGGGCCACAGAAAGTCTGATCTTGATGTTCAGTTTCCCATTTCAAGTTCTATATTGTTTCCCAGAGAAATAAATATAAATAAATAAATATATATATATATATATATATATATATATATAGAGAGAGAGAGAGAGAGAGAGAGAGAGTATAAATATTGTATATATATATAGTATATATAAATATAAATATAAATGCATATTTTATCCTTTTAGCCTGCCCATGAACAGGAATTTTATGACACTTCATCCAGGAAGCTTCATTTCACCTCAGCCTCCTAACCCCACCACACTTCCCTGTCATGAATAACCATCTGGACTCCAGAATAGTTTAAACTAATATCCAGGGATTTAATTCATATATATATATATATATATATATATATATATATATATATATATATATAATTTGGCCGTTCTCTGGGCTTTATGCCCATAAAGCAGCTTTGCTCCCAAACCATTTTCACACTGGGATGGCTTATGGATATAATAAATGGCCTCAAGTTGCTCCAGGGGGAAGTGGAATGGAATGGAATGGAATGGAATGGAATGGAATGGAATGGAATGGAATAGAATAGAATAGAATAGAATAGAATAGAATAGAATAGAATAGAATAGAATAGAATAGAATAGAATAGAATAGAATAGAGCAGGTTGGAAGAGACCTTCAAGATCATTGAGTCAAACCTATCATCCAACACTCTCTAATCAACTAAACCATGGCACCAAGCTCCCCATCCAGTGTCTTTTTAAACACCTTCAGTGATGGTGACTCCACCACCTCCCTGGGCAGCACATTCCAATGGGCAATCACTCTCTCTACGAAGAACTTCTTCCTAACACCCAGCCTAAACCTCCCCTGGTGCAGCTTGAGACTGTGTCCTCTTGTTCTGGTGCTGGTTGCCTGGGAGAAGAGACCAAACCCCACCTGGCTACAACCTCCCTTCAGGTAGTTGTAGACAGCAGTAAGGTCTCCCCTGAGCCTCCTCTTGTCCAGGCTAAACCACTCCAGCTCCCTCAGCCTCTCCTCACAGGGCTTGTGCTCCAAACCCCTCCCCAGCTTTGTTGCCCTCCTCTGGACACGTTCCAGCAACTCAACATCTTTCCTAAACTGAAGTTTAGGTTGGAGATCAGGAACAATTTCTTTGCTGCAGGAGTGGTCAGGCATTGGAACAGGCTGTCCAGGGAGGTGGTGGAGTCACCATCCCTGGAGGTATTCAGCAAACCTGTGGACATGGCACCTGGGGACATGGCTCAATGGCCATGGTGGTGTTGGGCTGACAGCTGGACTGACCTTAGAGGGCTTTTCCACCCTTAATGATTTTCCATGTGTATTTATTTGTCTTCATTTTCCCTTGCAGCACCTCCAAGCAGTGCCTCACAGGGTTGGGTGGCTGCATTTTTCACCCCCCCTGGTTTTAGAGTGGCTGGTTTCAATAACTGGAAGCTTCACTCAGGAGATCAGGAGCATATGAGGAACACAGAAAGGGAAACAATTTCGTGGCTCCTTGCTTCCCCCTCAGAAACATCCAGAGACCCAGCAGAAATATCTGGTAATGACAACAACGGAATGGGAAATAACTTCAAAGCCAATCTGATATCTTGTGGAAGAGCAGGGCAATGATACAAAGACAATATCAAAGGCTCAAGGAGGATTTTCCCAGGCATTTTGCTGCTCAGCCTTCACCACCCCCTGCAGAGGCAATCAAGACTAATGGGAACATTAGTACAGCGGAAGGCTACATATCAAAAGAGTCCCTGGAGCAAATCACACCCAGAAAGTGGAGCATCACTGGCACCGTTCTCCAAGCCACCCCCCTCTGTCACCAAAATGACTAAAAGGGTTGTAAACAGCAGAAAGAGAATTTTTGCCTGGTGACTGCAAACAGGCACCCAGCAGGGCTGTTAAAAGTTCCTTGCTGAAGAGAAAAATAGGATTCCTCCAGCTTTATAGGCCATGGTGGGCTTGCTCCTGCTCCTCTGCCATAAATCCAATTGTCATGGAGATGAAATAGGAAGCCACTGTGGGTCATAGATTCATAGAATGGTTTGGGTTTAAAGGGACCTTAATGATCATCTAGTTCCAACCCCCCTGCCATGGGCAGGGACACTGTCCACTAGCTCAGGTTGCTCAAGGCCTCATCTAACCTGGCTTTGAACACCTCCAGGGAGGGAGCATCCACAACCTCCCTGGGCAACCTGTTCCACTGTCTCACCACCCTCACTGGAAAGAATTTCTTCCTAATATGCAGTTTGAATCTCCTCTCCTGAAGCTCAAAGCCATTTCCCCTTGTCCTTTCACTACAAGCCCTTGTAAGAAGTCCCTCCCCAGCTATCCTCTAAGCCCCTTCAGGTGTCCCTGCCAATGGCAGGGGCGTTGGAGCTGGATAAACTTTCAGATCCCTTCCAACCCAAACTATTCTATGCGTCTGTTAATCCTAGAGTCCAGCCATCAACCCAACACTAAACCACTTCCCCAAGTGCCATGTCCACAGGTTTCTTGAACACCTCCTGGGATAGTGACTCCACCACCTCCCCGGGCAGCCTGTTCCAATGCCTGACCTCTCTCACAGCAAAGAAATTGTTCCTCATGTCCAACCTAACCCTCCCCTGGCACAATTTCAGGCCATTTCATCTCCTTCTAGCACCTGATACTAGAAAGAAGAGACCAAGCCCACCTCACTCCAACTTCCTTTCAGGTTCATGTGATGATTTCCAGTCTGTTCTCAGATGAGCTCTTGGTGAAGCCACCATCAGCTAGAGAGCCTCATGCAAGTTTAATGAAGCACAAGGTAAGTGGAAATACAATGCAGGGAGCAGGTCAGCAAAATGACTTCATTAATTAAATAAGATAGAATAGCTTTATTTGGGGGAAGGGAGCTTTCTCATTCCAGCAGCACCAATTCAGCCAGGGAGGGACATGGGAGCTGCTGTTTAGCTGCCTCTCCAGAATGATAAAGGTCTCAGTGTGTGGCAGGAGAGATTTCATTTCAGATGGGCCAGTCCATGGGCTTCAGGTGACACTTGGGTGTGTGAATCAGAGAGTCATGGTGCTGTTCCTGTGGCCTCGTGTTGCTGCGTGACAGTGAAGCACCACTCTGAGCTGAGATGGTTCATATTTGCAGCTCCCCAAGAGACCCTTACTCTGTCACCACCAAACACACACAAAATGACACCTTCAAGTGAGGAAACTGAGGATGACAAAAGGTGAAGGCTTTGCCTGGCTCCATGCAGACTGGGCCAAGCACCTTGGGATGAGCAGGAGCGTTATGGACCTGGTTGGGCAGATCAAGGTGTAGCAGAAGGCAGCCAACCACTCCACCCCATCATGCTGCTGCTGCTTGTTGCTGCCCTCCAGCCCCCCTCCAGACCTTCCAGTCTCCCTCCAGCCTACTTTCAGACTCTCCAGATTCCCTCCAGACCCTTCAGATTCCCTCTAGATCTCCTAACCACCTTCCAGCCTCTCTCCAGCCTCCCTCCAGACCCCCCCAGCCCCTCACCCTCCCCATCTGAGTGCTCAGCTCTTTGCTAAAGTGGTTCATTTGTTTTGAACCACTGTAGTTCTGGTGAGCTGTCTGCAGGCTTCTGCCAGCTGAGCAGAGAACTGATTTGATTTCCAGTTCCAGCATGGCAGCTGTGTGTGTGGGAGGCTGTGAGGAACAAGGAGGGGAGGGGGTTGTTTTTGTTTTTAAGGTGACCAAAATCTGGTCCACCAGATCTAATCTAACCTACTTCCAGCCTGCTGAAAGGGCAGGGGTGCACAGCAGGGTGTGGGTGATTGGTGCAGGTGGTGGGGGTCTCCCAAGCCATGGGGCTGTGAAGGGGCAGAGGTATGGCTCAAAGGGCAGGGGCATGGGGATGGTGTGGAGAGCAGCTTTTAGCTGCTCAGACTCTGCTCAAGGTCTCCCTGAATCATAGAATCATTTTGGTTAGAAAAGACCCTTAAGATCATCAAGTCCAGCCATCCTCTAGCTCTGCCAAGGCTGGTGCTAAAGCATGTCCCTCAGCACCACATCTCTGCCTGTTTGAAGCACCTCCAGGGATGGGAATTAAACTGCCTCCCTGGGCAGCCTGTTCCAGTGTTTGAGAAGATTCTTCAATTCTTCTCATATCCAAACTAAACCTCACCTGATGCAACTTGGAATCATAGAATTGTTTTGGATGGAAAAAGATCTCCAAGATCCTGAAGTCCAACCTCCAAACTAAGGACACTATGGCCATTAAACCATGTCCCAAAGGGCCATGTACACACTTTGCTTGAACACCTCCAGGGATGGTGATTCCACCACCTCCCTGGGCAGCCTCTTCCAATGCCTGACCACTCTTGCAGGAAAGAAATTGTTGGTTTGGCTTGATTGTTTAAAGGTCATGGATCTGGAGAGCTGCAACATGCTTCATCTCACTGAAGATGTCCTGGCACAGGACATGGAACCTTTCCCTCTCTCCCACTGTCTTTAGAAGGTGAGTACTCACCTGTCTCAGGTCACTATGGGAGAGCAGAAAGGGGAGGTGGTGTTAAGGTTTGGCTTGTTCAAATCTGTGGAGCATTTTAAGGGCTCCACAAGGGTTTGATTTGGAATCATGGATTACAGATACATGGTACCAGAGGGTTGGACTTGATGAGCTTAGAGGTCTTTTCCAACCAAAACAGTTCTATGATTCTATGAGTGAGTGGGAATGGAATGGAATGGGATGGAATGGAATGGGATGGAATGGAATGGAATGGAATGGAATGGGATGGAATGGAATGGAATGGACCAGACCAGGTTGGAAGAGACCTTCAAGATCATCGCATCCAACCTATCAACCAATCCAATCCACCTAAACAACTAAACCATGTCACCAAGCATAGCATAGCATAGCATAGCATAGCATAGCATAGCATAGCATAGCATAGCATAGCATAGCATAGCATAGAATAGAATAGAATAGAATAGAATAAACCAAGTTGGAAGAGACCTTTGAGATCATTGAGTCCAACCCATCATCCAACACCATCTAATCAACTAAACCATGGCACCAAGCACCCCATCCAGTCTCTTCCTAAACACCTCCAGTGATGGTGACTCCACCACCTCCCTGGGAGGCACATTCCAGTGGCCAATCACTCTTTCTATGAAGAACTTCCTAACATCCAGCCTAAAGTTGTCACCTTATGTATGGTTCCTTGCCTTGTGAAGCTCCTGAGCAAGACTTCAGTGCCCTGGGGAGGCTTTGGGAGGTCCTTTTAACACGTCTCAGGTATGCAAGTGTTGGAAAGGTCTTGTGGATTTTTTCTTTTCCCCCTTTAAATCAGTATGGAAAGGGCTCTTGCACCATTGCTGTGTCAAAAGCTACCGGGCAGAGGTTTGAGGAGGCTGGTTTTTCCCTGCCCCTTTTTAACCTTCCCTGGCTTTGCAAATTAATAGAAGTTTTTTCCCCATCAGATCAAATTTCTCTTTTGGGGGAAAAAAAACCTCTTCAAACTGCTCAGCAATGGAGCAGTGAATCACTGGTAGCTCCAGCACAGGTTAGTGACACTGGGAAGGTGAATGAAATCACGGGTTGACGGGAAGGTTTTCAGAGCACCACAGCAAGCCAAACCCACGCCTTTTTGGTTCAGAACTCTGGATGCTTGCCTCTGAGAAGCTGCTGCTGCTGCTGCTTCTTCCTGAGCTGGCTCAGGGAGTCAACAGCTCCCCACGAAGAGCAGCTGTGGGCTGTGCCCTGAGACAGCCCAATTCAGCAGCTATTTGAGCAGCTCCTGCTTTTCCAGCAGCAGATAAATGGCACTGACAGCTTGTCTCCGTGCCCGAGATGAAACATTTGCTTACCTGCCTGCTTTGCAGTGGCAGCAAACCCCTCCTCCTGCTCATTCATGAGTGAAATAATTACATAGAAACAGAGCATATGGAAACCAGCTTTTAGGTGCTTCCAGCCCCAAGAAAACGAAATATTTGGGGCTGACAACACCTAAGGAGCTGCGGTGCTGGTAATCAGGAGTAAATGGAGCATTAAGGAGGAACCAGCTGTTGGGAGCAGAACTGCAGCAGGCAGGAGGAGCCTGGGTGTGCCCCAGGCAGCAGGGCCTTTGCTATCCCTGGCAAAGGAGAGGAGAGGAATGATAGAGGGACTTGAGTCTCCCTTCTGATGGCTGCAGCACTTCGTGTATGTTTTCCTGGTGCAGTTAGCAGCTGCTGTATCTGAGTGTATTTGGTGGTTGGAGGGACTGCTGAGCAAAGATGGACCTTGCTGGAGCATTAACACTCTGTGAAAGAGATGATCAGAGGGCTGCAGCTCCTCTTCCATGGGCACAAGCTGTGAGAGTTGAGGCTGTTCAGCTTGGAGAAGAGAAGGCTCCAGGGAGGCTTTAGAGCTACATTTCAGTATCTGAAGGGGATCTACAGGGAGGCTAGGGAGGGACTGTTTAGAAGGCCCTCTGGTGATAGGGCAAGGGTTTGAGCAGGGCAGATTTAGGTTGGACATTAGAAGGAAGTTCTTTACAGTGAGGGTGGTGAGACACTGGAAAAGGTTGCCCAGGGATGTGATTGAGGTCCCATCTCTGAAGACATTCAAGGTTGGACTTGATGTGGCCCTGGGCAGCCTGGACTAGTTGGAGGTGTCCCTGCTGACTGCAAGGGGGTTGGACAAGTTGATCTTTGAGGGTCCCTTCCAAGCTGACACAACCTGTGAATCATTGAAAAGGCATCACTAGATGTGGGAAGTGCTGCTTTCTGTTTCCTGGCTTTAGCTGTTTATCTTTGTCCAATGAGGGGCACATCTCCATTTTCAGAGTGTTGACCTCAGGGGGCAGGGGGGGGCTATGACCTGTTCTGCTTGGCCCCTTAATGACTGCTGCTCATCACTGCTGTCTTACTCCTGCTGTGGCCCCTTTGGCATGGGTGACACCCAGTACTTGTGGGTCAGGAGCAACAAAACCACCATTTCCTTTAAGTCCATTAAGAGCAGGATGTAGAAATGCTCCAGTTAATCACACAGGATTTCTCACAAGCGAGCTAGGACAAGCTCTGTGTTCAAAGCAAATCTTTTCCACAGCCACACTTGATTTTGTCACATGGTCTCTGTGCTGTCATATCCTGACTACCCTGTACCTGGTGGATCATGTTCAGGCTTCTCTTGTCTCCAGTCCTGTCACTCAATTAATCCTTCTTCCTTATGCTAGCCCTGAAATGTCATCTTCTGCACTGGCTCAAGGTGTCTGTTGTGTGATTAATCTGAGCTCTGAGCCTGTTTAAAAAGCCTTCAGCAGCCTGGGACTTCCTACAAGGTTTTTTCCATTTCCTTTTCTTATTTTCTGTGGAAAACTGCTGATGGGAGAAAAAAAAAATGAAGTTCCCCTTTCGCTCATGGAAAATACATCAGAAGCTGAATTGAGCTCCAAGGAATCACTGAGGTCCATCTGGCTGAAACAGGAAGGCAGACACAAAAAAGGGGAAGATGAGAGTGAGAACATCTGGATTTTGGTCCCAAGGTATCTGTGTAATAACTGAAGTTCTGAACCCCCCAACCCGCCCCCTTCTCCTGCAGCCTGCTGCATCTGGGGCCTTGCTGAACAGGGGGTGGAGAACAGGCAGAGGGATAAGATGCAGAATCCTAACTAATGGCAGCTTGTCAGCCAGAAACCTCTTCCCTGCAATATCTTCTTTCCTCCCTCCCTGTCTTGGGCTATTCTGAATCACTCCCTCAGGTGTCTCCTTCTGGTCCTCTACAGCTCCCTCACAGGAGGTTGGAACCAGGTGGGTGTCAGTCTCACACACAACAAGTGACAGGACAAGATGAAATTACCTCAGGTTATGTGCAGGGATATTCAGGTTGGGTAACAGGAAGAATTTCTTCCCAGAAAGGGTTCCAAAGCCCAGGCTGCCCAGGAAGCTGGTGGAGTCCCCACCCCCGGAGACATGTAGAAGGAACGTGGAGGTGCTGCTAAGGGACGTGATTTAGTGACAGTGGCTAAGCAGCAGTGGTGGCACTGTGAGCTCTGGCTGAGCAGTTGGACTTGACGCTCTCAAAGGTCTCTTCCAAGGTTGTCACGGTCCGGAGACATTAACTGCCTCGGTCCGGAGACACAGTTCTTTTAAATATTCCCGTGTTGTGAAATTAAAGGCACAAACGAGGCCAAAGTATCAACAGCTAGACTATTTATTAGATAAATAAGAAAGGGAGAGGGAGAAAATAGAGAAAGTGGACATAAGAAGGGAAAGGGAGAAAAGAGAGAGAGAGAGGGACGAGAGATAAATAAGAAAGGGAGAGGGAGAAAATAGAGAAAGTGGACATAAGAAGGGAAAGGGAGAAAAGAGAGAGAGAGAGGGGCGAGAGATAAATAAGAAAGGGAGAGGGAGAAAATAGAGAAAGTGGACATAAGAAGGGAAAGGGAGAAAAGAGAGAGAGAGAGGGACGAGAGATAGAAGAGGAAAGGAATTATATTACCACACCCCTCATCCCCCCCAAGATAGTCTGTGGAGGAAAGGTGCTGCAGGAGATGTTGGGTTTGTAGAGAAACCGTGGTGAGGCTTTTGCTGGAGAACAGCTGTGGTCCTCTGGGGAGATGTTGGGTTGATACAGGAACGGTGCTGAGGATTCGGCTGGAGCTGTGGTCCTCCGGGCAGCTTCTTTTCTCCGGAGCAGCATTGTCCCGGCTTTCTCTTCTCAGCGGCCTGGCCCATCTCCTGTGTTTTCCTTCATCTCCGTTTTTCTCCCCGTTTTTTCTCCTCTGTTTCTCTCCTCTGTTTCTCTCTACAAACCAGTAGTTGCTCAAGTCTTTTATACAGTTTTTTAGTCCTCAGGCAGGTGTTGGTATGTCAGGTATTCCAGAGGCAAGGAAATAATCCAGGTATCTGTTCCCCCGGAAATCTTTCTGTGTATTGCTGTGTATGTGGGCAAGATTTTTGGATGGAGGCGAGGGGGGAATCTCCGTCTACCCCATCTTCATCCAGACAAGTCCTCCCACATTCCTTTACACAGGTGGTGGAAACCATTGTATCACCCTGCCCAAGGTACTTGATGGGCGGAAACCACCCTGCCCAGAAAGCGTGATAGCTGGGTCCTTGGGTCCATTGTTATAGTCCCGTGTTATCACGATGCAATCACAAGCTGATTTGCATCCAGGATTGGTGGACAGGATTCTTTCCACCTTCTTTCCAGTGGCTCTGCTATCACTTTATCTTTGTTGACTCACATAGAGAGAGACAAACTTATTAGACTCTCACACAGGTCTATGGTTCTATGATTCTAATGAAACAGGGACCAGCAAGTCTTGTTTCTTCTGGAGACAGGAGCTGCTGGTGGAGGTTTCCCTTCTGCTCAGCCTGTCCCGGGATATTGGCAAACTTCTTTGTGTGAATGATCTCCCTCTTTGGCAGGCCAGTAAAACCCTGCTTCCTTGTGCCATGGAGGGGCAGGTGTTTGGATGGCACACAGGACTCTGAAGAAAACCACTCCACTGAAACACTTGGAGGTGACTTAAAAAGCAAATCCATCATATTTGTAAGGTTGGGTGTGTTTGTCACTGGGTCACAGCAGCGCCTCACGGTGCGATCAAAGGCACTTGGAGATTCCTTGCCAGTGTTTTCACAGAATCCCATCATGATGGAGGTTGGAAAGGACCTCTGGAGATCATCCAGTCCAACCCCTCTGCTAACATGGGTATGTTTGGTCTGCGGTGATTCTACTTCTTCCCCTTGCATTTTAAACTCCTGAGCTTTACTCCAGGAGGGTGCACAGAACTGTGCTGGGTACCAGGACAAGCAGTGCAGGTCTGAGGGACAGGATGTGGCTCTGCAGAGCTCGGGCAGGAAAGAAGGCTCAGAGGAGACCTTACAACCACGTACATAAAGCTATCAGGAGGATGGAGATTCCCCTTGTAGAAGGAGTCCCACAGAAAAGACAAGAGGTGATGGGGGCAAGTTACTGCTGGGGAGATTCCCATTGGACTCCAGGAGAAAATGTTTCCCCATGAGAGCAGTTGGACACTGGAGTCATCTCCCAAGGGAAGTGGTGGAGTTCCCTACATTGGACAGTTTTAAGGCTCAGCTTGACAGGGTGCTGGGCCAGCTCATCTCAACTCTCCTGCTACCTAGGAAGGTTGGACCAGATGATCCTTGGGGTCCTTTCCAACCTGGCATTCTGGGATTCTGTGGTCTCACATCCTGTGGCAGGATCCAATTTGACTGCTCTGCGTGAAGCAGGGTTTCAGGGGCAGGTGAAATGTAGCAGCTGGCTTTCAAGCACTGTAAATGCTCACATGGGCAGAGCTGGCTGGATTGCCCTTTACCCTAAAAATGAGATTTCTCTATTACAGCAAAAGCAGCATTGGCAAAGAGCTTTCACCTGGGCAGCCTCTGCATCCTTCACTGCTACCCGAGCAGCATCTCACAGGATATGAAGGCAGCTGTAAATTTCATATTGGCACTGAAAACAATTTAATAGCTGCTGCATTTTCCTCTCTGCAGGGTGATGTGCTAGCAATTCTGAATAATTCAAGTAGCCAAAGGCACTTCTGGATATAAGCAGATGTATCTCAGCCCCATGTCCTTTCCTGAGGTCCCCTTCGCAGCTCTGGTAGCAACCAAACTCTTCCTCTGCTCTTTGTGAGGGTGTGGTGATCATCTAGTTCCAGCCGCCTGCCATGGGCAGGGACACCCTTCCACTAGACCAGGTTGCTCAAGGGCCTCTCCAGCCTGGCCTTGAATGCCTCCAGGTAGGGGGCATCCACAACCTCCTTGGGCAACCTGTTCCAGTGTCTCACCACCCTCACTGGAAAGAACTTCTTCCTAATCTGCAGTCTAAATCTTCCCTCTTCCAACCCAAACCTCCTTGCCCTGTCACTACAAGCTCTTGTAAAAAGTCTCTCCCCAGCTCTCCTGTAGCACCCTTCAGGTACTGTTATGCTGCTCAAAGGCCCCCCTGGAGCTTTTTCTTCTCCAGGCTGAACAAGCCCAACTCTTGTGGCCTGTCCCCATAGAGGAGGTGCTCCAGCCCTCTGACCACAGTATCACAGTATAACTTAGGTTGGAAAGGACCTCGAGGATTATCGAGTCCAACCTATCAACACAGACCCCATGACTAGACCATGGCACCAAGTGCCACGTCCAATCTCCTCTTGAGCGCCTCCAGGGTCGATGACTCCACCACCTCCCTGGGCAGCACATTCCAATGACGAATGACTCGCTCGGTGAAGAACTTCCTCCTCACCTTGAGTCTAAACCTCCCCTGGCGCAGCTTGAGACTGTGTCCCCTTGTTCTGGTGCTGGTTGCCTGGGAGAAGAGACCAACCCCTTCCAAACCATTCTATGAATCTATGAACTGATGGAGCCTGTGATTAAATTCACTTCACTTCTGCTCCAGAGTGCAAATTAGAAGAGGAGCAATCCCTGTGATCCTACAGAAAAGCAGAGGAACAAACGTGGGAGAGTTGTCAGGAGCTACTCCCCTCCCATGCCACCGCAAGCATGGGGCACTACTGCTCCTGCTAGGTGGAGGTGTTATGAATATACTGGTGATTCTGTGATTTGTGTTAAAGGTAGAGAATTCAGAGTGCACTGGGTCTGAGGGTCAGAAGCTTGCAGGAGCCTGTTTCGAGGGCAAAAGGGGAGCTGCATATTTTACAGACTTAAACAGAGACAGTGTGTTTGGCTAATTGGAGACCCCAAGGCTGAGGAGAAGAACTAGGAATTTGTTTCCTTTAGATAAGAAGCCTGGACAATTGAGCATGCATCAAAGTGGATGCTTTGACCCTTACCACACCGAATGTAGGGAGAAGGGATTTGACCACCTATTCTAAGACTCATTATCATATGCCTGCCTTCTATTTAGCATAAGTTTGCTTATGTAGATGATGTGACTATATAAGCTGAAGAAAACTACTGTAAGGCTGCTGTGGAGGTGGAGTTTTGTCCCCTCCCAAGCCCAGCGCACTGCTTTGCTTGCTGTTATTGCTTTTATTGCCTCTTTACAATCTTTTAGTGCCAATAAATCTGTTACCAAAACTTTTACCTGGAGTCATCTATAACAGAGGCAATTGAAAGCGATGCCGGGTCAATATTCATGAGTCCTCACCAAGACACTGTTTGATCTGCTCAGGAGAGATGCTGCAGGTGGAGCACTCGCTGTGATTTGGCTCTCAAGTGCCCTCCACTCTCCCCCCGGTGCCCCCACGCTCTGCGCAGTGCTGGCAGAGTTTCAGGTTATTCAGAGCTTGCTTTTCGTGTCTCAAACTGCCTGCAGAGAGATGTCAGTGTCCCTTCTCTCCCCATGTCTGCATCATAGAATCATAGAATCAATAAGGTTGGAAGAGACCTCAAAGATCATCAAGTCCAACCTGTCACCCAACACCTCATGACTGCTAAACCATGGCATCAAGTGCAACGTCCAATCCCCTCTTGAACACCTCCAGGGATGGTGACTCCACCACCTCCCTGGGCAGCCCACTCCAATGGCTAACAACTCTCTCAGTGAAGAACTTTCTCCTCACCTCAAGTCTAAACTTCCCCTGGCACAGCTTGAGACTGTGTCCTCTTGTTCTGGTGCTGGTTGTCTGGGAGAAGAGACCAACCCCTTCCTGGCCACAACCTCCCTTCAGGTAGTTGTAGAGAGCAAGAGAGAGTTGTAAGGAGCTCTGCTCTCCTAAAAGGTAGATTTTGCTCAAACAAGCTTAAAAATAACAATCAAAGGAGCAGGACTCCAAACCCTGGGTGCTCTGACTCTAGCAGGATCCAGCACCCCTGGCTCTGGGAGGAGGGACTGGTGCTGCCCCCAGATGTTTCTGCTGGGCTTTGGGTTTTTTATGAGTGACATCACCGAATCACACAATGCCAGGCTGGGAAGTTCCTCAAGGATCATCTGATCCAACCTTCTTAGTAACAAGAAAGTTGAAATGAGCTGGCCCAGCACCCTGTCGAGTCTGGCCAAGGGAGGGGATTCCACCATTTCCCTTGGGAGATGACTCCAGTGTCCAACTGGGGAAACATTTTCTTCTAGAGTCCAATGGAAATCTTCCTATCAGCAACTTGTCCTCATCACCCTCTGTTTTTCCTATGTGACTCCTTGTAGTCGTCTAGAAACACTCACCAGTTCTCTTCAGCATCTCACTACCAGGCTGTTAGCAGCCTCTGGACTATATAATTGAGGCAAAGCAGAACTCTGGACTAGGGGGAATGGAATGAAGCTGGATGTGGGGAGATTCAGACTGGATGTGAGGAGGAAGTTCTTCACCATGAGAGTGGTAAAGCCCTGGAATGGGTTGTCCAGGGAGGTGGTTGAGGCCCCATCCCTGGAGGTGTTTAAGACCAGGCTGGCTGAGGCTCTGGCCAGGCTGATGTAGTGTGGGGTGTCCCTGCCCATGGCAGGGGGGTTGGAACTAGATGATCCTTGTGGTCCCCTCCAACCTTGACTGGTTCTATGATTCTATGATTCTATAACATGAGTACAGCTGAGGTGTGGCCTCATGTCCTCACCTTCTCCTAGACCTGCTGGCACATGTTGCCTTGTGTTGACCATGGCCACAGATGCCTCAGCCTGTGGCATGGTTTTTCTGTTGGCGTTGGCACCAAAAGGAATCATTTCTGCAGCTGGGTTGGGTGGGCACAGACAGGGGATGATGAAGGTGGGCACTGTAATGGCTTCTCACATGAGCTTGTACCCAATTTTGCAAGGAATGATGGCTGTCCCTAGGAATGGGCTGCAATAAACCAGATCCACACTCAGCAGGAAAGAGCAGAGCCAGGTGAGCTTTAATTCCACCACTTTCTCACTGAGCTGCCAATGATCCAAGGATTTTTATTGCTCTTTCTCTGTTGGCAGACTCAGGAGCCTAAAGGAACCACTGTGAAGTCCCAGCTGACCTCTCCAGAGAACAAGGACAAAATGCTCCCCAGGCAATGCCACCTTGTATGGAATGATGTGCTGCAGAGCCACAGGGACTGAGCCAGGGGGACCTGCTCTCCTGAAGCACCAGGAACACCATGGGATGCAAACAGAAACTGTCCATTAACAGATTCAGCCCAAAACAAGGTGAGAATGTGGGGCCTGGAGACAGATGGATGGGAATGTCAATAAGGATCCTCTGCAGAGGCTCAAAGAATAGCAGAGATGGAGGACAGTGTGCTGCCTTGGATGTGTCTGGAGAACAAGTCTGCTGAGGAGCAACTGAGGGAACTGGGGGTGCTCATCCTGGAGAAGAGTCTGAGGGGAGACCTTCTGGCTCCCTACAGCTCCCTGAAAGGAGGCTGGAGTCAGGTGGGGTCTGGACTCTTCTCCCAAGGAACAACTGACAGCACAAGAGGAAATGGCCTCAAGTTGCCCTAAGGCAGGTTCAGGCTGGATGTGAAAAACAATTTCTTCCCCAAAAGGCTTGTCAAGGCCTGGCCCAGGCTGCCCAGGGCAGTGGTGGATTCCCCATCCCTGGAGGGATTGAAAACCCTTGGGGATGTGGTGCTGAGGGCCATGGTTTAGTGGTGACCTGGCAGTGCTGGGTTACTGGTTGCACTCAATGACCTGAAGGGTCTTTTTCCATGGTTCTATGAAGAACTGCTTTGAGATACTGCTGCTGAACTCCCCATGCTTAGCAGCAGGACCAAGGCAAAGACTCACTCACTTGATCATGCTCAGATCCATCACACTTGGAAACTCTTGCTATCTGCGCACTTCCTTTTTAAAGCTTGGAAAGTGGTTTGCTTGTCACAGGGAAATGTTATGCTGAAGGGAGCCAGGAATTTCTCTGAGCTTGGTTTACTCTCCCAGGCTTTTGCCTTCTTCTTGACTGTCTGGTACTGCACAGCATCACTGCTCACATCAAACCCTCCACAAGAGTCTTTGGGATGAAGTGCACTTTCTTTTCTCCCACAGATGCCTCCTGGCAGCAGTAGTAAGGAAGATTTCTCCCTACATCAAAGCACAGTGGAGGTGAGGAGATTTGTTCTGCCAGCACAGTGAGAAACCCAGCTCCATCTGCCAGGCCCTGCCAGGCAGATGCCCACCAGCTTTCACATCTGAAGTGGAGACCATCAGCACCGCTGCAGTACGTGGGCAGGAATGAGCCAGGGAGACATTTCCCAGCATGGGGAGAACAATTCTCCTCCTTTCTCAGGCAGATTTTTAAGTATTAGCAACCATGGTAACTGGAGCAGGGCTGCAACCCCTGTGCCATGCATGCAGCCTGGCACCATCATCTCTGCACAGCACTCACCTGCAAAAGAAACTCCACCTGCACCAGCTTCCCCAGCCACCTCACCTCATTCTGTGCCAGGCAGGAGACCTTCCCAAGATCTGGTGCAGTTTGAAAGGGTGTGTTGCACGCTGAGACCCTTGCAGATGGTTGGTGTTGAAGGCATCTGCCCATCACAATCATTTCTCCTTGAGTTGGGGAAGAAGAGGAAGATCTTGGTGGGGCCCCTTGTCTGCTAGCATGGAGACTGTGAAGAAGGAGCAGGCTGCAAAATAACGTAACTTAAATCACCCAGGAGGTGCTGTGGACTCATTTCCAACCCACAGAAGAAGTTCCTTGTGTTTGCACCAAAGTGGATGAAGACACCCAGACTGGTTGCAGGGGGACAGAGGGAATGTTCCTTGTGCACCACATCACTCCTTGTCAGAGTGGCAACTAAATCACAGAATGGTTTGGGCTGAAAGGGAACTTAAGGATCATCTAGTTCCAGCCCCTTTACCATGGGCAGGGACACTTTCCACTACACCAGGTTGCTTAGGGTCCCAGCCAGACTGTCTGTACACTTCCAGACTTGGAATCTCCACAGCTTCTCTGAGCAACCTGTTCTGGTGCCCCACCACCCCCATGGGGAAGAATTTCTTCCTCCTGTCTCATCTAAATCCGTCTTCTTCCAGTCTGAAGCCATCACTCCTGGTCCTGTCTCTCTATACCTTTGTACAAAGTCCTTCTCCAGCTCTTCTGTAACCCCCTTCAAACACTGAAAGGTTGCTCTAAGGTTTCCCTGGAGCCTTCTCTTCTGCGGCCTGAACAACACCAGCTCTCTCAGCCTGGCCTCACAGCACAGGGATTCCAGCCCTCCACCATTGCTGTGGCCTCCTCTGACTCTGCTCCAACAGGTCCCTGCCTCTGCTGTGCTGAGGACTGCAGAGCTGGCCCTGGCACTGTAGAAGGGTTCTCAGCAGTGGGCAGAGCAGAGGGGCAGAATCCACTCCCTCCATCTGCTGCCCATGCTGCTGGGGATCAGCCCAGGACACAGCTGGGGCTGGGCTGGCAAAATCAAAGCAAAAGCTGTGGGAAAAGGGAAGAAAACCTCATTTTAGGAAGAAAGCCTTGATTTAGGAGAAGAGCATCAGTTTAGGAAGAAGGAATTTTTTTCCCCTTGTCTTTTTCAGCCAATGCCATGGGAGGGCTGGGGAGGGCAGAGCCTGGAAGCTCTTCACCACCACCAATTGCTGCAGGAGTCATTTCCACAGAGGTCTCACACTCCATATATAGATCTTGAGTCTCTGCTTTTAATGGACTGACAAATGTAGAGTAAACCCAGCTGAGTGTTCCCTCACTGCTTGGCTCTGCAGATAAGAGGAATGCTTTCTCTTGATTGAGATCTTAAATCAATTGTTCCTTTACCCACTGTCTGGCGGTTATTATCCATGGAGAAGAAGATAAAGTTCAGATGGTAAATTGTTAATATTGTAAGAAAAATGTCTGTTGTGTCCTGCTTTAAGTTTCCTGTCTGGATGAAATACGTTCTCCTATAATATTCCAGATTGTGGCTCATCCATCAGGGCACAGATGTGAGCAGTGGCCACGTTCTCTTGCTCTGTCACTGCCTTGTCAGGCTTTGCTGTTCAGCTGCGTAACATCTGCTGGTGTTCTGTTCTGTGGGGAGCAAAGCCTCACTCCCCATGGACCTGGTGCTCACCCTGGGTGAGGGGTGAGCTGCTGGAGGGCAGGGCAAGAGCCTGTCCTCCAGGTGTTGGACAAAGGAGCCAGCCATGCCATCAAGATATCAAGGATCCTGCTGTGGCCAGCACAGAGCTGGAGCAAAGCCCAGAGGGTTCACCTGCTTCATGCTTGCCTATCCCATGGTGATGGAGAAGAGCAGGAGCTTCAGGCCAGCCTTCAAGTAGGAAGCCTGTGGGATGGAGCAGAGAAGTGTCCTGCCACGGCCATGCCTACCAAGGACATTCATCAGGAGAGAGTATCCGGTGCTGCACCACATCATGAGTCAGCATCAGCTGGACCCACCTGGGCATTGTGATACTGGGTAAGATGCTGTGGGTGACCTGCTTTAGCAAAGGGGTTCCACTGGATGATCCCCAAAGGACCCTTCCAACCCCACCCATGATGGGATTCTGGGACTTTGGGCAGCACAGGGCATACCCCAGGCAGGACAACAGACACGGGGTGACCACGTTCAGTCACATCCATTGCCTCCAGCTTCTCCTCTGGTATGCACCTTGCAGGGTTGGGCTCTCTGTCCACCCAGCTATGCGCTCCTGAGTCAGCAGCACTTTGAAAGTGGAGTCCTGGGAATGCTTTCTGAGATTATTCATTGGCTTTCCAAGCTCCATGACTGCAGCAACAAATGAAAATCCTTGGGTGTTCTTCCTTTAGATCTTCATTTGACCAAATATCCTCTCAGGGCACTTAAAATCCCCAGTCCAACATTTGCTTCCCAAATGAGCAACCACTGCAATTCTTCACCTGCTCATCTCTGACTGAGTTGGGTCCATGGTATTTCACACCAATTTGCTCTTGGGTTTCCACCTTGTCTCACTGAGAGAAATAGCTCTGTTATTTTCTAACTGTGACTCATGGTGCCCCTTATGAACTTTAACTGCTCACAGGGTCATTCCTGTTGACAAATAGCTGTAGGCTGCCCTAGTAATTATTTGTCCTTGGGAAGATGTATCTCCTGTGGGGAAGGGATCCCAAGAATAAAGCTGTCTCACTAGGAGAGTGCCTGCTCTGTCACTAGAAGATGAAACACTTAGCCCTTTGACCAGATTGTGCTAGTCCTTGAGAAGCTGAGAGAAAACAGCTCTGAGCTATGCCATGAGAGGCTACCTATGTCCATATTCATTCTGTACTGTCTCTCACTCTATTTTAATTTCATTCTTATGGTTTAGATCTGTCAGTGACCACCAAGGAAACTAAAATCACTGGGGGCTCTTCATGTCTCCAGCAATGCTGACTTAGATGCTCCTGGCTAGGGGCAGTATGCTTCAGCTGGGTCAAGGACAAGAAGCGTTAAGTGGTCACAGGTAATGGCTCTCCTACTTGTCTCTTTCTCGGGTTTGAGACCATCTCAAGCCCCCACTGACCACTGCTGTTGATAGGTGACCTCTACCACAGTTTACCTCTACCACTGCCATTACCTTCAAAATCAGCAGGATGAAAGAAAGTTCACAAAGCAGGATTTGACCCCAGACTTGGCAAGGAAGTGACACAGAAGGAAGAAACTGTTTTAGGACACCCTGACTACTGCAACAATGACTTGTAGTGATAGGATGAGAGGGAATGGATCAAAGCTTGAGGAGCACAGATTTAGGTTGGAGATTAGGAAGAAATTCTTTCTGGTGAGGATGGTGAGACATTGGAACAGGTTGCCCTGGAAGTATTCAAGGTCAGGTTGGTTGAGCCACCTCCTCTAGTGGAAGGTGTCCCTGCCCGTGGCAGGGGTTTGGATCTAGATGATCTTTAAGGTTCCCTTCCAACCCAAACCATTCTATGAATCTACAAATCCATGAACCACGGAGCCCACCCCCACACTGACCACAGCCCCATGCGTTTGGCCTGGATCCTCCCTCTCCTGTGCTTGTGTTGGCTCAAACTAAAGAATCTGACCAAACAGACAAACTCAGCTCCCACACTGCGCTCCCAAAGGCAGTTTATTTCCATCTCCTTAACCCAGGATTTGTGGTGGTGCCAGCCACTGCTGCTGTGACAGCTGCTGTGAGAGGCTGGCGATATTTTCGGTGCTAAAAGCAGGGCTTCTTTGCTGACAAACTGATAAAAAAAGCATTAAGTTTTACTGTTATGGGCTGTTTCCCCTCAGGGTCATTCTCTGGAGGGAGTAACTTTAGCTCTGTCAGCTGAGGAGGTGTGGGGGCACAGCAACAGGGACACACAGCCACCAGGGCCCTTGGGGAAGGACAGTGTTCTGCGTGCCCCACAAAGGATTCAAAGCAGTGCCTCATCCAGACACAAATATCTCCTCACACCAAGTTTCTTCTCAGTTCCCCTGCACTGATGAGGTTTTGCTCTAAGCCTGGTTCTTCCTGAGAAATAAAGTGGTGGCTATGAGCAGGTCCTCCCCCTCCTGCAGCCCAGTGGGATGAGGCAGCTGGAAATGCCTTCTCCTTCAGCCCTGGTGCGTGCTGGTGCAGTAGTGAGAAGGGAACAGGATGAGCCACAGGGTTTGTTCAGGGCTGCTCATCTCTGTGGGATTGATACCCATGGCTTGGTTTTCTTCAAAGACACTTGGGGGATTTGAGGGATTTTAACTTTTTTTGACTGTTAACAGAAATCATGGAGCTCTGCAGCTCCAGGAGAGGCTTTGCCCATGGTCAGCTACAGTGAGTGTCTCCTGCCTCCCCCATGGTCCTGACTGGTCTCTACTGACAGGACTCGGTGGCAGCCTGTATGAGGACCAAGATAAATATATCCCTGGTTAACAAGAGGTAGAAGGCCCTTCAGAGTCACTTGGCCTCACAGATTTCCACTTTTCTCTGCATTTGCTTGTTTTTCTTTGCTGAATCTTCAGCTCTGCACACCTCGAACAGAGCTGGACCCTCCAGCCTCTTCTCACCACTGTGCAATGTCAGATGTGGCTTCCAGCTGCAAGAGAAATTACCTTTGATACTTCTTTAAAGGAAAAACCAATTTAGAGCATTTACATCTGCCAAAGCAGCAGCTCCTTGTGGAGTCCATCACCCAAGAGGTGCTTGTTGTTCTGCGCTGTTGGACTCTATCAAAGGCAGCTTTGTGGAGGAGCTAATGATCCCCTTTTCATCTTGGGCTTCCAATTTGTGTGCAGTGTCTTTATTATTCATACCAATCTGTCTTTTAGATTATCTTCCATAGACACTCCAGATTAAATTTTCTTCATTATCATTACAGAACTAGATGAATAAGTGGCACATCTGCTGCTGGAGTGGTTTATTATCTGCTCTGCTAAGGGGTTGGGTGAAGAGCAGGACGGCTTCAACGCGGAGCAGAGACGTGCACACGGGTAGGGGTTAGGCCTCATCTGAAACACATACCCAGCAGTGCTAACTTGAGGAATCTGATTTCATGCAGAAGATGTAATTATTAATTAATGATCTGGCTCAATTTATCACTTCATGAGGGGACAAGAGGAGACAGCAAACAATCCTGCCTGTGAAGCAGCTCTAATGAAGCCCCACGCATTGTTTAACTGGTTCTCGTTCCGCCACTGCAAAGGACAACTCCATGAATGTTTGATAAACACCCAGCCCAGCCCTCCAAACCCAAATTGCTCCAATTAATCTATTTATCCAGAAGTTATTTCCTAGTTCCTTACAGCTGCATCATTCACAAAGAAGAGTGATGATCACTTGTCTGTCACACAGACAAAAAGGCTGCATCTTCGTGAGACCCCACCAGGGGCACCGCACCCAGTTTGGGTGCCCCCAACACAAGGAGGATATGGAACTGCTGGAGATGGCCCAAAGGAGGCCACAATGGTGATCAGAGGGCTGGAGAAGCTCCCCTATGGGGGGAAGCTGAAACAGTTGGGGTCATTCATTCTGGAGACCTCAGGACAGCTTTCCAGTGCTTGAAGGGGGCTACATGAGAGCTGGGGAGGGACTTCTGGCAAGGGTTTGTAGTGACAGGATGAGGCAAAAATGGCTTTTAGCTGGAAGAGGAAACATTGAGACTGGAGATGAGGAAGAAATTCTTCACAGTGAGGGTGGTGAGACACTGGAACGGTTGCCCAGGGAAGTTGTGGATGCCCCCTCTCTGGAGGTATCCAAAGCCAAGTTGGATGGAGCCTTGAGCAACCTGGGCTAGTGGAAGGTGTCCTTGCCCATGGCAGGGAGTTTGAAACTGAATGATCTTCAAGGTCCCTTCCAACCCAAACCATTCTCCTGAATGTCAGTGGAACATTCACATTGCAAAGCAGCACAACAAATGATGAGGCAGGACCACAGAACCATAGATTGGGCTGAGTTGGAAGGGGCCTTAAAGACCATCTAGTTCCACGCTCTGGGCTGTACAACAGCAGCTCCATGCAGGCTCATTTCTCATTTACTGGAGAAAATAAAATACATTAGACTAATCCCACTTGATTGTCTTCTGCTATCTGGAGCTGCATGGAAACACTGAACTTCCATCAGAAAATACATAAAGGGAGTTCATTTAATATCCCATTTAAGGAGCAGAGCATTGCACACTCAAACCTCTGCTGTTAATAAGGCATTAAGAGCTTCATTGCAGGCTTGAGCTTGGATCTGGGAGCATAAAGGCTTTTCCAGGCTCTGGGCTCAGCCCTGAGGGATCTCTCAGCTACAAACCATCAGTGGGTTTTAGTAAATTCTATTCACTGGAACAGCACATTGTCAAAAACCAGCACAGGAAATGCACTGAGCCCCAAAACTCCACTCACACCACCCTGCTGCCTGCCCCTTGCTGAGGTGCTTTGCTTTTATTGATTTCCCAGGGGGTTGTTGAGCTCCCAGATTTTTACTGGGTTGGGTTTTGTTTTCAGATTTTGATTGTGTTGATTGCCCATCTTGTGCTTCTATTGATCTCCCAGATTTTTATTGGTTTCCCAGAGTGGGCTTCTATTGATCTCCCAGGTTTTTATTGGTTTCCCAGAGTGGGCTTCTATTGATCTCCCAGACTTTTATTGGTTTCCCAGAGTGGGCTTTTATTGAGTTCCCAGATTTGTATTGAGTTCCCAGATTTGTATTGAGTTCCCAGATTTTTATTGAGTCCCTAGCCTGTGCTTCTATTGATTTCTCAGATGTTTGTGGATCTCCCAGGTTTTATTTGGGGTCCCAGAATTTGCTCTTAATTGAGTTCCCAGATTTTGCCTTTTGGGGTGTGTGCGGTTTGTTTTCCCAGATTGTTGTTGGCTTCCCAGAGTTTGTTTTCCTTCAGGCCTCAGATTTTGCTGCTCTTGATTTCCCAGATTTCCCAGGTCCACAGGGCTCTCAGGAAGAGGGAAGCTTTAAACTTGAGCTGCTGCTGGAGGAATGTTAAATCCTTCAAGGAGAACTTTGGTGCAGATGAGCTCTGGACCATTGTCTGTGTGATCCCTCAGACTGGCAGTTACTGTACCCACCACTTTTGCCTGCTTCTGAAGATAGCATCAATCACCTCTGTGTTTGACAAGCCCTTAGGAGAAGAACTTTTAGCAGCACCTATTAGAGCAGGCTAAAAAAAACTCCTTTGGGAGGTGACGTTTTGCGGCGAGAGGATGATCTGGTTGGGAAACAGCAGGAGCTTGATGCATTCCCTCAAAAGTTCTGTGCTGCCTCCTTATATAGCTGCTGTCATCACAGCATCCCCACACCTCACTCCTCTTCCTTTAGAAGAGCCTTTTATATATTTTTTCACGTCAATCCTACAGGGAAAGATTCCAAACTGGGAGAGCAGGAGGCCAGACCCTGTTCAGCTGATGTAAAACCTGCTCAAAGCATCCAACCTGCGTCTTCTGGGGGCTCCTGCCCCTAAATCCCCAAAGCCAAGCACTAAGCAAGGCCTGATGATAGATATGAGGGGGCTGTGTCTGGTGGAATGTTACCCACCAACACTCCTCACACTCCACCAAGGTAGGTCACTGTTTCTCCAAATGTACCTTTCTCCAGCTCTGTGTTTGACCAGGGCACTTCCTCACCACTGCCCATCACAGGAGCAGCTCCACTTCCACCAGCTCTTCTGGTAGCAGCACAGGGCTCCAGCACCATGAGGTGTGCAGGTCTCACAGTATAGCCCCACGCAGGCAGAGTGTGGGGGGCTCTGGAGCTAGGCTGGGGCTCTGTATCCCTCCTTGGAGCTACCCATGGGCTGTGGCAGCAGCTGTGAGGTGGGGATCACACATTTCATGGTGGTACCAAGGAATGTTTCATAGTTTCATAGTTTCATTCAGGGTTGGAAGGGACCACAAGGATCATCTAGTTCCAACCCCCCTGCCATGGGCAGGGACACCCCACACTAGATCAGGCTGGACAGAGCCTCATCCAGCCTGCTCTTAAACACCCCCAGGGACGGGGCCTCGACCACCTCCCTGGACAACCCATTCCAGGGTTTCACCACTCTCATGGTGAAGAACCTCCTCCTCACATCTAGCCTGAATCTCCCCACCTCCAGCTTCATTCCATTCCCCCTAGTCCTATCACTACCTGAGATCCTGAGAAGTCCTTCCCCAGCCTTCCTGTAGGCCCCCTTCAGATACTGGAAGGCGACAATTAGGTCTCCTCGGAGCCTTCTCTTCTGCAGACTGAACAGCCCCAACTCCCTCAGTCTGTCCTCATAGGAGAGGTGCTCCAGCCCTCTGATCATCCTTGTGGCCCTTCTCTGGACACGTTCCAGCACCTCCACATCCCTCTTGTAATAGGGGCTCCAGAACTGGACACAGTACTCCAGGTGGGGTCTCACCAGGGCTGAGTAGAGGGGGAGGATCACCTCCCTCGACCTGCTAGCCACACTTCTCCTGATGCAGCCCAGGATCTGATTGGCTTTGCGGGCTGCAAGTGCACACTGAGAGCTCATGTTGAGCTTTTTGTCCACCAGCACCCCCAAGTCTCTCTCCTCAGGGATACTTTCCAGCCAGTCACTGCCCAGCCTGTATTTGTGCCTGGGATTGCCTCGACCCAGATGCAGGACCCTGCACTTGCTCTTATTGAACTTCATGAGGTTGGCTTGTGCCCGCCTCTCCAGCCTGTCAAGGTCCCTCTGGATGGCCTCCCTTCCCTCCAGCGTGTCTGCTGCACCACACAGCTTGGTGTCATCAGCAAACTTGCTGAGGGTGCACTCAATGCCACTGTCCATGTCCCCCACAAAGATGTTGAACAAGCCTGGTCCCAGGACTGATCCCTGAGGGACTCCGCTTGTCACTGGCCTCCACTGGGACATGGAGCCATTGACAGCCACTCTTTGGGTGCGGCCATCAAGCCAGTTCCTTATCCATCTAGTGGTCCACCAATCAAACCCATGTGTCACCAGTTTGGAGACCAGGATGTGGTGCGGGACAGTGTCGAAGGCTTTGCTCAGGTCCAGGTAAACGACATCAGTTGCTCGCCCCTCGTCTATTAATTTTGTCACCTGCTCATAGAAGGCCACCAGGTTGGTCAGGCAGGATTTGCCCTTGGCAAAGCCATGCTGACTGCTCCCAATCACCTCTTCACTATTCTTTTGAGCGAGTAGTGACTCCAGGAGGATCTGCTCCGTGATCTTTCCAGGCACAGAGGTGAGACTGACTGGCCTGTAGTTCCCTGGTTCCTCCTTCTTGCCCTTTTTGAAGATGGGGGCAATGTTTCCCCTTTTCCAGTCTGTGGGGACTTCACCAGACTGCCAGGACTTTTGAAATATAATAGAGAGGGGTTTAGCAACCTCATCTGCCAGTTCTCTCAGTACCCGTGGGTGTATCCTGTCGGGTCCCATGGACTTGAACACTTTCAGGTTCTTCAGATGATCACGAACCTGATCTGCACTTACAATGGGCAGTTCTTCCTCCCCGTCCCTGGCTTTGACTTCCATAACATCAGGAGTGTTATGGAATGTGGGGCTTGGCTGTGGCTTTTATTACCTGGTGCAGCATGGCAAAGGCCAGCAACAGTATCACAGAATGGTTTAGGTGGGAAAGGACCTTTAAAGCTCATCTAGTCCACCCCACCCTGCAGTCAGCAGGGACATGTGCAGCTGAACCAGGTTCCTCAAAGCCCCAAACAACCTGACCTAAAATGGTTCCAGGGATGGGGCATCTCCCATCTCTCTGGGCAACCTGGGCCAGGCTTTCTCCACCCTCAGTGTCAAACATTTCTTACTTCTCCCCAGTCTGAATCTGCCATGAGTTAGTTGTTTAGGTGGGTTGGATTAGTTGATAGGTTGGACATGATGATCTTGAAGGTCTTTTCCAACCTGGTCTGGTCTATTCTATTCTATTCTATTCTATTCTATTCTATTCTATTCTATTCTATTCATTTGCCTCTTTTAATTTCAAACCATCACCCCTTGGCCTGTCACAACTAGCCCTGCTCAGAAGTCTGTCCTCAGCTTTCTGACTTCCCCCTTTAAGTCCTGAGGGGTCACCAGAAGGCCTCCATGGTGCCTTCTCTTCTCCATGCACAGCAGCCTCAGGTCTCTCAGCCTTTCCTCCTCACAAAGATGCTCCAGGCCCCTCAGCATCCTTGTATCCTCCACTGGACTCCCTGCAGTAGTTCCCTGTCCCTCTTGCACTAAGGACCCCGGAACTGACCCTAGTACTCCACGTGAGTCCTCTGTGAGGTAGAGTAGAGGGGGAGGAGAACCTTCCTCGAGCAGCTGCTGGCCACACTCTTCTTGGTGTACCCCAGGAGTGCATTCACCCACTGTGGAGAACACAATCCAAGTGGAATTCTGTGGTTGTTCACCACACTCACAAGGAGATAGAATGTTTTATGGCAGAGGAAAAGGGGGGGGGGGTCAGATGTAATGGTCCCAATGAATAATCAGAAATAGATCAAAAGCTGCTCGTTGGGGCTAATGATGAAAATAAAAGCTCGTAGCTACAAGAGCAGCACCATTTATTTTAGCACTGGCAATATCACTAAGCTGCCTGCTATCCCCATTATGGTAAAATTACCCAGATTAGATGGCTTTATTGGATTTTAAAAAATAATTAGGGGAGCTTAATAACAGCTCCCAGTAACAGGGGAGAGACGACAGGCAAAGCAGGACTGGCGTTTTCCATGCGTGCCTGCGAGAGCCTGCACCAACTCGGATGTCCTGGAGAGGGCTGGGCTGGAGCAACAGCCGGTTTAAGTGGGGAGTGAATGCCTGTGGCTGGGTCAGAAAGAAGGAAACTGAGGACTGATCTTCAGAGGTCCAGCAGCTTGTCCTGGCCAGCACACACCCAGAGCTTATCCTCACTTTCTATCGGCTCAAAAGGAGCGAGTAAGGAGTGGGGGTGAGGAATGAGGGATGATGTTGGAGCAGGATGAACTGAGGAGCCTGGGCTAGTGGGAAGTGTCCCTGCCCATGGCAGGGGGTTGGAACTGGATGTTCTTTAACATCCCTTCCAACCCAAACCGTTCTGTGAGTCTATGAAATGAATTCTGTGCAGAGGGGTGGGGGTGTTCGGTCGGCCCCAGGCTCTCCTGCTGTCAGTGAAGGGATGGCAGAGCTCACTCTGGGGGACACAAAGCTGTCACCACCCCATTAATCCTTATCTATTCCATGGGCTTGTGGCTGGCTAGGTAATAGAATCCTAGAACCATAGAATCAGGGAATTGTTTAGAGTGGAAGAGACCTTTAATATCATGAAGTCCAACTGTTCCCCTGGCACTGCCAGGTCCCCGCTACACCAGGTCCCTCAGCACTGCATCTCCATGGCTTTGAAAACACTCCAGGGATAGGGACTCCACCACTACCCTGGGCAGCCTGGACCAGGCCTTGACAACCCTTTTGGGGAAGAAAATGTTCCTCTTGCCCAACCTAAACCTGCCCTAGGGCAACTTGAGGCTGTTTTTATCTTGTCCTATTACTTGTTCCTTGGGGGATGAGACTAATACCCTCTCGTCTCCAACCTCCTCTCAGGTAGCTGCAGGATAGGTGTTTATCCAGCTGTCTATATCCACCCAACAGGCAAAAACATCCCTAAAATATCATCCCATCTGAGACATGGTTCTGCTCAACAGCCCAGCACTGGTCCCAGGAGGATTAACCACGGTGTAACCAACAGCCAAGCATGGCTCCCCTGCATCCACCCCCCAGTAAAGTCCCCAGGAGGGTGTGAAGCTGGGGTAGGAGGCAGAAGGTTGTGCAGCTCCTACTGTGACAGGTTCTATCCCCTTCCTACCAGCACACACACAGAGTGGCCAAGTCAGACACAGAGCACCCAACACCGCGGTTGTCTTTGGTTGGTTTTTATTTATCAATAAACCAATACTACAAAACATGGGAAACCTCTGCAGTAAACACAGATTCGCTGTTATTTGCCAGTTTTTAACCTGCTGTATTTACAAGGCCCCTCCCTACAGACTGTGCAGCAGCAGGAGCCCCAGGGGTGGCCAGTGCCAGCTGGGGCAAGGACCAACTCCTGAGGTCCCCACAGCAGCCAGAGGAAAGCAAAGGCGAGTGAGAAGTGACCCTACCTGCTGCCTTCTCTCTCACCTGAGACAACCTTGCTGTCTCAGCTCCTTGCAGTGGTTTCCTCTTTGCCCTGCCCTTGGCACACTAAGAAGAGGCTCTTTCCACAGCTAGAAGAGGCTTTTTCTGCAGGCTGGACGTGCTGGGTCTGTGTCCTAATCGTCATAGTCCCACCTGAGTCCCACACAGCAGTGGAAAGGACTTTCCTTCTCCACTGGAGACCACTGATCAAGCTGCTGAGCACCTTATTTGCTCTGTTTTGAGGCACAATACTAATTTATTCCCATCTCTGGCCAGCCCATGGGTGACTTGCATGGTCACACCTCAGCCTACCTGTGGGATTTGCCAAGACCAGCCAGAAGAGAGGGTGAGGCAGATACTAACCAGTAGCCCTCCCACCCCAGACCTTCTCCTCCATGGTGTGGGTGCTTGGACAGCTGGTTCTTCAGAGGGGGTAGGTGTGGAAGGTGTCCTCTGCTCTGACAAGGGTTTGATGAAAGGATGAGTTAGGGACACTCCTCTTACCACCTGAGTGGCTTGTAGCCAGACACCTCCAGGCACAGGGTGAGTCCAGAGCTGGTCTGGTGCTGCTCACAGAGTAGAGTGACCACCACTCAGTGAGCAAAAGAACTGTGGGTGTGGAGATGCAGCTCTCTCTCTAAGCTTCTTTAATTACATCATAGTTGTGAGGCAGATTGAGGTTCTTTTCTGCCATCCCCTGGAATCAGGGATCTCTCCCACTTTCCATGCACATCACCAGTGCCTAGGGAAGGTCACCAACTCCTCAGCACCCTTACTGGTGTCCTAACCTGGACATTTATTGCTCTCTCATCCCTGCCCTGACACAAATGGAACCAGGACTGCTCAGAAGTGCTAGGAATAGCAAAGTGCAGCTTCCTGCCCTAGAAAATGGGCTGATATCCTCAGGACAGGTGAGACATGCTGAAGAGAAGAGCCTGCCACCACAGCAGTGATCTCCTCCATGTTCTCTGGTGCAGGACTGAGAGAAATGGAGAGTGAGACCAAACCCATACAGGGCAAAGTGGGAGGACCCAGAGCCAGAGTCTGGGCTATAACTAGTCCTTGTCTCTCCTGACCTCTAGAATTTGTCTTGAGGACACAAAACCTTTCCATAACAGCTCTGCTCTTCTTCAGATTTGCTGTGAGGGATCTGGCCCAAGGCAGGCTGAGCAGCCCTTGGCTGAGCACCTCAGTGTCTGCCCAAGCTCAGGACCTTTTGCTCACACCTTGTACCCAAGACCCTGCAGCCATGAGATGTCTGTAATGAGCCATGAGCAGCTTCTTGAGAACTACCCCAACGCTACCTAAGAGGTAGAAAGTATTCTCTGAACTGAATGATGTTAAAGAAGTGAAGGAACAGGAACACCACTACTGCTCTGCTTGTGGTCTCCTGAGCTCCCAAAGCAAGCTATCAAAGAAATCAGTGTACACAGCTATGTGATCTCAATCTGGTCCTTTCATTTTGCCTCTCTTTTTCTGCCCAGGCAGTGGCGATAGCCCAAGACATTTAACTGTGCCTCCCAGAAGCTCAAGAGGGGGTCACAGAGGATGTTTTCTCCTGAAACAAATGGTCATCCTCAGGGCTCCAGATGAGATGAGCTTCTGCCCAAGAGCCACCTCTCTGCAGGGGGTGTGAATCCTCCAAACCCTGTTTGAACTCCAGCAGGTGGAAACCAAAACGTGTGGAAGGAGAACATCCTGGAGTGTGTGGAGACAGACGCCAGGCCATCCCAAACGAGAAGGCTTTCAAACTGCTCTGCCCACAGCTTCTCAACCCTCAGCTCAAGACTCACTCAAGCCCTACTAAATCAAACCCAAACCCAAACCAAACAACAAAAAGAAACCAAAACCAAACCAACCAACCAACCAAAAAAAAAACCCCAACAAAACAAAGAGCCAAACTGGATGCAATGATTTGTTATTCGTTTCTTTCTTTCTTTGAAGTGAAATCTCTCTTTCATTTCAGGGGGGACAAAAACCATTGATGAAGTTTCACATGAAAATAAGAAGTAATTAAAACAAACAAACATGGAAGGAAGGAAGGAAGGAAGGAAGGAA